>NW_028327181.1:63756713-64956713 GCF_987537825.1 Furipterus horrens
GCCTTTGGCTCCATCTCTGCTGTCTTCCTTTCTCCTCTTTTACCTGCATTCCCAGATGCCTCCTCCTGTCCTGGCCCCACACTCAGACCCCCAGCTTCAGCCCTGGCCCCTGAGCACTTGGAACCTCTGAGTTCTGGTCCTGACCTGCCAACCTGTGCACTGTCCTGGCCCAACCCCTCCTGGCCCCCATAAGCCTCTCTGGGACATATTAGAGAAAAAGAACAATGATAAGTACGGTTGCTTTGAGAAGCCAGCAGTTTTGCATTTTGGGAAGACAGCTGTTAGAGACACATTTTTATTCCTTTTCACAGCTTACGACAGAAATACCTAGTAGAGGAAAACCTTGAAGCTGAGAAGCATCATGCGTATGCCAGAAATGACCAGGACTTCATGACAGATACAGAAGGAATTCAGGAACCCGCCCCCAAGCCACCTCTCCTGGGAGAGGATTGGCCTCACAAAATTAACAGCTCTCCCAGAGAGGGAAGACTAATCAGATTGACTCCTTTGGAAGCAGAGCATAGACCTGCAGCCCTTAGCCCAGCACCGTGTCCCTGCTGCCCCCACCGCAGCATTCTGAAGCACAACGTGAACCTACGGGAACCATTTTCAAACATGACGTGGCTGCAGTCCCACCAGCGCCCATAAATATTTTTCTGTTGACTTTTGTTTTAGTCTTTAACACTATCCTATGAACTACTTCAATAAACGGTGCAAGGCAAAGGAAGAGACGTTTCAGAGAGCAGAACACATCTTTGAAATGTTAACATAAACTCCCAGCCAACTCTGCCTGGATTGCCAAGGAGGAGCTTGGGGCACTGAAGGAGACCCGGGGCACAGACCAGGCACGGATGTGGCCAACTGGGCTCTGCCAGCATCTCCCGCAGCATCGCCAAGTGGAAGAAAGGAAGGTTCCAGAATGAAGGAAGAAGGCCAGCTGAAGTTAGAGAGAGAGAGAGAGAAGGCCCAGCCAACCAGAGTTGTGAGGTGCCTCTGAGACCCTCTCAGCCTCCTCCCCTGTGAAACTCAACTGCCTGGGTTCAAATGCTGGCTCTACCACTTACTAATTGTGTATTTTCAGGCCTCAGTTTATTTTAACTTGAAGGTAAAGACAGCATCTGCCACATGTGGCCGGCGTCAGCATCAAATGTGACAAGTCACGTAGTCAGTCAGCACCGGGGGTGACGGGCTCCATTAACGGTGCCTGACATGTCTCACAGGCAAGGGTTGGGGGCTTTGACAAGGTCCAGGGACATGTCACAAGCCAGTCTCTGATTCCAAAATGTCTTTCACTTACTTTCCCCCGCCAGTTCTCTCAGGGATCACCAAGTTCTGGAAAACAGGTTGCCATGAAACAGGAATTTGTTTCCATTCTTGATTGTGTAAGATGACTCCCCGTCCCGAGACAGTTAATACTGCTCCTGGGGGGGGCCATTCAGGAAGCTGAGCCATGGATCCGGGGGTGGCTGGTGAATGTGGGGACCAAGCAGCAGTGCCCTGAGGTGGAAGGAGCACAACTCTGGGACAGAACCTTGTCCCCACCACTACTCATGGGGGTCCTGGGCATGTCACCTCAGGGCCTCAAAGTTCTCATTCATAAAATGGACATGACCATACCATCACCAGGATTATTGCAAAAAGCAAACACAAGAGCAGGTGTGAGGAGCCTGGCTTGAGCAGGCACAACTCCAGCCTCAAGGAACTGAATGAAAGGTGGCCTTACTGAAGTCAGAAGATCCAGTGGAATTTCCAACTCAGCTGGAACCTCAGCTAAGTCACTTCTCTGTCAGGACCAGCTGAATAATAAGTCTGAAAGTTCTTTAATAATTACACTAATTTGCTGAGCATCCTATTATTTACTAAGCACTCAGGCTCAGAGAGGTGAAGTGATTTCCCCAGGGTCACACAGCAAATGAGTGGCAAAGCAGATCAGATGATAGTTTTGCAGCTCTGAATGCCCAGCCCTTTCTCTCTGGGGCTTTATGGCCTGATGTGCAGGCTCATCCTGACACAGGGAGCCTGCCTTGGTCCTGGTGAAAGGCAGCAGGGCGCTGCCGCCATGCCAGCGTCTGACATGGTGAGGCTGGGCTTGGAGCCCTGGTCCATCTGACTTTAACTACAAGTATCAAAGAGGATGGTACTCAGGCACACTGAGCACAGCGCTTCACCCCTACCAGCCCTCAGTGGCGGTAGGTGGAGTGCTGCCAGGCTAGAAGCTCCTGCGGGCAGGGAGCATGGCTTCTGTGCCTGTGAACTTGGGTGACCGCAGATTAAGAAGCACATGCACAGGACTCCACTGGTGAACAGACTTCAGGGCTGTAGCATAAAAAGAGCGCAGAAATGGCCAGTGAAGTGGGAGGGCCACCAAGGGGCTACTGCAGCCCAGAAATGAAGGGAGGAGAGTGTTCAGGAAGGAGTAGGCCATGGTGCCAAATGCTGCAGGGAAGCCCTAGAGGGTTAGCGCAAAGAGGCCTTTGGATTTTGCAATCAAGAAACACAGGCCACCATTGTAAGAGCAGTGTCCAGGGCAATCAAGAAGCAGTGGTCGGAGTGGCTGAGCAAGGAGAGACGGAATGGGGTGCTCATCCCCCAACCACAGGAGTAGCTAACACTTATGAAGCAGTTAATGTGTGCCACCCACTGTTAAATGTAATTTTGTGTATTATTTCAGTAATTTTTCTCAACAGTCCTGTAAGATGTGCTGTTGTCCTCATCTTATACGTGAAAAGATCAGAGAGGTTAAACAATTTCCCCAAAGTCACACAGCTAGGAAGGCGATCCAGGGGTTGAATGCAGTTCTCTTTGATTTCTTAACCAAAGTCTTAATCCACGTAAAAGAGGGTGAGAACAGAGAAGAGGTGATGGGGATGGGGGGGAGCACCCGGGATTCAGGCCACCAGGCTGAGGGCATGCCTTTCAGGGTTCTGCCCACATGAACCTCTTAGTCTGAACCAAGACTTACTTTGAGGGCTTACCATAGTTTTAGAGACTAAAGAAACTTCTCTGCACCCAGACTCTACAATAAGCCCTTTGGCAGTGTGGGCAGTGAGGAAGCTTCTGGAAGAGAGTGGAGCCCAGAATACATTAAATATCAGAACCACACACCCACACACACACCCCATTTATAAAAGTACAGCGTTCAAACTCCCAGCATGGCAGTTGGCCCTCCATCCAGGCCGGTGGACACATGCGGACTCCTCCCCATGTGGCAGATATGGAAACTGAAGCTCGGGGATTTTGTCCGGGGCTGAGGCATCAATCAGAGTGCTAAACTGCTCTGCCAAGAGCAGGTTTTAATCTTGTTCTCACTGATCAACTCTGCCAAGAGACGAAGGAGAATGAGATCAGAGGGAGAAGTCCAGGATGAGTCATTCATTCTACATTCACGTATTGCCCACCTACTAGGAGCAGACCCTGTTCCAGGCGGAGATTTAGAGACAAAAAAACAACAATCCCCGCCTTCAGGCTGGGAGACAGACTAGGACGCAGACTGCGACTTGTTCTCCTTCAAGTACTGGGGAAGCCAGGGGCCCTTGGAACAAGGACGCTGGGGCGAGGGGGAACTTACTTCAGGGGAAGGACGGCTGCTCTCTCTCTCTTTCTGGGGCTGGAATAGCCACCGTTCACCCCTGACCATGAGCAGCATCTTCCCCATCCTGGTCGCATCATGACAGGGCAGCCAAACACCCAAGACACCTGTGGATGTCCTGAGGACCCAGACAGCCCAGGTCAGCAGACCCTATGCTTTCTCCGTCCTCCCTGGCAACCTCAATGGCAAGCCCTGGCCAGACACTGCTCATGAGCCAAGCCTTGAGGAAGAACCTCGATCTGGCATGTAGTCTCATCCGTGCTACCAACTCTCTGTGACCTGGGGCCACTCAACTCACACCCCTGAACCTTGATTTCCTCCTCTGTCCCGCACAGTGGCCCACTGCACCAGGCTGCCGGACAGTGAAATGGGATGGTGTCCGGGGAGTGCTTTTGAAGCTGTAAATCTCTTCACAAAGAGCAGGGGCTTTTCTAAGGCTTCTGGTGAATGCCTACGGTTGCAGCTCAAGACAGGCATCGCCTCTCCCCAAAGGCACTGGACGAGTTAATTCTTAAGCTCTTCAGCCCGTGGGGAGCAGAGGCAGAGCAAAGGGCAGGTCTGGAAGCCTCTTTTGGAAATGACAAGATCCATTTAGCAATCAATTAGCACAGTCCCCAGGCTCCGGGCCTGCACGCTCGGCAGAAAGAATGCGCCTCACCGCCGCTGATTAGAAACAGATGCGCTGGCAACCAGACCTGGCCGAGTGGGGCCGGGATTCCTGGGCACCCAGCTCCTGGCTGCGAGACGGGCTCCGGGATTACATTCTGGGCACCGTCGTGGGCAGGGAGGCAAAGGAAACCAAGCGAGGAGAGCGGCCTGCCTGGAGAATGTGTACCTTCAAGGGGATTCAGAGGCGGGAGACGGAAGAATGTTGACTCGGACAGAAGTTATCTGGGATAAAATTAGTTCAACCAAATGCAGATTATGACTTCGGAACAGCAGATGCTGAGTCCAGTCAGGGCATGGGTGGCACGTGAGGAAGTGAGGGACTTGGGAGCTGAGCAAGTTGCAGGAGGCCTGGGTCCCTTGGTGCCCTGAAAAGTAACCCGCTGCCGGGCAGCTCATGCATGGAGCTCTTCCTGCTCACGACGCCCTGCACCAAGCCCTTTGTACACCCTCTCCCGTGTTAATCACGGCTACCCTGCTCTTGTGTCCATTGTGCAGATGAGAACACTGAGGCACAAAGACGTTCAGTAACTTACCCAAGACTGCCCAGCTAGGCAGTAGTGGGTCCAGGACGTGAACCCAGCTTTCTGACTCGAGAGGCCCCCTCCCCTGACCACGACAGCAATGATTTCTCAACTTCCAACCTTTTCCTTCTCCTTGAATAAATGGGACGGAATGTTGAGCTGCTCTCCTGCACTCTCAGCACTGTGGGAAAGCTCACTGCAGTGTCCCTGACGGTGGTCAGCAGCCCTGTCAATCCTGCCCAGTGGCGAAGGGCTGACCACGAAGCTGGGACAGTTCACAAGGACCTCCATTCTTACTTCTATTCAGCCAAAAGCTGGGTCCCTGAAAGCTTGGGGTTTCCCCCAGTAGTTCTGCTTCTGCCCTCTGGATCCCTGCAGAAGGTGTCTAATTCCCTCTCCCTGGGACCGTTTCAAGGCGTGACCATGACCCTGACCCCATCCTTATTTTTCTAAGCTGTGTGGCCTCGGTTTGACAGCCGCTCCTTGCAGTCAGCTGTGCAGCTCCCACATTATCCCCGAGACCCTTTCCCGGACGCCTTCCAGCCCATCGGTGGCCCTGGTGGGCCCAGATGGGGACATGGGGTCAACCAGGCCTCCCTTCCCCCTGCAGCACAAAATGAAATACTCTTTCAAGTACTATTTCAATACAGTTCATCTCCCATTATAAGAATGACACAGTCTCGCTATAGGAAATATTAAAAATGCAGTGAGCAGAGTAAAACTGCCTCCCCAGAGAGAGAGAAATCCCCTACTCTTTCACCTCTAGCCTTCCTTGCTATGCCCAGTTTTCCCCTAGCTTCATCTATGCTAGAGCTACAAATGTGTGTCCTGCTTTTTCTCAATCATGATAATGGAAGCAGTCTGGTATGTTATTAAAAAGTCTTTGAAAATGTCATTTGTAACGGGCACATAATAATCAGTGAGATGGACAGACCTACTTTAGTTTACTGTTTCTTTCCTTTGGGACATTGCTGTAAACCCACACCTCCAGTTCTTTCTCACTACAGAACCTCAGTTCTGTTGGTTTCCACAAGAGGTCACCTACATAGCAGGGATGGGGCCCTCGATTCTAAACTTGGAATAATGTCAAGCCCCCACCCCCCATTTATACTATCAGTTAGACCTTGCATCAGGCCTGAGCAGAGCACAGACCTTGTTTCATTTTGTAACCGCATCATGTCACAGCTGGAGATCCTTTTGAAGATCAACCTCTCAAGTTTCAGATCATAAAACTCAGTTCCGAGAGGACAGGTGAGTGGCCCAAGGTCACACAGGAGCAACGCTGGACCAGGAACTAAGGGCTCTCTCCATGGCCACGCCCACGCTACCCAGGGCAGGGCAGCCGCCAGACAGCCAGGGCAGGCTCAAGGTAGGGCAAGGGCTCTGATCCTCTGACACAAAGAAGAAGACATCAAGCAAACATTTGGAGCTAAAGCAACTAGCCTCTTACCAAGAGTTCAAGTTGAACTGAAAATAAAATAAAATAAGGAGCAACTGGAAATCAACAATGGCCCAGAGGCCACAGGTGAGGCGACTTGGAAGCACGCTGACATTGTCATTTTCCATGCCTGCTGCCCTTTATGGCCAGTGTCCTCTCTTCCTCTCCCACAGCCCCAGCCACCACCACCAAGAAGCCCTCTGGGATTATCAGACTTGCACCTCTGAGGCTGAGATATTGGGTCCTGAACCCCAGAGAAGGGAATGACAGGGCAGAACCACATTCTGCAATAAGGTGCGATCCAGAGGGCAGCTCTGGAGGACCTCTCACGCCTGCAGGAATGGATTAATTCATGGCAAGCACAACATGGAAATGAATATGCCAGCCAGAAATCACCTTTACCAAACTAACCTTCCAGAGACTTAAGTCTCTTCCTCTCTCTGGTCTCAGAGTCCTCATCTGTAAAATTTATTCTTTCAGTTCATTCCACAAACATTTATTAAGAGCCTGCCATGCGCCAGACTCTGTGGTGGGCACTAAGGGAGGGCTGAGATGCTAAAGGATCTCAGTTACCAGGAATAACAAAGAGTAAAAGAAGAGAACATTTAAGTAACACAATTTTCCCCAGGCATTATGATAGGCAAAAGGGTCACAATGATGAACAAAAACAGATAGTCAAGCTTAGTCCTGGAAATATAATTCACTTAACCTGAAAACCCTACCACTAATAAATACTTAGAAATTCTGGATCAAATATAATGGACATCTTTCATAAAAGCAGAGCTAAATTCTCAAGTAAGGAAAGAAATCAATCCTCAGGAAATTGAGAGGTGACCAAAAGGAATAACTTTTTGAGTTAACACTGTAGCGGTATGGTGGGGTAGAGGAATCCTGATCCTGTGATCCAGAAATGCCCGAACTGGTGAAGTACACGGTAGCATCAGTCTCAGGACAGACACCCTGGGATTCCTAACAGCAGCAAACATCAAACTGCTCTGGAACAACGCTGCCAAGCAAGGTTACATGTGATTCCCACAGACAGCATGCTGCTGCCAATGAGCTCGTGGTCCAAAATTACAAGAGGGGTGAGCAAGAATCAGACAAAATAAGCAGTAGGATTTGATTCCTCCCCCCCAAGACTTCGACCATAGGAACTACAAAATAAGCACATCCTAAATGATCAACCACACTAAGAAAAGGAGTTTTAGAAAGGAACATTTAAAACCCAATGGATGAGTTTGACAGCAGATTAAATGCAGTTGAGATGATAGGTGCACTGGAAAGTAGCTTTTTTAATTTTTTAATTGATTTTTTTAGGGGGAGAGGGTGACAGAGAGACATCGATTTGTTGTTGCACTTATCGATGCACTCATCGGTTGCTTCTTGTATGTGCCCTGACCGGAGATCAAACCCGCCACCCTGGTGTATCAGGATAATGCTCTAGCCAATTGAGCTACCCAGTCAGGGCCCTGGAAGGTAGCTCTGTTAATAACTTACCTTATTGCTGCTTTTTGCAATAATTTTTGAATAGTATTATATTGTTATAAGTTGCAATATTATTTTGAGACTATTCAAAGGATAAACAAAAAATTGATCGTTTTAAATATAGATATGATGGGCTTCTTATCATGACTTTCAAATACGCCTCTATCTTACTTTCTAACAGACTAGCCTCTAGCATTGTACATCTCTCCTTCGCTAACCATATACTTCCAACACTGAATGTCATCAGACCTGTTACCATAGTCCAACCTCTGGCCCTTGCAATGAACTGGCACAGCGGGCAGTATTATTTCTGGAAGCCACTCCCAAACCAGAATGTCTAGACATCCCTTCCCTATATATAGAAGTGACTGCAAACAACATAAATATATGCCATTAGACTGCATGGTCTGTTGTCAACTTAGAATCACCCACCGCACCTCTGAAGTCAGAGAATTACTTTTCTCAGCATAGCTTCAGCTTAGAGTTTGTCAATGAGCGAAACTTGAACAAGATTGGCAGGTGGAAGACAAATAAGGTAAAATGATAGCCTTTTTTTTTTTTTCCAGAAGGTTGTGGTGGTTAAATATGGCTTCAAAATTTGTTCACAGGCTACCACTTTGAGGTTGTGCAGAAATGGTTCACAGCCTTTCCACAAACTCTTACTTCACAGTCATCATGGCAAGACGTGGTGGTTTCTCAGTCTGTCCCACCATCAGTGACCTCTCCCAGCCTGTCCTGCCTCCCCTTTCCCACGTTGGGCCGGAGGTATAGATATCACATTGATTCACAGAGAGAGGCTAAGAGTCTGGCTGGATGGAAGGGACTTTGAAAGAATAACATTGGAAAGCTGGCAGCAAAGATACGAGGTGTGAGGACAGAGCTATCCACATGAGCATGTTTGCGTTAGCTGATGCTAAAATCTGTATGGAAGGCTACAGGACCTAGCGATATATCCATAAAAACATATATTAGAAGAAGAAAATTAAAAATCAGTGGATTAAGCACCAAATTCAAGATGTTATATAAAACACAGAGTAAATGCAAGGCAAACAGGAGGAAATAATTTTTTTTTTAAAAAAGGACCAGGTATTAACAAAATGGAAAACAAAGAGGTAATAGGAGAGATAATCAGGGTAAGTTCTTTTAAAATACCAATAAAATAGACAAAAATCTGACCTGAATGATCAAAATATGAAAACAATATTAGGGACAAAAGAAGGACATAACTAGATACAGAAGAGAATTTAAAAACAAGAGAATGCCATGAATGAAATTATCCCAATAAGTTGAAAAACTTACATGAAATAGAAATTGGTCCAGAAAAAACATCAAAACTAATTGAAAACGAAAGAAAGAAAGAAAATCTCAACACACAATTATTAAAGAAATTGAATCCATGTTTTAAAAATCTATCCCCCTATACACAAACACTGGCCCAGTTGACTTGGCAGGTCAGTTTTACCAGACATTTGCGGGACAGATAGATAATCCAACCTCATGCAAACTACTCCACAGACAGGAAGGAGAAGGAAAATTCCCCAAGATATTTTATGAGGCAAGTATAACCTTGATACCAAAAGAAAACAAGGCAAATACAAGAAAGGAAAATTATAGCACAATCTCACTTTTCAACATAAAAGCAAAAATCTTCAAATGTTCACAAACTATGTACAGTATTATGTACAATAATAATAACCACCAACATAAGCCAACTTGGTTTATTTTGGGAATAAAAGGATGGTTTAACCTTAGGAAATCTATTAATGTAATTCACAGAAACAGATCAGAGGGAAATTATATAATTATTTGATATATGGAAAAATCTTTTGAAAGAATTCAGCATCCATGTATGATGTAAATTTTAAAAATTCTTAGAACACCAAGATTTGAAGGGAATTTTATAGCTTCAAGTATATTCTACAAAAACCTTAGCGTGAACATCATACTTTCTGGGAAATTATTAGGCACATCCCCTTCAATGGCAGGAGCAAGACAAGTCTGGCCTTTATCTCCTCTTCCACTCACCATTATTCTGGAGGCCCTAGCCAGTGCACAAGGGCAAGAGACAAAATTAAAGAGGCAAAGAGTTGAAAGAAAGAAGTGAAACTGCATTCTCTACAGACTATAGGATTGTCCACATAGAAAACCCAAGAGGAGCTACTACCAAACTGTGAGAATAAAAGTGTTCAGAAAAATGCTGGATAAACTACCAGTATGCAAAATTCAACTGTGCTCCTACAATCAGCAAATGATTTAAAATGTAATCTTTAATTTTAAGTTTTATTATATTTTTATTTATTAATTTTAGAGGGAAAGAGGAATGGTGAAGGCAGAGAGGGAGAGAAAGAGGGAGAGAAGGAGAAACACTGATGCTGTTTCACCTCTTTATGCATTCAGCGGAACAACACTTTAAACAACTGTGCTACCTGGCCAGGGCTAAAATGTAATTTTTTGAAAATTACATTTATAATAATCCCACATTGTAAGATACTTAAAATAAATCCAACAAAAAATAGGCAATCGTCTTTACAGAGAAAAGCATATAACGTTATAAAAGACCTTAGGAAAACAAAAAAATGGAGAAATAAACTGTGTTGGTAAATGGGAAGACTTAGGGTCCAGATAAATCAGTAAATATGAACAAATGCAAACAAGATTTCAGCTCTATGTGTGTGTGTGCATGCACACACCTACATGCATGTAACCTGACAAACTGAGCCTAAAGTTTATGTGGAAGAGCAAAGACCCTATAAGGACAAGCTGATTTTCGAAGAACAATGTACTAGTATAACTTACCCTACCAGACAGCCAGACATTTTATGAATTATAGTAATTAGCACATCGTGGAATTGACATGGGGATAGGAGAATAAATCAACGCACTGAATGGGGCCTCCAAACAAGTCTAAGTCCATGTGGAAACCTCATATATGACAGAGCATTAAAGCTGGGGGAAGGGGCGATGTTCTAGCCAATGGCAGTGTTGGGAATATCGGTTACCCAAATGGGAAGTGAGGGAAAAACAGATTCCTAACTCACACAGTAGACAAAACTCAATTTCAGGTGAATTAAAGACCCAAATGTGAAAAGCAAAATTTAAAACCCTCAGAAGGAAATACGGAAGAAAAGCCGTATGATCTCAGGAAAATATTTCTTAAAGCAAGCATAAACCATAAAGAAAAAGATTCTTAAATCTGACAACAGACGAAGTCCTTAACGGAGTTAAAAGATGAAATACTGCTTCTTGTAAAGTTAAACATACACCATTCCCTACACTTCAGCAGTTCCACTCTGAGGTATTTACCCAAGAGAAATGAAAACATATGCCCACAAAAACACAAGTACAAGAATATTTATAGCCATTTTATTCACAGTAACCCAAAACTGAAACCACCTCAATGACCATCAACAGGAGAATCAATAAACATATTATCATATTTTATACAGTGCAAATCTACTAGGCAATAAAAAAAGAAATCTATGCAACACATAGATGAATCTTAAAACATTATGCTGAGCAAAAGGAGCCAGACACACTTATTGTATGATTTCATTTATATGAAGTTTTAAATTCGGCAAAGTTAATAAATGGTAAAAGAAGTCATGACAGTGGTTGCCTGGGAGGAAGCCCAAAGGATCTTACTGGGATGATGGAAACATTCTGTAACATGAGAGAGGAGTGGGTTACGTGCCTATATGTATTTGTCAAAAGCCATCAAACTGCAGCAATTAAGATTTAGTATCTCACTGCCTTAAGAAAGGAACTCCCAAATCCTCCCACCCCGCAAAAAAATAAAAAGAAAAAAAGACACACTACGGCCTAGGAGAAAATATTTGCCTGCCAAGAGATTTATGTGCAAAATCTATAAAGAACTACCACACACCAATTCTGGAGAAAATTCACCAAATAGAATAGGCAAGAGACATGAAAAGGCAAGTCACAGAAAACGTATGAAAATATGCTCAACTTCACCAGCAGTCCAGAAAATCATAAGATGGCACTTCATCCCCTTTGGACGCTCAAGGCTTTTGAAGTGTGGGAGCACCGAGCACGGGGTGTGGGAATACAGACTGACAATGTCTAGGAAAAGTGAAGATGTACGTACCTTACGGCCCCGCACTCCATGCCCGGGGTGCTTCTGGTGGTCTTCAACTGGACAGCATTTGCCACTCTCGTGTGTGGACAAGGGGGATGGATCCTCGCTGCTGTACTGCTTGTAAGAAGAAAAAGAGGGAAAAAAAAAAAAAAGAAAGGCAAGTGGGTGAGGAGGGAGGAAAGGCAAACTAGAAGTCTATCATATCTATCAACGAGAGAATGGATAAAGTATGGTATATCCATGCAACATATGAAAATCATCAGTGAAAATAAACGAATTCTAGCCCTGGTCTTGTGGCTCAGTTGGTTGGAGCGCCATTCCAAGCACTGTAGGGTCACCGGTCCAATTCCTGGTCAGGGCACATGCCTCAGTTGTGGGTTCGATCCCAGTTGGGGTGCATATGGGAGGCAACCAATTGATGTTTCTCTTTTACAATGATGTTTCTCTTTCTTTCAGTCTCTCTCTCTCTCTCTCTCTTTCTCTCTCTCTCTCTCTCTCAAATCAATACAAATATATCCTCGGGTGAGGATTTAAAAAGAAAATGCGTAAATGAATTTCATGGTATACATATCTGAACAAAATATTAAACAAAAAAAAAAACAGGTTACAGAGGAACACAAACTGTATATTTCCACTTATATAAAGTTTTAAAAAACAGGAAAATGAAACTATTGTTTAGCGATACAAATATATTTGGTACAAGTATTGAAAAAGGCAAGGAAATCATATACACAATTCAGGATACTGATCACCCCTGAGAAGGAAGGACAGGGGACGGGAGGAGGAGGGCTTCAGAGGGACTTTTTTTTTCTTTTCTTTTTTTTTCCTTTTATTTTTTGGTTTTTCAATTACAGTTGTCCCATTTTTCCCCCATTGCTCCCCCCTACCCAACCCACCCCCTCTCCCACAATCATATCCCTCCCCGTTGTCCATGTCCATGAGTCATTTACACACGTTCCTTGACTAGACCCTTCCCTTACTTATCCCCCTTCTCTCCCTCCCCGCTCCCCCCTACTGACTACTATTCTACTCTTTGTCCTATTTAGTTCGTTTGTTTGTGTTGCTCTTTAGTTTCATGTATTGGGTGATATCATATGGTATTTTGCTTTCTTTGCCTGGCTTATTTCACTAAGCATAATTCTAATTCCATCCATGTTGTCGCAAATGGCAGGAGTTCCTTCTTTCTTTCTGCTACATAGTATTCCATTGTGTAGATGTTCCACAATTTTTTGATCCACTCATCCACAGACGGGCACTTAGGCTGTTTCCAGGACTTGGCTATTGTAGACAGCACAGCTATGAACATAGGGGTGCATAAGTTTTTTTGAATTAGGGTTTTAGGATTTTTCGGGTATAATCCTAGCAGTGGAATCACTGGTTCAAATGGAAGTTCCATTTTTAGTTTTTTGAGGTAATTCCATACTGTTCTCCATAGTGGCTGCACCAGTCTGCATTCCCACCAACAGTGCAGTAGGGTTCCTGCTTCTCCACATCCTCGCCAGTGCTTGTTGTTTGTTGATTTGTTGATGATGGCCATTCTGACAGGTATGAGGTGGTATCTCATTGTGGTTTTTATTTCCATCTCTCTGATGGCCAATGATGTTGAGCATTTTTTCATGTGTCTATGGACCTTCTGTATGTCCTCTTCGGAGAAGTGTTTGTTCAGGTCCTTTGCCCATTTTTTAATTGGGCTGTTTGTTTTCTTGATGTTGAGTCGTATCAGCTCTTTATATATTTTGGAGATCAGTCCCCTGTCTGTGATGTCATTGGCAAATATGTTTTCCCATATGGTTGGTTTCCTTTTCATCTTGCTGATGTTTTCTTTTGCTGAGCAGAAACTCTTTAGTTTGATGTAGTCCCATTTGTTTATTTTTTCCTTTATTTCTCTTGCCTTAAGAGATGTATCCGTGAAGATATTGTTACATGGGATATCTGAATTTTTCCTGCCTATGTTTTCCTCTAGGACTTTTATGGTGTCACCAGAGAGACTTTAATGGCCACTTATTTCCTTTTCCCTAAATTGGGTGGTGGGTACACATGGGTTCACTGTTTCACTCATCCTTAGGCCTTACACATATTTTATAAATATTAATACCTACTAAATATGTACACATTTAATAAAAGCAGGGTTTTATAGACATGCATTGAAACTTAGAGGCCTTCAGTCATATTCATAATCTTATCTTTCCAAAGGTTTCTAAAGCAAACATGACAAAGCTAGGTATTGGGTACACAGGTGTTCATCAGTCTCTTAAAATACAGCAGGTCTTCAAATAACGTCATTTTGTCCGATGGTCATTTTGTTATAACTTTGATGAGATACCACAGGAGCTTAACTCTGGCTTATATCAATTAACCCGTGGTAAAACTGTTTCATTATATATCATTTTGCTTGAAGTCGCAGAACCTATCAACAACATTAAGTGAGGACTTACTGTATTTAATAGTAAATGTTAAGAAAAACAATACCCTTGATCTGTTGTTGCATAGCTTCCAGTCTGGTGGAAGACATAGACATTAATATAATACCTTTTCTTGATATATATATATATATATATATATATATATATATATATATATATATATATATAACTACCAACTAAATTAAGTGAGCTAAAAGAAAGGAAATTGCTCCATGGGAACATAAAATAAAGCAATTTGGACCCAGACTAAAGTGTCGGGTTGGTAGTCAAAGTGGAAGTTGGGACTGGTGCCCAAGGCAGACACGCAGACAGATGGCTCAGTGCAGGGGATGAGCCATGGCCACGTGACCCACAGGAAGGACACTAACCCACCTGGGAGGGGAGGGGTGGTCCCAGAAACCTGCCTGCTGGAGGGGATAAGTCAGCAGAGCTCTGAATGAGTATCAGGATTTAGCCAAAGGAACAGGCCAGTGAGAGACTTCTGGGCCGTAGGACCTTCGTGTGCCAGGCAGAGAGATGTGAGGAAGGAAACCTGGGAGCGCTGACTAGCTTAGGATGGCTGGAAAATAGGGTTCATGTGGTGGTATGAAGATGGGTGGCAGGTAAGTCCACGGCAGGCAAGGACTGATCACGGGGGCCCAGAATGCTGTGCAAAGTGGGGATCTGAGGAGTGTGGCACCACATGAGGCATCGCCTGGTTGACAGAGAACTGAGGGGGGCAAGCCTGCAAGCCGGGCATCCAGCTGGGGGTGGTGGCAGTGATAGAAGGGAGGCGTGATGGAGGCCTGAAGTAAGGGATGATGATGAGAGACCAGAGACTAGGGGCATCTGGGAGCCAAGAGAGGGTGGGGTATGAAACCAGGAAGATGGAGCCTGAGGATGTCAAAACTACAGAAACCAGCAAAGCTGGGGACTCAAGGGGATGCCCAGGACACATCAGCTAGGAGAGAAGGGTGTGGGGGAGAATCAGCCCACGGTCACAAGGAGGTAACAGGGTGACAAGAGTAGGCAGTGAGTGGAGAGAAGGGCTAGCAGAGGTGATGCTGGGGGTGGGGGTAGGGGACAGAATCTAGGACAAAAAGGCTTGAGCATGTGGCGAGGCGGCTGAGACAGAGCCCGCAGAGACTGAATTCCAGACTGAGCGACAATCATCAATGAAGCATGATGGGGGCAGGGGAGGATTCCAGAACAGGGACCGTGAGACAGAACAACCCTCTACCACTAAGAAGGGGCTGGAAGCCAGGGTGCTGGGAATGTGAAAAGCTTACAGGGAGGCACATGGGCAGGAAGCCAAGAGACCCTGCTGAGGGCCTCTGTTCTGTTTTCTTTATGAAATAGGCAACAAGGGTATCTGTTGGCAAACTGGGGGTGGGGGTCATCTCTCCCCAGCCCTGACTGCAGATTCCTTGTTCATGCCGGTGTCCTTGGAGTCCCTCCACCACAGGAGGTAGCACCTGAGACAGACAGCTGCTGGAAGAGAGAGCAAGAGGCTGCCGGGGCTGCTCTGGGAGAAGAGGGGGAGACCGGCTGCAGCTGATGACTACCCAGCAGGAGAGGCAGGTACGTGAAAGCCAGCGCAGACTGCGAATAGCAGAGCACAGGGGGCCTGTGGGAACCAGTGAAGGCTGGGGTCCTGAGAGAGAGGCTGGAGAAGGCAGCCTCAGGCTGAGGGTGGGGGGCTCAGGGCTCCCTCCCAGATCATCCGCTCCCTGCCCAGGGCCCCACTTGAGCTCATTCACAAGCGCACAACATGAAAACAAAGGGAAATCATCCAGCAGAGGCCTCCCATCTGCAGAGCCAGGAAGTCCTGGTCTCAAGGTTAATGGTGAAGAGGAACTTGCCTGGCTGTGCAGGTCATGGGGTCAGCAGGATTCTTGACAAACAAGAGGGGACGGTGGCACCAGGGCAAGGCTCACTAAGTGATCTGGCCACGGGGTCAAGAGGAGACCAAGGAGCACAATCCCTGGGAGATGCAATGGCGATCATTTACAAGCGCAAATGGTTTTGCATTCCGGGGAGTTGGCTCCTAAGCCAAACTCTTCCTGCAGAAGGTTAGGTGGTGGGTGAAGTCATTGTTATAAATAGACCAGCAGTCAGAATGTCATTGGAAAGGAGCAGTCCCATAGGCATAACCTTGGAGGTAGTGGAAGGCACTGCATGGACTGAGAGCGCGGATCTATGGGAAGTGCAGAGGGAGAGCTTGAGGGGCTGCTGTGGAAGACGAAGCAGGCACTAGAGGAGTGGGTCCAACCAAGCAGGAGGAAGATGACACCGGGGACTAGCCAGGGACGAGCCTTCTGCATGGCCGAGCAGACCCCACATCACAGCCCGCCGGCGCTGGGATCAGCTGAGTTATATCACCTTCTAGAACTTCTTCCAAAGGATGCAAACTCCTGTAGGCTCCCAAGACACCTCATCCACCAAGGCACAAGAGAACAAAATTCCTCAGTGGGCATCAGCTCATTCATTTACCCACAATTGACGTGCCTGTCCTCAAATTCACAGCGACTCCAAAACACAGACTCAGAGCTGTCAGGAAACGTGTCAAGGGGAGAAGATCACGAAAACCGAGTCCAGTGCACTGAGGGAATGCAGCCGTCGGGGGGAGGCTTTCCTGACCCCACCGCCCAGGCTGGGTTCCCTCCTCTTTGCTCCTGCGGGTCCCTGTATGTCACCTTTTCACAGGGCACACTCCAGAACTGAGCTAAGGCCCAAAGTTCAGAACAAAGGGGTCTAAGAACCTGGTCCCTCCACACCCAGCAGAGGCAGCTAGGCCCGCCCAGCTGCCATAAACTACCACCCCCGAAAGGGACCAGGAAGCTATGGAATCTGCCCAAATTGTGTCAAGGGACAGGAAAAGGGGGTTCAACCTAGCATAAATGGAAAGCAGTATGAGAAAATAAAAACATTTCCTGTTTAGGTGCCTGTGAATTGACACTCCCCAAGAAACCACAAATCACAGGATTATTGTATCTGTTTCCACAATAGGATTGTGAACTCCTTGTCAGGGAGGAATATCATTCCCTTTGTCCCCAGCATCTGCAGTAATGCTTGGGAGACGGAACCAAAGTCCCAGTCCCCTCTGTTCTAATTGTAGGGGTCACCTGGGCTCCTCAGATTTTTTTTTTTTTTTTTTAAGATTTTATTTTTAGAGAGAGGGGAAGGTAGGGAGAAAGAGGGGGAGAGAAACATCAATGTGAGAGAGAAATATCAATCGGTTGCCTCTTGTATTCACCCCGAATGTGGACCGAACCCGCAACCCAGGCATGTGCTCTGGCAGAGAACTGAACGGGCAACCCGTCATTTTGTGAGACAGTGTCCAATCAACTGAGCCACACCAGTCAGAGCCTCATATTGCATTTCTTATCAACCGGACAAGCCAACCCCTCAGGACCAGAAGCAGCCACATCCTACACCTAGCATCAACCCCTTGGGGCCATCCCCCATCCTGGGGCCCTCTCAGTGGGCCTCAGAGCAAAGCTTTTTGGAAGAATCAGCTGCCTGTCCCAGAGGTTCTGGCTTCCCTCAGGCTTGCCACTCTGTTCTCTTCTGGTGTGAGATCCAGGGCTTGCAGAGCCTGGCCCGGATTTGTGGAGCGGACATTCCAGATCTCCACCGGGAAATGGAAGGAGAGACCCCCCCACCCCCCACTTAAGGCCCACCATCCGGAGGTCAACAGGAAGTGGCCAAGAGGCTCTGGATGAGACTGCCAGGAAACGCCTCCCTCCCAGTATCGCAGACAAGCCCAAGTGTGTCTATTTTGGCTGGAGGAGGGAGGAGTGGGTGGCAGTCTCTGTGCTAGGACAGCCCTGGCCTTGGCAGGATGACGAAGAGGTTGGGACTTGGACAGAAAGGCTGTTGGCTGACCCACTGACACTCAGGGCTTTCCCCAGGACTTCCTTCTGACACTGCCCCAAAGAGGGGAGGGGAGGGGAGGGAGGTCCCCAGCCATCAGCCCCTCAGTGATGTCAGTAGGGGCCAGAGACCCAGCACCCAGTCATGTCTCAGGACACCCAGAGGAAGCCTTAGGATACACGCATGCAGCCCTAGAAAGGTGTCCAAGGTCACCCAACCTACGTGTCATCAGAGTGCCCCGGAAGCCCCAGGGTCCAGCGGAAGGGCAGCATAGCCAAGCCTGGGTCGCTGCTCCCTTGTGGGAGCTTAGCGTTGATCTGTTTGCCACGTGGGCAGGAAAGCACGGTTACCCTGGCAAGGTTCTCATTCCACAGCTGGGGGAACTGGGGTCAGAGGGGGGAAAGGATGGGCCCAGTGTGACATAGGGGGCCAGCACCAGGTGCCGGAGCTGGTGCTAAGTATGGTAGGTGTGGGGGTTCAGAATGAGTCACTCCAAGATGTGCCTCTGTGGTATGCAGGTTGTTTGGAGCTAAAGGCAACTTGAGCCGCAGGCTCAAAGGAAACTACTGCCCCTCCCTGAACTACAGGGAAGAACTTGCCCATAGTTAAGTGATTTTCACTGATAACCTCTTCTGACCTACCTGCGGGGCAAAACAAACTTCTAGTTACCAAGCCGTACTCTTCTCATCCTGCAATGACCTTTGAGGCCCCCATGCCACCTTACCTCATCCCTCCCTGCTCAGGATGCCTCCTGTACCCATGTTCCCTTTCTACCTCTGAACCCGTTGTGCACATCGGGTCTCTGGCTCTCATGTATGTGGAGTTCCCATACATATGTATGCATCAAACTGGGCTATTTTTTCTTAACTGTTAGACCAGCTAGAAGAAACTTGAGGGCAGAGGAGTTTGTTCCTCCCCCACACAGACATGGGAGCCATTGAAGGTTGCAGGAAGGGAGAGAAAGGCCTGGAGCAGGCAGCGAAGAGGCCAGCTGGGGGCGGCCAAAATTGGCTACGTTAAGTCCGGGGCTGGGGAGCATGTGGCGAGAACTCAATGAGAGCCGTGGGAAGAGGGGGGAGGAAGAGATATTCATTGAACAGAGGTAGATATATATGGGTCTTGGCAGCTGCTTGCCTGGAACCACCAAGTATGATGTGGAAGAGTGGGGTCAGGTGAGCGGAGAGGCTCAAGATGACCCTGAGTTTCTGATGGAGGTTCCTGATGATGAGGAACTCAAATGTTGGAAAATCTTAGTTTCAGGTAACAGCTAATAAGCTTAGTAATCAATGTATGGAAAAGCTACTGTTTCAGGAACTGGAGGTCTGACCCACCTTGACCCCAGGAGACCATCAGCAGGTCCGCCCTTGTGCCTCAGGAGGACTGAAGGCAATCAGGACGGTATCTGAGCCATTGGACCCCAGGGTGACCACCGCCCAGGACACAAAGTCCACCACCCAGGAGACAGACAAAAGAATGCTGTAGCTTTTATCTGATTAACCTTTTCCCTGAATTCCAAACCTCTTACCTACATTTTTCTTCTCCTTATAAAAAGGGTCCGTTTATAATGGAATTTAAGACAATCTGTTAGGGTACAAACCCCCTGTCTTCTCAGATCGCCAACCATCTGAATAAAGCTCCCATAAAGATTCAATCCCTGTCTCTGCTTATTGGGTCTGGTAGGTTACAGGCAGCATGAACCCCAGCTTTTCCAGTTTCACTGAGAGGTTGGTGGGGTCATTACCAGGAATAGAAAAGCCGGGGGGGGGGGGCAAATTCAGGCAGCTGCACATTGAGAAAGAGGAAGGCCAAGCCCATATCCTACGGGAATATGCAGAGTTGGGGTTGTGGGGTTAAGTCTGCCCTGGGCGTTGAAGTCAGCTAGTCCTGAGCTCCAGTCCAAGCTCTGTCCTTCACTGGCTCTGTGACCTTGATCAAACCGCTTACTTCTCTGAGCTCAGTCTCATCACCTGCACACTGAGGATAATAACAGTGGTCACCCACAGGGTTGTGGCAAGGACTGAGATACCATACAGAAAGTGCTCAGTGCATTTTAAGTGCTGATAAATATTTACTGTTATTCTCATTACTTTATGCCAAGTGCTTAATGTCTATAACTTCATGCAATCCTCCCAGCAACCTGTAAGGCTGGCATCGTGTTTCCCCCAGTTGACAGATGAGAAAACAGACTCAGAGAGGTTAAAGAGATTTCTCAGGGTCACACAGCATTAGGGTTGAAACAGGGATTTGAACCCAGATCTTCCAGGCCCAAAGTTCAAACTTTCCAGCATCAGATTGTACCTCCACTGCCTTCCTGGGGCTACGGGGTATTCTCCTACTTCCAGGAAGCAGGGAGAGTCAAAAGGTTCATAGAGTAGGCACAAGGTTTGAACTCACAGGATATGAACACAGAATCCATGATTTGGACAATTTTATTTGTCTCCAATGGACCTGATGACATTTTCCTTTTTTTCTCTCCCCACTTTTTCTTTTCCCGTTAATGAAACTATACTCTCAACTCCAGTGAGTCACCGGAAACTATAAATTAAAAAAAAAAATTAAGAGGAACATTGCTCCTACGTAAGCCCTGCCATCTATGAATCACTCAAGACAGGTATAATGGACATAATTGCAGCTCACCCACAAGCTGGACCCAAAATCAGTCCTAGAGGCTGATTTCAGATTCCAGCCATTTCCACAGCAGAACCTGGTGCACCAGACACCAGCCTGGAGGAGAACTCAAACCTGAACCCACGCTCAGGGCCCTTGGTAGGCTCACCGGGGGTCCAGGGTGGGAGGAACCCAGGTCCTATGCCCCGACACCAGAGACCCAGCAATTTCAGAACTTCCCTCACCCCCCACCCCGATCTCAATCCCTGCTTCCCTGCTCTCCTCCTACTCACTCAGGGCCCCTCTCTTCCTGTGAACTCAACCTCCTTTTACCCCCTTGCTTCTTAAAGAAGCCAGACCTTTATTTCTTGATCACTGTAAAGTCATCCAACCCAACAATACATGGGGGGTAGTCAATTCACAATACTACAAATAGGGTGGGCCCTAATGTGTACGGACAGCCGGGACAGCCGGCAGCTTGACGAACCCCTCTCTGCCTCTCCTTCCTCATCTGTGAGGTGGGATAATAATAGCCTCTTCCTCCCTTAGGTGAGAAGATACATGTAAGGCCCTCAGTGCAAGGGGTGTGTTCAGGAAGTGCCGGCTATTATGAACACCTTCGTCCTCTTCATCATCTGGGGAAATGGGAGCATCAGGAATGCTCACATATGACAGCAGCCTCCTCCCACAGCCTCGGAGACCCATAGTCTGGCGGCCAGTATGAGGAATCCCCAGGGCACAGCAGTTCAGTGTCAGAGCTGGAGGATCACCAGGTCCCAGTAGGGAAACTGGGCCCCAAGAAAGGCAGAGACCAGCCCAAAGCCACCCAGCTGGTCAGTAGCAGAGTTGGGGCAGCAACCCAGGCCATGTCTCTGTCCACACCAGCCCATGTGCCTTCCAAGTCCCAGAGGTCAAGGAACAAGCTTCATGAACCTCTGTATCCCAGGTAGAGGAGATGAGCTCCTCGGAAATGGGAAACATTTAGCAATCAGCAAATTCATCCCGAAGTTCTCCAGCTCAAGGCCAAGTGCAGGTGGTCCATGGAAGACCTGCTCCAGTACGGCAATGTCACTGCCAAAAGGAAAACACCCCAAGGCTTCTCAGGGAAAAGACCCCACCCTGGAATTGTCCTGCATTGTCATGAGGAAGCACGGTTTGAAAAACCCCCTCTCCAGCCTGCCCCCTGCAAACACTTGTGCATGGGGCTGCACCCCTCCCACCCAAACCCATCGCCCAGGGGTCCCACATTTCCTATAGCCTTGTCCTTCCCCCAGCAGTGATTCAGCAGATGCCTGTTGCACACTAGGTCAGAGACGGAGGCACCGTCCTTCTCCTCCTGGAGCTCACAAAATGGCTGGCCGGGAGACAGGCGAATGGAGAGGAGGGAGGTGTAGGTAAAGACAGTCAGCCAGGCTTCACACAAGCCAAAGCAAGGAGACGTCACATGGAGAGGCTTGTGGTCCTCCCTGCTGCTGTGCTCTCCTCCCCAAGCAAATCATGCACATCCTTCAAGGCACTGACCAAGGCCTACTCCTCCAGAAAGCCTTCTTGGATACACAGGTTACAATCGCACTCCTCTGAACTTCTGTCCTAATCTGTCTATAACACTCCCCTCCCCTGCCCTTTCCACAGGATTTACCCGGCCCTAAGCACAGAGCCCTTGCTGAGCTGAGGCAGGAATTCACAGAGCCAGGGCTCAATCCTTGGGTGTCTAACTACAAACCTTTGCTTGCTCTCTTCCACCAGTGATCCCCCACAGCAAGGAGCTTTACACATTTTCCCACCCTAAACAGTGTGGGTTCCTGAGGCGCAGTAGAGGCCCAAGTTCTGTGTCTGTGGGAAAATGTGAGACAGAAGGGTCCTGACCCAACCTGCCTCTGTCACGGGGGAAGGCCTGTCCTCCCCCATCAGTCAGAATTCCACCCACTCGGCTATAAAAAGCAAAACCCTCAGTTCATGTGGGCTTCTACACATACGGGGTCATTTTCCTCACATAAGATGCCCAGGTATAAATAGCATTAGCTGTTCCAGGTTGTCACCAAAGACCTAGACTCAGTCTGTGTTCCTATGTGGCATCCTTACAGTTTGATAGGTGTACTGCATCCACATGGCTCTGAAGGGCCCATGTGGTGTGCCAGCCACAGCTGTCCCTCAGGAACTTCTCCTACCAGGAGACTCTTAGACAGGTAACAGGACAGGGACCGGAGCCTTGACTGGAATGGGATAGACTTCTGGGCTTTCTACTGCCACTGGCAGAAAGGTGGCCAAGCGTGGGCACTCTGGGGCTGGCCTGGGGCTTGGCAAGGGTGCCCTGACCTAGGCCGAGGGGGAAGAGTGAATGAAACCCACCCTAGTTCAAGGCCTGCCTCCACAGCCTGCTCTCTCCACTACGCCACGCAGCAACGAATTAACAGAGCCAGACTCAGACCTGTATCTTCCAGTGCCGGGGGCTTTCTCGCTGCCCCGGCTGCGTCTGGCTATTCCCTTCAGCCAGCAACCCCATCCGCAGCAGCCAGGATCTTGAGCGAGAGGTGGGAGCTTGGGCTCTGAAGCCAGGTGGGGCCCATCGCCGCCTGGACTTCTGGGGACTTTCCAGAACTTCTTTGGTTGCAAGGCAGCTGCCACAGAGCCACCTGCCCAGAGGTCAGGCCTTGGGGGCCAGGGTAGACCCCAAGGGGCCCCATGCCACAGTCCCCCACGCAGGGCTTCGAGATATAAGTAAAAGGAAGAAAAGCAATTCAAGAAGAACAGGGACCAAGGCAAAACAGCACCATTTGACTTGCCTTGAAACTGCCCTCAAGAAAATGTGAATAATACCCTCTTGGGAAAGTGGAACCAGCTGAGGGAGTTGGCTGGGCAAGGCTGGACCAAGGGAGATGTGGCCCAGCTGCACCCAGAGCCCCCAGGATAGCCAGGCTTCTGGTCCCCCCCCCAGCTGTCCCTCCCTCAGCCCCCCATCCCACATTTATGCATGTGCCCTGGTGTCTGGAGCACCCTCTGTATCAGCAGCATGGAAATGGATAAAAATAAATTAAGTCATGCCCTGGCTGGTGTGGCTCAGTGGATTGAGTGCCAGCCTGCGAACCAAAGGGTCACCACTTTGATCCTCAGTCAAGCCACAGGCCTGGGTTGCAGGCCAGGTCCCCGGTTGGAGGCGTGCGAGAGGCATCCAATCAATGTATATCTTGCACATGCTGTTTCTCTCCCTCTCTTTCCCTATCTCTAAAAGTACATAAAATAAAATAAAGAAGAAAGAAATATTTAAAAAGAAATTAAGTCACGCAATTGAAAAATAAACTTACATTTCTTATGCACATAGTCTATAGGCTGATATTCACATGTCATCACAGTGTCTGCCCCGAAGGGCAGCAAATTTTATGCCATGTGACCATCCCCTGCCCCAACCTGCAGCTAACTGAGCAAGAGACATGCACGTGGCGCAGGTCAGTGAAGAGACCAGCAAGCAACATGGTCTGAAGGAGAAATACGAGCTAAACCAATCAGACTCCTAAGAATAAAGAGTACACTCTCCAATGACAAAAAAGTAGAGTGTAGTAAATACATAGTATTTATAGTAAATACATAATAATATAGTAAATACATAAACCAACCCCTTACTATCATTATCAGGTACCACGTACGGTTCCAATGGTACGTGTTACACTTTTATAAGACTGACAGCGCAGCAGGTGCGTTTGCACAGCATCCCCACAAACATATGAGTAACGTGTTGTGCTGCATCATGACAACAGCTATGATGTCACTAGGTGACAGGAATTTTTCAGATCCATCATAATCTTGTAAGACCACTGTTGCAGATTCAGTCTGTCACTGACTGAAACCTTGTTGTGCAGGCCATGACTGTACCCGGCTTTCTCTATCTCTCCCACTGAAAAACTATTTTCACAATCAGATAAAAGTTGCATATTTACAACAGCCCTGCTCTGCCCCGGGGAAGGCTGTAGTGATGGATACCTTTGTCAGCCCTGAGAACTACACAGAGAAGCAGCATCAATGTCTCAAGTGGGTCTTTTTCTACAGAAACTTAAGGGTTTTTTTAATTACATATAAAGTATCATATTTGTAAGTATTAAAATGTATTAGCCCTGCCCAGGTGGCTCAGTTGGTTGGAGCGTCATCCCATGTACCAAATGTGTGGGTTTAATCCCTAGTCAAGACGCATATGGGAGGCAACTGATCAATGTTTCTCACATCAGTATTTCTTTCTCTCTCTCTCTCTCTCAAATCAATGATCATATCCTTGAGTGAAGATTAAAAAAATATATATAAAATATAAAAAATTTAAATTATATGATCAATAAAGATAGACAGATATAAAGGGAGAGAGAAGAAGAGGGACACAGGAATGTCAAGATATGATGGCTCTTTTTTTTATTCATAACCAATTGCTAAAATAGGCTTTATTTTTTTCAAAATATAAATACCTTTATTATTTTATTTGTTTATAAATGTAACACTTTTTCAACTCTGGTCAAGATAGCAGAGTAGGTAAACACTATGCTTGCCTCCTCCCATGACCACATCAAAATTACAACTAAATTAAAGAGCAACTATCATGGAGAACTACCTGAAGACTAGCTGAACAGAACTCCTATAACTAAGGATATAAAGAAGCTACATTGAGACTGATAGGAAGCACAGAGATGTGGAATGGGCGGGTCCCACACCCACAGTGTGGCGATTAAGAATTGAAAGTGACAAAACACATCATAATTAAAATGTCAAAAGTTAAAGATAAAGAGAGAATCTTAAAAGCAGCAAGAGAAAAGCCAAGAGAGTTACCTACAAAAGAGTTTCCATAAGACTATCAGTTGATTTAAAAAAAACTTTGCAGGCAAGAAGGGACTGGCAAGAAGTATTCAATGTGATGAAAAACAAGGAGCTACAACCAAGATTACTCTATCCAGCAAAGCTATCATTTGGAATGGAAGGGCAGATAAAGTGCTTCCCAGGCAAGGTAAAGCTAAAGGAGTTCGTCATCACAAGCCATTATTATATAAAATGTTAAAGGGACTTATTTAAGAAAAAGAGGATCAAAACTATGAACATCAAAGTGACAACAAACTCACAACTATCAACAACAGAGTCTAAAAAATAAAAACAAAAACTAAGCAAGCAGAATAGGAACAGAATCATAGGTATGGAGGTCATTTGGGGGGTTATCAGCTGGGAGGGGGAAGGGGGAGAAATGGGAAAATGGTGCAGGGATTAAGAAGCTTAATCAGTTGGTACAAATAGACAGGGGGAAGTTAAGAATAATATAGGAAATAATATAGGAAAGGGTGAAACCAAAGAACTTACATGCATGACCCATGGACATGAACTAAGGGAGGGGGGGATTGCTGGAGGGAAGGGGGATACCAGGCAGAGGGGAGCAAAGGGAAAATAAAATGGGACAAGTTTAACAGCATCATCAATAAAATATACTTAAAAAAAAAAAAAAAAGGAATTGGAAGGGATAACTCAGCTTCAGAGCCTGCTGCCTGAGGAGTGAGGGGTCCTAGCCCCACACCCAGCTCCCCAGCCCAGGGCACCAATGCCAGAAAGAGGAGTCCCCATCGCATCTGACTGTGAAAATTAGTGAGGATTGTGTCCTAGCGAGATGTAGGGATACTGGAGTCCCAGGTGTGCTGGCGCAGGACAGGAAGCCCTCACTGAGAACCCAGGGCTGCTGTCTCCTTCACGTTTCTCCCCACATTGAACCAGCCAGGGCCCACGGGCCTCTGTGGGGCTGGTGCTGCACCAGGACCCAGAGGGACATGCCACCTGCCCCCACCAGATAAAAAAAATTAAGAAAAAATAAACAGTAACACCTGTTCACTGTAATAAATAAATAAATAAATAAATAAATAATACAAAGTCTATATAGTAAAAAGAGCCAAATTCCCACAAATTCCTAATCCATGTAGAAAATTATTATCAGGGGTTTGATCTATGTCCTTCCAGCTGCTTTTTTAAATGCAAATATGTCTTTTTAAAAACATAAAGGAATCATATTACACTGCTCTGCAGTCTGTCTTTTTCCACTTCTATCATCCTTCTGGTTTCAAGTACCCTCTCCTTGCTATGGGATGCCAGCCCTTGGTCCTAGAAAGAAAACAGCCAGTACCCATGAAAGATACTGTGAATGACTCCATAGAGAGTACCTGGATGTATGTCCTGCACTATACATACTATCCAATAAATGCTAAGAAGAGAAAGCTCTTAGACACTGGAGTAATTGTCCCCATTTTTAAAGGCTGCTTCTATCAAAGAGATGCTAACTGCATACAAAGTAATTTTGCCAAGAGAGGAACTGCATTAAAGACAGTGCAAAATGAAAATTAAGTTACAAGAGGATGCCATTTTTCACTGACCAAATTAGCCAAAACTTTTACTTTAACTCTATACATGGTGGTAGCAAGGGTTATAACAGGCTCTCTGGCCTGCTCCTGGTGAGTGTATTAATTGGAATACATTTTCTAGAAAGCCATTTGGCAACAGATATCAAACACCTGACAAATGTTCCTATTCTTTGATCCACTGTCAGGAATCCAGCGTCAAAGAAGTAATTCAAGATGCTGGCAAAGAGCTCGGCACAAAGATATTCATTATAGATATTTTGTAATAAGGGGGAAATGTAAACAGCCTAAATACTGTATAGTATTTCTTCACTTATCGTATTACGTTCCAGACCCCCCTGCGAAATAGGAACCTTACATTTATTCTACACTCTTAAACCTACGTAACTTTAACAACATACGTATACAGTACTGCAAAATCCTGTGATATAGCGAAAAACCCACGATAAATAATTAAATATAATATTTTTAAAAATCCTGCGATACAGTGAGGCCGTGATAAGTGAACCACGATATAGCGAGGGACTACTGTATTCAGCAATAGGAGAACAATTAAATGCATGAAGGTCCATTCAAAATGTTGCATATTATCTGGCTATTTCAAGTTTTTGTTAACATGGGCAAGGTCAAAAATCAAGTGTTGTGATTGAGTAGTGGTGTCTGTGACCTGCAGGAGTCCATGGGGAGGATGAGGGGAGAGACGGATGCCACTTACACAGGTCATTGGGTGGAGGCCCTGAGGTCACCAAGGGGGAGCAGAGGGCTGCAGCCTCTGTGGTTTCTTTTCTGGGCGGAAGCAGACATGGACCTCCTTTAGCATCTTTGCCTACTTTAGGTTAAGTGCTCATCTGCCATATGTACCTATGGCCACTCCGGTACCTGGGATCTCCACTAGAATTGGCCACTTTCATGTGTAGAAACACAGAGACTAAATGATCTCTCCATTTAAGTAGTTTTGTCTATATGGTTATTAGTTCTATCTTAAAACAATTTTTTACAATCAGTATGTAGAAATTTTGGAAAGTGCAAGGGGAAAAAATTAGAAAAAATTCACAAAGCCAACAGGGCTACCTCACCCAGTTAAGGGCGGACCAGAAGTAAGGCAGCTGTTGAAGAACTGCCACCTACTTCGAGATCTTTGAGAAAGCCCAGAAATCTCAAATCTCAAACTTAGATCAAGGTTATGGCAGATCCTAGAACCCCCAAGTCCCCAAGAGGAAAGTTTAAATCCTCTTAAGAGGAAGTCAGCATCATCCTAGGCCTCAAATTATTTCTATACTCAAAGATACTCAAGTACACAGGAGACAAAAGAGGAGATACAAACCAACGGGAACTCCAGATCCTGGCAATCCCAGACAGAACTGTAAATAGCTATACCCTCTCTGTTCTAAGAGGTCAAGACCAAACCTGAAATACCTGGCAGAAAACTAGACATTATAAACAGTGACATGGCAGATATAGAAAAGGACCAAATAGAATAACTGCACTTACTAAGCTAAAAATATATAGTAACCGATTATCTCTCCCTGCTCTAAGTAAGAATGCTGAGACCCAGGCAGAGCTGGAATTTCTTTCTGTCTCCTATTGACACACAGGAGGCTGCCGCCGCCACCACCCCGCCTGTACTGAGGTCAGGAGATTGCGCCTGCTTCTCCGCCATCAGCCCTGGCTCCAGAAGCAGCTTTGCTACCCAAGGCACCAGCAACGACAGCCCAGTAGGGCCATCACTGCACTCTCTAATATTGATTCTCATGCGTGAGAAAGGGTCTCATCAGTATGCTCTCTTTGCTAAGGCAGGGAAGGGTGGGATATCTTTTAGAAAGACTTCCTTCAAAACGTTTTTAAATTTTGCTTTAAATTGCTCACCTTTTCTTCTTGGGAAGTCTCGTCTGCAGAGTGAGCACAGCCTCTCTCTTTGCCAACTTCCCTGAAGGCTCACTCAGGCCTGTGTGCAGTGTTCACTGCAATGTTCCTTATACTGGAGGCCACCTGAATGTCCAGCCACAGTCAAGTGGCTGCATTAACAGGGACATAGCCACTGAAGAGCCATGCACTATGCTGTCCTGCTCAAAGCTGGTGGGGAAGGAGAAGAGGCCAGAGCTTTGACACCTTGCCCTCCAAACAGCCTGCAGACCATCCATGGCTCCCATTTGCAGACTTGAGAAGCAATGAAGGTCAAGAGCTCTAAGATGTGAGACAAGTCCAGGAAAACCTCCAGGGAGGTCTGCCAGGAAGCTGACTTTGACCTTCAGGGCTTCTGACCTTTTCTTTTCTGATTGAGAATGGTCAAAACCCTATGCCCAGCTGCCAGCAGAAGGTCTGGTTGTTCTGAGACTCTGCAGCCAAAGGCTTGGATTTGACTTTCAGGTGCCCAAGGGAAAAATCACCTGTTCTCTGTCAAGGAAGCTGGCTTCCTGTCCCAGCCAACACACTATCTAACCCGCTTTAACTCACCTCAGATAGCACAGGGAAGACCTCAAGACCCTCCAAGGACTCAGACAGAAACCCAAACAGGCAAAGCTAAAATATTCATTGAGCTCCCAGAAGATTCCAGCATCAACTCTCACCTAGGCCACATGAAACCCTTGCCAAGTATAGTTGGTTATTCACCTGCTACAGTGACAACAACTGTGGCAGCCAGAGCATGGCAGAGCTGGGATTTTAAACTGTATCACATGCCAGTGACCCCCCTCTTTTCACTATAGCAGCTAAGCCACGTAGGGTTGGACTCCACCTCTCCCTCTCCCACCCCAAAGCTGATCCATGAGACTTTCCTAAAAGTTTTAAGAAAAGCATGACAATATGGTCACTTTGCCCAAGAATTCAACAAAACATATGGTAATTTACTCAAACATACCCATCCCTGAGGAAAATGCTACATGATTTTATAAAATTCTTCCTCAAATACCCCATTTTTACCACTTCTTCCACATGCTTGGAATTTTAAAAAGGAAAAATATTCCTCACACTCCAAAAACAATAAATAGGTGAGGTGATGTACGTGTTAGTTAATGGTGGGAACGGTTTTACAATGTATACATATATTAAATCACCAAGATGTACACTTTAAATATCTTACAATTTTACTTGTCAATTATGCTTCAATAAAGCTGAAAAAAATGATAAAAAGCTTCTTTTTTCCTTCATGGAAGGAAGAGGCAATGTTTCCTGGCTGACGACTCTGTGCTAGTTATTGAAGTAGACCTTTTAAATTAATTCTCTCATTCAAACCCAATTACCAGATGAGAACATGGAGGCTTGGAAGACTTGGCCCTCTCAAAGCTTCATGACGTAAGTGGCAGAGCCAGTACTCGAACCAGCCAAAGCCCCCTGTCCCAGAAAGCCTCTCTCTTCACTTATCGCTGGCCATTAGATTAACCGATTCATCCTGCTCTTCCTGGGACTGACCGAGTTTTAGCACTGAAAATCCCACATCTCAGAAACCGTTAGGTCCTGGACAAACTTAACAGTTTTCTGCTCAATGGGCAGTTATCACATTGTTCTGGCTTAAATAAAACATTTTTTTCTTTTTGGTTCATCTAATAATGAAGTAAGAGTAGCGTCAACACATCCCGATTTCTCCATTTCTGGTTTCTCCTCCTCCTTTTCTAATGGCCCTGAAAACGCAAACCTCATCCCGAAGCCTACTGAACTCTACCCATGAAGCAAGAGGGCTTGCAAATTATACAGAACTTGTTGATGGCCCCATATTTCTTTCTTGGAGAAAATGGGGTTGCTAGGGAAGTAGAGGGCTCTCCTAGAAACCAGAGCCCCTGAGTCGGCTCTGCCCATTAAACAGCTGTCTGCCCTTTGGGAAGCCCGTTCCCTCCCCGAGCCTTTATTTGGAATAGGGGAGTTTTAAATCATCTTCTTCTCTCAAGGAGTACATGGGCCTTGAATGTCAGCCCCTTGCTCTACAGGAGGACGAGGCAGTCAGAAAAGTAAGGTGGCCTGGCCCAGGTCACTCAGTTAGCTAAAGTAGTAGAACAAGACAGGTACCAACCGATAGACGTTTGTCACCCCCTCCACACAGGGAAAAAGCAGAGTGTGCTGAGAAACAGAATCTGCTTAATGTTGCTTTCTAAGCCTATAAGGAAAATGAGCCAAGTGATAAAAGATTAAAAATTTCAATCTTTAAAAACAAATCAGGGTTTAATTTGGGTTTTCTTGAAGCCCTATAAAAAAGGGGAGCTGAATCCTTGACCAAATAGTCAGCATTCCAAATGGGATGATGAGACAGATTCTAATCCCCTGCGTGAGGAGCAGGCAGATTGCAGGATGCATGTTTCCATTGGCCTGCATATTTCTCTGATGTGTAAACGGCTGGCAGCCTAGACAGGGGGCTGGCTCCAAAGGGGCATGCGGGGACAAGGGGGCTGAGGAGAGCTGCCTCAGAGCAAAGCATTAAGGAGGGTTAACTGGGCTGCATGCTGCTGGCTCCATGAGGTTGAGTGATTTGCTTAAAGTCATTCAGCCGGTAGGTAGTAGTGAGGAATTGAACCCAGATCTACAATCAAGCCCAAGGGCTCACTGGCTATGCTACAGAACCTCAGGGACCAGGATTTGAATGGAGAAATCAGGGTGCCCTTCAGTTATCCCGGAGTCTGCTATGGACTCTCCAGGATCCCTTCTGTGCCTCTCTCCTGCTACAGTCTTCCAGGCTGTTTCTTTAGCCTCCCTGTATTGGATCAAAACTTATTCAGTCGTCCATCTATTCAACAAACATTTAATAAGAATCTACTGTGTGCTGACTTCAACACCCAAGTGTGATGGCTGATGCTCCCCATCAGGAAAATAAGCCAAACAAGCTAACATGGAGATGTGCTCAAGTGCTGTGGAGTTAAGGAAGGCTTCCTGGAGGAGGCAATATTTGCAGTGGGACTCGAGTTGGATTTGGACCTGTCAATTGTCATGTCAAGATAAAACTCATCTGAATTATTTAGTCAGTGACTAGCAGTTTGTTCCCCTCTGGTGGGAGGATTCTGGGTCAGTACCGCCAACTGAAGCAAACATGGGGATTGTCTAGAAATGCTAATTATTGTATCCCCAAATCTTCCCAAACCCGATGTCCCGGTCTCTCAGTTATCTCCGTATTTCACGTGTGTGACACCTGTCTCCACCAGCATTGGGAAAGCAGGGGACAGCACTGCCATGACCCTAGCACCTTTGTACCAGTTATTTCAGTTAATACACAGGACTGTGTGGGTGGTAATACAGCCTCATGTTATAGCTGAAGAGGAACTGAGGGAACTTAGGTCACTTGCCCAAGGTCATACTATCTCCAGGGCAGTGCCAGGATTAGAATCGAAAGCCTATACTATTTTCACAGCCCTACCTGCCTTCTGTGTGATAAACATGGTTAGATGCTTCAGAAACAAAAATCTCTGCCTCCTTCAGAATAAACAGTTTCATAAAGACATAAAATAGGAAGTGATTCTGCACCTCCAGGTGTTTAGCCCCACACTAGACACCAGAGGTTCACAGAGACCTGACCTCAGGGAAACTCGCTCTGCTTGGAAAGACTAACATCTCCTTGAAAACGCAGAGGCCCATACATAACCAGCTGAGTAGCTGGGCACCCCTGGTATTCTGGGTGGTGGGTGCCAATGAGGGTTGGAGAGGTGAGTGATCAAGATACCATACATAGGAGGCAACTTTCTGCTGCCTAAATGGTCAGGAAGGGTGTTGACAAGGATGTGGAGCAATTGGAATCCTTGTGCATTGACAGTGGGAATGTAAAATGATACACCTGGTATGCAAAATATGGCAGTTCTTCAAAAAACTTAAAAATAGGATCCCATATGATACAGCAATTCCACTTCTGGGTGGGCATCCAAAATAATTCAAAGCTGGGTCTTGAAGAGATTGTTGTACACCCGTATTCACAGTAGCTAAAAGGTGGGAAAATTCAAAACGTCCACCAATGGATGAACAAAATGTGGTGTATACATACAATGGAATATCGTTCAGCCTTAAAAAGAAAAGGAATTCTAACACATTACAACATGGTTGACCCTTAAAGACGTTGTGCTAAGTGAAATAAACCAGACACAGAAGGACAAATACTGTGTGATTCCACTTGCATGAGGCAGCGTATACTAGAGTAGTCAAACTCACAGAGACAAAGTAGAATGGTGGTTGCCAGGGGCTAGGGGAACGGGAAAATGGGGTGCTGTTTAACGGGTGTTTAACGGGTACAGAGTTTCAGGTCTGCAAGATGAAAGAGTTCTGGAGATTTTGGCCACACACAATGTAAATGGATTTAACGCTACTGAATTATATATACTTCAAAATTGTTAAGATGGTACTTTTTATGTTATATGTATTTTACCACAGTTTTTTTTAATTGAAAGAGACAGAAAGAGAGACAGGGAGTAAAGGTCGGGAAAGATAAGGGAGAAGGAAGCCAACTGGTGGTCATTCCAGGTAAATGAAATGATCCTCCACCACTAACTAGGACCTAGTTTCTTTCTCCCCAGCTCAGCTCTGCTCCCTCACGATGGTTCATCCTCAGGCCTGATCCTCAAGCTCAGACTGCTGCAATCACATTCTTCCAGACCCAAATTCAGCTGAAAAGAGCAAATGTCTGAGTCCCAGCATTCCCTGCAGAAGTCCTCAGATTCACTCTGCTTGGACTCAGTTAGGTCCCCTGCCCACCCAGGAAGCCATGAAGGGGCATGCAGGCTTGGGACGCATTGCTTAGCTTCAGACTAGATCACAGGTTCTACTCCTGAAGCCCAGAGCAGAACTAACTTTACCCAGAGGTCCATGGAGCAAAAGTGGCCATGGGTGGTCTTTCAAAAAAAAAAAAAAAAATTGGGTACAAGCTACCAAAGAGGTAATGTGGGTAGAAATGGATGGAGAGCTTCCAGAACTCAGTCAATATCCACCAGCTCCATTTGCCTAAAGAGAACCTGAGGCTCAGCATGGTTACAGTACTTGCCCAAAGTCATAGAGCAGTAAGAAGCAGACTGAGAACTTAAGTTCAGACCTGCTCAAATCCATTGAAATAAACTGGGCATCTCAGGAAGGTAAGAGGAGGATGAAAGCTAAGAGTTGGGTTGGATGGTGATAGTGATGAAGGTATTCTTGGTAGGATGCACGTAGACTCTGGAGAGTTTTGCAAGTCAGGAATAGAAGGCTGAGTTTCATGAATAAGGAAATAAGAAACGTCTGTGGATTTTAATAGAGAAAGTAACAGGATGGAAGCTAAGACCCACCCAAGGCTGCAGTCAGGGCGTCTGGACCCCTATCAACTCAGATGGACACTCTCATTTACACTTTGAGGCTATTTTCAAGGGATGGGCTCTGCACGGCATGCCCACTCCCCACCCCCATGCCTGGCTCCAGACTGTCCTTGGAGATTCCGTGTGCCCCTCCTCCTCTCAGTGCTGTGGCTTTGGCGGGCACTTTGGAAACTGCAAGTTTTAAATGAATTTCCACCCCAGAGGAAGTGGAGAAGAAGGCATGTTCCACCAGCCACTTCTGAGCTCCCAACATTTATCCGACCCTTTCAGAAAGAGGATGAAACGCTCTTTCACAATGGAAGGCGAAGAGGGAGGAGGGAAGAACACAGAAGGGGGAGAAAAGGGGGGGAAAAAAGAAAAAATAAGAACCTCATTTGATCTTAATCAGACAAAGTTTATGTCTGAGGTATACATTTTTCTCTTGCATGCTGAGAAAACCAATACATAAGGGAAAACAAATCACATGTCATTTATTTATATCCCTTAAGTTTTCTCTGACTGATTCCAAAAGGATTTAGGAGGCTTCCAAGACTAAACACAATGGTGACTGTGATCATTAGAGGCATAAATAAATAAATAAATAAATAAATAAATAAATAAAGGAAGGAAGGAAGGAAGGAAGGAAGGAAGGAAGACCATCAAGGTAGCAGAGAACAAGTACAGGTAAGCACCTGAGGAATGTCAATTTATAACTTGGGTACTCGGCTCCGTGTGGAAAAAATACTAGGTTTTATAAGTTTTGTCTTCTCATGATAGAAAGCATTCAAATGCATCTGCGGCCACACACTTTTTCTGTGGCTAAACTCAAGCTGAACTATATCACATAGGCTGACAGATTATATCTGAGTTGCGGAGAATAACGAGGGCAGTAAGCCCAAAGGAGTTACGAAGGAGGCATTGTCCCAACTGGCAATGAGTGTCCTAAGCAGCATGTTTTGTCGCTCAAAGAATGAGCACACCAGTTGATTGACTCATGTGTTCTTTGAGTAGGAAGACAGCAATCCTGTTGCAGGCCTGGAAGAGTTAACTAAGGCAGGATGGCAGCTGGGGAGGCGCTGAGATGTGGAACTAGCTGAACTCAAACTGGAGCAGCAACCTAAGCTGGAGCAGACACAGGAGAGGACCACAGCCAGGGGGTCCTGCTCCGGCCCTCGAAGCCAGCCCGAGACAGTCGCACATCACATCCCTGGAGGTCAAGCACACCCTTCATCCCCATCCCTTGATTCTCACATGTTTTCTCCCGAGTTTAAGATGCTGGCGTTACGTTAAGTCTTCAGCTGTGACCTCCAAGTTGAACCTCCAGTGAGAGTGAACATCCGTGGGCTGCCTCCCTACACCCGTTCCCTGTCTCTCCAACCAGGGCTGCCCCTAAAACCCCTTGAGAGCTCTCTTGCCCACTTCAGCCACATGGTTTGGGTGAGATTGACTGTACCCCCGTTTCTAGGGTTGAGTCCTGTGACCCCACTCTTCTCCAATCCATGCATCTCACCTCCCTGACACCGGTGGTTGGTCTCAGGGAAGGACAATGACCCAAGACAGGCCAGTCGGGGCTAACAAAGCTCGGTTTTTGTCTGTATCATCAGGGAAGTGGATTTTCTCTTTCTCCTCTGAAAAGAAAGCGGGAAGGATGTAACCCCCAGAGCTGCTGGCAGCCAGCCGGTGACCACAAGTGCAGAGCCGGCTGGAGAAAGAAGCGAACCCAGCGGAAACAGGACTGTGAGATGGGAACGGCTGGACTCAAGCAACAGCTGACCTTTGGGCCCATGCAGTGGGCCATGCTGGAAGCCAGCCTCATCCCTGACATCTCGATGAGCTTTCTTGTTTCAGTCACTTGGGGTCCTAACAGATAAGCCGCCTTTGACCCCTCTGGAGTCAGGGATAGCTCATTCTCCCCTCCATGTGACCTTGCCCACCCTCTGAGCCTTTGGTATTCCCTCCTGCCTGTGGTAGACACTTCCTGCCCTCAATTCCCTCTCCACATAGTGCTGGTTGAGCCACCCTGGTCCTCCAAGGAAAGTTGCAAATAATTCAAATCCTAGCCATAGACAATAAGAGAAAGTTGGATGAACAGGTAAAACACAGCAGCTGATTGATCCAAGATCTCAGGGCCTTTGACAGCTGGACTGAGGATCATCTCCGCAAATGCAGGCGGGTGGCATTGGGGACACATGCCAGCAGGGAGCAAGTCTGCCCGCCACCAGACTGGAATCTGGGGAGAGGATTCCTGATCAGGAGAAAAACTGGCAGAAGCAAGCAAGGTTTCCAACTTAGAGAGATGCAGACCAATTCTTTAGCAACAAATTCAGGCAAGAAATCACCCAAATATCAAAACAGGGGAGCAATCCAGCCTTTGTATCAGAAACAAGGCAGAAGTCCAATTATTTCAGTGAAGTCAGGATTAGAACCAGCCTGGAGGTCAAGCTGACCTGCTTCTGGGTCCCCAAAGGCATCCTGACAGAGCACATGTCACTGGGCCTTCAGCCGAGGGTCAAGGGCCTGGACTATTCACTTTTCCACTCAGTGCAGGAAAGCTCCTAAAACAAGACAATCTCCTACCCAGAATCCACCTTCTCTTCTTACTGGCTGCATACAAGCTACACTTAAAAGGAGAGCTGTTTTCCATCTTCCCCTTTCTTCCTGCTTGAAATGCTGGTGTGATATGAAGTTCCTGGAGCTACGGCAGCTGCCCTGCAATCCTGAGGAAGAGGCCAATAGAAAGTAAAGACATGGCGGAGAATGGGATCCCACTGAGCTGTTCAACTAACCCCAGTACCACCCTCTTCTGGACTTTTTGTCCTATAAGGTAATTTAATATCTCAAGTGTTTAAGCCAGTGGTTCTCAAAGTGTGTCCCCAGGGCAGCAGTACCAGTACCACCTGGGAATGTGCTAGAAATGCGCATTCTCAGCCCCCACCCCAGACCTACTGAACCTGAAGTTCTATAGGTGGGGCCCTGCAATCTGGGCTTCACCAAGCCCCCCAGGTGACTGATGTGTGCTAAGGTTTGGGACCCACGGGCTTAAACCACTGTTTATCGGATTGTCTGTGCGTTTCAGCCGACAGTGTTTATAATGTACACATTTCTCCACAGCAGCCCTGCGCTGTTATTGATGGGATATCAGGAGGCTGAGAGCAAAGAGGGAGCTGATATTCACAAAACCAAAAGGGAACGTTTCAAAGAGGAAATGGAAAAGGAAAAGATACATAAAAATTAAGCACTTCAATCCATCACAATAATCATAAATACTATTAAAAGACAAAAGAAAACACTGGGGAAGATCACTGCAGCAAATATGACAACACTGAAAATCCTTTTTTTGTAAAAAGTCATGCAGTCAAAAAGAAAAACAACAAAATCCCCTGCAAAAAGACCAAAAAAGGGGGTGGGTAGGCGTGATACAAACAGATAATTAACAGGAAAAATGCTCACCCCATTAGTAATCAAAGCTATGTGAATTAAAAAGATGTTCTCACCTACTGAATTAACAAAGATTGAGTAGAAGAAACTTGTCAATGCAGGGAGGGCAGACTGGGATGGACCCTTTCTGGCACTGCCAACGGGGGTGTAAACTGGAACTGCAATCTAGAAGGCAGTCAGGCCACTTTCATCAGGAGACTTCAATGTCAGACTTAAGTACCAGGCCTAGAAAACATCTGAAGGGCAGCAGCAGGGCCGTCCAGAGGAGCCACCACGCAGCAGCTGTTACCCTTGGGTTGTCGGAGAGTTCATGCTACAAGGCAGAGCGTGTTCCAAATGCGATGCACTTGCCAATTTCCCAGATTTTATTCCCAGAAGAGCCACTTCAGAGCTTGAAAGATCAGACACAGGACAAGAGGGGCAGAGAGACAGAGCTGTGAACTAGACTTGGCCTGGGATCTTTGGCCTGCATCAATCCCTGCCAGCTTTCTCAGCTGTCACCAAGGAGGGTAACCGTGATCCTTCAGTGGGGCCAAGTGCTGCATGTGGGTCATCATTCTGCATGTGTATGGCAACCCACTGAGTTGGGGACTGCTGTTATTCCCTTTCGGTAGGGTGGAAACTGAGGCTCAGGGAGGTTGGATAGTTTACAGAGATGGCACAAGGAAGAGGCAGAGCAGGGATTCAATGTGAGGCTTCTGACTCCAAAGGCCAAGTTTCTTCCCAGACACCAGGCTGTCTCATGGAAGAATCACCTTTGAGCCTGTCTACCCAGTGGGTGGAGGAGGTGGCTTGTCAGGTTTGCACAGCTCTGCTCAGAGATGTACTGCTGTCTACAGCCTGCCCTGAGTCACAAGCAATAAGCTCACTTATTCATACAAAAGGTCCTGCTTCCTCTGCGCTCAGAAGGAAGGCTCTCTGGTGCCCATGGAACTGCTCTGATAGCCACTGGCTTCCCAGTCCCAACCAGATGGGCTCCAGGTCAGAGAGAAGCTGACCAGCTCTGGCCCAGGGAGGGGCCTGCAGAGAGGGAGGCAGGTCTTGGCTGCTAGCTTCCCAAGTGGCACCTACCGAAGCCAAACCAGGTCAGGAAGAAATAACACACCAAAGGGACTTCCTAGCATGACAGTCAATGCTAAGAGCTGAGCAGATATTTGGGGGGGGGGGGGTTGTGTGTGTGTGTGTGTGTTTATTTAAGAAGGGAGGGGCATCAAAAAATTAAAGAGTTACCATTTGATCCAGCAATTTCACTTCTGGGTATATATGCAAAAGAATAGAGCCCTGGCCAGGTGGCTCAGTTGGTTGGAGCATCATCCCAGACACCAAAAGTTTGCAGGTTCAATCCCTGGTCATGGCACATACCTAGGCTACAGGTTCAGTCCCCGGTCAGGGCATACGCAGGAAGGAGGCAACCAATTGATGTTTCTCTCTCACAGCAATGTCATTTTTGCTCTCTCACTAAATCAATAAACATATCCTCAGGTGAGGATTTTTTTAAAAACTGAAAGCAGGGACTAGAACTGATACTTGTACACTCATGTTCATTGCAGTATTATTCACAATAGCCCTTAACGGATAAATGGATAAACAAAAAGGAATATTGCTCAGCCTTTAAAAGGAAGAAAATTCTGATACATGCTACAACATGGATAAACTTGGAAGACCTACTAAGTGAAATAAGCTAGATACAAAATGGTAAATATGTATAATTCCACTTATATGAGATACCTAAAATCACAAATTTATCTAGAGAGAAAATAGAACAGTTGTTACCAAGGGCTAGGGGGAGTGGGGAATGGGAAGTTACTGTTTAAAGGTACATTTTCCATTTCAGATGATGAAAAAGTTCTGTAGATGGTGGTGGTGGTTGTACTTCACATACTTAATGGCCTAAACACTAAATTCTTTAAAATTGTTAAAATGGTAAATTTTATGTTCTGTATATTTTACCACAATTTTTTTTTTTTTTTTTTTAAAGAAGAAAAAGGGGCAAAAAGAAAGCACCTGGGGCCTGGGGAGAGGAAAAGGGAACGGGCGTGGACTACCTATGAGATGCGAGGCCCTGTGCGAGGCTCTTCACCCTGTCATTTCATTTAATCCTCACAATGACCCTTTCAGATAGGAACTGCTGTTATCACACCAAGGTTCAGAGAGTGCCTTGTCCAGTGCCACCAAGCCAGACAGTGATACACAGACACATACCCAGCTCGGCAGCCTCTAGGGCAGAAGTCCCCAATTTTTTTGGCACCAGGGATTGGTTTCATGGAAGACAATTTTTTCCACGAACAGGAGAAGGGGGACAGGAGGCGGAGCTCAAGCGGTAATGCAAGCGAAGCTTTGCTCACTGGCCCGCCACTCACCTCCTGCTGTGCAGCCTGGTACCTAACAGGCCATGGACCAGGACCGGTTCGCAGCCTGGGGGTTGGGAGCCCCTGCTCTAGGGCACCAGCCATTCAAACACCTTCACAGACAGGATGCTTTGGAAAGGCTTGGTCCCTCCTCACTTGTTCACTAGCATCACCAAGTACCTCCTCCAGACTGGATGGTAGAGACGGCAGCAAAGAGGATACAGCCCTGATAGACCACTAGGACAGGTGAAGGCTGTGGGACCTCACCTGCCACTCCGCACCTCATTTCTCGTCCTCAGAATGTTAACACTGACATGGCTCAGTGGACACCCTGCCTCTGACACTACGTGGCCTGATTTCTACAATTGGGAGCTACAACAAGCTAGCGTGAAAACAGGTAGGACTGGGGTCAAGATGAGACTGGAATTCAACTTCGAGCATCTCAGGAAATGGCTCCCAGACATCCCAGAAGAGCGGAGGGAAATTGGCTCCAACCCTGCCCTGGGAGGCTGCTTGGTGGAATAGGAAGCGCATGGGCTTTGGAGTCAGGAGGCCTTGGGTTTGAATTCAGACTCTCATGCTTACTGTGCGAAACTGCTTTACAAGAGTCGATCATAAATCCTGTTTCCCCATCATTTATTGGGTGTGTGAACTTGAATAAATGACTTAACTACTCTGTGCCTCAGTTTTCCTCATCTGTAAGTGGCCAGATGGTTCAGATGGTTGGAGCGTTGTCCCATGAACCAAAAAAGTTGCCGGTTCAATCCCTGGTCAGGCCACATACCTGGGTTGCAGGTTCAATCCCCAGTAAGGGCATGTATGGGAGACAACCAACTGATGTTTCTCTCTCACATCAATGTTTTCCTCTTTTTCTCTCTCCCTTACTCTTCTAAAATCAATGAACATATACTTGTCCTGGCTGGTTTGGCTCAGTGGATTGAGCGTCGGCCTGCGAGCTAAGTGTCGCTGGTTCGATCTTCCAGTCAGGGCACATCAGAGAAGGAAAACTCTGACTCCAAAAAACCTCCGCTGCCTTGCGGCATACCTCTTCAGGGGAAAGGCTAAGGGAGTAAACCCCGACAGAAAATCCGGAGCCGGAGTCCCTAAGGCGGTTTGACGTTGTAGTCAACACCGGCAACTCCTGCGGCGCACCTGAAGCCAAGCTGTATTGACTCCGTCTTTCCCTTGGACCCTTCAGCTGTGAAGAGAGGGGGGGTCTGCTGCATGGGCAACAGCAGACCCTCCATATCACCCTGCCCAGGCTCTGTAACTTCAGCTTCACTGGAGAGGACACTCCAGCGTCATCGCAAGATGTCGATTCAACACGGGAGGAGACAGATACCGTGTCACTCCTGAGTCGGACTGCACAGCCATTCTCGGCGGTGCAGATAGACTCTTAAGAAGCTACACCATCGTCTCTCGAGACGGATGGCTGCTGACCGATACTTGGGCGAGGATTTTAAAAGTACAAATAAAGTAAATGGTGATAGTTATTACCTCACTGAGTTGTTGTAAGAGTTAAATGAGTTAGTACAGATGACATGCAGAGCACAGTGCCTGCACCACAGAAAACTATTATATACATATATATATATATATATATATATATATATATATATATATTTGGTAATTATTCTTATGAGATATACTTGGCAGGGGGTTCACAAATGGTAGACCCCCTCCCTTCCCCCTCCAGCTCTTTCCTATATGAGAGTCAAAGAAGCTGTCAGTGGTATGTGTCCTGGGTTTTTCTCTAAATATCTGGTTTGAACAAAGCTAACATTGGCAAGAACATCCTGCCTTTCCTGTGCTTCCCATACCCCCAAACCAACAGGGGCTTAAGGGAGGGCATGAGGTCCCATCCTCCAGAAAGGAGGCAGAAGCTGAGTTTTTCCAAAAATGTGCTGCTCTTTGGCTCCCTGTGGTCCTCCCTCCCCACCTGTCCTCAGCGTGGGTTTCCGGGTCCTGAAGCAGCCCCGAGCACACAAGAACCCCAGAGGCCTTCCCTCGGCTGGGGGGGACCATGAGCAAGGGGAGACCTTGATCCAAATGAGCATTCACCCATCAGCTCCAGCCACCCAACAGGAGCGGTACTGTCTTCTCGAGTTCACTGGTGAGGACACAAAGGCACCGAGAGGCTAAGACCCTGACCTGAGTCACCAGCAAGTGAACGCCAGGGTGGAATTGAAACCCAGGCCTTTCCTGATGTAAAGCATGGGGGCTTTCCACTGTCACACTCTCCCAATTGAACCACATCACCACCAGCTCTGCTGCTTACTGGTTATATAAACTCGGGTAAGTCCCTTCTCCTCTCTGAACTTCAATAGCCACAGATGTAAATGGGGAAACTACCATACAAGGTCGTTCGTTCATTCAACGGTCAGTAAGCAAGCCCAGAGCTATATTTACTGCGGAGCCACTGAAGCTTCTGTTTCAACTGTCCCTGTCCCGCACAGCCTCCTAAGATCCTGGGAAGGTCTAGTTACATTACACACTTTTCTCAAGAGTCCCCAGCCCCACAAAACCCGGACCCACCCCTGCTAACCACAGTGTGCCAGCACCGTGCCAAGCCCTGGATGTTGGATAGCACAGATACAAAAGGGACAGACACTAGAGGAATTTAAGTCCCCAGCACAGGGCCTGACCCATAGGAGGTGCTAAGCAAATGGTAGCTCTTTGAGGAGGGGGAACTTTGTCAGTTTTGTCTATCAATCTAGCCCAAGAGTCCAGAATAGTGCCTGTCTAACACATGGTCAGACCCCAGTTAACATTCTCTGACCTCTGAGATGGTTTTAGTTCAACTCTTCAGTTCACAGATGAAAAAATGGTGGCCGAGAGCTGTGTCTTTCCCGCGATCAGCACCGGGCCCCAGGGCCTCACAACCCACCATGAGGCTCTCCCTTACTTCTTGCCACTCTCCTGGTGACTCACACTGGGGTCCAAGAAACATTTTTAGGATAAAAATCTATGGAGCAATGTTCTGAGTAAGAAAAGCAAGGGAAATAATGGAGCAGAAAGAGACCAAGAGTACAGACATTGGGGTAAGGTTGCCAGATTTAACAATAATAATACAAGACAACCAGCTGATTTTGAAACTTATACTAAAACATGATCTGTTGTTTATCTGAGTATGTCCCATGCAACATTTGGGGCACACTTATAACATTAAGATGTATTGTTTATCTGAATTCAAACTTACCTGGGCATCTTGTATTTCATGTGGCCACTCGGCCTTGTTTTGCCATAGTTATTAGTTCAAATGCCTTCTCTGCTATGTACTGTGTAATCTTGGGCAAGTATCCAAACCACAGCAAGCCTCAGTTTCCTCACAGGGTTGCTGTGAGGATTAGAGAAAATGATGTCTCTTGCATATGAGTACATGGCAGGTAGACACTCCCAATGGTGGTTTTTCTCCTCTCTTTTTACACACCCTTAAGGAACTCAGTGTGACCCTCAGAGGCGGATTAAGGTCAGTTGAGGCCCTGGACACAGAAGGAAATATTGGGCCCCTTAAAAAAAAGAGAGACAGGGAAAATAAAAATACACATTAACCATATTTTATGCAGCGTAGTAATGAAACCAGACTTGGTGTCATTAGAAAAAAGTATAAAGTTGGGGTTTTGCGGGGCCCTTCAGAAGTCCGGGCCCAGGGCGTGCATCCGGTGCGCCCGCCGTTAAATCCGCCTCTGGTGACGGGTAGCTCAGTTGGTTGGAGCATCATTTCGTGCACCAAAAATTTGTGGGTTTGATTCCTGGTCAGGGCACATACCCAGGTTGTGGGTTTGATCCCTGGTTGGGTAGACAACTGATGAATGTTTCTCTTTCACTCTCTCTCTCAATCAATAAAAACACATCCTCGGGCGAGGATTAGAAAAAGAACTCGGTGCGGACATGGACTTGCCAATTCTAAGATAACATGGTAACTACAGTATTAAAGTTCTTGCCGCACTTCCACAGGACAGGATGAGATGGGCTCTGACTTAAGAAGGCAGACATTGGACCTGGTATTTCCCAGCCCTATAAGACCCAACACTCCCTTTTTTTCCATAAACATTTTTAATGCCTCCTTTACTCTTCTTAAATGAAATTCGGTGATAAAATGCCCCATTTACATGCAAATTCAAAAGGACATAATGTTCTACCTGTAATTTAAGTGAAAAATAAAAAAGAACATAATAAAAAAATATTTCTATATGCAAATGCTTGGGCATGGGGTAATGAGAGGCTTGCATAGTTAAGTGAAAGTAAGTGTGGAAGTTAGACATTTTTCAGTATGAAGCGGAATTAAATGAAACTGCTGATATGGAACTCTTTCTGATCCACGAAAATGGGAATTTCATGCAATTCAACTTCATATTTGACATTCAAAATACGAGCAAACTACCTCTACCTATCGTGGGTGTGTGTGAGAAACACATGAATCAACGGCTATGAATGCAGACAGAGACAGATGTGCCGGCGACTCAGAAACCACGAGCCGCATCACCGTTCGGGATGTGATTTTCCAGATAATGGCCTGCCCCTGTTCAATCTGCAAACAAAGCATAATCTTTTTTGTTTTGCCTAGGAGTTGCACTTTTAGAAAATTGTCTGTATTTTTTAAATGCAGAAACAAAACATTGCATTTGTATGTACAACAAGCATTAGGTTCTAGGCTCAGAAAATTATAAGTAGGGTGTTTTTTTCATACATAAATTTCTTGCAGGATATTGCAAAGTTGGGAGGAAGCAAGAAAGTTTCTGGTTGCAGGAACTGCCCCATACTCTAGGAGACTTGCCCTCTAAATGGAAGTAGTTCACCCCCAAATCATATGATAACCAAAAACAATCCCCCAAGACTTCCAGAATGACTAGTAAAGGGATGATAGTGTGCCCCCCCGCCCCCGTCCGAGAACCATGGGTCTGATGACCTGTGATTAAACACTTTCAGGGATAAGAAACGCATTACATGCTCAAGACACATTCACAGGACCTGGGCTCACCGTCCCATTGACTCATCTGTTGGGAACTCTGCTTCCATTTGGTCAAAGGTTCCAAAAACTTTGACCCAGTAATTCCACTTACAAGAAGAATCTTCTAAGAATTTCGCTTCTAAGAATATAGATAAGTAAACAATCGAAATAGCCATTAAAATCCCCATGCACAGAAAGCATCAGATATAATGATGGAACTAATCACACAGCGACAATAGGGAAATGGTTAATTAAATTATGGCGAAACCTCTCTGTGGACTAGGAAGCAGCCATCAAACAAAGCGTTGGCAGCTGTTGTAGGGCATGGGCACTTGGGGGTTCTTTCCTTTGCTTTTCTCATTTTCTGTAATGATTTTCATTCTTGTGATAATTGGAGGAAATAAACTCCATGGAAAGGAAAACAAAAAACCATGAAGCCCGTGGCTGGGATCCTTTCCTGTGGAAAGGAAAACACTGAGGAGGAGCCTCTGGTTAAAAACCCTGGGAGGGCAGCTCACCCAGGCCACCGCTGGAAACTTACTCCGTATGTGGGTCTCCCGTGCCACTCCAGGGGCTCCAGTGACAAAATCTGGGGTCACACACAAGGACCAGACTGTGGTCTGCAGAGGAACCATGAAGTCAATTCCAAGGAAGTTGCTCTCTAGACCTTTCTACTGTGACTCATGTTCTAGGCTCCGCTGGGGGACAAGAGGCCTGGGAGGCTCTGCCCAGACAGGGTCGGGATGGAAGACCATCTATTTTGCTCTTCTTGCCCCTTCTTAAACTGAGTTAGTGGGGGAAAAAGCCAACAGCATATTATTCCAGTATGATTAAAAATAATGCATATGACGGGTGGGGTGTCCTGCATGGAGGCGATGACAGCACAGTGACAAGCTGAAAAGGCACACACGGAAATGGAAATGCCATGGTTGACATCTGCAGGGAGAAGAAACGGCCATGTAGCTCAGTGCTTAGGATTCCACATAGCGCTGGGCTCAAGTCCCCGGTCTGCCACTTATTACAATATAACACTGTGGAAATCAACCACTCTGAGATTCAGAGCCTCTGCCTAGAAGGTGGGGATAATAGTAGTACCTACCTCATAAGAGTCTATTGAAATGTCACATCTGAGCAGAATGTTGGGCACCCAACAAATGTTGGCTTATGTTATTTTTCACTACAATAAATAGATAAATACATTTTTCTGGGCCAAAACTCACACGTAAAAAATTAGCCCACTGGTCCTGTTGGCCACCCCCAGGACGGCTGAGCACAGGCTGAGCCCAAGTCCCTCCACTGGCCTTTGGACAGTGGCAGTCACCGTTCCCTGGAACTGGAGGCAACCACACAGAGGGAGTCTGGAGAGGAAGGGCCTGCACCAAAGTACAGCCCAGGCTCAGCCCCCACGGGGGCAGAAGACCCTGAGCTCATTCCCATGGGCACGGGGGTGGGACAAAGCGAAAAGTGAGCGGTCAGAAGGCAGATCCCTGGAGGCTATAAAACAAAACCCAATAGGAAGAGGACAATCAGTCAGGAAAGAAACACTGGAAAAGGCAGGGGACAGAAAATCAAACAAAGCAGGGCTTTGTCATACATACTTAAGGAGGTCTCCTGAAATTTAACTATAAAATATGCCTGCGCATCCTTCACACGGCTGCTGTGTACCAGTTACCACAAGCAGACCAGCTCCCAGAGATTAGCTTTCTGCTTCCTCGGCTTATACTTGGGAAGAGTTATTAATTATCTCCACGCAAGGAATGAGGGGAAAAACGCCTTCTATTAGTGTTCCATGGAATAGTTTTGCATTTCACTGGCATTCATTGACCTTTAACTTTTGATAAATAAAGCCATTATACCTATTTCAAGACATAATATTTTGGCATTAGATTTAATAAATACTACATGTCTACTTTCTTGAGTTAGTTTCTTATTTATGGTTTTTCTTTTCTATCCCCCAGTTTTTATAGGAGCTTATTAAAAGTATTACCTGAATTTCTCTAAAACCCCAAGCTTGCATATGTATTAAAAATCATTATATTTATTTATGGCCATATTAATTTGAATTTCAGTTCTTATGTTTTGAAGATCCAGCTATTCAAAGCCTGAACACACAGAACTGTTATCCTCAGTGTCTTTTTTTAAGTCAACATTATCAGTTGTTGACTTACGGGACGCCACATTTCTTGGTCAGGAGCTGCTGCCTTGGTACCGGCCATTCGGATAACGTCCTAAACGGACGAGGCTGCCTCACTTTCCTTTGTCTCTGATCGACTTTAATTCTACCGTAAGCTCTGAGAAAACATTCTTACCAGTTATACTTTGCAGTACTTCAAATAATCACCCACTTACTTAAGTACACGTTCAGCCTGGACCAAGAGGAATATTCCCTGGCTGTCCTGTGTCAACAGTTGCCTCATTGTTACAGTTCCCTGTCACACACTGACATTCAGAGACACCGTGGACATGTGGATCCATTCGTCAGCTGCAGATGCTGCTTCTTTCCACTTCTAAGTTATACTCACAGGCAAATTGAAAAGCCAGTATCAGTAATGATTGAATATGATATCATGTTAAAATTAATCAAAACTTACGATTACAGTAAAAATAATTTTGCAAATGGAAAGGATAATTCAAGCCATAGGCAGATGCTTAGTTAGGTGAATGGGGTGGTAACAAGTGTTGCCTAGTGGTGAGTGGAAGCTGATCCTTAAAGGTTTTAAAGACTAAACAGGAACTGAAGTTTTCCCCACAACTTTCTCACCCTTTCAGAATATGTCTTTTGGAAACAAGGATGTTACTTGTTAAGTAATGTTTTCTTCAACATGCACACACGTTTCTACAATGATTCAGGAATGTTGCGCATTACAAATAGAAATTAGTTTTTAAACACAGAAGTGAAATGAGGTTGATGCCAGGCCATGTTAATGTTTGTTACCCAAAAAATACTGAAAGCAAACTGTATATGTAAATCTGAGATCTGCCAACTTTTAAAAATGAACTTTTAAAGTGTTTTTAAGTCAAAGTGAACTCATTTGTGTAAAATATTTGTACCCATATACATAGAAAAACCAAAGAAAATAGTCAAACTACTACCAGATAGTTGGGTTATATGACTATGGAGAACGTTGTCTTTTTTTAACTCCTTTCTGTAATATCTGAATTTTTATAGTGATGATATATTGCTTTTATAATAGGGGGAGGGGATCAATAATCCTATTTTTTTAATGCTAAAGGAGGAAAAAGTCTAATAAAATGAAAGTGAGTGAGAGCTGCCCACAGCCAACGGGGCTGGGACACACCAGGAAGACTCACAAGGAAAACAGCCCCGGCTCCCAAACACTCCCTAATGAGAAGTCAGCCAGGCACTTGAGCAGCTTCGGAGTCACGTGGTTCCACACAGAGCCAGACATGGGCACCAGGGGCCGGCATTCCCAGGGGGAGGGCTCTACCTCCGCTAGACGCAGAGGTCACCTGCCCCAGTCCTGGGAGAAGCAGCCAATCTAGATGAGCCCACGGAAAGCCTGGTGACATCAATGAAGAGCCACTGCTGGTTTAACAAACCACTAGTGACATTTCGACCTCTCTAGAAATCATAGGAATTCACAGGAAGACAACAAGTCATTACTCTTCACCTAGCAAGAGCAGAGTCTGGAACGCTGGTGAGGGTGGGCCGAGACCAGCACTCACTCATTGCTGCTGGGAATTATTTTATCACAAACTGCTTTGGAAAAGCAATGTGGCGGTATGTAACCAATCGTTTTTAAATGTTCATATCCTTTCATAATTCCATTTCTAGAAATCCACCCTAAGACAAATAAACATAAAATTCTTTATTATCAAAGATGTTCAGTGCAATGTGATTTATTAATTTTTTTTTTTTTTAAGGAAAAACATGGATGCTGTCCAACAATGGTTAGAATGGTGAGTTGTGATCCAGCCTCTCAGTGGGCATTATGTGGCCATTAAAAACAATGTTTATGGAGTATTTATAGTAACACAGAGAGAACTGTTTATGTTACCATGTTAAATGATACAGTAGGATATAAAGTTGTATATAAAACACAATTTTAACTACATAAAAATTCACGTAAAACAATTGGGAAGAAATGCTCTAAAATGTTAAACAGTTCCCTGTGGATTAGTCAGGCTGTGAGTGGGGTTCTTTTATCTTTTAAAAAATAATTCTGAAAAAGTTTCTGATTTACAGAAAAGTTTTAAGAAAAATACAAAGAACTGTCACATTCTCCTTGTCAGGGTTTCCCAACTGTTAACACTTCTCCATATTTGCTTCATGGCACACGTGTGTACACACGCTTTCTTTACAAACACATGGTATATATCAGGTTGGCCAAAATGTCTGTTTAGTGTGTCCCATAAAATAAGAGACACATTTTTCATTTTCACCAGTAACTTTATTGATTTGGGTATTTTGAGTATGTCAGCTACCTGCCACTATTGGCTTCCAGTGGGTAGAGGCCAGGGGTGCTGCTGAACATCTTCCAATGCATAGGACAGCCGCACAGCAAAGAATTATTTGGCCAAGATGTCAATAGCACCAAGAAACTTTGCAAACCACTTTTGCCACGCTTGATCAGTCACAGTACCTTCTCCATACACTGCACAAAACATTTTTTGCATTTCAGTTGCATTTTTACCTTTCTTGAACTAATAAAGCATAACATGCAGAAAATGTTGTGTATTTTCTCCCATCTTCAATATTAAAATCACTGCACAAAAATCCACCAATTTTGATAAGTTTTTTTTAATGCACGCTAATATGACAGCTGTCACAATACAAACTAACAAAATTGTTTCAAATGAAGTTAAAGACAACTAAGCACTACTAGAAGAGCCATAGTACAGAAAACACTGGATGAGCTTTTTGGCCAACCCAATATAATCATTGTTCTTTTCCTGAACCATTTGAGGGCAAGCTGCAGATATGATATCCCAGTACCCCTAAATACTCCAGAGTAAGTTTCCTAAACACAAGGACACTCTCCAACATAACCTTCCAGGATGAGGATGTTAACATTGGCACAGTATCAACATCCAATGCACACCCCATTAAAACTTCATCAACTGTCCCAAGAACATCTCTTTTTCCCTATTGATCCAGGACCCAGTCTGGGAATACACCTTGCATTAACTGATATGTCTCCTGCAAACCACAACATTACCCCTCTTTTTCCCCATCTTGTGTGTCTTTCCTCGAAAATTGTGTTTTATTTATTTAAGAGCACAGGCCTTTCACTGTTTAGGGGATCCCTCAAGATGAGGCTGCCTGTTTTCTCATGAGGAGACTTGGGCAGAAATAGCACAGAAATTAGGCTCCATTCACACCAGGGGGCCTGTGATGTCTACCTGCCTGTCGCTGGTGAGGTTAATTTTAATCACTTGCTCAAGTCAGTGTCTGCCAAGTTTTTCTGTCAGAAAGTCACTGTTTTCCCCTTTGTAATTGATAAATATTTTCTATAGATAGTCCAGTATTTCACCAATATCCTACTCTCTAAACATTCACCACCCAGTCTCAGCAGCAACGACAACTCCAGCAGGAATCAACAAGCACCAGTAGGATGGTTGCTTAATGTTGATTTTTCTGATATTTCCATCATTCCTTATACATTTATTAATTGGCCACTTCTTGCAAGAAAGAGCTTTTTCATCTCTCCTATTTATTCATTTAGTTAATTATATCAATATAGACTCCCATGGATTCCTATTTCATTCAATGTGTTTTATCCAATACAATTATTTATGTTGATGTTCAAATTGCCCAAATCTGATCATTAAGGGCCCCTCCTAGCTGATCTCTGTATCCTTCTTATGTTTTCATCATTCTATGAACACTTCCTTACTTCCTGGCACAAGGTGTTCCAGACTCATCTTGTCCTTTCCCTGCTCCATCTCTGGAAGCAGCCAATTCTCCAAGAAGTCCTGGTTCATTTTAGTGGAGAATGGTGTTTATGAATCAAGATCTGGGGGCTTGGTATGTTCATCAATACTAGGATCTTATTGCTTCTAGGCCCTCTAGAAACCAACAGATGCATGTACCTATATAAGTATATGTATACACACCTATAGCTACACATATTTACATGTACCTGCATATATGTATTTAAATTCATGGTTTTAATGTGTGCATAATATTTATATACATATATAAATGAGGTCATACAGTCTAGCACCTCAGGGTCCTTTCTAGCTTTCTCCCATTCCATATTTGCAAGTCACTTGTCTAACAGGAAGACACCTGGCTCCTGTTAGCCTCAGTTTATTAATTTATTAGTTCACCAGCCAATCTCCCAACCACACAGTGATCTTCTCTGCCCACCGCACCTGTACACGCTCCATGTCCTCCACCACCCGGCTCACCAATGCCTCTGTAAAGCCCCCAACACCCCACTTCCTTAAAGGGCAGGCATGCCAATCCTCTGCAAAATACTGTCTTTCTGTATTGTCACCTCCCGCATTTTCCCTTTCTTTTGTTTTGTGTAACATAAAAGCCACTTAAGACATAACACCTGTCCTCCTGAGGAGGATGCATACTAACGTGTCTCTCATGGTTACTGCACAAATTCCCGACAGGTGGGGGAACACTAGGGTTAGAATGGTCCCTCCCTGTGGGCCTCCTTGTCTAACCCCTCCCTCCCTCTGCGCCTACCCCCACCACAGTCTGCAGCTTCCAGGATGGGGCCTTTGTCGGGGCCCCTCAGCTGCTCGAGAGGGTCTCTCTAAGGCCCGCTAGCCCCCTCCCAGGGACCCCGAGGCTTCTCCTCAGCCACAGGAGCACCTCCTCTCTGAAGGGGGAGCCCCGCAAGCCAATCCTCTTCTTTCTCATCCTCAGACCCAGCACCACACTTGGTCCAACCCAGTGAGAGACAGCGCAGGCACCAGCACAAAAGGCACACAGGTCTGCCTGAACAAAAGGGGCTTCTCTCTTCCAAAGCTTGACTGTCAACATCGCTTATAGATGAGCAGAAAGCCACAGAAAGAGGGCAGCCACAAGCAATGGCAAGCTCTGGAGTCAGAACCTGAGGGTGGGGGACAGTTGAGCAAATAAGGCCAGTTGGGACAGGCTACACAGCAGTAGCCAGAGGGGTCCTTAACCTGCCCCGCACCCAGGCTACCCTGAGCAGCAGAGGTCGCCCAGCACAGGGTCCAGTCCGCAAAGGAAGTTCAGGGAGTACTAGTTCTCTCCCCTCCTCTCAACTCCTCTGCCTCCAGGGGAAAGCTGGTGCCAGGGAAGGCGGGCGCGCTCAGCCTTCCGCGGCTGCCACGGGTCTCTGGGAACGCCCATCCCAGCCTCTTCCTCCCTCTCCTCCAAAGCTCTCAAGGACCCAGCAGGGCTTCTCTTGTTCCTCCCTCAGAGCCCACTGGCCCACCTCAGAAGAGACCAAAGCCAGAGCCCATCCCCCTCTCCTCAGACCACTCCAGCTCCTTGCATTTTACCAAAATTAAAATGTTTGAGGGCCACAGACTCACCAAGATTCCTAGAGCTTAGGGGGCGCCTCAGGGAAAACGTTGTCCAAGGCTCAGAGAAGGATGTGACCCGTTCCAGGATCAGATGGTCATCGAGCTGGAACCAGATGCTGGCTCCACGAGCCCAAATCCAAAGCCGGGGATGGGTGGGCCCAAAACCTGGCCTTGCTCAAACTAGCTTTTAGGAGACCTGGGCTCAGCCAGGGGTTTCTGCACATGCTCAGGAACAAGAGCGGCGGCAGCAGCAGCACCTGGGTGCTTGTGAGAAACACAAGTTCTCAGACTCCACCCCAGACCCATGGACTCAAAATGTGAGTTTATCAAAGTATAGTTTATTAAGCCCACAAGGTGACTGAGACCCACTGTCCTGGGCCAATGGGTCCATTAAAATCACCTAAAGAGACTTTGAAACACACCAATGCCAGGGCCCAAAATGCTAATTTAATTGATCTGTGCTGACCCACACACTTGTAGTTTTAAAAGTATCCCAGCTGATTCTAAGGTACAGCCAGATTGAGAACTCCCAGATTAACCTCACTCACCTGAACTTCTCACCCTCCATGCTCTCAGGAAACGAAGCTGGAAGGACACGTAATACAGGGGCCAGGACTGAGTACATGCCCTGCCAGAGCCAGCTCCTTATCCCTTCATTTCTTACCTACGGGCCCTGTGGCTGCCTAGGCAAACGTCCTCTCTGCGTCCCTGTAGGGGCTCGGCCTCCACTTATTTACACATTCATTGGGTGATTCTTGAATGCCCTGACTGGGGATCGAACCCACAACCTTGGCATATTGGGACAAGAAAAGCCTTATATTTATATTAAAGCAATGAGTCACATTATAGGAGAGCATGCAAAATTCATATAAATTTAAACAATAAAACAAGAGACTCTCAATTTTTTTTTAAACATCAAGAAGGTTACTCCTGGCCAAATGCCCAGGCACTCAAGGTGCTACACTAAGTCTGCTTTGCCCTTGGGGATGGCCACCTTAGAGCAGCCACTGTATTACTCTTTCAATAGAGTGCACTCTACAATGCCACCACCTTCAGGAAGCCTCCAAGGATTGATCACAAAAGGTTGGTAGCCACTTCTTCAGCCTCCCTCTCAAAAATTCCCTGGGCTCTCTGGCCTCACTCACTGTTCCTGTCCCTAACATGCACAGCTCTGTAGGCATATTTGTGACACAGACCCTGTCTGAGACTCATTGGTCAGCAGTTACAGCCTGGGCTCCTGGATCAAGATCATAGCTTGTTCAGTTGGTATTTGAATGGGACTGCATGGGGTTTGGCATGTTACAGTTGAGGGTTCAAATCTTGGCCCCACCAAGGACCAGGGATATATTCTTTCATTCATTAACTACTGCCTGAGCACCTGTTTTGTGTCAAGCACTGTTCTAGGCCCTGGTGATACAGCAGCATGTCGACCGTGTGTTTTCAACTTGGTCTCATTGCCACTCCCTTCTATACTCTCCTCTGCAGAAGGAAAGCCAGAACCCCATTTCCCAGAATCTCCTTCCCTATATGTTTCTGGGTTAGGCTGTCAAGGAAAGATATTCAAAGGAGATGTGGAAGTCCAAAGAAAATCCGTCATTCTATGGAGCAGTTGCAGGCTGACACACGGGCAGGTAGTGGGCATGAAGTTTGCATCAACTTCCAGGTAAATGTCTGCAAATTACCTGTAGGTGAGTAAGCCAGCAGCTTCCTGGAAGTTCTGTAAAATTTGCAGCAGCTTCTGGACAGGCCCTTGAGAATTACTTTCCTTGTTGCAACAGACTGAAACAGTTGGCAACCAACCCCAAGCCCTTCTCAATATGCACGGTGGCCTCCAGGTGAGTCCTTGAGAACCTCCCACTTTCCTACAGATCACCAAGGGCTCCCTGATCTTGAGTCCTGCAGCCCTCCCTGCAATTGTGTGAACACCTCTAATTCCACAGATGAAAACCCTTTACACGTGGAACCAATAGAGTAGCTTCTGTTTACTGACCAAACCGTGGCTGAAAGCAACAGTCCACCAATCAAAGACCCTGTCCTCAGAAGAGCTTGTATCTCTAGCGGGCTGAAGCAGATCATAAACAATGAAAGCAATAAATAAAAGCTACTTTGGTTGGGGTGTTCAGAAGGTCACTCTCTGAGGATGGGACTTTTGAACTGAGACCTATATGATCCTAAGGAGACAGACATGGGAAAATCCAGAATTTTCCAGCCAGAGGGAAGAGCACATCCAAAGGCCTTGATGAAGGTGGCATGTCCAAGAAACAGCAGGAGGCCTTCACAACTAAGCAAACTAGTGAAGCCCCACCCACCCCACCTCCAAGCCATCATTAGTACCTAACCTCCTCTACTTCTTCAAGAACCTTTACTGTCTGCAATGACCTTACTCAGCTCTTTGTTTCCTGGACTATTGTCCATCCACCCCCATTACAATATGCATCAAGCGTACGCGTGCTGGGACAGAGCCATGTCTTATTCAACACTCTGTCCCCAGTGCCTGGCACAATACCTGACCACTGGATGTTTAATGTTTGGCAAATGAACCAACAAGTGAATAAACTGTAATGGGAACTCCAAGGAGGGAACATTAACTCTGCAGGGGCTGGGAGGTGGAGTGTGAAGGATTTTCTTACTGACAATATTTGTCGGCCTCTCTGATAAAAGGGAACAAGAACCAAGTGAGCATAAAAGGGGCCCTTTGGCTTTGTACTTCTGACTCTGTTTATCCATGGACCGTGTTCAATTTGGCTCAGTGTGATGCAGACATTCTCCCAGGCATTAAATGGAAAGGAATTTCAAGGCCTCATTATTGTTTGGCCTCACACAACATAGCTCTCCTATGAATAGAAACCAGCTAAGTTTCAAAATCAGAAATGCCTTCAGGTGTGTGGGGAGAAGAGTTTTGATGGGGGAAACATTTGTATTTGCATCAATATACTCTTCATGAATGACAGTTAATACATACATAGACAAACATTTTTTAAAAGATTTTATTTAGTTAGTTTTAGAGAGAGGGGAAGAGAGGGAGAAAGAGAGGGAAAGAAACAGCGATCAGTTGCCTGCAACCCAGGCATGTGCCCTGACTGGGAATTGAACCAGTGACCTTCCAGTTTGCGGGACAATGCCCAACCAACTGAACCACACCAGTCATGGCGACAGGCATACATTTTTTAAAGCCTGAAACATTTGTCTGCTTATGTTGCCATGGTGACACCCACTATCCAGGATGGGACCAAAAGATGGAGCAACTGAAATCAGCTGCAGTCAGGTTGCTAAGGTCTCATCTTCCTCGTGGTCCTTCCCTTCCCCTCTCTGCTCCTGCAGCCCCAGTTTCCCATGATAACTGAGGCACAGAGGACGTGGTTGGTAATCAAAGTGGCCTTTTTACAACACAAATCTGATCACATAAGTCTTCTGCTCTACACCAGTCAGGGGCTCTTTTGTTTCCACTCTAAATGAAATCCAAACTCCTTCTTGGGGTCTGCTACGTCCTGCATGAGCTTCCCTGCTGACCACGACAGTTCACTGCCCCTCGGGCCTCTGCCAGAAGCTTCAACCAGCCAAGGGCTTTCCTTTCTCAGTGCCTTTTCACATGCTTTTCGCAGCTGCCCAGCCATGGTAGGTATCTGTCACCTCCTGGTATCAGTCACCTCCCTGGTCACCCTGTATGAAGTTGGTCACTCTGGATACACCCTCCTAGGATGGTTTTCCTTTCCATCCTACCTGCAGTACACAAGTATACAGTCATTAGTTCACTCTCAGCATCTTCCACTGAATTATATATAAACTCTTTAATGGCAAAGTCTTTCTATTTGTTAACTCTTGTAATCCATTGCCTAGCTCAGTGCCTGGCATGTAGGAGGTACTCAATAAACATTTGTATTGAATTAATTGGCACCCATCTCCTCCCTAAGGAAAGGAAGGAGATTAAGGAGCACCATCTCCTAACCCAAGGGTGGAGGAAGGGAACAGGGAAGTGGGGGTACTCAAGGGCCTTCAGGGAGTCCCAGCCCAGCCCAGCCCAGGTTGAGTAGATAAAGAAAGATTCCTGGCACGTTGTCCAGACCCTGGGGAGGCCACTGCTGCCACCCTGGGACAGAGCTATCCATGTTGGTCCCTCCTCAGCTGGTCGCTGGAGTTGGGGAGCAGCTGCCTATAGTCAGAAGCAAAGCAAAACCCATTTCCTGGTTAAATTCCCTAGTGCTTGGAAAGCATAGTCATTCTCCAGATCCTTTTCGTCTTAATAATAATAACTAGGATTTATCAACACATCCTCTATGCCAGAAATTGTGTGGAAAGTACTCTACAAGTACCTTATTTAATCCTCAGTCCTATGAAGTTGAGATTATTATGATCCCCATTTTTCAGAAAAGAAAGTCTCAGGAAGGTTGGGAAGATTGCCCAAAGTCAACCGGCTACTAACTTTGAAGAGCTTGAGCTCTTACCCAGTGAGTTAGACTCTCTCTCCTTAAATATAACCTGTTTCCTTTTCCAGCCAGCCTCCTGACTCCCCATCAGGCAGAGGAAAGCCTGATGGCCCATCACTAGGAGTAGTTGGGGGTGAAGGGTGTGAAGCACAGTTGAAAAGGCTGGGTGTGTGACCTTACTGAGGAGGTTCCTCTTTCTGTGGGAAAGTTTGGGGGTGAATTAGGATGATGAAAAGAATATTAAGCAAACTGGAGAACAATAAAACAATGCTGAAAGTATTTGATGTTGATGGTAGCTGCCACAACAGACACATCTTGAAATCTCAGTGGCTTAGCACGGAGTGATTTATAGCTCATCCACCTCCCAGGCTTGGCTCTCCTCCAAGCGGTGACTCGGGAGCCCAGGCTGCTTCCCTCTTCCAACTTTCCCATCCCAGAGCCCCTCGCTGTGCCTGCGTGGAGGGGAGAGTCAGAGCGTGGAGAAGGCCTCGGGCTGCCTTGGGCTGAAAGAGCCGTGTCACTTCCAGAACGTCCCCACATGGTCCCAGCTGCACTGCAAAGGCTGCTGGGAAATGTAATCTCTCATGTTCCTGGGAAAAGACAACAGGGGATGAACACATAGCATTTTTCTACCATATTGTATAAGAAGTCAAATATAATCATTGTACCTCATGTGATTCAGCCTAGGGCAATACTTACATAGTCATAATAAGGCAAACACTGGATATTGGCATAACCAAAAATCACAATGTAACTGTATCAGGAGTATGAAGAAAGCAGAAGTGAATGCAGGGTTGCCAGTGCTGGGTAAAAAGAAAATAAACATTTTTTTTTTTTTTTTTTGGTAGGAGGTCAGTAGATAATGTAGAAAAAATTTTAATCATGAAATGTATTTCATATATTCTTATATATGTTCATATACATAGACTTCACAATATATGTAAGTTGAACCACTATGCTATATACCTTTAACTTACAGCGATGTATGTCAATTATATATCAATAAAACAGGGATGGGGGGGCTGGAAATAACATTATAAATAAATTATTTAGAAATATGGTAGAAAACGCTGAAAGGAAGTCTTACAGAATTTAAAGAGTTTAATTCCAGGGAGCTGAAATCAGAGGTAGGGTATAATACTGCACTATTTTAATTTCTTAACCAGGTATTCATTTTACCTTGATAAAAATGAAAAAATTCATTTCTAAAGGGAAAAACAAAGAAAGATAATATTATTGTTTCCCTGCTGAGCAAAGGGCTCAGCAAACACCAGGTCTGAAACATGGCAGAGGCACAAAGCAGAAACCCAGAGGCATGGGTCTAGCAAAATATGCACCGTCTCCCGGCTCTTGTCAGCCCTTGGAGAGAAAGGCTGGGCCCCAGGCACATCTGGACACACCTTAGGTTGTGCTCCGGGGAGGGGCCCTAGTGTTAGGTTGGCTGGGTCACGAAGTGGGAACAACCCAAAACCTCAGTGGCTGTATGCAACCCAAGTTTCTTTCTCACTCGTGTTCCTGTCCCTTGAGGGCTGGGTGAGTGGCAGTGCTCTGTCCCACGGAGGTGCTCAGGCACGACCCTGAAGGAGGCCGCTCTGTCCCAGAGCTGCACTGCAGGTAACATGCGTACAACTCGGTGGCTGCAGCTGGGAAGAGGCAGCTGGGGGGTGGTGACCTGCTCCTGTGTACTTCAGCCCAGAAGAGACACAGGTCCTTTCCTCTCCCAGCCCATTGGCCAGAACCACACAGTCCCATCCAATGGAAATACAGCCCTCTGGGTGCCCAGGGAAGAGGAAAATGAGACTTTGGTACGCACTCGAAGTGTCTACACAGATCTTGATTTCCTGTCACCTGGCACCTTTCAGAGGAGTTGGGAGGAGGCAAGGACCCCCTGCCTGCACTGCAAGACTCAGAACTTTACAGTCAGGGTTACAGCCTTCCACCAGGGTCAAGCTGTGGACATGCTGTTTGGTCTCTCCCCAATACCTGGGCTGTGACCTGCCATCTGGACCCACTATAACATGAAATGGGTGATTATTTCAAAGCATTGGGGTAATGGAGAAAGGTCACAAGGCTCAAACACCCAATCCATTCCCACGCCTTTAAGGAGGACCTCATCAAACCAACCACAAACACCACAAGCCAATGGATAGAGGAAAATTTGACACAATTTTTAAACCACAAGCAGCGTTCCCTCTCAAGACCCACCAGGTCCTTTCGAGCCCAGGTTCCCTTTTATTGCTCTCAGAGATGGCATGAGACCTCTGTGACTCAACACCTCATTAGCAAGCTCCCTCATCTCCCCTTTGCACCACTCCAGAAGTCATCGCCAGCCTGGGTAAACAGAGTCCCCATGGTCCTGTGTGTGTGTGTGTGTGTTGGGGGTGGGGAGTGTATTCTAGGTATTTCTCCATGTTTAAAATATTGCAAGGGCTGTTGATGTCAAATTGGCCCAAGGCTTCTAAAACAAGCAAGCAGTCAATATGGTCAGTTTCCATCAATACAAAGATTACCCCAGAGCCATATAAGTGTCCTAGAGACGTGGTGGTTATAACAATGAGAATAATGACAACAGCCAACCTTTACTGAGTGTGCCGGGCACACAGCGTTTTATTAATTTTAACTCCTTTGGCTCTCCCAACAGCTCAGAGAGACAGAACTTATTGTCACCCCCATTTTACTGAGGATGAAAGAAATTTAGCAATTTCCCTAGGTTTACACAACTAGGAAGTGGATGAAGCAGGATATGAACCCATGCAGTCTGGCACTGAAGCCCAGGATTTGGAGTTCTATAAAACTGAAGTTCAAATCCTGGCTCTGCCACTTCACACACATTCCTTAAGAAAATCATTTCTAAAAAAAAAGAAATTCAAACACACACATACACACAAAGAAAATTGTTTCTTATCTTTGAGTCTCAGTTTCTCCCCCTAAAAAATAAGCTTTGGTTTCTCCTAAACTGGGGGCATTAATATCTATTTCTCTGGAGATTGTTGAAGATTAAATGGGGCCCTGGCTGGCAAGCTCAGCTGGTTGGAACCACATCCCGATACACCAAAGTTGCAGGTTTGATCCCCACTCAGGGTACAAACAAGAATCAATTAGTGAATGAATGCACAGATAAGGGGAACAAATTGATGTTTCTCTCTCTCACTCTCTCTCTCTCTCTCTCTCTCCCCCTCAAATCAATAAAATTTTTTTGCAAAGATCAAATGGATTACTCTTTGTCAATTTCTCAGCACAACCTGGCACATGAAAGTGGCAGGGCAAGCTCCTTTTGGCCAAGCTGCCCTAGACAGGAGTTCTTGGCGTCCTCATGAAGAACCCCTACTGCCCACCCCCAACTATGTTTTTCATCCATAAAACAGAGACTGATGCCACCAGGACTACCAGTGATGAGGCACAGCGTAGGTGCTAGAATGCTTTCCTCCTCCCTCTCCCCTCTGAACCTCGGGCATTGGACCACTTGCTGTTTCTCACTGTTACCAACCTTGGCCTCACACATTTTGCCCGGGCCTGTGCCTGGCTCTGCTTCTGGCACTTCTCCCCACGTTCTGAGTCAGACCAGGGTGGGGAAAGCTTCCTCGGCCTCAGGGGGATGGTGGAGAAGCACCTCCTGGCACAGCCCTCACCTGGGACTGGAAAGAGCAGAGAAGACTTAGCTGTCTGCTAGCGCCCGGATCTGGCTGGGGCCCAGTCTGCCTGTATCTTTGGAACATCACCTGGCATGGGAAACCACCTGATAAAAATGGGTCCAAGCAAAATTCAGTTTTACTTACCAACTTCCACTTCAGTATTAGTCATCACTCGGCTTTTCCACCGCAGAGCCTTACCCATCCCGATGGTCCCCTGCCATCACCCTCCCAGAGCCACGGCCCAGAGTAAAACGACCTCCCTGCCCACATCTGGGAGTATGCCTAGAGACACCTAGGGCCAGGGATTCAGACTAAATTTTGAACCCCAAATGAGAAAGAACCAAGATGATTCTCTGAACCCTGAAATGAAAATCCAAAGACAATTATTTTTCCCAGACCATGAATTAAAGCCAAGTTTTCCCAGGAAATATCTAATGATCTATACTGACTGAGATCACGGACTCTGGAATCAGTAAAACTTAGCCTCAGCTTCCCTCTCTGTAGAATAAGGATAAAAATTACTGAGTCTGTTCAAGCTGCAAAAATACCATAAACTGGGTGCCTTTAAACAACAGAAATTTATTTTTCATAGTTCTTGAGGCTGGGAAGTTCAAGATCAATGCTCTGGCAGATCTGGCGTCTGGTGAGACCTTGCTGGCTCATAGCAGGCAACTCTCTACTGTGTCTTCACGTGGTGGAAAAGGCAAGGGAACTTTCTGGGGTCTCGTTTATAAGGGCACTAACTCCATTCATGAAGGCTCCACCCTCATGACCTAATCACCTCCCAAGAGTGCCACTTCCTAATACCATCACATGGGAGTTAGGGCTTCAACATATGACTTTGGGGTGAGACACAAATTCTCAGCCCCGAGCAGCACTTTACAAGGTTGGTTGTGACAGTCAAGGTGAGCAAGATCTGCACAGTCCCTAGCAGGTCCCTGCTGCAGATTCAGCTTCCGCCCCCAGTGCATCCTCCCTTTGTGTGGGAGGCAGTGTCAGAGTGGGAGAAACACAGCTTTGCCTTGAAAGAAACCTCAAATCCTGACTTCCCTCTATTTGACCTCCACTTGCTCACAGGGAAGGTGGGATCATAATAGCTCTCTCTCAGAGTGCTTGTGCAAATTAAGCAAATAAGTTTCTGTGTCCTCATCAAACATCTCGCAGTTCCCAGGGGCTGTCTCAGATGTGAGAGGTCAGGGTCTCGGTGGTGCCTGAGGGTGTCTCCCCTCCTCGGACTCCAGAGACTCCTGTGACAGCACTGCACATTACAGAAACGCTGCAGACCCCGCTCCCCTCCCCTGCCCTGCTCCCCCAGCCTCTGGCCTACATGCGGGCACAAAGCACCACACCACTCCCCCGCACTCAGTGTAACCGTCACAGGGGCGCGACTCTAGTCAGCTTATGCCTCCACTGCTTGAGGGGAACCTGCCCTCCCAGTTTTCACTCAAAACAGGACAAAGCCAGGAGGCAAATAAGAGAGACAATAGTCAAACAGGGCTCAAAATCACTGCCCCCTCCACTGCTCAGAGGAGTTGTGACCAGATCAAGCTGTCAAAACTGGTTCCTGCTGGTTCCTTCCTGATGGGTTCTCTAGTGGACACGTCTGCTCCAGCTTACCAGACACATGTGACCCCAACCTCCCTGCAGGGTGGGACCGACCAGCACGACAAGTACAATAGTCCCCTTCACCACCACCAGTGAAACTTCCCAGTTGAAGGACATGAGACCCAACTAGAACACCCAGATGTTCTCTAAGCTGAACTGAACCTCTAGATGGAAGGAGGAATCATTTCAATGTTTTAAAGCAAACCTTTTATTTTAAAAATCATTCAACTTATGATCATTAGAAATATGAACATCCACTAGAGAGTTGATGATATGAAAAATAATATTTATTTTATGTAGATGTGATAATGGTATTGTGATGATGTCTTTTTTTTTAAGTCATATATTTTTAGAGCAACATACTGAACTATTTACAGATAAAGTGATATGAATCTTGTATTTGCTTCAAAATAAAACAGGATGTGGAATAAGTGGGTAGGAGTTCAGTTGGAACGAGATTGGCCCTGAGGCAATAAGTATTGAAATTGGGTGCTGGCTACATGGGAATTCACTACACAAGGCTGTCTAATTTTGTATATGCTTGAAATTTTCTATAACAAACAAACAAAAAAAAATGTCATGTCAATTGTTTTAAGGTGTCTACTACCTCTCAATGTCTGTGAGCCAGCCAAAAAACTGGGCCTTTGAGGTATACCAAGACCAGCTCTTACTTCTCTCAAAGTCTCTAACAGGCAAAATAACAGGTCACTCTCTTGCTCAAGGACCTTCCATGGCTCCCCACTGCCTTCACAACAGAACCAATATCCTTTGCCTCTCCTTCAGAACCTTCCATGCTCTATCCCAGTTGAACTTCCCACCAAGAATGCCAACCTCAGCAATGCCAGGCAGCATAGAGTTCCCTGAAAAATCCCATCTCTGCATTTTCCCATCTCCGAACCTTTGCTTACTCTCTTCCTTCCATCTGGAATTTCTTTCTCCTCATCTCTGTCAAAATCCCACATGCTACTCAAGGCCCAGTTCAAATGCTACTTCCTCCATGAAATCTTCCATAGTTATCAGTGTAACTCTAACTCTTCTCAATCCCAAACTGTCAGTGACTTATCAGAATAGAAGTTTATTTTTCCTTCAAGTAGCAGATCGAGGTAGGTGTTCCTGGTTGGCAGGTAGCTTTCTTCCTTGGGATGATTTCAGGAGCCCAGGCTCCTGCTGCCTGGTGGTTCTGCCTCAGAATCCTCTGCCTCCAGCCAACAAAGGAGAAAAGGGAGAGGCCACACTCACATCTTAAAAGCTCCAGTCTAAGTGCCTCACATTTCACCAGCAAAAGCAATCACATGGCCACTGCCAGTTGCAAAAAGGAAATGCCACCCCGGCTTTGCCCTATACAACAGGGGGCACACATTCTTCACGGACAGTTAGCTGTCTCTGCCCAACTCCAGCCTCCACCCACTCATCCCTCCCTTCTCTAGGTCCCTACTGTGTTTCATGTGCTCCTAGGCAGTGGCACACACCAGAACCTGCATGTATGATGGTTGGTTCTACATGTGCATGTCTCCTTGCCCAGAGGACAAGGACTGTGCCTTTCATGGCCGCATCCTCACAACAGGCAGGACAGCGCTTGGCACACAGGAGGCACATGATTGGCACTGTTACATTGGATCACTCTGCTTTCCTTCTACATTCCGGGGTTCTTTCTGCCTAGAGGACCAGTGCTAACCAGCAGTACCTAATTCCCCTCTGCCTTGCACAGGGCTGAAAGCACCAATGCACTTTGCTCTACGTCTATAATAGGAAGTGGGATGGGACTTTCCTGCTGTCTCAGATGTTCAGTTAAAGACTCAAAGCTGAAAGTGACAGATAACATACATACACCTCCCACATTCTAAAGAATGATTCTAAATACCTCTGCGCAGAATTCAGTAAAAGGTACTGAAACCAATACAGCAACCATCATCCCCATGATCCTATATCAGCTGAAGAGTAGAAATGTGAAGTATTCACTGCAGAGAGGGAAAATGTAGGGGAGAAGTGCACAGGAGAAGGAAGGGGTACCCCCCACCAAGTACGAGGTTAGGTTGGGCATTTTAAAATCCAAAAGGAAATCACAATGATCAAAACTAATGACTATGGTTAAACTAAAAGTGACAAGAAAGCTAAGAATATCAGGCCTATGCAAAGAAAAAGAAAGTAGGAATCAAGATCCTAATATCAAACAAGTTGGATTTGGAGTAAAACAAAGAAATGAATGAAATAAAGAAGGGTTTCTTGTTATGTTAAAGGGTGCAGTCACAAAAAGATATTTATGCATCAGATAACAAAGTAGCATAAACTTGCATCTAAAACACATGTAAGCACATGAAAAAATAGAGAAATATTTGTGGTAAAATTGAAATGAGCTCTCTCAGTCCATGACAGATCAACTGGATAAAAAGTAAGGCCTGAGAAGACCCAAATAACATAACTAATGAAGTACATTTGTATCTCAAACCCCATACTCTAAAAAACAGTATGTTGTTTTTAAATTTGAATCACAAAAATTGACCACATGTTAGCCTTCACATTTTAGCTTTTTAAATATCAAAAAGTAGAAATAGCATAAAAAACATTCTCTAGAAACAAAAATAATAATGTAGTAATAATTAAACAAAAATTAACAACAGCAAATAAAATGACCTAATCAAAAAGAAAATTTAAAACTCTTAAATAATTCTTGGATAAAAAAATGAAACAGAAGGACTTCTGCTTTTAGTCAAAATGCCTTTAAAAAAAAAACAGATTTTCCTTGGCTGGTGTGGCTCAGTGGATTGAGTGCCAGCCTACAAACAAAACTGTCACCGGTTCGATTCCCAGTCAGAGCACCTGCCTGGGTTGCGGGCCAGGTCTCCAGTTGGGGGCACGCAAGAGGGAACCACACATTGCTGTTTTCTCCCTCTCTCTCTCCCTTCCCCTCTCTCTAAAAATAAATAAATAAAATCTTAAAAAAAAAAAAGACCAGATTTACCTCCTCCCTAAAGCAACCAGAAAACACGTTTTCAAGACAATGGGTGTCATTAACAAAGGACAATGATCCCTAGGTAGCCGTGTTCAGGGAGGGGCCCTCAAACTGAGCCAGGCACACTCCCTGAGTTGAAGAAATCCAGGCAGCTAGATTTCACAAGACAGGGTATCAGAGAGGAGAGGGTTATCCAAAGAGAGAACCCCAGAGATCTTAACTATCTCTTGACTTCACCTGCTTCTCTCCATCCTCACTGCCATCCTGAGCTCAGACCATCTCAGCTGTCATGAAGATTCCTGTAACACTCCTGCAATCTAATCACACTGCACAAGGAAACACATGTCTGCCAGGCAAACACTTCTGTAGCTCCTCACTGCCATCATGATAAAGTACAGACTCCATATCTCTGCTAATAAGACCTCTTATGACCTGGCCCCTGACTGTTTTTTCAGCCTCTCTCTTCTTCCTCTCCCAGATCCCACTTCAGACAGCAACCAGAACACTCTGACTATCATGCTCACTCTTGCCTCTCTGGCCTTGTGTTCATGCTGTTTCCTCTACCTATGTTTTCATCTCTTCCCTTCTCCCCTTTTCCTGGCCAGTCCATTCAGATACCTCCTTAAGGTCACTTCCTCTGGGAGACTCTTGCTAACCCCACAAAACTGCACTAGGTACCCCTCTGGAGGCTCCCCTAGCTCCATGTCCCTACTCCTAACCCCGCGTTAGAAATGTGTCTGTCTCCTCTGCTAGACAATGAGCTGCCTGAGAGCCAGGCCTTGACCTTATTCACTGCTGGCTTCCCACCTCCTGGCACAGAGCCGGCACTCAGTATAACACTTGCTGAATTACTAACTGCCTTCATAAATGAACGACGGTCACACAGGTATCTTACAGCCGTCAGCACATCATCTGCCTGCCTCCGAAGTCCCCATCCTTCCTCTCCTCTGGTCCTCTTGAGAAGGACCAGGGAGAAGTTTGCCAGCTGACAGGGTGTGGAAGGTTACCTTCAAGGCTACCTTGTTGTTGTTGTTTCATTTTCAGTTGACTTCCACTTCCACGCTCCTAATTCATGGTTTCTAACCTCAGCTGCCGTTTGGAATCACCTCCGGAGTTTTAACAAACAACTGATGTCCAGATCTCACCCCGAGAGGTTCTTATCTGAGGGTCAGAGTGTCGCCTGGCTCCCCGGGTGATCCTAATCACCTGGCAAGGTTGCTGACTGCCCGCGTCGCTCCCTTTTCAGCATGGCTCCTGTTTACTCTTCAAAACCCGCTGCAAATGTCACCTCCTTGGAGAAGGCTTCCCAAGTCGTCACTCACACACCCACACACACCAGAGCTAACTGCTCACTTCTCAGTTCTGGCGTGTTGTGTACATATTCCAAAGTGGCCCTCATCACACTTCATCTCCACCCCGCACACGGGAGTGTCGACAGAGCGTCCCTGAGTACACAAATGCGTGAATGAGCAGCTTCCTGAACTGGACACCCTGCCTGAGGCCCCCCATCCCAGGCAGATGCCGGACATTAGCACGCAGTGGGCGGTGGTGCTGGAACACAACGGTCCCTCGAAACCAACTGGAAGGACGCTGCACTCAGAGGACTCACAGAGCGTCCCAGGGTAATTGTTGCTCCCCAGGAATTATGTTTAAAAACCAAAGAGATGCACAACAATTAAACAGAGTTTTCTCTTTGGCGCTTTTACAGCTGGTCTGATCGATTGGTTATAAAAAATCCGGAGCGATGAATGAAAGGATGGTCTGGAGGGAGCTTCCGACAGGAGGCTTTGAAAGCAGACGCACGGGTGTGCCGCATCTGGCCAGTGTCCTCAGTCCTGACTCCCAGAGCGGAGGCTCTGAAAAAGACTGCTCTTTCGCGCGGCACTGGAGGTTCACGAGTGCTTCAGCGATGCTCAGCTTACCTGCCGGCGCACAGCCATGTTGCAGGGCCCTCTCCTCGGACACCTCTTAGAAACACCTAGGAAGACTTCTGAAAATAACTAGCCCAGCCTCTCCACTGCCCTGCCCCATGCGGGTTCTGACTTAATTGGTCTCGGTGGTGGCCTGGGTGCTGGGAACTGAAAGGCTCTTCCTCCCCAGATGACTCTAATGCACAGCTAGAAGCACTGACGTACAGGCTGTGACTTGAGGGTGCTGAAAATCCCACCTGGCCTAACACTCCCGCTAGATGTCAGAAGGGCCATCGTCAGAGGTTCTCAGCCCCAAGGCCCTACCAGGATTATCTGGGGAGCTTTTTAAGGAAAACAGGTAATGCAGCCCAGCAGCAGATTATTTTTAAGCCCCAAGTGATTCTAATGAGCTGCCAGGGTTGGGACCCACTGTGATAAAGCAGCGTGTCCCCCAACTTGGGTGAGAGTGGGACTCATCTGGGGGGCTTGTTAAACATACCAGATTCTGCCCTGAAGATTCTACAGATCGGTGTGGATTCAAAGGAGATATTTTTAAAAGAAGCACCTACTTTGTTCTTCCTTTCCTGCTAGTAGCAGTCTCCCCAACTTGCCTGATCATAAGGATTTCCTAGGGCACTTATAAAACATAGAGATTCTGAAACCTTTACCAGGCCAATTGCCTGTGACTCTCTAGGAGAGGGACCCAAGGACCTGGTGCATAGCAAGCACCCTGGGTGACTCCAGAATCAGGCAGATGTGGGAAAACCAAGCTAAGGCATTGTACACCCTCAGAGGGCGTCTGAAATCAATGACGAGGACACCGTATGATTTCACTCATGTGGAACGTAATGAACAAACTGACCCAACAGGCAAAATAGAGGCAGACTCAGAGAGAGAGAGCAGGCTGGCAGCTATTGGGGGTGGGGGATGGGGGTGTTGGGGGTGGGATTGAGGAAAAAAGAGAAAGAACTCATGGACACAGACGACAGTGTGGTTGGTGACTGCAGGGCAGGGGCACAGCGGAGGCAGACGAGGGTAGAAGGGGGATAGATGGTAATGGAAAAAATACAATAAAAAATAAACTATTTTAAAAAGTTAAATTAAATTAACAAAGAGGTAAATAAGTCACTTTGGTTTCTCACCCTCAAAGAGTTCTGAGTTCATTCAGTAAGTCAGTCAGTCAGAGTCAGTCAACAAACCTTTCCACACATCTGCTCCACAGCAAGGATTGCTGTCTAGGATACAGGTTAATGAGTTACGAGCGCCCACCTTTTCTCCAACCACGTGGGCCAGTCTGCCTCACCTGGCAGACCATCTCCAGTTCCTTCCCAAGAATCCAACCCTCCCACAACTCTCCTGATCCTTCAAGACCTGCTCTGAGCTAATTCTGTCAAGGAGCAGAATTGACCGCCACCCTCTGTGCTACCCCCCAACCCTGGACACACACCTGCCAGCCCATTTATAGTTATTTGTGCCTCTAGTCCGAACTCCCCCAGAAGACTGGGACTGTGGCTGGTTTATCTTTGTAACCCCTGTACGTGAGAGGCACACAGTGGAGGCTTATAGTTCATCAGGGCAAAATACACACGGACAGATACAGAGTAAGAAGTGCGAGGAGAGAAGTAAATACAGTATTTACAGTGGAAACACCAGCACCAGGGCCAGACACAGTGCTTTCTCCTATAGGAGACAGAGAGACGGACAAAACACAATCCTGTCCTCCCCAGTCTAGAAGGAGAGGTGGGGAAGGGACACTAGGTAAGTAGAAACAAGGTATCCCCAAAAGGGACACATCATTACTAATCAGGGAGAAGAAGAGTTTTGCTGTTGTTGTTGTTGTTTAGTTTTTCAATTACAGTTTACATTCAATATTATTTTGTATTACTTTCAGGTATACAGCATACTGGTTAGACAATCACATAATTTACAAAGTGTTCTTCCCACATCTATCCAGTACCCACCTGGCACCACACATGAGAAGTAGTATTTGAACTTGGACTGAAGGAAGGATTGTATATTTGAAAGAGCAGACATGGGAGGGCAAGGCACCCCAGGAGGAGGGAACAGTGTGGACAAAGGTACGGTAGCAAGAACCCGGGAGGCATGTCTAGGAGGGTCTTGAGAGAGGTGTGACCCACAGCCTAAGAGCAGAGTATCTGGGGATAGGATAGTCATAGGCAGGAGTCTGAAGGGACCCCATGCCTCTCTCATCTTCATGGCTCCCCAGAGTAGCCACCAGAAGAGCCTGTTCTCCCTTTGTTATTTCCACATTTGCTAGATTTATTTTTCTTAATTAATTCCATGTCCTCAGTTCCCACATTCTCAGTATTTGCAACATTTCCCCTGGGCGTCAAAAGTGTATCACATGGACGCTGACTTATCTGTGTAGAACAGCAGCTTGGCAGAGTTGCCTCCATGGGGTCAGCAGGTGGCTAAATAGTCTGGCTGGGGAGGCGGGACCTTGCCTTGGTCTTGTTCATGGGATGAGTTCAAAGTAGATCACAGGATCCTTGAAGGAAGGGGGCTCCTTCTTTTCCTAGCCTTCTCTCCTGATCCCAAGGGCTGAGGCCAACATCATGTACCCGGGATCAGAGCTCAGTGAGCCCCAGGTGACCTGGGCCCAGGGCCCAGGCCCCAGGGTCCTGAGCGACTCTCGTGGAGAACTGTGAGCATGTCGGGCAGCCTCAGGCCCAGGAGAGGCTGAGGAGAGGGAACCAGAAGTCTGTTCTTGAAATCCCTGAGCTGAGGGAGAAAGAGGCAAGAGCACTAACCAAGATGGAGCAGGGGTCAGAGGTCTGAGGTCTGAGTAGCTAAAGATCATCGCAACATAAAAGGACAAAAGGACAAAGGGCAGAGGTTAGAGGTCGCCATTCAGTGAGGCTGACACAAGCTGTGTATTTCCCGGGATATTCCTGCAACAGAGGCTAGAGACTCAGACACCCCCCATCTTTAGTCGAGGCCCTAAGTGTGCTGTGGCTGCCTGTGACCCATGGGAGAGCTGGCGGGTGGCTGGGTGGCCGGGCCTGTGCCCCCTCTGTGGCAGCACTGCCCATGAGACAGACAATGCAAGGTACCTGTGTAATTTTCAATTGTCTAGTAGCCACATTAAAAAGTAAGAAGAAATAGGTGGAATTAATTTTATAGATAGATTTCATTTAACCCTATCTATCAAAAATTTCAATATGTAATCTATATTAAAAATTAGTAATAAGATGCTTGCTTTTCTTTTTTCAACTAAGTCTTAATGTACCTTACTTTTCCAGCAGGTTTCCAGTGCTCAATAGGCCCACGTGGCCAGTGGTTCCCATAATGGACAGGGCAGCTTTAGAATGTCGGACTTGGTGGCTTTTCTTGTGGATGCGAAAGAAATGAATATCCTCTCCTCAGCCAGGACCAGAGTGGAAGCAGTTTTTATGCCTGGCTAGAATGGTGTTCCCTTCTGTCCTCACAACCTTCATGTCCCTCCTGAACATAGTTGACAAAGATGTCCTTGCAGACAGAGAGTAGAAACAGATGTGGTACGCTCCCTTCTAGACTCTCCAGACCACTCTCCAGACCAGGCAGGTAGATATGTGGTAGGTCCCAAGACTCACTCAGTATTAAAAAAGGAGGGGCTTCTTGAAAAGACTGCTAAAGGGGAGGGTATAGTCGTCTGCATGGGCTGCCATAATCAAGTACCACAGACAGGGTGGCTTAAACAACAGAGATATGTTTTCTCATAATTCTGGAGTCTGGAAGTCCAAGATCAAGGTGTTGGCGGGGTTGGTTCCTTCTGAAACTTCTCTCCTTGACTTGTACATGCCTGTCTTCTTCCTATGTCTTCACGTGGTCTTCCCTGTGTGTGGTCTATGTACTGATCTACTATTCTTCTTTTTTTTTTTTTTAGCCCTGTTTTATTTTTATTTTTAAGATTTTATTTATTTGTTTTTAGAGAGGGGAAGAGAAGGAGAAGGAGAGGGAGAGAAACATCAATATGCGGTTGCCTCTCACGTGCCCCCAGCTGGGGACGTGGCCCACAACCAGGCATGTGCCCTGATGGGGAATCAAACCAGCAACCTTTGGTTCATAGTCTGGCACTCAATCCACTGAGCCCCATTAGCCAGGGCTGATCTTCTATTCTTATAAGGACAACAATCATATCAGGTTAGGGGCCAGCCTAATGACCTCATTCTAACTTAATCACTTCTTTAATCAGCCCTCTCTCCAAACACTACTGTCTTGTTCTGAGATATTAGGAGTTGGGACTTCAACATATAAATCTGGGGGGAACACAGTTCAATCCATAGCAAAGGGAAAATGCAGGGCGCTCTGAGATTAAATGCTAACCAAAAGTTCACAAGATTTTTGAAACCTCAACGGGAAAGGCAGAGAGTGGGCGGAGGGTAGAGGGAGCCTATATTTTAAAAACTTCAAGCAGGTCTTTATTTCACCAGAGTCAAATTCATCTCTGGCAAAGATAGCCTTTTATTTGAGGACAAATTCACTCTGCATCTCCTGCAGTTGTTAAGATGTAAAGCAAATGCTCCTGTAGCTATGGCGACAGCGGAGACAGCTGTGGCTCCCAGGAACCAGGGTCCCTGCGAGGCTGGGAAAGGTTATCTGTGGAAGCAGAGCTGTACCCTGCAGACTGCCTGTCCTTTTGAGAAATGCTTCTCATACTAGGCATGGGTGTGGACTGTCCTGTCCCATCCAAGCACTTCTCACACTCAGGAAGTTGTGTAGTCATGTGCAGGCAACGCTCAGAGGGGAGAAGAAACTGGAGCAGGCCTGGCGTTCACCTAGAACTGGCGAGGAGACTGTGAAAATGACCTGGGCTGGGCTGTTGCCGTCGCCTCATGGTGCTATTCAAGACTGAGGCAGTGGAGGCTGGGGCTGGGTCACCGCATTTTAAGGTGTAACGCATGCTGTGTTCCCAACGCACCCAGAAGGGGGTGGAGTCATTCCCCCACCAGGAGTAGCTGTCCCCACTGTCAGTTGTCCTGGGAAGTGACCATCCTGCAATATACAATAGAGAATGGGGCTGCCGGCAGTCATGGAAAGGGACAGAAATTAATATCCTCTGTGAATCTGCAGAATCTGCAAGCATATGGAACAAAAGCTGTGTGGAAAATTGCCAGGCTCTGTGACATGCCCACTGACCCAGGTCCTGTCCAGGATGGCTGAGGTGGCTAGTGACAATCAGGACAGAAGAGCTGAACACAAAAGAATTCCCTGTCACACACACACACACACACACACACACACACACACACACACACACACAATACTCAGAGAGGAGAAGAGAACCAGGCTCAGGCTGAGTTGAGTACATCGATATTAAATGGTAAAGTGATCTCTTTCTGTAGCTACTATCTGGGGCTTGGGCCTGTTTGCTCACTTCTACTGGGCTGCAAGTTCCTGAAGGCCACACCTCTTACTCATCTTTTCTTTTTTTTTTTTTTTTAATTGATTTGAAAGAGAGGAAGAGAGACATTGATTTGTTGTCCCACTTACTTATGCATTCATTGCTTGATTCCTGTGTGTGTCCTTACCACAGACTGAACCCACACCCTTAAGAGTATCAGGATGATGCTCTAATCAACTGACCTACACAGTCAGGGCTCTTACTCATCTTTGTATCTCCAGGATGATCCTGGCACAGAGAAGGGCCTCAATAATGACATAACACAAGATGCTGGAAGCCAAGCCCAATCCAGCAGAGAGGAAAGCTGAGGCACGAGGGCATTGGGCCATCACGGGTCAGAGAGGAATGCTGGGGAATGACGGATCATGGTTTTTCTCTGTACCTCCCAACAGAAACAGGTAGCCTGCCTCCCATCCTTGAATATGCATTTGGATAGGATTCACCTTCCAGAGAAACAATGTTGAACGGCCAGCAGAAAATTTTAACAGAAAAAAAAGGGGAATGGTTAGCAATAAGCATGTGTCCAGGCGAAGATTCTTTGGATGAAGAAGAAAAATAATCAAGAGCAAACCCCTGCACAGGGCCAGACCACCACGGCCTCCCTTTCCTGGCAGTGACGGTTTCTGAAAATAATTTCTCTCCCAGGAATCCCAACAATAAGGCCGGTACCGCCAGATTCTCCTTCGTGCACTTTGTGCAGCAGCCCGAAAGCCTACCAATCTCTCAAAGGTCACTGAGGTAAGCCAGGGTCCTGATGAGTCACCAGCTGCCTTTCTTGAGCGCCTTCAGGAGGCATATCGCCTTTATACTCCCATTGATCCTGAGGCACCTGAGAATAGGCGGGCCCTGAATATTGCTTTTGCTTCCCAGTTGGCCCCTGATATTCGAAAGAAAATACAGAAATTGGAGGGGTTTGAGGGAAAGCCCCTGACTGAGTTAGTAGAAATCGCCCAGCGCGTCTTTAACAACCGAGAAGATCCTAGTGTTAGAAACAAGGACATAGTGACTCCCAAACCAGTAAAGAGTCATTGGTAGCAAAGGGCAAATGTAATTAAAGGGTCTTAAGGGCAAATGTAATTAGAGGGTCTCTAAGAAGGGAGTTGACAGCACTGGCATATCTACAAAGCACAGAAGGGGCATTTAGATAACCGTGTTAGATTGTAACTCCTGAGTAACCAGTAATGGAGAAAGGGGAAGAAGGAGAGGGGAAGGGGAGCTAATTGCGTTGGGGCGGGGAAGCTAATCGCTCTCACTTTAGGGTGGCAATTTTAGGGTGGAGAAGATAATCACTTTAGGGTGGCAATTTTAGGGTGGAAAAGATAATCACTTTAGGGTGGCAATTTCAGGGTGGGGAAGCTAAGACTATAAAACCAGTTTCCTTTGTCTACTTGGGGCGCACATTCTCCTGGCTGTGAGGGTGCGCCCGGCTCTGTAGACTCGTGAATAAAGGCCTCGCTTTACTGCTTAAGTCCTGTGTCCCAGTTTTTATTGTGAGCGTTTCTCACACTAGGGAATTGAATAAAAGGATGGCCCGAGTCCTCCTAACCATGGCCGGAGAGCCTATGAAGAAAAGCAGCAGACCCAAGAAGGGCCCCCGTGCCAAAGGTCAAGGCAGACCCCCCTTGGGTCAGAACCAGTGTGCTTTCTGTAAAGAGGAAGGCCATTGGAAGAACGAGTGCCCCAAACGGAAGACTTTGGCCCCCTGCACGTCAGTCCTGGTTCAAAGGACTCAGGACTGATGGAGCCAGGGCTCCGCATTTATAGGCCCCCAGGAGCCCAGGGTATGAATGCAAGTGGGGGGCCGATATATAGACTTTCTTGTGGACACCAGTGCAACTTTCTCAGTACTTCAAGAAGCGCACGGTCCCGTATCCCAGGAAAAGACGCCCATTCAGGGGGCCACAGCCAAGATCAATCATATCCATGGACCCAGGCTAGAATAACGGACCTTGGCGGCCACACAGTCACCCATTCCTTTCTTGTTATGCCTGACTGCCCGTTTCCCCTCCTGGGTCGAGACGTTCTCCACAAACTGAGGGCCACAATTTCATTCCATCAGGCGGAGCCGGAAGTGACCCTGGGCTTGCCCCTGCCTCAGTTATGGTCACTTGCCCGCTTGGGGAAGAATACCTCCTCTTAGTAGACCAGGCACACTCCCAGCCCTCGGACCTCCTGGCTCAGTGGCAACAAGACATACCAACAGTTTGGGCTGAGAACAACCCCCCCACCCCCACCCCACCCCGGGCCTGGCGGCTCATGTCCCGGCAGTTGTTGTAACTCTTTTAGGGAATGCGGTACCGTGCCGGCAGAGGCAATATCCTATTCCAATAAAGGCCCGGCAGGGAGTTGTGGTTCATATTTGGCGCCTGCAGGAAGCCGGTATCCTAAAGGCCTGCAAGTCGGCATGGAACACCCCACTCCTCCCAGTTCAGAAGGCTGGCACTGAGGACTACCGCCCGGTACGAGATCTGAGGGAAGTCAATAAACGGGTTGAAACTGTCCATCCTACAGTGCCCAACCCCTATACTCTTCTCAGCCTTTTGCCTCCTGATCGGATTTTGGTTTTAGACTTAAAGGATGCCTTTTTCTCCATACCCCTGGCTCCAGTCGGTCAGCCCCTCTTTGCATTTGAATGGACTGACCCCGACACCAGGGAATCAGGTCAATTAACATGGACTCGTTTGCCGCAGGGTTTTAAAAACTCTCCAACCCTCTTTGATGAAGAGCTCAGCAGGGATCTTGCCCCCTTCCGAGAGGACAATCCACACATCACAGTCTTTCAATATGTAAATGACATCTTATTAGCGGCCGACCTATCCCGTTGCCGGGAGGCGACGGAGGCACTACTAAGACTACTAGCCCACCCAGGGTACAGGGTGTCAGCCAAGAAGGCCCAGTTATGCCAGAAGGAAGTCAATTACCTAGGGTATACCTTGAAGGAAGGTAGCCGGACCCTGTCCCCTAGAAGAATCCAGGCCATTTTACAGATCCCGGCTCCCACTACCAAGTGCCAAGTTCGTGAGTTCCTCAGGGCCATCGGCTATTGCCGCCTATGGATTTTCGGATTTGCAGAACTAGCTAAGCCTCTTTATGCCTGCACAGGGGGAACAAGAGAGGCCTTAGTATGGACTGAGGCAGAGGAAGGGGCATTTCAGGCACTAAAGGAGGCGCTCATCACCACGCCTGCCCTGGTGCTACCAAGGCTTGACAGGCCCTTCCAGTTATATGTGGCAGAAAATAGGGGTATAGCGAAGGGGGTTCTCACGCAGTGCCTAGGACCTTGGAAGTGATCTATAGCTTACCTTTCTAAGCGGCTAGACCCAACAGCCACTGGGTGGCCCAGTTGTCTACGGGCTATAGCTGCCACAGCACAGCTAGTAAAAGAGGCTACGAAGCTAACGTTTGGACAGGAGCTACAGGTCATCACTTCACATGCCGTGGAGACTTTATTGAGAAGTACCCCTGACAGATGGCTCTCCAATGCGTGCATTGTACAATATCAAGTTCTGCTCCTTGATCCAGACCATGTCAAGTTCCTGCAGTCAATGGCTCTAAACCCTGCTACCCTCCTTCCAGATGATGACCCACACCAACCTCTCCATGACTGTGTTGATGTACTCACTGCCCTCACCAACTACCAAGCGGATCTCACAGACCTTTCTCTGACTAATCCTGTTGCGATCCTGTACACTGACAGTAGCAGCTTCATCCAGGAAGGAGTCTGGTACGCTGGGGCAGCTGTTGTAACAAGCGACACCATCATCTGGGCCCAAGCTCTGGGGCCTGGCTCATCTGCCCAGAGAGCTGAACTCATTGCGTTAACACAAGCGCTTCGCTGGGCAAAGGAAAAGTGGGTAAATATCTACACAGACAGTCGGTATGCCTTTGCTACAGTACACGTCCATGGGAGCATATATCAGGGAAGAGGGCTTCTGACATCAGAGGGAAAACGTATAAGGAACGCCCAAGAAATCTTTGATCTCCTTGAAGCTATTTGGCTGCCGAAGCAGGTTGCTGTAATTCACTGCAAGGGGCACCAGGCAGCGCAGACACCGGAAGCCCAAGGAAATGCCTTCGCAGACCGAGAGGCCAGAAAGGCGGCCCTACGACCAGTGGGGCCCCTAAAACTCCTGACCCTGGTTCCATCGCAGGTGCTTGCCCGGCCCCCGGTATATTCAGCCAGGGATCAGGAAATTTCTGTCAGAATGCAGGCCCAGGACACTCAAGGTGGTTGGAAACACCTCCCAGACACTCGCATTCTAGTCCCAGAGGCCCTTGGGCGAGAACTAATCTGGCAAATTCATCAAAGCACTCATCTGGGGGGGACGAAGCTTGCTGAACTCCTCCAATCAGCTTACTTCATTCCCAGGTTGTTTCAGGAAATAAAGGAGGCGAGCCGACGGCGGTGTCCCCAGTGTGCTGCAGTCAATCCAGCCCCCAAGGACCCCCAACCTCCTTGCCACCGCCTGTGTGGGGATGCTCCCGGAGAAAAATGGGAGATCGACTTCACTGAAATTCCACCAGCACGGAGAGGGTACAAATACCTCCTAGTCCTAGTAGATACCTTCTTGGGCTGGGTAGAGGCTTACCCCACTCGATCAGAGTCAGCTTTAGTAGTGACTAAAATGTTAATAAAGGAAATAATTGCTTGATTTGGCCTCCCTCTAGCCATGGGGTTCGATAATGGCCCGCTTTCATAAGCCAAATCACCCAACAACTCAGCAAAGCACTAAGTATTGAATGGAAGTTGCATTGTATTTACAGGCCCCAGAGTTCAGGACAGGTAGAAAGAATGAATAGTACCCTTAAGGAAACATTAACCAAGTTGAAATTAGAAACTGGCGGAGACTGGCTAGGACTCCTTCCCTTTGCCCTCTTAAGGGCTCGCTGTACCCCTTACTTCCAGCAGTTCACGCCCTATGAAATTATGTTTGGTCGTCCACCACCGCTCTTGCCTAAATTGGGACTAGACATTTCTGCTTCTATTACTAACCAGGAGCTTCTTAAGTCCCTACAGGCTTTTTCAGAGCGCACTCGAGACCTGCACTCCCTCCTTCGGGTGAATCGCCCTGTTTCAATCGCAGGGAATCCAGAAGGACCACTCGCTGAGCAAGGGGATCTCGTGTGGGTCAAGCGGCAGGACCCTGGAACATTAGAGCCACGGTGGACTGGACCTTACCAGGCGGTACTGAGCACCCCAATGGCAGTAAAAGTAGCAGGAAAGAAGTATTGGATTCATCGTTCACAGGTCAAGCCGGCCAGTGACACGGGCAAGATTTCAGAAGAATGGACTGTATGGCGCTCCGACCACCCCTTTCAGGTGCAGCTGCAGCGGTGCTCCCCTTAATCTTTTTCCTCCTCTCCCTTGACTCTGCCATAGGAAACCCTTACTGTTTAACCAACTACCCTGGCAAGTGTCTAGGACCACTGATGGGGCACTAGTAAGCCAAATCAGTACCCCGGGGACCCCAGTGTTTTCCTTTGACCTCTGCACTCTCCTCGGGAGCAAGTTGTACCCCGGTAGTTGGGGGCAAGGATTGGCTGAAAGACCCCCAAGTCCTATGGGCGCCCACCTCAGCACTGGAGTCCTTAACAGGGTAACTGGGCCAGGGTGCGGGACCCTACAGGGGGAAAGGAAACTACAATCAGTCCAAGTCTATATGTGCCCATTATCAGAGTCCCCCCAGTGCCAGAACCAAGGGGAATTTTTCTGCCCTAAGTGGGACTGTGTAACCTTAGCACCCTGGAAGAAGACGGACCCCTCCCTTGCTTTTGATCGTCCCCTAGTCCGAGGGAGTGCTCTGTGGGGGCTTGCAACCCTTTCAAGCTATGGCCCCGCACCCCCAGGCAAGATGACTGGGAAGGGGGAAGAACCTGGGGCCTGCGTCTCTATGTATCTGGCCGAGATCCGGGAGTGTTATTCACTATCCAGAAGCGCTGTCTCCCCCAACTAAGTCTCCCTGTGGGGCCCATAGCTGAACTAGGTCTTCCCTCACGGCTGAAAGTGTCCTCGCCCCCACCAATTCCTAATGTTAGGACGGAGGGTAGGGAAGGTCGGGGTTCTACCCCGACCAAGGAAACCATGACCCCTCCTACCCCGTCCAATGAAAAAGGACAAAAACAAATCTACAGAACACTACACACTGTTTTCCAGTTCCTGAACCAATCCCACCCTAATATGACAAAAGACTGCTGACTATGTTTAAACCCTGAACCCCCTTACTATGTCAGGTTGGGAGCGAACAGCAGTCTAGGGACAGGAGAGGAAGACATCAAAAACCTTACTCTTCCTCAATTAAGCCAGCAGCCTGGCCATTGCTCGTGGGGTCGGTCCCCCAGACTTACTTTAGGATCTTTTGAAGGTCAGGGGGCCTGTTTTCTATCCTCAGACTATGTTATCTGCTTCCCCTTACCAGGACTCCGGTGCTCAGAGAACTATACTGCCCCCTAGCGACGTAACAGAGGCAGTCCTAGTGGCTCCCCCAGGCACCTGGTTTGCTTGCACGAGTGGTTTACCGCCATGTGTTTCTTCCTTCCTCTTCCTGCTTGAGGCCTCTTCTGGCTCCCCTGAACTTTGTATTTTGGTACATCTCTTGCCACAGGTCTATTACTATTCTGGAAGCCAGGGTAGGGAACATTTAGGACTTGAAGGGCTCAGCTTGTACAAGCGCGCTCCCACCCTAGTCCCAGTACTCCTAGGCTTAGGGGTAGCCCAGTCGACTGCCATAGGAACATCAGCCCTCACAACAGGAAATAAAAACTTCAAAGATCTTAGCACCCAAATAGACCAAGATTTAGCCACTGTAGAAAATAGTGTAAGTAAACTAGAGGATTCCTTAAGCTCACTTGCTGAAGTAGTCCTACAGAATAGGTGGGGCCTGGATTTATTGTTCCTCAAACAAGGAGGCCTTTGCTTAGCCTTAGGGGAAGCCTGTTGTTTCTATACTAACCATTCCAGAGTAATAAGAGACAGTCTCAGTCAGCTTCGGAAGCGGTTACAAGACAGGGAGGAAGACAGAAAAGAAGAAGAAAATTGGTATGAACGGTTTTTCTCCATGTCCCCTTGGGTCATTACACTTCTGTGCTCACAGGTCCTCTCCTTTTACTTCTACCCTAGCTATTGGTCCCTGTATAATTAACTGCCTCGCTAATTATATTAGGCGGCGTATCCAAGCTGTCAAGCTATTAGTTTTTAGAAGTCATTATGTCCCCCTCGAAGCTCAGGATTCAAGGGTTTGAACTGTCCATTACAACCAGTGCGGAATGTTAAAGAGTATTTCTTAGATGTCTAGCCAGTAGGGTAATCAGCTGAACTTGGGTCCCAGGAACCAGACCCCCAGAGTTGTATGCTTAAACCAAGCAGAACAAGGAACTTAACCTAACTGTTATTCCTTTGAGCAGTGACCTATTGCTTTGAGCAATGACCTGGGGAATAGTAGGAAATATTTTGTTTATACAAGCTGTATTTCTGTTCAAGTTTCTGCACCTGCAGGAACTAGAATGTACCTGAAATGCTTTATAAACCCCCCAATCCCTAAGGTCGGGGCTGTCCACCTAAATCCGGCTTGTGGACGGGTGGGCAGTCACTGGCCAGCTAATAAAGGCCTTTTAAATTCTAATTTGATTGTCTCCGACTGTTTGGTTCTCGCACATCCTCTGCAACAGGAACTACTTTGTAGGGAACTCTCATCTTCTCTTTTGCTGCTTTTAAGATTCTCGCTTTATCTTTCACCTTTGGCATTTTAATTATGATGTGTCTTGGTGTTGTCCTCTTTGGGTCCAACTTGTTTGGGACTCTCTATTGGCTGTTTATTTCTCCCTTGTGTTCCAAATCATTGATTTGAACCCTGGTTTCCTTCCCTTCACTGTTGATCCCCTGTGGACTTTTCTTTATTTCACTTAATGTAGCCTTCATTTCTTTTCTTATTTATTTGCCGTGCTCAATAAATTCTCTGAGCATCCTTATCACCAGTGTTTTGAATTCTGCATCTGATAGGTTGGCTATCTTTGTTTCACTTTGTTCTTTTCGTGGAGTTTTGTTCTGTTTTTTCATTTGGGCCATATTTCTCTGTTTACTCAACTTGGCAGCCTCCCTGTGTTTTTTCCTGTGTATTAGGTAGAGCTGCTTTAATTCTCTGTCTTGGAGCACCTGTTACGTTGTAAGGGGCAGAGTGTTAGGTATTGACCAGGGCGGGGCAACCTGTTCCACTGCTTTGTGACGTTGTATGTTGGGGAGGGGTCTGAGATGGAACAATGCTACTTGCTCAGCACTCGCCCGGTTTCCAGTCACTTCACTCACTTTCCATATATGACTGGTGCCCCTCTAGCTGTTGCCCTGGTGGTGGTTCCCTGAGCAGGTGGGTTTGAGTGCTTTCTAGGACTGTGGCGGCCCTCTGAACAGACAGACATGGGTGGTTTCTTCTCCCGCGCACCCCCACAGCCAGAAGCTATGAGGCTTTATTTTCCCAGCGCTGGGAACCTGCGCTTCAGGGTCTGGCCTGGGGCTGGGATCACTCCCCAGGTGTGAGTGTGGGACCACTCGTTCCACCAGCCGCCACCACTGCCTTGCTGCTGCCTTGCCACTGCCACACCGTGTCCTCTTCACCCCACCTCCCCATTTCTGCCACTCCTACCCAGCTGGATGAATATTTATTCTTTAAATTCTTAGTTGTTAGACTTCCATACAGTTTGATTTTCTGGCAGTTCTGGTTGTTCTTTGTTTTGAGGTTAGTTGTGACCCTTCTTATGATTGTGCAAGGAGGTGAAGTGTGTCTACCTATGCCTCCATCTTGGCCGGACATGTGAGCTAACTTTTTATTAATCAAGAGATGAGAGAAGATTTCTCATACGCACTAATCACTGGAGTTCAAAACCATTCCTGAGGGGTAGTTGGAGTCTATTAGTTTCCTCAAACTGCTGTAACAAAGTACCATAAACTTGGCTTAAACAACAGAAATTTATTCTCTCACAGTTTTGGTGTATAGAAGTCCAAAATTGAAATGTTGCAGTCCAATGTTTGTGTCCCTCTCCCTCAAACTCATATGTTGAAACCTGACCACCCAACGCAATAGTATTATTTCTTTTGGCAAGTAATTAGGGTTAGATGAGATCATGAGTGTGAAGCTGACATTCACTTCCCTTTGAAGGCCTAGCAAACAATACTTAGGACTGTTAGCTGTGTATATACTGAGATTACAATTTGTGGTTGCGTTTACTTTAAAAGGCACACATGACATTTTATTTTTCTTAACGACATTCAGTCTACCTTGTATATACCTTGTCCTGTCTTTATATGAAATTAAGGATTCTACTTCCTTATGTTAATCTATGTCCCCTACATTTTTAGCAAAATGTTTTGCATGTAGCAGTAGCAGGTGCTCATCAAAGACTGGTTGGATAAATGATTGTTAGTAGGTGATAACTTGTAACAGATGAAGTTTTGATCATTCTTCTGTGAGTGCCATAGTTCTAAATATTTTGTATTTGGGAAACTAAAACTTTATCTAATTAGATTTTATAGGCAATTTGACCAGTGAATGTTTTGAGTAGCAGACTTAGTATGCTTTGAGTTGCTATTTCATGTTGCTTGCCAGGCATTTTTGTTCATTGGATGTGGTGTTAACTTGTTGGATGTGTACCTTTGTGAGACACAGTATTCCTCAAGATTAAGATAAAGGGATAACACACTTGGTGTTCTCAACTTTTAGAAAATGTCCACTTGCCAAGTTGAGTAACAGTGCATGACAGCGAGTTGTCTAGGCTAAACACCAGTTTCATTAGTTTTTTGTTTTTGTTTTTTTGTGACGTGTACTTCCAGACAATAAAGGCTGGAAGAAGGCTGTCAGGTAAATGTGTGTATGTGTGTATGCTTTGTAAGTAAAAACATTCTAGGGCTGGTTTAAGATACTCCAAAAGCACATAAACAAATGTGGTTGGTAGATTGGAATCCTGCTGTAGTGTCAAGGCTAAAAGACTAATATCCTTTACTGGTACTTTATATTCATTCTATAGACTAGAATGATGGTTTAAGTACTAACATACTAAATTCCTAGTATAAGAAATAACTCATTCCTCTAGTCATCTATTGAGTACTTTGTAGCTAATATAGCTGTTGATGGTGCAAAGACATTGACTGATGTCACTAGCTTAATTTTCTAAAATTATAGATTTAAAAAGTCTTATTCACTGGAGATTAAGTGTTTTCCTTTTTTGGAGAAAACTTTAAATGGGTATGTAAAGTACTCCGATGACATTGTTGTATGGCTGCCAACTTGTTAGTACAAAATCAAAATCATCTTGCTTTGCATAAGGTAGAGGTACTTGGCTGAATAAGGCTTTTATTTATTTTTCTTGATAAAATTCAAAGTTATTTCAGCCTATAGGTTTTATGACCTATTTTTCCAGTACCCTGAGAAGGCTGGTCTAGAAAACCTATTTAGAATAGGTATTTAGTAAAGTACTGACAGTACCTTGAAATCAAACATTTGCTAATTAAAGAAAAATTAACTCATAGTTGAAATAGAATAGTTGTTTCATTTCACTTGTGTGAGCCTGCTGAGAATACTTATGTGGAATTTTGAATTTGGAACCTCTGATGGCTACAGAAACAAAAGCTCTGGTGTCGTCCTGGGCTTGAAGAAGCCTGTCTTCCTTCGAATTATGTGAGGAAGGGATTCCATACTGATGCTAAATTTTCAGAAACCTAATTCTAGCAAGAGAGTCATCGCTGCATGAGGCCAATCCTGGAATCAGTTTCCTTTAGAAACCAGTACTATGTGCTAGACACTGGGAATAAGATGCAGCTCTTCTCTCTTGGAGTTTATGGGCCAGACGTTGTGCCAGACAGTAATTTATAAAATAGAATATAAAAGGGGCTGTGAAGGAAGCAAATTGGGTGCTAGTTATAGTGTCTGAAGAAAATGGTTTAATGTGCCGGCTTTCACACCGGAGTGTCTTCTCCACATGTGCGCACAGGGCTGACCTCTGAAAAGGCCGTCATTGCTTTTCTAGATTAATGGCCGTGTTGAGCCAAGTGGGAGGGGCACCTTTTCCCAACCATTGTAAAGGGTTGTATACTGGGTTTCAGACCCTGTTTCCCAGAGTGAATTGCTCACTATCAAAGCCCATCTGCAGAAATTTTGGAGTCGTCCCTGACTCAGTGGTAGCCCCCACCTAACAGAGTGGCAAGTGAAGAATCAGACGTGGATTCTGAGAATTTCCAGGAAATGACAACATTTTAGAACTGTAAAGTGTGTCCCCTTCCCAGCCACCCACACTGATGTTCATTCTGTAGGTCAGCTACTTTTTAAAAAGCAGTGTAGCCAAAGGGCAGAAGAATGTCACTCAGATTTCAGCTTTAAGGGGGAGTTCAGGTTGCAGGAGCTTGACCAGCACTTGGGAATTTCCTGGGATGCCAGGCCCTGTGGCTTCCTTGGGAAGCTCTGCAGCAGGCACCTCTGCCCCCGCAACTTCCCACCCTCTTTACCGCCCGCATCCACCGCCCCTGGCTGCTGGCGTCCGTGGCCGCCAGGTGTGCAGCCCAGTTCTGCCTCACTGTGAGGGGGAAGGGGAGGCCCGTCAGGAGGGAGCTGTCCTCTCTGCAGAAAAAAGGACCCCTTGGTCCCCAGTGATTCTGGAGAAAAAGGCTGGCTCTTCTGTAGTACTCTCACCCCAGACTAATATAACTGCCTAAAGGTTGGAACCTGAGGTGGGGGAGGGGTGCTTTCTTGCTAAGGGGCACGTGCATGATATGGCTGCCAACTGTGACACAGCTGCCAACTGTGACACGCTGCCAATTGTGACATGGCTGCCAATTGTAGGCTCCTGCTCAGTGCGTGCGCCTGCACCTCATTTGTCTGGGTCTCATTGCGCTGCCCCAGACACCCCCGCTCCCGACACCAGATCGCTCACTGTGCCCTGGGCCCCCAGGTCACTCACTGTGCCCCATCCCCTCCGGGTCACTCCTTGTGCCCCAGCTTTCCTGGGTTGCTCATTGTGTCACCCGGACCTCTGCTGGCATGTCCGGGCTGCACCTCTGGGCCCCACTGATTGTTGTACAATTGCAGCTGTTGTGGCTGCTGGCCGAAGCATCGCCAATGTATGATGCAAAGTTGACAACGGACAACTTCCTAGACAGAAAAACATTTTCAACACTTCAGGAGATCCTAACTCAGGAACCAAAAGCCCCTGAGATGAGAGAACCTCCTGAAGCTATGAAGGAGCAAGACAGCTCAGCTCTGCTCCAACGGCCTCTTTACCCGTGGAACAATGCAGACCCTTCCACAGGCCTGCAGAAGTTTCCAGCTCAGCCTCCCAAGTATAATAAACATATTAAGGTGACAGGTCGACCTTCGGACCCGGAGCTCACCGTAAAACCAGAGGCTACTGTGGAGGCTGAATGTCTGACATCCCCACCGCCGGCCACAGCTCCTCCGAAACACCCTGAGGAGACACTTCCACATCCAGAGACTGTTCAGCCCCAGAAGCCAATCTTGCCTGAGGTAACAGGCCTACATTTGAACCTGGACCTCACCATAAAGCTAGGAGCTACCGTGGAGGCTGAACATCCGACACCCCTGCAGCAGGCCACAGCTCCTCCAAAACACTCTGAGGCGACACTTTCACATCCAGAGACTGTTCAGCCACAGCAGCCAATCTGGCTCAACGGTCGACCACCGGACCCGAAGCTCACCATCAAGCCAGAAGCTACTGTGGAGGCTGAACATCCGACACCCCTGCAGCAGGCCACAGCTCCTCCAAAACATCCTGAGGTGACACTTCCACATCCAGAGACTGTTCAGCCTCAGCAGCCAACCTGGTCTGAGATAACAGATCCCTCTTGGGACAAGCAGTTTATCAGGGCCCATCAAGCAGTGTCATCTGAGGCAGGGCTTCCAATGCCTGAACAGAATACCATCATCAATATATGTGAGCTCTGTTCCTGCCAAAATGAGACGCTGTCTTGTTCTGGCCTCGGCCCAACGCAGAAGCTCCACAGAGTGCCTGTGCCAGACCCCGACACGTACAATGACACCTTCACCACCTTGTAAGAATTGCCTTTCATCCTTTGTTCTCCGCAACCTGCCTGACCTGCCAGCCTTCTCCTCCTGGTCTCCCTGGGCCGTCCTCATCTTCTCAAACCCACACTGACTACTTCCTGCTTTTATATTTTGTTTGTCATCTAGTCCTTATCTTCATTCCCCTTCTTACTATTGTTTCCTCCTACGTATTTTTCCTTAGTGATTTTTCTTTAGCCCCATCACTTCATATCTTAACCCTCTACTCTCCGCCCACTTTTACGCCATCCTCTTTACAGCTTCGTGGCCCTCTCCGAATCTCATTGGTGGTGATACAACAAATTGGATAAGAGAAGAGATTCTAGAGCCAGAGTGCCCGAGTTTGAATGCAGTTATGCCATATATTAGTGTTTGGATTCAATTTCATCATCCGTAGAGTCAAGATTATGATAGTTATCATCTCTTAGGATTGTTGTGAGATTTAGATGAGTTCACTTATGTCAGTGCCTATCATATATGCAGTTATACCCAGAACTCACATTTGCCACCTGGCTTCTAAATATATCACCCATTCTGTGTCCAGCCAGGGCTAAGTACTATGGGAGCCACAGATGTATGACATTGTCTATGAAACATGACAATGACAGGTGGGAAGAAAGGGAATATGACTAAAAAGGGAGATGATATATAGTTAAGTACTAAAAAAGATACAGGCCAGAGGTGGTATAATTCAGCAGAATCTGTAGTCACTGGCCTATGGAAGTCGGAAGACTGCATGGCTAAGCTATAACTTTAACTGGGACTTAAAGGTGCCTGTGGTTTGTTACATAGAGGAAAAATAATGCGTACAGTCTTGGCAGCAGCATGGCTGCAGGAACGATCAGGACTTATTAGGCTAGTCTTGCTGTCAAGAATTGGTTTAGGAAGCGGTGAAAAATATGCTTATGAAAAACTTTGGCTCTAGGAGTTTGGAAATTGCACTGAGACTGGGAGAGCCCCTGAATGTTTTCAAGTGAGAGAGACAGGTGGTAAAAATAAGAGGGTTATTTTAAATTCCATATGTAGAGTGATCTCAAGAGGAAAGTTTGATTCAGGGAGACCAGTAGAATACTTGAGCAAAATCTAGCAGTAAAGCGAGAAGAGTGGTTGTGATAGGAGGAGAAAGAACATCCTGGGAACAGTGTAAAGAAAAACCGACAGGCTGTAGTAACTGGCTGGAGTTGGGGAACGGGATGTACAAGAAAGATAAAAATCAAATACGACCCTGTAAAGTTTCTGTCCTGGGTGATGAGGAGAACCACAGTGGTGTACGAGGTGGACAAAGAGCAGTTGGAGAGGAGAGCCAGATTGAAGGAGACAAGTTCAGACTGGGCAGTTTTTATTGGGGAGCCAAAAGCAACCAGAAGGATTCTGGTTGGGTGGAAGTGTCCACTGTGCAGAGGGACAGACAGGGACCCGTTTGACTTTTCTCACCTTCCTGGGAAACGTGCATATAAACTGGATAGGTAAGTTGTCACTGAGGGACAAGGACAAAGCTAAAGGTGAAGATTCAAAGTCACCCAGAGTTAGTGGTTGAGACTGAACCTTGGGAATTTCACAGCTTCTATTAAACACTTGTAATTCATGGGTACAGCCTCCCTGTGTTGTTGGTGTTGGTGTTAAAGTCACAGAAACACACAGGACAAATGTGAAAATCCCACACAGCACTTTCCGCCACTCCTGTTACCACTTTGGCATGTGTCTGTTCTTGCAATCTCTCTCTTTCTTCTTTTCTTTTTCTTTTGCAATTTCCCCCCTAAAGAGGTAATACTTTACTCCTTGCTCAGTGATTTGTGCTTTTCCTTGTCAAATATGTCTGTGAGATCTTTCCATATCAGTCCTTCTCATTTCTAATTGCCCTTATCTTTCTAACACCTGGAAAGATTCCCACAGAGGGCACTGACCCAAAGTTTTGCTGTGGCCTGGCTGACACAAGGTTTCTTTATGTTAATTGGCTGATAATGATAAGTTTTTCTGTTGAATTATTATTTTTGCGTTGGTTTGTACAAGGAGTCATTTTAGACACAGGTGGTTTGGGAGAAAATGCATTCAAAGTAATTAACTGGCATTACCTAGCCTAGATAATAAATTGAGGTTCTGAGGAGATACCTCATGGTTTGTGCCAGGGGCCCCACATTATGTCTTTATTAATTTGTGCAGACTGGGAGAGCTGATAGCTGTGGAAATTAGAAAGCTGGTATTTTCTGCATTTGATTAATCCCCACAAGCTTGCCATGACTGTTTTAATTACTGTTTGTTCTTTTCCTGCCTATTTAAAGATATTAACTGTGTTTCTTTGCAGCAATTTAAAAGGCAACTCTATTTCTCGCCTTGATAAGTATTCATGGAGGTTCTTCCATACAACTGAGAAACTGTGAGTATATTCTCTCCAAAAATGAATACAAACAAACAAACCTGACTGCACTGTAAGATCCTTCTTAGTCCCCAATTTTGAGGTCAGTAGCTCTGAGAAAAGGTATTCACCTCCATATCATAAATCAACCTCTATTGATTCCAAGTCTGTGTTTATTTTAAAAATTAAATTGGCAGGCCCTCTTTAAAATGAATCAATTTAACCTTATTCTTCACTGTAACAAGTAATACATGTTTATATTCTCAGTATATAAAAATGAAATACAGGTATAGTGAAACCTTCGCTGCCGCCCTCGTCCCCCACCCTTAAGGTGAGGCTGTTCTGAGCTGTTTACTGTGTGCCCTTGCAGACCTTTCCCCGTGCCTTTGCCTACATACTGATAGCACAATAGGCATGTTGTATGATTTTCATTTTTTTTTTTTCTTTTTACATAAACGGTAACAACTTGGTCCTTCCACCTCTTGCTATGTCTTAGATTTGTTTCCTTCCTGGTTAACCAATTCATTTAAACTCCTGCATAATATTCTACAGGATGGGTGTGTTACAGTTAAAAATACCCCTATTGATGGATGTTTAGATTACGTCTAGTTTTCCTGTTGCACGTATTGCTGCAATGAACATTCTTGTACATGCATCTTTGTGAACATGGACAGGCTTTCTGCAGAATAGATATTTAGAAATGAAATTGTTGGGGTGAAGACTATACTGATATAACATTTTAACTGCCCTCAAAGAAGTTGTGCCAACTTATGCTCCAGTCAGTAGTAGGCCACGACAGCATTCATTTCCAGCACTGATAGTCTCCATTTTTTGGCTGATGCAATGAGTGAATAAAAGGGGTCCCATCTGAATTTGAATTTTTCTGATTACTTGTAAATTTAACTGAAGAGTATCATGCGTAGTGAAATAAGCCAGGTGGTGAAAGAAGAATACCATATTATCTCACTTCATACAGGAACCTAATGAGAAAACAAACCAATGAGCAAAGTAGAACCAGAGACATGGAAACAAGGAACAGGCTGACAGTGACCAGAGGAGAGGGGAGAGGGGGAAAAGGGGGGAAAGAAGGGGAAGGGTCTAGTGAAGAAACTAGTGTAAATGACCCATGGACATGGACAACATGGAGGGGGTTGGCTGTGGGAGAGGGCTGGGGGTGGGCAGGGCAGGGGAGAGCAGTGGGGGGGAAAATGGGGACAATTGTAAGAGAACAACAATTTTAAGAAATCTTTAAATATTGAACATTTATATTTCTTCTCTGATTTTGCCCTGTCCTTTTTTGCCTATTTTTCTTTTATCTTTTTAAAATCAATTTGTATAAAAGTCAGTTTAGGTACACAAGTAGTTTGGGAAAAATATTTACATTCAAAGTAATTAACTGGCATTTTTTATGACAAGTTTGTGTGTCATATTATTAGTTCAACTCGAATAGATGTCATAAACGACCTCTGAGTTAATAATAAGAGACCTACTAGCCATAGTAATCTAAAAATAGGGTTTATGATCACCCTCTAAGATATCTTATTGGTAACGAAAAATGCTAGAACCAGGCAGGTGTTCTTTTTTTTAACTTATGAATTTCTTTGAAATTATAGATAGTTTATATTTTTCATGATAGAGTCTGAATTGGAAATTTTATTTCCCAAACTTGTAAGAAAAACGGAAGTCATTTAGCACAAGAAATAAATAAGATTGGTTTTCTTTAAGGAGTAGAGAGAACGGGGTAGTCTGAAAGATGGTGTAGGAGAAAAAACTTTGGATTGTGTAACTATATACCTATGGGATTTTGAGCCATGAGAAATATACATTACACATTTTTTAAGGTAAAAATTAAACATTACTTTAAAAAAAAATAATATGTGTTTGGGATCTTATAGACAATAGCATGAATCTGGGAAGTGTTGAAGATTTCTAAGTCAGCTTGAGATTTCTACCTTATGCGGGAGAGGTCTCTAACGTAGGGTCAATAGGCTCCCCAGAGCAGGATTTCTTCAACTTTTTGTTTTTTCCTTTAGTCTCTTTGGTGATTGGCAGAAGCCTCTGTTCTTGGGGACTATGTTTTTAAATGAAATAGAAAAACAATAAAAAATAAATTTAAAAAATATATAAGAAAATAAAGGAAAACTATTACTGAAAAAAAGTTTTCAAATATTTTTTAAAGCTATTGATATAGTAATAGATCTGCTTCTCTTAACATACTAAGAAACGAGCTATAGTGGTAGATCTAATAACTGGTTATAACTTCTAAGTAGTGATGTGAATGACATCTGCAACAAATATGTGATTTGAAAATACACATACAGTTTTAAGTGATTTAGGGAGGTACAATTTTTTCCAATGTTTTACATTTATGAAAAGGTTTACTATAAACATTGTTGGACATGGCAGTTTTTTTGCTTTTTCTTTCTGGACCATTTCTATGGAAATATGAAAGCGTGAGGTGAGAAAGGGAGGTGAGAAAACAATGAATCAGAGCATCACCCCTGACCATTCCCGCTGCATACACATTCTGGCCATCACTGCTGTTCCTTATAATGTGGTGAATTTCAAGTTGAGGCCAGGGTCTTTGATGCCTTTTTAGGACTCCAAGACTTGTTTGTTGGAATTAAAGTCTTTGTGTTTTTATTTTCATGTTTGTTTGTTTTTAAAGGTAACTATATCTGTGTCATCTGAACTACCTTATAACTGAGAACAGTCCCTGATCTTAGTTGTTGAGTTTCTGGGCCGTAATATTTTGCCATATGCTATGAGTAAAGAATTAAGCTTTGGGGTAGAATGATGCTACAAGATGCGGTTATAAAAATATGTGGCCAACAGACATTGAGCGAAAGCAGAATGTTTCAAACGCTGAACTTGATGGAAATGGCTTCACAAGGCAACACAGCACCTCCTCCAATCCCCAAGGCTCCTGAAGGGGGCACCACCTAATGTCATGTGCAAGGAGCGCGGAGTCTCCTGCAAGAGACACCCACGTTGACGTTTGGCAGAGCTGCTTCCATACTGGCTCTCTACCACTCCCTCGCTCCGTTCTTGGAGGCACTGGCCCTGTGCCTTTCTGCTCCTCACATGTAGGAAATGAGTGAAACTCCCCTCACTCCCCACCCCTAACCCCAAGCATGTCCCTCGTCGTTACTGAGAGACTAGATAAAGCAAAGGCCTTCACATTCCTTGGGCAGACCAGGTGTCAGGCTTGTCTGTGGCTCATTCCTGTTCCCTTCCTCTTTCATTATGGAGAATTCTGGCCAGATCGCTCAGTTTTCTAATTTATTCAACTGTCATTTCTGCTGCGCATATACTGAGCATTGTTTTTATGAATGACAACACTCCATTTGTATAAGGCTGAGTTCATTCTTTTCAGTGGATGTGCTGGCTGCTTACAGCTCTCTGAGGATATTAATTGTGCTATCCTGAAGTCCTCTTGTGCTTCCTCCGTTAACTCCGTATCATTGGCTATAAACTCTTATGTTTGCTTTCGTTTTCTGTCCAGGCTTCTCCATATATATTTCTGTGTCGTAAATAATTGTAGTTATTTTGCCTTTTGATCCAGAAATAACCTTTTTATTTTTCAGAATCTTGAGTAACAATAAGTTAAAAGAAATTCATAAGGACTCATTTCAACGTCTTTTGTTCCTCAAGTCTTTGTAAGTTAATTGTTTTTATTTATAATTTTTTAGTTATATTATCTATAAGATACATAGGGGTTCAGATTAGATAATCTTTACAATTTCTCCCAGCAATAAAATGCTACAATTCTGTAAGTGTGGATAGGGCTTCCAGCCTATCTTGAGCATTTATTATCCTCAATGCATTTTCAATTTTTTAATCATATAAACAAGATATAGGTAGGAAATTGTCTCCAGTTATAGAGGAAAAGTGGTAATAATGTCTGAGTACTTATACACACCCATATGAACCTTGTTATATAAGTATTCATATATCATCTGCCTGTATTTACATTTAATTTAGGGCCCATGGATCAAATAGAGCCTATGGTATGTTTCCATACAGCCCATAAGTTAAGAATACTTTTTACACTTTTAAAGGGCTGTAAACAAAAAAAAGGAAAGAAAGAAGCGAAGAAGAATATGCGAGACAGACTGTCTGTGGCCTGCAAGGCCTAAAATATTTACTGTCTGCCTTTACAGAAAAGGTTTTAAAATGTTAATTTAGTAAAATGAGAAGCATTCAGGTTAACCTCAAATTGTCTCCTAAAGGACAAGAAAATATGGAACACTTACATTAATTTGAATGCTATTAACCCAGAAATTTTCAATAATTTAATCTAAATTAGATTAACATTTACATATCAAATGTTTAACTAAGTAGATGAACTATGTAAACAATATTGTTATGAACATGTTAAGTTACCAGGAGAGCAGATTTGGTGTTCAGGATTTTAATGTTTAAAATGATGGTTAAGTGGTATACTTAGAAATGTCTACACCAAATAAGCTTATGAGAAATGCCTCTAACTTCACTAATTACAAAATAAAGATCTCTCCAGCCTCCTGGCCAAGGAAGAAACGCTTGCCTAGTGATTCCATTTACTTAGAGATAAAGGAGATGTCCTTTGCTATAAGAACTCAATTCTTATTGTTTGTCCATGGCATTCAGAGATGTGTATGTCATTAATTTTTTGAAGCTAATTAATGATGCTTTTTAGCAAATAGATGCTTTTTGAAAATATAGAAGGCTTAAGGGAAGTGGGTAGAAAGAGCCTCATGAGGCACTAAAAATAGTCCTTTGAATTATGAAACTTTTCAAGTCTCAGGGCATAAGCACTTTTGAATTGGTCTTCTGGGGTATCTCGCCATCTGGGTTCCAAACCTTACAAACAGGAGGAAGACAAATGAGGTAACTAACTGCTCAATCGATTAGGTCATTCATCCTTTCTGCTGTGAAATACTTTGTAAGCTAATTATTCCATGCCGGCCTAAGTATTCCCATTCATTAAAAAAGGCCAACCAACAAACAAGCTAAAAAAGAATATGCCAAGCACTGTCGCTAGTATTGTAGGCGCAAATATGGGTAAGACATGGCTTCTGCCCTCTAGTAACTCATGATCTCACAGGGAAAATGAACATGCAAGCTCATACCACAATGCACTAGTACTAAACAGAAGACAGTGCTGCAGAGGCGCATAGAGGGAGCCATAAAATAATAAAACCACATTTCCTTTACAACACTTATTTTTCTCCCTCTACTCCCCAGCTATTTGTTTATTTTATAAATATTTGAGTTTACATATGTTCATGTGCCACTTTTAAACATGGTAGACAGTGCAGGTGAGCAAGACCTCATCCATCCTTTCAAGGAGTTTATGCTCAGAGGAAATAGGATGCAAGAATAACTGTATCAAAAAGAAGAAATGGAGATGGGCAATGAGAAATATGAATTGGTTTTGGAACACAGCAGAGGGAAAAGACACTTCAAGTTGGATCAGCAAAGATGTTACTAGAGCAATGCTGTTTGAAGACGACCTTGAAGGGCCCTTAGGGATCATCACACAGACATCTTGGATGGAATAATCTTGCAAAAGGAGCGTGGGGAAAGGCAAAATACAGTAAAAATACCTTGAGTGCCTGTGGAGTACAGCTAGGAAGAACAGAATATTAGAGCCAGATCTTCTAGGGCTTTGAAGGCCAAGCCAAGGATAACATGCCAGGCTACCATGTTATCACACCTGTGCTGTAGGGCAAACTTTCGCCTGCAACAGAATCACTTGAAGAGCCCGTTAAAACTCAAGCTCCACCCCCACAGTTACTGATTCAGTCGGTCCAGAGTAGGGCTGGGAATCTGCATCTTCAATAAGTTCCCAAGTGATGCTGGCCGGTACTGGAGAACCACTTCCAGAGTGTTAATGTGCAGGATGGATTAGAAAGGGAGAGACTAGAAATGGAAACACCAGTGAGAAGACAGTTATACTCATCTAGGTGAATAGTGAGGGACTAAGCTGGAATCAATGGAAATAAGAGGAACTCTAGACAAGAATGGGTGTTTTCAAATAAAAATCCAGTACCATTTTGGTTTTTTGTTTTCCCACCACTGTACAACTGAAGCAATTAAATTCATGGGTTATTAAAGCCATGTAAAATAAAAAACGAATTTCTGCTAAAACAATAGAAGTATCGTTCTGAATTAGTTCAAAGTTCTGAATTTTAAAAAGTAGCAACTTTCTTTTTAGTTATGTGAAAAGAGATCTTTTATTTCTTCTGGTATTGAATTGGCCTAGAAAAACAGAACTAAGCCAGGAAGGTGTGTAAGTGTGAGGCTATTTCTTTTTCATACTAGAAATTTGTAATTAAATATAAAGATAAAAGCTTTCAGCTTATAATTTAAATTTGATGAGGCCACGAAATGTCATCTAATCAATTCTTCTCTCAGAAAAGATTATCTTCAAAATTTATCAAGATCTATAGTTGTATATTTTCTTTATAAAGATCATGAGGGTGAGATTGTTCAGGGAGGGGAGGGCAGGTTTACGAGCTCTGGAAGGTTCAAATCCCAATTCCTAAGGTTCAGAGTTTAGACTAAAGCTACGTATTCAATATTATCATTCCAACCTCTACCAATTATTTCTACTATTTAGGTATCTAATAGCTAATTCAGGCAATATCTCTCCTTTACTTTTTTCTAGAGATTTATCTGGCAATAATATAAACTTTATTGGGAAGAAATGTTTTGAAGAAATGCCTTTTCTGGAAGTTCTGTAAGTTATAACTATAACTTCATTATGTCTAGAATTTTTATAAAACTTAATTGTAAATCTCTTTGTTATTTCTTTTGAAGTGAGATTAAAATTGTATTAGTAGAAAGCTACTAAAGTTATGTAGCAAGTCGTTTTTGTCTCTAGCCCAGACTAGTGTGAGAATTATCTCACAGATCGGAATGACGCATTCTACAGCAGTGATTCTCAGCCAAGGCGGTTTTGCACCCAGGTGACACTTGGCAATATCCAAAGGCATTCTTAGTTGCCAGGATTGTAGATATGCTACTGGCATGTAGTGGGCAGAGGGCGGAGTTGTTCAACATCCTACAGCGCACAGGACAGCCCCTGTAACAAAGAATTATCTAGCCCAAAATGTTAAGTTATGTAACCCTGTGCTAGAGAAATAAAGACCACTTAATGCAAGTTTTTTTCAAGTACTTACTGTTTTGTATCTAATGCACTGCATGTGTACACATGAAAGCCTAGCTCATACGAGATATCTCCCACAGTGAGATTTATTTAATGTATAGAGGGAGCATTGAGGTTGTTTTATCATATATAAATTAGAATCACTGCCAAAAGAGCTGAATTTTTTTGTTTGTTTGTTTTTTGTTTTTTGCTTGTGTCTTCTTTTGAAGGAACCTTGGTGGCAATTCAGTCGAAGAACTGAGGCCCGGGACATTTCAGGCCCAGCATGGAATGCGATTTCTACATACATTGTAAGTGAAATAGAAGATAAATACACGTGAAAAGCTATGGGTAAACACATCATCCAGTGATTGGTGAGCTGGGTGTAAGCCCAGTTTGAACTCTGAGAAGTATGGCTTAAGAGCCATTCATTTTTCTCAAATGAGGAAACTAAGGTACAAAGAGGCCAAGGACTTGTCGGACTCATACGCAGGCTCCGCTTTCCCCAGCACTGACCTTCGGCGGGGGCGATAAAAGGCAGCAAGCAAATATCATTCAAAGTAGCATCGTCCTGGCTATCCCAGCGGTGCTGCTGCTCTGACTTGTGAATGGTCCTTGAAATTCCACTTCTAAATTGAACTTAGATTCCTGCTTACGTGCAAAGTTTCTAACTGTGTAAATGTACGGAACATAGGACTGAAAGAGTTTAAGCTTGGCTCAGAGTTCTCCTCAACCATGGGTCTCTTAAACGGTAACGCAGGAAGTCTTCCTAAAAACCTGCCACAGGGCACATCTCTCCTCAATAACCCAGAATGTTATCTTTTTGAGAAAGTATGTAACTCTGAAGCGAATTGTCTGTGGCAATGGGAACCTTTGAGGTATGGGAAAATATGCTATTTATGTTAAGGTGTGCTGTGAAAAAACAGTCATAAAGAAAATACATCGCCGTAGCCTAATTCCAGTTTCTTTCCTGACCACTCGTCAGTAAGAAGTGTGGGTTTTATCCCCTCGCAGCTCAAAAATTCTGTGATTTCTCAGTGACACGAGCAAAGCATAATGCATATGTTCAGGGGCCTGAACAGGATTTTGGACTTATGGGGAAGATTGTCCCCTCCACCTGCCTTTGAAAAGACTGTCTTACCGTCTTATGGCTCAGAAATCCAATTTCCCACAGTTTCGGGTTAGATGCAGGTGTTCAGGGTGTGTCTGGAGCTGGACTGACAGTTCCCGCAGGTGTCCCATCTGTAGCAGCCTTCCTTTTCCCTGTTTAGTTTGCTGATCCCTAACTTGGGGAAAGAAGACTGAGGGTCAGTTTTCCTTTGGCGCGCGCATCAGAGCAGCAGGCTTCTGGGGTCCTCCCACCCAGAGGTCTCGGTAGTATGAGTACAATGTCGTAAACTCACCAGCTTTGCCAAGCATTGTGTAACACGGGGAGTTTCTCATAAGAACCTGAGTTTCACTATAGTTAGGAAGGCAGCACAGGAAGAAAAAAGGTTTCCTGGGTGCCATGCCCACTGTGTATCAGCACTGTACTAAGTGCTGGGGTACAAGGAAGAATTGGGCAGGGACTTTATCCCCAAGAAACTTTAAGATACTGGAAGGAGGAAGACAGATGTTGTTGGGAAGAATATAGGAGACCCATGCCAGCATCTCTGCAGCAGGGTAACGGGAGAGGAGGGAGACTAAGTGGGAAGTGGGGGGTGGGTTAGAAAAGATTCGTCATCCAGGAGGCACCAGCTTGCAGTTCTTCAGTTTCTGGGTTCATCTTAAACGACAGGAAAAGGTGTTAGAAATAAAAATACTCCTGTGATTTGCATAGAGCTGTACTGCTAGAACTAATTAATTCACAGTTATTTTCAAAAGCTTGTCACAATGCCATGAGTGTGTTCTGGAGGCTGGGCTCCTTTGTTTGGGGCCAAATCTTTGTTAGGGACAAGGCTAATTTGCTTCAGGAAACATCTGCCATGATAAGGTGTAAACTAAATTGCATCTTTTTCCAAAGGCAACTTGCCCAGGGAAGATGCCACCCCTCAAGGTGAGTCATTCGATCGTCTATACAATGTATTACTGGTGTTTTTATACGTTGAAACGATACTTTTCTCTGCATTAAACAAGTTTGTGACAAGTTTGAGGTAGACTTATCATAAACTGAATGAAACTTAAGCTTCAGAGCTCTTCACTTGCATTGGCGCCTTTCAAAGTTTTAGGAGGGGCACTAACAATTTTCATATTTCTAGTTTGGCATGTTTGTATTAGGATTTCCCAGAACAGATGATGCTCAAACTCCACAAAATCTTGATTCACCCCTGGGGTTCAGGTAATTATAATTCAGTAAGTTTCTTGAATGAAGTCTTTTTTATTTTTAAGTATATTTTATTGAGTATGTTGTTACCGTAGTCCCAATTTTTTCCCCTTTTGCTCCCCTCTGCCCGGTACCTCGCTTCCCCCAGTAATCCCACCCCCTTAGTTCATGTCCATGGATCTTGCATATAAGATCTTTGGTTTCACCCTTTCCTATATTATTCTAAACTTCGCCCTGTCTATTTTGTACCAACCAATTATACTTCTTAATCCCTGCACCATTTCCTCATTTCTACTTCTTCCCCCTCCCAGCTGATAACCCTCCAAATGATCCCCATACCTATTATTCTGTTCCTGTTCTGGTTTGCTTAGTTGAATTTTGTTTCTATTTTTTAGATTCAGTTGTTGATAGTTGTGTTTGTTGTCATTTTAATGTTCATAGTTTTGATCTTCTTTTTCTTAAATAAGTCCCTGTAACATTTCATATAACAATGGCTCGGTGATGATGAACTCCTTTAGCTTTATCTTGTCTGGGGAGCACTTTATCTGTCCTTCCATTCTAAATGATAGCTTCGCTGGATAGAGGAATCTAGGTTGTAGGTCCTTGCCTTTCACCACATTGAATACTTCTTGCCAGTCCCTTCCTGCCTGCAAAGTTTCTTTTGAGAATACAACAGATAGTCTTGTAGGCACCCCTCCCTTCGTAGATAACTACTTTTCTCTTGCTGCTTTTCAGTTTCTCTCTTTATCTTTCACCTTTGGCATTTTGATTATGATGTGTCTCGGTGTGGTCCTCTTTGGGTCTAGCTTGTTTGGGACTGTTTGTGCTTCCTGGACTTGTATGTCTATTTCCTTTGCCAAACTTGGGAGGTTTTCCTTCATTATATTTTCACATAAGCTTTCAATTTCTTGCTCTTGCTCTTGCTCTTCTGGCACCCCTATGGTTCAGATGTTGGCACGTTTAAAGTTGTCCCAGAGGTTCCTCAGCCTCTCCTTATTTTTTTCAATTCTTGTTTCCTCATTCTGTACTGGTTGACTGATTTTTCTTCCCTGTGTTCCAAATCATTGATTTGAAGTCCGATTTCCTTCCCTTCACCATTGGTTTTGTGTGGATTTTCCGTCATTTCACTTAGCATAGCCTTCACTTCTTCCCTTATGCGTTTGCCGTACTCAAGCATATCTGTCAAGCCTGTGAGCATCTTTATCACCAGCATTTTGAACTCTGCATCTGCTAGGTTGGCTATCTCCTCATCTCGTGGGTTGGCTATCTCCTCATCGCTTATTTCTTCCACTGGAGCCTTGGTCCGTTCCCCCTTTCGAGCCATACTTCTCTGTCTCCTCATCTTGACAGGCTCCTGTGTTTGTTTGCCTCTGTGTCTTAGATAGAGCTGTTGTTCCTGTTTGTTGCAAGGGGTGGAGCCTAAGGTATTCATCAGTACAGCATGACCCGTTTCACCACGTTGTGATGCTGTATGTGGGGGAGGGGAAAGAGAGGTAACAATGCCGCTTGCTCAGCACTTGCCCCTTTTCCAGGCACTTCTCCCACTTCTGTATGGGACTGGCGCCTCTCTAGCTGTTGCCCTGCCCGTTGTGCCCTCAGTGAGTGGGTCTGCAGTCGTTCTAGGACCGTGGGGGCCCTCTAAACAAGCAGGCTCTGCTGAGAGACCAGCAGTTTCTTCCTCCACTCCAACCCCCACTGGTTTGCACAGTCAGAAGCAATGAGGCTTGATTTTCCCAGTGCCGGGCCTCTAAGCTGTGCAGTCTGGCCGGGAGCGCTCCCCAGGTGTCCCTCCCTGCTTTTTGAAATGTGTGACTGCACTTTCTGCCGGCCTGATGCTACCACCGCTGTCGCTGCTGCTGCTGCTGCTGCTGCCACCACCACACTGCGTCCTCTCCGCCCCAGCTCTGCCCCTCCTACCTATCTGGATGAGTATTTCTTCTTTATATCTTTGTTTGTTGGACTTCCATGCAGCTTGATTTTCTGGAACTTCTGGTTGTCTCTAGTTTTGAGGTAGTTGTATTCCTTCTTAGTTGTGGAGAGAGATGCAGGGTGTCTGTCTAGGACTCCATCTTGGCCGGAAGTCGTTGAATGAAGTCATTATATTATTGATAAACACTCAATGCACTGAGCCACACCAGCCAGGGCTGATGGCTTGTTTTAAAAAATTCTTTTAGCCCTGGCTGGTATGGCTCAGTGCACTGAGTGCCAGCTTGCAAACCAAAGTGTTGCTGGTTCGAATCCCTGTCAGGGCACAAACTTGGGTTGTAGGCCAAGTCCCCAGTAAGGGGCGCACAAGAGGCAACCACACATTGATGTTTCTATCCCCCTCATTCTCCCTCCCTTCCCCTCTCTCTAAAAATAAAATAAAACATTTAAAAAAAATGCTTTTAGCTCACTTCATTGATTCTAACGATACGAGCTCCATGATTTTAGAAAACAAAGGACTCTACAATGCAGAAAGGCTGTACCTCATCCAGGTAGAGCACGTTCACATTCTGGCTTGTCCGTGGTACATCCATATTGTGCCAAGATCATAGGCACTGAGAAGATATGAGAGGAAAATCCAAGCCTTATCCCTGTTGAATTATTGACCCCACTCTTGAGAATATCAGTGAGGTAAGTCAGGCCACACGCTGAAGGCAAATTGAGCAGTGATCACAGAGACACCCTAATGCTCCCCTTGTCTACTAACCTTGATTGGGTTCCTTTAGATAGCTGTGGGCAACTAAAGGATGCCCTTTTTGGTATGGACTGGAATCTTGGCAGCTTATTCTTGGGTTCTGAAAGGCATAAACAAGACACTAAAAATAGCAGTGAGGAATCTGTCCTTTAGGATCATCTAGGGGGGTCGTTTTATTTGTAATAGTACAAAGGTTTTGAGATTGTCAAACCCAGCAGCTTACGATGATACTTCTCTTTTTCCAACTGCATCTTAGTCTTCTCATTTATAAGAAGATATTTTCTTTCTCTCAAAAGCATAGTAATTCATCCTCTGCCCCATGTTTCTTTAACACTTACATTTATTAGGTGCTTATTATGTTTCAGGCAGTATACTTGGTACTTTTAATTATGATACAAGTAAGATATCGTGACTAAAGTTCTTAGAATAGTGCTTTGCACACAGTAAATGCTCATCACGTGTTACCTCAGGCTGTATCTCATTTTCCCAACAACTCTTGTGATGCAGGTATCATTATTCCCATTGGAACTCAGAGATGTTAAACAACTTACCTAGGCTTACACTTGTTAATAAGTGGTAGAGCCACTTATGAGCTTTGCAAGGAATTTGCTATTCCTTTTGGCCATTATGAATAATGCTATTATGACAGTCCCATACCTAGGGATGTGTTTCTGTGGACATATTTTTAATTCTCTTGGGTGCATACCTGGGAGTGAATTGCTGAGCCATATAGCAACTACACATTTACCTTTTCTGAGGAAGTGCCAAACTGCTGTACACAGTGTCTTCACCATTTTGTATTCCCACCAACAGTGTGTGAGGATTTCAATTTCTCCATATCCTTGCCGGCGTTTGTTACTGTCTGTCTGTCTGGTTATAGCCATCTGAGTGAATGTAAGGTAGTATCTCACGGTAGCTTTGATTTGTATTTGCCTGCTTACTTCAGACATTAAGCATCTTTTCATGTGCTTATTGGCCATTTGTATATCGTTTTTGGAGAAATGTCTCTTTAAATCTTTTGTCCATCTTAAAATTTGGTTATTATCTTTTTAATGAGTTGTAAGCGATCTTTACATATTCTGGATATTCTAAATATGAGCTTTTATCAAATATACGAGTTGCAAATATTTTCTCCCATTCTTTGAGTGGTGTTTTCAGTTTTTTTTAAATATGTTTTATTGATTTTACTGTTACAGTTCTCCCAATTACTTTTCCTCTGCTTCCCTCCACCCTGTGACCCCCCCTCCCTCCAGTTGTACCCCCCACTTAGTCCATGCCCATTGGTTGTGAATATAGTTCTTCTCAACATCTTCCTGTCTACTCCACTCCCTCCTACTATGCTTAATTCCTGCATCATCTGCCTCCCTTTCCCCTCTTACCCCCTTCCTCCTTTCCGCTGACCTCCCCCCATAATGTTCCCCTACCTATCATTCTTTTCCCGCTCTCATTGCCTACTTAGTTTGCCTTTGTTTTGATTCCCTAGCTTCTGTTGTTGGTTGTTGCGATACAGTTTTCATTTTAATGTTCATAGTTTTGATCCTCCTTCTCCTAAACAAGTCCCTTTAGCATCTCATATAACAGTGGTTTGGATCTCATGAACTCCTTCAGTTTTACTTTGTCCTGGAAGCACTTTCTCTGCCCTTTCATTCTGAATGAGAGCTTCACTGGATAGAGTAATCTTGGTTGTAGGTTTTTGCTTTTAATTTCTTTGAATATTTCTTGCCAGTCTCTTCTCTCCTGCAGAGTTCCTTTTGAGAAATCAGCTGATAGTCTGTCTAATTGGGACCCCTTTGTACATAATTCTCTTCTTCTCTCTTGCTGCTTTTAAGACTCTCTCTTTATCTTTAATTTTTGACATTTTGATTATAATGTGTCTTGGTGTGGTTCTTCCAGAGTCCAGTTTTTTTGGAACTCTCTGTGCTTCCTGGACCTGTAAATCTGTTTCCTTCCCCAAGTTAGGGAAGTTCTGTTTCATTATTTTTTCACATAATTTTTCAATTTCTAGTTCTTCTTCTTCACCTTCTGGCAATCACATAATTCAGATGTTTGCTCTCTTATAGCTGTCCCAGAGGTTTCTGAGCTCCTCCTCATTTTCCTCACGTTTTGTTTCCTCTTTCTGCATTTGTTGACTGTTTGTTCTGATTTGTTGATTTGATCCCTGGTTTTCCTTCCCTCACCACTTGTTTCATATGTGTCTTCGTTCATTTCAGCAGGACTAGCCTTCATTCCTTCCCCATCTTGATTAAGTCCCGCTGTTATTTCTGTAAGCTGTCTTATAACTATAGCTCTGAACTGAGCCTCAGAAATGTTATCTATCTGTTCGTCCGTTAATTCATGTATTTGCTTTCTAGTCAGCTGCATGATTGAGATCTCTATCATTAACCCTGCCATCTTGGCAGGTTTTTGCTCCCTGGGCGGGGCTGTCACACCTTCTCTGCTATAGGGGGTGGAGCCCCGTGCATTTGTCACTACCAGACAACCTTTCTCACCACACTGTGGTGCTTTGCGTGGGGGCAGGGGTGCAAGATGGATTCCTGCCGTTCTCTCTCCACTGAGAGACCGGGAGCCTCCTCCTCCGTCCCCATGCCCTCTGGGCCTCACAGTCCGAGGCAATGGGGTCTGCCTTCCCTGGCGTTGGAATCGTGAGCTGACGGGTTTGGTCTGCAGCCAGGGGTGCTCCCAGGTGCTTCTTGCCTCCCCTTAAATAGGGGGTGTCTGTGCTTACTGCAGTCCCTCCACCCATCGCTGTAGCTGCTGCCACCAGCACGGCTTGACTTCTCCGCCCAGGCTTCGCCTCTCCTACCTCTTCAGTCGAGCACCATTTGTTTATAACTTCATACCTTGGACTTCCATGTAGCTTTATTTTCTGGAACTTCTGGTTATTTCTGGTTTTGTGGTAGTTATAGTCCTTCTTAGTTGTGGAGGGAGATGGAGCGTGTCAGTCTAGGCCTCCATCTTGGCGGGAAGTCTGTGTTTTCATTTTCCTGATAGTGAGTGTCCTTTGAGGCACAAAATCTTTTTCATTTTTATAAAGTCTAATTTATCTATTTTTCCTTTGGTTGTGCTTTTAGTATCATATCTAAGAAACTGTTGGTCTAATCAAGGTCATAGAGATTTATCCCTTGTTTTCTCCTAAGGATGTTATAACTTTAGCTCTTACATTAAGGTATTTGATTTGCTTTGAGTTAATTTGTACATATGGTGTGACGTGTAGGCAGAGTCCAACTTCATTATTCTGCGTGGGGATATACAGTTGTCCCAGCACCATTTGAAAAGACGGTTCTTTCCACGATTGAATAGCTTTGGCACCCTTGTGGGAACTCAATAGACAACACATGTGAGGGTTCATTTCCGGACTGTCAATTCTGTTCCATTGATTGCTATGTCTAGCCTTGTGCCAGTCCCACACTGTGATTGCTGTGGCTCTGAATTAGGTTTTGAAACCAGGATGTGTGTGTTCTTCCACATTGTTCCTCTTTATCAAGATCATTTTAGCTATTCTTGGTCCCTTGAATTGTCATATGATTTTAAAAATCGCTTGTCAATTTCTGGAAAGAAGTCAGTTGAAATTTTAATAGAGATTGCATTGAAACCATAAATTGATTTGGGGAGGAGGGTCATTTTAACAGTATCATCTTCCAATGCCGAACACATCATGTCTTTCCATTTGTTTACATCTTTTAAAAGTTTCTCTACACAATGTTTTGTAGTTTTTAGTATGTGAGTCATACACTTCTTTGGGTATTTCATTCTTTTTGATGCTGTTATAGCTGGAGTTTCTTTCTTTATTTCATTTTTGGATTATTCATTCCTAGTGTATGGAAATACAGCTCATTTTTGCATATTGGTCTTGTATCCCGCAACCTTGTTGAACTCATTTATTAGCTCTGATAGTTCTTTCCTAGATTCTCAGGAATGTGTCCCATGGTCTTCCAATTTCCTGAGCATATTTTGAAGCCCTTCAGAGTTTTTATGGATATCTCATTCCTCAGCTTTGATTTTTAAGTTTTTTTGTTAGGCTCTCTTTTTTTTCTTTTCTTTTTTTTTTAATTTGCACCAACCGTTATCTGTTGCCTCCGCGGCTACCCTCTTAAAACTTTTACCTGCAATTGTTTTCACGAAATTGCCCCTGAGGAGAGAGGCTTTTGGTGCTACCCAGCTCTCAGTCACGTCAAAGACAAACCTTTTAAGTGAGTCTTCAGGGAACTACCAGACAGTTCTTTGGGAATGAGATTGTATTCCATTCTGTCCCCTGTGGTACTGGGCATGTGGGTTGTTTTTCAATGTTACCCATGGGATGGAGAGCAAAGCTCTAGGAAGAATTAAAGCAACACAGATCATTGATCTTACAGAAACCAATCACTTTTCTTGAATAAGTGTTCCCTGGATTCCTGCAAGCGTGCTGGTTAAATTTTCAGTTTAAAAACAATTGAGTCTATTTTTTCCAGTTGTATTTTTTGTTGCTTTTGTAGAAATGAATTTTCAGGTGTCCTTACTTCATAATTTTTACTGATTTGCCTACAACATGGTTTTAAACTTGACTATACGTTAGTTAAATATTTAATCGTGGGGAATGATTAGGAAACAGAAATAAAAACAGAAAATGTAATTTATCATTGAGGGTCTCCCAGATGGGTACATGAAATTTGAAAATCTATTTCTTTATTTAGTGGTCTCACAAGTAAGGTTAAATTACAAGTTATTTTAAACCCCTTTTCTTCATAGAAGTTAAACAGGCTTTGGAGTCAGAACTGCGTTCAATGCCACCTCTGCTTCTTACTAGCTTGATGACCTAGGACAAGCAATACAACCTCTCTGTGCCTCAGTTTTCTCATTTGTAAAATGGGGTAATAATAATATTTATCAGTAAGATTATTGTGAGGGTTACACTAATGATTCTTGAGAAGAGTTAACCTAAAAACAGACTTTCTTTTCTTTCTTATTTTTGCCTGTTTTGCTTGTTTTAAAGAGTCAAGAATAAAATTTATTTCAGCATTTGAAATAAAAAATTTTGTCAAAAATCACATTTGTTCATTTTATTGATATGTAGTTAAAATGTTATTTATTTATTAAACAAACATTTATTAAATACCTAGAAAATTTTAGGCACTAACAGTCCAAGAAATTGACAAGTAAACAGGTGATTACATGAAATGTAAGGAAGTTTGTGATATAAGAATACACATGGGAGTATGTAATGAGAGTGTGGTTTTCACCAGCTCCTCTTAAGATTTATCCCTTCTTTGGCTCTAAAACCAAGGAGTTGGTCCTATTTTTATTTTTAACTGGGGGGTTTAAACTTGAATTTAAAAATCTTTCTGTAGATGAAAGAAAAGCAACTTGAATTATGGAGGACGCTACAATAAGTATTTTCTGTAGAGCAAGAGCTTCCTGTCAGCGTAGTCACCTCTAGGGTTTTCCATCTGAAAGTTCTTTGGCATACTTTTTTCTTTGCTATCCACTTTTTTTTTTTTTTTAATCATCATCATCTTCTTCTTCTTCTTCTTTTTTTATTTTCCACTTTCTCTTCCCCACTTTATCATTTAGAGATCTGGGTAGTTCCCCAACAAAGAGTGTTTTACAGATTCTCTGGGTGATCTATAAGTAAAGACAGAAAATAATATTTTTTTAACCTTCTAGTTCTGTACCAACAAAATGAATATAAACTTTCGTAGCAGTTATTGAAAATGCAGATAATTTTTATTATATTGCATTTTTTTCAGAATCCTCAATCGCAATCCTTTGAGAAGTCTTGATGATCCCTATCTTTTCAAATTGCCGGCATTAAAACATTTGTAAGTATTGCGATAATCTCTTGGTTTGTGAGATGATTTCTGCTCCTTTCTACTTTTGTCAAAGTGTTAGCATTTTGCATTTTGACTAAAAAGTCGTAATTTAAATTATAACTGGTTTATTGCATAAAAGTTATTGGCATAGTAGCCCTGGCTGGTGTGGCTCAGTGGATTGAGCGCTGGCCTGCGAACCAAAGTATAGCCAGCTCTATTCCCAGTCAGGGCACATGCCTGGGTTGAGGGCCAGGTCCCCTGTTGGGGAAGCATGAGAGGCAGCCACACATTGATGTTTTTCTCCCTCTTTTCCCCTCTCTCTAAAAATAAATTTAAAAATATTTTTAAAAATAAAAAATAAATAAAATATCTTTCCCTATTGAAAAAAAACAAAGTTATTGGCACAGAAAAATGATTACGAGAGAATGCAGGTGGACAAGGGAGCCAGCAGAGAAAGGGAGCGATGTTAAAGAACACACACTGATATGTAACTTGAGAAGCATGTAGAAATACCATTGATCTCAGAAAGAAAAAAGGAATAACTTGTACATTATGTATTTTTTAAAGAGTAATGAAGTGGTGGATGCTACTGAGAATGAGAAGTAGAATAATGGCTAAAAAAAAGTAGGTTGTACTGTTCACCAACATCATTAATTTGATGATGCAAATAAATGTAAATTTCTTCAAGAAGAGCTCTCTGAAATTATTATCCACAGCAAGTAAACTTTTGAGCTGGCTTGACAGAGAAGCCAAAACTGAAGTAAGCAGATATTAAGTGCCCTTTCAAGTACAGAATTTTGTCTTTGGGTTCATTTGATGCATGTTTGGACTTTCTCCTTCAGAGATCTGGGGAAAACAGATGTGTCACTCACAACAGTTGAGCGCATCCTCGCGCTAAACACTAATTTGGAAAAACTGTAAGTTGATTTTTCTTATATTTATTTTCACTTAGTTGTTCTTTTAGGTTTGCCTTATTATTTTCTTAAGTCGGATTCTTATTTAATAAAATTCACTATTTTAAAGTATACAAGCTCAGTGAGTTTTGAGAAATGTGTATTTATGTGCCACCATGATATTTGAGATACAGAATACTTTCGTCATACCTAAAAGGCTCCTCATGATTTTTTGCACTCAGTTCCTCCTCCCACCATTAGTCCCTGGCAAGTACCAATTTGATTTTTGTCACGATAGTCTTGCCTTTTCCAGAGTCTCTTATAAATGAAATCATGTAAAGTGTAGCCTTTTGGGTTGGCTTCTTTCAGTTAGCATAATCCTTTTGGAATTCATTCATGTTATTGCATCTGTGAGTAGTTCATTCCTTTTTATTGCTGTGTAATTTTCCAGTTGTGTGAAGATACCAGTCTGTTTAAGCGGTCATCAGTTAATGGATGTTTGAGTTGTTTCTACTTTTTTTTGGCCCTTCCGTTCTAAATGATAGCTTTGCTGGATAGAGTAATCTTGGTTTCGGTCCTTGTTTCTTATCGCTTTGAATACTCCTTGCCAGTCCCTTCTTGCCTGCAAAGTATCTTCTGAGAAATCAGCTGATAGGCTTAAAGGAACTCCTCTGTAGGTAACTCTCTGCTTTTTTCTTGCTGCTTTTAAGATTCTCTCTCTACCTTTACCACTTAGCATTTTAATGATGGCGTATCTTGGTGTGGTCCTCTTTGCGTCCGGCTTATTTGGGACTCTCTGTGCTTCCTGGACTTGCATGTCTATTTCCTTTGCCAAATTAGGGAAGTTTACTTTCATTATTTTTTCAAATAGACTTTCTTGCTCTTCCTCTCCTGCTTCTGGCATCCCTATGATTCGGATGTTGGTACTTTTGGAGGTGTCCCAGAGTTTTCTTATTCTCTCCTCATTTTTTTAACTTCCATATTTCTTCATTCTCTTCTGGTTGACTGTTGATTTCTTCCTTATGTTCCAAATCATTGATTTGCACCCTGGCTTCCTTCCCTTCACTGTTGATTCCCTGTGGATTTTTCTTTATTCCACTTAGTGTAGCCTTCATTTCTTCCCTTATGCTTTTGCAGTACTCAGTGAGTTCTCTGAGCATCCTTATCAGCAGTGTTTTTGAAATCTGCATCAGATAGGTTGGCTATCTCCATTTTGTTTAGTTCTTTTCCTGGAGTTTTGTTCTGTTCTTTCATTTGCACCATATTCCTTTGTTTCCTCAACCAGGCAGCCTCCTTGTGTTTGTTTCTGTGTACGAGGTAGAGCTGCTTTGACTCCCTGTCTTAGCACATCTGTTAAGTTGTATGGGGTGGAGCTTTGGGTATTTGCCAGGGCGGGGCAACCCATTTCACCACTCTGTGGCTCTGTATGTGGAGGAGGGGTCAGAGAGAGGACAATGCCACTGCCTGGCTTCTGGAGGCTTGCTCGGCACTCACCCTGCTTCCAGTCACTTCACCCACTGGCACCCCTCTAGCTGTTGCACTGGTGGTGGTTCCCAGAGTGGGTGGGTTTGAGTGCATTCTAGAACTGTGGGGGCCCTCTAAGCAGGCTCTCTTGAGTGACAAGTGGTTTCTTCCGCCACCCCAACCCACACTGGTTTTTATAGCCAGAAGTTATTATGCTTTATATTTTTGGTGTTGGCGCCCTGGGCTATGTGGTCTGGCCTTGGATTGGGATCACTCGATCTTTATGCACCACACATGAATGTAGGACTGCCTGTTCTGCCAGCCACTGGTGCCAACTCACCAGCACCACACAGTGTCCTTTCCGCCCCGGCTCCACCCCTCCTACCCATCTGGATGAATATGGCTCCTTTAAATCATTGGTTGTCAGACTTCCATGCAGTTCGATTTTCTCACAGTTCTGGGTGTTTTTTGTTTTGAGGATAGTTGTGATATTTCTTATGCTCGTGCAAGGGGCTGCTGAAGCATGTCTGCCTATACCTGCAACTTGACCTGAAGTCCTTTCTCTGGTTCCTTAAGATGGAAGCTGCAGAAGCTGAGTATTGCTTTAGCAACATCCCACATATTGACATCTCATGTTTTCTGTTTCAGTCAGTTCAAAATAGTTTCTAATTTCCCTTATGAATTTTTTCTTTGACCCATAGGGTTATTCAGAAGCATGTTTTTTAGTTGTCAAAACTGTGGACTTTTTTTTTTATAGATCTGTTAATTTCTGATTTACTTTCACTGTTGTTAGAGAACGTATATTGAATAACTAAAATCCTTTTTAAATTATTGAAACTGACTTTATAGCCAGTAAATTCTGGTAATAGGCCAGAATATGGTCTATTTTGGCAAATCTTATGCGTCCACTTGAAAAAAGTGTACATCCTGCTGATTTGGGGAGGAGTGTCTTCTACACATCATGTACGTGGATAGTGTTCTTCTAGTCTTCTATATCCTTGTTGATTTTCTATCTACTTGCTCTATCAATCACTGAAAGAAAATGTTAAAGTATCCAATTATAATTGTGGATTTGTTTGTTTCTCCTAGTCATTCTCACTTTCCTTCATCTATGTTTAAACTCTGTTATCAGGTGTATAAGTTTCTAGGTAACGTCTTCATTATTTGACATATTTATTTTGATGAAATATAGCCTCCTTCATCCCTGGTAATATGCTTTGACATTGACTTTGTCTTATGGAAATATCTCCACTCCAGCTTTCTTTTGGTTAGTGTTAGCATAGTATATTTTCTATCCTTTTAACCTATGTGTATCTTTCTATTGAAGTTGGTTCTTGTAGACACATAAAGATGGCTTTTGCCTTTTTTATCTAGTGTGACAACTGTATTAGACCATTTCCAATTAATGTAATGATTGATGCAATTACATTTAAATCTACTGTCTTGCTATTTGTTTTTTATTTGTCCCATCTGTTTGCCTGTTGCTGTTGTTTTCTTTTCATTTGTGCTTTTGGATTGAATACATTTGAGTATTTTATTTTCTTTGTGGGCTACAAAGCTATAGCTCAGATTTTGTTATTTTAGTGATTGCTTTATGGTTTATAGTATGCATCTTTACCTTATCACAACCTATCTTCCAATGATATTTTATAGTTTCATCAATGGTATAAGAACCTTGCAATAGTGTACTTCCATTTGTCCCTCCTGGCCTTTGTGCTGTTGTTTTCAATACATTTTACTTTTACTTACATTATAAACACTACACTATATTTTGTGTTTAAATAATCAATTATCTGTAAAGATATTTAAATAATGAGAAAAATCTTACATATTAACCTAAGTCACTTCCAATTCAAGTGTCCTTCAGAATTTGTAATAATCTGTATTTCCATCTGGTAACATTTTTCTTTTGCTGAAAACGACCTCCTTTAACATTTCTTACAGTGCAAATCTACTAGTGGAGAATTCTTTCAGCTTTTGGATGTCTGAGAGTATTTTGCTTTTGTTTTTGAAAGGTCATGGGTAGAGATTTCTAGCTTGATAGTTGTTGGGTCCCCTTCCCCACTTCACTATCTCAAATATTTTTTTTGCACTGGGAGTTTTGGCTTACATTATTGCCAACAAAAAAATCTACTGTAATTTTTATCTTTGTTCCTCTTATATAGTGGTTTTATTTTCCCCCTTGGACTGATTTTAATATTTTCTCTTTATTGTTGGTTTTGAGCAAATTGATTATGATGTGCTTCAGTATAGTTTTGGGCATAATTCTTGTGCATGGACTTCACTGGCCTTCTTGGATCTGTGAGTGTTCAGTATTCACCAACAGGAACGATTTGGGGCTATTTATGCAGATTTTTATGTCTCCCCCCTTTCATGGACTCTAAGCACACATACATTAGGCCACCTGAAGTTGTTGCCCAGCTCCCTGTGGCTCTGTTCATCTTTGTTGTTGGTTGTTTCTCTTGGCGTTCCATTTTGTATAGTTTGTATTGCTACATTTTAAAGTCACCGGTCTTTTCTTCTTCTGCACTGTCTAATACGCCAGTAATCCTACCCAGTGTCTTTTTCTTGTTCTTTTTGGTTTTTATATTTATGTAGGTATTTATTGCATCTTTCCTCCATTACCATTTATCCCCCCTCCAGTGTCTTTTTCAGTTAGACACTGTAGTTTTTAATCTCCAGCTTCTTGGAGCAGGCACTATTCCTAACAGTGGGTGATATCCAGTTATTCTTCTCTCTGATCCTTTCATGTGGTTCTTTTCCTGGGCTCAAACCACTCTTCACACACAGGCACCATCCAGTACTTTGTTGAATACTCAAGAGATCTCTCTGCATATCCCCAGAGTGCTTGTCTGTGTACTTCTTTTCTTTCCTAGTATTCTGCTTTGTGCATTCCAGTCACCTTGGTTTCCCCAACTCTCATATCCATTCCTTAGGGAGTTAACCAGTCTCTGTGGGTTTTTTTTCTTCCTTACATCATGACCTGGAAGCTCAGAGCAGTAAGTTAGAACAATGCATCAGAGGGCTTCCTTAATTTGTTTCCTATCTCTTGGGAGTCACTGTCCTTCATTACCTGAATTTCAACTTCTTGAGAACTGTTGTTACATATATTTTGTCTGGTTTTTAAATTGTTTTAGGCAGGAGGTCAAATTGATCCCATCTTGGTCTAAAGTCAGTTATATTCTCCCCCCTGCCTCAATAATATTTTTTAAGTCTGTTTTGTTTTGATCCAGAATCTAATCAAAGATCAGGTATCACATGTCTTGTCTTCGTTTCCTTTAATCTAAAACATTTATCTACCCTTTTTATTTTCTGTCTCTTATGACACTGGCATTTTTGATGTGTCTAAGATGGTTGTCTTATGAATTGTCCCATAGTCTGGATTTGTCTGTTTGCTCATGATCAGATTCAAAGTAAAATATTTTGGAAGGAATACTACGTAAGTGATGTATCCTTTCTACCTCATCATTTTAAGTGGCCTATAATGCTAAATTTGATCTTTTGGTGAACATGGTATTTTCCAGATCCCTCCATTGTAAAGTTATTTTTTCCTTGGTAATTAATAAATAATCTGTTGAATGATGCTTTAAGATCAGTGGACATTCTCCTCTCAACTTTTTACCCAATTGTGCATCAGTAATAATTTGTGTCTGATCGATTACTACATTGGTGGTTACAAAGTGACACTCTTTTTCTAATTTTATTATTCCTACTACATTTATTAGCTGGAATTATTCTATAAATAATAGTTTACCTATTTTCTTTTTGAGTATTATTGTGAACTCATGGGCTCTTCTTTAAATTAATTATGTTATACCTTATTATCATTATTCTTTTGAATGTTCATATTGCCCAGATTTGCCCAATGCAGTCTGCTACTATTTAACCACATAATGTTTTTCTTTATGCCCAGAGTAACTTCTAATACATTTACCACTCACAATTAGGGATTTATAAGTTAGGGACTTATCCAGAGCCTTCTTAGAAGATTTCCCCCTCCTAGTGCACTCTCCACCCAAAGTGAGACTTCTGGGTTGGGAGAAGGAGATACATCTGAATTATAACTACAGATCAGAGTGTCACCTGATTCTAGTGCCTATCACCTTTAGTCTGCCATTCTTACTCTTCTGTCCTCCCCTCTATTTATTGACAATATTCAAGAGAGCAAATGGCTGCCCTGGCTGGTGTGGCTCAGTGAGTTGGAGAGGTTTCCTGTAAACCGAAGGGTCGCGGGTTCCATTTCCAGCCAGCCTAGGGTTTCACTGAGGGTCCCGGTTAGTTTCTCTCTCACATAGATGTTTCTCTCCCCCTCTCTCTCCCTCCCTTCCCTTCTCTCTAAAATCAATAAGCACGTTCCCCAGTGAGGATTACCAAAAGAATAATCGATGGCCAGCTGATGCCCCCCAAACTGTTCAGGTGGGAAGCCCCCATAACGCTTCTTCGCACAGCCCTCTGGTAGCCTCTGCCCACCTCTTCTACCTGCTCAAATAGCTTTTCTGCCAATAATTTAATTTTCTGCCTTTCCCTTTATAGGATCCTCCCCCGTAATTTGGCCTGCTGCCTCTGCAAATTCAGTGAGAACATTGAGAGGGTCAGCCAGAGAGTGAAATTACACTGCCCCGCTGACTGTCTGACACACACAACTTGTGGTGAGTCTGAATTGCCCAATGGTAAATTCTTTCTTTTTTATTTTATTTGTTTTAATTTTTAATCGATGATGATAAGTTGTTTTCCTTTGGAAATACCTTTCGAAGGTTCGTTGTTGTTGCTGTTTTTCTTTTGTTCTTTCTTTTTTAAAATTGTTGTTCTATTACAGTTGTCCCAGTGATGGTAAGTTTTTAAACAAATAAGGTCACCGTGTTATTTTTATTCATTCATCCAGAGTTTAACTCCCTATATTTCTGAGAATCGCTTCCTTGCTAAAAGTTGGATGAAGGAAAAAGAGAAAGGAAGGGGGCAGGGGATTAACAGCAATGAGCACACAGTGCGTGCGGTGCTCAGTTGGCGCTTTCCGTCCAAATGAGAACCTGTTGGTCAGTGGCACAGCCTGTAAACTGGCTCTGGATGCATTGGGCCTCATTTGTCCTTTGCCTCGTTGGACAGGTAGAGCTATATTTTTATTCTGTTTGTTTTGCAATTTTATAAAAAGAGTACGAGTGATTGTATTTTATGAAAATTCTATTTGGGATCTGAATTTCTGGTTTTATTATCAGAAGCTACTGACAAATCCTTCTAATGGGTGGGAGGCCTCTTGTATTCTTAGAGTGTCCAACTCTGAACTTGCTCTGAAGCTCACGGTTTTCTATCCACCAAACACTTGGGTGCTTTTAAGTATTTTTCTACAAATTAGGCTTATTTGCACCATCTGATAACTTCCAAAATGTGCTTTCATGCCCAAATAGTGTGAATGTGGGTCTCTGGCAGGGATCTGGGGCACATCATAAATAATAACACTGTGCTACTTATATTAAGAGAGTGTGGCTCATTTTTCAAAAACAAATTTTTGGCCCATTATATTACTCTCTTCTACCCCAAAGGTGGGCAGAGCAGGCATTTTAATCTCCTTTAACAGGAGAGTAAAAACAAGATTAGAGAGTGTTAAGTGCTGTCACCTAGTACTCAGATCTCTGGCTTTCCTTTTGGGGCTCCACAAGCTCCCCACTTTGGGACCCTCAACTCCTTCTCTGACCCTCAGCTTCAACAGCAATACTTTCATTATTCTGGAATGGAAACCCAGTTGCACAATGATACACTTGACCTTCATGCAGTCAGAAGCTTTGGATGGTTCCCCAAGTAAAGCTGAAAATGTAAGAAAAGACATGAAAGGAAAGGAGAGTAGGCATCTGACAACAGTTGCCTTTTCCCTTCTGTATATTAGAACCCCAAAGTATTATTCCATAGATGTGTTGAACATTCCACAGTGGCACACAACCTGCCAAGTCTCTTAACCCACCTACATTCCAGATGCCTGCCTAAATTTAAGTACAGAGCAAGAGTGGACATAGAGTTCTTTTTCTGTATAGAGCCTTTTGTTCTGGGGGCAGGGATGTGTAGAAGCAATGACCGAAGTAATGCTTTGGTGGGTAAGTGGAGAAGGGCATGTCCAGATGAAGAGCTGTTAGCCGTGGGTTTTAATCACGCTCACCTGTGATGGAAGCAAGAACACGAGCACACGAAGAGGCGGAGAGAGGACGCCTCATGCTCCCTCTGCATCTGAGCAGGACAGGGTGGGAACCATGAACGTGAGGAATCGCAGTAGATCTGCAGAGAGTGTAACTGAGTGGGGTCTTCCAGCCTTGGTTTTTCTTCAGTACCTGGCAACTGGCCCCCGGGGATTAAGGGACTAACCCTAAATATAGTTACTCTATTTCACGCTGTGGAATGTTCTGAGTCAATAACGCCCTTTAAAAACATAGCTTTTCTCCTTTTGTTGTGTTGTCAATCAGGTTTAAGTTGGGGTTTATTTTTCTCCTCTCTCAACAACATTCCGATATTTGCTGATTCCCAACTTATTTGACTGGCATGTAGGGCTTTGGACTGACAAAAAGCTGTCCCATGAGTCCTTCATGATCAAAAATGGTCTCTTCTTTTTTGACAGATGAACCACATTTAAAAAATCCGAAAGGCTCCTTCATGAGCGCGTTGCGAGAACATAAGAATGCGGGCAGTGAGCTGACAATTCAGCCAGAGGAGGTCTCCTTAGGCCAAAAAAAGAAGAAATTGTCAGCCATTCTGGGTAAGCAGCTAGACTTTAATGATAACAGTGATGTCATTAGTGCACTACAGTACAGACTGCCTTATTTCTCGGAGATTAAAAAGCAGGTATAGAATCAATGTTATTACCATTCATTAAACTTCCTTTTTAAAATGTACAAGATGGAGGTATGCCCCTGAGTCGTTTGAAAAACAATAGAGGGACCCTTCTTAAACCTAAATTTTACAATTCAAGTTACAAAAATAAATGGAGGAAACTATTTTTTGGAACAGATTTATTAACAGACTTGCTCACTGAGCCAGAAGAAGAAGAGGTCTCCAAGCCAGAGGACATGAACAAATGGGCAAATGAAAAGACAGGAGCCCAGGGTGAAGAGGAAGAGGAGGAGCCACATGAGGTAAGGGCAGCTCCTGAGGCACAAGGCCTGGACAGCGAGTCAGTTAGGACGTGCCATGAAAGCACTGAGGTAGGAAGACCAGAGGCACCCAGACTGCCTCTTGTCTTAGCCATGTGACTTTGGCCAAGGCCCAAGACAGTGATCTTCTACTTTGCTCATTTAGACAGTGGTGCCACTGTTCCTGGGGTAGACACCAAGAGGACCTAACACACAAGATAAATAAATTGCACAAGAAAATGCTAATACTAAGATTGCATAACACATTAGATACGGTATGCTCTTTAAGAACCTATATGAGAGGGAACCCCCCAAAACCCAGAATTGTCTTCTGGAGGGCGGGCCCCTTGTAGTACAGGTTTCCTCCACTAGGGGAGTATTCTAGGAACCCATCTGTAAGAGTGTACCAGCTGGTTTTGTTGTGAGAGGGTGTGTTAGGCATCAGTGAATTTTTTTTGGAAGACTCTTTCAACATATTTGATGGGTAATTTACAAGTGCGCCTGCGCACACCTTGCTGAGTGTTCAGCTGTTCTGGACAAAAACCGCATGACCCCCACACCCCACCCTCCCTATTCACCCAGTCTTGCCCTGAGTGACTTTTTGTGTTTCCCTGGATGAAAAATTCCTCAAGGGGATTTGTTTTGCCAATGTGGAATCAGTGAAACAAAGAAACAGCAGAAGCACTAAATGGCATCAAAATTGACAAGTTCAAAAACTGTTTTGAGCAGTGGAAAAAAACGTCTCAATAGGTGTATTGCATCAAATAGAGAGTACTGTAAAGGGGACTGAAGTTTAAGCATGTAAGGATAAACACACAATATTTTATAAATATATTCTGTGGGTTTTTGGGTCTCTCCTCATAAGCCATTCACCTGAAAGAGTGGGATTTTAGAGTAGTAGTTAAGAATAGTTAGCTATTCTTTAGCACAGGCTTAAGAATAGTTAACTTTTATCTTTTCCATCTCTTTGGTTTGTTTTTTAAAATTATTGCTTGTTTTTCTCTTTTAAGGTCATCAGAAATGTGCCAAGATATGGCTATAAGGAGATACTCCTATTAGCCTCTCCTGTTATCGTAGTGGCGACAGGTTTAACTGCAATCTTCTGTCTCATTATGATAAGACAACGGTTCATTCAGCTTCCCAGAATACATTCTGTCTTTAGAATAGAGTCAGAACCCACAAACTGAAAATCAAAGCCACTTTCCCACCTACTCCTCCCTGATATTTTTCTTTAGTCATGAATGCTGATATGCTTTATTATTTTATTACACATTATATTCCAAAGATTTTTAAAGGAAGCCCACTCCCAGAGATTGTGTGGAACTGAAATCAAGATAACAAGCCACTGTACTATTTTGAGAACTTACAATAGGCCAGAGTTGACATGACAGCAAAATTTCTTCAACTCAAAATGGATGATGTTGATTTGATGTATTACCAATTACTCTCTTTCTACCATTGATTTCTTGTTGGCTGAACTGAGGAGAGATTTAGACTCTCCACCCTCATAAAGTTATGTCACCCTGGTCAAAAGGACATGGCTAAAAGACAAAAGTGTGATCTTGTCAATTGACTAGATTTACTTAGCGGATTTCTTCTCCAGTGTGTAAAAAGCATGGCGTAAATAGGTTCAGTTAAAACATTGCAAACTAAATCCTGCATCAGGCCTCTCTAAAGCCTGTCGTATTTATACTCACCTCTTCCTGGAGCTTGCCTGTGTGCCTTTTCTTCAATTACACAATGGCTTGTTTTCCCAACAGGCAGGAGCTAATATTAAAAGTGATCTAATTAGCTGACAATCTTGACTACCCTACTAATCCAACCTAATACCTTGTTTACATTTTCAATGGTCATGGCAGCCCCCCACCATAACCTAGCCACACCATGCCCATTTCTACTTTTGTTCGTGCCTTTGCTCATCTAAAACTCCCTTACTTTGCTCTGCCTGTGCTGCAAGTCCTGTGAATCTCTCAAAAGCCAGCTCAAATTCCTATTTCAGCCCTGCTAGTCCTCCTTCTTCTGTGAGATTTATCATCCTTTCAGGGCGTGGGCAGTAGTGAGGCATTCCCCTCCCACGAGAACTTAAAAATATGGTAAGTAAGTTTTTAAAAGGCAGCTCCCTAAGAGAGAAATACCAAGGTCAACACATCATGGAGCAGAGCAGAGATGTGTATGGACCAAATGGCCTCCTGGTCTACCAGACTTGAGAAATACCTGGCTGGATGTGTAACTGCTAAAGAAAACATGTCTATTTGCAGGAGGGTTGGTCAGCAGTAAAAGCAGAGAACAGGTGAGGGAGAGTCTGACATGGGCATTGCCCATCCTAGCAGTGCCTAAGAGTAGAGATGGCACCTCAGGCAGCAGACGTGGAGAGTCCAGCCCACTAGCCAGGCTGTGCCTGCTGGGGAGATGCATGGATCCAGCTAATACAGTCTTTTCCTTTAAACACGGGATTCAGCTGATTCCTATTGTTCTAATTCTGTTCTCACCAAGTAGCCTTCTGACTGTGCTTCTGTGTGCCATGTGGCCTAGCTCCACAGAGTGTATTTCCCTGATCGTGTAGACACAGGTGTTGTCTGTGGAACAGATGTAATTCTCACTCTCAGGCCGTAATCTTGGCCTTCTGATTTTTTATTAGCACTGCAGTATTGACAAGGTGAGACTACCCCGATCGGAAGAAGTGAGCCCTCTCTTGGTGAAGAGTCTGACTTCTGAGCCTAGGAGCTGGGGACTAGCATGTGGGCAGCTTGCCAAGGCCTCTGGGAAGAAGTCATTGGCCAGTGCCCAGACAATACCCTCTCCCTCTCTAGTGGGCACATGGCCTTTGCTTTTTTGGATTTTCTATAAACTCCTATAATGCATTTAATTTCTATGGAGTTTAATCTCGCATTTGTGTTTATTTATGTGGTTTCATTATTTCCTCTCCCCAGTTAGATGATAAGCTTTTTGAGGATGGTTTGCCTGACTCTTCTGTCTCCTTAAAGACAACAACACTGAGAAATATTTGAAATTTTGAAATTCAATGAAAACCACTGAAAGTATGAAGATATTTAATATCAAAGGACTTCCATAAATCAACAGGGAGAAAACAAACAAACAAGGGGAGAAGAGGGCAAGGGCTGTGCGGAGCAGGATGTGTATTGATCATCTGTCACCCTCTCTGCCGATCATCTCCTGGCTTATGGGGTATGGGTTTTGTTAGCGAGGCCTTTGTTACCTCATGGCATGAAAGTGGTCTCTGATATTTTCTTTTAGTCCTTTTTATAGTATTTCTTTTATTCATAATTTAAAAAAGAAATCTGTCTAGTATTGGTTTTGTTTGTAGTGTGGTTGACTGTTTTCCCCCTACGTGAAGATTTAATTGTTTTAAAATCTTTTATTGAATGACTCATTCTTTCTTTCCTGATCTAAAAAGCTCTCTTTGGACTCTAGTCTGTTGATCTAGTTATCTTTTTTTGTACCAGTGACAGTATCACCATGTAATTCCAATTTCTTTATAACATATAAGCTGCTGCTTTTTTATCTTCTTCTTCATACATTTTGTAGGCTATTCCTGCATATTTTCTCTACCAAATACCAGCGGGCCAGGTTTTGTTTAAAAACTCTCTTGGAATTTGAATAGATTGCATTACATCGGTAGGTTCATTTGAAGGGAACTGACATCTTCACAACACCTAAGAACATGGTATCTTCACGTCGTGTATTCTTCCTAATGTCCTTCAGAAGAGTTTTAATGTTTTGATCACGTAGGTCTTACGCATTTTTTGTTAAGTCTGTTTCTAGGTACTTGATGCATTTTTATTGATATTGCAAGTGGGATCTTTCTTTCATTTTTTAATTAGTCTTTTGTGGTACGTGGGACAACTCTTGAGGTTTGCGTATTAATCATTTGATTTTGGATTCACTTACTGAATTGTCATTTTACTTGACATTAAAATTCTAGTCGATGCTCTTGCACTTTTAGGTTTGGCATCATCTCCTATGCACATGCGTTTTGTCTCTTTCCAATACTTCACTTTTCTTATTAAATTGATTAGGACCTCCTCAACAATGATGAATAGTAACAGTAATAACAGGCATCCTACTCTTGTTCTTGAACTTAAAACAAAGCTGCTGCGTTGTTTCCGGTAGATACTTTTATTTTCTTTTTCTACTTCTAAGAGCTTTTATTAGGGACTAACTGCTGAACGTTATCCAAAGCAGCCAATGAAACACATTGCCAGCTCCCTGCAAGATCCTAACTTAGGGAGTATGGAAGAAGAGTCAAAGGGTATTCAACAAATTCCTGTCCTCAAGAAAGTTATCACCTTACCTAGAAGGGAACAAATAAAGATTTAGAGATAGTGGTCATTGTGATGAATAATTGTGATGTTGCTTTCTTCTTAAAACAGTTCCGTGCCGCAAGAACACCTGTGGGCAATAATGGAGGAAAGCCAAGGTAAATATTAGTCTGACAGTTTTTAAAGTAGGATTTTACAACTAGAGGAGCTTCTTCCTGGAGGTGGCCTGAAGTGACCTCTGAAAATGGTGCGCTACTCATTTGACCCAGAAAACCCCACAAAATCATGCAAATCAAGAGTTTTAAATATTCATGTTCACTTTGAGAACACTTGGGAAACAGCCAGGCCAAAAGGGTATGCATATCTGAAAAGCCACCAAGCAGCTAAAGGATGTCACTTTGCAGAAGCAATGTGTGCCATTCTGTCCTTACAATGGTGGAGTTGGTAGGAGTGCCCAGGCCAAAGACTGGGGCTGGGTGCAGGTTGGTGCCCCCAAAAGAGTGCTGCGTTTTTGCTGCACATGCTTAAAACTGCAGAGAGCAGTGCTGAACTTAAGGGTTGGGGTGCAGACTCTCTGGGCATTGAGCACATCCAGGTGAGCAAAGCTCCCAAGATGCAGCGCAGAGTTCACGGCGCTCATGGTGGATTAACGCCCACAAGGGCTCTCAGGCCTGCCACACTGAGATGCTCCTCCCTGAAAAAGAGCAGATTGGTCCTGAACCAGAAGAAGAAGATGCATAGAAAAGAAAAGAAAAGAAAAGTCCCATAAGGAACTGAAGCAAGAAAAACTTGAAAGTAAATTTATCATAAAATAAATGCTTAGAAAAGTTAAAAAAAAGAAAAAGAAAAGAAAGAACTAGAGGAGAACTTAGAACTCTACCTCAGTCTCATTTTACAGTGAGGAAACCGCTAAGTTTGGAAAGAACACTTGTTAACTCTGATGCTTTGCCTGGACTTTGCAAAATGAGCTCCGTAGCCAAAGCTGATAGAGAGTGTGACTAGCACAGGTGCATCTGCTGCCACTGGTCCTTTAAGGAAACAGGGAGCAAAGGGGGAGGTCTTGGTTGTACTTGTTCCTGCTGGTGGTGGAGCTCTGGGGAAGGGACAGGGAAAGCCACGTGGCCTTAGGGTAAAGGCTCTGGTCTCCTTCAAGGCTGACAGAATGTAGACTATATGAGTCCTTCCTGTAAGGTGGCAGGAAAATTTCCCTTCCCCTCCTCCTGGTTTTCAGGCCCCTACTCTCTCTATTCCCTTTATCCCAACTTCATAGAGTTTTAACTGGGCAAGACCTTACGCAGTAGTTTGTCTTTTCTTTCTTTTTTTTTTTAATAATAAGGAAACAGAGAGGAGGAAGGGAAATATCTTGCTCCATGGCCACATTGCTAGTGTCAGAAAGAAGATGGTGCCTTTCCAGCTGGGGGTCTCTCCATTGATTACCCCGTGCTTGGACTGTGAGCTACACTTTATGTCAGAACTCAGTACACACATACCACACAGACATAAGTCGTTTCTAAAACAGACTCATTATGCACTCTGATTTTTTTCTATTCTGTTTCAGTCAAAAAGAATACTTTGTAGTCTAGTGCTGGTTGTGACTTGTAAACTGATTTCACAACTCACTCAGCGGTGACAGCCTGCAGTACGGAAGTCAGCAAGCTAGCTAACTTAGCTAACTGCTATTTGGACTCAGGCATTTAGTTGTGTGATTTAACTTATAGGATAAAGCAGCTAGAAAGTTAAAAGCACCTTCTTACCCTCACCCCCACCCCCAGCAAAGGGTGTATGTGGGACTAAGTCTAAATGGGACAGATGTGAAATGCTTCTGGAGAGAGCAAACTGCTTCTGCCCAGTGTGGCTGTGCAGTTTTTCCCCAATGCACTTCAGGGCGCTTGGCCAAGGGCCAGGAAAGTGCTTCAGGCTGAAAATCCCACCTGTACTCCATGCCAGACCACCCAGAGAGGTCACCCCAGAGACATGGCAGGGACATTTTAAACAGACACAGAGAACCCCTGGAAGCCCAGTGTGCAAAGAATCATTTCCAAGGTCCCAGGTCTACAGTGACTTTGCCTCTGAGTATGGACCCAGTTACCCATTTAATCCTAATAAGGCGAGGGACAAATCACTAATTGTTGGTATGCGTTTTCCTCCAAGGGGCTTTCTCTCGCGACTCCTGAATAAGGACCGACCGGTGGAAAGCCAGATGGAGGTAAATTTCAGGAGGATCAAGCACTGTGGCGGGAAAAAGTGGGGGACAGGCAGGATTCATGTTTCCCTCTCTGTTTTCTAGGAGGGCGGTTTCTGGAGCTGGCGGCGGGGTGCACATGGCCCTTTGAAAAAAGAAGAGGCACAGCATCTGCAAAACATGGGTTCCTCTGATGAGGAGGAGCCTTCAGACATGTAAATAACTGGGAGTTATTTAGAATTCCTGTCTAAAAGGGGGAAATAATGAATAGTTTCATTGTTCCTTTCAAGAGTAAAAGCTTTGACCTTCTTTTTCTCTCCCCAGAACAAAGGAGGGAGTCTCCTCTAAAACCCTGGAATCAGTAGTAACAGAAAGTGACACCTGATCCTCCTGCTGAGTGAACCAGGTTACTAATAAATTGTTTTTCTCTACTGAAATGTGTACGTTTGTAACCACCACTAGCCATGAGGGAAAGAATTAAAATGTAAATAGGTAAATATATATACACACAAATAGCACGAGCCATAAGCAAGAAAAGCAAGGCTGAAGCAGGACTCCCGGGGTAGCCAGCACTTCCTCAAGCAGCAGTGTGGTCAAACAAGGGTGAAAAGGGACTCCTCTCCCCCATGTTCCCCAATATAGTCTGTCCCCGAGAACTGGAAGATACATCATCATCCAGGGGTGTAGGTTATTAAGTCAAATAACAATTTATCCTGGTGCTCTGGCCCCTGGCTCACCAAGCGCCAGTTATGTACAACATACTTGACCCCCATTGTGGCCCCCCATCATCAGGTCTTAGGGCTGTCAGAATATTTGGATCCCTGAGCATGCCTTTACGGTGAGGCCTGTCTTCTCCCCTGAGATCTTAAACTTGCACAAACCTGTGCCCTGTCTTGGTGTAACGGGTTCTCCATCCTTACAAGCTAGTAGAAAGTTCACAGTTAAGGGAAGAAAGTCATTTCAGATTAAGACTCTAATTAGATAGAAGTCATTAAGAAAATAAGTAATTTAGTAATGTCAGCTAAATTAATAAAAGCTTATATTCATCTTTCAGTCAAAGGTTGAGTATACAATAGCAAGCTAACATAAAAAATTGAGGAATCCCTAAGGCTCGGCCCCTTACAATGTAACAGGAGCAACAGCTCTACCTAAGACACAGGCAAACACACACAGGAGACTTCCAGCCAAGATGGAGGCCTAGAGTGACACGCTCCATCTCTCTCCACAACTAAGAAGGAATACAACTACCACAAAACCAGAAATAACCAGAAGTTCCAGAAAATAAATGGAAGTCCAACGTAGGAAGTTATAAAGAAGTGGTGCTCATCCAGAAGGGTAGGAGGTGTGAAGCTGGGGTGGAGAGGTCAAACTGTGCTGGTGGTGGCAGCAACGGCGATGATGGTGGGATGGTGGTAAGCATAGACACCCGTATTTAAGGGGAGGCGAGAAGCACCTGGAGAGCACCCCTAGCTGTAGACCAGACCCGTCAGCTTGCGATTCCAACACCAAGGAAGGCAGACCCCCATTGCCTTGGACTGTGAGGAGGCCCAGAGTGGGTGGGGACAGAGGAGGAGGCTCCCAGTCTCTCAGCGGAGAGTGAACGGCAGGAATCCATCTTGGACCCCTGCCCCCACAAAAATGCCACAACATGGTGAGAAGGGCCACCCGGTTGTGACGAGTGCATGCGGCTCCGCCCCCTATAGCATAGGAGGTGTGACAGCCCTGCCCAGAAAGCAAAGGTAAACATAAAACTGCAAGGATGGCACAGATCATGATAGAGATCCCAGTGATGCAGCTGACCAGACAGCAAATATCTACTCTAACAAAACAGCAGATAGGAAATCTTTCTGAGGCACAGTTCAGAGCTTTGGTTATAAAAATGCTTACAGACCTAACAGCAGATCTTAAACAAGACAGGGAAGGAATGATGGCTAGTCCTGCTGAAATGAACACATACAAAACAAGTGGTGAGGGATCAAATCAACAAATTGGAACACAGGGAAGGAAAAAAGAGTCAACCAGTGCAGAAAGAGGAAACGAAACGTGAGGAGAATGAGGAGAGGCTCAGAAACCCATGGGACAGCTATAAGCGGGCCAACATCCAAATCATAGGGTTGCCAGAATGTGAAGAAGAAGAAGTAGAAATTGAAAAATTATGTGAAAAAATAATGAAGCAGAACTTCCCTAACCTGGGGAAGGAAATAGACTTACAGGTCCAGGAAGCACAGAGAGTTAAAAAAAAAAAAAAGGACCCTGGAAGAACCACACCAAGACACATTATAATCAAAATGTCAAAAATTAAGGAGAAAGAGAGAATTCTAAAAGCAGCAAGAGAGAAGAAGAGAATTACATACAAAGGGGTCCCAATAAGACTATCAGCTGATTTCTCAAAAGAAACTCTGCAGGAGAGAAGAGACTGGCAAGAAATATTCAAAGAAATGAAAAGCAAAAACCTACAACCAAGATTATCCAGTGAAGCTCTCATTCAGAATGAAAAGGCAGAGAAAGTGCTTCCAGGACAAAGTAAAACTGAAGGAGTTCATCAGATCCAAATCACTGTTACATGAAATGTTAAAGGGACTTGTTTAGGAGAAAGAGGATCAAAACTATGAACATTAAAATAAAAACTGTATCACAACAACCAACAACAGAAGCTAAGGAATGGAAACAAACGCAAACTAAGTAGGCAACGAGAGTGGGAAAAGAATGATAGGTAGGGGAACATTATGGGGGGAGGTCAGTGGGGAGGAGGAAGGGGGGAAAGGGAGGGAGATGGTACAGGAATTAAGAAGCATAGTAGGAGGGAGTGGAGTAGACAGGAAGATGTTGAGAAGAACTATATACACAACCAATAGGCATGGACTAAGTGGGGGTGCACTGGGCAGAGGGGAATAAAGGGAAAACAAATTGGGACAACTGTAACAGCATAATCAATAAAGCATATTTTAAAAATTGAGTTAATTATTTAGATAAGTCTAACATTGCTGGTATTTAGGAAAAGAATATTTAGTTAATAGGATCATGATTCATGTAAACAAACAATCAACATTGACCAATTAACAACCTCCTCATTTCACTTCAAATATACAGCATTATTTTAAAGATTTTTATGGGAATATGTTACAAGAAATCCTCCATGTTAAATGAAAACCACAAAGGATTTTTTTTACTTTGTTTTTATTGTCGACACTATTACAGATGTCCCCATTCCCCCCAGAAAAATTTCACAAATCAAGCAAATAGCTCACCAAATATCTTCTCTTTTTGCCTAATAAAATTAGAAAACAAGTAAACAAACAAAATGTAGGACCCAGCAAGAATTATGTTAAATTCTGAATACCTACCTTTTTCCATACCTTTCTTAAAAATGATTTTTGAGAAAGAGACAAGAAGAGAGAGAGAGAGAGAGAGAGAGAGAGAGAGAGAGACAAACAGAGAGATGTTGGATTTGTTGTTCCACTTACCTGTGCATTCATTGGTTGATTCTTGTATGTGCTCTAACCGGAGATCAAACCCGCAACTTTGGCGTATACTCTGACCAATGGAGTTACCCGGCCAGGGTTTTCAGTTTCTTTTTTAATTCACTTTATTTATTGAGCTTTTACTGTAAAGCAGTCACTTTCTAGGCCCTGGGGATACAGAGACAGACATAAAAGGCAAGATCCCTGCTCTTCAGGTGCTCAAATTCTGCCACAGCTTTTCTCTCTCTTAACATTGTATGGGTATAAAGTCTTATTTCCTGTTGGAGATGGAATTCACATTAGAATCACTCCGGCGACCGGCGAGCTTTGAAAAATTCCCAGTACCACGACTTCACTCCGAAGTTACGAATTCAGTGGGACTTTGGTGGGGCCTGGGCTCAGGAATTTAAAAACTCCTGAGGTGATGTTCATGCACACAGGTCTGAGAACCACAGTCGGGGTGCCGTTGAAGGCTGTTTTGGGCCAGCCTCGGGGTTTCAGCAGCGATACAAGTAACTCCCTTTCAATTTTTCAAGCCTGGTGGTCGTTTTTGGTCAATCCCACTGGACGGCTAATTAGAATCCAAAAATGTGTCAGCCAGTGTCACTTTTTTAAAAAAATGTAATCTTTGTGGTATTTTTTTTCCCCATGACCATTTCGTCCCCTTATACTCCCCTCCCCCCAGCAATCCCCACGCTGTCGTCCAGTGTCACTTTAGGAACGCCTTTGTGGAAAGCCTCGCGCAGCTCAGCCCCCGGACCTCTGGTCAATCCTTTCACCGCCACACCGCTCCGCCATCGCCCTGACTTCCAGCTCCACACTGCCTTCTGCTGATGAAGCAATGCTATAGCATGGAGGTCACCACAATTAGCTCCCTGCCTCTGACTGACTGCATCCCAGGTCCGCCTTCACAAAGAACATGATTGTTCATTTTGTTCACAAGCTAGAGTTTTAAAAAGAGGAGTCTGAAAAGGGGGAGGATCAGGCTGCTTATGTACCCCACTATTTTTGTCCTTCCTAGTCTCCCATCTTTCCATTTCTGCTTATACTAACATTAGCTTGGAGAGGAGAATTCTCTTCCAGATCACTGATTCTCAATGAGCTGGATTTGCAGGCAGCGAGCCGAAATGGCCTCTTATAAGCAAATGACATTTTTTTCCTTCTCTGCTCTCCGAGGAGCCAACTTCAAAGTGAGCTAATCTCTTTCTTAATAGGCTTTACTGATTTATGCAAGAAGTAACCGGACTACAACATCCTGACTTTTTCTTCTTGATGCAACCTTGGTAAGAATCTGAAACAGGTCATGGGGCTAAGCAGCTGCTGTGCTAGGTAGAGGTGACCTCACTGCCTTCAACTCCTGGCCCAGCCAATCCCAGGTTTCGGGGTCTGCTACTTGCAGCACTGCGGTCTGTATCAGTTAGGGATGGTTTGGGTTCTAGCATCAGAAAAGCTGACTCAATCTGGCTTAACCAATAAAGGGAACTCATTCACTCACATAACTAAAACTTCAAGAAGTAACATTAGCTTCAGGCAAAGCTTGATCCAGTGGGCCTTGAGTGCCACCATAAACTATGCCTTCAGTTTGTCCTTCATTCTAGAACATCCAACTGTAAAGAGAGTCACTTTGCTTGCAGACACTTCCACTATTTACAAGTTACCTTCTTGAGACCCCTTCCAGAGGAGAAGTGATGACCTCTCCTCCACAAAGGTGGAACCCACTAGGCTGGCCACTCTCTTCTGTTTGTTTGTTTCTGTCTGTCTGTCTTTCTGGCATGAACTTGATTTGCTGCACTCCCATCGCACGAGGTGATTTTCCCATTGGTCAAGTGACCCTGTGGAAGGTAGCTGAGCTTGACCCTTCCTCCCAACGACACTGCACGTAGGTTGGAGAATCATATACAACCTCCTTACCTGGGGAAAACCCAGCTTATATCAGTTGTGGCAGCATAATTACTAACAGTATCCCCTTTGCCTCTCAAAATGGGCTCATCCGACCAATAGGAGATCCCTGCTTGGAGGGACCCTAACAGCTAGCTGGTGGGATGGTCTCAGGGCTGATGTCCAGAGAGGTCCCTGGCTATGTGGACAAAAGATGCCGAAGTCCAGTCTGCCCTTCACCTGTAAAGTCCTGCACCTGGCACAGGGCTGGGTGCTCCAAGAGGGTGCCTTTTCTTAAGGTGCTCAGGTTAACGAATATGTGCTCATATAAATATTGGTATGATTATCGGTACACATGTGGAATGTATATTCTATATACATATAGTTGCACATTAATATCTAAGTGTACTTCATCCTGTTCAGTGGTTTCATATTTATGATGCTTTCAACTATTCTTCTTCTGATGAATTTGTTTCTCTGTCGCTGCTTTTACAAGGAGGGCTACAAGGAACATCCGTGTACCTGTACCTTTGTGTCTCATATAGAGTTTCTTGGAATACATTCTTAAAAATAAGATAGCTAGATTGAAGAGTAAGTTCACTTTAAAATTTGCTAGAAACTGTGTCATTGCCTTTCCAAAGTCCTGACTACCAAAATTCCACTTTTTGATACTAAAATGTAGTTAAAAGAAAATGAAGTGGGGCTTATCAAAAAATACTACCATATGCACCTTATTAAGGAAAGAGTGGTAAATCCTTACTGATTAATTCAACGGTTTTTGGTCTTCTGTCTGCATGTGAAATAACATGGGGGTTTAGTAAAAATCTAGATTCCCAGATCTAAACCCAAGAAATTCTACTGTGAGCATTTTAAACAACCACCCAGGGGGTTCTGGGCTGCTCTGAGAAATGATGGCACACGTTTGCATCTTAGTTATATTATTTATTAGCTGCACAGAATGTTTTTTTGTTTTTTGTTTCCAAACCCAGGGAGAAGTAGCCCCCTTTCACTGAGAGACTGGGTGCATTTCAGGCCGCTGTTTGTACAGTGCCCTGGGAGTGGTAGCTCAGTCTTACAGTCTCTCTGATTGTCACAGTCCTGTGGGATCCAGGAGCTCATGTCCCCACCTCCCACGGCCAACTAGAGCCAGATGTACAGGGGGCAGCCCCTGAGCGGCAGCTGCAAAAACCAGGGCACCGCCCGCGTGTTGCTGGCGCTGTGGAGCGCTGCAGAGGGAGAGCGCAGAGATGATGGTGCCCGCCTGTTGGAGCGTAAAGACGGCACCTGATGAGAAAAAAGAAAATCGAGAGCTTAAAAAAAAAAAAAAAAAAAAGGTAGTAAGGCAGGGGAGAGTGTGAGAACGGCTGCCACCAGCCCCTGTCCCGAAGGGTTTCCCAGCAGGCCCGGCCCCTCGGGCCAAGGCTCTAAGATCAGCAGGAGAGTCTCTTGCGTGGAAAATCTGGGCACTTTTCAGAAGGCTGCTTCCGCGCTGGGCCTTTGGGTCTCCCGGATGCAGCCCCGTTGCTTTTCACAGCCAGATGTTTGGGGAGCTTGTCTCTGGAGTGCAAATCTAAAAACGTTGGTGACTGATGTGGGGCACCCGCCCTCAGTTCCAATGGAGAAGCCCTGGGCCTGTGAGTCCCCGCGCGATTGTGGATTAGGGAGCCGCGTCTCAGCCCCTCCTAACCACCTCCATGCGGCTTGTTTCTCGTTTGCAGATGTGAAGCAGCAGCTGAGCGAGTTTTCAGGATTTTCCCCCCAGAGGACATTGTTTCATACGCCGCTGTCGATCTGGTGTGTCCGCGGAAGCGGGGAATTCAGGCTCTTTTTAGCTCACAGCCTTGGACACCTCTGTGTATTATCTTTGCTCTAATCTTAGCTTCGATCTTGAGCTCTCTCTGCAGGGAAGGCATACAATTGAACAGTCTGCCTCTTGTGCCAGTTCTAGTTGGAAAACCTAGTCTGGTCCAGGGAGATTTTTCCAGCAAGAGACTGTCTTTGTAAACCACCCATAAAGTGGCACTGAGGTGAGTTTGTTACTCAGCTGATCACTGGAAAGCAGGTGAAGCTAGATTCTATGTCTTGTTGAAAACTACTCCACTTTACCATTTCCAAAATAAGACAAGCCCCCACCCTTCCTGGCAGCTATATAGAACAGAAAACTAAAAGTCCTTTGAAAGAAAAGCCCCCTAAACAGCCCAGGGAATTTTGAAAACCCTTCAAGAAGTTATTGATCTCATTTGGGTGCCTCTGTCCATAGAACTTTGGTATATGGTCTGAGCGGAGCCAGAGAGTAGGGGGAACACCGGCAAATGGCAGCAGGAGGACACTTGTCAGAGGAGGCCTGGGGACAGAGGGCCATGGTGAGGAGGACAGTGAGGGACCAAGACTCGCCCATGCCAGCCTCCTTCTGGGGTCCAAGCTGAGTGAGAAAGGAAGTTTTAAGTACAGTGGTGCCTGTTGACTTGTACATGCAACAGGGGTCTTGGGTCACCACAGGGCTCAGGGTATTTGCAAGAATAGTTCCAAGTACTCACTGGACTGGGGCTGTTTCTGGGGAAGTGGTTTCCACAGCGAGAGGAGGTGAGATGTTGATGTCACCCTGGGGGCAACACTGAGCTGTTTCTTCTCACTAGAACTCTCTAGTCATTGTTTCCCTTAGCAGAGCAGAAACTTCTCTGTTATTCTACAGCTGTTCTAACTGCAGAGATGTGACAAAGTGCAATGATGCCATGAGCCCTGGGCAGCACAACCCAACCGAAGCCACATCCTGGGCTTCAGGAGTCATGAGCACAGGCAGCCTCTCAGACACCGGTTCATTCGAGAGAGGTCCGTCAAGGGCCCCAATATACACATGGAAAAGGGCACGAAGATGTGTTAGATATGGTGCTAATGTGCATAAGGAACCTTAGGCGATCTTAGCCTTTGGCCAAGGTAATCCATGGTTAGGAATCTATTTCCTATGTAAGTAACTTCAAATATGGAAAAAAGATTTATTCATAAGAATCTATGGCATCCAGCACATCGATAGCAATTTAAAACTGGACCCAATTTAAAGCATCTACAATATGGAAATGGCGAAGAAAATTATGGCATCTTCATTTGGTTGTCTATTTGGGAGCTTTTACAAACAATGCAATGATGTGGGAAACACTTATGTTATAATAAGTTAAAAAACAAAAACAAAGATACAAATTGGCTTATTTTAATTAGGACCCACCCAGTGTCCGGGAATGTCGCCAATTCCATACAATATTTTTTTGTGGATGCTGGTCCAAGGAAAGAAGGAGAATAGAAGTATCAAACAGAAGGTTACCCCAGTCATCGACCCCCTTGACCACCTAATGTTAAAGGACTGCCCCCTCTTCCTCAATGTGGGCAACTGCAGTAATGATGACTCATTATTCTGAGAGTTCTTTCACTTTCTCCATCCCCGTCCCTGTCCCCAGGCTTCTGCTTGTATGAGATGAGTAGATGGTGTTTGTGGCAGAGCCAGTTCCACCCTAATCTGCATGTCCAGAGCCGACATGTAGCTTCATTTTCTGGTGGTAACTTTGGTACCACGAAGAGCTTAAGATTTGGACGATAGTCCTTTATAGGGCAACAAGGAAGTACACAAGTCAGCATCCTCTTTTTTTTTTTTTTAAAGGATATTTTATTGATTATGTTGTTACAGTAGTCCCAATTTTTTCCCTTTTGTTCCCCTCTGCCCAGTACCCACCTACCCTCCAGCAATCCCACCCCCCTTAGTTCATGTCCATGGGTCATGCATATAAGTTCTTTGGCTTCACCCTTTCCTATATTATTCTTAATTTCCCCCTGTCAATTTTGTACCTAAAATTATGCTTCTTAATCCCTGCACCATTTCCCCATTTCTCCCCCTTCCCCCTCCCAGCTGATACCCATCCAAATGATCCCCACACCTATGATTCTGTTCCTATTCTTGTTTTCTTAGTTGGATTTTGTTTTTATTTTTTTAGATTCAGTTGTTGATAGTTGTGAGTTTGTTGTCATTTTAATGTTCATAGTTTTGATCTTCTTTTTCTTAAGTAAGTCCCTTTGACATTTCACATAATGATGCCTTGGTGGTGATGAACTCCTTTAGCTTTGCCTTGTCTGGGAAGCACTTTATCTGCCCTTCCATTCTAAATGATAGCTTTGCTGGATAGCGTAATCTTGGTTGTAAGTCCTCGCTTTTCATCACCTTGAATACTTCTTGCCAGTCCCTTCTTGACTGCAAAGTTTCTTTTGAGAAGGTAGCTGATAGTCTTATGGGAACTACTTTGTAGGGAACTCTCATCTTCTCTTTTGTTGCTTTTAAGATTCCCTCTTGATCTTTCACCTTTGGCATTTTAATTGTGATGTGTCTTGGTGTTGTCCCCTTTGGGTCCAACTTGTTTGGGACTCTGTATTGGCTGTTTATTTCTTCCTTATGTTTCAAATCATTGATGTGAATCCTGACTTCCTTCCCTTCACTGTTGGTCCCCTGTAGGTTTTTCTTTATTTCACTTAGTGTAGCTTTCATTTCTTTCCTTATTTATTTGCCATGCTCAATGAATTCTCTGAGCATCCTTATCACCAGTGTTTTGAATTCTGCATCTGATAGGTTGGCTATCTTTGTTTCGCTTTGTTCTTTTCATGGAGTTTTGTTCTGTTTTTTCATTTGGGCCACATTTCTCTGTTTACTCAACTTGGCAGCCTCCCTGTGTTTTTTTCTGTGTATTAGGTAGAGCTGCTTTAATTCCCTGTCTTGGAGCACCTGTTACGTTGTAAGGGGCAGAGTGTTAGGTATTGACCAGGGCGGGGCAACCTGTTCCACTGCTTTGTGGTGTTGTATGTTGGGGAGGGGTCTGAGATGGAACAATGCTACTTGCTCAGCACTCGCCCTGTTTCCAGTCACTTCACTCACTTTCCATATATGACTGGTGCCCCTCTAGCTGTTGCCCTGGTGGTGGTTCCCTGAGCAGATGGGTTTGAGTGCTTTCCAGGACTGTGGCGGCCCTCTGAACAGACAGACATGGGTGGTTTCTTCTCCCGCGCACCCCCACAGCCAGAAACTATGAGGCTTTATTTTCCCAGCGCTGGGAACCTGCGCTTCAGGGTCTGGCCTGGGGCTGGGATCACTCCCCAGGTGTGAGTGTGGGACCACTCGTTCCACCAGCCGCCACCACTGCCTTGCTGCTGCCTTGCCACTGCCACACCGTGTCCTCTTCACCCCACCTCTCCATTTCTGCTGCTCCTACCCAGCTGGATGAATATTTACTCTTTAAATTCTTAGTTGTTAGACTTCCATACAGTTTGATTTTCTGGCAGTTCTGGTTGTTCTTTGTTTTGAGGTTAGTTGTGATCCTTCTTATGATTGTGCAAGGAGGTGAAGTGTGTCTACCTATGCCTCCATCTTGGCCGGACATGTGAGCTAACTTTTTATTAATCAAGAGATGAGAGAAGATTTCTCATACACACTAATCACTGGAGTTCAAAACCATTCCTGACGGGTAGTTGGAGTCTATTAGTTTCCTCAAACTGCTGTAACAAAGTACCATAAACTTGGCTTAAACAACAGAAATTTATCCTCTCACAGTTTTGGTGTATAGAAGTCCAAAATTGAAATGTTGCAGTCCAATGTTTGTGTCCCTCTCCCTCAAACTCATATGTTGAAACCTGACCACCCAATGCAATAGTATTATTTCTTTTGGCAAGTAATTAGGGTTAGATGAGATCATGAGTGTGAAGCTGACATTCACTTCCCTTTGAAGGCCTAGCAAACAATACTTAGGATTGTTAGCTGTGTATATACTGAGATTACAATTTGTGGTTGCGTTTACTTTAAAAGGCACACATGACATTTTATTTTTCTTAACGACATTCAGTCTACCTTGTATATACCTTGTCCTGTCTTTATATGAAATTAAGGATTCTACTTCCTTATGTTAATCTATGTCCCCTACATTTTTAGCAAAATGTTTTGCATGTAGCAGTAGCAGGTGCTCATCAAAGACTGGTTGGATAAATGATTGTTAGTAGGTGATAACTTGTAACAGATGAAGTTTTGATCATTCTTCTGTGAGTGCCATAATTCTAAATATTTTGTATTTGGGAAACTAAAACTTTATCTAATTAGATTTTATAGGCAATTCGACCAGTGAATGTTTTGAGTAGCAGACTTAGTATGCTTTGAGTTGCTATTTCATGTTGCTTGCCAGGCATTTTTGTTCATTGGATGTGGTGTTAAGTTGTTGGATGTCTACCTTTGTGAGACACAGTATTCCTCAAGATTAAGATAAAGGGATAACACACTTGGTGTTCTCAACTTTTAGAATATGTCCACTTGCCAAGTTGAGTAACAGTGCATGACAGCGAGTTGTCTAGGCTAAACACCAGTTTCATTAGTTTTTTGTTTTTGTTTTTTTGTGACGTGTACTTCCAGACAATAAAGGCTGGGAAGAAGGTTGTCAGGTAAATGTGTGTATGTGTGTATGCTTTGTAAGTAAAAACATTCTAGGGCTGGTTTAAGATACTCCAAAAGCACATTAACAAATGTGGTTGGTGGATTGGAATCCTGCTGTAGTGTCAAGGCTAAAAGACTAATATCCTTTACTGGTACTTTATATTCATTCTATAGACTAGAATGATGGTTTAAGTACTAACATACTAAATTCCTAGTATAAGAAATAACTCATTCCTCTAGCCATCTATTGAGTACTTTGTAGCTAATATAGCTGTTGATGGTGCAAAGACATTGACTGATGTCACTAGCTTAATTTTCTAAAATTATAGATTTAAAAAGTCTTATTCACTGGAGATTAAGTGTTTTCCTTTTTTGGAGAAAACTTTAAATGGGTATGTAAAGTACTCCGATGACATTGTTGTATGGCTGCCAACTTGTTAGTACAAAATCAAAATCATCTTGCTTTGCATAAGGTAGAGGTACTTGGCTGAATAAGGCTTTTATTTATTTTTCTTGATAAAATTCAAAGTTATTTCAGCCTATAGGTTTTATGACCTATTTTTCCAGTACCCTGAGAAGGCTGGTCTGGAAAACCTATTTAGAATAGGTATTTAGTAAAGTACTGACAGTACCTTGAAATCAAACATTTGCTAATTAAAGAAAAATTAACTCATAGTTGAAATAGAATAGTTCTTTCATTTCACTTGTGTGAGCCTGCTGAGAATACTTATGTGGAATTTTGAATTTGGAACCTCTGATGGCTACAGAAACAAAAGCTCTGGTGTCATCCTGGGCTTGAAGAAGCCTGTCTTCCTTCGAATTATGTGAGGAAGGGATTCCATACTGATGCTAAATTTTCAGAAACCTAATTCTAGCAAGAGAGTCATCGCTGCATGAGGCCAATCCTGGAATCAGTTTCCTTTAGAAACCAGTACTATGTGCTAGACACTGGGAATAAGATGCAGCTCTTCTCTCTTGGAGTTTATGGGCCAGACGTTGTGCCAGACAGTAATTTATAAAATAGAATATAAAAGGGGCTGTGAAGGAAGCAAATTGGGTGCTAGTTATAGTGTCTGAAGAAAATGGTTTAATGTGCCAGCTTTCACACCGGAGTGTCTTCTCCACATGTGCGCACAGGGCTGACCTCTGAAAAGGCCGTCATTGCTTTTCTAGATTAATGGCCGTGTTGAGCCAAGTGGGAGGGGCACCTTTTCCCAACCATTGTAAAGGGTTGTATACTGGGTTTCAGACCCTGTTTCCCAGAGTGAATTGCTCACTATCAAAGCCCATCTGCAGAAATTTTGGAGTCGTCCCTGACTCAGTGGTAGCCCCCACCTAACAGAGTGGCAAGTGAAGAATCAGACGTGGATTCTGAGAATTTCCAGGAAATGACAACATTTTAGAACTGTAAAGTGTGTCCCCTTCCCAGCCACCCACACTGATGTTCATTCTGTAGGTCAGCTACTTTTTAAAAAGCAGTGTAGCCAAAGGGCAGAAGAATGTCACTCAGATTTCAGCTTTAAGGGGGAGTTCAGGTTGCAGGAGCTTGACCAGCACTTGGGAATTTCCTGGGATGCCAGGCCCTGTGGCTTCCTTGGGAAGCTCTGCAGCAGGCACCTCTGCCCCCGCAACTTCCCACCCTCTTTACCGCCCGCATCCACCGCCCCTGGCTGCTGGCGTCCGTGGCCGCCAGGTGTGCAGCCCAGTTCTGCCTCACTGTGAGGGGGAAGGGGAGGCCCGTCAGGAGGGAGCTGTCCTCTCTGCAGAAAAAAGGACCCCTTGGTCCCCAGTGATTCTGGAGAAAAAGGCTGGCTCTTCTGTAGTACTCTCACCCCAGACTAATATAACTGCCTAAAGGTTGGAACCTGAGGTGGGGGAGGGGTGCTTTCTTGCTAAGGGGCACGTGCATGATATGGCTGCCAACTGTGACACAGCTGCCAACTGTGACACGCTGCCAATTGTGACATGGCTGCCAATTGTAGGCTCCTGCTCAGTGCGTGCGCCTGCACCTCATTTGTCTGGGTCTCATTGCGCTGCCCCAGACACCCCCGCTCCCGACACCAGATCGCTCACTGTGCCCTGGGCCCCCAGGTCACTCACTGTGCCCCATCCCCTCCGGGTCACTCCTTGTGCCCCAGCTTTCCTGGGTTGCTCATTGTGTCACCCGGACCTCTGCTGGCATGTCCGGGCTGCACCTCTGGGCCCCACTGATTGTTGTACAATTGCAGCTGTTGTGGCTGCTGGCCGAAGCATCGCCAATGTATGATGCAAAGTTGACAACGGACAACTTCCTAGACAGAAAAACATTTTCAACACTTCAGGAGATCCTAACTCAGGAACCAAAAGCCCCTGAGATGAGAGAACCTCCTGAAGCTATGAAGGAGCAAGACAGCTCAGCTCTGCTCCAACGGCCTCTTTACCCGTGGAACAATGCAGACCCTTCCACAGGCCTGCAGAAGTTTCCAGCTCAGCCTCCCAAGTATAATAAACATATTAAGGTGACAGGTCGACCTTCGGACCCGGAGCTCACCGTAAAACCAGAGGCTACTGTGGAGGCTGAATGTCTGACATCCCCACCGCCGGCCACAGCTCCTCCGAAACACCCTGAGGAGACACTTCCACATCCAGAGACTGTTCAGCCCCAGAAGCCAATCTTGCCTGAGGTAACAGGCCTACATTTGAACCTGGACCTCACCATAAAGCTAGGAGCTACCGTGGAGGCTGAACATCCGACACCCCTGCAGCAGGCCACAGCTCCTCCAAAACACCCTGAGGCGACACTTTCACATCCAGAGACTGTTCAGCCACAGCAGCCAATCTGGCTCAACGGTCGACCACCGGACCCGAAGCTCACCATCAAGCCAGAAGCTACTGTGGAGGCTGAACATCCGACACCCCTGCAGCAGGCCACAGCTCCTCCAAAACATCCTGAGGTGACACTTCCACATCCAGAGACTGTTCAGCCTCAGCAGCCAACCTGGTCTGAGATAACAGATCCCTCTTGGGACAAGCAGTTTATCAGGGCCCATCAAGCAGTGTCATCTGAGGCAGGGCTTCCAATGCCTGAACAGAATACCATCATCAATATATGTGAGCTCTGTTCCTGCCAAAATGAGACGCTGTCTTGTTCTGGCCTCGGCCCAACGCAGAAGCTCCACAGAGTGCCTGTGCCAGACCCCGACACGTACAATGACACCTTCACCACCTTGTAAGAATTGCCTTTCATCCTTTGTTCTCCGCAACCTGCCTGACCTGCCAGCCTTCTCCTCCTGGTCTCCCTGGGCCGTCCTCATCTTCTCAAACCCACACTGACTACTTCCTGCTTTTATATTTTGTTTGTCATCTAGTCCTTATCTTCATTCCCCTTCTTACTATTGTTTCCTCCTACGTATTTTTCCTTAGTGATTTTTCTTTAGCCCCATCACTTCATATCTTAACCCTCTACTCTCCGCCCACTTTTACGCCATCCTCTTTACAGCTTCGTGGCCCTCTCCGAATCTCATTGGTGGTGATACAACAAATTGGATAAGAGAAGAGATTCTAGAGCCAGAGTGCCCGAGTTTGAATGCAGTTATGCCATATATTAGTGTTTGGATTCAATTTCATCATCCGTAGAGTCAAGATTATGATAGTTATCATCTCTTAGGATTGTTGTGAGATTTAGATGAGTTCACTTATGTCAGTGCCTATCATATATGCAGTTATACCCAGAACTCACATTTGCCACCTGGCTTCTAAATATATCACCCATTCTGTGTCCAGCCAGGGCTAAGTACTATGGGAGCCACAGATGTATGACATTGTCTATGAAACATGACAATGACAGGTGGGAAGAAAGGGAATATGACTAAAAAGGGAGATGATATATAGTTAAGTACTAAAAAAGATACAGGCCAGAGGTGGTATAATTCAGCAGAATCTGTAGTCACTGGCCTATGGAAGTCGGAAGACTGCATGGCTAAGCTATAACTTTAACTGGGACTTAAAGGTGCCTGTGGTTTGTTACATAGAGGAAAAATAATGCGTACAGTCTTGGCAGCAGCATGGCTGCAGGAACGATCAGGACTTATTAGGCTAGTCTTGCTGTCAAGAATTGGTTTAGGAAGCGGTGAAAAATATGCTTATGAAAAACTTTGGCTCTAGGAGTTTGGAAATTGCACTGAGACTGGGAGAGCCCCTGAATGTTTTCAAGTGAGAGAGACAGGTGGTAAAAATAAGAGGGTTATTTTAAATTCCATATGTAGAGTGATCTCAAGAGGAAAGTTTGATTCAGGGAGACCAGTAGAATACTTGAGCAAAATCTAGCAGTAAAGCGAGAAGAGTGGTTGTGATAGGAGGAGAAAGAACATCCTGGGAACAGTGTAAAGAAAAACCGACAGGCTGTAGTAACTGGCTGGAGTTGGGGAACGGGATGTACAAGAAAGATAAAAATCAAATACGACCCTGTAAAGTTTCTGTCCTGGGTGATGAGGAGAACCACAGTGGTGTACGAGGTGGACAAAGAGCAGTTGGAGAGGAGAGCCAGATTGAAGGAGACAAGTTCAGACTGGGCAGTTTTTATTGGGGAGCCGAAAGCAACCAGAAGGATTCTGGTTGGGTGGAAGTGTCCACTGTGCAGAGGGACAGACAGGGACCCGTTTGACTTTTCTCACCTTCCTGGGAAACGTGCATATAAACTGGATAGGTAAGTTGTCACTGAGGGACAAGGACAAAGCTAAAGGTGAAGATTCAAAGTCACCCAGAGTTAGTGGTTGAGACTGAACCTTGGGAATTTCACAGCTTCTATTAAACACTTGTAATTCATGGGTACAGCCTCCCTGTGTTGTTGGTGTTGGTGTTAAAGTCACAGAAACACACAGGACAAATGTGAAAATCCCACACAGCACTTTCCGCCACTCCTGTTACCACTTTGGCATGTGTCTGTTCTTGCAATCTCTCTCTTTCTTCTTTTCTTTTTCTTTTGCAATTTCCCCCCTAAAGAGGTAATACTTTACTCCTTGCTCAGTGATTTGTGCTTTTCCTTGTCAAATATGTCTGTGAGATCTTTCCATATCAGTCCTTCTCATTTCTAATTGCCCTTATCTTTCTAACACCTGGAAAGATTCCCACAGAGGGCACTGACCCAAAGTTTTGCTGTGGCCTGGCTGACACAAGGTTTCTTTATGTTAATTGGCTGATAATGATAAGTTTTTCTGTTGAATTATTATTTTTGCGTTGGTTTGTACAAGGAGTCATTTTAGACACAGGTGGTTTGGGAGAAAATGCATTCAAAGTAATTAACTGGCATTACCTAGCCTAGATAATAAATTGAGGTTCTGAGGAGATACCTCATGGTTTGTGCCAGGGGCCCCACATTATGTCTTTATTAATTTGTGCAGACTGGGAGAGCTGATAGCTGTGGAAATTAGAAAGCTGGTATTTTCTGCATTTGATTAATCCCCACAAGCTTGCCATGACTGTTTTAATTACTGTTTGTTCTTTTCCTGCCTATTTAAAGATATTAACTGTGTTTCTTTGCAGCAATTTAAAAGGCAACTCTATTTCTCGCCTTGATAAGTATTCATGGAGGTTCTTCCATACAACTGAGAAACTGTGAGTATATTCTCTCCAAAAATGAATACAAACAAACAAACCTGACTGCACTGTAAGATCCTTCTTAGTCCCCAATTTTGAGGTCAGTAGCTCTGAGAAAAGGTATTCACCTCCATATCATAAATCAACCTCTATTGATTCCAAGTCTGTGTTTATTTTAAAAATTAAATTGGCAGGCCCTCTTTAAAATGAATCAATTTAACCTTATTCTTCACTGTAACAAGTAATACATGTTTATATTCTCAGTATATAAAAATGAAATACAGGTATAGTGAAACCTTCGCTGCCGCCCTCGTCCCCCACCCTTAAGGTGAGGCTGTTCTGAGCTGTTTACTGTGTGCCCTTGCAGACCTTTCCCCGTGCCTTTGCCTACATACTGATAGCACAATAGGCATGTTGTATGATTTTCATTTTTTTTTTTTCTTTTTACATAAACGGTAACAACTTGGTCCTTCCACCTCTTGCTATGTCTTAGATTTGTTTCCTTCCTGGTTAACCAATTCATTTAAACTCCTGCATAATATTCTACAGGATGGGTGTGTTACAGTTAAAAATACCCCTATTGATGGATGTTTAGATTACGTCTAGTTTTCCTGTTGCACGTATTGCTGCAATGAACATTCTTGTACATGCATCTTTGTGAACATGGACAGGCTTTCTGCAGAATAGATATTTAGAAATGAAATTGTTGGGGTGAAGACTATACTGATATAACATTTTAACTGCCCTCAAAGAAGTTGTGCCAACTTATGCTCCAGTCAGTAGTAGGCCACGACAGCATTCATTTCCAGCACTGATAGTCTCCATTTTTTGGCTGATGCAATGAGTGAATAAAAGGGGTCCCATCTGAATTTGAATTTTTCTGATTACTTGTAAATTTAACTGAAGAGTATCATGCGTAGTGAAATAAGCCAGGTGGTGAAAGAAGAATACCATATTATCTCACTTCATACAGGAACCTAATGAGAAAACAAACCAATGAGCAAAGTAGAACCAGAGACATGGAAACAAGGAACAGGCTGACAGTGACCAGAGGAGAGGGGAGAGGGGGAAAAGGGGGGAAAGAAGGGGAAGGGTCTAGTGAAGAAACTAGTGTAAATGACCCATGGACATGGACAACATGGAGGGGGTTGGCTGTGGGAGAGGGCTGGGGGTGGGCAGGGCAGGGGAGAGCAGTGGGGGGGAAAATGGGGACAATTGTAAGAGAACAACAATTTTAAGAAATCTTTAAATATTGAACATTTATATTTCTTCTCTGATTTTGCCCTGTCCTTTTTTGCCTATTTTTCTTTTATCTTTTTAAAATCAATTTGTATAAAAGTCAGTTTAGGTACACAAGTAGTTTGGGAAAAATATTTACATTCAAAGTAATTAACTGGCATTTTTTATGACAAGTTTGTGTGTCATATTATTAGTTCAACTCGAATAGATGTCATAAACGACCTCTGAGTTAATAATAAGAGACCTACTAGCCATAGTAATCTAAAAATAGGGTTTATGATCACCCTCTAAGATATCTTATTGGTAACGAAAAATGCTAGAACCAGGCAGGTGTTCTTTTTTTTAACTTATGAATTTCTTTGAAATTATAGATAGTTTATATTTTTCATGATAGAGTCTGAATTGGAAATTTTATTTCCCAAACTTGTAAGAAAAACGGAAGTCATTTAGCACAAGAAATAAATAAGATTGGTTTTCTTTAAGGAGTAGAGAGAACGGGGTAGTCTGAAAGATGGTGTAGGAGAAAAAACTTTGGATTGTGTAACTATATACCTATGGGATTTTGAGCCATGAGAAATATACATTACACATTTTTTAAGGTAAAAATTAAACATTACTTTAAAAAAAAATAATATGTGTTTGGGATCTTATAGACAATAGCATGAATCTGGGAAGTGTTGAAGATTTCTAAGTCAGCTTGAGATTTCTACCTTATGCGGGAGAGGTCTCTAACGTAGGGTCAATAGGCTCCCCAGAGCAGGATTTCTTCAACTTTTTGTTTTTTCCTTTAGTCTCTTTGGTGATTGGCAGAAGCCTCTGTTCTTGGGGACTATGTTTTTAAATGAAATAGAAAAACAATAAAAAATAAATTTAAAAAATATATAAGAAAATAAAGGAAAACTATTACTGAAAAAAAGTTTTCAAATATTTTTTAAAGCTATTGATATAGTAATAGATCTGCTTCTCTTAACATACTAAGAAACGAGCTATAGTGGTAGATCTAATAACTGGTTATAACTTCTAAGTAGTGATGTGAATGACATCTGCAACAAATATGTGATTTGAAAATACACATACAGTTTTAAGTGATTTAGGGAGGTACAATTTTTTCCAATGTTTTACATTTATGAAAAGGTTTACTATAAACATTGTTGGACATGGCAGTTTTTTTGCTTTTTCTTTCTGGACCATTTCTATGGAAATATGAAAGCGTGAGGTGAGAAAGGGAGGTGAGAAAACAATGAATCAGAGCATCACCCCTGACCATTCCCGCTGCATACACATTCTGGCCATCACTGCTGTTCCTTATAATGTGGTGAATTTCAAGTTGAGGCCAGGGTCTTTGATGCCTTTTTAGGACTCCAAGACTTGTTTGTTGGAATTAAAGTCTTTGTGTTTTTATTTTCATGTTTGTTTGTTTTTAAAGGTAACTATATCTGTGTCATCTGAACTACCTTATAACTGAGAACAGTCCCTGATCTTAGTTGTTGAGTTTCTGGGCCGTAATATTTTGCCATATGCTATGAGTAAAGAATTAAGCTTTGGGGTAGAATGATGCTACAAGATGCGGTTATAAAAATATGTGGCCAACAGACATTGAGCGAAAGCAGAATGTTTCAAACGCTGAACTTGATGGAAATGGCTTCACAAGGCAACACAGCACCTCCTCCAATCCCCAAGGCTCCTGAAGGGGGCACCACCTAATGTCATGTGCAAGGAGCGCGGAGTCTCCTGCAAGAGACACCCACGTTGACGTTTGGCAGAGCTGCTTCCATACTGGCTCTCTACCACTCCCTCGCTCCGTTCTTGGAGGCACTGGCCCTGTGCCTTTCTGCTCCTCACATGTAGGAAATGAGTGAAACTCCCCTCACTCCCCACCCCTAACCCCAAGCATGTCCCTCGTCGTTACTGAGAGACTAGATAAAGCAAAGGCCTTCACATTCCTTGGGCAGACCAGGTGTCAGGCTTGTCTGTGGCTCATTCCTGTTCCCTTCCTCTTTCATTATGGAGAATTCTGGCCAGATCGCTCAGTTTTCTAATTTATTCAACTGTCATTTCTGCTGCGCATATACTGAGCATTGTTTTTATGAATGACAACACTCCATTTGTATAAGGCTGAGTTCATTCTTTTCAGTGGATGTGCTGGCTGCTTACAGCTCTCTGAGGATATTAATTGTGCTATCCTGAAGTCCTCTTGTGCTTCCTCCGTTAACTCCGTATCATTGGCTATAAACTCTTATGTTTGCTTTCGTTTTCTGTCCAGGCTTCTCCATATATATTTCTGTGTCGTAAATAATTGTAGTTATTTTGCCTTTTGATCCAGAAATAACCTTTTTATTTTTCAGAATCTTGAGTAACAATCAGTTAAAAGAAATTCATAAGGACTCATTTCAACGTCTTTTGTTCCTCAAGTCTTTGTAAGTTAATTGTTTTTATTTATAATTTTTTAGTTATATTATCTATAAGATACATAGGGGTTCAGATTAGATAATCTTTACAATTTCTCCCAGCAATAAAATGCTACAATTCTGTAAGTGTGGATAGGGCTTCCAGCCTATCTTGAGCATTTATTATCCTCAATGCATTTTCAATTTTTTAATCATATAAACAAGATATAGGTAGGAAATTGTCTCCAGTTATAGAGGAAAAGTGGTAATAATGTCTGAGTACTTATACACACCCATATGAACCTTGTTATATAAGTATTCATATATCATCTGCCTGTATTTACATTTAATTTAGGGCCCATGGATCAAATAGAGCCTATGGTATGTTTCCATACAGCCCATAAGTTAAGAATACTTTTTACACTTTTAAAGGGCTGTAAACAAAAAAAAGGAAAGAAAGAAGCGAAGAAGAATATGTGAGACAGACTGTCTGTGGCCTGCAAGGCCTAAAATATTTACTGTCTGCCTTTACAGAAAAGGTTTTAAAATGTTAATTTAGTAAAATGAGAAGCATTCAGGTTAACCTCAAATTGTCTCCTAAAGGACAAGAAAATATGGAACACTTACATTAATTTGAATGCTATTAACCCAGAAATTTTCAATAATTTAATCTAAATTAGATTAACATTTACATATCAAATGTTTAACTAAGTAGATGAACTATGTAAACAATATTGTTATGAACATGTTAAGTTACCAGGAGAGCAGATTTGGTGTTCAGGATTTTAATGTTTAAAATGATGGTTAAGTGGTATACTTAGAAATGTCTACACCAAATAAGCTTATGAGAAATGCCTCTAACTTCACTAATTACAAAATAAAGATCTCTCCAGCCTCCTGGCCAAGGAAGAAACGCTTGCCTAGTGATTCCATTTACTTAGAGATAAAGGAGATGTCCTTTGCTATAAGAACTCAATTCTTATTGTTTGTCCATGGCATTCAGAGATGTGTATGTCATTAATTTTTTGAAGCTAATTAATGATGCTTTTTAGCAAATAGATGCTTTTTGAAAATATAGAAGGCTTAAGGGAAGTGGGTAGAAAGAGCCTCATGAGGCACTAAAAATAGTCCTTTGAATTATGAAACTTTTCAAGCCTCAGGGCATAAGCACTTTTGAATTGGTCTTCTGGGGTATCTCGCCATCTGGGTTCCAAACCTTACAAACAGGAGGAAGACAAATGAGGTAACTAACTGCTCGATCGATTAGGTCATTCATCCTTTCTGCTGTGAAATACTTTGTAAGCTAATTATTCCATGCCGGCCTAAGTATTCCCATTCATTAAAAAAGGCCAACCAACAAACAAGCTAAAAAAGAATATGCCAAGCACTGTCGCTAGTATTGTAGGCGCAAATATGGGTAAGACATGGCTTCTGCCCTCTAGTAACTCATGATCTCACAGGGAAAATGAACATGCAAGCTCATACCACAATGCACTAGTACTAAACAGAAGACAGTGCTGCAGAGGCGCATAGAGGGAGCCATAAAATAATAAAACCACATTTCCTTTACAACACTTATTTTTCTCCCTCTACTCCCCAGCTATTTGTTTATTTTATAAATATTTGAGTTTACATATGTTCATGTGCCACTTTTAAACATGGTAGACAGTGCAGGTGAGCAAGACCTCATCCATCCTTTCAAGGAGTTTATGCTCAGAGGAAATAGGATGCAAGAATAACTGTATCAAAAAGAAGAAATGGAGATGGGCAATGAGAAATATGAATTGGTTTTGGAACACAGCAGAGGGAAAAGACACTTCAAGTTGGATCAGCAAAGATGTTACTAGAGCAATGCTGTTTGAAGACGACCTTGAAGGGCCCTTAGGGATCATCACACAGACATCTTGGATGGAATAATCTTGCAAAAGGAGCGTGGGGAAAGGCAAAATACAGTAAAAATACCTTGAGTGCCTGTGGAGTACAGCTAGGAAGAACAGAATATTAGAGCCAGATCTTCTAGGGCTTTGAAGGCCAAGCCAAGGATAACATGCCAGGCTACCATGTTATCACACCTGTGCTGTAGGGCAAACTTTCGCCTGCAACAGAATCACTTGAAGAGCCCGTTAAAACTCAAGCTCCACCCCCACAGTTACTGATTCAGTCGGTCCAGAGTAGGGCTGGGAATCTGCATCTTCAATAAGTTCCCAAGTGATGCTGGCCGGTACTGGAGAACCACTTCCAGAGTGTTAATGTGCAGGATGGATTAGAAAGGGAGAGACTAGAAATGGAAACACCAGTGAGAAGACAGTTATACTCATCTAGGTGAATAGTGAGGGACTAAGCTGGAATCAATGGAAATAAGAGGAACTCTAGACAAGAATGGGTGTTTTCAAATAAAAATCCAGTACCATTTTGGTTTTTTGTTTTCCCACCACTGTACAACTGAAGCAATTAAATTCATGGGTTATTAAAGCCATGTAAAATAAAAAACGAATTTCTGCTAAAACAATAGAAGTATCGTTCTGAATTAGTTCAAAGTTCTGAATTTTAAAAAGTAGCAACTTTCTTTTTAGTTATGTGAAAAGAGATCTTTTATTTCTTCTGGTATTGAATTGGCCTAGAAAAACAGAACTAAGCCAGGAAGGTGTGTAAGTGTGAGGCTATTTCTTTTTCATACTAGAAATTTGTAATTAAATATAAAGATAAAAGCTTTCAGCTTATAATTTAAATTTGATGAGGCCACGAAATGTCATCTAATCAATTCTTCTCTCAGAAAAGATTATCTTCAAAATTTATCAAGATCTATAGTTGTATATTTTCTTTATAAAGATCATGAGGGTGAGATTGTTCAGGGAGGGGAGGGCAGGTTTACGAGCTCTGGAAGGTTCAAATCCCAATTCCTAAGGTTCAGAGTTTAGACTAAAGCTACGTATTCAATATTATCATTCCAACCTCTACCAATTATTTCTACTATTTAGGTATCTAATAGCTAATTCAGGCAATATCTCTCCTTTACTTTTTTCTAGAGATTTATCTGGCAATAATATAAACTTTATTGGGAAGAAATGTTTTGAAGAAATGCCTTTTCTGGAAGTTCTGTAAGTTATAACTATAACTTCATTATGTCTAGAATTTTTATAAAACTTAATTGTAAATCTCTTTGTTATTTCTTTTGAAGTGAGATTAAAATTGTATTAGTAGAAAGCTACTAAAGTTATGTAGCAAGTCGTTTTTGTCTCTAGCCCAGACTAGTGTGAGAATTATCTCACAGATCGGAATGACGCATTCTACAGCAGTGATTCTCAGCCAAGGCGGTTTTGCACCCAGGTGACACTTGGCAATATCCAAAGGCATTCTTAGTTGCCAGGATTGTAGATATGCTACTGGCATGTAGTGGGCAGAGGGCGGAGTTGTTCAACATCCTACAGCGCACAGGACAGCCCCTGTAACAAAGAATTATCTAGCCCAAAATGTTAAGTTATGTAACCCTGTGCTAGAGAAATAAAGACCACTTAATGCAAGTTTTTTTCAAGTACTTACTGTTTTGTATCTAATGCACTGCATGTGTACACATGAAAGCCTAGCTCATACGAGATATCTCCCACAGTGAGATTTATTTAATGTATAGAGGGAGCATTGAGGTTGTTTTATCATATATAAATTAGAATCACTGCCAAAAGAGCTGAATTTTTTTGTTTGTTTGTTTTTTGTTTTTTGCTTGTGTCTTCTTTTGAAGGAACCTTGGTGGCAATTCAGTCGAAGAACTGAGGCCCGGGACATTTCAGGCCCAGCATGGAATGCGATTTCTACATACATTGTAAGTGAAATAGAAGATAAATACACGTGAAAAGCTATGGGTAAACACATCATCCAGTGATTGGTGAGCTGGGTGTAAGCCCAGTTTGAACTCTGAGAAGTATGGCTTAAGAGCCATTCATTTTTCTCAAATGAGGAAACTAAGGTACAAAGAGGCCAAGGACTTGTCGGACTCATACGCAGGCTCCGCTTTCCCCAGCACTGACCTTCGGCGGGGGCGATAAAAGGCAGCAAGCAAATATCATTCAAAGTAGCATCGTCCTGGCTATCCCAGCGGTGCTGCTGCTCTGACTTGTGAATGGTCCTTGAAATTCCACTTCTAAATTGAACTTAGATTCCTGCTTACGTGCAAAGTTTCTAACTGTGTAAATGTACGGAACATAGGACTGAAAGAGTTTAAGCTTGGCTCAGAGTTCTCCTCAACCATGGGTCTCTTAAACGGTAACGCAGGAAGTCTTCCTAAAAACCTGCCACAGGGCACATCTCTCCTCAATAACCCAGAATGTTATCTTTTTGAGAAAGTATGTAACTCTGAAGCGAATTGTCTGTGGCAATGGGAACCTTTGAGGTATGGGAAAATATGCTATTTATGTTAAGGTGTGCTGTGAAAAAACAGTCATAAAGAAAATACATCGCCGTAGCCTAATTCCAGTTTCTTTCCTGACCACTCGTCAGTAAGAAGTGTGGGTTTTATCCCCTCGCAGCTCAAAAATTCTGTGATTTCTCAGTGACACGAGCAAAGCATAATGCATATGTTCAGGGGCCTGAACAGGATTTTGGACTTATGGGGAAGATTGTCCCCTCCACCTGCCTTTGAAAAGACTGTCTTACCGTCTTATGGCTCAGAAATCCAATTTCCCACAGTTTCGGGTTAGATGCAGGTGTTCAGGGTGTGTCTGGAGCTGGACTGACAGTTCCCGCAGGTGTCCCATCTGTAGCAGCCTTCCTTTTCCCTGTTTAGTTTGCTGATCCCTAACTTGGGGAAAGAAGACTGAGGGTCAGTTTTCCTTTGGCGCGCGCATCAGAGCAGCAGGCTTCTGGGGTCCTCCCACCCAGAGGTCTCGGTAGTATGAGTACAATGTCGTAAACTCACCAGCTTTGCCAAGCATTGTGTAACACGGGGAGTTTCTCATAAGAACCTGAGTTTCACTATAGTTAGGAAGGCAGCACAGGAAGAAAAAAGGTTTCCTGGGTGCCATGCCCACTGTGTATCAGCACTGTACTAAGTGCTGGGGTACAAGGAAGAATTGGGCAGGGACTTTATCCCCAAGAAACTTTAAGATACTGGAAGGAGGAAGACAGATGTTGTTGGGAAGAATATAGGAGACCCATGCCAGCATCTCTGCAGCAGGGTAACGGGAGAGGAGGGAGACTAAGTGGGAAGTGGGGGGTGGGTTAGAAAAGATTCGTCATCCAGGAGGCACCAGCTTGCAGTTCTTCAGTTTCTGGGTTCATCTTAAACGACAGGAAAAGGTGTTAGAAATAAAAATACTCCTGTGATTTGCATAGAGCTGTACTGCTAGAACTAATTAATTCACAGTTATTTTCAAAAGCTTGTCACAATGCCATGAGTGTGTTCTGGAGGCTGGGCTCCTTTGTTTGGGGCCAAATCTTTGTTAGGGACAAGGCTAATTTGCTTCAGGAAACATCTGCCATGATAAGGTGTAAACTAAATTGCATCTTTTTCCAAAGGCAACTTGCCCAGGGAAGATGCCACCCCTCAAGGTGAGTCATTCGATCGTCTATACAATGTATTACTGGTGTTTTTATACGTTGAAACGATACTTTTCTCTGCATTAAACAAGTTTGTGACAAGTTTGAGGTAGACTTATCATAAACTGAATGAAACTTAAGCTTCAGAGCTCTTCACTTGCATTGGCGCCTTTCAAAGTTTTAGGAGGGGCACTAACAATTTTCATATTTCTAGTTTGGCATGTTTGTATTAGGATTTCCCAGAACAGATGATGCTCAAACTCCACAAAATCTTGATTCACCCCTGGGGTTCAGGTAATTATAATTCAGTAAGTTTCTTGAATGAAGTCTTTTTTATTTTTAAGTATATTTTATTGAGTATGTTGTTACCGTAGTCCCAATTTTTTCCCCTTTTGCTCCCCTCTGCCCGGTACCTCGCTTCCCCCAGTAATCCCACCCCCTTAGTTCATGTCCATGGATCTTGCATATAAGATCTTTGGTTTCACCCTTTCCTATATTATTCTAAACTTCGCCCTGTCTATTTTGTACCAACCAATTATACTTCTTAATCCCTGCACCATTTCCTCATTTCTACTTCTTCCCCCTCCCAGCTGATAACCCTCCAAATGATCCCCATACCTATTATTCTGTTCCTGTTCTGGTTTGCTTAGTTGAATTTTGTTTCTATTTTTTAGATTCAGTTGTTGATAGTTGTGTTTGTTGTCATTTTAATGTTCATAGTTTTGATCTTCTTTTTCTTAAATAAGTCCCTGTAACATTTCATATAACAATGGCTCGGTGATGATGAACTCCTTTAGCTTTATCTTGTCTGGGGAGCACTTTATCTGTCCTTCCATTCTAAATGATAGCTTCGCTGGATAGAGGAATCTAGGTTGTAGGTCCTTGCCTTTCATCACATTGAATACTTCTTGCCAGTCCCTTCCTGCCTGCAAAGTTTCTTTTGAGAATACAACAGATAGTCTTGTAGGCACCCCTCCCTTCGTAGATAACTACTTTTCTCTTGCTGCTTTTCAGTTTCTCTCTTTATCTTTCACCTTTGGCATTTTGATTATGATGTGTCTCGGTGTGGTCCTCTTTGGGTCTAGCTTGTTTGGGACTGTTTGTGCTTCCTGGACTTGTATGTCTATTTCCTTTGCCAAACTTGGGAGGTTTTCCTTCATTATATTTTCACATAAGCTTTCAATTTCTTGCTCTTGCTCTTGCTCTTCTGGCACCCCTATGGTTCAGATGTTGGCACGTTTAAAGTTGTCCCAGAGGTTCCTCAGCCTCTCCTTATTTTTTTCAATTCTTGTTTCCTCATTCTGTACTGGTTGACTGATTTTTCTTCCCTGTGTTCCAAATCATTGATTTGAAGTCCGATTTCCTTCCCTTCACCATTGGTTTTGTGTGGATTTTCCGTCATTTCACTTAGCATAGCCTTCACTTCTTCCCTTATGCGTTTGCCGTACTCAAGCATATCTGTCAAGCCTGTGAGCATCTTTATCACCAGCATTTTGAACTCTGCATCTGCTAGGTTGGCTATCTCCTCATCTCGTGGGTTGGCTATCTCCTCATCGCTTATTTCTTCCACTGGAGCCTTGGTCCGTTCCCCCTTTCGAGCCATACTTCTCTGTCTCCTCATCTTGACAGGCTCCTGTGTTTGTTTGCCTCTGTGTCTTAGATAGAGCTGTTGTTCCTGTTTGTTGCAAGGGGTGGAGCCTAAGGTATTCATCAGTACAGCATGACCCGTTTCACCACGTTGTGATGCTGTATGTGGGGGAGGGGAAAGAGAGGTAACAATGCCGCTTGCTCAGCACTTGCCCCTTTTCCAGGCACTTCTCCCACTTCTGTATGGGACTGGCGCCTCTCTAGCTGTTGCCCTGCCCGTTGTGCCCTCAGTGAGTGGGTCTGCAGTCGTTCTAGGACCGTGGGGGCCCTCTAAACAAGCAGGCTCTGCTGAGAGACCAGCAGTTTCTTCCTCCACTCCAACCCCCACTGGTTTGCACAGTCAGAAGCAATGAGGCTTGATTTTCCCAGTGCCGGGCCTCTAAGCTGTGCAGTCTGGCCGGGAGCGCTCCCCAGGTGTCCCTCCCTGCTTTTTGAAATGTGTGACTGCACTTTCTGCCGGCCTGATGCTACCACCGCTGTCGCTGCTGCTGCTGCTGCTGCTGCCACCACCACACTGCGTCCTCTCCGCCCCAGCTCTGCCCCTCCTACCTATCTGGATGAGTATTTCTTCTTTATATCTTTGTTTGTTGGACTTCCATGCAGCTTGATTTTCTGGAACTTCTGGTTGTCTCTAGTTTTGAGGTAGTTGTATTCCTTCTTAGTTGTGGAGAGAGATGCAGGGTGTCTGTCTAGGACTCCATCTTGGCCGGAAGTCGTTGAATGAAGTCATTATATTATTGATAAACACTCAATGCACTGACCCACACCAGCCAGGGCTGATGGCTTGTTTTAAAAAATTCTTTTAGCCCTGGCTGGTATGGCTCAGTGCACTGAGTGCCAGCTTGCAAACCAAAGTGTTGCTGGTTCGAATCCCTGTCAGGGCACAAACTTGGGTTGTAGGCCAAGTCCCCAGTAAGGGGCGCACAAGAGGCAACCACACATTGATGTTTCTATCCCCCTCATTCTCCCTCCCTTCCCCTCTCTCTAAAAATAAAATAAAACATTAAAAAAAAAAATGCTTTTAGCTCACTTCATTGATTCTAACGATACGAGCTCCATGATTTTAGAAAACAAAGGACTCTACAATGCAGAAAGGCTGTACCTCATCCAGGTAGAGCACGTTCACATTCTGGCTTGTCCGTGGTACATCCATATTGTGCCAAGATCATAGGCACTGAGAGGATATGAGAGGAAAATCCAAGCCTTATCCCTGTTGAATTATTGACCCCACTCTTGAGAATATCAGTGAGGTAAGTCAGGCCACACGCTGAAGGCAAATTGAGCAGTGATCACAGAGACACCCTAATGCTCCCCTTGTCTACTAACCTTGATTGGGTTCCTTTAGATAGCTGTGGGCAACTAAAGGATGCCCTTTTTGGTATGGACTGGAATCTTGGCAGCTTATTCTTGGGTTCTGAAAGGCATAAACAAGACACTAAAAATAGCAGTGAGGAATCTGTCCTTTAGGATCATCTAGGGGGGTCGTTTTATTTGTAATAGTACAAAGGTTTTGAGATTGTCAAACCCAGCAGCTTACGATGATACTTCTCTTTTTCCAACTGCATCTTAGTCTTCTCATTTATAAGAAGATATTTTCTTTCTCTCAAAAGCATAATAATTCATCCTCTGCCCCATGTTTCTTTAACACTTACATTTATTAGGTGCTTATTATGTTTCAGGCAGTATACTTGGTACTTTTAATTATGATACAAGTAAGATATCGTGACTAAAGTTCTTAGAATAGTGCTTTGCACACAGTAAATGCTCATCACGTGTTACCTCAGGCTGTATCTCATTTTCCCAACAACTCTTGTGACGCAGGTGTCATTATTCCCATTGGAACTCAGAGATGTTAAACAACTTACCTAGGCTTACACTTGTTAATAAGTGGTAGAGCCACTTATGAGCTTTGCAAGGAATTTGCTATTCCTTTTGGCCATTATGAATAATGCTATTATGACAGTCCCATACCTAGGGATGTGTTTCTGTGGACATATTTTTAATTCTCTTGGGTGCATACCTGGGAGTGAATTGCTGAGCCATATAGCAACTACACATTTACCTTTTCTGAGGAAGTGCCAAACTGCTGTACACAGTGTCTTCACCATTTTGTATTCCCACCAACAGTGTGTGAGGATTTCAATTTCTCCATATCCTTGCCGGCGTTTGTTACTGTCTGTCTGTCTGGTTATAGCCATCTGAGTGAATGTAAGGTAGTATCTCACGGTAGCTTTGATTTGTATTTGCCTGCTTACTTCAGACATTAAGCATCTTTTCATGTGCTTATTGGCCATTTGTATATCGTTTTTGGAGAAATGTCTCTTTAAATCTTTTGTCCATCTTAAAATTTGGTTATTATCTTTTTAATGAGTTGTAAGCGATCTTTACATATTCTGGATATTCTAAATATGAGCTTTTATCAAATATACGAGTTGCAAATATTTTCTCCCATTCTTTGAGTGGTGTTTTCAGTTTTTTTTAAATATGTTTTATTGATTTTACTGTTACAGTTCTCCCAATTACTTTTCCTCTGCTTCCCTCCACCCTGTGACCCCCCCTCCCTCCAGTTGTACCCCCCACTTAGTCCATGCCCATTGGTTGTGAATATAGTTCTTCTCAACATCTTCCTGTCTACTCCACTCCCTCCTACTATGCTTAATTCCTGCATCATCTGCCTCCCTTTCCCCTCTTACCCCCTTCCTCCTTTCCGCTGACCTCCCCCCATAATGTTCCCCTACCTATCATTCTTTTCCCGCTCTCATTGCCTACTTAGTTTGCCTTTGTTTTGATTCCCTAGCTTCTGTTGTTGGTTGTTGCGATACAGTTTTCATTTTAATGTTCATAGTTTTGATCCTCCTTCTCCTAAACAAGTCCCTTTAGCATCTCATATAACAGTGGTTTGGATCTCATGAACTCCTTCAGTTTTACTTTGTCCTGGAAGCACTTTCTCTGCCCTTTCATTCTGAATGAGAGCTTCACTGGATAGAGTAATCTTGGTTGTAGGTTTTTGCTTTTAATTTCTTTGAATATTTCTTGCCAGTCTCTTCTCTCCTGCAGAGTTCCTTTTGAGAAATCAGCTGATAGTCTGTCTAATTGGGACCCCTTTGTACATAATTCTCTTCTTCTCTCTTGCTGCTTTTAAGACTCTCTCTTTATCTTTAATTTTTGACATTTTGATTATAATGTGTCTTGGTGTGGTTCTTCCAGAGTCCAGTTTTTTTGGAACTCTCTGTGCTTCCTGGACCTGTAAATCTGTTTCCTTCCCCAAGTTAGGGAAGTTCTGTTTCATTATTTTTTCACATAATTTTTCAATTTCTAGTTCTTCTTCTTCACCTTCTGGCAATCACATAATTCAGATGTTTGCTCTCTTATAGCTGTCCCAGAGGTTTCTGAGCTCCTCCTCATTTTCCTCACGTTTTGTTTCCTCTTTCTGCATTTGTTGACTGTTTGTTCTGATTTGTTGATTTGATCCCTGGTTTTCCTTCCCTCACCACTTGTTTCATATGTGTCTTCGTTCATTTCAGCAGGACTAGCCTTCATTCCTTCCCCATCTTGATTAAGTCCCGCTGTTATTTCTGTAAGCTGTCTTATAACTATAGCTCTGAACTGAGCCTCAGAAATGTTATCTATCTGTTCGTCCGTTAATTCATGTATTTGCTTTCTAGTCAGCTGCATGATTGAGATCTCTATCATTAACCCTGCCATCTTGGCAGGTTTTTGCTCCCTGGGCGGGGCTGTCACACCTTCTCTGCTATAGGGGGTGGAGCCCCGTGCATTTGTCACTACCAGACAACCTTTCTCACCACACTGTGGTGCTTTGCGTGGGGGCAGGGGTGCAAGATGGATTCCTGCCGTTCTCTCTCCACTGAGAGACCGGGAGCCTCCTCCTCCGTCCCCACGCCCTCTGGGCCTCACAGTCCGAGGCAATGGGGTCTGCCTTCCCTGGCGTTGGAATCGTGAGCTGACGGGTTTGGTCTGCAGCCAGGGGTGCTCCCAGGTGCTTCTTGCCTCCCCTTAAATAGGGGGTGTCTGTGCTTACTGCAGTCCCTCCACCCATCGCTGTAGCTGCTGCCACCAGCACGGCTTGACTTCTCCGCCCAGGCTTCGCCTCTCCTACCTCTTCAGTCGAGCACCATTTGTTTATAACTTCATACCTTGGACTTCCATGTAGCTTTATTTTCTGGAACTTCTGGTTATTTCTGGTTTTGTGGTAGTTATAGTCCTTCTTAGTTGTGGAGGGAGATGGAGCGTGTCAGTCTAGGCCTCCATCTTGGCGGGAAGTCTGTGTTTTCATTTTCCTGATAGTGAGTGTCCTTTGAGGCACAAAATCTTTTTCATTTTTATAAAGTCTAATTTATCTATTTTTCCTTTGGTTGTGCTTTTAGTATCATATCTAAGAAACTGTTGGTCTAATCAAGGTCATAGAGATTTATCCCTTGTTTTCTCCTAAGGATGTTATAACTTTAGCTCTTACATTAAGGTATTTGATTTGCTTTGAGTTAATTTGTACATATGGTGTGACGTGTAGGCAGAGTCCAACTTCATTATTCTGCGTGGGGATATACAGTTGTCCCAGCACCATTTGAAAAGACGGTTCTTTCCACGATTGAATAGCTTTGGCACCCTTGTGGGAACTCAATAGACAACACATGTGAGGGTTCATTTCCGGACTGTCAATTCTGTTCCATTGATTGCTATGTCTAGCCTTGTGCCAGTCCCACACTGTGATTGCTGTGGCTCTGAATTAGGTTTTGAAACCAGGATGTGTGTGTTCTTCCACATTGTTCCTCTTTATCAAGATCATTTTAGCTATTCTTGGTCCCTTGAATTGTCATATGATTTTAAAAATCGCTTGTCAATTTCTGGAAAGAAGTCAGTTGAAATTTTAATAGAGATTGCATTGAAACCATAAATTGATTTGGGGAGGAGGGTCATTTTAACAGTATCATCTTCCAATGCCGAACACATCATGTCTTTCCATTTGTTTACATCTTTTAAAAGTTTCTCTACACAATGTTTTGTAGTTTTTAGTATGTGAGTCATACACTTCTTTGGGTATTTCATTCTTTTTGATGCTGTTATAGCTGGAGTTTCTTTCTTTATTTCATTTTTGGATTATTCATTCCTAGTGTATGGAAATACAGCTCATTTTTGCATATTGGTCTTGTATCCCGCAACCTTGTTGAACTCATTTATTAGCTCTGATAGTTCTTTCCTAGATTCTCAGGAATGTGTCCCATGGTCTTCCAATTTCCTGAGCATATTTTGAAGCCCTTCAGAGTTTTTATGGATATCTCATTTCTCAGCTCTGATTTTTAAGCTTTTTTGTTAGGCTCTCTTTTTTTTCTTTTCTTTTTTTTTTTAATTTGCACCAACCGTTATCTGTTGCCTCCGCGGCTACCCTCTTAAAACTTTTACCTGCAATTGTTTTCACGAAATTGCCCCTGAGGAGAGAGGCTTTTGGTGCTACCCAGCTCTCAGTCACGTCAAAGACAAACCTTTTAAGTGAGTCTTCAGGGAACTACCAGACAGTTCTTTGGGAATGAGATTGTATTCCATTCTGTCCCCTGTGGTACTGGGCATGTGGGTTGTTTTTCAATGTTACCCATGGGATGGAGAGCAAAGCTCTAGGAAGAATTAAAGCAACACAGATCATTGATCTTACAGAAACCAATCACTTTTCTTGAATAAGTGTTCCCTGGATTCCTGCAAGCGTGCTGGTTAAATTTTCAGTTTAAAAACAATTGAGTCTATTTTTTCCAGTTGTATTTTTTTGTTGCTTTTGTAGAAATGAATTTTCAGGTGTCCTTACTTCATAATTTTTACTGATTTGCCTACAACATGGTTTTAAACTTGACTATACGTTAGTTAAATATTTAATCGTGGGGAATGATTAGGAAACAGAAATAAAAACAGAAAATGTAATTTATCATTGAGGGTCTCCCAGATGGGTACATGAAATTTGAAAATCTATTTCTTTATTTAGTGGTCTCACAAGTAAGGTTAAATTACAAGTTATTTTAAACCCCTTTTCTTCATAGAAGTTAAACAGGCTTTGGGGTCAGAACTGCGTTCAATGCCACCTCTGCTTCTTACTAGCTTGATGACCTAGGACAAGCAATACAACCTCTCTGTGCCTCAGTTTTCTCATTTGTAAAATGGGGTAATAATAATATTTATCAGTAAGATTATTGTGAGGGTTACACTAATGATTCTTGAGAAGAGTTAACCTAAAAACAGACTTTCTTTTCTTTCTTATTTTTGCCTGTTTTGCTTGTTTTAAAGAGTCAAGAATAAAATTTATTTCAGCATTTGAAATAAAAAATTTTGTCAAAAATCACATTTGTTCATTTTATTGATATGTAGTTAAAATGTTATTTATTTATTAAACAAACATTTATTAAATACCTAGAAAATTTTAGGCACTAACAGTCCAAGAAATTGACAAGTAAACAGGTGATTACATGAAATGTAAGGAAGTTTGTGATATAAGAATACACATGGGAGTATGTAATGAGAGTGTGGTTTTCACCAGTTCCTCTTAAGATTTATCCCTTCTTTGGCTCTAAAACCAAGGAGTTGGTCCTATTTTTATTTTTAACTGGGGGGTTTAAACTGGAATTTAAAAATCTTTCTGTAGATGAAAGAAAAGCAACTTGAATTATGGAGGACGCTACAATAAGTATTTTCTGTAGAGCAAGAGCTTCCTGTCAGCATAGTCACCTCTAGGGTTTTCCATCTGAAAGTTCTTTGGCATACTTTTTTCTTTGCTATCCACTTTTTTTTTTTTTTTAATCATCATCATCTTCTTCTTCTTCTTCTTTTTTTATTTTCCACTTTCTCTTCCCCACTTTATCATTTAGAGATCTGGGTAGTTCCCCAACAAAGAGTGTTTTACAGATTCTCTGGGTGATCTATAAGTAAAGACAGAAAATAATATTTTTTTAACCTTCTAGTTCTGTACCAACAAAATGAATATAAACTTTCGTAGCAGTTATTGAAAATGCAGATAATTTTTATTATATTGCATTTTTTTCAGAATCCTCAATCGCAATCCTTTGAGAAGTCTTGATGATCCCTATCTTTTCAAATTGCCGGCATTAAAACATTTGTAAGTATTGCGATAATCTCTTGGTTTGTGAGATGATTTCTGCTCCTTTCTACTTTTGTCAAAGTGTTAGCATTTTGCATTTTGACTAAAAAGTCGTAATTTAAATTATAACTGGTTTATTGCATAAAAGTTATTGGCATAGTAGCCCTGGCTGGTGTGGCTCAGTGGATTGAGCGCTGGCCTGCGAACCAAAGTATAGCCAGCTCTATTCCCAGTCAGGGCACATGCCTGGGTTGAGGGCCAGGTCCCCTGTTGGGGAAGCATGAGAGGCAGCCACACATTGATGTTTTTCTCCCTCTTTTCCCCTCTCTCTAAAAATAAATTTAAAAATATTTTTAAAAATAAAAAATAAATAAAATATCTTTCCCTATTGAAAAAAAACAAAGTTATTGGCACAGAAAAATGATTACGAGAGAATGCAGGTGGACAAGGGAGCCAGCAGAGAAAGGGAGCGATGTTAAAGAACACACACTGATATGTAACTTGAGAAGCATGTAGAAATACCATTGATCTCAGAAAGAAAAAAGGAATAACTTGTACATTATGTATTTTTTAAAGAGTAATGAAGTGGTGGATGCTACTGAGAATGAGAAGTAGAATAATGGCTAAAAAAAAAGTAGGTTGTACTGTTCACCAACATCATTAATTTGATGATGCAAATAAATGTAAATTTCTTCAAGAAGAGCTCTCTGAAATTATTATCCACAGCAAGTAAACTTTTGAGCTGGCTTGACAGAGAAGCCAAAACTGAAGTAAGCAGATATTAAGTGCCCTTTCAAGTACAGAATTTTGTCTTTGGGTTCATTTGATGCATGTTTGGACTTTCTCCTTCAGAGACCTGGGGAAAACAGATGTGTCACTCACAACAGTTGAGCGCATCCTCGCGCTAAACACTAATTTGGAAAAACTGTAAGTTGATTTTTCTTATATTTATTTTCACTTAGTTGTTCTTTTAGGTTTGCCTTATTATTTTCTTAAGTCGGATTCTTATTTAATAAAATTCACTATTTTAAAGTATACAGTTCAGTGAGTTTTGAGAAATGTGTATTTATGTGCCACCATGATATTTGAGATACAGAATACTTTCGTCATACCTAAAAGGCTCCTCATGATTTTTTGCACTCAGTTCCTCCTCCCACCATTAGTCCCTGGCAAGTACCAATTTGATTTTTGTCACGATAGTCTTGCCTTTTCCAGAGTCTCTTATAAATGAAATCATGTGAAGTGTAGCCTTTTGGGTTGGCTTCTTTCAGTTAGCATAATCCTTTTGGAATTCATTCATGTTATTGCATCTGTGAGTAGTTCATTCCTTTTTATTGCTGTGTAATTTTCCAGTTGTGTGAAGATACCAGTCTGTTTAAGCGGTCATCAGTTAATGGATGTTTGAGTTGTTTCTACTTTTTTTTGGCCCTTCCGTTCTAAATGATAGCTTTGCTGGATAGAGTAATCTTGGTTTCGGTCCTTGTTTCTTATCGCTTTGAATACTCCTTGCCAGTCCCTTCTTGCCTGCAAAGTATCTTCTGAGAAATCAGCTGATAGGCTTAAAGGAACTCCTCTGTAGGTAACTCTCTGCTTTTTTCTTGCTGCTTTTAAGATTCTCTCTCTACCTTTACCACTTAGCATTTTAATGATGGCGTATCTTGGTGTGGTCCTCTTTGCGTCCGACTTATTTGGGACTCTCTGTGCTTCCTGGACTTGCATGTCTATTTCCTTTGCCAAATTAGGGAAGTTTACTTTCATTATTTTTTCAAATAGACTTTCTTGCTCTTCCTCTCCTGCTTCTGGCATCCCTATGATTCGGATGTTGGTACTTTTGGAGGTGTCCCAGAGTTTTCTTATTCTCTCCTCATTTTTTTAACTTCCATATTTCTTCATTCTCTTCTGGTTGACTGTTGATTTCTTCCTTATGTTCCAAATCATTGATTTGCACCCTGGCTTCCTTCCCTTCACTGTTGATTCCCTGTGGATTTTTCTTTATTCCACTTAGTGTAGCCTTCATTTCTTCCCTTATGCTTTTGCAGTACTCAGTGAGTTCTCTGAGCATCCTTATCAGCAGTGTTTTTGAAATCTGCATCAGATAGGTTGGCTATCTCCATTTTGTTTAGTTCTTTTCCTGGAGTTTTGTTCTGTTCTTTCATTTGCACCATATTCCTTTGTTTCCTCAACCAGGCAGCCTCCTTGTGTTTGTTTCTGTGTACGAGGTAGAGCTGCTTTGACTCCCTGTCTTAGCACATCTGTTAAGTTGTATGGGGTGGAGCTTTGGGTATTTGCCAGGGCGGGGCAACCCATTTCACCACTCTGTGGCTCTGTATGTGGAGGAGGGGTCAGAGAGAGGACAATGCCACTGCCTGGCTTCTGGAGGCTTGCTCGGCACTCACCCTGCTTCCAGTCACTTCACCCACTGGCACCCCTCTAGCTGTTGCACTGGTGGTGGTTCCCAGAGTGGGTGGGTTTGAGTGCATTCTAGAACTGTGGGGGCCCTCTAAGCAGGCTCTCTTGAGTGACAAGTGGTTTCTTCCGCCACCCCAACCCACACTGGTTTTTATAGCCAGAAGTTATTATGCTTTATATTTTTGGTGTTGGCGCCCTGGGCTATGTGGTCTGGCCTTGGATTGGGATCACTCGATCTTTATGCACCACACATGAATGTAGGACTGCCTGTTCTGCCAGCCACTGGTGCCAACTCACCAGCACCACACAGTGTCCTTTCCGCCCCGGCTCCACCCCTCCTACCCATCTGGATGAATATGGCTCCTTTAAATCATTGGTTGTCAGACTTCCATGCAGTTCGATTTTCTCACAGTTCTGGGTGTTTTTTGTTTTGAGGATAGTTGTGATATTTCTTATGCTCGTGCAAGGGGCTGCTGAAGCATGTCTGCCTATACCTGCAACTTGACCTGAAGTCCTTTCTCTGGTTCCTTAAGATGGAAGCTGCAGAAGCTGAGTATTGCTTTAGCAACATCCCACATATTGACATCTCATGTTTTCTGTTTCAGCCAGTTCAAAATAGTTTCTAATTTCCCTTATGAATTTTTTCTTTGACCCATAGGGTTATTCAGAAGCATGTTTTTTAGTTGTCAAAACTGTGGACTTTTTTTTTTATAGATCTGTTAATTTCTGATTTACTTTCACTGTTGTTAGAGAACGTATATTGAATAACTAAAATCCTTTTTAAATTATTGAAACTGACTTTATAGCCAGTAAATTCTGGTAATAGGCCAGAATATGGTCTATTTTGGCAAATCTTATGCGTCCACTTGAAAAAAGTGTACATCCTGCTGATTTGGGGAGGAGTGTCTTCTACACATCATGTACGTGGATAGTGTTCTTCTAGTCTTCTATATCCTTGTTGATTTTCTATCTACTTGCTCTATCAATCACTGAAAGAAAATGTTAAAGTATCCAATTATAATTGTGGATTTGTTTGTTTCTCCTAGTCATTCTCACTTTCCTTCATCTATGTTTAAACTCTGTTATCAGGTGTATAAGTTTCTAGGTAACGTCTTCATTATTTGACATATTTATTTTGATGAAATATAGCCTCCTTCATCCCTGGTAATATGCTTTGACATTGACTTTGTCTTATGGAAATATCTCCACTCCAGCTTTCTTTTGGTTAGTGTTAGCATAGTATATTTTCTATCCTTTTAACCTATGTGTATCTTTCTATTGAAGTTGGTTCTTGTAGACACATAAAGATGGCTTTTGCCTTTTTTATCTAGTGTGACAACTGTATTAGACCATTTCCAATTAATGTAATGATTGATGCAATTACATTTAAATCTACTGTCTTGCTATTTGTTTTTTATTTGTCCCATCTGTTTGCCTGTTGCTGTTGTTTTCTTTTCATTTGTGCTTTTGGATTGAATACATTTGAGTATTTTATTTTCTTTGTGGGCTACAAAGCTATAGCTCAGATTTTGTTATTTTAGTGATTGCTTTATGGTTTATAGTATGCATCTTTACCTTATCACAACCTATCTTCCAATGATATTTTATAGTTTCATCAATGGTATAAGAACCTTGCAATAGTGTACTTCCATTTGTCCCTCCTGGCCTTTGTGCTGTTGTTTTCAATACATTTTACTTTTACTTACATTATAAACACTACACTATATTTTGTGTTTAAATAATCAATTATCTGTAAAGATATTTAAATAATGAGAAAAACTTACATATTAACCTAAGTCACTTCCAATTCAAGTGTCCTTCAGAATTTGTAATAATCTGTATTTCCATCTGGTAACATTTTTCTTTTGCTGAAAACGACCTCCTTTAACATTTCTTACAGTGCAAATCTACTAGTGGAGAATTCTTTCAGCTTTTGGATGTCTGAGAGTATTTTGGTTTTGTTTTTGAAAGGTCATGGGTAGAGATTTCTAGCTTGATAGTTGTTGGGTCCCCTTCCCCACTTCACTATCTCAAATATTTTTTTTGCACTGGGAGTTTTGGCTTACATTATTGCCAACAAAAAAATCTACTGTAATTTTTATCTTTGTTCCTCTTATATAGTGGTTTTATTTTCCCCCTTGGACTGATTTTAATATTTTCTCTTTATTGTTGGTTTTGAGCAAATTGATTATGATGTGCTTCAGTATAGTTTTGGGCATAATTCTTGTGCATGGACTTCACTGGCCTTCTTGGATCTGTGAGTGTTCAGTATTCACCAACAGGAACGATTTGGGGCTATTTGTGCAGATTTTTATGTCTCCCCCCTTTCATGGACTCTAAGCACACATACATTAGGCCACCTGAAGTTGTTGCCCAGCTCCCTGTGGCTCTGTTCATCTTTGTTGTTGGTTGTTTCTCTTGGCGTTCCATTTTGTATAGTTTGTATTGCTACATTTTAAAGTCACCGGTCTTTTCTTCTTCTGCACTGTCTAATACGCCAGTAATCCTACCCAGTGTCTTTTTCTTGTTCTTTTTGGTTTTTATATTTATGTAGGTATTTATTGCATCTTTCCTCCATTACCATTTATCCCCCCTCCAGTGTCTTTTTCAGTTAGACACTGTAGTTTTTAATCTCCAGCTTCTTGGAGCAGGCACTATTCCTAACAGTGGGTGATATCCAGTTATTCTTCTCTCTGATCCTTTCATGTGGTTCTTTTCCTGGGCTCAAACCACTCTTCACACACAGGCACCATCCAGTACTTTGTTGAATACTCAAGAGATCTCTCTGCATATCCCCAGAGTGCTTGTCTGTGTACTTCTTTTCTTTCCTAGTATTCTGCTTTGTGCATTCCAGTCACCTTGGTTTCCCCAACTCTCATATCCATTCCTTAGGGAGTTAACCAGTCTCTGTGGGTTTTTTTTCTTCCTTACATCATGACCTGGAAGCTCAGAGCAGTAAGTTAGAACAATGCATCAGAGGGCTTCCTTAATTTGTTTCCTATCTCTTGGGAGTCACTGTCCTTCATTACCTGAATTTCAACTTCTTGAGAACTGTTGTTACATATATTTTGTCTGGTTTTTAAATTGTTTTAGGCAGGAGGTCAAATTGATCCCATCTTGGTCTAAAGTCAGTTATATTCTCCCCCCTGCCTCAATAATATTTTTTAAGTCTGTTTTGTTTTGATCCAGAATCTAATCAAAGATCAGGTATCACATGTCTTGTCTTCGTTTCCTTTAATCTAAAACATTTATCTACCCTTTTTATTTTCTGTCTCTTATGACACTGGCATTTTTGATGTGTCTAAGATGGTTGTCTTATGAATTGTCCCATAGTCTGGATTTGTCTGTTTGCTCATGATCAGATTCAAAGTAAAATATTTTGGAAGGAATACTACGTAAGTGATGTATCCTTTCTACCTCATCATTTTAAGTGGCCTATAATGCTAAATTTGATCTTTTGGTGAACATGGTATTTTCCAGATCCCTCCATTGTAAAGTTATTTTTTCCTTGGTAATTAATAAATAATCTGTTGAATGATGCTTTAAGATCAGTGGACATTCTCCTCTCAACTTTTTACCCAATTGTGCATCAGTAATAATTTGTGTCTGATCGATTACTACATTGGTGGTTACAAAGTGACACTCTTTTTCTAATTTTATTATTCCTACTACATTTATTAGCTGGAATTATTCTATAAATAATAGTTTACCTATTTTCTTTTTGAGTATTATTGTGAACTCATGGGCTCTTCTTTAAATTAATTATGTTATACCTTATTATCATTATTCTTTTGAATGTTCATATTGCCCAGATTTGCCCAATGCAGTCTGCTACTATTTAACCACATAATGTTTTTCTTTATGCCCAGAGTAACTTCTAATACATTTACCACTCACAATTAGGGATTTATAAGTTAGGGACTTATCCAGAGCCTTCTTAGAAGATTTCCCCCTCCTAGTGCACTCTCCACCCAAAGTGAGACTTCTGGGTTGGGAGAAGGAGATACATCTGAATTATAACTACAGATCAGAGTGTCACCTGATTCTAGTGCCTATCACCTTTAGTCTGCCATTCTTACTCTTCTGTCCTCCCCTCTATTTATTGACAATATTCAAGAGAGCAAATGGCTGCCCTGGCTGGTGTGGCTCAGTGAGTTGGAGAGGTTTCCTGTAAACCGAAGGGTCGCGGGTTCCATTTCCAGCCAGCCTAGGGTTTCGCTGAGGGTCCCGGTTAGTTTCTCTCTCACATAGATGTTTCTCTCCCCCTCTCTCTCCCTCCCTTCCCTTCTCTCTAAAATCAATAAGCACGTTCCCCAGTGAGGATTACCAAAAGAATAATCGATGGCCAGCTGATGCCCCCCAAACTGTTCAGGTGGGAAGCCCCCATAACGCTTCTTCGCACAGCCCTCTGGTAGCCTCTGCCCACCTCTTCTACCTGCTCAAATAGCTTTTCTGCCAATAATTTAATTTTCTGCCTTTCCCTTTATAGGATCCTCCCCCGTAATTTGGCCTGCTGCCTCTGCAAATTCAGTGAGAACATTGAGAGGGTCAGCCAGAGAGTGAAATTACACTGCCCCGCTGACTGTCTGACACACACAACTTGTGGTGAGTCTGAATTGCCCAATGGTAAATTCTTTCTTTTTTATTTTATTTGTTTTAATTTTTAATCGATGATGATAAGTTGTTTTCCTTTGGAAATACCTTTCGAAGGTTCGTTGTTGTTGCTGTTTTTCTTTTGTTCTTTCTTTTTTAAAATTGTTGTTCTATTACAGTTGTCCCAGTGATGGTAAGTTTTTAAACAAATAAGGTCACCGTGTTATTTTTATTCATTCATCCAGAGTTTAACTCCCTATATTTCTGAGAATCGCTTCCTTGCTAAAAGTTGGATGAAGGAAAAAGAGAAAGGAAGGGGGCAGGGGATTAACAGCAATGAGCACACAGTGCGTGCGGTGCTCAGTTGGCGCTTTCCGTCCAAATGAGAACCTGTTGGTCAGTGGCACAGCCTGTAAACTGGCTCTGGATGCATTGGGCCTCATTTGTCCTTTGCCTCGTTGGACAGGTAGAGCTATATTTTTATTCTGTTTGTTTTGCAATTTTATAAAAAGAGTACGAGTGATTGTATTTTATGAAAATTCTATTTGGGATCTGAATTTCTGGTTTTATTATCAGAAGCTACTGACAAATCCTTCTAATGGGTGGGAGGCCTCTTGTATTCTTAGAGTGTCCAACTCTGAACTTGCTCTGAAGCTCACGGTTTTCTATCCACCAAACACTTGGGTGCTTTTAAGTATTTTTCTACAAATTAGGCTTATTTGCACCATCTGATAACTTCCAAAATGTGCTTTCATGCCCAAATAGTGTGAATGTGGGTCTCTGGCAGGGATCTGGGGCACATCATAAATAATAACACTGTGCTACTTATATTAAGAGAGTGTGGCTCATTTTTCAAAAACAAATTTTTGGCCCATTATATTACTCTCTTCTACCCCAAAGGTGGGCAGAGCAGGCATTTTAATCTCCTTTAACAGGAGAGTAAAAACAAGATTAGAGAGTGTTAAGTGCTGTCACCTAGTACTCAGATCTCTGGCTTTCCTTTTGGGGCTCCACAAGCTCCCCACTTTGGGACCCTCAACTCCTTCTCTGACCCTCAGCTTCAACAGCAATACTTTCATTATTCTGGAATGGAAACCCAGTTGCACAATGATACACTTGACCTTCATGCAGTCAGAAGCTTTGGATGGTTCCCCAAGTAAAGCTGAAAATGTAAGAAAAGACATGAAAGGAAAGGAGAGTAGGCATCTGACAACAGTTGCCTTTTCCCTTCTGTATATTAGAACCCCAAAGTATTATTCCATAGATGTGTTGAACATTCCACAGTGGCACACAACCTGCCAAGTCTCTTAACCCACCTACATTCCAGATGCCTGCCTAAATTTAAGTACAGAGCAAGAGTGGACATAGAGTTCTTTTTCTGTATAGAGCCTTTTGTTCTGGGGGCAGGGATGTGTAGAAGCAATGACCGAAGTAATGCTTTGGTGGGTAAGTGGAGAAGGGCATGTCCAGATGAAGAGCTGTTAGCCGTGGGTTTTAATCACGCTCACCTGTGATGGAAGCAAGAACACGAGCACACGAAGAGGCGGAGAGAGGACGCCTCATGCTCCCTCTGCATCTGAGCAGGACAGGGTGGGAACCATGAACGTGAGGAATCGCAGTAGATCTGCAGAGAGTGTAACTGAGTGGGGTCTTCCAGCCTTGGTTTTTCTTCAGTACCTGGCAACTGGCCCCCGGGGATTAAGGGACTAACCCTAAATATAGTTACTCTATTTCACGCTGTGGAATGTTCTGAGTCAATAACGCCCTTTAAAAACATAGCTTTTCTCCTTTTGTTGTGTTGTCAATCAGGTTTAAGTTGGGGTTTATTTTTCTCCTCTCTCAACAACATTCCGATATTTGCTGATTCCCAACTTATTTGACTGGCATGTAGGGCTTTGGACTGACAAAAAGCTGTCCCATGAGTCCTTCATGATCAAAAATGGTCTCTTCTTTTTTGACAGATGAACCACATTTAAAAAATCCGAAAGGCTCCTTCATGAGCGCGTTGCGAGAACATAAGAATGCGGGCAGTGAGCTGACAATTCAGCCAGAGGAGGTCTCCTTAGGCCAAAAAAAGAAGAAATTGTCAGCCATTCTGGGTAAGCAGCTAGACTTTAATGATAACAGTGATGTCATTAGTGCACTACAGTACAGACTGCCTTATTTCTCGGAGATTAAAAAGCAGGTATAGAATCAATGTTATTACCATTCATTAAACTTCCTTTTTAAAATGTACAAGATGGAGGTATGCCCCTGAGTCGTTTGAAAAACAATAGAGGGACCCTTCTTAAACCTAAATTTTACAATTCAAGTTACAAAAATAAATGGAGGAAACTATTTTTTGGAACAGATTTATTAACAGACTTGCTCACTGAGCCAGAAGAAGAAGAGGTCTCCAAGCCAGAGGACATGAACAAATGGGCAAATGAAAAGACAGGAGCCCAGGGTGAAGAGGAAGAGGAGGAGCCACATGAGGTAAGGGCAGCTCCTGAGGCACAAGGCCTGGACAGCGAGTCAGTTAGGACGTGCCATGAAAGCACTGAGGTAGGAAGACCAGAGGCACCCAGACTGCCTCTTGTCTTAGCCATGTGACTTTGGCCAAGGCCCAAGACAGTGATCTTCTACTTTGCTCATTTAGACAGTGGTGCCACTGTTCCTGGGGTAGACACCAAGAGGACCTAACACACAAGATAAATAAATTGCACAAGAAAATGCTAATACTAAGATTGCATAACACATTAGATACGGTATGCTCTTTAAGAACCTATATGAGAGGGAACCCCCCAAAACCCAGAATTGTCTTCTGGAGGGCGGGCCCCTTGTAGTACAGGTTTCCTCCACTAGGGGAGTATTCTAGGAACCCATCTGTAAGAGTGTACCAGCTGGTTTTGTTGTGAGAGGGTGTGTTAGGCATCAGTGAATTTTTTTTGGAAGACTCTTTCAACATATTTGATGGGTAATTTACAAGTGCGCCTGCGCACACCTTGCTGAGTGTTCAGCTGTTCTGGACAAAAACCGCATGACCCCCACACCCCACCCTCCCTATTCACCCAGTCTTGCCCTGAGTGACTTTTTGTGTTTCCCTGGATGAAAAATTCCTCAAGGGGATTTGTTTTGCCAATGTGGAATCAGTGAAACAAAGAAACAGCAGAAGCACTAAATGGCATCAAAATTGACAAGTTCAAAAACTGTTTTGAGCAGTGGAAAAAAACGTCTCAATAGGTGTATTGCATCAAATAGAGAGTACTGTAAAGGGGACTGAAGTTTAAGCATGTAAGGATAAACACACAATATTTTATAAATATATTCTGTGGGTTTTTGGGTCTCTCCTCATAAGCCATTCACCTGAAAGAGTGGGATTTTAGAGTAGTAGTTAAGAATAGTTAGCTATTCTTTAGCACAGGCTTAAGAATAGTTAACTTTTATCTTTTCCATCTCTTTGGTTTGTTTTTTAAAATTATTGCTTGTTTTTCTCTTTTAAGGTCATCAGAAATGTGCCAAGATATGGCTATAAGGAGATACTCCTATTAGCCTCTCCTGTTATCGTAGTGGCGACAGGTTTAACTGCAATCTTCTGTCTCATTATGATAAGACAACGGTTCATTCAGCTTCCCAGAATACATTCTGTCTTTAGAATAGAGTCAGAACCCACAAACTGAAAATCAAAGCCACTTTCCCACCTACTCCTCCCTGATATTTTTCTTTAGTCATGAATGCTGATATGCTTTATTATTTTATTACACATTATATTCCAAAGATTTTTAAAGGAAGCCCACTCCCAGAGATTGTGTGGAACTGAAATCAAGATAACAAGCCACTGTACTATTTTGAGAACTTACAATAGGCCAGAGTTGACATGACAGCAAAATTTCTTCAACTCAAAATGGATGATGTTGATTTGATGTATTACCAATTACTCTCTTTCTACCATTGATTTCTTGTTGGCTGAACTGAGGAGAGATTTAGACTCTCCACCCTCATAAAGTTATGTCACCCTGGTCAAAAGGACATGGCTAAAAGACAAAAGTGTGATCTTGTCAATTGACTAGATTTACTTAGCGGATTTCTTCTCCAGTGTGTAAAAAGCATGGCGTAAATAGGTTCAGTTAAAACATTGCAAACTAAATCCTGCATCAGGCCTCTCTAAAGCCTGTCGTATTTATACTCACCTCTTCCTGGAGCTTGCCTGTGTGCCTTTTCTTCAATTACACAATGGCTTGTTTTCCCAACAGGCAGGAGCTAATATTAAAAGTGATCTAATTAGCTGACAATCTTGACTACCCTACTAATCCAACCTAATACCTTGTTTACATTTTCAATGGTCATGGCAGCCCCCCACCATAACCTAGCCACACCATGCCCATTTCTACTTTTGTTCGTGCCTTTGCTCATCTAAAACTCCCTTACTTTGCTCTGCCTGTGCTGCAAGTCCTGTGAATCTCTCAAAAGCCAGCTCAAATTCCTATTTCAGCCCTGCTAGTCCTCCTTCTTCTGTGAGATTTATCATCCTTTCAGGGCGTGGGCAGTAGTGAGGCATTCCCCTCCCATGAGAACTTAAAAATATGGTAAGTAAGTTTTTAAAAGGCAGCTCCCTAAGAGAGAAATACCAAGGTCAACACATCATGGAGCAGAGCAGAGATGTGTATGGACCAAATGGCCTCCTGGTCTACCAGACTTGAGAAATACCTGGCTGGATGTGTAACTGCTAAAGAAAACATGTCTATTTGCAGGAGGGTTGGTCAGCAGTAAAAGCAGAGAACAGGTGAGGGAGAGTCTGACATGGGCATTGCCCATCCTAGCAGTGCCTAAGAGTAGAGATGGCACCTCAGGCAGCAGACGTGGAGAGTCCAGCCCACTAGCCAGGCTGTGCCTGCTGGGGAGATGCATGGATCCAGCTAATACAGTCTTTTCCTTTAAACACGGGATTCAGCTGATTCCTATTGTTCTAATTCTGTTCTCACCAAGTAGCCTTCTGACTGTGCTTCTGTGTGCCATGTGGCCTAGCTCCACAGAGTGTATTTCCCTGATCGTGTAGACACAGGTGTTGTCTGTGGAACAGATGTAATTCTCACTCTCAGGCCGTAATCTTGGCCTTCTGATTTTTTATTAGCACTGCAGTATTGACAAGGTGAGACTACCCCGATCGGAAGAAGTGAGCCCTCTCTTGGTGAAGAGTCTGACTTCTGAGCCTAGGAGCTGGGGACTAGCATGTGGGCAGCTTGCCAAGGCCTCTGGGAAGAAGTCATTGGCCAGTGCCCAGACAATACCCTCTCCCTCTCTAGTGGGCACATGGCCTTTGCTTTTTTGGATTTTCTATAAACTCCTATAATGCATTTAATTTCTATGGAGTTTAATCTCGCATTTGTGTTTATTTATGTGGTTTCATTATTTCCTCTCCCCAGTTAGATGATAAGCTTTTTGAGGATGGTTTGCCTGACTCTTCTGTCTCCTTAAAGACAACAACACTGAGAAATATTTGAAATTTTGAAATTCAATGAAAACCACTGAAAGTATGAAGATATTTAATATCAAAGGACTTCCATAAATCAACAGGGAGAAAACAAACAAACAAGGGGAGAAGAGGGCAAGGGCTGTGCGGAGCAGGATGTGTATTGATCATCTGTCACCCTCTCTGCCGATCATCTCCTGGCTTATGGGGTATGGGTTTTGTTAGCGAGGCCTTTGTTACCTCATGGCATGAAAGTGGTCTCTGATATTTTCTTTTAGTCCTTTTTATAGTATTTCTTTTATTCATAATTTAAAAAAGAAATCTGTCTAGTATTGGTTTTGTTTGTAGTGTGGTTGACTGTTTTCCCCCTACGTGAAGATTTAATTGTTTTAAAATCTTTTATTGAATGACTCATTCTTTCTTTCCTGATCTAAAAAGCTCTCTTTGGACTCTAGTCTGTTGATCTAGTTATCTTTTTTTGTACCAGTGACAGTATCACCATGTAATTCCAATTTCTTTATAACATATAAGCTGCTGCTTTTTTATCTTCTTCTTCATACATTTTGTAGGCTATTCCTGCATATTTTCTCTACCAAATACCAGCGGGCCAGGTTTTGTTTAAAAACTCTCTTGGAATTTGAATAGATTGCATTACATCGGTAGGTTCATTTGAAGGGAACTGACATCTTCACAACACCTAAGAACATGGTATCTTCACGTCGTGTATTCTTCCTAATGTCCTTCAGAAGAGTTTTAATGTTTTGATCACGTAGGTCTTACGCATTTTTTGTTAAGTCTGTTTCTAGGTACTTGATGCATTTTTATTGATATTGCAAGTGGGATCTTTCTTTCATTTTTTAATTAGTCTTTTGTGGTACGTGGGACAACTCTTGAGGTTTGCGTATTAATCATTTGATTTTGGATTCACTTACTGAATTGTCATTTTACTTGACATTAAAATTCTAGTCGATGCTCTTGCACTTTTAGGTTTGGCATCATCTCCTATGCACATGCGTTTTGTCTCTTTCCAATACTTCACTTTTCTTATTAAATTGATTAGGACCTCCTCAACAATGATGAATAGTAACAGTAATAACAGGCATCCTACTCTTGTTCTTGAACTTAAAACAAAGCTGCTGCGTTGTTTCCGGTAGATACTTTTATTTTCTTTTTCTACTTCTAAGAGCTTTTATTAGGGACTAACTGCTGAACGTTATCCAAAGCAGCCAATGAAACACATTGCCAGCTCCCTGCAAGATCCTAACTTAGGGAGTATGGAAGAAGAGTCAAAGGGTATTCAACAAATTCCTGTCCTCAAGAAAGTTATCACCTTACCTAGAAGGGAACAAATAAAGATTTAGAGATAGTGGTCATTGTGATGAATAATTGTGATGTTGCTTTCTTCTTAAAACAGTTCCGTGCGGCAAGAACACCTGTGGGCAATAATGGAGGAAAGCCAAGGTAAATATTAGTCTGACAGTTTTTAAAGTAGGATTTTACAACTAGAGGAGCTTCTTCCTGGAGGTGGCCTGAAGTGACCTCTGAAAATGGTGCGCTACTCATTTGACCCAGAAAACCCCACAAAATCATGCAAATCAAGAGTTTTAAATATTCATGTTCACTTTGAGAACACTTGGGAAACAGCCAGGCCAAAAGGGTATGCATATCTGAAAAGCCACCAAGCAGCTAAAGGATGTCACTTTGCAGAAGCAATGTGTGCCATTCTGTCCTTACAATGGTGGAGTTGGTAGGAGTGCCCAGGCCAAAGACTGGGGCTGGGTGCAGGTTGGTGCCCCCAAAAGAGTGCTGCGTTTTTGCTGCACATGCTTAAAACTGCAGAGAGCAGTGCTGAACTTAAGGGTTGGGGTGCAGACTCTCTGGGCATTGAGCACATCCAGGTGAGCAAAGCTCCCAAGATGCAGCGCAGAGTTCACGGCGCTCATGGTGGATTAACGCCCACAAGGGCTCTCAGGCCTGCCACACTGAGATGCTCCTCCCTGAAAAAGAGCAGATTGGTCCTGAACCAGAAGAAGAAGATGCATAGAAAAGAAAAGAAAAGAAAAGTCCCATAAGGAACTGAAGCAAGAAAAACTTGAAAGTAAATTTATCATAAAATAAATGCTTAGAAAAGTTAAAAAAAAGAAAAAGAAAAGAAAGAACTAGAGGAGAACTTAGAACTCTACCTCAGTCTCATTTTACAGTGAGGAAACCGCTAAGTTTGGAAAGAACACTTGTTAACTCTGATGCTTTGCCTGGACTTTGCAAAATGAGCTCCGTAGCCAAAGCTGATAGAGAGTGTGACTAGCACAGGTGCATCTGCTGCCACTGGTCCTTTAAGGAAACAGGGAGCAAAGGGGGAGGTCTTGGTTGTACTTGTTCCTGCTGGTGGTGGAGCTCTGGGGAAGGGACAGGGAAAGCCACGTGGCCTTAGGGTAAAGGCTCTGGTCTCCTTCAAGGCTGACAGAATGTAGACTATATGAGTCCTTCCTGTAAGGTGGCAGGAAAATTTCCCTTCCCCTCCTCCTGGTTTTCAGGCCCCTACTCTCTCTATTCCCTTTATCCCAACTTCATAGAGTTTTAACTGGGCAAGACCTTACGCAGTAGTTTGTCTTTTCTTTCTTTTTTTTTTAATAATAAGGAAACAGAGAGGAGGAAGGGAAATATCTTGCTCCATGGCCACATTGCTAGTGTCAGAAAGAAGATGGTGCCTTTCCAGCTGGGGGTCTCTCCATTGATTACCCCGTGCTTGGACTGTGAGCTACACTTTATGTCAGAACTCAGTACACACGTACCACACAGACATAAGTCGTTTCTAAAACAGACTCATTATGCACTCTGATTTTTTTCTATTCTGTTTCAGTCAAAAAGAATACTTTGTAGTCTAGTGCTGGTTGTGACTTGTAAACTGATTTCACAACTCACTCAGCGGTGACAGCCTGCAGTACGGAAGTCAGCAAGCTAGCTAACTTAGCTAACTGCTATTTGGACTCAGGCATTTAGTTGTGTGATTTAACTTATAGGATAAAGCAGCTAGAAAGTTAAAAGCACCTTCTTACCCTCACCCCCACCCCCAGCAAAGGGTGTATGTGGGACTAAGTCTAAATGGGACAGATGTGAAATGCTTCTGGAGAGAGCAAACTGCTTCTGCCCAGTGTGGCTGTGCAGTTTTTCCCCAATGCACTTCAGGGCGCTTGGCCAAGGGCCAGGAAAGTGCTTCAGGCTGAAAATCCCACCTGTACTCCATGCCAGACCACCCAGAGAGGTCACCCCAGAGACATGGCAGGGACATTTTAAACAGACACAGAGAACCCCTGGAAGCCCAGTGTGCAAAGAATCATTTCCAAGGTCCCAGGTCTACAGTGACTTTGCCTCTGAGTATGGACCCAGTTACCCATTTAATCCTAATAAGGCGAGGGACAAATCACTAATTGTTGGTATGCGTTTTCCTCCAAGGGGCTTTCTCTCGCGACTCCTGAATAAGGACCGACCGGTGGAAAGCCAGATGGAGGTAAATTTCAGGAGGATCAAGCACTGTGGCGGGAAAAAGTGGGGGACAGGCAGGATTCATGTTTCCCTCTCTGTTTTCTAGGAGGGCGGTTTCTGGAGCTGGCGGCGGGGTGCACATGGCCCTTTGAAAAAAGAAGAGGCACAGCATCTGCAAAACATGGGTTCCTCTGATGAGGAGGAGCCTTCAGACATGTAAATAACTGGGAGTTATTTAGAATTCCTGTCTAAAAGGGGGAAATAATGAATAGTTTCATTGTTCCTTTCAAGAGTAAAAGCTTTGACCTTCTTTTTCTCTCCCCAGAACAAAGGAGGGAGTCTCCTCTAAAACCCTGGAATCAGTAGTAACAGAAAGTGACACCTGATCCTCCTGCTGAGTGAACCAGGTTACTAATAAATTGTTTTTCTCTACTGAAATGTGTACGTTTGTAACCACCACTAGCCATGAGGGAAAGAATTAAAATGTAAATAGGTAAATATATATACACACAAATAGCACGAGCCATAAGCAAGAAAAGCAAGGCTGAAGCAGGACTCCCGGGGTAGCCAGCACTTCCTCAAGCAGCAGTGTGGTCAAACAAGGGTGAAAAGGGACTCCTCTCCCCCATGTTCCCCAATATAGTCTGTCCCCGAGAACTGGAAGATACATCATCATCCAGGGGTGTGGGTTATTAAGTCAAATAACAATTTATCCTGGTGCTCTGGCCCCTGGCTCACCAAGCGCCAGTTATGTACAACATACTTGACCCCCATTGTGGCCCCCCATCATCAGGTCTTAGGGCTGTCAGAATATTTGGATCCCTGAGCATGCCTTTACGGTGAGGCCTGTCTTCTCCCCTGAGATCTTAAACTTGCACAAACCTGTGCCCTGTCTTGGTGTAACGGGTTCTCCATCCTTACAAGCTAGTAGAAAGTTCACAGTTAAGGGAAGAAAGTCATTTCAGATTAAGACTCTAATTAGATAGAAGTCATTAAGAAAATAAGTAATTTAGTAATGTCAGCTAAATTAATAAAAGCTTATATTCATCTTTCAGTCAAAGGTTGAGTATACAATAGCAAGCTAACATAAAAAATTGAGGAATCCCTAAGGCTCGGCCCCTTACAATGTAACAGGAGCAACAGCTCTACCTAAGACACAGGCAAACACACACAGGAGACTTCCAGCCAAGATGGAGGCCTAGAGTGACACGCTCCATCTCTCTCCACAACTAAGAAGGAATACAACTACCACAAAACCAGAAATAACCAGAAGTTCCAGAAAATAAATGGAAGTCCAACGTAGGAAGTTATAAAGAAGTGGTGCTCATCCAGAAGGGTAGGAGGTGTGAAGCTGGGGTGGAGAGGTCAAACTGTGCTGGTGGTGGCAGCAACGGCGATGATGGTGGGATGGTGGTAAGCATAGACACCCGTATTTAAGGGGAGGCGAGAAGCACCTGGAGAGCACCCCTGGCTGTAGACCAGACCCGTCAGCTTGCGATTCCAACACCAAGGAAGGCAGACCCCCATTGCCTTGGACTGTGAGGAGGCCCAGAGTGGGTGGGGACAGAGGAGGAGGCTCCCAGTCTCTCAGCGGAGAGTGAACGGCAGGAATCCATCTTGGACCCCTGCCCCCACAAAAATGCCACAACATGGTGAGAAGGGCCACCCGGTTGTGACGAGTGCATGCGGCTCCGCCCCCTATAGCATAGGAGGTGTGACAGCCCTGCCCAGAAAGCAAAGGTAAACATAAAACTGCAAGGATGGCACAGATCATGATAGAGATCCCAGTGATGCAGCTGACCAGACAGCAAATATCTACTCTAACAAAACAGCAGATAGGAAATCTTTCTGAGGCACAGTTCAGAGCTTTGGTTATAAAAATGCTTACAGACCTAACAGCAGATCTTAAACAAGACAGGGAAGGAATGATGGCTAGTCCTGCTGAAATGAACACATACAAAACAAGTGGTGAGGGATCAAATCAACAAATTGGAACACAGGGAAGGAAAAAAGAGTCAACCAGTGCAGAAAGAGGAAACGAAACGTGAGGAGAATGAGGAGAGGCTCAGAAACCCATGGGACAGCTATAAGCGGGCCAACATCCAAATCATAGGGTTGCCAGAATGTGAAGAAGAAGAAGTAGAAATTGAAAAATTATGTGAAAAAATAATGAAGCAGAACTTCCCTAACCTGGGGAAGGAAATAGACTTACAGGTCCAGGAAGCACAGAGAGTTAAAAAAAAAAAAAAGGACCCTGGAAGAACCACACCAAGACACATTATAATCAAAATGTCAAAAATTAAGGAGAAAGAGAGAATTCTAAAAGCAGCAAGAGAGAAGAAGAGAATTACATACAAAGGGGTCCCAATAAGACTATCAGCTGATTTCTCAAAAGAAACTCTGCAGGAGAGAAGAGACTGGCAAGAAATATTCAAAGAAATGAAAAGCAAAAACCTACAACCAAGATTATCCAGTGAAGCTCTCATTCAGAATGAAAAGGCAGAGAAAGTGCTTCCAGGACAAAGTAAAACTGAAGGAGTTCATCAGATCCAAATCACTGTTACATGAAATGTTAAAGGGACTTGTTTAGGAGAAAGAGGATCAAAACTATGAACATTAAAATAAAAACTGTATCACAACAACCAACAACAGAAGCTAAGGAATGGAAACAAACGCAAACTAAGTAGGCAACGAGAGTGGGAAAAGAATGATAGGTAGGGGAACATTATGGGGGGAGGTCAGTGGGGAGGAGGAAGGGGGGAAAGGGAGGGAGATGGTACAGGAATTAAGAAGCATAGTAGGAGGGAGTGGAGTAGACAGGAAGATGTTGAGAAGAACTATATACACAACCAATAGGCATGGACTAAGTGGGGGTGCACTGGGCAGAGGGGAATAAAGGGAAAACAAATTGGGACAACTGTAACAGCATAATCAATAAAGCATATTTTAAAAATTGAGTTAATTATTTAGATAAGTCTAACATTGCTGGTATTTAGGAAAAGAATATTTAGTTAATAGGATCATGATTCATGTAAACAAACAATCAACATTGACCAATTAACAACCTCCTCATTTCACTTCAAATATACAGCATTATTTTAAAGATTTTTATGGGAATATGTTACAAGAAATCCTCCATGTTAAATGAAAACCACAAAGGATTTTTTTTACTTTGTTTTTATTGTCGACACTATTACAGATGTCCCCATTCCCCCCAGAAAAATTTCACAAATCAAGCAAATAGCTCACCAAATATCTTCTCTTTTTGCCTAATAAAATTAGAAAACAAGTAAACAAACAAAATGTAGGACCCAGCAAGAATTATGTTAAATTCTGAATACCTACCTTTTTCCATACCTTTCTTAAAAATGATTTTTGAGAAAGAGACAAGAAGAGAGAGAGAGAGAGAGAGAGAGAGAGAGAGAGACAAACAGAGAGATGTTGGATTTGTTGTTCCACTTACCTGTGCATTCATTGGTTGATTCTTGTATGTGCTCTAACCGGAGATCAAACCCGCAACTTTGGCGTATACTCTGACCAATGGAGTTACCCGGCCAGGGTTTTCAGTTTCTTTTTTAATTCACTTTATTTATTGAGCTTTTACTGTAAAGCAGTCACTTTCTAGGCCCTGGGGATACAGAGACAGACATAAAAGGCAAGATCCCTGCTCTTCAGGTGCTCAAATTCTGCCACAGCTTTTCTCTCTCTTAACATTGTATGGGTATAAAGTCTTATTTCCTGTTGGAGATGGAATTCACATTAGAATCACTCCGGCGACCGGCGAGCTTTGAAAAATTCCCAGTACCACGACTTCACTCCGAAGTTACGAATTCAGTGGGACTTTGGTGGGGCCTGGGCTCAGGAATTTAAAAACTCCTGAGGTGATGTTCATGCACACAGGTCTGAGAACCACAGTCGGGGTGCCGTTGAAGGCTGTTTTGGGCCAGCCTCGGGGTTTCAGCAGCGATACAAGTAACTCCCTTTCAATTTTTCAAGCCTGGTGGTCGTTTTTGGTCAATCCCACTGGACGGCTAATTAGAATCCAAAAATGTGTCAGCCAGTGTCACTTTTTTAAAAAAATGTAATCTTTGTGGTATTTTTTTTCCCCATGACCATTTCGTCCCCTTATACTCCCCTCCCCCCAGCAATCCCCACGCTGTCGTCCAGTGTCACTTTAGGAACGCCTTTGTGGAAAGCCTCGCGCAGCTCAGCCCCCGGACCTCTGGTCAATCCTTTCACCGCCACACCGCTCCGCCATCGCCCTGACTTCCAGCTCCACACTGCCTTCTGCTGATGAAGCAATGCTATAGCATGGAGGTCACCACAATTAGCTCCCTGCCTCTGACTGACTGCATCCCAGGTCCGCCTTCACAAAGAACATGATTGTTCATTTTGTTCACAAGCTAGAGTTTTAAAAAGAGGAGTCTGAAAAGGGGGAGGATCAGGCTGCTTATGTACCCCACTATTTTTGTCCTTCCTAGTCTCCCATCTTTCCATTTCTGCTTATACTAACATTAGCTTGGAGAGGAGAATTCTCTTCCAGATCACTGATTCTCAATGAGCTGGATTTGCAGGCAGCGAGCCGAAATGGCCTCTTATAAGCAAATGACATTTTTTTCCTTCTCTGCTCTCCGAGGAGCCAACTTCAAAGTGAGCTAATCTCTTTCTTAATAGGCTTTACTGATTTATGCAAGAAGTAACCGGACTACAACATCCTGACTTTTTCTTCTTGATGCAACCTTGGTAAGAATCTGAAACAGGTCATGGGGCTAAGCAGCTGCTGTGCTAGGTAGAGGTGACCTCACTGCCTTCAACTCCTGGCCCAGCCAATCCCAGGTTTCGGGGTCTGCTACTTGCAGCACTGCGGTCTGTATCAGTTAGGGATGGTTTGGGTTCTAGCATCAGAAAAGCTGACTCAATCTGGCTTAACCAATAAAGGGAACTCATTCACTCACATAACTAAAACTTCAAGAAGTAACATTAGCTTCAGGCAAAGCTTGATCCAGTGGGCCTTGAGTGCCACCATAAACTATGCCTTCAGTTTGTCCTTCATTCTAGAACATCCAACTGTAAAGAGAGTCACTTTGCTTGCAGACACTTCCACTATTTACAAGTTACCTTCTTGAGACCCCTTCCAGAGGAGAAGTGATGACCTCTCCTCCACAAAGGTGGAACCCACTAGGCTGGCCACTCTCTTCTGTTTGTTTGTTTCTGTCTGTCTGTCTTTCTGGCATGAACTTGATTTGCTGCACTCCCATCGCACGAGGTGATTTTCCCATTGGTCAAGTGACCCTGTGGAAGGTAGCTGAGCTTGACCCTTCCTCCCAACGACACTGCACGTAGGTTGGAGAATCATATACAACCTCCTTACCTGGGGAAAACCCAGCTTATATCAGTTGTGGCAGCATAATTACTAACAGTATCCCCTTTGCCTCTCAAAATGGGCTCATCCGACCAATAGGAGATCCCTGCTTGGAGGGACCCTAACAGCTAGCTGGTGGGATGGTCTCAGGGCTGATGTCCAGAGAGGTCCCTGGCTATGTGGACAAAAGATGCCGAAGTCCAGTCTGCCCTTCACCTGTAAAGTCCTGCACCTGGCACAGGGCTGGGTGCTCCAAGAGGGTGCCTTTTCTTAAGGTGCTCAGGTTAACGAATATGTGCTCATATAAATATTGGTATGATTATCGGTACACATGTGGAATGTATATTCTATATACATATAGTTGCACATTAATATCTAAGTGTACTTCATCCTGTTCAGTGGTTTCATATTTATGATGCTTTCAACTATTCTTCTTCTGATGAATTTGTTTCTCTGTCGCTGCTTTTACAAGGAGGGCTACAAGGAACATCCGTGTACCTGTACCTTTGTGTCTCATATAGAGTTTCTTGGAATACATTCTTAAAAATAAGATAGCTAGATTGAAGAGTAAGTTCACTTTAAAATTTGCTAGAAACTGTGTCATTGCCTTTCCAAAGTCCTGACTACCAAAATTCCACTTTTTGATACTAAAATGTAGTTAAAAGAAAATGAAGTGGGGCTTATCAAAAAATACTACCATATGCACCTTATTAAGGAAAGAGTGGTAAATCCTTACTGATTAATTCAACGGTTTTTGGTCTTCTGTCTGCATGTGAAATAACATGGGGGTTTAGTAAAAATCTAGATTCCCAGATCTAAACCCAAGAAATTCTACTGTGAGCATTTTAAACAACCACCCAGGGGGTTCTGGGCTGCTCTGAGAAATGATGGCACACGTTTGCATCTTAGTTATATTATTTATTAGCTGCACAGAATGTTTTTTTGTTTTTTGTTTCCAAACCCAGGGAGAAGTAGCCCCCTTTCACTGAGAGACTGGGTGCATTTCAGGCCGCTGTTTGTACAGTGCCCTGGGAGTGGTAGCTCAGTCTTACAGTCTCTCTGATTGTCACAGTCCTGTGGGATCCAGGAGCTCATGTCCCCACCTCCCACGGCCAACTAGAGCCAGATGTACAGGGGGCAGCCCCTGAGCGGCAGCTGCAAAAACCAGGGCACCGCCCGCGTGTTGCTGGCGCTGTGGAGCGCTGCAGAGGGAGAGCGCAGAGATGATGGTGCCCGCCTGTTGGAGCGTAAAGACGGCACCTGATGAGAAAAAAGAAAATCGAGAGCTTAAAAAAAAAAAAAAAAAAAAGGTAGTAAGGCAGGGGAGAGTGTGAGAACGGCTGCCACCAGCCCCTGTCCCGAAGGGTTTCCCAGCAGGCCCGGCCCCTCGGGCCAAGGCTCTAAGATCAGCAGGAGAGTCTCTTGCGTGGAAAATCTGGGCACTTTTCAGAAGGCTGCTTCCGCGCTGGGCCTTTGGGTCTCCCGGATGCAGCCCCGTTGCTTTTCACAGCCAGATGTTTGGGGAGCTTGTCTCTGGAGTGCAAATCTAAAAACGTTGGTGACTGATGTGGGGCACCCGCCCTCAGTTCCAATGGAGAAGCCCTGGGCCTGTGAGTCCCCGCGCGATTGTGGATTAGGGAGCCGCGTCTCAGCCCCTCCTAACCACCTCCATGCGGCTTGTTTCTCGTTTGCAGATGTGAAGCAGCAGCTGAGCGAGTTTTCAGGATTTTCCCCCCAGAGGACATTGTTTCATACGCCGCTGTCGATCTGGTGTGTCCGCGGAAGCGGGGAATTCAGGCTCTTTTTAGCTCACAGCCTTGGACACCTCTGTGTATTATCTTTGCTCTAATCTTAGCTTCGATCTTGAGCTCTCTCTGCAGGGAAGGCATACAATTGAACAGTCTGCCTCTTGTGCCAGTTCTAGTTGGAAAACCTAGTCTGGTCCAGGGAGATTTTTCCAGCAAGAGACTGTCTTTGTAAACCACCCATAAAGTGGCACTGAGGTGAGTTTGTTACTCAGCTGATCACTGGAAAGCAGGTGAAGCTAGATTCTATGTCTTGTTGAAAACTACTCCACTTTACCATTTCCAAAATAAGACAAGCCCCCACCCTTCCTGGCAGCTATATAGAACAGAAAACTAAAAGTCCTTTGAAAGAAAAGCCCCCTAAACAGCCCAGGGAATTTTGAAAACCCTTCAAGAAGTTATTGATCTCATTTGGGTGCCTCTGTCCATAGAACTTTGGTATATGGTCTGAGCGGAGCCAGAGAGTAGGGGGAACACCGGCAAATGGCAGCAGGAGGACACTTGTCAGAGGAGGCCTGGGGACAGAGGGCCATGGTGAGGAGGACAGTGAGGGACCAAGACTCGCCCATGCCAGCCTCCTTCTGGGGTCCAAGCTGAGTGAGAAAGGAAGTTTTAAGTACAGTGGTGCCTGTTGACTTGTACATGCAACAGGGGTCTTGGGTCACCACAGGGCTCAGGGTATTTGCAAGAATAGTTCCAAGTACTCACTGGACTGGGGCTGTTTCTGGGGAAGTGGTTTCCACAGCGAGAGGAGGTGAGATGTTGATGTCACCCTGGGGGCAACACTGAGCTGTTTCTTCTCACTAGAACTCTCTAGTCATTGTTTCCCTTAGCAGAGCAGAAACTTCTCTGTTATTCTACAGCTGTTCTAACTGCAGAGATGTGACAAAGTGCAATGATGCCATGAGCCCTGGGCAGCACAACCCAACCGAAGCCACATCCTGGGCTTCAGGAGTCATGAGCACAGGCAGCCTCTCAGACACCGGTTCATTCGAGAGAGGTCCATCAAGGGCCCCAATATACACATGGAAAAGGGCACGAAGATGTGTTAGATATGGTGCTAATGTGCATAAGGAACCTTAGGCGATCTTAGCCTTTGGCCAAGGTAATCCATGGTTAGGAATCTATTTCCTATGTAAGTAACTTCAAATATGGAAAAAAGATTTATTCATAAGAATCTATGGCATCCAGCACATCGATAGCAATTTAAAACTGGACCCAATTTAAAGCATCTACAATATGGAAATGGCGAAGAAAATTATGGCATCTTCATTTGGTTGTCTATTTGGGAGCTTTTACAAACAATGCAATGATGTGGGAAACACTTATGTTATAATAAGTTAAAAAACAAAAACAAAGATACAAATTGGCTTATTTTAATTAGGACCCACCCAGTGTCCGGGAATGTCGCCAATTCCATACAATATTTTTTTGTGGATGCTGGTCCAAGGAAAGAAGGAGAATAGAAGTATCAAACAGAAGGTTCCCCCAGTCATCGACCCCCTTGACCACCTAATGTTAAAGGACTGCCCCCTCTTCCTCAATGTGGGCAACTGCAGTAATGATGACTCATTATTCTGAGAGTTCTTTCACTTTCTCCATCCCCGTCCCTGTCCCCAGGCTTCTGCTTGTATGAGATGAGTAGATGGTGTTTGTGGCAGAGCCAGTTCCACCCTAATCTGCATGTCCAGAGCCGACATGTAGCTTCATTTTCTGGTGGTAACTTTGGTACCACGAAGAGCTTAAGATTTGGACGATAGTCCTTTATAGGGCAACAAGGAAGTACACAAGTCAGCATCCTCTTTTTTTTTTTTTAAAGGATATTTTATTGATTATGTTGTTACAGTAGTCCCAATTTTTTCCCTTTTGTTCCCCTCTGCCCAGTACCCACCTACCCTCCAGCAATCCCACCCCCCTTAGTTCATGTCCATGGGTCATGCATATAAGTTCTTTGGCTTCACCCTTTCCTATATTATTCTTAATTTCCCCCTGTCAATTTTGTACCTAAAATTATGCTTCTTAATCCCTGCACCATTTCCCCATTTCTCCCCCTTCCCCCTCCCAGCTGATACCCATCCAAATGATCCCCACACCTATGATTCTGTTCCTATTCTTGTTTTCTTAGTTGGATTTTGTTTTTATTTTTTTAGATTCAGTTGTTGATAGTTGTGAGTTTGTTGTCATTTTAATGTTCATAGTTTTGATCTTCTTTTTCTTAAGTAAGTCCCTTTGACATTTCACATAATGATGCCTTGGTGGTGATGAACTCCTTTAGCTTTGCCTTGTCTGGGAAGCACTTTATCTGCCCTTCCATTCTAAATGATAGCTTTGCTGGATAGCGTAATCTTGGTTGTAAGTCCTCGCTTTTCATCACCTTGAATACTTCTTGCCAGTCCCTTCTTGACTGCAAAGTTTCTTTTGAGAAGGTAGCTGATAGTCTTATGGGAACTACTTTGTAGGGAACTCTCATCTTCTCTTTTGTTGCTTTTAAGATTCCCTCTTGATCTTTCACCTTTGGCATTTTAATTGTGATGTGTCTTGGTGTTGTCCCCTTTGGGTCCAACTTGTTTGGGACTCTGTATTGGCTGTTTATTTCTTCCTTATGTTTCAAATCATTGATGTGAATCCTGACTTCCTTCCCTTCACTGTTGGTCCCCTGTAGGTTTTTCTTTATTTCACTTAGTGTAGCTTTCATTTCTTTCCTTATTTATTTGCCATGCTCAATGAATTCTCTGAGCATCCTTATCACCAGTGTTTTGAATTCTGCATCTGATAGGTTGGCTATCTTTGTTTCGCTTTGTTCTTTTCATGGAGTTTTGTTCTGTTTTTTCATTTGGGCCACATTTCTCTGTTTACTCAACTTGGCAGCCTCCCTGTGTTTTTTTCTGTGTATTAGGTAGAGCTGCTTTAATTCCCTGTCTTGGAGCACCTGTTACGTTGTAAGGGGCAGAGTGTTAGGTATTGACCAGGGCGGGGCAACCTGTTCCACTGCTTTGTGGTGTTGTATGTTGGGGAGGGGTCTGAGATGGAACAATGCTACTTGCTCAGCACTCGCCCTGTTTCCAGTCACTTCACTCACTTTCCATATATGACTGGTGCCCCTCTAGCTGTTGCCCTGGTGGTGGTTCCCTGAGCAGATGGGTTTGAGTGCTTTCCAGGACTGTGGCGGCCCTCTGAACAGACAGACATGGGTGGTTTCTTCTCCCGCGCAACCCCACAGCCAGAAACTATGAGGCTTTATTTTCCCAGCGCTGGGAACCTGCGCTTCAGGGTCTGGCCTGGGGCTGGGATCACTCCCCAGGTGTGAGTGTGGGACCACTCGTTCCACCAGCCGCCACCACTGCCTTGCTGCTGCCTTGCCACTGCCACACCGTGTCCTCTTCACCCCACCTCTCCATTTCTGCTGCTCCTACCCAGCTGGATGAATATTTACTCTTTAAATTCTTAGTTGTTAGACTTCCATACAGTTTGATTTTCTGGCAGTTCTGGTTGTTCTTTGTTTTGAGGTTAGTTGTGATCCTTCTTATGATTGTGCAAGGAGGTGAAGTGTGTCTACCTATGCCTCCATCTTGGCCGGACATGTGAGCTAACTTTTTATTAATCAAGAGATGAGAGAAGATTTCTCATACACACTAATCACTGGAGTTCAAAACCATTCCTGACGGGTAGTTGGAGTCTATTAGTTTCCTCAAACTGCTGTAACAAAGTACCATAAACTTGGCTTAAACAACAGAAATTTATCCTCTCACAGTTTTGGTGTATAGAAGTCCAAAATTGAAATGTTGCAGTCCAATGTTTGTGTCCCTCTCCCTCAAACTCATATGTTGAAACCTGACCACCCAATGCAATAGTATTATTTCTTTTGGCAAGTAATTAGGGTTAGATGAGATCATGAGTGTGAAGCTGACATTCACTTCCCTTTGAAGGCCTAGCAAACAATACTTAGGATTGTTAGCTGTGTATATACTGAGATTACAATTTGTGGTTGCGTTTACTTTAAAAGGCACACATGACATTTTATTTTTCTTAACGACATTCAGTCTACCTTGTATATACCTTGTCCTGTCTTTATATGAAATTAAGGATTCTACTTCCTTATGTTAATCTATGTCCCCTACATTTTTAGCAAAATGTTTTGCATGTAGCAGTAGCAGGTGCTCATCAAAGACTGGTTGGATAAATGATTGTTAGTAGGTGATAACTTGTAACAGATGAAGTTTTGATCATTCTTCTGTGAGTGCCATAATTCTAAATATTTTGTATTTGGGAAACTAAAACTTTATCTAATTAGATTTTATAGGCAATTCGACCAGTGAATGTTTTGAGTAGCAGACTTAGTATGCTTTGAGTTGCTATTTCATGTTGCTTGCCAGGCATTTTTGTTCATTGGATGTGGTGTTAAGTTGTTGGATGTCTACCTTTGTGAGACACAGTATTCCTCAAGATTAAGATAAAGGGATAACACACTTGGTGTTCTCAACTTTTAGAATATGTCCACTTGCCAAGTTGAGTAACAGTGCATGACAGCGAGTTGTCTAGGCTAAACACCAGTTTCATTAGTTTTTTGTTTTTGTTTTTTTGTGACGTGTACTTCCAGACAATAAAGGCTGGGAAGAAGGTTGTCAGGTAAATGTGTGTATGTGTGTATGCTTTGTAAGTAAAAACATTCTAGGGCTGGTTTAAGATACTCCAAAAGCACATTAACAAATGTGGTTGGTGGATTGGAATCCTGCTGTAGTGTCAAGGCTAAAAGACTAATATCCTTTACTGGTACTTTATATTCATTCTATAGACTAGAATGATGGTTTAAGTACTAACATACTAAATTCCTAGTATAAGAAATAACTCATTCCTCTAGCCATCTATTGAGTACTTTGTAGCTAATATAGCTGTTGATGGTGCAAAGACATTGACTGATGTCACTAGCTTAATTTTCTAAAATTATAGATTTAAAAAGTCTTATTCACTGGAGATTAAGTGTTTTCCTTTTTTGGAGAAAACTTTAAATGGGTATGTAAAGTACTCCGATGACATTGTTGTATGGCTGCCAACTTGTTAGTACAAAATCAAAATCATCTTGCTTTGCATAAGGTAGAGGTACTTGGCTGAATAAGGCTTTTATTTATTTTTCTTGATAAAATTCAAAGTTATTTCAGCCTATAGGTTTTATGACCTATTTTTCCAGTACCCTGAGAAGGCTGGTCTGGAAAACCTATTTAGAATAGGTATTTAGTAAAGTACTGACAGTACCTTGAAATCAAACATTTGCTAATTAAAGAAAAATTAACTCATAGTTGAAATAGAATAGTTCTTTCATTTCACTTGTGTGAGCCTGCTGAGAATACTTATGTGGAATTTTGAATTTGGAACCTCTGATGGCTACAGAAACAAAAGCTCTGGTGTCATCCTGGGCTTGAAGAAGCCTGTCTTCCTTCGAATTATGTGAGGAAGGGATTCCATACTGATGCTAAATTTTCAGAAACCTAATTCTAGCAAGAGAGTCATCGCTGCATGAGGCCAATCCTGGAATCAGTTTCCTTTAGAAACCAGTACTATGTGCTAGACACTGGGAATAAGATGCAGCTCTTCTCTCTTGGAGTTTATGGGCCAGACGTTGTGCCAGACAGTAATTTATAAAATAGAATATAAAAGGGGCTGTGAAGGAAGCAAATTGGGTGCTAGTTATAGTGTCTGAAGAAAATGGTTTAATGTGCCAGCTTTCACACCGGAGTGTCTTCTCCACATGTGCGCACAGGGCTGACCTCTGAAAAGGCCGTCATTGCTTTTCTAGATTAATGGCCGTGTTGAGCCAAGTGGGAGGGGCACCTTTTCCCAACCATTGTAAAGGGTTGTATACTGGGTTTCAGACCCTGTTTCCCAGAGTGAATTGCTCACTATCAAAGCCCATCTGCAGAAATTTTGGAGTCGTCCCTGACTCAGTGGTAGCCCCCACCTAACAGAGTGGCAAGTGAAGAATCAGACGTGGATTCTGAGAATTTCCAGGAAATGACAACATTTTAGAACTGTAAAGTGTGTCCCCTTCCCAGCCACCCACACTGATGTTCATTCTGTAGGTCAGCTACTTTTTAAAAAGCAGTGTAGCCAAAGGGCAGAAGAATGTCACTCAGATTTCAGCTTTAAGGGGGAGTTCAGGTTGCAGGAGCTTGACCAGCACTTGGGAATTTCCTGGGATGCCAGGCCCTGTGGCTTCCTTGGGAAGCTCTGCAGCAGGCACCTCTGCCCCCGCAACTTCCCACCCTCTTTACCACCCGCATCCACCACCCCTGGCTGCTGGAGTCCGTGGCCACCAGGTGTGCAGCCCAGTTCTGCCTCACTGTGAGGGGGAAGAGGAGGTCCGTCAGGAGGGAGCTGTCCTCTCTGCAGAAAAAAGGACCCCTTGGTCCCCAGTGATTCTGGAGAAAAAGGCTGGCTCTTCTGTAGTACTCTCACCCCAGACTAATATAACTGCCTAAAGGTTGGAACCTGAGGTGGGGGAGGGGTGCTTTCTTGCTAAGGGGCACGTGCATGATATGGCTGCCAACTGTGACACAGCTGCCAACTGTGACACGCTGCCAATTGTGACATGGCTGCCAATTGTAGGCTCCTGCTCAGTGCGTGCGCCTGCACCTCATTTGTCTGGGTCTCATTGCGCTGCCCCAGACACCCCTGCTCCCGACACCAGATCGCTCACTGTGCCCTGGGCCCCCAGGTCACTCACTGTGCCCCATCCCCTCCGGGTCACTCCTTGTGCCCCAGCTTTCCTAGGTTGCTCATTGTGTCACCCGGACCTCTGCTGGCATGTCCGGGCTGCACCTCTGGGCCCCACTGATTGTTGTACAATTGCAGCTGTTGTGGCTGCTGGCCGAAGCATCGCCAATGTATGATGCGAAGTTGACAACGGACAACTTCCTAGACAGAAAAACATTTTCAACACTTCAGGAGATCCTAACTCAGGAACCAAAAGCCCCTGAGACGAGAGAACCTCCTGAAGCTATGACGGAGCAAGACAGCTCAGCTCTGCTCCAACGGCCTCTTTACCCGTGGAACAATGCAGACCCTTCCACAGGCCTGCAGAAGTTTCCAGCTCAGCCTCCCAAGTATAATAAACATATTAAGGTGACAGGTCGACCTTCGGACCCGGAACTCACGGTAAAACCAAAGGCTACTGTGGAGGCTGAACGTCTGACATCCCCACCGCCGGCCACAGCTCCTCCGAAACACCCTGAGGAGACACTTCGACATCCAGAGACTGTTCAGCCCCAGAAGCCATTCTGGCCTGAGGTAACAGGCCTACATTTGAACCTGGACCTCATCATAAAGCCAGGAGCTATCGTGGAGGCTGAACATCCGACACCCTTGCAGCAGGCCACAGCTCCTCCGAAACACCCTGAGGAGACACTTCGACATCCAGAGACTGTTCAGCCTCAGCAGCCAACCTGGTCTGAGATAACAGATCCCTCTTGGGACAAGCAGTTTATAAGGGCCCATCAGGCAGTGTCATCTGAGGTCGGTCCTCCAATGCCTGAACAGAATACCATCGTCAATATATGTGAGCTCTGTTCCTGCCAAAATGAGACGCTGTCTTGTTCTGGCCTCGGCCCAACGCAGAAGCTCCACAGAGTGCCTGTGCCAGACCCCGACACGTACAACGACACCTTCACCACCTTGTAAGAATTGCCTTTCATCCTTTGTTCTCCGCAACATGCCTGACCTGCCGGCCTTCTCCTCCTGGTCTCCCTGAGCCGTCCTCATCTTCTCAAACCCACACTGACTACTTCCTGCTTTTATATTTTGTTTGTCATCTATTCCTTATCTTCATTCTCCTTCTTACCATTGTTTCCTCCTCCGCATTTTTCCTTAGTGATTTTTCTTTAGCCCCATCACTTCATTCCTTAACCCTCTACTCTCCGCCCACTTTTACGCCATCCTCTTTACAGCTTCGTGGCCCTCTCTGAATCTCATTGGTGGTGATACAACAAATTGGATAAGAGAAGAGATTCTAGAGCCAGAGTGCCCGAGTTTGAATGCAGTTATGCCATATATTAGTGTTTGGATTCAATTTCATCATCCGTAGAGTCAAGATTATGATAGTTATCATCTCTTAGGATTGTTGTGAGATTTAGATGAGTTCACATATGTCAGTGCCTATCATATATGCAGTTATACCCAGAACTCACATTTGCCACCTGGCTTTCTAAATATATCACCCATTCTGTGTCCAGCCAGGGCTAAGTACTATGGGAGCCACAGATGTATGACATTGTCTATAAAACATGACAATGACAGGTGGGAAGAAAGGGAATATGACTAAAAAGGGAGATGATATATAGTTAAGTACTAAAAAAGATACGGGCCAGAGGTGGTATAATTCAGCAGAATCTGTAGTCACTGGCCTATGGAAGTCGGAAGACTGCATGGCTAAGCTATAACTTTAACTGGGACTTAAAGGTGCCTGTGGTTTGTTACATAGAGGAAAAATAATGCGTACAGTCTTGGCAGCAGCATGGCTGCAGGAACGATCAGGACTTATTAGGCTAGTCTTGCTGTCAAGAATTGGTTTAGGAAGCGGTGAAAAATATGCTTATGAAAAACTTTGGCTCTAGGAGTTTGGAAATTGCACTGAGACTGGGAGAGCCCCTGAATGTTTTCAAGTGAGAGAGACAGGTGGTAAAAATAAGAGGGTTATTTTAAATTCCATATGTAGAGCGATCTCAAGAGGAAAGCCTGATTCAGGGAGACCAGTAGAATACTTGAGCAAAATCTAGCAGTAAAGCGAGAAGAGTGGTTGTGATAGGAGGAGAAAGAACATCCTGGGAACAGTGTAAAGAAAAACCGACAGGCTGTAGTAACTGGCTGGAGTTGGGGAATGGGATGTACAGGAAAGATAAAAATCAAATACGACCCTGTAAAGTTTCTGTCCTGGGTGATGAGGAGAACCACAGTGGTGTACGAGGTGGACAAAGAGCAGTTGGAGAGGAGAGCCAGACTGAAGGAGACAAGTTCAGACTGGGCAGTTTTTATTGGGGAGCCGAAAGCAACCAGAAGGATTCTGGTTGGGTGGAAGTGTCCATTGTGCAGAGGGACAGACAGGGACCCGTTTGACTTTTCTCACCTTCCTGGGAAACGCGCATATAAACTGGATAGGTAAGTTGTCACTGAGGGACAAGGACAAAGCTAAAGGTGAAGATTCAAAGTCACCCACGGAGTTAGTGGTTGAGACTGAACCTTGGGAATTTCACAGCTTCTTTTAAACACTTGTAATTCATGGGTACAGCCTCCCTGTGTTGTTGGTGTTGGTGTTAAAGTCACAGAAACACACAGGACAAATGTGAAAATCCCACGCAGCACTTCCCGCCACTCCTGTTACCACTTTGGCATGTGTCTGTTCTTGCAATCTCTCTCTTTCTTCTTTTCCTTTTCTTTTGCAGTTTCCCCCCTAAAGAGGTAATACTTTACTCCTTGCTCAGTGATTTGTGCTTTTCCTTGTCAAATATGTCTGTGAGATCTTTCCATATCAGTCCTTCTCATTTCTAATTGCCCTTATCTTTCTAACACCTGGAAAGATTCCCACAGAGGGCACTGACCCAAAGTTTTGCTGTGGCCTGGCTGACACAAGGTTTCTTTATGTTAATTTGCTGATAATGATAAATTTTTCTGTTGAATTATTATTTTTGCATTGGTTTGTACAAGGAGTCATTTTAGACACAGGTGGTTTGGGAGAAAATGCATTCAAAGTAATTAACTGGCATTACCTAGCCTAGATAATAAATTGAGGTTCTGAGGAGATGCCTCATGGTTTGTGCCAGGGGCCCCACATTATGTCTTTATTAATTTGTGCAGACTGGGAAAGCTGATAGCTGTGGAAATTAGAAAGCTGGTATTTTCTGCATTTGATTAATCCCCACAAGCTTGCCATGACTGTTTTAATTACTGTTTGTTCTTTTCCTGCCTATTTAAAGATATTAACTGTGTTTCTTTGCAGCAATTTAAAAGGCAACTCTATTTCTTACCTTGATAAGTATTCATGGAGGTTCTTCCATACAACTGAGAAACTGTGAGTATAGTCTCTCCAAAAATGAATACAAACAAACAAACCTGACTGCACTGTAAGATCCTTCTTAGTCCCCAATTTTGAGGTCAGTAGCTCTGAGAAAAGGTATTCACCTCCATATCATAAATCAACCTCTATTGATTCCAAGTCTGTGTTTATTTTAAAAATTAAATTGGCAGGCCCTCTTTAAAATGAATCAATTTAACCTTATTCTTCACTGTAACAAGTAATACATGTTTATATTCTCAGTATATAAAAATGAAATACAGGTATAGTGAAACCTTCGCTGCCGCCCTCGTCCCCCACCCTTAAGGTGAGGCTGTTCTGAGCTGTTTACTGTGTGCCCTTGCAGACCTTTCCCCGTGCCTTTGCCTACATACTGATAGCACGATAGGCATGTTGTATGATTTTCATTTTTTTTTTTTTTACATAAATGGTAACAACTTGGTCCTTCCACCTCTTGCTATGTCTTAGATTTGTTTCCTTCCTGGTTAACCAATTCATTTAAACTCCTGCATAATATTCTACAGGATGGGTGTGTTACAGTTAAAAATACCCCTATTGATGGATGTTTAGATTACGTCTAGTTTTCCTGTTGCACGTATTGCTGCAATGAACATTCTTGTACATGCATCTTTGTGAACATGGACAGGCTTTCTGCAGAATAGATATTTAGAAATGAAATTGTTGGGGTGAAGACTATACTGATATAACATTTTAACTGCCCTCAAAGAAGTTGTGCCAACTTATGCTCCAGTCAGTAGTAGGCCACGACAGCATTCATTTCCAGCACTGATAGTCTCCATTTTTTGGCTTATGTAATGAGTGAATAAAAGGGGTCCCATCTGAATTTGAATTTTTCTGATTACTTGTAAATTTAACTGAAGAGTATCATGCGTAGTGAAATAAGCCAGGTGGTGAAAGAAGAATACCATATTATCTCACTTCATACAGGAACCTAATGAGAAAACAAACCAATGAGCAAAGTAGAACCAGAGACATGGAAACAAGGAACAGGCTGACAGTGACCAGAGGAGAGGGGAGAGGGGGAAAAGGGGGGAAAGAAGGGGAAGGGTCTAGTGAAGAAACTAGTGTAAATGACCCATGGACATGGACAACATGGAGGGGGTTGGCTGTGGGAGAGGGCTGGGGGTGGGCAGGGCAGGGGAGAGCAGTGGGGGGGGAAATGGGGACAATTGTAAGAGAACAACAATTTTAAGAAATCTTTAAATATTGAACATTTATATTTCTTCTCTGATTTTGCCCTGTCCTTTTTTGCCTATTTTTCTTTTATCTTTTTAAAATCAATTTGTATAAAAGTCAGTTTAGGTACACAAGTAGTTTGGGAAAAATATTTACATTCAAAGTAATTAACTGGCATTTTTTATGACAAGTTTGTGTGTCATATTATTAGTTCAACTCGAATAGATGTCATAAACGACCTCTGAGTTAATAATAAGAGACCTACTAGCCATAGTAATCTAAAAATAGGGTTTATGATCACCCTCTAAGATATCTTATTGGTAACAAAAAATGCTAGAACCAGGCAGGTGTTTTTTTTTTAACTTATGAATTTCTTTGAAATTATATATAGTTTATATTTTTCATGATAGAGTCTGAATTGGAAATTTTATTTCCCAAACTTGTAAGAAAAATGGAAGTCATTTAGCACAAGAAATAAATAAGATTGGTTTTCTTTAAGGAGTAGAGAGAACGGGGTAGTCTGAAAGATGGTGTAGGAGAAAAAACTTTGGATTGTGTAACTATATACCTATGGAATTTTGAGCCATGAGAAATATACATTACACATTTTTAAGGTAAAAATTAAACATTACTTTTTAAAAAAATAATATGTGTTTGGGATCTTATAGACAATAGCATGAATCTGGGAAGTGTTGAAGATTTCTAAGTCAGCTTGAGATTTCTACCTTATGCGGGAGAGGTCTCTAACGTAGGGTCAATAGGCTCCCCAGAGCAGGATTTCTTCAACTTTTTGTTTTTTCCTTTAGTCTCTTTGGTGATTGGCAGAAGCCTCTGTTCTTGGGGACTATGTTTTTAAATGAAATAGAAAAACAATAAAAAATAAATTTAAAAAATATATAAGAAAATAAAGGAAAACTATTACTGAAAAAAAGTTTTCAAATATTTTTTAAAGCTATTGATATAGTAATAGATCTGCTTCTCTTAACATACTAAGAAACGAGCTATAGTGGTAGATCTAATAACTGGTTATAACTTCTAAGTAGTGATGTGAATGACATCTGCAACAAATATGTGATTTGAAAATACGCATACAGTTTTAAGTGATTTAGGGAGGTACAATTTTTTCCAATGTTTTACATTTATGAAAAGGTTTACTATAAACATTGTTGGACATGGCAGTTTTTTTGCTTTTTCTTTCTGGACCATTTCTATGGAAATATGAAAGCGTGAGGTGAGAAAGGGAGGTGAGAAAACAATGAATCAGAGCATCACCCCTGACCATTCCCGCTGCATACACATTCTGGCCATCACTGCTGTTCCTTATAATGTGGTGAATTTCAAGTTGAGGCCAGGGTCTTTGATGCCTTTTTAGGACTCCAAGACTTGTTTGTTGGAATTAAAGTCTTTGTGTTTTTATTTTCATGTTTGTTTGTTTTTAAAGGTAACTATATCTGTGTCATCTGAACTACCTTATAACTGAGAACAGTCCCTGATCTTAGTTGTTGAGTTTCTGGGCCGTAATATTTTGCCATATGCTATGAGTAAAGAATTAAGCTTTGGGGTAGAATGATGCTACAAGATGCGGTTATAAAAATATGTGGCCAACAGACATTGAGCAAAAGCAGAATATTTCAAACGCTGAACTTGATGGAAATGGCTTCACAAGGCAACACAGCACCTCCTCCAATCCCCAAGGCTCCTGAAGGGGGCACCACCTAATGTCATGTGCAAGGAGCGTGGAGTCTCCTGCAAGAGACACCCACGTTGACGTTTGGCAGAGCTGCTTCCGTACAGGCTCTCTACCACTCCCTCGCTCCGTTCTTGGAGGCACTGGCCCTGTGCCTTTCTGCTCCTCACATGTAGGAAATGAGTGAAACTCCCCTCACTCCCCACCCCTAACCCCAAGCATGTCCCTCGTCGTTACTGAGAGACTAGATAAAGCAAAGGCCTTCACATTCCTTGGGCAGACCAGGTGTCAGGCTTGTCTGTGGCTCATTCCTGTTCCCTTCCTCTTTCATTATGGAGAATTCTGGCCAGATCGCTCAGTTTTCTAATTTATTCAACTGTCATTTCTGCTGCGCATATACTGAGCATTGTTTTTATGAATGACAACACTCCATTTGTATAAGGCTGAGTTCATTCTTTTCAGTGGATGTGCTGGCTGCTTACAGCTCTCTGAGGATATTAATTGTGCTATCCTGAAGTCCTCTTGTGCTTCCTCCGTTAACTCCGTATCATTGGCTATAAACTCTTATGTTTGCTTTCGTTTTCTGTCCAGGCTTCTCCATATATATTTCTGTGTCGTAAATAATTGTAGTTATTTTGCCTTTTGATCCAGAAATAACCTTTTTATTTTTCAGAATCTTGAGTAACAATCAGTTAAAAGAAATTCATAAGGACTCATTTCAACGTCTTTTGTTCCTCAAGTCTTTGTAAGTTAATTGTTTTTATTTATAATTTTTTAGTTATATTATCTATAAGATACATAGGGGTTCAGATTAGATAATCTTTACAATTTCTCCCAGCAATAAAATGCTACAATTCTGTAAGTGTGGATAGGGCTTCCAGCCTATCTTGAGCATTTATTATCCTCAATGCATTTTCAATTTTTTAATCATATAAACAAGATATAGGTAGGAAATTGTCTCCAGTTATAGAGGAAAAGTGGTAATAATGTCTGAGTACTTATACACACCCATATGAACCTTGTTATATAAGTATTCATATATCATCTGCCTGTATTTACATTTAATTTAGGGCCCATGGATCAAATAGAGCCTATGGTATGTTTCCATACAGCCCATAAGTTAAGAATACTTTTTACACTTGTAAAGGGCTGTAAACAAAAAAAAGAAAAGAAAGAAGCGAAGAAGAATATGCGAGACAGACTGTCTGTGGCCTGCAAGGCCTAAAATATTTACTGTCTGCCTTTACAGAAAAGGTTTTAAAATGTTAATTTAGTAAAATGAGAAGCATTCAGGTTAACCTCAAATTGTCTCCTAAAGGACAAGAAAATATGGAACACTTACATTAATTTGAATGCTATTAACCCAGAAATTTTCAATAATTTAATCTAAATTAGATTAACATTTACATATCAAATGTTTAACTAAGTAGATGAACTATGTAAACAATATTGTTATGAACATGTTAAGTTACCAGGAGAGCAGATTTGGTGTTCAGGATTTTAATGTTTAAAATGATGGTTAAGTGGTATACTTAGAAATGTCTACACCAAATAAGCTTATGAGAAATGCCTCTAACTTCACTAATTACAAAATAAAGATCTCTCCAGCCTCCTGGCCAAGGAAGAAACACTTGCCTAGTGATTCCATGTACTTAGAGATAAAGGAGATGTCCTTTGCTATAAGAACTCAATTCTTATTGTTTGTCCATGGCATTCAGAGATGTGTATGTCATTAATTTTTTGAAGCTAATTAATGATGCTTTTTAGCAAATAGATGCTTTTTGAAAATATAGAAGGCTTAAGGGAAGTGGGTAGGAAGAGCCTCATGAGGCACTAAAAATAGTCCTTTGAATTATGAAACTTTTCAAGCCTCAGGGCATAAGCACTTTTGAATTGGTCTTCTGGGGTATCTCGCCATCTGGGTTCCAAACCTTACAAACAGGAGGAAGACAAATGAGGTAACTAACTGCTCAATCGATTAGGTCATTCATCCTTTCTGCTGTGAAATACTTTGTAAGCTAATTATTCCATGCCGGCCTAAGTATTCCCATTCATTAAAAAAGGTCAACCAACAAACAAGCTAAAAAAGAATATGCCAAGCACTGTCGCTAGTATTGTAGGCGCAAATATGGGTAAGACATGGCTTCTGCCCTCTAGTAACTCATGATCTCACAGGGAAAATGAACATGCAAGCTCATACCACAATGCACTAGTACTAAACAGAAGACAGTGCTGCAGAGGCGCATAGAGGGAGCCATAAAACAATAAAACCACATTTCCTTTACAACACTTATTTTTCTCCCTCTACTCCCCAGCTATTTGTTTATTTTATAAATATTTGAGTTTACATATGTTCATGTGCCACTTTTAAACATGGTAGACAGTGCAGGTGAGCAAGACCTCATCCATCCTTTCAAGGAGTTTATGCTCAGAGGAAATAGGATGCAAGAATAACTGTATCAAAAAGAAGAAATGGAGATGGGCAATGAGAAATATGAATTGGTTTTGGAACACAGCAGAGGGAAAAGACACTTCAAGTTGGATCAGCAAAGATGTTACTAGAGCAATGCTGTTTGAAGACGACCTTGAAGGGCCCTTAGGGATCATCACACAGACATCTTGGATGGAATAATCTTGCAAAAGGAGCGTGGGGAAAGGCAAAATACAGTAAAAATACCTTGAGTGCCTGTGGAGTACAGCTAGGAAGAACAGACTATTAGAGCCAGATCTTCTAGGGCTTTGAAGGCCAAGCCAAGGATAACATGCCAGGCTACCATGTTATCACACCTGTGCTGTAGGGCAAACTTTCGCCTGCAACAGAATCACTTGAAGAGCCCGTTAAAACTCAAGCTCCACCCCCACAGTTACTGATTCAGTCGGTCCAGAGTAGGGCTGGGAATCTGCATCTTCAATAAGTTCCCAAGTGATGCTGGCCGGTACTGGAGAACCACTTCCAGAGTGTTAATGTGCAGGATGGATTAGAAAGGGAGAGACTAGAAATGGAAACACCAGTGAGAAGACAGTTATACTCATCTAGGTGAATAGTGAGGGACTAAGCTGGAATCAATGGACATAAGAGGAACTCTAGACAAGAATGGGTGTTTTCAAATAAAAATCCAGTACCATTTTGGTTTTTTGTTTTCCCACCACTGTACAACTGAAGCAATTAAATTCATGGGTTATTAAAGCCATGTAAAATAAAAAACGAATTTCTGCTAAAACAATAGAAGTATCGTTCTGAATTAGTTCAAAGTTCTGAATTTTAAAAAGTAGCAACTTTCTTTTTAGTTATGTGAAAAGAGATCTTTTATTTCTTCTGGTATTGAATTGGCCTAGAAAAACAGAACTAAGCCAGGAAGGTGTGTAAGTGTGAGGCTATTTCTTTTTCATACTAGAAATTTGTAATTAAATATAAAGATAAAAGCTTTCAGCTTATAATTTAAATTTGATGAGGCCACGAAATGTCATCTAATCAATTCTTCTCTCAGAAAAGATTATCTTCAAAATTTATCAACATCTATAGTTGTATATTTTCTTTATAAAGATCATGAGGGTGAGATTGTTCAGGGAGGGGAGGGCAGGTTTACGAGCTCTGGAAGGTTCAAATCCCAATTCCTAAGGTTCAGAGTTTAGACTAAAGCTACGTATTCAATATTATCATTCCAACCTCTACCAATTATTTCTACTATTTAGGTATCTAATAGCTAATTCAGGCAATATCTCTCCTTTACTTTTTTCTAGAGATTTATCTGGCAATAATATAAACTTTATTGGGAAGAAATGTTTTGAAGAAATGCCTTTTCTGGAAGTTCTGTAAGTTATAACTATAACTTCATTATGTCTAGAATTTTTATAAAACTTAATTGTAAATCTCTTTGTTATTTCTTTTGAAGTGAGATTAAAATTGTATTAGTAGAAAGCTACTAAAGTTATGTAGCAAGTCGTTTTTGTCTCTAGCCCAGACTAGTGTGAGAATTATCTCACAGATCGGAATGACGCATTCTACAGCAGTGATTCTCAGCCAAGGCGGTTTTGCACCCAGGTGACACTTGGCAATATCCAAAGGCATTCTTAGTTGCCAGGATTGTAGATATGCTACTGGCATGTAGTGGGCAGAGGGCGGAGTTGTTCAACATCCTACAGCGCACAGGACAGCCCCTGTAACAAAGAATTATCTAGCCCAAAATGTTAAGTTATGTAACCCTGTGCTAGAGAAATAAAGACCACTTAATGCAAGTTTTTTCAAGTACTTACTGTTTTGTATCTAATGCACTGCATGTGTACACATGAAAGCCTAGCTCATACGAGATATCTCCCACAGTGAGATTTATTTAATGTATAGAGGGAGCATTGAGGTTGTTTTATCATATATAAATTAGAATCACTGCCAAAAGAGCTGAATTTTTTTTGTTGTTTGTTTTTTTGTTTTTTGCTTGTGTCTTCTTTGAAGGAACCTTGGTGGCAATTCAGTCGAAGAACTGAGGCCCGGGACATTTCAGGCCCAGCATGGAATGCGATTTCTACATACATTGTAAGTGAAATAGAAGATAAATACACGTGAAAAGCTATGGGTAAACACATTATCCAGTGATTGGTGAGCTGGGTGTAAGCCCAGTTTGAACTCTGAGAAGTATGGCTTAAGAGCCATTCATTTTTCTCAAATGAGGAAACTAAGGTACAAAGAGGCCAAGGACTTGTCGGACTCATAGGCAGGCTCCGCTTTCCCCAGCACTGACCTTCGGCGGGGGCGATAAAAGGCAGCAAGCAAATATCATTCAAAGTAGCATCGTCCTGGCTATCCCAGCGGTGCTGCTGCTCTGACTTGTGAATGGTCCTTGAAATTCCACTTCTAAATTGAACTTAGATTCCTGCTTACGTGCAAGTTTCTAACTGTGTAAATGTACGGAACATAGGACTGAAAGAGTTTAAGCTTGGCTCAGAGTTCTCCTCAACCATGGGTCTCTTAAACGGTAAAAGCAGGAAGTCTTCCTAAAAACCTGCCACAGGGCACATCTCTCCTCAATAACCCAGAATGTTATCTTTTGAGAAAGTATGTAACTCTGAAGCGAATTGTCTGTGGCAATGGGAACCTTTGAGGTATGGGAAAATATGCTATTTATGTTAAGGTGTGCTGTGAAAAAACAGTCATAAAGAAAATACATCGCCGTAGCCTAATTCCAGTTTCTTTCCTGACCACTCGTCAGTAAGAAGTGTGGGTTTTATCCCCTCGCAGCTCAAAAATTCTGTGATTTCTCAGTGACACGAGCAAAGCATAATGCATATGTTCAGGGGCCTGAACAGGATTTTGGACTTATGGGAAGATTGTCCCCTCCACCTGCCTTTGAAAAGACTGTCCTTACCGTCTTATGGCTCAGAAATCCAATTTCCCACAGTTTCGGGTAGATGCAGGTGTTCAGGGTGTGTCTGGAGCTGGACTGACAGTTCCCGCAGGTGTCCCATCTGTAGCAGCCTTCCTTTTCCCTGTTTAGTTTGCTGATCCCTAACTTGGGGAAAGAAGACTGAGGGTCAGTTTCCTTTGGCGCGCGCATCAGAAGCAGCAGGCTTCTGGGGTCCTCCCACCCAGAGGTCTCGGTAGTATGAGTACAATGTCGTAAACTCACCAGCTTTGCCAAGCATTGTGTAACATGGGGAGTTTCTCATAAGAACCTGAGTTTCACTATAGTTAGGAAGGCAGCACAGGAAGAAAAAAGGTTTCCTGGGTGCCATGCCCACTGTGTATCAGCACTGTACTAAGTGCCGGGGTACAAGGAAGAATTGGGCAGGGACTTTATCCCCAAGAAACTTTAAGATACTGGAAGGAGGAAGACAGATGTTGTTGGGAAGAATATAGGAGACCCATGCCAGCATCTCTGCAGCAGAGTAACGGAGAGGAGGGAGACTAAGTGGGAAGTGGGGGGTGGGTTAGAAAAGATTCGTCATCCAGGAGGCACCAGCTTGCAGTTCTTCAGTTTCTGGGTTCATCTTAAACGACAGGAAAAGGTGTTAGAAATAAAAATACTCCTGTGATTTGCATAGAGCTGTACTGCTAGAACTAATTAATTCACAGTTATTTTCAAAAGCTTGTCACAATGCCATGAGTGTGTTCTGGAGGCTGGGCTCCTTTGTTTGGGGCCAAATCTTTGTTAGGGACAAGGCTAATTTGCTTCAGGAAACATCTGCCATGATAAGGTGTAAACTAAATTGCATCTTTTTCCAAAGGCAACTTGCCCAGGGAAGATGCCACCCCTCAAGGTGAGTCATTCGATCGTCTATACAATGTATTACTGGTGTTTTTATACGTTGAAACGATACTTTTCTCTGCATTAAACAAGTTTGTGACAAGTTTGAGGTAGACTTATCATAACTGAATGAAACTTAAGCTTCAGAGCTCTTCACTTGCATTGGCGCCTTTCAAAGTTTTAGGAGGGGCACTAACAATTTTCATATTTCTAGTTTGGCATGTTTGTATTAGGATTTCCCAGAACAGATGATGCTCAAACTCCACAAAATCTTGATTCACCCCTGGGGTTCAGGTAATTATAATTCAGTAAGTTTCTTGAATGAAGTCTTTTTATTTTTAAGTATATTTTATTGAGTATGTTGTTACCGTAGTCCCAATTTTTTCCCCTTTTGCTCCCCTCTGCCCGGTACCTCGCTTCCCCCAGTATCCCACCCCCTTAGTTCATGTCCATGGATCTTGCATATAAGATCTTTGGTTTCACCCTTTCCTATATTATTCTAAACTTCGCCCTGTCTATTTTGTACCAACCAATTATACTTCTTAATCCCTGCACCATTTCCTCATTTCTACTTCTTCCCCCTCCCAGCTGATAACCCTCCAAATGATCCCCATACCTATTATTCTGTTCCTGTTCTGGTTTGCTTAGTTGAATTTTGTTTCTATTTTTTAGATTCAGTTGTTGATAGTTGTGTTTGTTGTCATTTTAATGTTCATAGTTTTGATCTTCTTTTTCTTAAATAAGTCCCTTTGACATTTCATATAACAATGGCTTGGTGATGATGAACTCCTTTAGCTTTATCTTGTCTGGGGAGCACTTTATCTGTCCTTCCATTCTAAATGATAGCTTCGCTGGATAGAGGAATCTAGGTTGTAGGTCCTTGCCTTTCATCACATTGAATACTTCTTGCCAGTCCCTTCCTGCCTGCAAAGTTTCTTTTGAGAATACAACAGATAGTCTTGTAGGCACCCCTCCCTTCGTAGATAACTACTTTTCTCTTGCTGCTTTTCAGTTTCTCTCTTTATCTTTCACCTTTGGCATTTTGATTATGATGTGTCTCGGTGTGGTCCTCTTTGGGTCTAGCTTGTTTGGGACTGTTTGTGCTTCCTGGACTTGTATGTCTATTTCCTTTGCCAAACTTGGGAGGTTTTCCTTCATTATATTTTCACATAAGCTTTCAATTTCTTGCTCTTGCTCTTCTGGCACCCCTATGGTTCAGATGTTGGCACGTTTAAAGTTGTCCCAGAGGTTCCTCAGCCTCTCCTCATTTTTTTCAATTCTTGTTTCCTCATTCTGTACTGGTTGACTGATTTTTCTTCCCTGTGTTCCAAATCATTGATTTGAAGTCCGATTTCCTTCCCTTCACCATTGGTTTTGTGTGGATTTTCCGTCATTTCACTTAGCATAGCCTTCACTTCTTCCCTTATGCGTTTGCCGTACTCAAGCATATCTGTCAAGCCTGTGAGCATCTTTATCACCAGCATTTTGAACTCTGCATCTGCTAGGTTGGCTATCTCCTCATCTCGTGGGTTGGCTATCTCCTCATCGCTTATTTCTTCCACTGGAGCCTTGGTCCGTTCCCCCTTTCGAGCCATACTTCTCTGTCTCCTCATCTTGACAGGCTCCTGTGTTTGTTTGCCTCTGTGTCTTAGATAGAGCTGTTGTTCCTGTTTGTTGCAAGGGGTGGAGCCTAAGGTATTCATCAGTACAGCATGACCCGTTTCACCACGTTGTGATGCTGTATGTGGGGGAGGGGAAAGAGAGGTAACAATGCCGCTTGCTCAGCACTTGCCCCTTTTCCAGGCACTTCTCCCACTTCTGTATGGGACTGGCGCCTCTCTAGCTGTTGCCCTGCCCGTTGTGCCCTCAGTGAGTGGGTCTGCAGTCGTTCTAGGACCGTGGGGGCCCTCTAAACAAGCAGGCTCTGCTGAGAGACCAGCAGTTTCTTCCTCCACTCCAACCCCCACTGGTTTGCACAGTCAGAAGCAATGAGGCTTGATTTTCCCAGTGCCGGGCCTCTAAGCTGTGCAGTCTGGCCGGGAGCGCTCCCCAGGTGTCCCTCCCTGCTTTTTGAAATGTGTGACTACACTTTCTGCTGGCCTGATGCTACCACCGCTGTCGCTGCTGCTGCTGCTGCTGCCACCACCACACTGCATCCTCTCCGCCCCAGCTCTGCCCCTCCTACCTATCTGGATGAGTATTTCTTCTTTATATCTTTGTTTGTTGGACTTCCATGCAGCTTGATTTTCTGGAACTTCTGGTTGTCTCTAGTTTTGAGGTAGTTGTATTCCTTCTTAGTTGTGGAGAGAGATGCAGGGTGTCTGTCTAGGACTCCATCTTGGCCGGAAGTCGTTGAATGAAGTCATTATATTATTGATAAACACTCAATGCACTGAGCCACACCAGCCAGGGCTGATGGCTTGTTTTAAAAAATTCTTTTAGCCCTGGCTGGTATGGCTCAGTGCACTGAGTGCCAGCTTGCAAACCAAAGTGTTGCTGGTTCGAATCCCTGTCAGGGCACAAACTTGGGTTGTAGGCCAAGTCCCCAGTAAGGGGCGCACAAGAGGCAACCACACATTGATGTTTCTATCCCCCTCATTCTCCCTCCCTTCCCCTCTCTCTAAAAATAAAATAAAACATTTAAAAAAAATGCTTTTAGCTCACTTCATTGATTCTAACGATACGAGCTCCATGATTTTAGAAAACAAAGGACTCTACAATGCAGAAAGGCTGTACCTCATCCAGGTAGAGCACGTTCACATTCTGGCTTGTCCGTGGTACATCCATATTGTGCCAAGATCATAGGCACTGAGAGGATATGAGAGGAAAATCCAAGCCTTATCCCTGTTGAATTATTGACCCCACTCTTGAGAATATCAGTGAGGTAAGTCAGGCCACACGCTGAAGGCAAATTGAGCAGTGATCACAGAGACACCCTAATGCTCCCCTTGTCTACTAACCTTGATTGGGTTCCTTTAGATAGCTGTGGGCAACTAAAGGATGCCCTTTTTGGTATGGACTGGAATCTTGGCAGCTTATTCTTGGGTTCTGAAAGGCATAAACAAGACACTAAAAATAGCAGTGAGGAATCTGTCCTTTAGGATCATCTAGGGGGGTCGTTTTATTTGTAATAGTACAAAGGTTTTGAGATTGTCAAACCCAGCAGCTTACGATGATACTTCTCTTTTTCCAACTGCATCTTAGTCTTCTCATTTATAAGAAGATATTTTCTTTCTCTCAAAAGCATAGTAATTCATCCTCTGCCCCATGTTTCTTTAACACTTACATTTATTAGGTGCTTATTATGTTTCAGGCAGTATACTTGGTACTTTTAATTATGATACAAGTAAGATATCGTGACTAAAGTTCTTAGAATAGTGCTTTGCACACAGTAAATGCTCATCACGTGTTACCTCAGGCTGTATCTCATTTTCCCAACAACTCTTGTGACGCAGGTATCATTATTCCCATTGGAACTCAGAGATGTTAAACAACTTACCTAGGCTTACACTGTTAATAAGTGGTAGAGCCACTTATGAGCTTTGCAAGGAATTTGCTATTCCTTTTGGCCATTATGAATAATGCTATTATGACAGTCCCATACCTAGGGATGTGTTTCTGTGGACATATTTTTAATTCTCTTGGGTGCATACCTGGGAGTGAATTGCTGAGCCATATAGCAACTACACATTTACCTTTTCTGAGGAAGTGCCAAACTGCTGTACACAGTGTCTTCACCATTTTGTATTCCCACCAACAGTGTGTGAGGATTTCAATTTCTCCATATCCTTGCCGGCGTTTGTTACTGTCTGTCTGTCTGGTTATAGCCATCTGAGTGAATGTAAGGTAGTATCTCACGGTAGCTTTGATTTGTATTTGCCTGTTTACTTCAGACATTAAGCATCTTTTCATGTGCTTATTGGCCATTTGTATATCGTTTTTGGAGAAATGTCTCTTTAAATCTTTTGTCCATCTTAAAATTTGGTTATTATCTTTTTAATGAGTTGTAAGCGATCTTTACATATTCTGGATATTCTAAATATGAGCTTTTATCAAATATACGAGTTGCAAATATTTTCTCCCATTCTTTGAGTGGTGTTTTCAGTTTTTTTTAATATGTTTTATTGATTTTACTGTTACAGTTCTCCCAATTACTTTTCCTCTGCTTCCCTCCACCCTGTGACCCCCCTCCCTCCAGTTGTACCCCCCACTTAGTCCATGCCCATTGGTTGTGAATATAGTTCTTCTCAACATCTTCCTGTCTACTCCACTCCCTCCTACTATGCTTAATTCCTGCATCATCTGCCTCCCTTTCCCCTCTTACCCCCTTCCTCCTTTCCGCTGACCTCCCCCCATAATGTTCCCCTACCTATCATTCTTTTCCCGCTCTCATTGCCTACTTAGTTTGCCTTTGTTTTGATTCCCTAGCTTCTGTTGTTGGTTGTTGCGATACAGTTTTCATTTTAATGTTCATAGTTTTGATCCTCCTTCTCCTAAACAAGTCCCTTTAGCATCTCATATAACAGTGGTTTGGATCTCATGAACTCCTTCAGTTTTACTTTGTCCTGGAAGCACTTTCTCTGCCCTTTCATTCTGAATGAGAGCTTCACTGGATAGAGTAATCTTGGTTGTAGGTTTTTGCTTTTCATTTCTTTGAATATTTCTTGCCAGTCTCTTCTCGCCTGCAGAGTTCCTTTTGAGAAATCAGCTGATAGTCTGTCTAATTGGGACCCCTTTGTACACAATTCTCTTCTTCTCTCTTGCTGCTTTTAAGACTCTCTCTTTATCTTTAATTTTTGACATTTTGATTATAATGTGTCTTGGTGTGGTTCTTCCAGAGTCCAGTTTTTTTGGAACTCTCTGTGCTTCCTGGACCTGTAAATCTGTTTCCTTCCCCAAGTTAGGGAAGTTCTGTTTCATTATTTTTTCACATAATTATTCAATTTCTAGTTCTTCTTCTTCACCTTCTGGCAATCACATAATTCAGATGTTTGCTCTCTTATAGCTGTCCCAGAGGTTTCTGAGCTCCTCCTCATTTTCCTCACGTTTTGTTTCCTCTTTCTGCATTTGTTGACTGTTTGTTCTGATTTGTTGATTTGATCCCTGGTTTTCCTTCCCTCACCACTTGTTTCATATGTGTCTTCGTTCATTTCAGCAGGACTAGCCTTCATTCCTTCCCCATCTTGATTAAGTCCCGCTGTTATTTCTGTAAGCTGTCTTATAACTATAGCTCTGAACTGAGCCTCAGAAATGTTATCTATCTGTTCGTCCGTTAATTCATGTATTTGCTTTCTAGTCAGCTGCATGATTGAGATCTCTATCATTAACCCTGCCATCTTGGCAGGTTTTTGCTCCCTGGGCGGGGCTGTCACACCTTCTCTGCTATAGGGGGTGGAGCCCCGTGCATTTGTCACTACCAGACAACCTTTCTCACCACACTGTGGTGCTTTGCGTGGGGGCAGGGGTGCAAGATGGATTCCTGCCGTTCTCTCTCCACTGAGAGACCGGGAGCCTCCTCCTCCGTCCCCACGCCCTCTGGGCCTCACAGTCCGAGGCAATGGGGTCTGCCTTCCCTGGCATTGGAATCGTGAGCTGACGGGTTTGGTCTGCAGCCAGGGGTGCTCCCAGGTGCTTCTTGCCTCCCCTTAAATAGGGGGTGTCTGTGCTTACTGCAGTCCCTCCACCCATCGCTGTAGCAGCTGCCACCAGCACGGCTTGACTTCTCCGCCCAGGCTTCGCCTCTCCTACCTCTTCAGTCGAGCACCATTTGTTTATAACTTCATACCTTGGACTTCCATGTAGCTTTATTTTCTGGAACTTCTGGTTATTTCTGGTTTTGTGGTAGTTATAGTCCTTCTTAGTTGTGGAGGGAGATGGAGCGTGTCAGTCTAGGCCTCCATCTTGGCGGGAAGTCTGTGTTTTCATTTTCCTGATAGTGAGTGTCCTTTGAGGCACAAAATCTTTTTCATTTTTATAAAGTCTAATTTATCTATTTTTCCTTTGGTTGTGCTTTTAGTATCATATCTAAGAAACTGTTGGTCTAATCAAGGTCATAGAGATTTATCCCTTGTTTTCTCCTAAGGATGTTATAACTTTAGCTCTTACATTAAGGTATTTGATTTGCTTTGAGTTAATTTGTACATATGGTGTGACGTGTAGGCAGAGTCCAACTTCATTATTCTGCGTGGGGATATACAGTTGTCCCAGCACCATTTGAAAAGACGGTTCTTTCCACGATTGAATAGCTTTGGCACCCTTGTGGGAACTCAATAGACAACACATGTGAGGGTTCATTTCCGGACTGTCAATTCTGTTCCATTGATTGCTATGTCTAGCCTTGTGCCAGTCCCACACTGTGATTGCTGTGGCTCTGAATTAGGTTTTGAAACCAGGATGTGTGTGTTCTTCCACATTGTTCCTCTTTATCAAGATCATTTTAGCTATTCTTGGTCCCTTGAATTGTCATATGATTTTAAAAATCGCTTGTCAATTTCTGGAAAGAAGTCAGTTGAAATTTTAATAGAGATTGCATTGAAACCATAAATTGATTTGGGGAGGAGGGTCATTTTAACAGTATCATCTTCCAATGCCGAACACATCATGTCTTTCCATTTGTTTACATCTTTTAAAAGTTTCTCTACACAATGTTTTGTAGTTTTTAGTATGTGAGTCATACACTTCTTTGGGTATTTCATTCTTTTTGATGCTGTTATAGCTGGAGTTTCTTTCTTTATTTCATTTTTGGATTATTCATTCCTAGTGTATAGAAATACAGCTCATTTTTGCATATTGGTCTTGTATCCCGCAACCTTGTTGAACTCATTTATTAGCTCTGATAGTTCTTTCCTAGATTCTCAGGAATGTGTCCCATGGTCTTCCAATTTCCTGAGCATATTTTGAAGCCCTTCAGAGTTTTTATGGATATCTCATTTCTCAGCTTTGATTTTTAAGTTTTTTTGTTAGGCTCTCTTTTTTTTCTTTTCTTTTTTTTTTAATTTGCACCAACCGTTATCTGTTGCCTCCGCGGCTACCCTCTTAAAACTTTTACCTGCAATTGTTTTCACGAAATTGCCCCTGAGGAGAGAGGCTTTTGGTGCTACCCAGCTCTCAGTCACGTCAAAGACAAACCTTTTAAGTGAGTCTTCAGGGAACTACCAGACAGTTCTTTGGGAATGAGATTGTATTCCATTCTGTCCCCTGTGGTACTGGGCATGTGGGTTGTTTTTCAATGTTACCCATGGGATGGAGAGCAAAGCTCTAGGAAGAATTAAAGCAACACAGATCATTGATCTTACAGAAACCAATCACTTTTCTTGAATAAGTGTTCCCTGGATTCCTGCAAGCGTGCTGGTTAAATTTTCAGTTTAAAAACAATTGAGTCTATTTTTTCCAGTTGTATTTTTTGTTGCTTTTGTAGAAATGAATTTTCAGGTGTCCTTACTTCATAATTTTTACTGATTTGCCTACAACATGGTTTTAAACTTGACTATACGTTAGTTAAATATTTAATCGTGGGGAATGATTAGGAAACAGAAATAAAAACAGAAAATGTAATTTATCATTGAGGGTCTCCCAGATGGGTACATGAAATTTGAAAATCTATTTCTTTATTTAGTGGTCTCACAAGTAAGGTTAAATTACAAGTTATTTTAAACCCCTTTTCTTCATAGAAGTTAAACAGGCTTTGGGGTCAGAACTGCGTTCAATGCCACCTCTGCTTCTTACTAGCTTGATGACCTAGGACAAGCAATACAACCTCTCTGTGCCTCAGTTTTCTCATTTGTAAAATGGGGTAATAATAATATTTATCAGTAAGATTATTGTGAGGGTTACACTAATGATTCTTGAGAAGAGTTAACCTAAAAACAGACTTTCTTTTCTTTCTTATTTTTGCCTGTTTTGCTTGTTTTAAAGAGTCAAGAATAAAATTTATTTCAGCATTTGAAATAAAAAATTTTGTCAAAAATCACATTTGTTCATTTTATTGATATGTAGTTAAAATGTTATTTATTTATTAAACAAACATTTATTAAATACCTAGAAAATTTTAGGCACTAACAGTCCAAGAAATTGACAAGTAAACAGGTGATTACATGAAATGTAAGGAAGTTTGTGATATAAGAATACACATGGGAGTATGTAATGAGAGTGTGGTTTTCACCAGTTCCTCTTAAGATTTATCCCTTCTTTGGCTCTAAAACCAAGGAGTTGGTCCTATTTTTATTTTTAACTGGGGGGTTTAAACTGGAATTTAAAAATCTTTCTGTAGATGAAAGAAAAGCAACTTGAATTATGGAGGACGCTACAATAAGTATTTTCTGTAGAGCAAGAGCTTCCTGTCAGCATAGTCACCTCTAGGGTTTTCCATCTGAAAGTTCTTTGGCATACTTTTTTCTTTGCTATACACTTTTTTTTTTTTTAATCATCATCATCTTCTTCTTCTTCTTCTTTTTTTATTTTCCACTTTCTCTTCCCCACTTTATCATTTAGAGATCTGGGTAGTTCCCCAACAAAGAGTGTTTTACAGATTCTCTGGGTGATCTATAAGTAAAGACAGAAAATAATATTTTTTTAACCTTCTAGTTCTGTACCAACAAAATGAATATAAACTTTCGTAGCAGTTATTGAAAATGCAGATAATTTTTATTATATTGCATTTTTTTCAGAATCCTCAATCGCAATCCTTTGAGAAGTCTTGATGATCCCTATCTTTTCAAATTGCCGGCATTAAAACATTTGTAAGTATTGCGATAATCTCTTGGTTTGTGAGATGATTTCTGCTCCTTTCTACTTTTGTCAAAGTGTTAGCATTTTGCATTTTGACTAAAAAGTCGTAATTTAAATTATAACTGGTTTATTGCATAAAAGTTATTGGCATAGTAGCCCTGGCTGGTGTGGCTCAGTGGATTGAGCGCTGGCCTGCGAACCAAAGTATAGCCAGCTCTATTCCCAGTCAGGGCACATGCCTGGGTTGAGGGCCAGGTCCCCTGTTGGGGAAGCATGAGAGGCAGCCACACATTGATGTTTTTCTCCCTCTTTTCCCCTCTCTCTAAAAATAAATTTAAAAATATTTTTAAAAATAAAAAATAAATAAAATATCTTTCCCTATTGAAAAAAAACAAAGTTATTGGCACAGAAAAATGATTACGAGAGAATGCAGGTGGACAAGGGAGCCAGCAGAGAAAGGGAGCGATGTTAAAGAACACACACTGATATGTAACTTGAGAAGCATGTAGAAATACCATTGATCTCAGAAAGAAAAAAGGAATAACTTGTACATTATGTATTTTTTAAAGAGTAATGAAGTGGTGGATGCTACTGAGAATGAGAAGTAGAATAATGGCTAAAAAAAAAGTAGGTTGTACTGTTCACCAACATCATTAATTTGATGATGCAAATAAATGTAAATTTCTTCAAGAAGAGCTCTCTGAAATTATTATCCACAGCAAGTAAACTTTTGAGCTGGCTTGACAGAGAAGCCAAAACTGAAGTAAGCAGATATTAAGTGCCCTTTCAAGTACAGAATTTTGTCTTTGGGTTCATTTGATGCATGTTTGGACTTTCTCCTTCAGAGACCTGGGGAAAACAGATGTGTCACTCACAACAGTTGAGCGCATCCTCGCGCTAAACACTAATTTGGAAAAACTGTAAGTTGATTTTTCTTATATTTATTTTCACTTAGTTGTTCTTTTAGGTTTGCCTTATTATTTTCTTAAGTCGGATTCTTATTTAATAAAATTCACTATTTTAAAGTATACAGTTCAGTGAGTTTTGAGAAATGTGTATTTATGTGCCACCATGATATTTGAGATACAGAATACTTTCGTCATACCTAAAAGGCTCCTCATGATTTTTTGCACTCAGTTCCTCCTCCCACCATTAGTCCCTGGCAAGTACCAATTTGATTTTTGTCACGATAGTCTTGCCTTTTCCAGAGTCTCTTATAAATGAAATCATGTGAAGTGTAGCCTTTTGGGTTGGCTTCTTTCAGTTAGCATAATCCTTTTGGAATTCATTCATGTTATTGCATCTGTGAGTAGTTCATTCCTTTTTATTGCTGTGTAATTTTCCAGTTGTGTGAAGATACCAGTCTGTTTAAGCGGTCATCAGTTAATGGATGTTTGAGTTGTTTCTACTTTTTTTTGGCCCTTCCGTTCTAAATGATAGCTTTGCTGGATAGAGTAATCTTGGTTTCGGTCCTTGTTTCTTATCGCTTTGAATACTCCTTGCCAGTCCCTTCTTGCCTGCAAAGTATCTTCTGAGAAATCAGCTGATAGGCTTAAAGGAACTCCTCTGTAGGTAACTCTCTGCTTTTTTCTTGCTGCTTTTAAGATTCTCTCTCTACCTTTACCACTTAGCATTTTAATGATGGCGTATCTTGGTGTGGTCCTCTTTGCGTCCGACTTATTTGGGACTCTCTGTGCTTCCTGGACTTGCATGTCTATTTCCTTTGCCAAATTAGGGAAGTTTACTTTCATTATTTTTTCAAATAGACTTTCTTGCTCTTCCTCTCCTGCTTCTGGCATCCCTATGATTCGGATGTTGGTACTTTTGGAGGTGTCCCAGAGTTTTCTTATTCTCTCCTCATTTTTTTAACTTCCATATTTCTTCATTCTCTTCTGGTTGACTGTTGATTTCTTCCTTATGTTCCAAATCATTGATTTGCACCCTGGCTTCCTTCCCTTCACTGTTGATTCCCTGTGGATTTTTCTTTATTCCACTTAGTGTAGCCTTCATTTCTTCCCTTATGCTTTTGCAGTACTCAGTGAGTTCTCTGAGCATCCTTATCAGCAGTGTTTTTGAAATCTGCATCAGATAGGTTGGCTATCTCCATTTTGTTTAGTTCTTTTCCTGGAGTTTTGTTCTGTTCTTTCATTTGCACCATATTCCTTTGTTTCCTCAACCAGGCAGCCTCCTTGTGTTTGTTTCTGTGTACGAGGTAGAGCTGCTTTGACTCCCTGTCTTAGCACATCTGTTAAGTTGTATGGGGTGGAGCTTTGGGTATTTGCCAGGGCGGGGCAACCCATTTCACCACTCTGTGGCTCTGTATGTGGAGGAGGGGTCAGAGAGAGGACAATGCCACTGCCTGGCTTCTGGAGGCTTGCTCGGCACTCACCCTGCTTCCAGTCACTTCACCCACTGGCACCCCTCTAGCTGTTGCACTGGTGGTGGTTCCCAGAGTGGGTGGGTTTGAGTGCATTCTAGAACTGTGGGGGCCCTCTAAGCAGGCTCTCTTGAGTGACAAGTGGTTTCTTCCGCCACCCCAACCCACACTGGTTTTTATAGCCAGAAGTTATTATGCTTTATATTTTTGGTGTTGGCGCCCTGGGCTATGTGGTCTGGCCTTGGATTGGGATCACTCGATCTTTATGCACCACACATGAATGTAGGACTGCCTGTTCTGCCAGCCACTGGTGCCAACTCACCAGCACCACACAGTGTCCTTTCCGCCCCGGCTCCACCCCTCCTACCCATCTGGATGAATATGGCTCCTTTAAATCATTGGTTGTCAGACTTCCATGCAGTTCGATTTTCTCACAGTTCTGGGTGTTTTTTGTTTTGAGGATAGTTGTGATATTTCTTATGCTCGTGCAAGGGGCTGCTGAAGCATGTCTGCCTATACCTGCAACTTGACCTGAAGTCCTTTCTCTGGTTCCTTAAGATGGAAGCTGCAGAAGCTGAGTATTGCTTTAGCAACATCCCACATATTGACATCTCATGTTTTCTGTTTCAGTCAGTTCAAAATAGTTTCTAATTTCCCTTATGAATTTTTTCTTTGACCCATAGGGTTATTCAGAAGCATGTTTTTTAGTTGTCAAAACTGTGGACTTTTTTTTTTATAGATCTGTTAATTTCTGATTTACTTTCACTGTTGTTAGAGAACGTATATTGAATAACTAAAATCCTTTTTGAATTATTGAAACTGACTTTATAGCCAGTAAATTCTGGTAATAGGCCAGAATATGGTCTATTTTGGCAAATCTTATGCGTCCACTTGAAAAAAGTGTACATCCTGCTGATTTGGGGAGGAGTGTCTTCTACACATCATGTACGTGGATAGTGTTCTTCTAGTCTTCTATATCCTTGTTGATTTTCTATCTACTTGCTCTATCAATCACTGAAAGAAAATGTTAAAGTATCCAATTATAATTGTGGATTTGTTTGTTTCTCCTAGTCATTCTCACTTTCCTTCATCTATGTTTAAACTCTGTTATCAGGTGTATAAGTTTCTAGGTAACGTCTTCATTATTTGACATATTTATTTTGATGAAATATAGCCTCCTTCATCCCTGGTAATATGCTTTGACATTGACTTTGTCTTATGGAAATATCTCCACTCCAGCTTTCTTTTGGTTAGTGTTAGCATAGTATATTTTCTATCCTTTTAACCTATGTGTATCTTTCTATTGAAGTTGGTTCTTGTAGACACATAAAGATGGCTTTTGCCTTTTTTATCTAGTGTGACAACTGTATTAGACCATTTCCAATTAATGTAATGATTGATGCAATTACATTTAAATCTACTGTCTTGCTATTTGTTTTTTATTTGTCCCATCTGTTTGCCTGTTGCTGTTGTTTTCTTTTCATTTGTGCTTTTGGATTGAATACATTTGAGTATTTTATTTTCTTTGTGGGCTACAAAGCTATAGCTCAGATTTTGTTATTTTAGTGATTGCTTTATGGTTTATAGTATGCATCTTTACCTTATCACAACCTATCTTCCAATGATATTTTGTAGTTTCATCAATGGTATAAGAACCTTGCAATAGTGTACTTCCATTTGTCCCTCCTGGCCTTTGTGCTGTTGTTTTCAATACATTTTACTTTTACTTACATTATAAACACTACACTATATTTTGTGTTTAAATAATCAATTATCTGTAAAGATATTTAAATAATGAGAAAAACTTACATATTAACCTAAGTCACTTCCAATTCAAGTGTCCTTCAGAATTTGTAATAATCTGTATTTCCATCTGGTAACATTTTTCTTTTGCTGAAAACGACCTCCTTTAACATTTCTTACAGTGCAAATCTACTAGTGGAGAATTCTTTCAGCTTTTGGATGTCTGAGAGTATTTTGCTTTTGTTTTTGAAAGGTCATGGGTAGAGATTTCTAGCTTGATAGTTGTTGGGTCCCCTTCCCCACTTCACTATCTCAAATATTTTTTTTGCACTGGGAGTTTTGGCTTACATTATTGCCAACAAAAAAATCTACTGTAATTTTTATCTTTGTTCCTCTTATATAGTGGTTTTATTTTCCCCCTTGGACTGATTTTAATATTTTCTCTTTATTGTTGGTTTTGAGCAAATTGATTATGATGTGCTTCAGTATAGTTTTGGGCATAATTCTTGTGCATGGACTTCACTGGCCTTCTTGGATCTGTGAGTGTTCAGTATTCACCAACAGGAACGATTTGGGGCTATTTGTGCAGATTTTTATGTCTCCCCCCTTTCATGGACTCTAAGCACACATACATTAGGCCACCTGAAGTTGTTGCCCAGCTCCCTGTGGCTCTGTTCATCTTTGTTGTTGGTTGTTTCTCTTGGCGTTCCATTTTGTATAGTTTGTATTGCTACATTTTAAAGTCACCGGTCTTTTCTTCTTCTGCACTGTCTAATACGCCAGTAATCCTACCCAGTGTCTTTTTCTTGTTCTTTTTGGTTTTTATATTTATGTAGGTATTTATTGCATCTTTCCTCCATTACCATTTATCCCCCCTCCAGTGTCTTTTTCAGTTAGACACTGTAGTTTTTAATCTCCAGCTTCTTGGAGCAGGCACTATTCCTAACAGTGGGTGATATCCAGTTATTCTTCTCTCTGATCCTTTCATGTGGTTCTTTTCCTGGGCTCAAACCACTCTTCACACACAGGCACCATCCAGTACTTTGTTGAATACTCAAGAGATCTCTCTGCATATCCCCAGAGTGCTTGTCTGTGTACTTCTTTTCTTTCCTAGTATTCTGCTTTGTGCATTCCAGTCACCTTGGTTTCCCCAACTCTCATATCCATTCCTTAGGGAGTTAACCAGTCTCTGTGGGTTTTTTTTCTTCCTTACATCATGACCTGGAAGCTCAGAGCAGTAAGTTAGAACAATGCATCAGAGGGCTTCCTTAATTTGTTTCCTATCTCTTGGGAGTCACTGTCCTTCATTACCTGAATTTCAACTTCTTGAGAACTGTTGTTACATATATTTTGTCTGGTTTTTAAATTGTTTTAGGCAGGAGGTCAAATTGATCCCAACTTGGTCTAAAGTCAGTTATATTCTCCCCCCTGCCTCAATAATATTTTTTAAGTCTGTTTTGTTTTGATCCAGAATCTAATCAAAGATCAGGTATCACATGTCTTGTCTTCGTTTCCTTTAATCTAAAACATTTATCTACCCTTTTTATTTTCTGTCTCTTATGACACTGGCATTTTTGATGTGTCTAAGATGGTTGTCTTATGAATTGTCCCATAGTCTGGATTTGTCTGTTTGCTCATGATCAGATTCAAAGTAAAATATTTTGGAAGGAATACTACGTAAGTGATGTATCCTTTCTACCTCATCATTTTAAGTGGCCTATAATGCTAAATTTGATCTTTTGGTGAACATGGTATTTTCCAGATCCCTCCATTGTAAAGTTATTTTTTCCTTGGTAATTAATAAATAATCTGTTGAATGATGCTTTAAGATCAGTGGACATTCTCCTCTCAACTTTTTACCCAATTGTGCATCAGTAATAATTTGTGTCTGATCGATTACTACATTGGTGGTTACAAAGTGACACTCTTTTTCTAATTTTATTATTCCTACTACATTTATTAGCTGGAATTATTCTATAAATAATAGTTTACCTATTTTCTTTTTGAGTATTATTGTGAACTCATGGGCTCTTCTTTAAATTAATTATGTTATACCTTATTATCATTATTCTTTTGAATGTTCATATTGCCCAGATTTGCCCAATGCAATCTGCTACTATTTAACCACATAATGTTTTTCTTTATGCCCAGAGTAACTTCTAATACATTTACCACTCACAATTAGGGATTTATAAGTTAGGGACTTATCCAGAGCCTTCTTAGAAGATTTCCCCCTCCTAGTGCACTCTCCACCCAAAGTGAGACTTCTGGGTTGGGAGAAGGAGATACATCTGAATTATAACTACAGATCAGAGTGTCACCTGATTCTAGTGCCTATCACCTTTAGTCTGCCATTCTTACTCTTCTGTCCTCCCCTCTATTTATTGACAATATTCAAGAGAGCAAATGGCTGCCCTGGCTGGTGTGGCTCAGTGAGTTGGAGAGGTTTCCTGTAAACCGAAGGGTCGCGGGTTCCATTTCCAGCCAGCCTAGGGTTTCGCTGAGGGTCCCGGTTAGTTTCTCTCTCACATAGATGTTTCTCTCCCCCTCTCTCTCCCTCCCTTCCCTTCTCTCTAAAATCAATAAGCACGTTCCCCAGTGAGGATTACCAAAAGAATAATCGATGGCCAGCTGATGCCCCCCAAACTGTTCAGGTGGGAAGCCCCCATAACGCTTCTTCGCACAGCCCTCTGGTAGCCTCTGCCCACCTCTTCTACCTGCTCAAATAGCTTTTCTGCCAATAATTTAATTTTCTGCCTTTCCCTTTATAGGATCCTCCCCCGTAATTTGGCCTGCTGCCTCTGCAAATTCAGTGAGAACATTGAGAGGGTCAGCCAGAGAGTGAAATTACACTGCCCCGCTGACTGTCTGACACACACAACTTGTGGTGAGTCTGAATTGCCCAATGGTAAATTCTTTCTTTTTTATTTTATTTGTTTTAATTTTTAATCGATGATGATAAGTTGTTTTCCTTTGGAAATACCTTTCGAAGGTTCGTTGTTGTTGCTGTTTTTCTTTTGTTCTTTCTTTTTTAAAATTGTTGTTCTATTACAGTTGTCCCAGTGATGGTAAGTTTTTAAACAAATAAGGTCACCGTGTTATTTTTATTCATTCATCCAGAGTTTAACTCCCTATATTTCTGAGAATCGCTTCCTTGCTAAAAGTTGGATGAAGGAAAAAGAGAAAGGAAGGGGGCAGGGGATTAACAGCAATGAGCACACAGTGCGTGCGGTGCTCAGTTGGCGCTTTCCGTCCAAATGAGAACCTGTTGGTCAGTGGCACAGCCTGTAAACTGGCTCTGGATGCATTGGGCCTCATTTGTCCTTTGCCTCGTTGGACAGGTAGAGCTATATTTTTATTCTGTTTGTTTTGCAATTTTATAAAAAGAGTACGAGTGATTGTATTTTATGAAAATTCTATTTGGGATCTGAATTTCTGGTTTTATTATCAGAAGCTACTGACAAATCCTTCTAATGGGTGGGAGGCCTCTTGTATTCTTAGAGTGTCCAACTCTGAACTTGCTCTGAAGCTCACGGTTTTCTATCCACCAAACACTTGGGTGCTTTTAAGTATTTTTCTACAAATTAGGCTTATTTGCACCATCTGATAACTTCCAAAATGTGCTTTCATGCCCAAATAGTGTGAATGTGGGTCTCTGGCAGGGATCTGGGGCACATCATAAATAATAACACTGTGCTACTTATATTAAGAGAGTGTGGCTCATTTTTCAAAAACAAATTTTTGGCCCATTATATTACTCTCTTCTACCCCAAAGGTGGGCAGAGCAGGCATTTTAATCTCCTTTAACAGGAGAGTAAAAACAAGATTAGAGAGTGTTAAGTGCTGTCACCTAGTACTCAGATCTCTGGCTTTCCTTTTGGGGCTCCACAAGCTCCCCACTTTGGGACCCTCAACTCCTTCTCTGACCCTCAGCTTCAACAGCAATACTTTCATTATTCTGGAATGGAAACCCAGTTGCACAATGATACACTTGACCTTCATGCAGTCAGAAGCTTTGGATGGTTCCCCAAGTAAAGCTGAAAATGTAAGAAAAGACATGAAAGGAAAGGAGAGTAGGCATCTGACAACAGTTGCCTTTTCCCTTCTGTATATTAGAACCCCAAAGTATTATTCCATAGATGTGTTGAACATTCCACAGTGGCACACAACCTGCCAAGTCTCTTAACCCACCTACATTCCAGATGCCTGCCTAAATTTAAGTACAGAGCAAGAGTGGACATAGAGTTCTTTTTCTGTATAGAGCCTTTTGTTCTGGGGGCAGGGATGTGTAGAAGCAATGACCGAAGTAATGCTTTGGTGGGTAAGTGGAGAAGGGCATGTCCAGATGAAGAGCTGTTAGCCGTGGGTTTTAATCACGCTCACCTGTGATGGAAGCAAGAACACGAGCACACGAAGAGGCGGAGAGAGGACGCCTCATGCTCCCTCTGCATCTGAGCAGGACAGGGTGGGAACCATGAACGTGAGGAATCGCAGTAGATCTGCAGAGAGTGTAACTGAGTGGGGTCTTCCAGCCTTGGTTTTTCTTCAGTACCTGGCAACTGGCCCCCGGGGATTAAGGGACTAACCCTAAATATAGTTACTCTATTTCACGCTGTGGAATGTTCTGAGTCAATAACGCCCTTTAAAAACATAGCTTTTCTCCTTTTGTTGTGTTGTCAATCAGGTTTAAGTTGGGGTTTATTTTTCTCCTCTCTCAACAACATTCCGATATTTGCTGATTCCCAACTTATTTGACTGGCATGTAGGGCTTTGGACTGACAAAAAGCTGTCCCATGAGTCCTTCATGATCAAAAATGGTCTCTTCTTTTTTGACAGATGAACCACATTTAAAAAATCCGAAAGGCTCCTTCATGAGCGCGTTGCGAGAACATAAGAATGCGGGCAGTGAGCTGACAATTCAGCCAGAGGAGGTCTCCTTAGGCCAAAAAAAGAAGAAATTGTCAGCCATTCTGGGTAAGCAGCTAGACTTTAATGATAACAGTGATGTCATTAGTGCACTACAGTACAGACTGCCTTATTTCTCGGAGATTAAAAAGCAGGTATAGAATCAATGTTATTACCATTCATTAAACTTCCTTTTTAAAATGTACAAGATGGAGGTATGCCCCTGAGTCGTTTGAAAAACAATAGAGGGACCCTTCTTAAACCTAAATTTTACAATTCAAGTTACAAAAATAAATGGAGGAAACTATTTTTTGGAACAGATTTATTAACAGACTTGCTCACTGAGCCAGAAGAAGAAGAGGTCTCCAAGCCAGAGGACATGAACAAATGGGCAAATGAAAAGACAGGAGCCCAGGGTGAAGAGGAAGAGGAGGAGCCACATGAGGTAAGGGCAGCTCCTGAGGCACAAGGCCTGGACAGCGAGTCAGTTAGGACGTGCCATGAAAGCACTGAGGTAGGAAGACCAGAGGCACCCAGACTGCCTCTTGTCTTAGCCATGTGACTTTGGCCAAGGCCCAAGACAGTGATCTTCTACTTTGCTCATTTAGACAGTGGTGCCACTGTTCCTGGGGTAGACACCAAGAGGACCTAACACACAAGATAAATAAATTGCACAAGAAAATGCTAATACTAAGATTGCATAACACATTAGATACGGTATGCTCTTTAAGAACCTATATGAGAGGGAACCCCCCAAAACCCAGAATTGTCTTCTGGAGGGCGGGCCCCTTGTAGTACAGGTTTCCTCCACTAGGGGAGTATTCTAGGAACCCATCTGTAAGAGTGTACCAGCTGGTTTTGTTGTGAGAGGGTGTGTTAGGCATCAGTGAATTTTTTTTGGAAGACTCTTTCAACATATTTGATGGGTAATTTACAAGTGCGCCTGCGCACACCTTGCTGAGTGTTCAGCTGTTCTGGACAAAAACCGCATGACCCCCACACCCCACCCTCCCTATTCACCCAGTCTTGCCCTGAGTGACTTTTTGTGTTTCCCTGGATGAAAAATTCCTCAAGGGGATTTGTTTTGCCAATGTGGAATCAGTGAAACAAAGAAACAGCAGAAGCACTAAATGGCATCAAAATTGACAAGTTCAAAAACTGTTTTGAGCAGTGGAAAAAAACGTCTCAATAGGTGTATTGCATCAAATAGAGAGTACTGTAAAGGGGACTGAAGTTTAAGCATGTAAGGATAAACACACAATATTTTATAAATATATTCTGTGGGTTTTTGGGTCTCTCCTCATAAGCCATTCACCTGAAAGAGTGGGATTTTAGAGTAGTAGTTAAGAATAGTTAGCTATTCTTTAGCACAGGCTTAAGAATAGTTAACTTTTATCTTTTCCATCTCTTTGGTTTGTTTTTTAAAATTATTGCTTGTTTTTCTCTTTTAAGGTCATCAGAAATGTGCCAAGATATGGCTATAAGGAGATACTCCTATTAGCCTCTCCTGTTATCGTAGTGGCGACAGGTTTAACTGCAATCTTCTGTCTCATTATGATAAGACAACGGTTCATTCAGCTTCCCAGAATACATTCTGTCTTTAGAATAGAGTCAGAACCCACAAACTGAAAATCAAAGCCACTTTCCCACCTACTCCTCCCTGATATTTTTCTTTAGTCATGAATGCTGATATGCTTTATTATTTTATTACACATTATATTCCAAAGATTTTTAAAGGAAGCCCACTCCCAGAGATTGTGTGGAACTGAAATCAAGATAACAAGCCACTGTACTATTTTGAGAACTTACAATAGGCCAGAGTTGACATGACAGCAAAATTTCTTCAACTCAAAATGGATGATGTTGATTTGATGTATTACCAATTACTCTCTTTCTACCATTGATTTCTTGTTGGCTGAACTGAGGAGAGATTTAGACTCTCCACCCTCATAAAGTTATGTCACCCTGGTCAAAAGGACATGGCTAAAAGACAAAAGTGTGATCTTGTCAATTGACTAGATTTACTTAGCGGATTTCTTCTCCAGTGTGTAAAAAGCATGGCGTAAATAGGTTCAGTTAAAACATTGCAAACTAAATCCTGCATCAGGCCTCTCTAAAGCCTGTCGTATTTATACTCACCTCTTCCTGGAGCTTGCCTGTGTGCCTTTTCTTCAATTACACAATGGCTTGTTTTCCCAACAGGCAGGAGCTAATATTAAAAGTGATCTAATTAGCTGACAATCTTGACTACCCTACTAATCCAACCTAATACCTTGTTTACATTTTCAATGGTCATGGCAGCCCCCCACCATAACCTAGCCACACCATGCCCATTTCTACTTTTGTTCGTGCCTTTGCTCATCTAAAACTCCCTTACTTTGCTCTGCCTGTGCTGCAAGTCCTGTGAATCTCTCAAAAGCCAGCTCAAATTCCTATTTCAGCCCTGCTAGTCCTCCTTCTTCTGTGAGATTTATCATCCTTTCAGGGCGTGGGCAGTAGTGAGGCATTCCCCTCCCACGAGAACTTAAAAATATGGTAAGTAAGTTTTTAAAAGGCAGCTCCCTAAGAGAGAAATACCAAGGTCAACACATCATGGAGCAGAGCAGAGATGTGTATGGACCAAATGGCCTCCTGGTCTACCAGACTTGAGAAATACCTGGCTGGATGTGTAACTGCTAAAGAAAACATGTCTATTTGCAGGAGGGTTGGTCAGCAGTAAAAGCAGAGAACAGGTGAGGGAGAGTCTGACATGGGCATTGCCCATCCTAGCAGTGCCTAAGAGTAGAGATGGCACCTCAGGCAGCAGACGTGGAGAGTCCAGCCCACTAGCCAGGCTGTGCCTGTTGGGGAGATGCATGGATCCAGCTAATACAGTCTTTTCCTTTAAACACGGGATTCAGCTGATTCCTATTGTTCTAATTCTGTTCTCACCAAGTAGCCTTCTGACTGTGCTTCTGTGTGCCATGTGGCCTAGCTCCACAGAGTGTATTTCCCTGATCGTGTAGACACAGGTGTTGTCTGTGGAACAGATGTAATTCTCACTCTCAGGCCGTAATCTTGGCCTTCTGATTTTTTATTAGCACTGCAGTATTGACAAGGTGAGACTACCCCGATCGGAAGAAGTGAGCCCTCTCTTGGTGAAGAGTCTGACTTCTGAGCCTAGGAGCTGGGGACTAGCATGTGGGCAGCTTGCCAAGGCCTCTGGGAAGAAGTCATTGGCCAGTGCCCAGACAATACCCTCTCCCTCTCTAGTGGGCACATGGCCTTTGCTTTTTTGGATTTTCTATAAACTCCTATAATGCATTTAATTTCTATGGAGTTTAATCTCGCATTTGTGTTTATTTATGTGGTTTCATTATTTCCTCTCCCCAGTTAGATGATAAGCTTTTTGAGGATGGTTTGCCTGACTCTTCTGTCTCCTTAAAGACAACAACACTGAGAAATATTTGAAATTTTGAAATTCAATGAAAACCACTGAAAGTATGAAGATATTTAATATCAAAGGACTTCCATAAATCAACAGGGAGAAAACAAACAAACAAGGGGAGAAGAGGGCAAGGGCTGTGCGGAGCAGGATGTGTATTGATCATCTGTCACCCTCTCTGCCGATCATCTCCTGGCTTATGGGGTATGGGTTTTGTTAGCGAGGCCTTTGTTACCTCATGGCATGAAAGTGGTCTCTGATATTTTCTTTTAGTCCTTTTTATAGTATTTCTTTTATTCATAATTTAAAAAAGAAATCTGTCTAGTATTGGTTTTGTTTGTAGTGTGGTTGACTGTTTTCCCCCTACGTGAAGATTTAATTGTTTTAAAATCTTTTATTGAATGACTCATTCTTTCTTTCCTGATCTAAAAAGCTCTCTTTGGACTCTAGTCTGTTGATCTAGTTATCTTTTTTTGTACCAGTGACAGTATCACCATGTAATTCCAATTTCTTTATAACATATAAGCTGCTGCTTTTTTATCTTCTTCTTCATACATTTTGTAGGCTATTCCTGCATATTTTCTCTACCAAATACCAGCGGGCCAGGTTTTGTTTAAAAACTCTCTTGGAATTTGAATAGATTGCATTACATCGGTAGGTTCATTTGAAGGGAACTGACATCTTCACAACACCTAAGAACATGGTATCTTCACGTCGTGTATTCTTCCTAATGTCCTTCAGAAGAGTTTTAATGTTTTGATCACGTAGGTCTTACGCATTTTTTGTTAAGTCTGTTTCTAGGTACTTGATGCATTTTTATTGATATTGCAAGTGGGATCTTTCTTTCATTTTTTAATTAGTCTTTTGTGGTACGTGGGACAACTCTTGAGGTTTGCGTATTAATCATTTGATTTTGGATTCACTTACTGAATTGTCATTTTACTTGACATTAAAATTCTAGTCGATGCTCTTGCACTTTTAGGTTTGGCATCATCTCCTATGCACATGCGTTTTGTCTCTTTCCAATACTTCACTTTTCTTATTAAATTGATTAGGACCTCCTCAACAATGATGAATAGTAACAGTAATAACAGGCATCCTACTCTTGTTCTTGAACTTAAAACAAAGCTGCTGCGTTGTTTCCGGTAGATACTTTTATTTTCTTTTTCTACTTCTAAGAGCTTTTATTAGGGACTAACTGCTGAACGTTATCCAAAGCAGCCAATGAAACACATTGCCAGCTCCCTGCAAGATCCTAACTTAGGGAGTATGGAAGAAGAGTCAAAGGGTATTCAACAAATTCCTGTCCTCAAGAAAGTTATCACCTTACCTAGAAGGGAACAAATAAAGATTTAGAGATAGTGGTCATTGTGATGAATAATTGTGATGTTGCTTTCTTCTTAAAACAGTTCCGTGCCGCAAGAACACCTGTGGGCAATAATGGAGGAAAGCCAAGGTAAATATTAGTCTGACAGTTTTTAAAGTAGGATTTTACAACTAGAGGAGCTTCTTCCTGGAGGTGGCCTGAAGTGACCTCTGAAAATGGTGCGCTACTCATTTGACCCAGAAAACCCCACAAAATCATGCAAATCAAGAGTTTTAAATATTCATGTTCACTTTGAGAACACTTGGGAAACAGCCAGGCCAAAAGGGTATGCATATCTGAAAAGCCACCAAGCAGCTAAAGGATGTCACTTTGCAGAAGCAATGTGTGCCATTCTGTCCTTACAATGGTGGAGTTGGTAGGAGTGCCCAGGCCAAAGACTGGGGCTGGGTGCAGGTTGGTGCCCCCAAAAGAGTGCTGCGTTTTTGCTGCACATGCTTAAAACTGCAGAGAGCAGTGCTGAACTTAAGGGTTGGGGTGCAGACTCTCTGGGCATTGAGCACATCCAGGTGAGCAAAGCTCCCAAGATGCAGCGCAGAGTTCACGGCGCTCATGGTGGATTAACGCCCACAAGGGCTCTCAGGCCTGCCACACTGAGATGCTCCTCCCTGAAAAAGAGCAGATTGGTCCTGAACCAGAAGAAGAAGATGCATAGAAAAGAAAAGAAAAGAAAAGTCCCATAAGGAACTGAAGCAAGAAAAACTTGAAAGTAAATTTATCATAAAATAAATGCTTAGAAAAGTTAAAAAAAAGAAAAAGAAAAGAAAGAACTAGAGGAGAACTTAGAACTCTACCTCAGTCTCATTTTACAGTGAGGAAACCGCTAAGTTTGGAAAGAACACTTGTTAACTCTGATGCTTTGCCTGGACTTTGCAAAATGAGCTCCGTAGCCAAAGCTGATAGAGAGTGTGACTAGCACAGGTGCATCTGCTGCCACTGGTCCTTTAAGGAAACAGGGAGCAAAGGGGGAGGTCTTGGTTGTACTTGTTCCTGCTGGTGGTGGAGCTCTGGGGAAGGGACAGGGAAAGCCACGTGGCCTTAGGGTAAAGGCTCTGGTCTCCTTCAAGGCTGACGGAATGTAGACTATATGAGTCCTTCCTGTAAGGTGGCAGGAAAATTTCCCTTCCCCTCCTCCTGGTTTTCAGGCCCCTACTCTCTCTATTCCCTTTATCCCAACTTCATAGAGTTTTAACTGGGCAAGACCTTACGCAGTAGTTTGTCTTTTCTTTTTTTTTTTTTTTAATAATAAGGAAACAGAGAGGAGGAAGGGAAATATCTTGCTCCATGGCCACATTGCTAGTGTCAGAAAGAAGATGGTGCCTTTCCAGCTGGGGGTCTCTCCATTGATTACCCCGTGCTTGGACTGTGAGCTACACTTTATGTCAGAACTCAGTACACACGTACCACACAGACATAAGTCGTTTCTAAAACAGACTCATTATGCACTCTGATTTTTTTCTATTCTGTTTCAGTCAAAAAGAATACTTTGTAGTCTAGTGCTGGTTGTGACTTGTAAACTGATTTCACAACTCACTCAGCGGTGACAGCCTGCAGTACGGAAGTCAGCAAGCTAGCTAACTTAGCTAACTGCTATTTGGACTCAGGCATTTAGTTGTGTGATTTAACTTATAGGATAAAGCAGCTAGAAAGTTAAAAGCACCTTCTTACCCTCACCCCCACCCCCAGCAAAGGGTGTATGTGGGACTAAGTCTAAATGGGACAGATGTGAAATGCTTCTGGAGAGAGCAAACTGCTTCTGCCCAGTGTGGCTGTGCAGTTTTTCCCCAATGCACTTCAGGGCGCTTGGCCAAGGGCCAGGAAAGTGCTTCAGGCTGAAAATCCCACCTGTACTCCATGCCAGACCACCCAGAGAGGTCACCCCAGAGACATGGCAGGGACATTTTAAACAGACACAGAGAACCCCTGGAAGCCCAGTGTGCAAAGAATCATTTCCAAGGTCCCAGGTCTACAGTGACTTTGCCTCTGAGTATGGACCCAGTTACCCATTTAATCCTAATAAGGCGAGGGACAAATCACTAATTGTTGGTATGCGTTTTCCTCCAAGGGGCTTTCTCTCGCGACTCCTGAATAAGGACCGACCGGTGGAAAGCCAGATGGAGGTAAATTTCAGGAGGATCAAGCACTGTGGCGGGAAAAAGTGGGGGACAGGCAGGATTCATGTTTCCCTCTCTGTTTTCTAGGAGGGCGGTTTCTGGAGCTGGCGGCGGGGTGCACATGGCCCTTTGAAAAAAGAAGAGGCACAGCATCTGCAAAACATGGGTTCCTCTGATGAGGAGGAGCCTTCAGACATGTAAATAACTGGGAGTTATTTAGAATTCCTGTCTAAAAGGGGGAAATAATGAATAGTTTCATTGTTCCTTTCAAGAGTAAAAGCTTTGACCTTCTTTTTCTCTCCCCAGAACAAAGGAGGGAGTCTCCTCTAAAACCCTGGAATCAGTAGTAACAGAAAGTGACACCTGATCCTCCTGCTGAGTGAACCAGGTTACTAATAAATTGTTTTTCTCTACTGAAATGTGTACGTTTGTAACCACCACTAGCCATGAGGGAAAGAATTAAAATGTAAATAGGTAAATATATATACACACAAATAGCACGAGCCATAAGCAAGAAAAGCAAGGCTGAAGCAGGACTCCCGGGGTAGCCAGCACTTCCTCAAGCAGCAGTGTGGTCAAACAAGGGTGAAAAGGGACTCCTCTCCCCCATGTTCCCCAATATAGTCTGTCCCCGAGAACTGGAAGATACATCATCATCCAGGGGTGTGGGTTATTAAGTCAAATAACAATTTATCCTGGTGCTCTGGCCCCTGGCTCACCAAGCGCCAGTTATGTACAACATACTTGACCCCCATTGTGGCCCCCCATCATCAGGTCTTAGGGCTGTCAGAATATTTGGATCCCTGAGCATGCCTTTACGGTGAGGCCTGTCTTCTCCCCTGAGATCTTAAACTTGCACAAACCTGTGCCCTGTCTTGGTGTAACGGGTTCTCCATCCTTACAAGCTAGTAGAAAGTTCACAGTTAAGGGAAGAAAGTCATTTCAGATTAAGACTCTAATTAGATAGAAGTCATTAAGAAAATAAGTAATTTAGTAATGTCAGCTAAATTAATAAAAGCTTATATTCATCTTTCAGTCAAAGGTTGAGTATACAATAGCAAGCTAACATAAAAAATTGAGGAATCCCTAAGGCTCGGCCCCTTACAATGTAACAGGAGCAACAGCTCTACCTAAGACACAGGCAAACACACACAGGAGACTTCCAGCCAAGATGGAGGCCTAGAGTGACACGCTCCATCTCTCTCCACAACTAAGAAGGAATACAACTACCACAAAACCAGAAATAACCAGAAGTTCCAGAAAATAAATGGAAGTCCAACGTAGGAAGTTATAAAGAAGTGGTGCTCATCCAGAAGGGTAGGAGGTGTGAAGCTGGGGTGGAGAGGTCAAACTGTGCTGGTGGTGGCAGCAACGGCGATGATGGTGGGATGGTGGTAAGCATAGACACCCGTATTTAAGGGGAGGCGAGAAGCACCTGGAGAGCACCCCTGGCTGTAGACCAGACCCGTCAGCTTGCGATTCCAACACCAAGGAAGGCAGACCCCCATTGCCTTGGACTGTGAGGAGGCCCAGAGTGGGTGGGGACAGAGGAGGAGGCTCCCAGTCTCTCAGCGGAGAGTGAACGGCAGGAATCCATCTTGGACCCCTGCCCCCACAAAAATGCCACAACATGGTGAGAAGGGCCACCCGGTTGTGACGAGTGCATGCGGCTCCGCCCCCTATAGCATAGGAGGTGTGACAGCCCTGCCCAGAAAGCAAAGGTAAACATAAAACTGCAAGGATGGCACAGATCATGATAGAGATCCCAGTGATGCAGCTGACCAGACAGCAAATATCTACTCTAACAAAACAGCAGATAGGAAATCTTTCTGAGGCACAGTTCAGAGCTTTGGTTATAAAAATGCTTACAGACCTAACAGCAGATCTTAAACAAGACAGGGAAGGAATGATGGCTAGTCCTGCTGAAATGAACACATACAAAACAAGTGGTGAGGGATCAAATCAACAAATTGGAACACAGGGAAGGAAAAAAGAGTCAACCAGTGCAGAAAGAGGAAACGAAACGTGAGGAGAATGAGGAGAGGCTCAGAAACCCATGGGACAGCTATAAGCGGGCCAACATCCAAATCATAGGGTTGCCAGAATGTGAAGAAGAAGAAGTAGAAATTGAAAAATTATGTGAAAAAATAATGAAGCAGAACTTCCCTAACCTGGGGAAGGAAATAGACTTACAGGTCCAGGAAGCACAGAGAGTTAAAAAAAAAAAAAAGGACCCTGGAAGAACCACACCAAGACACATTATAATCAAAATGTCAAAAATTAAGGAGAAAGAGAGAATTCTAAAAGCAGCAAGAGAGAAGAAGAGAATTACATACAAAGGGGTCCCAATAAGACTATCAGCTGATTTCTCAAAAGAAACTCTGCAGGAGAGAAGAGACTGGCAAGAAATATTCAAAGAAATGAAAAGCAAAAACCTACAACCAAGATTATCCAGTGAAGCTCTCATTCAGAATGAAAAGGCAGAGAAAGTGCTTCCAGGACAAAGTAAAACTGAAGGAGTTCATCAGATCCAAATCACTGTTACATGAAATGTTAAAGGGACTTGTTTAGGAGAAAGAGGATCAAAACTATGAACATTAAAATAAAAACTGTATCACAACAACCAACAACAGAAGCTAAGGAATGGAAACAAACGCAAACTAAGTAGGCAACGAGAGTGGGAAAAGAATGATAGGTAGGGGAACATTATGGGGGGAGGTCAGTGGGGAGGAGGAAGGGGGGAAAGGGAGGGAGATGGTACAGGAATTAAGAAGCATAGTAGGAGGGAGTGGAGTAGACAGGAAGATGTTGAGAAGAACTATATACACAACCAATAGGCATGGACTAAGTGGGGGTGCACTGGGCAGAGGGGAATAAAGGGAAAACAAATTGGGACAACTGTAACAGCATAATCAATAAAGCATATTTTAAAAATTGAGTTAATTATTTAGATAAGTCTAACATTGCTGGTATTTAGGAAAAGAATATTTAGTTAATAGGATCATGATTCATGTAAACAAACAATCAACATTGACCAATTAACAACCTCCTCATTTCACTTCAAATATACAGCATTATTTTAAAGATTTTTATGGGAATATGTTACAAGAAATCCTCCATGTTAAATGAAAACCACAAAGGATTTTTTTTACTTTGTTTTTATTGTCGACACTATTACAGATGTCCCCATTCCCCCCAGAAAAATTTCACAAATCAAGCAAATAGCTCACCAAATATCTTCTCTTTTTGCCTAATAAAATTAGAAAACAAGTAAACAAACAAAATGTAGGACCCAGCAAGAATTATGTTAAATTCTGAATACCTACCTTTTTCCATACCTTTCTTAAAAATGATTTTTGAGAAAGAGACAAGAAGAGAGAGAGAGAGAGAGAGAGAGAGAGAGAGAGAGACAAACAGAGAGATGTTGGATTTGTTGTTCCACTTACCTGTGCATTCATTGGTTGATTCTTGTATGTGCTCTAACCGGAGATCAAACCCGCAACTTTGGCGTATACTCTGACCAATGGAGTTACCCGGCCAGGGTTTTCAGTTTCTTTTTTAATTCACTTTATTTATTGAGCTTTTACTGTAAAGCAGTCACTTTCTAGGCCCTGGGGATACAGAGACAGACATAAAAGGCAAGATCCCTGCTCTTCAGGTGCTCAAATTCTGCCACAGCTTTTCTCTCTCTTAACATTGTATGGGTATAAAGTCTTATTTCCTGTTGGAGATGGAATTCACATTAGAATCACTCCGGCGACCGGCGAGCTTTGAAAAATTCCCAGTACCACGACTTCACTCCGAAGTTACGAATTCAGTGGGACTTTGGTGGGGCCTGGGCTCAGGAATTTAAAAACTCCTGAGGTGATGTTCATGCACACAGGTCTGAGAACCACAGTCGGGGTGCCGTTGAAGGCTGTTTTGGGCCAGCCTCGGGGTTTCAGCAGCGATACAAGTAACTCCCTTTCAATTTTTCAAGCCTGGTGGTCGTTTTTGGTCAATCCCACTGGACGGCTAATTAGAATCCAAAAATGTGTCAGCCAGTGTCACTTTTTTAAAAAAATGTAATCTTTGTGGTATTTTTTTTCCCCATGACCATTTCGTCCCCTTATACTCCCCTCCCCCCAGCAATCCCCACGCTGTCGTCCAGTGTCACTTTAGGAACGCCTTTGTGGAAAGCCTCGCGCAGCTCAGCCCCCGGACCTCTGGTCAATCCTTTCACCGCCACACCGCTCCGCCATCGCCCTGACTTCCAGCTCCACACTGCCTTCTGCTGATGAAGCAATGCTATAGCATGGAGGTCACCACAATTAGCTCCCTGCCTCTGACTGACTGCATCCCAGGTCCGCCTTCACAAAGAACATGATTGTTCATTTTGTTCACAAGCTAGAGTTTTAAAAAGAGGAGTCTGAAAAGGGGGAGGATCAGGCTGCTTATGTACCCCACTATTTTTGTCCTTCCTAGTCTCCCATCTTTCCATTTCTGCTTATACTAACATTAGCTTGGAGAGGAGAATTCTCTTCCAGATCACTGATTCTCAATGAGCTGGATTTGCAGGCAGCGAGCCGAAATGGCCTCTTATAAGCAAATGACATTTTTTTCCTTCTCTGCTCTCCGAGGAGCCAACTTCAAAGTGAGCTAATCTCTTTCTTAATAGGCTTTACTGATTTATGCAAGAAGTAACCGGACTACAACATCCTGACTTTTTCTTCTTGATGCAACCTTGGTAAGAATCTGAAACAGGTCATGGGGCTAAGCAGCTGCTGTGCTAGGTAGAGGTGACCTCACTGCCTTCAACTCCTGGCCCAGCCAATCCCAGGTTTCGGGGTCTGCTACTTGCAGCACTGCGGTCTGTATCAGTTAGGGATGGTTTGGGTTCTAGCATCAGAAAAGCTGACTCAATCTGGCTTAACCAATAAAGGGAACTCATTCACTCACATAACTAAAACTTCAAGAAGTAACATTAGCTTCAGGCAAAGCTTGATCCAGTGGGCCTTGAGTGCCACCATAAACTATGCCTTCAGTTTGTCCTTCATTCTAGAACATCCAACTGTAAAGAGAGTCACTTTGCTTGCAGACACTTCCACTATTTACAAGTTACCTTCTTGAGACCCCTTCCAGAGGAGAAGTGATGACCTCTCCTCCACAAAGGTGGAACCCACTAGGCTGGCCACTCTCTTCTGTTTGTTTGTTTCTGTCTGTCTGTCTTTCTGGCATGAACTTGATTTGCTGCACTCCCATCGCACGAGGTGATTTTCCCATTGGTCAAGTGACCCTGTGGAAGGTAGCTGAGCTTGACCCTTCCTCCCAACGACACTGCACGTAGGTTGGAGAATCATATACAACCTCCTTACCTGGGGAAAACCCAGCTTATATCAGTTGTGGCAGCATAATTACTAACAGTATCCCCTTTGCCTCTCAAAATGGGCTCATCCGACCAATAGGAGATCCCTGCTTGGAGGGACCCTAACAGCTAGCTGGTGGGATGGTCTCAGGGCTGATGTCCAGAGAGGTCCCTGGCTATGTGGACAAAAGATGCCGAAGTCCAGTCTGCCCTTCACCTGTAAAGTCCTGCACCTGGCACAGGGCTGGGTGCTCCAAGAGGGTGCCTTTTCTTAAGGTGCTCAGGTTAACGAATATGTGCTCATATAAATATTGGTATGATTATCGGTACACATGTGGAATGTATATTCTATATACATATAGTTGCACATTAATATCTAAGTGTACTTCATCCTGTTCAGTGGTTTCATATTTATGATGCTTTCAACTATTCTTCTTCTGATGAATTTGTTTCTCTGTCGCTGCTTTTACAAGGAGGGCTACAAGGAACATCCGTGTACCTGTACCTTTGTGTCTCATATAGAGTTTCTTGGAATACATTCTTAAAAATAAGATAGCTAGATTGAAGAGTAAGTTCACTTTAAAATTTGCTAGAAACTGTGTCATTGCCTTTCCAAAGTCCTGACTACCAAAATTCCACTTTTTGATACTAAAATGTAGTTAAAAGAAAATGAAGTGGGGCTTATCAAAAAATACTACCATATGCACCTTATTAAGGAAAGAGTGGTAAATCCTTACTGATTAATTCAACGGTTTTTGGTCTTCTGTCTGCATGTGAAATAACATGGGGGTTTAGTAAAAATCTAGATTCCCAGATCTAAACCCAAGAAATTCTACTGTGAGCATTTTAAACAACCACCCAGGGGGTTCTGGGCTGCTCTGAGAAATGATGGCACACGTTTGCATCTTAGTTATATTATTTATTAGCTGCACAGAATGTTTTTTTGTTTTTTGTTTCCAAACCCAGGGAGAAGTAGCCCCCTTTCACTGAGAGACTGGGTGCATTTCAGGCCGCTGTTTGTACAGTGCCCTGGGAGTGGTAGCTCAGTCTTACAGTCTCTCTGATTGTCACAGTCCTGTGGGATCCAGGAGCTCATGTCCCCACCTCCCACGGCCAACTAGAGCCAGATGTACAGGGGGCAGCCCCTGAGCGGCAGCTGCAAAAACCAGGGCACCGCCCGCGTGTTGCTGGCGCTGTGGAGCGCTGCAGAGGGAGAGCGCAGAGATGATGGTGCCCGCCTGTTGGAGCGTAAAGACGGCACCTGATGAGAAAAAAGAAAATCGAGAGCTTAAAAAAAAAAAAAAAAAAAAGGTAGTAAGGCAGGGGAGAGTGTGAGAACGGCTGCCACCAGCCCCTGTCCCGAAGGGTTTCCCAGCAGGCCCGGCCCCTCGGGCCAAGGCTCTAAGATCAGCAGGAGAGTCTCTTGCGTGGAAAATCTGGGCACTTTTCAGAAGGCTGCTTCCGCGCTGGGCCTTTGGGTCTCCCGGATGCAGCCCCGTTGCTTTTCACAGCCAGATGTTTGGGGAGCTTGTCTCTGGAGTGCAAATCTAAAAACGTTGGTGACTGATGTGGGGCACCCGCCCTCAGTTCCAATGGAGAAGCCCTGGGCCTGTGAGTCCCCGCGCGATTGTGGATTAGGGAGCCGCGTCTCAGCCCCTCCTAACCACCTCCATGCGGCTTGTTTCTCGTTTGCAGATGTGAAGCAGCAGCTGAGCGAGTTTTCAGGATTTTCCCCCCAGAGGACATTGTTTCATACGCCGCTGTCGATCTGGTGTGTCCGCGGAAGCGGGGAATTCAGGCTCTTTTTAGCTCACAGCCTTGGACACCTCTGTGTATTATCTTTGCTCTAATCTTAGCTTCGATCTTGAGCTCTCTCTGCAGGGAAGGCATACAATTGAACAGTCTGCCTCTTGTGCCAGTTCTAGTTGGAAAACCTAGTCTGGTCCAGGGAGATTTTTCCAGCAAGAGACTGTCTTTGTAAACCACCCATAAAGTGGCACTGAGGTGAGTTTGTTACTCAGCTGATCACTGGAAAGCAGGTGAAGCTAGATTCTATGTCTTGTTGAAAACTACTCCACTTTACCATTTCCAAAATAAGACAAGCCCCCACCCTTCCTGGCAGCTATATAGAACAGAAAACTAAAAGTCCTTTGAAAGAAAAGCCCCCTAAACAGCCCAGGGAATTTTGAAAACCCTTCAAGAAGTTATTGATCTCATTTGGGTGCCTCTGTCCATAGAACTTTGGTATATGGTCTGAGCGGAGCCAGAGAGTAGGGGGAACACCGGCAAATGGCAGCAGGAGGACACTTGTCAGAGGAGGCCTGGGGACAGAGGGCCATGGTGAGGAGGACAGTGAGGGACCAAGACTCGCCCATGCCAGCCTCCTTCTGGGGTCCAAGCTGAGTGAGAAAGGAAGTTTTAAGTACAGTGGTGCCTGTTGACTTGTACATGCAACAGGGGTCTTGGGTCACCACAGGGCTCAGGGTATTTGCAAGAATAGTTCCAAGTACTCACTGGACTGGGGCTGTTTCTGGGGAAGTGGTTTCCACAGCGAGAGGAGGTGAGATGTTGATGTCACCCTGGGGGCAACACTGAGCTGTTTCTTCTCACTAGAACTCTCTAGTCATTGTTTCCCTTAGCAGAGCAGAAACTTCTCTGTTATTCTACAGCTGTTCTAACTGCAGAGATGTGACAAAGTGCAATGATGCCATGAGCCCTGGGCAGCACAACCCAACCGAAGCCACATCCTGGGCTTCAGGAGTCATGAGCACAGGCAGCCTCTCAGACACCGGTTCATTCGAGAGAGGTCCGTCAAGGGCCCCAATATACACATGGAAAAGGGCACGAAGATGTGTTAGATATGGTGCTAATGTGCATAAGGAACCTTAGGCGATCTTAGCCTTTGGCCAAGGTAATCCATGGTTAGGAATCTATTTCCTATGTAAGTAACTTCAAATATGGAAAAAAGATTTATTCATAAGAATCTATGGCATCCAGCACATCGATAGCAATTTAAAACTGGACCCAATTTAAAGCATCTACAATATGGAAATGGCGAAGAAAATTATGGCATCTTCATTTGGTTGTCTATTTGGGAGCTTTTACAAACAATGCAATGATGTGGGAAACACTTATGTTATAATAAGTTAAAAAACAAAAACAAAGATACAAATTGGCTTATTTTAATTAGGACCCACCCAGTGTCCGGGAATGTCGCCAATTCCATACAATATTTTTTTGTGGATGCTGGTCCAAGGAAAGAAGGAGAATAGAAGTATCAAACAGAAGGTTCCCCCAGTCATCGACCCCCTTGACCACCTAATGTTAAAGGACTGCCCCCTCTTCCTCAATGTGGGCAACTGCAGTAATGATGACTCATTATTCTGAGAGTTCTTTCACTTTCTCCATCCCCGTCCCTGTCCCCAGGCTTCTGCTTGTATGAGATGAGTAGATGGTGTTTGTGGCAGAGCCAGTTCCACCCTAATCTGCATGTCCAGAGCCGACATGTAGCTTCATTTTCTGGTGGTAACTTTGGTACCACGAAGAGCTTAAGATTTGGACGATAGTCCTTTATAGGGCAACAAGGAAGTACACAAGTCAGCATCCTCTTTTTTTTTTTTTTAAAGGATATTTTATTGATTATGTTGTTACAGTAGTCCCAATTTTTTCCCTTTTGTTCCCCTCTGCCCAGTACCCACCTACCCTCCAGCAATCCCACCCCCCTTAGTTCATGTCCATGGGTCATGCATATAAGTTCTTTGGCTTCACCCTTTCCTATATTATTCTTAATTTCCCCCTGTCAATTTTGTACCTAAAATTATGCTTCTTAATCCCTGCACCATTTCCCCATTTCTCCCCCTTCCCCCTCCCAGCTGATACCCATCCAAATGATCCCCACACCTATGATTCTGTTCCTATTCTTGTTTTCTTAGTTGGATTTTGTTTTTATTTTTTTAGATTCAGTTGTTGATAGTTGTGAGTTTGTTGTCATTTTAATGTTCATAGTTTTGATCTTCTTTTTCTTAAGTAAGTCCCTTTGACATTTCACATAATGATGCCTTGGTGGTGATGAACTCCTTTAGCTTTGCCTTGTCTGGGAAGCACTTTATCTGCCCTTCCATTCTAAATGATAGCTTTGCTGGATAGCGTAATCTTGGTTGTAAGTCCTCGCTTTTCATCACCTTGAATACTTCTTGCCAGTCCCTTCTTGACTGCAAAGTTTCTTTTGAGAAGGTAGCTGATAGTCTTATGGGAACTACTTTGTAGGGAACTCTCATCTTCTCTTTTGTTGCTTTTAAGATTCCCTCTTGATCTTTCACCTTTGGCATTTTAATTGTGATGTGTCTTGGTGTTGTCCCCTTTGGGTCCAACTTGTTTGGGACTCTGTATTGGCTGTTTATTTCTTCCTTATGTTTCAAATCATTGATGTGAATCCTGACTTCCTTCCCTTCACTGTTGGTCCCCTGTAGGTTTTTCTTTATTTCACTTAGTGTAGCTTTCATTTCTTTCCTTATTTATTTGCCATGCTCAATGAATTCTCTGAGCATCCTTATCACCAGTGTTTTGAATTCTGCATCTGATAGGTTGGCTATCTTTGTTTCGCTTTGTTCTTTTCATGGAGTTTTGTTCTGTTTTTTCATTTGGGCCACATTTCTCTGTTTACTCAACTTGGCAGCCTCCCTGTGTTTTTTTCTGTGTATTAGGTAGAGCTGCTTTAATTCCCTGTCTTGGAGCACCTGTTACGTTGTAAGGGGCAGAGTGTTAGGTATTGACCAGGGCGGGGCAACCTGTTCCACTGCTTTGTGGTGTTGTATGTTGGGGAGGGGTCTGAGATGGAACAATGCTACTTGCTCAGCACTCGCCCTGTTTCCAGTCACTTCACTCACTTTCCATATATGACTGGTGCCCCTCTAGCTGTTGCCCTGGTGGTGGTTCCCTGAGCAGATGGGTTTGAGTGCTTTCCAGGACTGTGGCGGCCCTCTGAACAGACAGACATGGGTGGTTTCTTCTCCCGCGCAACCCCACAGCCAGAAACTATGAGGCTTTATTTTCCCAGCGCTGGGAACCTGCGCTTCAGGGTCTGGCCTGGGGCTGGGATCACTCCCCAGGTGTGAGTGTGGGACCACTCGTTCCACCAGCCGCCACCACTGCCTTGCTGCTGCCTTGCCACTGCCACACCGTGTCCTCTTCACCCCACCTCTCCATTTCTGCTGCTCCTACCCAGCTGGATGAATATTTACTCTTTAAATTCTTAGTTGTTAGACTTCCATACAGTTTGATTTTCTGGCAGTTCTGGTTGTTCTTTGTTTTGAGGTTAGTTGTGATCCTTCTTATGATTGTGCAAGGAGGTGAAGTGTGTCTACCTATGCCTCCATCTTGGCCGGACATGTGAGCTAACTTTTTATTAATCAAGAGATGAGAGAAGATTTCTCATACACACTAATCACTGGAGTTCAAAACCATTCCTGACGGGTAGTTGGAGTCTATTAGTTTCCTCAAACTGCTGTAACAAAGTACCATAAACTTGGCTTAAACAACAGAAATTTATCCTCTCACAGTTTTGGTGTATAGAAGTCCAAAATTGAAATGTTGCAGTCCAATGTTTGTGTCCCTCTCCCTCAAACTCATATGTTGAAACCTGACCACCCAATGCAATAGTATTATTTCTTTTGGCAAGTAATTAGGGTTAGATGAGATCATGAGTGTGAAGCTGACATTCACTTCCCTTTGAAGGCCTAGCAAACAATACTTAGGATTGTTAGCTGTGTATATACTGAGATTACAATTTGTGGTTGCGTTTACTTTAAAAGGCACACATGACATTTTATTTTTCTTAACGACATTCAGTCTACCTTGTATATACCTTGTCCTGTCTTTATATGAAATTAAGGATTCTACTTCCTTATGTTAATCTATGTCCCCTACATTTTTAGCAAAATGTTTTGCATGTAGCAGTAGCAGGTGCTCATCAAAGACTGGTTGGATAAATGATTGTTAGTAGGTGATAACTTGTAACAGATGAAGTTTTGATCATTCTTCTGTGAGTGCCATAATTCTAAATATTTTGTATTTGGGAAACTAAAACTTTATCTAATTAGATTTTATAGGCAATTCGACCAGTGAATGTTTTGAGTAGCAGACTTAGTATGCTTTGAGTTGCTATTTCATGTTGCTTGCCAGGCATTTTTGTTCATTGGATGTGGTGTTAAGTTGTTGGATGTCTACCTTTGTGAGACACAGTATTCCTCAAGATTAAGATAAAGGGATAACACACTTGGTGTTCTCAACTTTTAGAATATGTCCACTTGCCAAGTTGAGTAACAGTGCATGACAGCGAGTTGTCTAGGCTAAACACCAGTTTCATTAGTTTTTTGTTTTTGTTTTTTTGTGACGTGTACTTCCAGACAATAAAGGCTGGGAAGAAGGTTGTCAGGTAAATGTGTGTATGTGTGTATGCTTTGTAAGTAAAAACATTCTAGGGCTGGTTTAAGATACTCCAAAAGCACATTAACAAATGTGGTTGGTGGATTGGAATCCTGCTGTAGTGTCAAGGCTAAAAGACTAATATCCTTTACTGGTACTTTATATTCATTCTATAGACTAGAATGATGGTTTAAGTACTAACATACTAAATTCCTAGTATAAGAAATAACTCATTCCTCTAGCCATCTATTGAGTACTTTGTAGCTAATATAGCTGTTGATGGTGCAAAGACATTGACTGATGTCACTAGCTTAATTTTCTAAAATTATAGATTTAAAAAGTCTTATTCACTGGAGATTAAGTGTTTTCCTTTTTTGGAGAAAACTTTAAATGGGTATGTAAAGTACTCCGATGACATTGTTGTATGGCTGCCAACTTGTTAGTACAAAATCAAAATCATCTTGCTTTGCATAAGGTAGAGGTACTTGGCTGAATAAGGCTTTTATTTATTTTTCTTGATAAAATTCAAAGTTATTTCAGCCTATAGGTTTTATGACCTATTTTTCCAGTACCCTGAGAAGGCTGGTCTGGAAAACCTATTTAGAATAGGTATTTAGTAAAGTACTGACAGTACCTTGAAATCAAACATTTGCTAATTAAAGAAAAATTAACTCATAGTTGAAATAGAATAGTTCTTTCATTTCACTTGTGTGAGCCTGCTGAGAATACTTATGTGGAATTTTGAATTTGGAACCTCTGATGGCTACAGAAACAAAAGCTCTGGTGTCGTCCTGGGCTTGAAGAAGCCTGTCTTCCTTCGAATTATGTGAGGAAGGGATTCCATACTGATGCTAAATTTTCAGAAACCTAATTCTAGCAAGAGAGTCATCGCTGCATGAGGCCAATCCTGGAATCAGTTTCCTTTAGAAACCAGTACTATGTGCTAGACACTGGGAATAAGATGCAGCTCTTCTCTCTTGGAGTTTATGGGCCAGACGTTGTGCCAGACAGTAATTTATAAAATAGAATATAAAAGGGGCTGTGAAGGAAGCAAATTGGGTGCTAGTTATAGTGTCTGAAGAAAATGGTTTAATGTGCCGGCTTTCACACCGGAGTGTCTTCTCCACATGTGCGCACAGGGCTGACCTCTGAAAAGGCCGTCATTGCTTTTCTAGATTAATGGCCGTGTTGAGCCAAGTGGGAGGGGCACCTTTTCCCAACCATTGTAAAGGGTTGTATACTGGGTTTCAGACCCTGTTTCCCAGAGTGAATTGCTCACTATCAAAGCCCATCTGCAGAAATTTTGGAGTCGTCCCTGACTCAGTGGTAGCCCCCACCTAACAGAGTGGCAAGTGAAGAATCAGACGTGGATTCTGAGAATTTCCAGGAAATGACAACATTTTAGAACTGTAAAGTGTGTCCCCTTCCCAGCCACCCACACTGATGTTCATTCTGTAGGTCAGCTACTTTTTAAAAAGCAGTGTAGCCAAAGGGCAGAAGAATGTCACTCAGATTTCAGCTTTAAGGGGGAGTTCAGGTTGCAGGAGCTTGACCAGCACTTGGGAATTTCCTGGGATGCCAGGCCCTGTGGCTTCCTTGGGAAGCTCTGCAGCAGGCACCTCTGCCCCCGCAACTTCCCACCCTCTTTACCGCCCGCATCCACCGCCCCTGGCTGCTGGCGTCCGTGGCCGCCAGGTGTGCAGCCCAGTTCTGCCTCACTGTGAGGGGGAAGGGGAGGTCCGTCAGGAGGGAGCTGTCCTCTCTGCAGAAAAAAGGACCCCTTGGTCCCCAGTGATTCTGGAGAAAAAGGCTGGCTCTTCTGTAGTACTCTCACCCCAGACTAATATAACTGCCTAAAGGTTGGAACCTGAGGTGGGGGAGGGGTGCTTTCTTGCTAAGGGGCACGTGCATGATATGGCTGCCAATTGTGACACAGCTGCCAACTGTGACATGCTGCCAATTGTGACATGGCTGCCAATTGTAGGCTCCTGCTCAGTGCGTGCGCCTGCACCTCATTTGTCTGGGTCTCATTGCGCTGCCCCAGACACCCCTGCTCCCGACACCAGATCGCTCACTGTGCCCTGGGCCCCCAGGTCACTCACTGTGCCCCATCCCCTCCGGGTCACTCCTTGTGCCCCAGCTTTCCTAGGTTGCTCATTGTGTCACCCGGACCTCTGCTGGCATGTCCGGGCTGCACCTCTGGGCCCCACTGATTGTTGTACAATTGCAGCTGTTGTGGCTGCTGGCCGAAGCATCGCCAATGTATGATGCGAAGTTGACAACGGACAACTTCCTAGACAGAAAAACATTTTCAACACTTCAGGAGATCCTAACTCAGGAACCAAAAGCCCCTGAGACGAGAGAACCTCCTGAAGCTATGACGGAGCAAGACAGCTCAGCTCTGCTCCAACGGCCTCTTTACCCGTGGAACAATGCAGACCCTTCCACAGGCCTGCAGAAGTTTCCAACTCAGCCTCCCAAGTATAATAAACATATTAAGGTGACAGGTCGACCTTCGGACCCGGAACTCACGGTAAAACCAAAGGCTACTGTGGAGGCTGAACGTCTGACATCCCCACCGCCGGCCACAGCTCCTCCGAAACACCCTGAGGAGACACTTCGACATCCAGAGACTGTTCAGCCCCAGAAGCCATTCTGGCCTGAGGTAACAGGCCTACATTTGAACCTGGACCTCATCATAAAGCCAGGAGCTATCGTGGAGGCTGAACATCCGACACCCTTGCAGCAGGCCACAGCTCCTCCGAAACACCCTGAGGAGACACTTCGACATCCAGAGACTGTTCAGCCTCAGCAGCCAACCTGGTCTGAGATAACAGATCCCTCTTGGGACAAGCAGTTTATAAGGGCCCATCAGGCAGTGTCATCTGAGGTCGGTCCTCCAATGCCTGAACAGAATACCATCGTCAATATATGTGAGCTCTGTTCCTGCCAAAATGAGACGCTGTCTTGTTCTGGCCTCGGCCCAACGCAGAAGCTCCACAGAGTGCCTGTGCCAGACCCCGACACGTACAACGACACCTTCACCACCTTGTAAGAATTGCCTTTCATCCTTTGTTCTCCGCAACATGCCTGACCTGCCGGCCTTCTCCTCCTGGTCTCCCTGAGCCGTCCTCATCTTCTCAAACCCACACTGACTACTTCCTGCTTTTATATTTTGTTTGTCATCTATTCCTTATCTTCATTCTCCTTCTTACCATTGTTTCCTCCTCCGCATTTTTCCTTAGTGATTTTTCTTTAGCCCCATCACTTCATTCCTTAACCCTCTACTCTCCGCCCACTTTTACGCCATCCTCTTTACAGCTTCGTGGCCCTCTCCGAATCTCATTGGTGGTGATACAACAAATTGGATAAGAGAAGAGATTCTAGAGCCAGAGTGCCCGAGTTTGAATGCAGTTATGCCATATATTAGTGTTTGGATTCAATTTCATCATCCGTAGAGTCAAGATTATGATAGTTATCATCTCTTAGGATTGTTGTGAGATTTAGATGAGTTCACATATGTCAGTGCCTATCATATATGCAGTTATACCCAGAACTCACATTTGCCACCTGGCTTTCTAAATATATCACCCATTCTGTGTCCAGCCAGGGCTAAGTACTATGGGAGCCACAGATGTATGACATTGTCTATAAAACATGACAATGACAGGTGGGAAGAAAGGGAATATGACTAAAAAGGGAGATGATATATAGTTAAGTACTAAAAAAGATACGGGCCAGAGGTGGTATAATTCAGCAGAATCTGTAGTCACTGGCCTATGGAAGTCGGAAGACTGCATGGCTAAGCTATAACTTTAACTGGGACTTAAAGGTGCCTGTGGTTTGTTACATAGAGGAAAAATAATGTGTACAGTCTTGGCAGCAGCATGGCTGCAGGAACGATCAGGACTTATTAGGCTAGTCTTGCTGTCAAGAATTGGTTTAGGAAGCGGTGAAAAATATGCTTATGAAAAACTTTGGCTCTAGGAGTTTGGAAATTGCACTGAGACTGGGAGAGCCCCTGAATGTTTTCAAGTGAGAGAGACAGGTGGTAAAAATAAGAGGGTTATTTTAAATTCCATATGTAGAGCGATCTCAAGAGGAAAGCCTGATTCAGGGAGACCAGTAGAATACTTGAGCAAAATCTAGCAGTAAAGCGAGAAGAGTGGTTGTGATAGGAGGAGAAAGAACATCCTGGGAACAGTGTAAAGAAAAACCGACAGGCTGTAGTAACTGGCTGGAGTTGGGGAATGGGATGTACAGGAAAGATAAAAATCAAATACGACCCTGTAAAGTTTCTGTCCTGGGTGATGAGGAGAACCACAGTGGTGTACGAGGTGGACAAAGAGCAGTTGGAGAGGAGAGCCAGACTGAAGGAGACAAGTTCAGACTGGGCAGTTTTTATTGGGGAGCCGAAAGCAACCAGAAGGATTCTGGTTGGGTGGAAGTGTCCACTGTGCAGAGGGACAGACAGGGACCCGTTTGACTTTTCTCACCTTCCTGGGAAACGCGCATATAAACTGGATAGGTAAGTTGTCACTGAGGGACAAGGACAAAGCTAAAGGTGAAGATTCAAAGTCACCCACGGAGTTAGTGGTTGAGACTGAACCTTGGGAATTTCACAGCTTCTTTTAAACACTTGTAATTCATGGGTACAGCCTCCCTGTGTTGTTGGTGTTGGTGTTAAAGTCACAGAAACACACAGGACAAATGTGAAAATCCCACGCAGCACTTCCCGCCACTCCTGTTACCACTTTGGCATGTGTCTGTTCTTGCAATCTCTCTCTTTCTTCTTTTCCTTTTCTTTTGCAGTTTCCCCCCTAAAGAGGTAATACTTTACTCCTTGCTCAGTGATTTGTGCTTTTCCTTGTCAAATATGTCTGTGAGATCTTTCCATATCAGTCCTTCTCATTTCTAATTGCCCTTATCTTTCTAACACCTGGAAAGATTCCCACAGAGGGCACTGACCCAAAGTTTTGCTGTGGCCTGGCTGACACAAGGTTTCTTTATGTTAATTTGCTGATAATGATAAATTTTTCTGTTGAATTATTATTTTTGCATTGGTTTGTACAAGGAGTCATTTTAGACACAGGTGGTTTGGGAGAAAATGCATTCAAAGTAATTAACTGGCATTACCTAGCCTAGATAATAAATTGAGGTTCTGAGGAGATGCCTCATGGTTTGTGCCAGGGGCCCCACATTATGTCTTTATTAATTTGTGCAGACTGGGAAAGCTGATAGCTGTGGAAATTAGAAAGCTGGTATTTTCTGCATTTGATTAATCCCCACAAGCTTGCCATGACTGTTTTAATTACTGTTTGTTCTTTTCCTGCCTATTTAAAGATATTAACTGTGTTTCTTTGCAGCAATTTAAAAGGCAACTCTATTTCTTACCTTGATAAGTATTCATGGAGGTTCTTCCATACAACTGAGAAACTGTGAGTATAGTCTCTCCAAAAATGAATACAAACAAACAAACCTGACTGCACTGTAAGATCCTTCTTAGTCCCCAATTTTGAGGTCAGTAGCTCTGAGAAAAGGTATTCACCTCCATATCATAAATCAACCTCTATTGATTCCAAGTCTGTGTTTATTTTAAAAATTAAATTGGCAGGCCCTCTTTAAAATGAATCAATTTAACCTTATTCTTCACTGTAACAAGTAATACATGTTTATATTCTCAGTATATAAAAATGAAATACAGGTATAGTGAAACCTTCGCTGCCGCCCTCGTCCCCCACCCTTAAGGTGAGGCTGTTCTGAGCTGTTTACTGTGTGCCCTTGCAGACCTTTCCCCGTGCCTTTGCCTACATACTGATAGCACGATAGGCATGTTGTATGATTTTCATTTTTTTTTTTTTTTACATAAATGGTAACAACTTGGTCCTTCCACCTCTTGCTATGTCTTAGATTTGTTTCCTTCCTGGTTAACCAATTCATTTAAACTCCTGCATAATATTCTACAGGATGGGTGTGTTACAGTTAAAAATACCCCTATTGATGGATGTTTAGATTACGTCTAGTTTTCCTGTTGCACGTATTGCTGCAATGAACATTCTTGTACATGCATCTTTGTGAACATGGACAGGCTTTCTGCAGAATAGATATTTAGAAATGAAATTGTTGGGGTGAAGACTATACTGATATAACATTTTAACTGCCCTCAAAGAAGTTGTGCCAACTTATGCTCCAGTCAGTAGTAGGCCACGACAGCATTCATTTCCAGCACTGATAGTCTCCATTTTTTGGCTTATGTAATGAGTGAATAAAAGGGGTCCCATCTGAATTTGAATTTTTCTGATTACTTGTAAATTTAACTGAAGAGTATCATGCGTAGTGAAATAAGCCAGGTGGTGAAAGAAGAATACCATATTATCTCACTTCATACAGGAACCTAATGAGAAAACAAACCAATGAGCAAAGTAGAACCAGAGACATGGAAACAAGGAACAGGCTGACAGTGACCAGAGGAGAGGGGAGAGGGGGAAAAGGGGGGAAAGAAGGGGAAGGGTCTAGTGAAGAAACTAGTGTAAATGACCCATGGACATGGACAACATGGAGGGGGTTGCTGTGGGAGAGGGCTGGGGGTGGGCAGGGCAGGGGAGAGCAGTGGGGGGGGAAATGGGGACAATTGTAAGAGAACAACAATTTTAAGAAATCTTTAAATATTGAACATTTATATTTCTTCTCTGATTTTGCCCTGTCCTTTTTTGCCTATTTTTCTTTTATCTTTTTAAAATCAATTTGTATAAAAGTCAGTTTAGGTACACAAGTAGTTTGGGAAAAATATTTACATTCAAAGTAATTAACTGGCATTTTTTATGACAAGTTTGTGTGTCATATTATTAGTTCAACTCGAATAGATGTCATAAACGACCTCTGAGTTAATAATAAGAGACCTACTAGCCATAGTAATCTAAAAATAGGGTTTATGATCACCCTCTAAGATATCTTATTGGTAACAAAAAATGCTAGAACCAGGCAGGTGTTTTTTTTTTAACTTATGAATTTCTTTGAAATTATATATAGTTTATATTTTTCATGATAGAGTCTGAATTGGAAATTTTATTTCCCAAACTTGTAAGAAAAACGGAAGTCATTTAGCACAAGAAATAAATAAGATTGGTTTTCTTTAAGGAGTAGAGAGAACGGGGTAGTCTGAAAGATGGTGTAGGAGAAAAAACTTTGGATTGTGTAACTATATACCTATGGAATTTTGAGCCATGAGAAATATACATTACACATTTTTAAGGTAAAAATTAAACATTACTTTTTAAAAAAATAATATGTGTTTGGGATCTTATAGACAATAGCATGAATCTGGGAAGTGTTGAAGATTTCTAAGTCAGCTTGAGATTTCTACCTTATGCGGGAGAGGTCTCTAACGTAGGGTCAATAGGCTCCCCAGAGCAGGATTTCTTCAACTTTTTGTTTTTTCCTTTAGTCTCTTTGGTGATTGGCAGAAGCCTCTGTTCTTGGGGACTATGTTTTTAAATGAAATAGAAAAACAATAAAAAATAAATTTAAAAAATATATAAGAAAATAAAGGAAAACTATTACTGAAAAAAAGTTTTCAAATATTTTTTAAAGCTATTGATATAGTAATAGATCTGCTTCTCTTAACATACTAAGAAACGAGCTATAGTGGTAGATCTAATAACTGGTTATAACTTCTAAGTAGTGATGTGAATGACATCTGCAACAAATATGTGATTTGAAAATACGCATACAGTTTTAAGTGATTTAGGGAGGTACAATTTTTTCCAATGTTTTACATTTATGAAAAGGTTTACTATAAACATTGTTGGACATGGCAGTTTTTTTGCTTTTTCTTTCTGGACCATTTCTATGGAAATATGAAAGCGTGAGGTGAGAAAGGGAGGTGAGAAAACAATGAATCAGAGCATCACCCCTGACCATTCCCGCTGCATACACATTCTGGCCATCACTGCTGTTCCTTATAATGTGGTGAATTTCAAGTTGAGGCCAGGGTCTTTGATGCCTTTTTAGGACTCCAAGACTTGTTTGTTGGAATTAAAGTCTTTGTGTTTTTATTTTCATGTTTGTTTGTTTTTAAAGGTAACTATATCTGTGTCATCTGAACTACCTTATAACTGAGAACAGTCCCTGATCTTAGTTGTTGAGTTTCTGGGCCGTAATATTTTGCCATATGCTATGAGTAAAGAATTAAGCTTTGGGGTAGAATGATGCTACAAGATGCGGTTATAAAAATATGTGGCCAACAGACATTGAGCAAAAGCAGAATATTTCAAACGCTGAACTTGATGGAAATGGCTTCACAAGGCAACACAGCACCTCCTCCAATCCCCAAGGCTCCTGAAGGGGGCACCACCTAATGTCATGTGCAAGGAGCGCGGAGTCTCCTGCAAGAGACACCCACGTTGACGTTTGGCAGAGCTGCTTCCGTACAGGCTCTCTACCACTCCCTCGCTCCGTTCTTGGAGGCACTGGCCCTGTGCCTTTCTGCTCCTCACATGTAGGAAATGAGTGAAACTCCCCTCACTCCCCACCCCTAACCCCAAGCATGTCCCTCGTCGTTACTGAGAGACTAGATAAAGCAAAGGCCTTCACATTCCTTGGGCAGACCAGGTGTCAGGCTTGTCTGTGGCTCATTCCTGTTCCCTTCCTCTTTCATTATGGAGAATTCTGGCCAGATCGCTCAGTTTTCTAATTTATTCAACTGTCATTTCTGCTGCGCATATACTGAGCATTGTTTTTATGAATGACAACACTCCATTTGTATAAGGCTGAGTTCATTCTTTTCAGTGGATGTGCTGGCTGCTTACAGCTCTCTGAGGATATTAATTGTGCTATCCTGAAGTCCTCTTGTGCTTCCTCCGTTAACTCCGTATCATTGGCTATAAACTCTTATGTTTGCTTTCGTTTTCTGTCCAGGCTTCTCCATATATATTTCTGTGTCGTAAATAATTGTAGTTATTTTGCCTTTTGATCCAGAAATAACCTTTTTATTTTTCAGAATCTTGAGTAACAATCAGTTAAAAGAAATTCATAAGGACTCATTTCAACGTCTTTTGTTCCTCAAGTCTTTGTAAGTTAATTGTTTTTATTTATAATTTTTTAGTTATATTATCTATAAGATACATAGGGGTTCAGATTAGATAATCTTTACAATTTCTCCCAGCAATAAAATGCTACAATTCTGTAAGTGTGGATAGGGCTTCCAGCCTATCTTGAGCATTTATTATCCTCAATGCATTTTCAATTTTTTAATCATATAAACAAGATATAGGTAGGAAATTGTCTCCAGTTATAGAGGAAAAGTGGTAATAATGTCTGAGTACTTATACACACCCATATGAACCTTGTTATATAAGTATTCATATATCATCTGCCTGTATTTACATTTAATTTAGGGCCCATGGATCAAATAGAGCCTATGGTATGTTTCCATACAGCCCATAAGTTAAGAATACTTTTTACACTTGTAAAGGGCTGTAAACAAAAAAAAGAAAAGAAAGAAGCGAAGAAGAATATGCGAGACAGACTGTCTGTGGCCTGCAAGGCCTAAAATATTTACTGTCTGCCTTTACAGAAAAGGTTTTAAAATGTTAATTTAGTAAAATGAGAAGCATTCAGGTTAACCTCAAATTGTCTCCTAAAGGACAAGAAAATATGGAACACTTACATTAATTTGAATGCTATTAACCCAGAAATTTTCAATAATTTAATCTAAATTAGATTAACATTTACATATCAAATGTTTAACTAAGTAGATGAACTATGTAAACAATATTGTTATGAACATGTTAAGTTACCAGGAGAGCAGATTTGGTGTTCAGGATTTTAATGTTTAAAATGATGGTTAAGTGGTATACTTAGAAATGTCTACACCAAATAAGCTTATGAGAAATGCCTCTAACTTCACTAATTACAAAATAAAGATCTCTCCAGCCTCCTGGCCAAGGAAGAAACACTTGCCTGGTGATTCCATGTACTTAGAGATAAAGGAGATGTCCTTTGCTATAAGAACTCAATTCTTATTGTTTGTCCATGGCATTCAGAGATGTGTATGTCATTAATTTTTTGAAGCTAATTAATGATGCTTTTTAGCAAATAGATGCTTTTTGAAAATATAGAAGGCTTAAGGGAAGTGGGTAGGAAGAGCCTCATGAGGCACTAAAAATAGTCCTTTGAATTATGAAACTTTTCAAGCCTCAGGGCATAAGCACTTTTGAATTGGTCTTCTGGGGTATCTCGCCATCTGGGTTCCAAACCTTACAAACAGGAGGAAGACAAATGAGGTAACTAACTGCTCAATCGATTAGGTCATTCATCCTTTCTGCTGTGAAATACTTTGTAAGCTAATTATTCCATGCCGGCCTAAGTATTCCCATTCATTAAAAAAGGCCAACCAACAAACAAGCTAAAAAAGAATATGCCAAGCACTGTCGCTAGTATTGTAGGCGCAAATATGGGTAAGACATGGCTTCTGCCCTCTAGTAACTCATGATCTCACAGGGAAAATGAACATGCAAGCTCATACCACAATGCACTAGTACTAAACAGAAGACAGTGCTGCAGAGGCGCATAGAGGGAGCCATAAAACAATAAAACCACATTTCCTTTACAACACTTATTTTTCTCCCTCTACTCCCCAGCTATTTGTTTATTTTATAAATATTTGAGTTTACATATGTTCATGTGCCACTTTTAAACATGGTAGACAGTGCAGGTGAGCAAGACCTCATCCATCCTTTCAAGGAGTTTATGCTCAGAGGAAATAGGATGCAAGAATAACTGTATCAAAAAGAAGAAATGGAGATGGGCAATGAGAAATATGAATTGGTTTTGGAACACAGCAGAGGGAAAAGACACTTCAAGTTGGATCAGCAAAGATGTTACTAGAGCAATGCTGTTTGAAGACGACCTTGAAGGGCCCTTAGGGATCATCACACAGACATCTTGGATGGAATAATCTTGCAAAAGGAGCGTGGGGAAAGGCAAAATACAGTAAAAATACCTTGAGTGCCTGTGGAGTACAGCTAGGAAGAACAGACTATTAGAGCCAGATCTTCTAGGGCTTTGAAGGCCAAGCCAAGGATAACATGCCAGGCTACCATGTTATCACACCTGTGCTGTAGGGCAAACTTTCGCCTGCAACAGAATCACTTGAAGAGCCCGTTAAAACTCAAGCTCCACCCCCACAGTTACTGATTCAGTCGGTCCAGAGTAGGGCTGGGAATCTGCATCTTCAATAAGTTCCCAAGTGATGCTGGCCGGTACTGGAGAACCACTTCCAGAGTGTTAATGTGCAGGATGGATTAGAAAGGGAGAGACTAGAAATGGAAACACCAGTGAGAAGACAGTTATACTCATCTAGGTGAATAGTGAGGGACTAAGCTGGAATCAATGGACATAAGAGGAACTCTAGACAAGAATGGGTGTTTTCAAATAAAAATCCAGTACCATTTTGGTTTTTTGTTTTCCCACCACTGTACAACTGAAGCAATTAAATTCATGGGTTATTAAAGCCATGTAAAATAAAAAACGAATTTCTGCTAAAACAATAGAAGTATCGTTCTGAATTAGTTCAAAGTTCTGAATTTTAAAAAGTAGCAACTTTCTTTTTAGTTATGTGAAAAGAGATCTTTTATTTCTTCTGGTATTGAATTGGCCTAGAAAAACAGAACTAAGCCAGGAAGGTGTGTAAGTGTGAGGCTATTTCTTTTTCATACTAGAAATTTGTAATTAAATATAAAGATAAAAGCTTTCAGCTTATAATTTAAATTTGATGAGGCCACGAAATGTCATCTAATCAATTCTTCTCTCAGAAAAGATTATCTTCAAAATTTATCAACATCTATAGTTGTATATTTTCTTTATAAAGATCATGAGGGTGAGATTGTTCAGGGAGGGGAGGGCAGGTTTACGAGCTCTGGAAGGTTCAAATCCCAATTCCTAAGGTTCAGAGTTTAGACTAAAGCTACGTATTCAATATTATCATTCCAACCTCTACCAATTATTTCTACTATTTAGGTATCTAATAGCTAATTCAGGCAATATCTCTCCTTTACTTTTTTCTAGAGATTTATCTGGCAATAATATAAACTTTATTGGGAAGAAATGTTTTGAAGAAATGCCTTTTCTGGAAGTTCTGTAAGTTATAACTATAACTTCATTATGTCTAGAATTTTTATAAAACTTAATTGTAAATCTCTTTGTTATTTCTTTTGAAGTGAGATTAAAATTGTATTAGTAGAAAGCTACTAAAGTTATGTAGCAAGTCGTTTTTGTCTCTAGCCCAGACTAGTGTGAGAATTATCTCACAGATCGGAATGACGCATTCTACAGCAGTGATTCTCAGCCAAGGCGGTTTTGCACCCAGGTGACACTTGGCAATATCCAAAGGCATTCTTAGTTGCCAGGATTGTAGATATGCTACTGGCATGTAGTGGGCAGAGGGCGGAGTTGTTCAACATCCTACAGCGCACAGGACAGCCCCTGTAACAAAGAATTATCTAGCCCAAAATGTTAAGTTATGTAACCCTGTGCTAGAGAAATAAAGACCACTTAATGCAAGTTTTTTTCAAGTACTTACTGTTTTGTATCTAATGCACTGCATGTGTACACATGAAAGCCTAGCTCATACGAGATATCTCCCACAGTGAGATTTATTTAATGTATAGAGGGAGCATTGAGGTTGTTTTATCATATATAAATTAGAATCACTGCCAAAAGAGCTGAATTTTTTTTGTTTGTTTGTTTTTTGTTTTTTGCTTGTGTCTTCTTTTGAAGGAACCTTGGTGGCAATTCAGTCGAAGAACTGAGGCCCGGGACATTTCAGGCCCAGCATGGAATGCGATTTCTACATACATTGTAAGTGAAATAGAAGATAAATACACGTGAAAAGCTATGGGTAAACACATTATCCAGTGATTGGTGAGCTGGGTGTAAGCCCAGTTTGAACTCTGAGAAGTATGGCTTAAGAGCCATTCATTTTTCTCAAATGAGGAAACTAAGGTACAAAGAGGCCAAGGACTTGTCGGACTCATAGGCAGGCTCCGCTTTCCCCAGCACTGACCTTCGGCGGGGGCGATAAAAGGCAGCAAGCAAATATCATTCAAAGTAGCATCGTCCTGGCTATCCCAGCGGTGCTGCTGCTCTGACTTGTGAATGGTCCTTGAAATTCCACTTCTAAATTGAACTTAGATTCCTGCTTACGTGCAAAGTTTCTAACTGTGTAAATGTACGGAACATAGGACTGAAAGAGTTTAAGCTTGGCTCAGAGTTCTCCTCAACCATGGGTCTCTTAAACGGTAAAGCAGGAAGTCTTCCTAAAAACCTGCCACAGGGCACATCTCTCCTCAATAACCCAGAATGTTATCTTTTTGAGAAAGTATGTAACTCTGAAGCGAATTGTCTGTGGCAATGGGAACCTTTGAGGTATGGGAAAATATGCTATTTATGTTAAGGTGTGCTGTGAAAAAACAGTCATAAAGAAAATACATCGCCGTAGCCTAATTCCAGTTTCTTTCCTGACCACTCGTCAGTAAGAAGTGTGGGTTTTATCCCCTCGCAGCTCAAAAATTCTGTGATTTCTCAGTGACACGAGCAAAGCATAATGCATATGTTCAGGGGCCTGAACAGGATTTTGGACTTATGGGGAAGATTGTCCCCTCCACCTGCCTTTGAAAAGACTGTCTTACCGTCTTATGGCTCAGAAATCCAATTTCCCACAGTTTCGGGTTAGATGCAGGTGTTCAGGGTGTGTCTGGAGCTGGACTGACAGTTCCCGCAGGTGTCCCATCTGTAGCAGCCTTCCTTTTCCCTGTTTAGTTTGCTGATCCCTAACTTGGGGAAAGAAGACTGAGGGTCAGTTTTCCTTTGGCGCGCGCATCAGAGCAGCAGGCTTCTGGGGTCCTCCCACCCAGAGGTCTCGGTAGTATGAGTACAATGTCGTAAACTCACCAGCTTTGCCAAGCATTGTGTAACATGGGGAGTTTCTCATAAGAACCTGAGTTTCACTATAGTTAGGAAGGCAGCACAGGAAGAAAAAAGGTTTCCTGGGTGCCATGCCCACTGTGTATCAGCACTGTACTAAGTGCCGGGGTACAAGGAAGAATTGGGCAGGGACTTTATCCCCAAGAAACTTTAAGATACTGGAAGGAGGAAGACAGATGTTGTTGGGAAGAATATAGGAGACCCATGCCAGCATCTCTGCAGCAGAGTAACGGGAGAGGAGGGAGACTAAGTGGGAAGTGGGGGGTGGGTTAGAAAAGATTCGTCATCCAGGAGGCACCAGCTTGCAGTTCTTCAGTTTCTGGGTTCATCTTAAACGACAGGAAAAGGTGTTAGAAATAAAAATACTCCTGTGATTTGCATAGAGCTGTACTGCTAGAACTAATTAATTCACAGTTATTTTCAAAAGCTTGTCACAATGCCATGAGTGTGTTCTGGAGGCTGGGCTCCTTTGTTTGGGGCCAAATCTTTGTTAGGGACAAGGCTAATTTGCTTCAGGAAACATCTGCCATGATAAGGTGTAAACTAAATTGCATCTTTTTCCAAAGGCAACTTGCCCAGGGAAGATGCCACCCCTCAAGGTGAGTCATTCGATCGTCTATACAATGTATTACTGGTGTTTTTATACGTTGAAACGATACTTTTCTCTGCATTAAACAAGTTTGTGACAAGTTTGAGGTAGACTTATCATAAACTGAATGAAACTTAAGCTTCAGAGCTCTTCACTTGCATTGGCGCCTTTCAAAGTTTTAGGAGGGGCACTAACAATTTTCATATTTCTAGTTTGGCATGTTTGTATTAGGATTTCCCAGAACAGATGATGCTCAAACTCCACAAAATCTTGATTCACCCCTGGGGTTCAGGTAATTATAATTCAGTAAGTTTCTTGAATGAAGTCTTTTTTATTTTTAAGTATATTTTATTGAGTATGTTGTTACCGTAGTCCCAATTTTTTCCCCTTTTGCTCCCCTCTGCCCGGTACCTCGCTTCCCCCAGTAATCCCACCCCCTTAGTTCATGTCCATGGATCTTGCATATAAGATCTTTGGTTTCACCCTTTCCTATATTATTCTAAACTTCGCCCTGTCTATTTTGTACCAACCAATTATACTTCTTAATCCCTGCACCATTTCCTCATTTCTACTTCTTCCCCCTCCCAGCTGATAACCCTCCAAATGATCCCCATACCTATTATTCTGTTCCTGTTCTGGTTTGCTTAGTTGAATTTTGTTTCTATTTTTTAGATTCAGTTGTTGATAGTTGTGTTTGTTGTCATTTTAATGTTCATAGTTTTGATCTTCTTTTTCTTAAATAAGTCCCTTTGACATTTCATATAACAATGGCTTGGTGATGATGAACTCCTTTAGCTTTATCTTGTCTGGGGAGCACTTTATCTGTCCTTCCATTCTAAATGATAGCTTCGCTGGATAGAGGAATCTAGGTTGTAGGTCCTTGCCTTTCATCACATTGAATACTTCTTGCCAGTCCCTTCCTGCCTGCAAAGTTTCTTTTGAGAATACAACAGATAGTCTTGTAGGCACCCCTCCCTTCGTAGATAACTACTTTTCTCTTGCTGCTTTTCAGTTTCTCTCTTTATCTTTCACCTTTGGCATTTTGATTATGATGTGTCTCGGTGTGGTCCTCTTTGGGTCTAGCTTGTTTGGGACTGTTTGTGCTTCCTGGACTTGTATGTCTATTTCCTTTGCCAAACTTGGGAGGTTTTCCTTCATTATATTTTCACATAAGCTTTCAATTTCTTGCTCTTGCTCTTCTGGCACCCCTATGGTTCAGATGTTGGCACGTTTAAAGTTGTCCCAGAGGTTCCTCAGCCTCTCCTCATTTTTTTCAATTCTTGTTTCCTCATTCTGTACTGGTTGACTGATTTTTCTTCCCTGTGTTCCAAATCATTGATTTGAAGTCCGATTTCCTTCCCTTCACCATTGGTTTTGTGTGGATTTTCCGTCATTTCACTTAGCATAGCCTTCACTTCTTCCCTTATGCGTTTGCCGTACTCAAGCATATCTGTCAAGCCTGTGAGCATCTTTATCACCAGCATTTTGAACTCTGCATCTGCTAGGTTGGCTATCTCCTCATCTCGTGGGTTGGCTATCTCCTCATCGCTTATTTCTTCCACTGGAGCCTTGGTCCGTTCCCCCTTTCGAGCCATACTTCTCTGTCTCCTCATCTTGACAGGCTCCTGTGTTTGTTTGCCTCTGTGTCTTAGATAGAGCTGTTGTTCCTGTTTGTTGCAAGGGGTGGAGCCTAAGGTATTCATCAGTACAGCATGACCCGTTTCACCACGTTGTGATGCTGTATGTGGGGGAGGGGAAAGAGAGGTAACAATGCCGCTTGCTCAGCACTTGCCCCTTTTCCAGGCACTTCTCCCACTTCTGTATGGGACTGGCGCCTCTCTAGCTGTTGCCCTGCCCGTTGTGCCCTCAGTGAGTGGGTCTGCAGTCGTTCTAGGACCGTGGGGGCCCTCTAAACAAGCAGGCTCTGCTGAGAGACCAGCAGTTTCTTCCTCCACTCCAACCCCCACTGGTTTGCACAGTCAGAAGCAATGAGGCTTGATTTTCCCAGTGCCGGGCCTCTAAGCTGTGCAGTCTGGCCGGGAGCGCTCCCCAGGTGTCCCTCCCTGCTTTTTGAAATGTGTGACTACACTTTCTGCTGGCCTGATGCTACCACCGCTGTCGCTGCTGCTGCTGCTGCTGCCACCACCACACTGCATCCTCTCCGCCCCAGCTCTGCCCCTCCTACCTATCTGGATGAGTATTTCTTCTTTATATCTTTGTTTGTTGGACTTCCATGCAGCTTGATTTTCTGGAACTTCTGGTTGTCTCTAGTTTTGAGGTAGTTGTATTCCTTCTTAGTTGTGGAGAGAGATGCAGGGTGTCTGTCTAGGACTCCATCTTGGCCGGAAGTCGTTGAATGAAGTCATTATATTATTGATAAACACTCAATGCACTGAGCCACACCAGCCAGGGCTGATGGCTTGTTTTAAAAAATTCTTTTAGCCCTGGCTGGTATGGCTCAGTGCACTGAGTGCCAGCTTGCAAACCAAAGTGTTGCTGGTTCGAATCCCTGTCAGGGCACAAACTTGGGTTGTAGGCCAAGTCCCCAGTAAGGGGCGCACAAGAGGCAACCACACATTGATGTTTCTATCCCCCTCATTCTCCCTCCCTTCCCCTCTCTCTAAAAATAAAATAAAACATTTAAAAAAAATGCTTTTAGCTCACTTCATTGATTCTAACGATACGAGCTCCATGATTTTAGAAAACAAAGGACTCTACAATGCAGAAAGGCTGTACCTCATCCAGGTAGAGCACGTTCACATTCTGGCTTGTCCGTGGTACATCCATATTGTGCCAAGATCATAGGCACTGAGAGGATATGAGAGGAAAATCCAAGCCTTATCCCTGTTGAATTATTGACCCCACTCTTGAGAATATCAGTGAGGTAAGTCAGGCCACACGCTGAAGGCAAATTGAGCAGTGATCACAGAGACACCCTAATGCTCCCCTTGTCTACTAACCTTGATTGGGTTCCTTTAGATAGCTGTGGGCAACTAAAGGATGCCCTTTTTGGTATGGACTGGAATCTTGGCAGCTTATTCTTGGGTTCTGAAAGGCATAAACAAGACACTAAAAATAGCAGTGAGGAATCTGTCCTTTAGGATCATCTAGGGGGGTCGTTTTATTTGTAATAGTACAAAGGTTTTGAGATTGTCAAACCCAGCAGCTTACGATGATACTTCTCTTTTTCCAACTGCATCTTAGTCTTCTCATTTATAAGAAGATATTTTCTTTCTCTCAAAAGCATAGTAATTCATCCTCTGCCCCATGTTTCTTTAACACTTACATTTATTAGGTGCTTATTATGTTTCAGGCAGTATACTTGGTACTTTTAATTATGATACAAGTAAGATATCGTGACTAAAGTTCTTAGAATAGTGCTTTGCACACAGTAAATGCTCATCACGTGTTACCTCAGGCTGTATCTCATTTTCCCAACAACTCTTGTGACGCAGGTATCATTATTCCCATTGGAACTCAGAGATGTTAAACAACTTACCTAGGCTTACACTGTTAATAAGTGGTAGAGCCACTTATGAGCTTTGCAAGGAATTTGCTATTCCTTTTGGCCATTATGAATAATGCTATTATGACAGTCCCATACCTAGGGATGTGTTTCTGTGGACATATTTTTAATTCTCTTGGGTGCATACCTGGGAGTGAATTGCTGAGCCATATAGCAACTACACATTTACCTTTTCTGAGGAAGTGCCAAACTGCTGTACACAGTGTCTTCACCATTTTGTATTCCCACCAACAGTGTGTGAGGATTTCAATTTCTCCATATCCTTGCCGGCGTTTGTTACTGTCTGTCTGTCTGGTTATAGCCATCTGAGTGAATGTAAGGTAGTATCTCACGGTAGCTTTGATTTGTATTTGCCTGTTTACTTCAGACATTAAGCATCTTTTCATGTGCTTATTGGCCATTTGTATATCGTTTTTGGAGAAATGTCTCTTTAAATCTTTTGTCCATCTTAAAATTTGGTTATTATCTTTTTAATGAGTTGTAAGCGATCTTTACATATTCTGGATATTCTAAATATGAGCTTTTATCAAATATACGAGTTGCAAATATTTTCTCCCATTCTTTGAGTGGTGTTTTCAGTTTTTTTTAATATGTTTTATTGATTTTACTGTTACAGTTCTCCCAATTACTTTTCCTCTGCTTCCCTCCACCCTGTGACCCCCCTCCCTCCAGTTGTACCCCCCACTTAGTCCATGCCCATTGGTTGTGAATATAGTTCTTCTCAACATCTTCCTGTCTACTCCACTCCCTCCTACTATGCTTAATTCCTGCATCATCTGCCTCCCTTTCCCCTCTTACCCCCTTCCTCCTTTCCGCTGACCTCCCCCCATAATGTTCCCCTACCTATCATTCTTTTCCCGCTCTCATTGCCTACTTAGTTTGCCTTTGTTTTGATTCCCTAGCTTCTGTTGTTGGTTGTTGCGATACAGTTTTCATTTTAATGTTCATAGTTTTGATCCTCCTTCTCCTAAACAAGTCCCTTTAGCATCTCATATAACAGTGGTTTGGATCTCATGAACTCCTTCAGTTTTACTTTGTCCTGGAAGCACTTTCTCTGCCCTTTCATTCTGAATGAGAGCTTCACTGGATAGAGTAATCTTGGTTGTAGGTTTTTGCTTTTCATTTCTTTGAATATTTCTTGCCAGTCTCTTCTCGCCTGCAGAGTTCCTTTTGAGAAATCAGCTGATAGTCTGTCTAATTGGGACCCCTTTGTACACAATTCTCTTCTTCTCTCTTGCTGCTTTTAAGACTCTCTCTTTATCTTTAATTTTTGACATTTTGATTATAATGTGTCTTGGTGTGGTTCTTCCAGAGTCCAGTTTTTTTGGAACTCTCTGTGCTTCCTGGACCTGTAAATCTGTTTCCTTCCCCAAGTTAGGGAAGTTCTGTTTCATTATTTTTTCACATAATTATTCAATTTCTAGTTCTTCTTCTTCACCTTCTGGCAATCACATAATTCAGATGTTTGCTCTCTTATAGCTGTCCCAGAGGTTTCTGAGCTCCTCCTCATTTTCCTCACGTTTTGTTTCCTCTTTCTGCATTTGTTGACTGTTTGTTCTGATTTGTTGATTTGATCCCTGGTTTTCCTTCCCTCACCACTTGTTTCATATGTGTCTTCGTTCATTTCAGCAGGACTAGCCTTCATTCCTTCCCCATCTTGATTAAGTCCCGCTGTTATTTCTGTAAGCTGTCTTATAACTATAGCTCTGAACTGAGCCTCAGAAATGTTATCTATCTGTTCGTCCGTTAATTCATGTATTTGCTTTCTAGTCAGCTGCATGATTGAGATCTCTATCATTAACCCTGCCATCTTGGCAGGTTTTTGCTCCCTGGGCGGGGCTGTCACACCTTCTCTGCTATAGGGGGTGGAGCCCCGTGCATTTGTCACTACCAGACAACCTTTCTCACCACACTGTGGTGCTTTGCGTGGGGGCAGGGGTGCAAGATGGATTCCTGCCGTTCTCTCTCCACTGAGAGACCGGGAGCCTCCTCCTCCGTCCCCACGCCCTCTGGGCCTCACAGTCCGAGGCAATGGGGTCTGCCTTCCCTGGCATTGGAATCGTGAGCTGACGGGTTTGGTCTGCAGCCAGGGGTGCTCCCAGGTGCTTCTTGCCTCCCCTTAAATAGGGGGTGTCTGTGCTTACTGCAGTCCCTCCACCCATCGCTGTAGCAGCTGCCACCAGCACGGCTTGACTTCTCCGCCCAGGCTTCGCCTCTCCTACCTCTTCAGTCGAGCACCATTTGTTTATAACTTCATACCTTGGACTTCCATGTAGCTTTATTTTCTGGAACTTCTGGTTATTTCTGGTTTTGTGGTAGTTATAGTCCTTCTTAGTTGTGGAGGGAGATGGAGCGTGTCAGTCTAGGCCTCCATCTTGGCGGGAAGTCTGTGTTTTCATTTTCCTGATAGTGAGTGTCCTTTGAGGCACAAAATCTTTTTCATTTTTATAAAGTCTAATTTATCTATTTTTCCTTTGGTTGTGCTTTTAGTATCATATCTAAGAAACTGTTGGTCTAATCAAGGTCATAGAGATTTATCCCTTGTTTTCTCCTAAGGATGTTATAACTTTAGCTCTTACATTAAGGTATTTGATTTGCTTTGAGTTAATTTGTACATATGGTGTGACGTGTAGGCAGAGTCCAACTTCATTATTCTGCGTGGGGATATACAGTTGTCCCAGCACCATTTGAAAAGACGGTTCTTTCCACGATTGAATAGCTTTGGCACCCTTGTGGGAACTCAATAGACAACACATGTGAGGGTTCATTTCCGGACTGTCAATTCTGTTCCATTGATTGCTATGTCTAGCCTTGTGCCAGTCCCACACTGTGATTGCTGTGGCTCTGAATTAGGTTTTGAAACCAGGATGTGTGTGTTCTTCCACATTGTTCCTCTTTATCAAGATCATTTTAGCTATTCTTGGTCCCTTGAATTGTCATATGATTTTAAAAATCGCTTGTCAATTTCTGGAAAGAAGTCAGTTGAAATTTTAATAGAGATTGCATTGAAACCATAAATTGATTTGGGGAGGAGGGTCATTTTAACAGTATCATCTTCCAATGCCGAACACATCATGTCTTTCCATTTGTTTACATCTTTTAAAAGTTTCTCTACACAATGTTTTGTAGTTTTTAGTATGTGAGTCATACACTTCTTTGGGTATTTCATTCTTTTTGATGCTGTTATAGCTGGAGTTTCTTTCTTTATTTCATTTTTGGATTATTCATTCCTAGTGTATAGAAATACAGCTCATTTTTGCATATTGGTCTTGTATCCCGCAACCTTGTTGAACTCATTTATTAGCTCTGATAGTTCTTTCCTAGATTCTCAGGAATGTGTCCCATGGTCTTCCAATTTCCTGAGCATATTTTGAAGCCCTTCAGAGTTTTTATGGATATCTCATTTCTCAGCTTTGATTTTTAAGTTTTTTTGTTAGGCTCTCTTTTTTTTCTTTTCTTTTTTTTTTAATTTGCACCAACCGTTATCTGTTGCCTCCGCGGCTACCCTCTTAAAACTTTTACCTGCAATTGTTTTCACGAAATTGCCCCTGAGGAGAGAGGCTTTTGGTGCTACCCAGCTCTCAGTCACGTCAAAGACAAACCTTTTAAGTGAGTCTTCAGGGAACTACCAGACAGTTCTTTGGGAATGAGATTGTATTCCATTCTGTCCCCTGTGGTACTGGGCATGTGGGTTGTTTTTCAATGTTACCCATGGGATGGAGAGCAAAGCTCTAGGAAGAATTAAAGCAACACAGATCATTGATCTTACAGAAACCAATCACTTTTCTTGAATAAGTGTTCCCTGGATTCCTGCAAGCGTGCTGGTTAAATTTTCAGTTTAAAAACAATTGAGTCTATTTTTTCCAGTTGTATTTTTTGTTGCTTTTGTAGAAATGAATTTTCAGGTGTCCTTACTTCATAATTTTTACTGATTTGCCTACAACATGGTTTTAAACTTGACTATACGTTAGTTAAATATTTAATCGTGGGGAATGATTAGGAAACAGAAATAAAAACAGAAAATGTAATTTATCATTGAGGGTCTCCCAGATGGGTACATGAAATTTGAAAATCTATTTCTTTATTTAGTGGTCTCACAAGTAAGGTTAAATTACAAGTTATTTTAAACCCCTTTTCTTCATAGAAGTTAAACAGGCTTTGGAGTCAGAACTGCGTTCAATGCCACCTCTGCTTCTTACTAGCTTGATGACCTAGGACAAGCAATACAACCTCTCTGTGCCTCAGTTTTCTCATTTGTAAAATGGGGTAATAATAATATTTATCAGTAAGATTATTGTGAGGGTTACACTAATGATTCTTGAGAAGAGTTAACCTAAAAACAGACTTTCTTTTCTTTCTTATTTTTGCCTGTTTTGCTTGTTTTAAAGAGTCAAGAATAAAATTTATTTCAGCATTTGAAATAAAAAATTTTGTCAAAAATCACATTTGTTCATTTTATTGATATGTAGTTAAAATGTTATTTATTTATTAAACAAACATTTATTAAATACCTAGAAAATTTTAGGCACTAACAGTCCAAGAAATTGACAAGTAAACAGGTGATTACATGAAATGTAAGGAAGTTTGTGATATAAGAATACACATGGGAGTATGTAATGAGAGTGTGGTTTTCACCAGCTCCTCTTAAGATTTATCCCTTCTTTGGCTCTAAAACCAAGGAGTTGGTCCTATTTTTATTTTTAACTGGGGGGTTTAAACTTGAATTTAAAAATCTTTCTGTAGATGAAAGAAAAGCAACTTGAATTATGGAGGACGCTACAATAAGTATTTTCTGTAGAGCAAGAGCTTCCTGTCAGCGTAGTCACCTCTAGGGTTTTCCATCTGAAAGTTCTTCGGCATACTTTTTTCTTTGCTATCCACTTTTTTTTTTTTTTTAATCATCATCATCTTCTTCTTCTTCTTCTTTTTTTATTTTCCACTTTCTCTTCCCCACTTTATCATTTAGAGATCTGGGTAGTTCCCCAACAAAGAGTGTTTTACAGATTCTCTGGGTGATCTATAAGTAAAGACAGAAAATAATATTTTTTTAACCTTCTAGTTCTGTACCAACAAAATGAATATAAACTTTCGTAGCAGTTATTGAAAATGCAGATAATTTTTATTATATTGCATTTTTTTCAGAATCCTCAATCGCAATCCTTTGAGAAGTCTTGATGATCCCTATCTTTTCAAATTGCCGGCATTAAAACATTTGTAAGTATTGCGATAATCTCTTGGTTTGTGAGATGATTTCTGCTCCTTTCTACTTTTGTCAAAGTGTTAGCATTTTGCATTTTGACTAAAAAGTCGTAATTTAAATTATAACTGGTTTATTGCATAAAAGTTATTGGCATAGTAGCCCTGGCTGGTGTGGCTCAGTGGATTGAGCGCTGGCCTGCGAACCAAAGTATAGCCAGCTCTATTCCCAGTCAGGGCACATGCCTGGGTTGAGGGCCAGGTCCCCTGTTGGGGAAGCATGAGAGGCAGCCACACATTGATGTTTTTCTCCCTCTTTTCCCCTCTCTCTAAAAATAAATTTAAAAATATTTTTAAAAATAAAAAATAAATAAAATATCTTTCCCTATTGAAAAAAAACAAAGTTATTGGCACAGAAAAATGATTACGAGAGAATGCAGGTGGACAAGGGAGCCAGCAGAGAAAGGGAGCGATGTTAAAGAACACACACTGATATGTAACTTGAGAAGCATGTAGAAATACCATTGATCTCAGAAAGAAAAAAGGAATAACTTGTACATTATGTATTTTTTAAAGAGTAATGAAGTGGTGGATGCTACTGAGAATGAGAAGTAGAATAATGGCTAAAAAAAAGTAGGTTGTACTGTTCACCAACATCATTAATTTGATGATGCAAATAAATGTAAATTTCTTCAAGAAGAGCTCTCTGAAATTATTATCCACAGCAAGTAAACTTTTGAGCTGGCTTGACAGAGAAGCCAAAACTGAAGTAAGCAGATATTAAGTGCCCTTTCAAGTACAGAATTTTGTCTTTGGGTTCATTTGATGCATGTTTGGACTTTCTCCTTCAGAGATCTGGGGAAAACAGATGTGTCACTCACAACAGTTGAGCGCATCCTCGCGCTAAACACTAATTTGGAAAAACTGTAAGTTGATTTTTCTTATATTTATTTTCACTTAGTTGTTCTTTTAGGTTTGCCTTATTATTTTCTTAAGTCGGATTCTTATTTAATAAAATTCACTATTTTAAAGTATACAAGCTCAGTGAGTTTTGAGAAATGTGTATTTATGTGCCACCATGATATTTGAGATACAGAATACTTTCGTCATACCTAAAAGGCTCCTCATGATTTTTTGCACTCAGTTCCTCCTCCCACCATTAGTCCCTGGCAAGTACCAATTTGATTTTTGTCACGATAGTCTTGCCTTTTCCAGAGTCTCTTATAAATGAAATCATGTAAAGTGTAGCCTTTTGGGTTGGCTTCTTTCAGTTAGCATAATCCTTTTGGAATTCATTCATGTTATTGCATCTGTGAGTAGTTCATTCCTTTTTATTGCTGTGTAATTTTCCAGTTGTGTGAAGATACCAGTCTGTTTAAGCGGTCATCAGTTAATGGATGTTTGAGTTGTTTCTACTTTTTTTTGGCCCTTCCGTTCTAAATGATAGCTTTGCTGGATAGAGTAATCTTGGTTTCGGTCCTTGTTTCTTATCGCTTTGAATACTCCTTGCCAGTCCCTTCTTGCCTGCAAAGTATCTTCTGAGAAATCAGCTGATAGGCTTAAAGGAACTCCTCTGTAGGTAACTCTCTGCTTTTTTCTTGCTGCTTTTAAGATTCTCTCTCTACCTTTACCACTTAGCATTTTAATGATGGCGTATCTTGGTGTGGTCCTCTTTGCGTCCGGCTTATTTGGGACTCTCTGTGCTTCCTGGACTTGCATGTCTATTTCCTTTGCCAAATTAGGGAAGTTTACTTTCATTATTTTTTCAAATAGACTTTCTTGCTCTTCCTCTCCTGCTTCTGGCATCCCTATGATTCGGATGTTGGTACTTTTGGAGGTGTCCCAGAGTTTTCTTATTCTCTCCTCATTTTTTTAACTTCCATATTTCTTCATTCTCTTCTGGTTGACTGTTGATTTCTTCCTTATGTTCCAAATCATTGATTTGCACCCTGGCTTCCTTCCCTTCACTGTTGATTCCCTGTGGATTTTTCTTTATTCCACTTAGTGTAGCCTTCATTTCTTCCCTTATGCTTTTGCAGTACTCAGTGAGTTCTCTGAGCATCCTTATCAGCAGTGTTTTTGAAATCTGCATCAGATAGGTTGGCTATCTCCATTTTGTTTAGTTCTTTTCCTGGAGTTTTGTTCTGTTCTTTCATTTGCACCATATTCCTTTGTTTCCTCAACCAGGCAGCCTCCTTGTGTTTGTTTCTGTGTACGAGGTAGAGCTGCTTTGACTCCCTGTCTTAGCACATCTGTTAAGTTGTATGGGGTGGAGCTTTGGGTATTTGCCAGGGCGGGGCAACCCATTTCACCACTCTGTGGCTCTGTATGTGGAGGAGGGGTCAGAGAGAGGACAATGCCACTGCCTGACTTCTGGAGGCTTGCTCGGCACTCACCCTGCTTCCAGTCACTTCACCCACTAGCACCCCTCTAGCTGTTGCACTGGTGGTGGTTCCCAGAGTGGGTGGGTTTGAGTGCATTCTAGAACTGTGGGGGCCCTCTAAGCAGGCTCTCTTGAGTGACAAGTGGTTTCTTCCGCCACCCCAACCCACACTGGTTTTTATAGCCAGAAGTTATTATGCTTTATATTTTTGGTGTTGGCGCCCTGGGCTATGTGGTCTGGCCTTGGATTGGGATCACTCGATCTTTATGCACCACACATGAATGTAGGACTGCCTGTTCTGCCAGCCACTGGTGCCAACTCACCAGCACCACACAGTGTCCTTTCCGCCCCGGCTCCACCCCTCCTACCCATCTGGATGAATATGGCTCCTTTAAATCATTGGTTGTCAGACTTCCATGCAGTTCGATTTTCTCACAGTTCTGGGTGTTTTTTGTTTTGAGGATAGTTGTGATATTTCTTATGCTCGTGCAAGGGGCTGCTGAAGCATGTCTGCCTATACCTGCAACTTGACCTGAAGTCCTTTCTCTGGTTCCTTAAGATGGAAGCTGCAGAAGCTGAGTATTGCTTTAGCAACATCCCACATATTGACATCTCATGTTTTCTGTTTCAGCCAGTTCAAAATAGTTTCTAATTTCCCTTATGAATTTTTTCTTTGACCCATAGGGTTATTCAGAAGCATGTTTTTTAGTTGTCAAAACTGTGGACTTTTTTTTTTATAGATCTGTTAATTTCTGATTTACTTTCACTGTTGTTAGAGAACGTATATTGAATAACTAAAATCCTTTTTAAATTATTGAAACTGACTTTATAGCCAGTAAATTCTGGTAATAGGCCAGAATATGGTCTATTTTGGCAAATCTTATGCGTCCACTTGAAAAAAGTGTACATCCTGCTGATTTGGGGAGGAGTGTCTTCTACACATCATGTACGTGGATAGTGTTCTTCTAGTCTTCTATATCCTTGTTGATTTTCTATCTACTTGCTCTATCAATCACTGAAAGAAAATGTTAAAGTATCCAATTATAATTGTGGATTTGTTTGTTTCTCCTAGTCATTCTCACTTTCCTTCATCTATGTTTAAACTCTGTTATCAGGTGTATAAGTTTCTAGGTAACGTCTTCATTATTTGACATATTTATTTTGATGAAATATAGCCTCCTTCATCCCTGGTAATATGCTTTGACATTGACTTTGTCTTATGGAAATATCTCCACTCCAGCTTTCTTTTGGTTAGTGTTAGCATAGTATATTTTCTATCCTTTTAACCTATGTGTATCTTTCTATTGAAGTTGGTTCTTGTAGACACATAAAGATGGCTTTTGCCTTTTTTATCTAGTGTGACAACTGTATTAGACCATTTCCAATTAATGTAATGATTGATGCAATTACATTTAAATCTACTGTCTTGCTATTTGTTTTTTATTTGTCCCATCTGTTTGCCTGTTGCTGTTGTTTTCTTTTCATTTGTGCTTTTGGATTGAATACATTTGAGTATTTTATTTTCTTTGTGGGCTACAAAGCTATAGCTCAGATTTTGTTATTTTAGTGATTGCTTTATGGTTTATAGTATGCATCTTTACCTTATCACAACCTATCTTCCAATGATATTTTATAGTTTCATCAATGGTATAAGAACCTTGCAATAGTGTACTTCCATTTGTCCCTCCTGGCCTTTGTGCTGTTGTTTTCAATACATTTTACTTTTACTTACATTATAAACACTACACTATATTTTGTGTTTAAATAATCAATTATCTGTAAAGATATTTAAATAATAAGAAAAATCTTACATATTAACCTAAGTCACTTCCAATTCAAGTGTCCTTCAGAATTTGTAATAATCTGTATTTCCATCTGGTAACATTTTTCTTTTGCTGAAAACGACCTCCTTTAACATTTCTTACAGTGCAAATCTACTAGTGGAGAATTCTTTCAGCTTTTGGATGTCTGAGAGTATTTTGGTTTTGTTTTTGAAAGGTCATGGGTAGAGATTTCTAGCTTGATAGTTGTTGGGTTCCCTTCCCCACTTCACTATCTCAAATATTTTTTTTGCACTGGGAGTTTTGGCTTACATTATTGCCAACAAAAAAATCTACTGTAATTTTTATCTTTGTTCCTCTTATATAGTGGTTTTATTTTCCCCCTTGGACTGATTTTAATATTTTCTCTTTATTGTTGGTTTTGAGCAAATTGATTATGATGTGCTTCAGTATAGTTTTGGGCATAATTCTTGTGCATGGACTTCACTGGCCTTCTTGGATCTGTGAGTGTTCAGTATTCACCAACAGGAACGATTTGGGGCTATTTGTGCAGATTTTTATGTCTCCCCCCTTTCATGGACTCTAAGCACACATACATTAGGGCACCTGAAGTTGTTGCCCAGCTCCCTGTGGCTCTGTTCATCTTTGTTGTTGGTTGTTTCTCTTGGCGTTCCATTTTGTATAGTTTGTATTGCTACATTTTAAAGTCACCGGTCTTTTCTTCTTCTGCACTGTCTAATACGCCAGTAATCCTACCCAGTGTCTTTTTCTTGTTCTTTTTGGTTTTTATATTTATGTAGGTATTTATTGCATCTTTCCTCCATTACCATTTATCCCCCCTCCAGTGTCTTTTTCAGTTAGACACTGTAGTTTTTAATCTCCAGCTTCTTGGAGCAGGCACTATTCCTAACAGTGGGTGATATCCAGTTATTCTTCTCTCTGATCCTTTCATGTGGTTCTTTTCCTGGGCTCAAACCACTCTTCACACACAGGCACCATCCAGTACTTTGTTGAATACTCAAGAGATCTCTCTGCATATCCCCAGAGTGCTTGTCTGTGTACTTCTTTTCTTTCCTAGTATTCTGCTTTGTGCATTCCAGTCACCTTGGTTTCCCCAACTCTCATATCCATTCCTTAGGGAGTTAACCAGTCTCTGTGGGTTTTTTTTCTTCCTTACATCATGACCTGGAAGCTCAGAGCAGTAAGTTAGAACAATGCATCAGAGGGCTTACTTAATTTGTTTCCTATCTCTTGGGAGTCACTGTCCTTCATTACCTGAATTTCAACTTCTTGAGAACTGTTGTTACATATATTTTGTCTGGTTTTTAAATTGTTTTAGGCAGGAGGTCAAATTGATCCCATCTTGGTCTAAAGTCAGTTATATTCTCCCCCCTGCCTCAATAATATTTTTTAAGTCTGTTTTGTTTTGATCCAGAATCTAACCAAAGATCAGGTATCACATGTCTTGTCTTCGTTTCCTTTAATCTAAAACATTTATCTACCCTTTTTATTTTCTGTCTCTTATGACACTGGCATTTTTGATGTGTCTAAGATGGTTGTCTTATGAATTGTCCCATAGTCTGGATTTGTCTGTTTGCTCATGATCAGATTCAAAGTAAAATATTTTGGAAGGAATACTACGTAAGTGATGTATCCTTTCTACCTCATCATTTTAAGTGGCCTATAATGCTAAATTTGATCTTTTGGTGAACATGGTATTTTCCAGATCCCTCCATTGTAAAGTTATTTTTTCCTTGGTAATTAATAAATAATCTGTTGAATGATGCTTTAAGATCAGTGGACATTCTCCTCTCAACTTTTTACCCAATTGTGCATCAGTAATAATTTGTGTCTGATCGATTACTACATTGGTGGTTACAAAGTGACACTCTTTTTCTAATTTTATTATTCCTACTACATTTATTAGCTGGAATTATTCTATAAATAATAGTTTACCTATTTTCTCTTTGAGTATTATTGTGAACTCATGGGCTCTTCTTTAAATTAATTATGTTATACCTTATTATCATTATTCTTTTGAATGTTCATATTGCCCAGATTTGCCCAATGCAGTCTGCTACTATTTAACCACATAATGTTTTTCTTTATGCCCAGAGTAACTTCTAATACATTTACCACTCACAATTAGGGATTTATAAGTTAGGGACTTATCCAGAGCCTTCTTAGAAGATTTCCCCCTCCTAGTGCACTCTCCACCCAAAGTGAGACTTCTGGGTTGGGAGAAGGAGATACATCTGAATTATAACTACAGATCAGAGTGTCACCTGATTCTAGTGCCTATCACCTTTAGTCTGCCATTCTTACTCTTCTGTCCTCCCCTCTATTTATTGACAATATTCAAGAGAGCAAATGGCTGCCCTGGCTGGTGTGGCTCAGTGAGTTGGAGAGGTTTCCTGTAAACCGAAGGGTCGCGGGTTCCATTTCCAGCCAGCCTAGGGTTTCGCTGAGGGTCCCGGTTAGTTTCTCTCTCACATAGATGTTTCTCTCCCCCTCTCTCTCCCTCCCTTCCCTTCTCTCTAAAATCAATAAGCACGTTCCCCAGTGAGGATTACCAAAAGAATAATCGATGGCCAGCTGATGCCCCCCAAACTGTTCAGGTGGGAAGCCCCCATAACGCTTCTTCGCACAGCCCTCTGGTAGCCTCTGCCCACCTCTTCTACCTGCTCAAATAGCTTTTCTGCCAATAATTTAATTTTCTGCCTTTCCCTTTATAGGATCCTCCCCCGTAATTTGGCCTGCTGCCTCTGCAAATTCAGTGAGAACATTGAGAGGGTCAGCCAGAGAGTGAAATTACACTGCCCCGCTGACTGTCTGACACACACAACTTGTGGTGAGTCTGAATTGCCCAATGGTAAATTCTTTCTTTTTTATTTTATTTGTTTTAATTTTTAATCGATGATGATAAGTTGTTTTCCTTTGGAAATACCTTTCGAAGGTTCGTTGTTGTTGCTGTTTTTCTTTTGTTCTTTCTTTTTTAAAATTGTTGTTCTATTACAGTTGTCCCAGTGATGGTAAGTTTTTAAACAAATAAGGTCACCGTGTTATTTTTATTCATTCATCCAGAGTTTAACTCCCTATATTTCTGAGAATCGCTTCCTTGCTAAAAGTTGGATGAAGGAAAAAGAGAAAGGAAGGGGGCAGGGGATTAACAGCAATGAGCACACAGTGCGTGCGGTGCTCAGTTGGCGCTTTCCGTCCAAATGAGAACCTGTTGGTCAGTGGCACAGCCTGTAAACTGGCTCTGGATGCATTGGGCCTCATTTGTCCTTTGCCTCGTTGGACAGGTAGAGCTATATTTTTATTCTGTTTGTTTTGCAATTTTATAAAAAGAGTACGAGTGATTGTATTTTATGAAAATTCTATTTGGGATCTGAATTTCTGGTTTTATTATCAGAAGCTACTGACAAATCCTTCTAATGGGTGGGAGGCCTCTTGTATTCTTAGAGTGTCCAACTCTGAACTTGCTCTGAAGCTCACGGTTTTCTATCCACCAAACACTTGGGTGCTTTTAAGTATTTTTCTACAAATTAGGCTTATTTGCACCATCTGATAACTTCCAAAATGTGCTTTCATGCCCAAATAGTGTGAATGTGGGTCTCTGGCAGGGATCTGGGGCACATCATAAATAATAACACTGTGCTACTTATATTAAGAGAGTGTGGCTCATTTTTCAAAAACAAATTTTTGGCCCATTATATTACTCTCTTCTACCCCAAAGGTGGGCAGAGCAGGCATTTTAATCTCCTTTAACAGGAGAGTAAAAACAAGATTAGAGAGTGTTAAGTGCTGTCACCTAGTACTCAGATCTCTGGCTTTCCTTTTGGGGCTCCACAAGCTCCCCACTTTGGGACCCTCAACTCCTTCTCTGACCCTCAGCTTCAACAGCAATACTTTCATTATTCTGGAATGGAAACCCAGTTGCACAATGATACACTTGACCTTCATGCAGTCAGAAGCTTTGGATGGTTCCCCAAGTAAAGCTGAAAATGTAAGAAAAGACATGAAAGGAAAGGAGAGTAGGCATCTGACAACAGTTGCCTTTTCCCTTCTGTATATTAGAACCCCAAAGTATTATTCCATAGATGTGTTGAACATTCCACAGTGGCACACAACCTGCCAAGTCTCTTAACCCACCTACATTCCAGATGCCTGCCTAAATTTAAGTACAGAGCAAGAGTGGACATAGAGTTCTTTTTCTGTATAGAGCCTTTTGTTCTGGGGGCAGGGATGTGTAGAAGCAATGACCGAAGTAATGCTTTGGTGGGTAAGTGGAGAAGGGCATGTCCAGATGAAGAGCTGTTAGCCGTGGGTTTTAATCACGCTCACCTGTGATGGAAGCAAGAACACGAGCACACGAAGAGGCGGAGAGAGGAAGCCTCATGCTCCCTCTGCATCTGAGCAGGACAGGGTGGGAACCATGAACGTGAGGAATCGCAGTAGATCTGCAGAGAGTGTAACTGAGTGGGGTCTTCCAGCCTTGGTTTTTCTTCAGTACCTGGCAACTGGCCCCCGGGGATTAAGGGACTAACCCTAAATATAGTTACTCTATTTCACGCTGTGGAATGTTCTGAGTCAATAACGCCCTTTAAAAACATAGCTTTTCTCCTTTTGTTGTGTTGTCAATCAGGTTTAAGTTGGGGTTTATTTTTCTCCTCTCTCAACAACATTCCGATATTTGCTGATTCCCAACTTATTTGACTGGCATGTAGGGCTTTGGACTGACAAAAAGCTGTCCCATGAGTCCTTCATGATCAAAAATGGTCTCTTCTTTTTTGACAGATGAACCACATTTAAAAAATCCGAAAGGCTCCTTCATGAGCGCGTTGCGAGAACATAAGAATGCGGGCAGTGAGCTGACAATTCAGCCAGAGGAGGTCTCCTTAGGCCAAAAAAAGAAGAAATTGTCAGCCATTCTGGGTAAGCAGCTAGACTTTAATGATAACAGTGATGTCATTAGTGCACTACAGTACAGACTGCCTTATTTCTCGGAGATTAAAAAGCAGGTATAGAATCAATGTTATTACCATTCATTAAACTTCCTTTTTAAAATGTACAAGATGGAGGTATGCCCCTGAGTCGTTTGAAAAACAATAGAGGGACCCTTCTTAAACCTAAATTTTACAATTCAAGTTACAAAAATAAATGGAGGAAACTATTTTTTGGAACAGATTTATTAACAGACTTGCTCACTGAGCCAGAAGAAGAAGAGGTCTCCAAGCCAGAGGACATGAACAAATGGGCAAATGAAAAGACAGGAGCCCAGGGTGAAGAGGAAGAGGAGGAGCCACATGAGGTAAGGGCAGCTCCTGAGGCACAAGGCCTGGACAGCCAGTCAGTTAGGACGTGCCATGAAAGCACTGAGGTAGGAAGACCAGAGGCACCCAGACTGCCTCTTGTCTTAGCCATGTGACTTTGGCCAAAGCCCAAGACAGTGATCTTCTACTTTGCTCATTTAGACAGTGGTGCCACTGTTCCTGGGGTAGACACCAAGAGGACCTAACACACAAGATAAATTGCACAAGAAAATGCTAATACTAAGATTGCATAACACATTAGATACGGTATGCTCTTTAAGAACCTATATGAGAGGGAACCCCCCAAAACCCAGAATTGTCTTCTGGAGGGCGGGCCCCTTGTAGTACAGGTTTCCTCCACTAGGGGAGTATTCTAGGAACCCATCTGTAAGAATGTACCAGCTGGTTTTGTTGTGAGAGGGTGTGTTAGGCATCAGTGAATTTTTTTTGGAAGACTCTTTCAACATATTTGATGGGTAATTTACAAGTGCGCCTGCGCACACCTTGCTGAGTGTTCAGCTGTTCTGGACAAAAACCGCATGACCCCCACACCCCACCCTCCCTATTCACCCAGTCTTGCCCTGAGTGACTTTTTGTGTTTCCCTGGATGAAAAATTCCTCAAGGGGATTTGTTTTGCCAATGTGGAATCAGTGAAACAAAGAAACAGCAGAAGCACTAAATGGCATCAAAATTGACAAGTTCAAAAACTGTTTTGAGCAGTGGAAAAAAACGTCTCAATAGGTGTATTGCATCAAATAGAGAGTACTGTAAAGGGGACTGAAGTTTAAGCATGTAAGGATAAACACACAATATTTTATAAATATATTCTGTGGGTTTTTGGGTCTCTCCTCATAAGCCATTCACCTGAAAGAGTGGGATTTTAGAGTAGTAGTTAAGAATAGTTAGCTATTCTTTAGCACAGGCTTAAGAATAGTTAACTTTTATCTTTTCCATCTCTTTGGTTTGTTTCTTAAAATTATTGCTTGTTTTTCTCTTTTAAGGTCATCAGAAATGTGCCAAGATATGGCTATAAGGAGATACTCCTATTAGCCTCTCCTGTTATTGTAGTGGCGACAGGTTTAACTGCAATCTTCTGTCTCATTATGGTAAGACAACGGTTCATTCAGCTTCCCAGAATACATTCTGTCTTTAGAATAGAGTCAGAACCCACAAACTGAAAATCAAAGCCACTTTCCCACCTACTCCTCCCTGATATTTTTCTTTAGTCATGAATGCTGATATGCTTTATTATTTTATTACACATTATATTCCAAAGATTTTTAAAGGAAGCCCACTCCCAGAGATTGTGTGGAACTGAAATCAAGATAACAAGCCACTGTACTATTTTGAGAACTTACAATAGGCCAGAGTTGACATGACAGCAAAATTTCTTCAACTCAAAATGGATGATGTTGATTTGATGTATTACCAATTACTCTCTTTCTACCATTGATTTCTTGTTGGCTGAACTGAGGAGAGATTTAGACTCTCCACCCTCATAAAGTTATGTCACCCTGGTCAAAAGGACATGGCTAAAAGACAAAAGTGTGATCTTGTCAATTGACTAGATTTACTTAGCGGATTTCTTCTCCAGTGTGTAAAAAGCATGGCGTAAATAGGTTCAGTTAAAACATTGCAAACTAAATCCTGCATCAGGCCTCTCTAAAGCCTGTCGTATTTATACTCACCTCTTCCTGGAGCTTGCCTGTGTGCCTTTTCTTCAATTACACAATGGCTTGTTTTCCCAACAGGCAGGAGCTAATATTAAAAGTGATATAATTAGCTGACAATCTTGACTACCCTACTAATCCAACCTAATACCTTGTTTACATTTTCAATGGTCATGGCAGCCCCCCACCATAACCTAGCCACACCATGCCCATTTCTACTTTTGTTCGTGCCTTTGCTCATCTAAAACTCCCTTACTTTGCTCTGCCTGTGCTGCAAGTCCTGTGAATCTCTCAAAAGTCAGCTCAAATTCCTATTTCAGCCCTGCTAGTCCTCCTTCTTCTGTGAGATTTATCATCCTTTCAGGGCGTGGGCAGTAGTGAGGCATTCCCCTCCCACGAGAACTTAAAAATATGGTAAGTAAGTTTTTAAAAGGCAGCTCCCTAAGAGAGAAATACCAAGGTCAACACATCATGGAGCAGAGCAGAGATGTGTATGGACCAAATGGCCTCCTGGTCTACCAGACTTGAGAAATACCTGGCTGGATGTGTAACTGCTAAAGAAAACATGTCTATTTGCAGGAGGGTTGGTCAGCAGTAAAAGCAGAGAACAGGTGAGGGAGAGTCTGACATGGGCATTGCCCATCCTAGCAGTGCCTAAGAGTAGAGATGGCACCTCAGGCAGCAGACGTGGAGAGTCCAGCCCACTAGCCAGGCTGTGCCTGTTGGGGAGATGCATGGATCCAGCTAATACAGTCTTTTCCTTTAAACACAGGATTCAGCTGATTCCTATTGTTCTAATTCTGTTCTCACCAAGTAGCCTTCTGACTGTGCTTCTGTGTGCCATGTGGCCTAGCTCCACAGAGTGTATTTCCCTGATCGTGTAGACACAGGTGTTGTCTGTGGAACAGATGTAATTCTCACTCTCAGGCCGTAATCTTGGCCTTCTGATTTTTTATTAGCACTGCAGTATTGACAAGGTGAGACTACCCCGATCGGAAGAAGTGAGCCCTCTCTTGGTGAAGAGTCTGACTTCTGAGCCTAGGAGCTGGGGACTAGCATGTGGGCAGCTTGCCAAGGCCTCTGGGAAGAAGTCATTGGCCAGTGCCCAGACAATACCCTCTCCCTCTCTAGTGGGCACATGGCCTTTGCTTTTTTGGATTTTCTATAAACTCCTATAATGCATTTAATTTCTATGGAGTTTAATCTCGCATTTGTGTTTATTTATGTGGTTTCATTATTTCCTCTCCCCAGTTAGATGATAAGCTTTTTGAGGATGGTTTGCCTGACTCTTCTGTCTCCTTAAAGACAACAACACTGAGAAATATTTGAAATTTTGAAATTCAATGAAAACCACTGAAAGTATGAAGATATTTAATATCAAAGGACTTCCATAAATCGACAGGGAGAAAACAAACAAACAAGGGGAGAAGAGGGCAAGGGCTGTGCGGAGCAGGATGTGTATTGATCATCTGTCACCCTCTCTGCCGATCATCTCCTGGCTTATGGGGTATGGGTTTTGTTAGCGAGGCCTTTGTTACCTCATGGCATGAAAGTGGTCTCTGATATTTTCTTTTAGTCCTTTTTATAGTATTTCTTTTATTCATAATTTAAAAAAGAAATCTGTCTAGTATTGGTTTTGTTTTTAGTGTGGTTGACTGTTTTCCCCCTACGTGAAGATTTAATTGTTTTAAAATCTTTTATTGAATGACTCATTCTTTCTTTCCTGATCTAAAAAGCTCTCTTTGGACTCTAGTCTGTTGATCTAGTTATCTTTTTTTGTACCAGTGACAGTATCACCATGTAATTCCAATTTCTTTATAACATATAAGCTGCTGCTTTTTTATCTTCTTCTTCATACATTTTGTAGGCTATTCCTGCATATTTTCTCTACCAAATACCAGCTGGCCAGGTTTTGTTTAAAAACTCTCTTGGAATTTGAATAGATTGCATTACATCGGTAGGTTCATTTGAAGGGAACTGACATCTTCACAACACCTAAGAACATGGTATCTTCACGTCGTGTATTCTTCCTAATGTCCTTCAGAAGAGTTTTAATGTTTTGATCACGTAGGTCTTACGCATTTTTTGTTAAGTCTGTTTCTAGGTACTTGATGCATTTTTATTGATATTGCAAGTGGGATCTTTCATTTTTTAATTAGTCTTTTGTGGTACGTGGGAAAACTCTTGAGGTTTGCGTATTAATCATTTGATTTTGGATTCACTTACTGAATTGTCATTTTACTTGACATTAAAATTCTAGTCGATGCTCTTGCACTTTTAGGTTTGGCATCATCTCCTATGCACATGCGTTTTGTCTCTTTCCAATACTTCACTTTTCTTATTAAATTGATTAGGACCTCCTCAACAATGATGAATAGTAACAGTAATAACAGGCATCCTACTCTTGTTCTTGAACTTAAAACAAAGCTGCTGCGTTGTTTCCGGTAGATACTTTTATTTTCTTTTTCTACTTCTAAGAGCTTTTATTAGGGACTAACTGCTGAACGTTATCCAAAGCAGCCAATGAAACACATTGCCAGCTCCCTGCAAGATCCTAACTTAGGGAGTATGGAAGAAGAGTCAAAGGGTATTCAACAAATTCCTGTCCTCAAGAAAGTTATCACCTTACCTAGAAGGGAACAAATAAAGATTTAGAGATAGTGGTCATTGTGATGAATAATTGTGATGTCGCTTTCTTCCTAAAACAGTTCCGTGCCGCAAGAACACCTGTGGGCAATAATGGAGGAAAGCCAAGGTAAATATTAGTCTGACAGTTTTTAAAGTAGGATTTTACAACTAGAGGAGCTTCTTCCTGGAGGTGGCCTGAAGTGACCTCTGAAAATGGTGCGCTACTCATTTGACCCAGAAAACCCCACAAAATCATGCAAATCAAGAGTTTTAAATATTCATGTTCACTTTGAGAACACTTGGGAAACAGCCAGGCCAAAAGGGTATGCATATCTGAAAAGCCACCAAGCAGCTAAAGGATGTCACTTTGCAGAAGCAATGTGTGCCATTCTGTCCTTACAATGGTGGAGTTGGTAGGAGTGCCCAGGCCAAAGACTGGGGCTGGGTGCAGGTTGGTGCCCCCAAAAGAGTGCTGCGTTTTTGCTGCACATGCTTAAAACTGCAGAGAGCAGTGCTGAACTTAAGGGTTGGGGTGCAGACTCTCTGGGCATTGAGCACATCCAGGTGAGCAAAGCTCCCAAGATGCAGCGCAGAGTTTACGGCGCTCATGGTGGATTAACGCCCACAAGGGCTCTCAGGCCTGCCGCACTGAGATGCTCCTCCCTGAAAAAGAGCAGATTGGTCCTGAACCAGAAGAAGAAGATGCATAGAAAAGAAAAGAAAAGAAAAGTCCCATAAGGAACTGAAGCAAGAAAAACTTGAAAGTAAATTTATCATAAAATAAATGCTTAGAAAAGTTAAAAAAAAGAAAAAGAAAAGAAAGAACTAGAGGAGAACTTAGAACTCTACCTCAGTCTCATTTTACAGTGAGGAAACCGCTAAGTTTGGAAAGAACACTTGTTAACTCTGATGCTTTGCCTGGACTTTGCAAAATGAGCTCCGTAGCCAAAGCTGATAGAGAGTGTGACTAGCACAGGTGCATCTGCTGCCACTGGTCCTTTAAGGAAACAGGGAGCAAAGGGGGAGGTCTTGGTTGTACTTGTTCCTGCTGGTGGTGGAGCTCTGGGGAAGGGACAGGGAAAGCCACGTGGCCTTAGGGTAAAGGCTCTGGTCTCCTTCAAGGCTGACGGAATGTAGACTATATGAGTCCTTCCTGTAAGGTGGCAGGAAAATTTCCCTTCCCCTCCTCCTGGTTTTCAGGCCCCTACTCTCTCTATTCCCTTTATCCCAACTTCATAGAGTTTTAACTGGGCAAGACCTTACGCAGTAGTTTGTCTTTTCTTTTTTTTTTTTTTTAATAATAAGGAAACAGAGAGGAGGAAGGGAAATATCTTGCTCCATGGCCACATTGCTAGTGTCAGAAAGAAGATGGTGCCTTTCCAGCTGGGGGTCTCTCCATTGATTACCCCGTGCTTGGACTGTGAGCTACACTTTATGTCAGAACTCAGTACACACGTACCACACAGACATAAGTCGTTTCTAAAACAGACTCATTATGCACTCTGATTTTTTTCTATTCTGTTTCAGTCAAAAAGAATACTTTGTAGTCTAGTGCTGGTTGTGACTTGTAAACTGATTTCACAACTCACTCAGCGGTGACAGCCTGCAGTACGGAAGTCAGCAAGCTAGCTAACTTAGCTAACTGCTATTTGGACTCAGGCATTTAGTTGTGTGATTTAACTTATAGGATAAAGCAGCTAGAAAGTTAAAAGCACCTTCTTACCCTCACCCCCACCCCCAGCAAAGGGTGTATGTGGGACTAAGTCTAAATGGGACAGATGTGAAATGCTTCTGGAGAGAGCAAACTGCTTCTGCCCAGTGTGGCTGTGCAGTTTTTCCCCAATGCACTTCAGGGCGCTTGGCCAAGGGCCAGGAAAGTGCTTCAGGCTGAAAATCCCACCTGTACTCCATGCCAGACCACCCACAGAGGTCACCCCAGAGACATGGCAGGGACATTTTAAACAGACACAGAGAACCCCTGGAAGCCCAGTGTGCAAAGAATCATTTCCAAGGTCCCAGGTCTACAGTGACTTTGCCTCTGAGTATGGACCCAGTTACCCATTTAATCCTAATAAGGCGAGGGACAAATCACTAATTGTTGGTATGCGTTTTCCTCCAAGGGGCTTTCTCTCGCGACTCCTGAATAAGGACCGACCGGTGGAAAGCCAGATGGAGGTAAATTTCAGGAGGATCAAGCACTGTGGTGGGAAAAAGTGGGGGACAGGCAGGATTCATGTTTCCCTCTCTGTTTTCTAGGAGGGCGGTTTCTGGAGCTGGCTGCGGGGTGCACATGGCCCTTTGAAAAAAGAAGAGGCACAGCATCTGCAAAACATGGGTTCCTCTGATGAGGAGGAGCCTTCAGACATGTAAATAACTGGGAGTTATTTAGAATTCCTGTCTAAAAGGGGGAAATAATGAATAGTTTCATTGTTCCTTTCAAGAGTAAAAGCTTTGACCTTCTTTTTCTCTCCCCAGAACAAAGGAGGGAGTCTCCTATGACACCCTGGAATCAGTAGTAACAGAAAGTGACACCTGATCCTCCTGCTGAGTGAACCAGGTTACTAATAAATTGTTTTTCTCTACTGAAATGTGTACGTTTGTAACCACCTCTAGCCATGAGGGAAAGAATTAAAATGTAAATAGGTAAATATATATACACACAAATAGCACGAGCCATAAGCAAGAAAAGCAAGGCTGAAGCAGGACTCCCGGGGTAGCCAGCACTTCCTCAAGCAGCAGTGTGGTCAAACAAGGGTGAAAAGGGACTCCTCTCCCCCATGTTCCCCAATATAGTCTGTCCCCGAGAACTGGAAGATACATCATCATCCAGGGGTGTGGGTTATTAAGTCAAATAACAATTTATCCTGGTGCTCTGGCCCCTGGCTCACCAAGCGCCAGTTATGTACAACATACTTGACCCCCATTGTGGCCCCCCATCATCAGGTCTTAGGGCTGTCAGAATATTTGGATCCCTGAGCATGCCTTTACGGTGAGGCCTGTCTTCTCCCCTGAGATCTTAAACTTGCACAAACCTGTGCCCTGTCTTGGTGTAACGGGTTCTCCATCCTTACAAGCTAGTAGAAAGTTCACAGTTAAGGGAAGAAAGTCATTTCAGATTAAGACTCTAATTAGATAGAAGTCATTAAGAAAATAAGTAATTTAGTAATGTCAGCTAAATTAATAAAAGCTTATATTCATCTTTCAGTCAAAGGTTGAGTATACAATAGCAAGCTAACATAAAAAATTGAGGAATCCCTAAGGCTCGGCCCCTTACAATGTAACCTAACACACAGGCAAACACACACAGGAGACTTCCAGCCAAGATGGAGGCCTAGAGTGACACGCTCCATCTCTCTCCACAACTAAGAAGGAATACAACTACCACAAAACCAGAAATAACCAGAAGTTCCAGAAAATAAATGGAAGTCCAACGTAGGAAGTTATAAAGAAGTGGTGCTCATCCAGAAGGGTAGGAGGTGTGAAGCTGGGGTGGAGAGGTCAAACTGTGCTGGTGGTGGCAGCAACGGCGATGATGGTGGGACGGTGGTAAGCATAGACACCTGTATTTAAGGGGAGGCGAAAAGCACCTGGAGAGCACCCCTAGCTGTAGACCAGACCTATCAGCCACTGTTAATATAAGAGAATGGTTTGCGTGACATCAGTGTAACCTGACAGCCAAGGAGAGTGGACTGGAATACATATGCGTGAACTGGAATGCACATGCATGAACAATGATGACCTCACTGCACTAGTCAGTGGGGGTGGTAGAAGCCACTGAGTGAGCACACCTACTGTTGAACGGCCGTCACTTTCACAATGACTGAGCAAGTAGAGCAACGAATCTGCATCAAATATTGCATTAAGCTTGAACATTCCTCCTGGAAACTCTCTGGATGCTTCAGAAGGCCACAGCTAAGGGTGACTGGTGACTGGCAGCAACTCCCGGCTTTTCCCAAAGCTAAAATCACCTTTGAAAGGGAAGAGATTTCAGACTGTAGATGATATTCAGGAAAATACGATGGGGCAGCTGGTGGTAACTGGGAGAACTGTGTGAGGTCCCCAGGTGTCTACTTTGAAGGACACCTAGGCTTGTCTTATGTACAATGTTATTTGTATCTTGCATCTTCCTCAATGAATGTCTCTATTTTTCATATTACATGGCTGGATACCTTCTGGACAGACCTTGTATCCAACTTTCAGCATCAAGTCTGTGTACCTGCTTAGACAGTCCTTTCTTCCCTCCATATGTTGTCACTTGGGAATGTCCATTGGTTATAGCCATAAAACTTCCCTGCCTATCCCAAGCTGGTGACCTTTCCCTTCTCTGTATATATGTGGCATTTTTACCTTGTATTCTAGAATCTCACTTAATCAAAAAATAAATATGGCAATTTTAATACTTTGGGAAAAACAATGTTTCTCCCAAACCAAAACCAAAGGTAAGAACCACTGAACAATATTAATGCACAATATTAAAAAAATAATCCTTATGGCATTTCCTCCACATTTGACTAAATAATTAATTTCTCTCCATCAAATGGAAGAATCACAAGCTTCAGATAGTATTCAGACCTCAGTCTGAATCCTAACCACACGACACCAGACAAGTGACTTAGCTCAAGTCTCCTTGATTATACACCATGACCAAGTGGAATTTATTCCTGGAATTCACTGACAGTTCAACATACAAAAATCATTCAGTGGAACATAGCACATAATAAAATGAAGGGAAAAAGACATCTGAGCATCTCAATTGATACAGAAAAGACACATGACTAAATCCAGTATCCTTTCATGATAAAAAAACACTCAAGAAAAATAGAAGGAAACGTTCTCAACTTAATAAGCCCTTATTTTAAAAACCCACAGTAAACATCATATTCAATGGTTACAGACTGAAAACTTTTCCCTAAGACTAGGGAAAAGACAAGGATACCTGCTTTCAACACTTCTAATCAATATAATACTAAAATTTCAGCCAGAGCAATTAAGCAAGTAAATAAAAGTATACAAAATAGAAAAGAAGTAAAAATCATTTGTTTGTGATGACATGATCTTCTATGTAGACAACCCTATTTCACAAGAAACTGTTAAAACTAATAAATTCACCAAAGTTGCAGGATATAGAAATCAACGAATAAAAAACACTTGCATTTCCACACACTAGCAAAGAAGACTACAAAGAGGAAATTAAGTAAACAATACATTTACAATAGCATCAAAAAGAGGAAAACACATGGGAATAAATTTAGCCAAGACTGAAATATTTATAGGTGGAAAATTACAAAATACTGCTGAAAGAAAATTAAGAAATTAAAGAAGTCCTAAATAAATGAAAAGACACCCCATATTCATGGATTTAAAAATTAATATTGTTACGATGACAATACTACCCAAAGCAATCTACAGAATCAATGCAATTCCTATCAAAATCCCAATGGTGCTTTTTACAGAAGTAAAAAAACCTATTCTGAAATTCAAACAGAATCTCAATGGACCCCAAATAGCCAAAACTACGTTGAATTTCCTGATTTCAATTTACAGCAAAGCTACAGTAATCATCAGTTTGGTGCTCAGATAAGGACAGAAATAGAAAGCAATAGAGAGTCCACAAATAAATGCAAAGGAACAAATATTACATGATTGGATTTCTATGAGGTACTTACTAGTCCAATTCATAGAGACAGGAAAAATAGTAGGTACCAGGGGTTGGGAGAGAAGGTAATAGATAGAAGTAATAAAAGTAGACATCCTTATCTTTTTCCTGATCTTAGGGGGAAAGTTGAGGTACCACTACATACCTATGAGAATGGCTAAAAATCAAGACTGAAAAAAACAAGTGTTGGAATTAATGTGGAAGAACTGGAACTATTATAAACTGCTGGTGAGAATGTAAAATGATACAACTATTTTAGAAGACAGTCTGACAATTTGTTAAACAGTTAAACATACATCTACCATAAGATCTAGACATTCCACTCCTAATTATTTACCCAAAAGAAATGCAAACTTAAGTCCATTCAAAGACTGGTATATAAATGTTCATAGTAGTTTTCTATGTAAATGCCAAAAACTAAAAGCAACCCATGTATCCATCAGCAAGTGGGTGTGTAAAGTATGGTAACTATAGTTAATAATATTATACTGCAGATTTGTAAATTGCTAAGAGAACAGATCTCAAAGGTCCTCATCACAAGAAAAAAAAATTGACTATATATGCTGACAGATGTTACCTAGATTTAGTATAGTCATCTTGCAACATATACATATACCAAATCTAAAAATGTGTTGTACATCTGAAACCAATGTGATGTTTTATATGTCAATTATACCTCATATAAAACAAAAACAGGTGAATGGATAAACAGATTATGGCATATGCACACAGCACAATGCTACTACGGACCAATAAAAAGGAATACTGTTGGACACACATGATGCAGATAAATATCAAAATAATTTTGCTGAGTATAAGACAAACAAAAAGGATATGTAAGAGTACACATTCTAAGATTCCATTTGTATAAAATTCCAGAAAATCCAAACTCATCTATAGTGGCAGAAAGCAGTTAGAGGTTCCCTGGGAACAAGACAAGCAGGAGGAGGCATTACCAAAAGGCACGAAGAAACTTTGGAGGAATGCAATCTCAACTGTAGTGATGGTTTCTCAGGTATATACATTTGTCAAAACTTATCAGACCATATACTTTAAACATGTGCAATTTATTGTCAATTATACCTAATTTTAAAAAGGCTGCAAAATTAAAAACAAAAGGAAGTCAATAAATATAGGCAAACATAAAAATGCTACTTGTGTTGAAAATCAAGAAGTCAAAAAAAAAAAAACCAACCCGAAAACTAAGAACAATGAGAACTGCAGGGACAAAAAAGAGGGCGGGGATATAAACACAAATAAAAGGAAACTGGTAATAAGAGAGAATCACTAAGTGTAGTTAGATAATTAAAGGAGACCTGGCTGAAAACAGACAATGTTCCCACCTTTTGAGGGTGTGTGTGTGTGTGTACGTGCCTGGGCACACCAGAGTCATGGGTAGAGCACTGGAATGGGAGTCCAATCCTGGTCTGTCACCAACTACTCGGTGACTTTGGACATGTTTATTCACGGGTCTGGGCATGAGTATCTGTCCTTTCACAGACAGTTAAATTTCCATAGTCAAGTGAACAGAGATGGGATGAAAGAAGGGAAGGCATCAAAATGAATATTACAATTTGGTTGGGTGGAGAGTTCAGCTTCTCAAGGACTTTGCTCCTGTCATTATTCCCCCCGTCTCTCCAGCATCATTAATTATTCTGTTTACTGGTTCAGTCAAAGCAAGATATAAAACTTCTCCAAAAATGGGGGAAAATGTTGACTCTCAACACCCCCTTCAAACCACAGCCTTATTGCTCCCCTTTACTTATTACGAAGTTCTGAGCTCTTCATACTTGCTGTCTCACTCCTCCCGCTCTCTGGCAGCAAGTTTCTGTTCCCCCTAAAACTACACATCAAGGTCACCACCAATGACCCACACATTCTCAGGTCCAACGGTCAATTCCCAGCCCAGAACCATATGGCACAGCTACCTTACTCCTCTTCAAACATGTTTCTCACTTGAATTCTGTGGCTCCTTCTTGTCATCCTTTGCTGAATCTGCCTCCTCCTCTGACCTCTAAATGTGAGCAACCCACAGTTCGGACCTAAAAATATCTTCCTACAAGGAGGTAACCTGGTGAGCTCAACCAACCCCCTGGCTTTAAATACTATCTATATGCTAACAATTCAATCTCTCCAAAAGTCCCCTTCCACACTCCAGAGTCATATTTCCAACTGTCAAAATCTCCCATTAGATGTATAATGAACACTTCAAACTTCATATATTTAAAGTTACTTTTTTCTATTTCTTGATTTTAGAGAAAGAGAAGAAGGGGGAGAGACAGACAGACAGACAGACAGACATCGATTTGTTGTTCTCCTCATTTACACATTTGCTGGTTGCTTCTTGTATGTGCCCTAACCAGGGACCAAACTCACATCCTTGGCAAATCGGCACAATGCTCTAAACGACTGAATACCTGGCCAGGGCATAAACTCCATATATTTAAAAACAAAACTTTTACATCTAGAGCCTACCCAAATCTGCTCATCCCCAAGTTTTTTCTACCTCAGAATGGAATACCGTTTATACCATCCAGATGCTTTACACTTCCTCACATATCATCTGCAAGCTCTACCTTCAAAATACATCCAGGACGGTCCTACTTTCATGACCTCTACTATTACCATTCTAGTCTAACCCACCCTTCACCTTTCACTGATAAAGCATATCCTAAAGGATTGCCTCACTTCCTCTCCCAACTGCTGACAGTCCACTTTCCACACAGGGACCAGAGTGGCAGTTTCTAAAAATTTACATTATATCACTCAGAAAATTTCAATGACTGCCATCACACTTAAAATAAACTCCAAGGTCTTTACCAAGGCCCTTCACAACATCTCGAAACTCATCTCCTCTTCTACTCTTCCTCTGTCCATTTTGCTCCAGCTACACTGGCTTCTTTGTTATTTCTCAACACACTAAGCATACTTCTTTCTCAAGGCCTCTGCCCCTTCTAATTTCTCTGCCTGGGATTTTCTCCCCCTAGATATTCACAACACTCCCATATTTCATTCTGGTCTCTGCTCAAATGTCAACTCCTCAAAGGGACCTTCCCCCACAACCCTATCTAAAACAGCCACCAGCCTGCCTCTGCCCTCCTCAGTGTCCCTGCTCTAAACCCTTACTCAGTTTCAATTTTCTTAATAGCACTTATTGGTATCTAACATATATCTACTCACTTGTCTGTCTATATCCCAACAACTGAGTCAACTCCTTGGGAAGTCAATGCCTAACTTCAAGTAGGCATGCAATTAATATTTGATGAATAAACAAATGAAGAGTACCTTCAAGAATCAAGACAGCTCTAGAAAGAAACATTAGAACCATTTTATCCAAATGATCTGACCACAAGGGTAATATTCTTGGACTTTATCCTTCAGGCAATAAATCTCACAGGCATGGAAGGGAAAACATGACATCACTGGAAAACATCAACATGGCAGCGGGATACAAAACAGACTAGAGATAAGAAAAGATTAAAGACAGAGAGATCAGTTAGAAGATAACTATAATAACCTGAGCACAAGGTAATAATGTCTGTATTTCCCTATTAGGATGGTAATGATAGGAAGAGAAAGGACAGACAGGAGAGACACTTGGAGATGACTGACAGGACTTAAAAACCATCAGTGTAAGAGATGTCAAGGTTGACAGGCAAAATAGAATAAAAAGAAAGAAGTCAAAAAAGTCAATTTGAGAAAAGAACAGGACAAATTTGATCTGGAAGAAAGTTGAAGATGCTTGGAAGGACAATCAGAGGACATTTATAGGTCAATGCTGAAGGAATAAATTTGGGAGCCCTGCTCACAGAAATGAAACTTAAACCTGCAACAGTAAATCAAGTGTCTTAAAGTAGATAAAATTTTCCCAGAAACCTCAGAGTACAGCATGCCAGCAGCAATATTTAAGAAATATATGCCTCGCCCTGGCAGGAGTGCTCAGGGGGTTGAGCGCTGGACTGCAAATAAAAGGTCACCTGTTTAATTCCCAGTCAGGGCACATGCCTGGGTTGCCAGAGAAGTCCCCACTTGGGGGCCTGTGAGAGGCGGCCAATCGATTCTGTCGCACAGATATTTCTCTCCCTTTCTCCCTCCCTTCCCTTCTCTCTAAAAAGTAAAATAAATAAAATCTTAAAAAAAAGAAAATATATGCCTATAAGGAACAGGAAGAGGTAACAATGAAGAAATAAAGAATCACTGAGTTATAAGGTAATAACCAGAGGTCGTATGTCTACTGCGCCTTCATCACAAGGACTGAGTCCATATCCAGATTCTATCACTTAATTAACTACAGTAGGAGAGGCCAATGACTTGATTTATCTAGTTTCAGTTTCACCATTTATCAACATAAACAAATTCCTGGCAAGGTAGCTCAGTTGGTTACAGCGTCATCCAGATACAGCAAGGTTGGGGGTTCGATTCCCAGTCATGTCACATACAAGTATCAACCAACGAGGCCCTGGCCAGGTAGCACAGTTCGTTGCAGTACTGTTCAGGTACACCAAGGTTGCAGTTGAGTCTGCAGTCAGAGAACATCCAAGAAAACAACCAATGGCCCTGGCTGCTGTGGCTCAGTTGGTTGGATCGTCATCCCATACAATGGGATGGGTTACATACCTAGGTCGCAAGTTCAATCCCCGGGTGGGGAGCCTACAAGAGGGAAGCAATCGATGTTTCTCTCTCTCTCTGCCTTCCTCTTTCTCAAAGCAATGAAAAAATGTCCTCTGGTGAGGAAAGAAAGGAGGAAAGGAGGAAAGGAGACAGGAATAAGTAAGAAGAACAACAAATCGAAAATTCTTTCTCTGAAATCAATAAAAATTTTTAAAACGAAGATGTATGTGCATTAGTTGCTATTTTAACAACAATGTAACACTTTACAAGAAAATAGTATTTTACAGTTTCTAAATTAGTTTTAGCTTATCTCATCTAATGCCACAACCACCCTGTGAAGATCTTGTTATCCACCTCCTATAGCTGAGGAAACAAGGCTAAGAAAGATTGAGTCTCAGTTTATGAGTGGGAGAACTAGCATGGTATATAACCTAGGTCTTCTGCACATGGTATAGTGGCAAAGAACACAGGCTCTCAAGCCAGACTTCTTGGGTTCAACTCCAGCTCCACCATTTGCTAGCTGTGACTGGAAGCAAATGATTTATATATTAGAGATATTACTCTTCACAAAGGGATATTTATCTTCCTTAGACAGAAATAAGAAACCACAGAGAAATTCTGAGGTGAAGAGCATGTGAGATGCTTTGGTTTTTTTCAAGAAAGAAAATAATCTACTAAGAGTAATGTGGGCAGGGCAGTTTTCAACTGTGGTCTGCAAATGTGTTATTGAATCCCCATACACAACCGAAACAAGTTCCTACCTGGTAAGCCTCCTTGTAAATTTGTTTGAGGAGTTTATCTACATTCAATTATTAAAGTCACTGGATTATAGTCATCACTAAGGTCTCTTATAACTATAAGATGATATGATTTTATTCTTTACTTTTTTTTTTTTTTTTTTTTTAGTCTTACCCACCAAACAAGTTTGAACTTTCCCTCCTCTGGGTCTCTCAGTATTTTGTTAGTGCCTCTCTATGACAGTACACATTCTTCAATATAAACACAAAGTCCATTGGTTTAATACTGGTTAAATGTGCAGTGATTTAATAATACAAATATATGAAAATTACATGGAGCTTTGGTTTCCAGACATTTCATGGCAGCTATCACTTGATGATTATTCATCCCTGCAGTACTAAGCAATATACATTGATGGTCTTCCTATTAAAGAACATTCATATAGACATTTTTTAAGAGGACACAAAATTTAAAATAAGAAAAAATACAGGGGGAAAGAATGAAACAACTGTAATAGAAACACAATTTTTAAAATGTTAAAAAAATACAGAAAACGATTAATTTTTACAATATCTTACGTAAACTAAATGCATGTAAAAAAAAAAAAAAAAAAACTTACCCCGATACAGCTGAAACAACAAAGCTTGGAACAACGAGGACACAGGCGGGCATCCTGCAATTTCTCCATACAAATGAAACGTCGGAAAACCTCAGCAATGCTCTGAAAGTAATAAAAGATGTAAAGTCCACCAGATTAGGTTACTGAATCAAGAGGAAAAAGCATGCTTAAAATAATTCACTTGATAAAATTTTACTTTTAACTTTATTCCATATCAGGACTTGGTCAGTCCAAGGTCCAGGGTACCTGAGTACATCTAAGCTTCACAATGGTTCTATTTTAAGGAAAGGCTATGACATGCAAACAGACAGACTTATGCACAAATATTTTCATGGAAGCATTAATTAGAATGGCAAGAATCTGACTAACCCAAGCGTCCAAATATTAATTAAACTGTCACAGTTAATTTACAGTCACTGCAAATATTTCAGGAAACGATATGGGAGGAGGGGGAGCCTATGTTTAACAGTAAGAAAAAAAGGAACAAATGGACTTTTTACTTTTCTGCAATTTCCCCAAGGGGAACGAATTATTTTTATAATATTGTAAAAGTTTTTAGAAGATGTATGTTCTAATAGCAGTGTACTCTGGTCAAGAAACAAACGAATTCAGAATCCAGAAATCCGAATTTCTGCCCTGATGCTGTAACCAAGTAACTAATTTACCTGAGCCTGAGATTCTGTCCCTGCTGAGATTTTTGGTGGCAGCACAACCAATGTTTAGGGAAGAAAAAAAGATCACGTAAATAGAAGAAACTTCTTATCTTTGCAAGAAGTCTCATGTGAACCAATTTAGGAAGTAACTAACAAGAAAAGATATAATTAAATGTAAGTTATTACATATTTTAAGTTTATTATTGCGGTACTCACATTTATTTTTACTCCATTCTAGAAGAATGGAACTCTCCTAAAACCAAGGTAAAGTTATCAAACCTTTATAATATCTTCACACAAAGTATTAAGAAGAAAATTACTGGAGTCTAATCATGACTCTGCTGGACCAGAAAGAATCTGTGAGGTGCAGATGCTGGGGGGGCAGGGAGGCGTGGACAACTAGTTTCAAGTGGGGTGCCCAGTGACATCGTTGCCCTTACTAAGAAGCAAAAATTTATTTAGTATTTGGAAGGTTCAAAATTAGACATTATACAATTATGGCCAATAACCAATCCTTTTAAAAAAATGTTCCTAGCCTTTACGTAAATACACACAACATTTTAAATCACAGCTTACAAATGTCATATAAAAAGAATAGAGCTGTTCTGGCACACAACAGCCAAATTGAGACAGTAAGAGTATACCTTCATTCACAGGAAGGACAAAAGTCTACAAAATGCACCGCTGGGAGGAATGATTATCCATTTGGAGGGAGATTTGGGTCGCGCAGGAACTCGCAAGAACTGGTTGCGAGTGGAAGGGCACGTCCACCTAATGAATTTGCAGTTTTGCTGTGAGGAGGATGTAGTTTGCAGAAACCCTGCGGGGACTGCGCACCCGTGCAGAGACCACCTGACTGCGGGAACGTTCCGAGCACAGACACCAGAGGGCTGCGGAACAAGCACCACGTCCTTCGCACCTGGCCAGCCCTCACCACAGCCAGAGCAGCAGAGTAGGGTGCCGGGCCAGAGAACTAGGACCAGGCGCCCTGACTAAAAAGCCCTCCCCGAGTGACAGGGGCAGACTAATCACCAACCTTCTCAAAGCCCCTCACCTCCACGCTCTGTTCATCCATTGCCTCTGACTCTTGCCGGGGCTTGGTGACCCACGGAGTCCGCGGTCAGACCTAGTAAGTGCCAGCCCGAGGTCGCCACTTCAAATTGCCGCGGAGAACAACCCGGTGTCCACGTCAGGAGGTTCCAACGACCGCCCCACCTGCGCTCCCCATCGCTTCTCCACCAGCTACCCCCACTTCGCCATTTTTATCCGCGTGCCCGCCCTAGGACGCAGTGGGAGGGCAAGTGTTGGCCGCAGCTCCTTCCTCCGGGTTCAACCGCCCGCTGGGTACCAGGAGGCAGCCTTGGCCCAAGTGACGCAGACTGGGGGGCGCGCCCTACGGAAATGCTGCAGAAGCCCAGACGCGCTGGTCCCCAGCTAAGAATGCGCTGCAGGGAATTCACAAACACCAACGGTAACCAGGGCAGCTGGAAGCGCAGGACGCAGTGTTAGGGGAGCACCACGGAGAGGCTGCACCTAGTTCCTGCGGTGCGGGGGCGCACACGAGATTTGGCGGTTCGCTTCTGCAGTTGCGTACCCTCCACTCCGGAAAACGCAGGGAGCAGGGAGCGGAGAGCGTGGCCAGGATAGGGGCGGAGCCTCACCGCTCTCAAACTTGCCGGCCAGAGACCGCAGCTCCCAGGAATGCCAGTGCGAAACGCAAACTCCAGAGCCACATCCCTAGGACTCGGTCTCCATGATTCTAGAGGCTTGGGCCCCACCAAATCCGCGTTTTTAACAACCGTTCTAGGTGATTTTGGCAGATGGTTTATGATCCTCCCTTTGCAAAACCGTGGTGCAAAGGTTTCCTAGCTAGTCGTTTTTTCTCTGAAAGCCCAGTCTCAGGTTTTTAAGACTTCCGAAGCTCAAGACTGCGAAAACCAGAGCGGTGGCGTTTCTTCATTCGGGGGTACCTGAACGGGACCATAAATTGTGCAGATCTAAGTGCCACACCACAGGCTGCATTTCTTGCCGCTTGAGATGCGCTGTTGCCATGAAACTATACGAAGTGCAAATGGGTATCAACTGCATCGAGCTTTCCTATATTGGCGGCTGCTTTCTACAATTTTCTGGTATAGGACATGCTTAAATATTGCAGGAATTGAAGGTATGAGACGAAGGACTTGCATCAGATTCTTAATCCGAATTTAATTTTTTTCTTTCTGGTTTGTTTGCAAACAACTATTACACTTCACCCAACCTAGAAGTGCACATGTAGAGAATCAACAATAACCTATAAAATTCTTAAGTATCAAAGCGTTTGGACCTTTTTTTAAAAAAAAAAAAAAAAAGATTTTATTCATTTTCAGAGAGGGGAAGGGAAGGGATAAAGAGGGAGACAAACAGCCAAAGGCTGCCTCTTGCACGCCCTCAACGGGGGACCTGGCCCACAACCCAGGTATGTACCCTGACCAGAAACTGAACCAGAGAACTTGTTGTTTGCAGGATGATGCGTAACCCACCAAGCCATACCAGTCAGGGAGTATTTGGACTTTCTTTTTATTTTATTTTATAAATATATTTTATTGATTATGTTGTTACAGTAATCTGAATTTTTTTTCCCTTTGCTCCCTTCCACCCAGTACCCCTCTTCCCTTCAGCAATCCCACCCCCTTAGTTCATGTTCATGGCCCATGCATGTAAGTTCTCTGGCTTCACCCCTTCCTCTTGTTATCTTCCCCATCTATTTTGTACCAACCAATTATGCTTCTTAATCCCTGCACCATTTCCTCATTTCTCCCCCTTCCACCTCACAACTGATAACCCTCCTCATGATCCCCATACCTATGATTCTGTTCCTATTCTTGTTTGCTTAGTTGGATTTTTTTGTTTTATATTCATTTGTGAGTTTGTTGTCATTTTAATGTTCATAATTTTAATCTTCTTGTTAATAATTAACTCCCTTTGAATTTCATATAATAATGGCTTGGTGATGATGAACTCCTTTAGCTTTACCTTGTCTTGGGAGCACGTCATCTGCCCTTCCATTCTAAAAGATAGCTTTGCTGGATAGAGTAATCTTAATGTGGATCCTCGCTTTTCATCACATTAAATACTCCTTGCCAGTCCCTTTTTGTCTGCAAAGTTTCTTTTGCGAAACCAGCTGATGGTCTTATAGGCACCCCTTTGTAGGTAACTCTCTGCTTTTCTCTTGCTGCTCTTAAGATTCCCTCTTTATGTTGAACTTTGGTATTTAAATTATGATGTGGCTTCACGTGGTCCTCCTTGGGTCTAGCTTGTTTGGGACTCTGTGATTCCTGGACTTGTATGTCCATTTACTTTGCCAAATTTGGGATTTTCTGCTTCATTTTTTCAAATATGCTTTCAATTTCTTGCTCTTCCTCTTCTCCTTCTGGCACCACCCCACCCCCACCCCCCGCCCCATGGTTCAGATGTTGTCCCAGAGATTTCTATGCCTCTCCTCATTTTTTTCAATTCTTGTTTCCTCATTCTGTGCTGGCTGTTTTTTTCCTTCCTTATGTTCCAAATCATTCACTTGAGCCCATTTCCTTCCCTTCACCATCGGTTTTCTGTGGATTTTTCTTTGTTTTATTTAGCGTAACCTTCACTTCTTCTCTTATGCGTTTGCTGTACTTAAGCATATGTCAAGCCTGTGAGCATCTTCATCACCAGTGTTTTGAACTCAATATCTGTTAGTTTGGTTATCTCCTTGTCACTTAGTTCTCCCACTGGAACCTTGATCCTTTCCCTCTTTGGGGCCATACTTCTCTCTGCCTACTCATTTTGACAGGCTCCTGTGTTTGTTTGCCTGTGTCTTAGGTAGAGCTGTCGCTCCTGTTACATTGTAAGGGCGGAGCCTTGGGGATTGTGAGTAGAGTTGACCCGTTTCACCACATTGAGGCACTGTATGTGGGGAGGGGTCTGAGAAGGAACAATAATGCTTGCTCAGCTCTCACTCCTTTTCCAGGCACTTCTCTCACTTCCGCACCAGACTGGCACCTCTCTAGCTGCTACCCTGACCGTTGTGCCCTAAGGGGTGGGTCTGCAGACATTCTAGGACTGTGGGGGCCCTTTAAACAAGCGGACTCTGCTGAGAGACCAGCAGTTTCTGCCTCTACCACAACCCCCACTTGTTTGCTCAGTCAGAAGCAATGAGGCTTGATTTTCCCTGGTGCTGGGACTGTGAGCTGTGTGCTCGGTCTGGTCTGGCGCTGGGAGTGCTCCCCATGTGTCCCTCCCTAGTTTTTAAAAGATGTGACTGTGCTTTCTGGTGGCCTATGCTGCCACTGCCACCACACCACATCCTTTCCACTCCAGCTCCGCCCCTCCTACCTGTCTGGATGAGGATTTCTTCTTTCTTTCTTTGTTGTATTTCCATGCAGCTTGATTTTCTGGAACTTCTGGTTGTCTCTAGTGTTGAGGTAGTTGTATTCCTTCTTAGCTGTGGAGGGAGACGCAGCATGTCTGTCTAGCCCTCCATCTTGGCCAGAAGTCTGGACTTTCTTATAAGTAGTGGACAACAAGAAGTTTTTTTAAACTGTGAGCCATGGACGAAGAGAATTTAGGAAGATTAATCTGACTGAAAAATTCTCTCACCAAGATTTATGTACAGGAACTTCCTTAATATCAATTGCCTGAGGACTGGATAAAATTAGTATCTGTTACTAAGGTGTGACTTATTTTTCTCCAATTTTTATAAAAGTGGGGGGGGCTTTCTGTTCTTGAAATATTCTAACAGAACAACACAATTTTAACTGCAGCTACTCTCCCAACCCCGTTTTCTCAGCTATTGTAAGTTGGTCAAGAGACAAATACATTCTCATAACAGAAATTTTTAAATTTATATTGAGGTATAATTCTATAACCTACAGACCCAATATTGTATTCATTTTTCCTAGTCCTTTCAATGCTTCATTTTTATTACATATATGGAAAGATCACTTATGGAAGGATTGCTAAGTATCCTTCAAAACCAAACACCATCTCATTGTGCTTCCAACCATCCAGGCACATAGAAGTTAAGTGATTTGCTCAAGGTCACACAGCTGAAATTTAAAACCTGCTATTTACATCTCAGATACATGTCAAAGCCCAACCTTAACTTCACAACTTCAGTATCTGCTTCCCCTCCCCCATTTGGCATTTCCCAGAACATTAAAAGTAATAAATTTATAGACAACTCTCACCTCTTATTGCATAAATACACCATGACTTATTTTCCTACTTGCCTGCTATTAGCCAGATGTGTGTATTACTATTATATATAACCCTGCGATTAACATTTATATCAAGATCTGCCCCTACTTTGGACAGTTACCTTATTGTCAAGTTATTAAAAAAATAAATAAGGGGTCCTGACTGGTGTGGCTTCACTGGGCATCCTTCCGCAAAGCAAAGGGTCGCCGATTCAACTCCTGGTAAGGATACATGCCTGGGCTGCAGGTTCGGTTCCTGGTCAGAGCGTGTGCATGAAGCAACCAATTGATGTTTCTCTCCCTTCTTTCTCCCTCCCTTCCCCTCTCTCTAAAATTAAATAAAATCTTAAATAAATAAATAATGAAGGAAACATATACAAACACACACAAAACTGGCAAGCAGCAGTCGCCATTGCTCTTCTGATTTCAATTTCTTAGCTTTCACATAGTATGAACCATTACAGTAATATAGGCTGAAGGAGAACAAAGGTCATATTGAAATACAAAAGGAACAGCCTAAGAGAGCACTGGAAAGCAGAACTCATGCTGTTCAACATTAGGAAGCAGAAGGAACAGGACAAAAATAAAAGGCTCTCAACAGAAAAACCAGATTATAAAAGGTAGGTTTTATGGGAGACTATAGGTCACATAGCAGTCTCACTGATAATGTGACCACATCTTCAATCAAAATTTTCAAAAATGAAGAGTTCTATAATATATTGTATAACATAATACAAATACTTTTTCTATCTTTTAAAGCATGCTTATTCACATTGGACTGACTTATAGTGCATAAACATTCTTTTACAATAGGACATCTGTGCTACCCTGATTATACAAAAACAGATGCAAAATAATGTTAGCACTTCCTTGCCTGAAATTGCAAAACTAAATATGTGTGCTTAAATCCCTTTATTCCCATTACATCCTTTTGACTGAAATTTAGGAACATCTGCCCTTCTCATATTCCCTTCTCTTGTGAAAGGCATCACTTTCTAGTTACCCAGGCCAGACCTTCTCCTTCACCATACCCCACCTCTAAGTACCAAGTGCTAACAAGATATCCTCCTAAATCTCTCTGAAATTGATCTCTACTCTATTAGAGTTCCCCTCTGCAAGTCCATTTCTTCATAAGTCTGATACGTGAGATTTTAATTGTTGTACCGCAGTTTTCTCTTCTTCAGTCAGTGGTGACAGCTAGAAAACAAATAACAAAGTCTTTATTTCAAAACCTTTAAAGGCTCAAATATACTTTATTTTTATGAAAACCTTTACAGACTGTCAAATTGTTAACTTCTTTATCACACCAATAATTGCTATAAACTCATACTATGTATGTGATCACAAATTTAGGGAAGCAGGGAAAAATAGATTATTTAGCTATCTGTATACAAAGTACTCTGATGTTTGAACTTCCAAAGAACTTGCAATTAAGTTGAAGAAACAAGACCAAGAAATCAAACAATTTAAGGACTATAATTTGACAGAACCAAAGATATGATGTTTGAATGCCACACTGTAAACGTATTTTGGTAAACAAATGTAAATGAAAAATAACCTGGAAGTTTCCTCAGAAGTAGAAACTTGGGCTAAATTTTGAAGGATAATTAAGATGCTTTTAGATGCAAGTAACAAAAACATATTTCAAAATAGATAAATGATCAGAAAAGTTATTATCTTTGCAAAATAAATACAGAAGGGCAGACTTCAGGGCTGGTTTATTCAGGAGCTCAAGAATATAAGGACTCTTTTTTCCATTTCATGTCTCTGACATCCTTGATGGTGGCTTTTTCCTCAAGCTGACAGGAAAATAGATCTAGGCATCACATTTATGCAAAATGTTTAGAAGGAAAGTTTTCTTTTCCCAGGGCTTTCTCAGAAGTGAGAGGAAACTCTTCCTCAGTTTCTACTTTCAGACTTTCCCTCCTTACATATCATTTCGGTTAAAAACCCATTTCTGGATTAAGTTTAGTTAAAGGAAAATCCATTCCCATTACCAATCAGGCACACACTGGTGTTGAGGATAGTGCTAGCGTTATTTATCTCAGGCATGAGGCTGTGAGGGATGGCACACATCTCACGAAAAATCAGTGCTCTGTAAGGCAGGAAGGAAGAACAGATGCTAAGAAAACAAGCAGCAAATAGTATTCACAAAAGCAGATAGGAACAAAAGCAAAGGGAAGAAGAGAAGCCAAAGGGAACTTGTAAAAGATTTTCACAGAGCACCAACAAACAGGCTGGCTGAAACTAAATGTTATATGGGGAAATAATAGGAGGTAGAACCTAAAGAATCACTCAAATAGTTCCAAATCTGCCTAAATATATACAGTCGTCCCAAGACATGTTCCAAGCCCCGCAATGGATGCCTGAAATTGGAGATAGTCTGAACCCTATCTATACTGTTTTTTCCTACACATATATACCTATGATAAAGCTTAATTTATAAATAAGGCACACAGTAAGAGATTTACAACAATAACCAATAATAAAATAGAATAATTATAATGATATACTGTAATAAAAGTTATGTGAATGTGGTCTATCGCAAAATATCTTTTTATATTTTGTATATATTTTGAAGTATATTTTATTATGTTGTTACAGTAGTTCCAATTATTTTTCCCCTTTGCTCCCCTCTGCCCAGTACCGTCCTTCCCTCCAGCAATCCCACCCCTCTTAGTTCATGTCCATGGGTCATGCATATAAGTTCCTTGGTTTCACCCTTTCCTATATTATTCTTAACTTCCCCCTGTCTATTTTGTACCAAGTGATTATGCTTCTTAATCCCTGCACCATTTCCCCATTTCTCCCCCTAAGCCCTTCCCAGTTGATAACCCTCCAAATGACCCTATACCTATGATTCTGTTCCTATTCTGGTTTGCTTAGTTGGATTGTTTTTTTTTTTTTTATTCAGTTGCTGATATTTGTGAGTTTGTTCTCATTTTAGTGTTCATAGTTTTGATCTTCTTTTTCTTAAGTTCCTTTGACATGTCATATAATAATGGTTTGGTGGTAATGAACTCTTTTAGCTTTACCTTGTCTGGGAAGCACTTCATCTGCCCTTCCATTCTAAATGCTAGCTTTGCTGGATAAAATAATCTTGGCTGTAGGTCCTTGCTTTTCATCACATTGAATACTGCTTGCCAGTCCCTTCTTGCCTGCAAAGTGTCCTTTGAGAAATCAGCTGATGGTCTTATAGGCACCCCTTGGTAGGCAACTCTCAGCTTCTCTTGCTGCTTTTAGGATTCTCTCTTTATCTTTCACCTTTGGCATTTTAATCATGATGTTTCTTGGGGTGGTCCCTTCTGGGTCCAGCTCGCCCGGGACGCTCCGTGCTTCCTGGACTTGTATGTCTACTTCCTTCGCAAAATTTAGGAAGTTTTCCTCCGTTATTTTTTTAACATAAGTTTTCAATTTCTTGCTCTTCCTCTTCTCCTTCTGGCACCCCCATGATTCGGATGTTGGCACGTTTAAAGTTGTCCCAGAGGTTCCCAAGCCTCTCCTCATTTCTTTCAATTCTTGTTTCCTCCTCCTGCCCTGGTTGACTTTTTTTCTTATGTTCGAAATCATTGATTTGAACCCCGGTTTTCCCTTCACCCTTGGTTTTGTGTGAATTTTCCTTCATTTCACCTAGTATAGCCTTCTTCTCTTATGCGTTTGCCATACTCAAGCATATCAGTCAAGCATATGTCAAGCCTGTGAGCATCTTCATCACCAGTGTTTTGAACTCTGTGCCTGTTAGGTTGGCTAACTCCCCGTCACTTAGTTCTCCCACTGGAACCTTGATCTGTTCCCTCTTTTGGGCCATACTTCTCTGTCTGCTCATCTTGACAGGCTCCTATGTTTGTTTGCCTCTGTGTCTTAGGTAGAGCTGTCGCTCCTGTTACGTTGCAAGGGGCGGAGCCTTAGGGATTCGTCAGTACAGGATGACCTGTTTCACGTCCTTGTGGCGCTGTGGGTGGGGGAGGGGTCTGAGAGGGAACAATGCCACTTGCCCAGTACTTGCCCCTTCTCCAGGCACCTCTCTCACTTTCGTATGGGACTGGCACCCCTCTGGCTATTGCCCTGGCCGTCGTTCCAAGGGTGGGTGGATCTGCGTATGTTCTAGGACCGTAGCAGCCCTTTAAAGAAGTGGACTCCACTAAGAGACCGGCAGTTTCCGCCTCCGCCCCAACCCCCACTGGCTTGCACAGTCAGAAGCAATGAGGCTTGATTTTTCCCAGTGCTGGGATCGTGAGCTGCGAGGTCTGGTGAGGAGCTGAGAACACTCCCCAGGTGTCCCTCCTGACTTTTTGAAATGTGTAACTATGCTTTCCACTGGCCTGCTGCCACCACCACCACACCTCGTCCTCTCCGCCCTGGCTCTGCCCCTCCTACCTGGCTGGATGAGGATTTCTTCTTTCTGTCTTTGTTTGTTAGACTTCCATGCAGTTTGATTTTCTGGAGCTTCTGGTTGTTTCTAGTTTTGAGGTAGTTGTATTCCTTCTTAGTTGTGGAGGAAGACGCAGCATGTCTGTCTATGCCTCCGTCTTGGCCGGAAGTCCTCAAAATATCTTCTTGTACTGTACTCACCCCTTTCACTTAAAAGAAGCAATTTCTGGCTTCTCTTTGGCATATCCAAATTGCAAGCATCACTACTCTTGCATTAAATATTATAAAATAAGGGTGACTCGAACACAAGGATTGCTGTCCTGGGACAGTCAATCTGATAACTGAAAGAACTAAAAAGTGACTAACAGGTGGGCAGGTAGCATATACAGCGTGGATACTCTGAACAAAGGGGTGATTTCCATCCCTAGGCAAAATGGAGTGGGACTGTTCAAGATTTCATCATGTTAAAATAGCTTGAAATTTAAAATTTATGAATTGTTTATTTCTGGAATTCTCCATTTGATATTTTTGGACTCCAGGTAAATGAAACTGGGGAAAGCCAAACTGCAGGTAAGGGGACTACTTTAGGTCATCTCTACAGATACTGCCAAATCTAGAACACCCCATATAACTAACTACAGAATTAGAATCTCCAGGGCAGTGCTGTCCCATAGAACTGTCTGTGATGCTGGGAATATTCTATATCTGCACTGTCCGATCAGTAGATGAAGAACTGAATTTTTCATTTTATTTCATTACTTGAATTTTAATTTATATAGCCACATTTGGCTACTGAATGGCCCAGGTGGTCTGGCTGATCAAGCCAACATTTGCCCCAAATTCACATGGATTAAATGAAAAAGTCACCTTACTGTACCTTACTGCAACTGAAATAGAGGATCTCCCTCTACTGTCCCCAAAACAGGAAAATAGTATTCTGACTGAGAAGTCTGGAAAGCATCTATAACTGACTTTTTTTTTTTTTTTTAACTAAAGAACATTTATTTATTTTGCACCAAGACTTTATCTTAGGACATAACTAAACTGGGTCACCACCCCGACCCCAACTTGAAGGGTTAGTACAGTGAATGTTGCAAAGTAGATATGAACATTAACTGATGAAGAAAAACTTTCCTCAAAATCATAACAATGTTTCAGTAAAAAAAACAGGAAAAGAAAAAAAGGGGGGTGATCTTGTTCGATGCCATTATCATCTAGCACATTCAACCCTGACTAGAGTGTACCAAAATGGAAACAGGATTACTATAATACAAAACTCCCACTACAGATCACTGTACACCTGTATTCCAAGCCCACCCTCAATCTTCCGGCACAACTATTTCCCGGCCTGTTGGGCCTGCCGACAAAGGAGCACATAGATCTTCTCTTTAATCCAGTCTTTGTTATAAGGCTGGTATGTCTGGGTATCAGCTCGGTAAACAAGACAGCTGAGGTCTGCCAGATCATCAATAAAGTCAAACAACTGGCTGATATCATATGTAATAGAGGGGCTGTTGGGATTCATTCTCTTCAGATGTTCTTCACACATTTTACAAACGCCTTCCTTCCATGCATTCGTTCACTGATTCATAGTCGGCGTAGGTTCTGCCCTCTGGCCTCTTGGTGGGCTGTACCAGCAGAATGGTGTGAGACATCGCGCCAACTCTTTCACTGCAGCCGCCGCCGACACCACCACCTCACACGAGCTTAGCCGCACGCCGAAAACTGACTTTTTTTTATAGTTCGTTCCTTCAGTTGGTTTGGTGAGCTCCCTCCACTCCCCATCCTCCTTCCCTTCTCACTAGTTCTTATTGTGAGAAATGCTCACAATAAAAACACCAGGACACAGGACTCAGCAGTAGCCGATGCGTTGTTCATTCACAGGTCTGCAGAGCTGGGGGCACGAAACAAAGATATGCGTGCCCCAACAGACAAAGCAAGCTGGCTTTAACCTAATGCAAGTAAAACCCCCTTCCCCTCTCCCTCCTCCTCCGTTTTTCCATGCTGGATACTCTGGAGTTACAGTCTAACTTGATTAATTAAATTAACTGAGGGTGGTAATTAACTAAGGGTAATCTGGTTATAGGTCTGTCTCCAGCTCTCCCTTGGAGATTTGCTAACTTGTTTGTTGAGCTGTCTAGCTACATTTTCCCATTTCCCTGTGTTTGGTGATGAATATCTTCCCCCCTTTGATCTCAGAGACATTTGTGATGAACTGCAGAATGTCACTTCCTGACTTGTATGTATGCTAATACTGTTGACTCGGAGACCCCCTAATTCAAGATTCAATTACATTTGTCCTTTGCTATTAATTATTTCCTACTGGTTTGAGGGTCACTAGTTTCTTTGTCCCTTACATTATGGAACCAACAGAGCTGGTAGATTTAATAAGTATTATCACCTTTTCTGCCATGACAGCATAATCCAAGACAGCATACCTCTTAATCAGCCATGCCAAGTTCACATGCTCATTTTAAAATACAAGGAGATAATAAATTAAAAGGGAATCAAGAAAACCTCATTTCTATCAACAGTTCAAACTGATGAATTTTAAAATGAACATTACTGAGGATTCATCTTTCAAAGCAACACTCAGAATAAAAACTTTACAAATTTAACATGTCAATTGAAAGCATTACCTCCAGGTCTGTTTGCTTTTGGAGTTCTTGTATCATGGTCATAGTCTTACTGAAAGTAGCACAGATGCGGCTCTTAGTCTCTTTCTGCTCCTCAGCAATCGGCTTAAAGCGTGCATGCAAAGTCTGATATCGAGACTTTATTGCTGACAATTCCTGTAAGAGTGTAACTGGATTTTTCTACATCAGGAAAAAATATATATGTATATTAAATTGTGGAAATGAAAAATTAAACTTCTTTTAAGAATTAAAATAAATACAAGGCATTCTACCATCCATTTAAGAAACACTGTGAATATTTTATTATGCAATTGTGTGACAAGGATGGAGAAGGGAAAGAAAGAGGTAAGTAGAAGACCTAGATTCTATCCTCAAGGAATTTAAAGTCTAGGTACAGAAGTACAGTACAGGGAATACAGTCAATAATATTCTAATAACTATGCACGGTGTTCGGTGGGTACTACAATTACTGGGAGGATCACTTCATAAATTATATAATTGTCCAACCACTATGCTGTACACCTGAAACCAATATAAAATAATACTGAATGTCACTATAATTGAAAAATAAAAATTAAAAAAAATAAAGCCTACGTATAGAAATAGTCCACAAAAAAGCAATTAAACATCAAATAAGGTCATTTTAAATGCATAGTGTTTGATACATAGTTCAAACCAATGAATTGCATAGTATTTCTAAAATACAATTTTAAACGCGATTCAGAAGATGATTAAAGGAACTATATTAATTTGTTGTTAAAGAATAAGACAATGTGAACCACTTATAAAATTCTTAAACACTGCCATGGGGCTAAAGTATATATAAATACCAATTCGCTGACTTCATTATATAAAATTCATGGCAACTCAAGCAACTATATTTATATATTAAGTGGTTTTTCAAAGTCTTTTTGGAATATAATCACTATTCCATAAAAGACATTTCATTTGAACTGGGTCCTTTCTGCCACTTGGTAACTCCTTTCAATCCCTGATGGTTCCTTAGCAAACCTTCAATACTAGCTATTCCAAACTTTCTCTACTCCCTCAATTTCCACCTACTCCTTCCTGCCATAAGACCTCACTGACTACTTTACTGAGAAGGCAGAAAACATCTAGTAAAAACTCCCTTCCTGGCATTGCATCCCGAAAGGAGAACATCTATAGACATTCTCACCATACTCAGCCCCCTAACACTGCCACTATTGCTGTCGTTCCTTTCCATGGCCTCCGTAACTTGACTTTCCTATTATTTCAATAACCATTTCAGTACCCTTTAGAGACTTCAAATACATATAGACATCTCCCCAATACTAAGGGAAAAATTAACTCCTTCTCTTGACTCTCTTGTCACTTCAAAACCAGTTTCATTTTTTTTCCATTTGCCACTGACCTTTGAGATCCTATAATATACTTCCTCAGTTTAACATACCCACAGACTAGTATTCTTTGCAAAACTTTAAAATAATTTAAAGGTCAGGCTTGCCCTATGGAATAAAATTTTAATAACCTTCTTTTTGTAAGTTTTCAAATTAATTTATTGACTGATTTTTAGAGACAGAGAGGAAGTGGGGAGAGAGAGAAACATCGATTTGTTGTTCCCTTTATTTGTGTGTTCATCGGTTGATTCTTGTATGTGTCCAGGGATCAAACCCACAATCTTGGCATATTAGGACAATGCTATACCAACTGAGCTACCTGGCCATGGCCTTAAAACAAACTCTTGATTTCCATAAAATTGTATCATCTTAGTTACCTTCCTGCTCTTCAAATATCTCCTTCATGGACCCTTCATCATGGCTATAGGCAGAGACTCAGTTCATCGCCCTCCCCTCTCCGCTTCCTTGGAGATTTTTCTCTAAGCTTTTAATGATGGAAATGTTTTTTTTTTGTTTTTGTTTTTGTTTTTTTAATCCAACAGGAAGGAATAAAAACAAAAGATCTAACTTGAAGACAAGTAATATAATTCTGCAGAGAGTGATCAAGACCTATGCCATGAGCATTACAAGAAGGGACAGAAGACAGTATGAAAAAAGAACTCTTAGTAGTATGTTTGACATGGGCAAAGAAATAATAAATAACACCAAATGTATATTAAGCTGCCTTTTGTGGTATCTACTCAATATTGCCCCCAATGACATTGAGACCTGTCCTGTCACCCTTAGGGGTATATTTCCCATCCTATTTCTAGAGGCCAGACATTGTATTGGATAAAAGATCTCCAGCAGAACTGGAAAAATAAAGGAAATACTAAAGGCCACAACAAAGAATTTCTTTTCTTATGAACATACTGGGTAAGAAAAGTTATAAAACTTCAGATCCATGTGTTTTCATATTTAAAGAGCCCCACCAAGTAACAGCAGAATTAATGAAAGGACCTATACTGTAACCATAAAATAAATTTCACAGCATGAATAAAATATTATAGAAGTTCCAAGAGAGATGGGGGGAGGGTAGAATAAGGAGGAACACACACAAAGGATCAGAAATTAGAATGGCATCTATTTCTCAACAAGAACACTGGAAGCTAAAAAACCACAAAGCAATAATGTTAAATTAAGAAAAAATAATCTCCAATCTAGAATTCCATATTCAACCAAACCATCTGTTGACTAAAGGGTTAAATAAGGCTTAAATAAAGATATTTTCAAACATCTGATATCTCAAAAAGTTAACCTTTTGTGTATTCCTCCTCAAAGTTTCTGAAGGATATGCTTCACCTAATCAAGGGAGTAAAACAAGAAAGAGTGAAACACATGATCCAAACGAGGAGAAAAACTAAAGAAATTACTGAAATGTTGGTAAAGAAATCCCAGAAACACAGCCAGGCAGGGGGCCTGTTGCGCAGGTCGGACTGGAGCAGAAAAACAGCACAAGAAGGGATATGGGAAAGAACTGGGGAAAATGGAACTGAGGGATCATGTGATGTGTCTGACAATGTTGACAAGTCTTACAGTTCTGTTAGGAAAGTCTGAGGCTGAATGAATGATAAAGGCACAGGGAAACTAAAGAGATTGAAGAAAAAAAAATAATTTAAAGCTTCAGAAAAAGAAGTGTGTAAGAAAGGAAAAGCAAATACAGTATACTATGACTTTAGATAAAAGCAATATTTGCAGAGTCATAATCACTGTGGTCTGAATGTGTCCTTCCAAAATTTATTGGTTAAAACCTAACCCCCATGGAGATGGACTTAGGAGGTAGGACCTTCAGGAGGCGATTAGGTCAGAGTAATTATGAATGGAATCAGTGCTCTGATGAAAGAGGCCTCAGAGAGATCTTTCTCCTCTGCTATGTGAGATTATAATCAAAAGTCTACCAGAGACGAGGGCCCAAACCTGGTCATACTGACACCTTGATCTTGGACTTCTGTTATTTACATGAGACCCAGTTGGTGGTATTTTGTTATAACAGCCCAAAGACTCAATCAGATATATGTACAACCATGTACATAGTGGCATTATTCACAATATCCGAAAGATGGAAGCAACCCAAGCACCCCCTGACAGATGAATGTATAAACAAAACGTGGTACCTACAGACAATGGAATGTTATTCAGCCTTGGAAAGGAAATTCTGGTACATACTACACCTCGGGTGAATGTTGAGGACATTATGCTAAGTGCAATAAGCCATCACAAAAGGACAAATACTGTATTGAGTCCACTTTTTAATGTACCAAGAGTAGTCAAGTTCATAGATAAGAAGCAGAATGGTGATTGCCAGGGGTTGGAGGGAGGGTGAAACGGGGAGTTATTGTTTAGTGGATACATTTTCAGTTTGGGGAGACGCAAAGTTCTGGAGATGGATGGTAATCATGGTTGCATTTAATGTGAATATACTTAATACCACTTAAATGGTTAAAATGGTAAATTTTGTTATGTATAGTCTACCACCAAAAACAAAAAAGGATAATAATGTAAAATGGTGTTGGTGCTCTGGAAAATAAAATAATAGGCAGTTCCTGAAAGTATTAAATGTAGAGTTAGCATTTGGTCAGCAATTCTACTCTTAGGTATATACCCAAGAGAAATAAAAGCAAATTTCCACACAGAAACCTGTACATCAATGTTTAGAGTAGCATTACCATAGTCGCCAAAAAAAGGAACCAAAATGTCTATCAACTAATGAATAAATAAGAAAATGTGGTATAGCCATACAATGAAATATTATTCAGCTCTAAGAAAGAATAAAGTACTGATTCATGCTACAACATGGATGAATATTTAAAAGATATGAAATGTGTCTGAAAAACATATAGGTGATCCCATTCACATTAGATAGTCAGACAGCAAATGTACAGAAATATAAAGTAATTAATTAGTGGCTGCTTGGAGCAGGCAGTGGGTGGGGTTGGTAAGTGACTGCTAATGGCCATGTGTTTCTTATTGAGGTAATGAAAATGTTCAAAAATTGATTGTTGCGATGACTGCACATCTCTGAATATACTAAAAACCACTGAAATGTATACTTTGGAAGGATGAATTTTATAGTTATGTGAATTATGACTCAATAAAGCTGTTTTGAAAACAAGTTGTAGAAGAGAAAAATAACTGGAAGTGGAACAAAGATGAGATGGAAAATGGAGAGAAAGTTGGAGCATCATGTGAAATGCCTTCCACATAGTTCTTGAAGGACACTGACTCAGAGGAGTCCTTTGGCCAGTCATTTGGTGGTACCACTGGACCAGAATTGGTTTGTTGTTCTTCAGTCAGAGAAAAGAGGAGAAAAACAAAGAAAAAGCTAAGTCAGTTAAGGAGCTAGAATAGTCCTAGTAAGGAGCTAGAATGTTCAGTAAAAACTAAACACTCACCATGCTTTACCAATTTTATATAAAATAATATGTTAATTTGTACTTCCACTCAATCAAAAAAATGTTACAATGTCAGAGGCTTCCACAATGGTTCATTATTTCCTGACTCAATAATTATTTTTAAGTGTAAAAAAAAAAGGTAGCCACAAATTCCCTTGACTATGGAAACAATAGTGTGTTCTCATATGCTGTGACCAAGTTTCCCACATAAAAAGATTTTAAGATTCTATAAACTTAGTACTTAATACTGTAATTGTTATAACCACTATTATTAGAAATACTATCAGAAAATCTTGTAATAAAATATTCTTTTGAAAAGACATTGATTTTCCAGATTACCTCGCCTGTTGAATCAGGATGATTAATCTTGATTTCATATTCCAGCCTGTATTGAATATAATCCAGGTCAGAGTCAGCTTTCTGGAACTAAAAATCAGCATAAATCATTATTTTGTGAAGTAAGAGGCATATTAATAAACACAATTCTGCAACTATTCCTTCTTTTCTCTTTATATTTTTTAATATTTTGATAATGTGATATATAACTCGTTTTGAAAAAAAGGAAATAAAAAATATATAAAAATCTTCCATGGTCTATATATAATACCCAAGGTCTATTAAAATTTTTTAAACTACTTAACATTTTGAAAATTTCTCTATTACCACAGAATTCTTAAGATTATCACATGTGTGGCTTCAGGGTTCCCTTAAAACAATCTCTATTTTAGAAGCCCTTAACTTATTTATGAACCAGAAACCCTTAAGCCTATATGTGTTCTTTAACTTGATATTTTACTTCTGCTTAAAGTTTAACTAGCATAATCCCATAGTCCATTTAACAATATCTTTTTTTTAAGAGAGTCATTTCAGCAATGACTTCTTGTAATACCTGGAAGTCCACAATGTATTAACATTGTCAAATAGTAACAAAAAATAGTGGTTCCTGCTTTTGAGTAACTTATATTTTACAAGATATGACAGAGCCCTGATTGGTGTGGCTCAGTTGGTTGGGTGTCCTACCACAAAGCAAAAGGTCACCAGTTCAATTCCTGGTCAGGGCACATGTCTGGGTTGCAGGTTCAATCCCTGGTCAGGGTGTGTGAAACAACTCATCTATGTTTCTCTCCAACATTGAGGTTCCTCTCCCTCTCTTTCTCCTTCCTTTCCCCTCTCTCTAAAAATAAATAAGTATTTTAAAAAAAAAGAAAGATACAACAGAGTGTGCTTTCAATTGACAGTTGGGTGGATGATGGAGTCAGCTAAATTTTCAAGGACTTTTGCAAGCCAGTTGTTAAACACAGGTATCACTAAGATTTAAATTATGTGAATTTATAATTAATCTATTAAAACAAATAAATACTCAAAAATCATAACTTCCCAGTTATTTTACTATTATCTGTGCTCTTGAGGTATATCATAACTGTATAGAGGAAATACAATATCATGTGCTAATACACATGTCTTTCCAACTCTACTTTCAAGGACATCATAGGGGTAGCTAAAATTTGATCAGGATGGAAATATTTACACAGGAAACTTGGCAAATGCTAAAAGTCAGGGGTTTATACCACTGCTTTCGGTTTTTTATTTTTTTAAATTCCCATGCCCCTTTAGCCCCTGGCGAGGGGGCTTCATTGATTGAAGCATCCTCCCATACACCAAAAGCTGCTGGGTTCAATCCCCGGTGTGCAGGAGGCAACTGATTGATGTTTTTCTCTCTCTTTCTCCTTTTGCCTTCCTCCCTGACCACCCCCGAAAAAATATAAGTAAATACATCAATAAACATATCCTCAGATGAGGATTAAAAAAAAATTTCCCATGCCCCTTTTAAGTAATGTATACACACTTCCAATTACAAAATATTTGAGAAGACAATAAAATTATAAACAGGCTTTAAGAGACAGAAAATTCAAAAAATTAAAAGTAGAATTACCATACAATCCAGCAGTTCTACTTCTGGGTATACACCAAAAAAAAACTGAAAGCACGGAAACAGATATTTGTACACCCCTGTTTATAGGACCATTATTCATAATAGCCAAAAGGTGGAAGCAACACGTGTCCATTAACAGATGAGGAAACAAAATGCGGTACATACATACAATGGAATATCATTCAGTCTTATAAACGAAGGAAATTCTGATACATGCTACATCATGGATGAACACTGAGGACATTATGCTAAGTGAAATAACCCAGTCACAAAAGTACAAATATTAAATGAGTACCTAGAGTAGTTCAATTCCTAGAGAAAGTAGAACGGTGGTCACTAGATACTGGGGTGAAGGGAGAATGTAGGGTTACTGTTCAATGGGTGCAGAGTTTTAGTTTGGAAAGATGAAGCTCTGGGGATGGATGGTAGTGACTGCACAGCAATGTAAATATTCTTAATCTGCATTCCCACCAACAGTGCAAAAGCGTTGCTTGGAGAAAGCAACGCAGGCATAAATGTGTGATTCCGAAGGAGCAATGCCGGCGAATGGCAAGGGGGGGAGGGGCGGACTGCGGGGTGAGAAAGCTTTTGGCTTCTTAACCTTATTTTTCTTTACCGAAAAACCGACAGGAGCTCAATGACGGGTGAGTCCGCCAAATTCCATGTTTTAAAGGAAGCCAGCCCAATTGAAAAAACAAAACTGGTAACGCTGAAGGTAAAATAAGGGAACTAACAAGATTAAAAAACGCGGCCGATCAAGCTAGTAGCTAGTAGCCTAGGGACGGAAGGGAGTGAATAAAGAGGGCAAGTGGAGAAGCGTCCATAGAAGAAAACTAGGACACTCTCCAGCTGGCGCCCCCGTGCAGGACGAGCACTGAGGGAGTCCTTTCCAACGATTCGCCCCCGCCCCCTACCTTCACAAACGAACGAAACCAGGCACCTCAGGAGCAGGGAGCCTTCCTCGTGCGATCCCGCCCGTGCTCCAGGAAAGGAGCTTAGGGTCCAGGTGCCCATCGCTCGCTCCCCCACCCAAGGACGGCCTGCCCCTGTGGGCCAAACAAAAACGGGTCTAGGGGCGTTCTTGGCCGCTAGGAAGTTGAGCCCGCAAGTCTGGCATCCTTTCTCAGACTTCCCAGCCCGCCTAGGAGGATGCGAACAGTTCAGGCCCGAACAGATTTCTCTCCGCTACACTCCGTTATCCCCACCAAACCCCACCCTCCACCCCCTTTTTCTGGAGTGTGACCGACCTCTCCCCTTCTAGGGGCCTGTGGGGACCATTCCAGTCACATCTTTGGGTGGAAATACGAACGTCCACACCAGCTACAGCTCCTTGAGGGGCAGAAAGGTGAGGGCAAGGAACAAACTATTTCAATGGCCCCACACCCTCAGCCTCTCCCGACATTTCCCTCACTAGTTGCCCGGATGTAACCCCTTCTCTGCACGCCCCCCCCCCCCCAGCGGTTAAAAGAGCAGGCAGCTCCCTTTGGTGCAGGAGGAGGGAACTCAGGTTTGGTCCAGCCTCCGCCCAGGGTTTCCGGCGATTCCAAATTGCGTCCCACTTTGGCGGCCATCCGGGGAAACATAAACTACCCAGTAGATCTCCTTCACTTTACACTCACCATCAATTCCAGCTTATCGACCTCCTCCTCCATGTTGAATAGTTGACATTCCTCAGGCCGCCCGCGGCGCTTAAACCACAAACCGTACTAGCACTGAGGGTCCCTATTGGACAGCTGTCACTCAACGTCTTGCACTCGTTGGCTCCTCCGCTTCGGCGGCGCCCGCCCATTGGCGACTAGGTAACACCTTTCCTTAGGAAACTCCTTTTCCTGTTGGGCAAAAAGATTGGTTGCTGCACTCTTTTTTTTTTTTTTTCATTGGTTACACCCTCATCTCTGCTTTCAGTTTCTTAGTTAGGGCTCAGCAGAGAAGATTGCGATTGGTGCAATCGGAAGAAGAGCCAACCAATGACACAGCGGCTTCCACAAACCGCACAGGAGGAAGTGACACACCTTCTTTCCTCTCCTGCTTCTCCTCCCCTCGCTCCCGCCTTCTGCTTATTCATACCAAAGCACCTCAGCTATGATTGGCCGGAGCGTGCTGCTATCTCAGCCAATCACAATCCAGATTGTGCTCTTACGTCACTGGGAACGCCATTCTTGGAGAGAACGTGGCTACGATTGGTCCCTCCACAGTAAGGTTTCAATTTTGAAATTTTCTTCATGATGAGGGCGAGGCCGCTCCCTGGACTTCAGCTAACCCGTGGGCTTTTAGACTAGTAAGTGCAGGGATATCTTCCTGTGTTACCCCGGCTCGCGTCTTCCGTGGCTGGGCCTGTTGCTGCCTGTGTTGTTAAGATTTTCCGAGGTGGCGACTGGCTGCACTCGAGGGGAGATGGAGCCGGGCGGAGGTCTGAGGCGGTTAAAACTGTCATGCCGAGTTCTACCTTAACCATATTTCTAATACTTCTTTTTTATTAACCCCCTCCCCAGGATATGTTTACTGATTTGAGCGAGAGGAAAAGAAGGAGAGAGAGAGAGAGAGAGAAAAAGAAACATTGAGCGGCTGCATCCCGACTGGGGTTAGAACCCGCAATGTAGGTATGCGCCCTCACCAGAATCAAACCCACAAACTTCTGGTGTGTGAGAATGCTCCAACCAACTGAGCCACTGGGGCCAGGGTGATGCAGGGTGTTTTTAGTTGCCCTTAAAATCTTTTCAAAACAAGGGAGGTAAAAAGCAAGGAAGAGTACTTTTTAATTTTTAAAAAAAAAAGGAAAAATACTTTGAATAATCATAAGAAAATGAGCTTCTACCTAGTATGAGCAATTGGAATCTTACCTAACCCAGTAAAAAGAATTTGTATCTCTCATTACTCATTTGGAAAGGGAACAAGTATATGTATTTTAACCTCAAGGAAGACTGCTGTATACTCTTTCAGTTGGTCAATTGTCCTCTACACAACACCTAATACTTTTAATAAACCAATGATAATAAATACAAACCTTAGCTCGCTGAGTCCTCTGTCATGTTTCAGGTAGGAATTAATTATCTTTAATTTTTGATAGACCTGTGGTTATATTTTAATGTAACATTAATTTGAGAATATCTCAGACTGCACCTTTTGATACTAACAGATTTGACTTAGTCTCTAAATTCTCTGCATGTGCTGATTACTGTATTTAATTAGAAGTCTATTAGAGTGACAATGACCCAGAGCTCAAGACACACACTCTCTCTCTCTCTCTCTCTCTCTCTCTCTCTCTCTCTCTCTCTCTCTCCCTCCCTCACACACACACACACACAATCATATGCACACAGCCACAGAAGAGGAGAAAAGATTATTTAGTTCCTAGATTTTTTTTTCATTGAAAAATAATCTCCAGAATGATATACATCAGCTTTTGCAGAACTTTTCAGAAATTTGACTGCATGAAGCTTGTCCTGTGGCCGGATGGTCAACCATCTGCAGACCCAGTGAGACTAGAGCTCGTCTTCCCTCTCGCCCAGCCGCCTGGGATCTGAACAGTGACAGTTTCTGAAAATAATTTCTCTCCCAGGAATCCCAACAATAAGGAGGAGCTACTGCATCCCAGAGCCCTCCCTGCCTGGACTAGAGTCAAGGAGAGACGAGGGAAGAGCTGGGGCCTGACCAGTTCATTAGAAAGGAGCTCAAGGGTGGAGCAGCTTTGCCAACAGCATCCAAAAACAAGATGGCTAGGCAGCCTTGGTCTCACCATTCTCTGTGGCCCTTTTGATGCAAATGACTGGCAGAGTTCCAGATAGAGAGAGAAGGAGGAGAAGGAGAAGAAAGGAAGGAAAGAAGGAAGGAAGAAAGGAAGGAAGGAAAAGAAATTTACTCGTGAGTAGACTTGAGACAAAACAATCCAGATGTGACACCCAAAACCATGGCGAGATACGGAAACTACTGCCAATGCCAAGCTTGAAGTGCCCAGAACCTGTCATCCTGCAATCGCTACAGCAGCTGCGCTGTTTTCACTTCTGCATCAGAAACCTGACCTTGCCACCTGCGGGAACTACCACCACTGCAGCCACCACCACCAAAAGCTGGACATCTTTGCTGCCACCTATGCCAGCAAATATGGCGGCTTCCCCTGCGGCCTATTTCTTCCTTGGCTCCCGTCTGAACCCCGGTCTACACAGCCGCATCTGATTGCTGGTTGGTGGAGCTTGGTCACAGACCTGCAGCCCAGTCCCAGGACAGGTAGAAACATGAGTTCTGACTTTCTCGCTGGGAAGGCAGAAGAGGAATTTCCCCAGAGACAGAAAGACAATTCAAAAGACATTAGCATGCAAGATGAAAAAGGCGCCCTGGATAGATGGTGACTGGCTGCAAAAATAATGTGAATGTACCTAATGCCCCGACCCATTCATTTAAAAATGGTTAAGGTGGTAGATATTGTTATGTGTATTTTATCACAATTTAAAAAAAAATTTTTTTTTGCTCTGGCCAGCGTGGCTGAGTTGGTTGGAGCATTGTCCCATAAACAGAAAGATCGCAGGTTCGATTCCCATTCAGGACACATGCCTAGGTTATGGGTTCGGTCCCCATCAGGGCACCTACAGGAGGCAACCAATCGGTGTTTCTCTCCCTCTCTCTCTTTCTCCCTTCTCCTCTCTCTAAAATCAATGAGCATATCTTCTGATGAGGATAAAAAAGTATTTTTTAAGTTAGCAATTGAAAAAAGAAAAGGAAACATGGGGCAGCTGTGAATGTGACAAGTTGCCACCACTAACCTCAGTAAACGTTTGGTGAATAAGTAAATAAAGGTATTAGTTGGGGCTCAGGTCTCCCAGACACCACGCAGTAGTTACAACCCATCACTGTTTACCATTTCTCAGTTTACTGAGCATTTTTAGTGTACTTTGTACTTCCTGCTAGCATAGCTCTGCCACACAGTATGACTATTGTTTATATAATTATAGCTAATTTGTATAAGCATTTACAATGTGCTTGGTGCTTACACACATTATCTCAATTACTCCTCACAATTACCTGTGAGGGACAGGTTGGGTGCCTGTATCGCTCAGAGCTAATAATTTATTACACTGGAGTGGGGACAGTATCAGAATACGTCAACAGAAATAAAAAGTGAAGTCGGTGAATTCAGGATAAGGTAAAGCTCCAGGAGAACCTATAGAGAATCAGAGAAAATAAGGAGAAATTTCAGCATGTTTATGTTTTTGTGACCATGGAAATGGTCTAGAACAGTCTAGCACACAGGAGAGGTGTAAGCCAAGAGAGTCAGAACTCAGCAAAGGCTAAACCGGTATATGCCCTACATCTTGTCACCCTGGCAACGGGCCCCGCACCTTAGGATATGACATTCTATTGAAAAAGCCACATGCAAATAAAGTAAACAATCGCTCCCATCGGGCCTCACAGAGTCCAGCTGGCTCCACCTTAGGGAGAGTTCTGAGCAGGAGTTTGAGAGTAGTTTGTGCCACAACATAAAATGAGGCTGTGGGAGATATCATCGGAATTACACATAATAAAGGAACATCTTGGAGCTGCACACTCAAAGGAACGTGGGGGTTCATCCCATACCTGTTGCCGCTCCCCCTGAGGTTGGTCAAAGCCTGTGTGACTTGTCAGTTGTGCACTCGCTTATCCAAACGGTCTCATGTGTTCTTCTCCTCAGCACCTCTGCCTGGAGGGAGCCCCAGACTGGAGAAGGGGAGAAGGTCACTCCCTCAGTTTGGGTTGAGCTTCCTACGCTGCTCTCTTGACCCTACTACTGCCCAGCCAGAGCCTGCCCAGAAGAGATTTGAGAGTACAGCAGAAAATTCTTAGGGTTCCCATTGCAATGGACCATTGGACTGGTTCATTACCATGCTGGAGATTCCCCAGCTAGCAAGAAGTGAAGCGGGAATTTGAACCTAGTCTGTCTGATCCCAAAGCCCACCCCCTTGCATGACCCTAACAAGTGCGTTCAGCTGAGTCTATTTTCCCATTAGCAAAAAGGTAACGAAAAGATTTACCTAACTGGGTATTGAGAGGATTGCAAATGCTGTATGTCAAGCCTTAGCTCTTATCCGGGCTCCCAGGAAAGGAGGACTGATGAGCAAAAGTACCACTCTCATTTTTGGATGTAAAAGTCTCAGCCTCATAGGGGTTAGAGAGCATGACCAGAGCTAGCTGTCCATTTGTGGTCAAGGATAGATCTTGATTCTGGGTTTTTACCCTAAATTCCACACCCATCTGGCTCATTTGAGGGTTTGGGTGGGAGGGTGGAGAGAACTAAACCTAAGGGCCCTCCATAAGAGGACAAGACTGTGTGCATGTAAGAGCTACGGCAGGCACTGCTGAATGGGATGAGGTGAGGGTGACCTGGCTCTGTCCTGAGGGGCAGTGGTGTGGCCAATGAAATGGCCTTTTTTCCTTCCTCCCAGAGGGGAAAATGGGTTTAGCTAAGCCAGCAATTCTTAGCCTTGGCTGTACATTGTTAACACCTGGGAGGCTCTGAGTGCGGCCTGGGCATTAGTGAATGAGCAGCCAGGCTAAGCAAAGATGAGCTTCTGGGGCCAATCAGGACATCCTGGGGGAGGAGGGAGCATGAGGGGGTAGGTTTCATGTCAGGGAAATAAATGGAGCAACAAAGAAAATGCCCAGGCCTGTGATCTCAATGTCCCAGACACACGACCCAGGCACTCAAGACAGGAGCAAGATGGAGCCCCTGCCTCCCAGTGGGCAGCTGCAGACATCGCAGGCCAGGCCTTAGATGTGCAGTCAGGATGAAAATGCTTCCAACAGCCTAAGACTCCGCTCCGCCTTCATCATGGGAGCTGCTCACTAGGTACACGGAATGCAAAGGAGTGGTGAACAGGCCCGACTGCCCTTCCTGACTGTGGGAGGTGGGGAGCGTGGCCTCCTGGGAATGGCCTGTTGTATCTCCAAACACAGAGACAGAAAATGCATTCCTATTGTATTAGCAGCTCTTCAAAGCCCCTGCAGTGGTGTGAGTTACAGCAGATACAGCTACTTTCATATATTTATTTTATGTGTTTAGCACTTAATTCCACTAGCTTGCATTATAAGACACTCAGCTGTTAACACATTTTTACTATGTTATCCTCTTCCACATTAATCAGAATTTATTGATTAGTCACAACCGGGATTTCCAGAGAACAGTTGCCTCATGTCCCACCACTCCCCTCGTTTATAGTGTTATCTGTCCATCTTCGTTATTGCAGGGTTTGGCTTCCATGTTTCATTCTCTTTCATTTCCAGTCTTTCATTAGTGTTTCTTCTATGATTTCTCGGAGTTCTTACATATTATTCTACTGTCACCAATTCAAGGTTCGTGTGCCCAATGCTTCAATAAAAGAGGCCAATATTCAAAATGTCAGAGCTTGGAGTGAGGAGAAGATTATTGATCCAGGAGACCCCAGCTAGAGAAAATGGAGGGGGTGGGCATAGAGCTTCGGCAAACCCATTTTAAAAGAGCCCAGAATTCAGGTGTCTCTAATGTCAAGAAAAGGGAGGAGGCTCAGCCCAAGAGGTATGGATGGCCAAGAGGAACGAGACACCTAGGCGCCAACAGGAATCCAAGGAAGAGCGGGAAATCTCTACATCTCTTTGTTGCCCAGTTTTGTTGACCCCAGCTAATTTGAATCTGGTCTTGAGACTCGGCAAGTTTTCGCTGAAAGCTCAAACTTCAAGCAGAATTCCTTTAATAATTATCAGTGTGATAGCAGGAGCTATTCGCCTAAAGGCCACAGGAGAAATGCAGGCTACAATTAAGATAGAGACAGGGAGACGAGGATTTCACTCTGTTAGACTACCATTTTATACTTCTTAAAATATTAAAACATACGGTTGAGTCAAAAAAAATAGAAAACACCATTATTATAAATATATACTTTTATGCTCTGCATTAAGTCCAAAACTGGTGGTATGTTGAACATCACTTCATGTAGAAATCCTAAGCTTTGCTTTTGAAAGACTAAAGAAAAACTCAGAAATGTGCACGGAGCTTGCCATCAACAGTCGCCACCTGTGTTCCCAGAGCCGGGTGCTCCCGGTAGTGGCTGGTGGAGTTAGGAGTTAGTAGGTGCAGAGCGGGAGTCAGGATTGAGAGGTTTATCGGGGGACAATAACTATGAAGGAAAAGGGGGAGGAGGCAGGCCTGGGCAGGGAAAGCCCTCAGAGTGCCGTGCAGACCCACACCTGTGAAAAAAGAGAGGGGAGTGAGAAAAACAGGGAGGGGAACGTCTCAGACCGCAGCGCAAATTATGCGAAGTCTTGGGCAACCCCGTGGGCAGTGGAGCACAGTTGCCCATTCGAGGAGTCCCCTGTTGGGCAGAAACAGTGGGTGCTGGTGCCCCCACCGCGTTCGGTCCGGGCTGGAGAGCTGCCTGGGCAAGGCATGTGGCTGGCTCCAACCGGGGCAGCGGGAGGCTCTCAGCTAAAAGCCCTCTCTCGCTGCGGCAAGCACTTCGCAAGTTCTTTCCTGCTCTGTGCAGCTGCCACACTCTGACGTCTCCTGACAGAGTAATCCTTTGTAAATGAAAAGACACAGCTTCGTTAAGGTGACTAAATGCTTCTCTTCTTGACCTGCAATGATCAAATGAGCACCATGCCCAGCTGAACTGTGGAGGAAATGCAATTCAACATTTTATGCAACGGTACGATTGATTGACAGTGAGGGCACAACCATGGGTAACTTTTCTCTTTCTGCTTTTCTTTATACTCCAAAATTTAGACAAATGATCATTTATTTTCCTTTTGATTGGAAAATTTTATAATGAATATTCTAATATCTGTCTCCACAATCATACCTTTTTGATCCAAAATGGTATTTTCTAATTTGGTAGCCCAACGATTGCTTCCAAGTAAGAGAACATGGTAAAATGCCAAGCCCAGGCATTGAGCTCAAACAGATCTGAGCTCGAACCCTGACCCTGTGACTGGTACTGTACACTGGGCAGGCTCTTCCCCTCTGTCTCAGTTCCCTCGTCTGGAAAGCAAGACACCTGTCCTTACTTCTCAGCCTTGCTTTATTAGAAGATGCAGTATGTCTAAACCTTGTAGCACCAGGGCAACACATAGTAAGAAACCAATCCATTTTGATGCCCCTGCAAAACTGCTGGAAGTTTCTAAAAGTAAAATCTACATTCAACGGACAATGAGCAGCCTTAGCTGGGTTATTTCAAAATAAGGTCCAAAGGAAAGTCCCAAAATCAAGTTTTAAAAATCTCCTTGGCAACAGTTCCACCTCTAGGTAGATATTTGTACACCCATGTTCATAGCAGCCTTATCACAAGAGCCAAAAGATAGAAACAACCCACATGTTCATCCATGGATGAACGGATAAGTAAAATGTGTATACATACTGTGAAATACTATTCAGTCTTAAAAAGGAAGGAAATTCCAACATATGGTACCACATGGAAGAACTTTGAAGACATTATGCCAAGTGAATAAGACAGATACAAAAGGACAAGTATTATATGATTCCACTTTTATGAAGTATCTAGAATAGTCAGATCCACAGAGACAGAAAGTAGAATAGACATAACCAGGGGCTGTGGGGAAGTCAGTGTTTAACAGGGACAGAGTTTCATTTGGGGAAGATGAAAAGGTTCTGGAGATGATGATGGTGGCAGTTGCCCAGCAATGTGAGTGCATTTCATGGAACTGAACTATAGACTTAAAATGTTAAAATGGTAAATGTTATGTTATGTATATTTTACCACAATAAAAAATTAAAACAGTTTTTAGAAACCTTGGCAATATCGTATTACATACCACTTTGTCAAAAGCAACGCTGAGCAATCGGCAGGTGTTTTACACAGAGCAAAGCAACATAGAGCTTGTGCAGTTCATTGCATTTTTTCATAACTCTTAATTATAAAAATAATCACATTACAGAAAGTTTTGAAAATTAGAAAACTCATAACCCCATTTTTTTTCCTTTATATGATTTTTTTTAAACACAGTTGTAACCACAGTGTTTGGACACTATAGGCTTGGAAGACAAATTCCAGAAATGGCTTCCAGAAACCCCACTGGCAATTCACAGAGCAAGACGAACACTATGATTTCTCTTGGGCACTCAGCGTGCTTCCTCCGGGTGGGAAGCATCCATACTGCTGGTACATGTAAAAGTAGAGTTGCAGGCTAGGCAGCGGTGGGGGTAGGAGTTGGAAGAATGAAGGCTAATGTCTAAGTTTCCTTTATAGTGGCCCAGGTCATAGGGATGCGTACGTGCTCGCGGGCACACACACATCCCTCCCTACCTCCCCATGCTGAGGTTCTATTTCTGTATCCATGGCTCTGTTTGGGTTGAGGTTCAAAAGGGAAAAAGGAACTGATTGTTGAGGCAGCGCCAGGCCCTGCACAGGAGAACAATCTGGCTGATGACTGAGACCCTCTGCAGGGATCCCAGGACCCAGGGCTCAGGGGGAAATGAGGTGGAATGATGGTCTCCTCTTCAGTTTGACTCCCACCAAGGCAGCAGAGCACAAGGCCAAGGGCAGGACAGAGCCAGTGCTGAGGCTACTGCAACCTTAAGCAAGTGACTTCCTTTCTCTGAGCTTCAATTCCCTTAGCTTTAAAATGTGTCTAGTATTTCCTACCTCTTGATGGTGCTATGAGGCCTGAGAGAGAATCCAAAATTTGGTTCTTTTAAAAGATTAATACTACTGCCCTGGCTGCTGTGACTCAGTGGATTGGGCACCAGCCTCCAAACCAAAAGCTCACTGCTTTAATTCCCAGTCAGGGCACATGACTGGTTTGCAGATTTGGTCCCTGATCAGGATGCATATAAAAGGTAACCAATACATGTTTCTTTTTCACATTGATGTTTCTTTCCCTCCCTCTTTCCCGTCCTTTTTCTCTCTCTAAAAATCAATAAGTATGTCTTTGGGAGAAGATAAAAAAATTGACAAAGTAATTCCAGCAATGTGTAAAAGAATCATGACTCAGTTGGGTTTATCACAGGAACACAAGATTGTTTTAATGTTAGAAAACCAAATTCACATAATTCATACAGATTAAAAGAGAAAAAACCCAGGTACATCTCAGTAAATGAAAAAATTTTGATAAACTTAAATTTCCACTCATGATAAAAATAAATATATAAAAGTAAACCCTAAGAAAGCTACGGTAGAATTCCTTTAACCTCCTAAAGTATATCTGCAGAAAACTGACAGCAAAAATTTAATGGTGAAAGAGTGAATGATTGAGGTCAAAAGTGCTTATAACACTTTCATTCAATAATGTATTGAAGGAAGAGGAGAGAAATAAAGGTATAAGTATTGGAAAGAAGAAATGAAACATTCATTATTTACGTATGTTATCAGCAACATGGAAAATGCAAAAATCTATGAAGAAATTATTAGCAAGGTTGCTGAATTTAAAAAAGCAATATAAAAAAGTCAATGAGTTTCTACAACCAGCAACAAATTTAAAAAGTAATTTTTAAAAAGATAATCATACCAAAAATATAAACTAAAATAAGTGAATCTAACAAAAGCTAGGTAGTGCCTTATGGAGAAAATTGTAAAACTCCTTTGAAAAAATTAAAGAAAATCTAAGTAAATAGGGAGTTTTATGGATACCTTTTAATTTTAATACAGTTTTCTTCTAAAATATTCAATATTAACTTTTTGAAAACATATAAAACAATTTTAATTTCTCACATTTGTATTATATTCATTCAAACATGGCTTGCCCACTACAGAGCATCCAAACAGAAACAATTATGATTAAATTCAGTCATATTTACTATTTCGTCAATTTCGGCAATAGGAGTGACATAGCTGTGTACATTATTTTTACACATATTTCCACATATTTTTAAATCTTGTCATTACAAGAGTACGTTTGACAAGGTAGGGGGATGGAACACATTTAACACTTTGATAGCTTGACTTACAACTTTTAACCTTTTGAACAGATGGTATACAGGGCTCCTTTTGTGTCATGAGTTCCTCCAGCTGTAGGGGCAGGTGTAATGAGAGGCACTGCGGTGGTCGTGGCCGTGGGCCGGGAACCATTTTCTGACTCCAGGGGACTCTCGCAGAGGGTACCAGCCAGGTGAGTCAGGATGTCCTATTTGAAAAGTCAATGCAACCCCATAAAGCTGGTTCCTGGGCAGAAAGTGTTGGGCCCTAAGGGTAAGCCTACTCAAGCTACCCAGACAGAAACTAAGCATTGGAGGCTTCTCGCTGGTGGCTACGTATATTGAGTCAGGGCTGGAAGACGGGTATGTTTGAGCAGAGAAGAGGCTGAGGATCACAAAAGAGAAAGAAAAGCCATTGCTCCTTGCTGTCTGTGCATGAGCCAAGTCCGAGATTCACTCAACGAGCATTTCCAGAGTGCCGATCATCATCATCATCATCATCATCATCATCATCATCATCATCATCATCATCATCAAAACAAGTAAGCGCTAACATCCCAGGTTCTGGTGAGGTGACTTTTACATATAACCACGTTCAATACATGTTACACACAATAGCCATATGAATTAGGTACCATTATTTTCCCAATTTTACAGATGAGAAAATTGAGGCTTAATGTTAGGCAGCTTGTCCAGGATCATATAGTTTGTACAGGACAGAGCCAGGGTTTGAATCAAGATGAACTTGGGTTTATCTGAGTCGGCACATTGGACTGTGTGACTCAGGCACAGTCCTTACCTGCAAGGATATGGTCTAGCAGGAAAGTCAAATACGCACGTAGGTGTGTTTGCATGACTAGATAATCCAGAAGGACATCTAGATAAAATAAAGTTAATGGGCTGGGAATCGCAGGATATCTTATTGGAGGACAGTGAAGGGCCTGTCAGACTCTAGAAAAGGTTCCTATAGAAACAGAGTAGGTGAGTGGAACCAAGTTAGGATTGGAATACTTCTAATTGGAAGGAAGTCTTATTGGATTGCGGAAGACATCTAATGCCTAGCTTAAGAGTTTGGACTTCATCATCCAATTAATGTTAAGGTGGAGAAGTAGGGTGAAAAGCCTTAAAATACACTTGCCTCCTCTTGTTGGGTATTGAGGGGTGGAGTGGCAGGGTGACCTGTGGACCAGTGGGGAAGGCCCTGGCGGGAGATGATCTGGCCTTAAGGCAGGGTGTTGTTAGCAGTCAGGTAAGGAGAAAGGGATGGCTACAATGAGCTTAGCAAAGTAAAAGTGGATAGGGTTTGCAGCTACTGGGCTATCTAAGCGAATGTAGTTAAGATAAGATTAGGAATAATGCTAGGGTACCGGCCACCAGGAACACAAATTGCTTTTAAAAAGGCTAGTTATGGACACCACATAGCAATACCGAGAAATGCTTATGATATAATGACAAGTGAAAAGAACGAGATTTTTTTAAATCACATGTACCTGTGATTACAAATATCTTTTTAAAGCACAAGGAAAAATAAACCCAAACAAATTAATCATTCTACCCTAGACTTATTTCTACTTGGTTAGTGTTATGGAGTGAATTGTAACCACCGCCACCCCCAGCCCCCTGCCTAAAATTCATATGTTGAAGCCCCAATTCCCAATACAACTATATTTGGAGATAGGACCTTTAAGGAGATAATTACAGTTAAATCAAGTCATAAGGGTAGGGCCCTAATCCAATAGAACTGGTGTCCTTACAAAAAGAGGAAGCAAGTGCTCTCTGTCCACCCTCATACAAAGAAAAGGTCATATGAGCATGCAGCGAGAAAGCCCCATTTCTGAGCTAAGGAGTGAGGCCTCACCAGGACCAATGTTGCTGGCACCTTGACCTGGGACTTCCAGATTCCAGAACTGTGAGGAAGAAAGTTTCTAAACCACACAGTCTGTGGGGTTTTGTTATGGCAGCCCAAGCAGATCAATACAGTTAGCCAATCAGTCTCCGAGTCCTGTGGATTCTTCCTTTACAATTCTCCTTGCGACCACTGCCAACATGGCTCAAGCTCACCTTGTGCCGAGGTGAACGCAAAGGACTCCCTCATCTTCTCTGGCTTTGCACTTCCTGACTAGCTTCTCGTATTCCCAGCCACCAGTTCTTACCTTGCTCCATCCTATCAACTCAAACATCTGAGCTGTTTGAATCTGACAACTGCTATTTGCCTCTAGCATCAGCCCTCAGCTCCCTCTTTCTAGAACTCTCTGGACTCACCTCTCACATTGCAAATTCTCTGGCCTCTCAGGGTGAACTTCAGTTTTTCTGTTATAATTCCCAAAAGAAATACAGTTCAGACAAGCACAAATGGCTGGAGTAAAAACAGCCTCTTTCCCCTCTCTAGCCTCATCTCCGTGTCTTTCCTTCAGTCCATATTCCCAGACTTCTGCTGCAGACTGTGTTTTGCACATGGTGGGAAAGAGAACTACCAGCAGCCTTAAGCCTAAATCATCCCAGTTTACCAGACTTTGTGGGAGAAACCAAGTTTCTTCCTCCAGCATCCATATGTCAAATTCCAGGAAGGATTGTAACTGGTCCTTCTTGGGTCAAGTGCCTGCTCATGAGTCAGTCACTCTGGCCAAGAGGAAAGGGGATTCTATTAGGCCAGGGCTGGGTCACGATACAATAGTTTGCAAGAGCGAAAGACGCCCCTGTCTTACCAGAAGAGGAAAGAGATGTTGAGCAGATAAAAACAAATGTCTCCTCTCCCAGGTGACACCTGCTCTGATGCAGCCCAACACACAGGACACCTTCCCCATGGCCGCCCTCACTGACTTGCCGCACCCCAGCCAGAGTGAATGGGATGATACCTCCCTGGGCTGAGCCCAGCACCCTGTGCTGCCCATACCTCCAGGGCCGCAGGTCCTCTGTTCCAATCAGTTATCCAGCAGAGAAGCATCTGAGCATTTCTTGGAACAGCAGCAGCGTTTTTCTTCTACAATGAGTCACACAAACTTGGCCGTGGGGTTTGACAGAGAAAGGAAAACAGACATTGCCATCTCTGATGCAGAACTCTAAGTCCTTCCAGAACAAAGCTGAGCCTCGGTTTGACAGGAGGGATTTGGTTTGCCATACAAATAGGGAACATCTCCTGGCTTTAAAGGTTAGGTGAATGCTGGATGAGAGCGTGGAATACATCTGTAGAATCTGAAGCCTGGGAGATCCTTTAAACGTGGTAAGCCAGTACTGGTAATGGGGCAGTGAGCTGGCCACATGGGCACATTGTTTGTGGGGTTGTAAATTAGTACAACCTTTCCAAGAACAATTTGGCAATCATGTCTTTAAAATACTAATAAATACCCTTTGACCCAAAAATTTCATTTCCAAGAATCTTCTCCAAGAAAACAAAACAAAATGCTGAAGATGTTTTATGCACACACACGAAAAAGTCCACCGCGGTATTATTTGTAACAGAGAAAGTTTAGAAAGAACACAGAAATGGTCAGGTACGTTATGGAAAATCCTCTCCATGGGATTGTTTTCAGCAATTGAAAACAATGTCTAGTCAGTTCACAGAAAACAAAATATAAGCAGCTTTGAAAGGTTATTTAGCCTTTCTTAAAGAAAAAATATGTACTAAAACAAAATCGAAATGCTACTTTCACCTTTCAGTTTGTCCAGGACCAAAGACATTGTTAACACTTTGGGTTGGCAATGGCATAGGGAAAGGGGTACTTTTACATGTTATTGAGTTTAAATCAGTACAACTCCTGTGGAAGGCAATCTGATGATATCTATCAAAATGTAAAGTGTACATTTTTAAATGCATCTGTTGACCTAGCAAAACTTCACTGCTAGGAATTTATCCTACAGATATTACTCACATGTGTGCATGAAGGGCAAGCCTGTTGCTTGACACATTGTCTATAGGATCAAAAAAAGAAATAGCCTTCCATAGGACACTGGAAAATACATGATGCTACATGCATCCAATATATACTATTAGCTGTTAAAAAGGAAGACTATGTCAAAACCATATATGCTTTTGTGGGATGATTTCCAAGATATAGTAAGTGAAAAAGACAAGAAAGCAAGGTGCAAAACAATATGTCTGGTATTCTACAATTCGTGTAGAAAAGCTTTTTTATGTTAAATATGCACAGAACTTCTCTGAATACATAAGAAAATAATGACAATGATTCTTCTGGGGAGGATGACAGGTCAATAGTTGGAACACTGCCCTTCATTGTACACACTGCACTATTTGAATTTTTTTAAATCATGAGTATGTAGTTTCTTAAAAAAAAAGCCAATAAACCCTGGCCAGGTGGCTCAGTGGGTTGGAACATCGTCCTGTGCAGCAAAAGGCTGCAGGTTCAATCCCCAGTCAGGGCACATACTGGAGGCAACCTATCTATGCTTCTCTCCTCCCCCTCCCCCACTCTTCCTCTCGCTCTAAAATCAATAAACATATCCTCGGGTCAGGATTTTTTTTAAGCCAATAAAAATAAAACAAATGGGCTATAAAAAGGGTGTCTATATATCTTTACAGTTACATAGATAAATAACTATATTATACTCATAAGAATATATAACTTAAAAATTGCTCATATAGTATACTCGCAATTAAATAAAAGGAGAAAAATATCTAGGGGGGGAATGAAAAATACGCTCAAATGTTAACCTTGGGACTAAGCGTGATTTACCTTTCAACTTTTTCTGTAGTTTCCAAAATGTCTTTAATAATTATATTTTATTCATGTATAAAAATAAACTTTTATGTTAGAATAAAAATTAAAAATTAATTTAAATTAAAATACGTGCAGAAGGTAAAATCAAGGGAGACAAGAAGTTAATAGACCACTCAAGTTCTTTCCAGCTCCATGATTCTGCATTAATGAAATTTGTTATGGTTTCTTAACTCCTTTTTACTTTTTTCACTTGGCAACTGCTACCAGTAAAGACAAGGCCCAGTTCATAAATCCGCCAAAAGAAGACTGTATTTATAATACCCAATACCAAAGAATATGCAGTTGGATGAGCTTTATCAGGCATTATTGCGTTGCAAATTGATACCACCTTTTTGGAAAGCAACTTGGCAATATAAATCTGAAGCTATAAAAAGTGTTTATGCCCTATGACCCAGTTATTTGCCTCTGGAATCCTAAGGGAAAGACCTGAAATACTGGAGAACTTTCCGCATAAAAGTCTTAATTAAGACTGGTAGGCAGCCATAAGAAACTGCAATTACGAATAGCATGTAGCAACATGGGAAAATGTTTATGGTACAATGTTAAGTAAAGGAAAAGGAATACAGAGATGTGTGTATCCTAAAATGACAACCACTTAATAAAATGCTGTGAAAAAACCCTGGAAGGAAGTACACCACCATGTTCCAGGTGCAGTGTTCAGGTGGTGGGCTCTTAGGGCAGTTTGGGGTGTTTTTTTTTCTCCTTTTCTCTTTTCTAAAATATTTATGATGTATTCTTTTTGAAAATATGTTTTTAAATACTTGAAAATTTGAAGTCTGGGCTGTTTTATAAGACATAATCAGTCTCTATGTCACTCTGCCTTTATTTCCCTTTAGTGAAAGTAAATCCCCTCTATCTCATGTAATAATAGTCACTGATATTTATTGAACGACTCTTGTCTGCCAGGCTCTTTACTTATTTTACTTCGATGAATCCAATGAAGCAGAAATTCCTATTACCGTTGTGAAGATGGGGACAACTGAGGCTCAGACAGGCTAAGTGACGCAACTAAGAGGTGACAGCCTCAGGTCCTTCTAGCTTCAAACCCAGTTCTTCCCACCATATCACAGTAACTTCCCACAACAAGGAAAACCCAGGCACTCTGGGCCGGGGAGGCCGGACAGCACTTCTGGCACTGCCCTGTCAAAAAGGAGCATCTCTCAGGAGGACGAATGCAGTAGGAAGTGGGCTCCCAGACGGGCCTCGCCAGGGGGCCCAGCTCTGGGCGTCCTCACACACCTGAGGCCCTCGGCTAAATGAGCTGGCTGACTCTGTGCACAGAGATGTTCACTCAGCCTGGTCTGCAGCCAGCACAGATGTCACATGCTCCTGCCAGCACTGACAGTGCTGGCGCTAACCTGCCAAAAGGCCTTTATGAAAGCCTCTAAAGCTCTCTTTGCAGACTCCTGGTTCAGGGGGTGTGGGGAAACAACACTGTCCCCCTCTATGGTAGAAAATTCCAATGCCACCTGGCTTGGCAAGAGGAAGTGATGTCTAACCATCCTGATCCCCAGAGACACAGCGCACCCCTGGGACCCAAATCTGGAGCACTGTGCTGAGAGCTCCTAGAGGCTGAGCCAACAATACGAGCAAAGGCTCCAACTCTCGGGAAAGCAGGAAGTCCAGGTGGGCCTGGAGGTGACCAAGCCAGAGACACTCAGGCCAGAGGCCCAGGGAGACCTGGGTATAGCCAAGGGGCCTCTGAGACGTGGACACAGCTGAGTGGGAGACAAACCAACACCAAAGACAGCTTAGGACATGCTGTGTTGAGGACCCTCATATACTGTTGACAGGAGTGTCAATGGACTCAGGCCTTCAGAAAACACAGCAGCATTATCTGGGACACCCAGCAGTTCTACGCATCATAACCTGACCTAGAGAAACCCTCCCACACCATGTGGGCCCCACATTGTTCATAACAGCATTGTTCATAAAAACAAAAACTACAAATAGTTTAAACACCCCATGGACATGAGAATGGATTAGAAAATATATAGTCATACAACAAATACTATCTAGCCATGAAAAACAAATAAGCTATAATTTTCCAATGAATCCCATAAACACAATGTTGAATGAATAAAGCAAGTCACAATATAATAAATACAGTGCGATTTCATTTAATAAAAGTCCACCAACTCTCCAGACTAAACAACATATTGATTAGGAACATGTGCCTATGTGGTAAAGCTGTACAAGCAAAAGAATGAAAAACAGAATATTCAGGATGATGATTATTTGAAGCAGTGAGGCTGGGGTTTGAAGGAAGCACACGGGGAGGTTATAGAGTATTGAAAACACTGTCTTTGTTAAGTTAGGTTCTGGGTCCAAGGGTTTTATTTTTAATATGACTCTTTAAACTGATCTCATACACTCATGTGCATATATCAAATATTTCAAATTTTTTAAAAAACTTAAGAAAAATCTGAGTGAGGAGCTGCTGCTTGCTCAGTGAAGGTAGCCCAGAACCTGCCCAGCCCTGACCAGGCCCCACTAATTGCAAAGGCCTGCAGAAGAGCATCGGGGCACAGGCTCTGGCTGGCCTAGAGAAAGGGAGTGAGGAGGAAAAAGTGCAGTCTGAAGTCACAAGGAGAGTTTAGATCCCATTCTTGCCTTTAACCGACTGCATGACCCTGGGCAAGTAAATTAAAATTCTCTGAGATCAGGTGGCATCTGTAAAATGAGCATAAGTTGAGCCTCTAGACTTTAATCTTCGAGTCTTCAGCACTTGGCATCTTGTTTGGAATAGAATGATAGACATACATCGAAGACCAAATCTTATAAGAAAAACATCGGATATTCCAATAGTGGGCCAACCTACATACCTGACCAGTAAGTAACTCTTCTCCAAACTGCGAGGGTTAAAAAGGAAGGAAGGAAAGAAGGAAGGAAGGAAGGAAGGAAGGAAGGAAGGAAGGAAGGAAGGAAGGAAGGAAGGAAGGAAGGAAGGAAAGGAGGGAGGGAAGAAGAAAGGGAGGAAGGAAAGAAGGAAGGAAAGAAGGGAGGGAAGAAGAAAGGGAGGAAGGAAGGAAGGAAGGAAGGAAGGAAGAGAGGGAGGGAAGGAGGGAGGAAGGCAGGAAGGGAGGAAGGCAGGAAGGACACAAAAGGTCAAAGACTGCACAATGCCACTTACATGAGGTACCTAGAATAGTCACATTCATACAGAAAGTAGAACAGCGGTTAGCATAGAGCTGGGAGGAGGAGTAGTGGGGACTTGTTCTTTAATGGGTACAGAGTTTCAGTCTGGGTTGATACAAAAGTTCTGAAGGTGAACAGTGTGAATGCACTGAATGCCACTAAACTGTACACTAAAAATGGTTGAAATGGTAAATTTTATGTATGTTTTTACCGTGATTTTTTAATCAAAATCAATAAATAAATAAACAAGAAAAGTCTAAAAACTGCCACAGCAGTCAAGAGGAGCCTAAAAGGACACGACAATTAAATGTAATATGGTATCCTGGATGGGACCCTCGAACAGAAAAAGGCATTAAGTCTAGGGAGTCTGAATAAACTATAGACTTTAGTTCACCGTAATGTATCAACATTATTTCATTAATTATAACAAGTGTACCACACTCACGTAAGATGTTAATAATGGGGAAAACTAGGCGTGGGGCATATGGGGGCTCTCTGTACTATTGTCGGAATTTTCCTGAAAATCAAAAAAATAAAGCCTATTAATTAAAATAGTCTATAAATAACTTTACGTAAATACATAGAATTATATGTAAAATTACAAAATGTAAAATCATATGTGTATAGACATATATATAAAATGAAGGAGAGGAGGGGGAGGGAGCAGGGTGCTGACCAGGTCCTGAGCCTCTGTCTCCAGGACCTTCTTTTGCAAGGCCCCAAGGTATCAGCAGGATGGCAGATCCCTGCACCGAGGCAGCCTCGCCCACACACTGACCACCTACCTACCTAGAAACAGTGGCCCTTATCCAGTGTGTAATATCAGTCTCTTCCCTGCTCCCTTGCCACACACTCCCCCAGATCTTTTTTTTTTTCTTTTTTTGATTAATTGTTCTTTATCTCACATTTTTTGCCTCTGACATTCTACATTTGTCATCTCTTTCACAAACCAGGCCCAGGGCCTGGCAGATACTGAGAGAATACAGACAGCCCGCCTGAGCTGGGAGCTTTGCCTCTAACAGTCATGAGTTTCATCAAAACAGAAACAGTCTCACCCTGACTCAGTGGCTCAGTAGCTTGGAGCATCATCCTGTACACCAAAAGGCTGTGTGTTGCCCTGGCTGGTGTGGCTCAGTGGATTGAGCACCGGATTGTGAACCAAAGGGTCGCCGGTTTGATTCCTGGTCAGAGCACATGCCTGGGTTGCAGGCTAGGACTGCAGCTGGGGGCTCATGAGAGGCAACCACACACTGATGTTTCTCTACTCTTTATCCCTCCCTTCCCCTCTCTCTAAAAGTAAGTAAAATCTTTAAAAAAAAAATTTTTTTTTAAGGCTGTGTGTTGGATTCTCAGTCAGGGCACATACCTAGGCTGTGGGTTCGATCCCTGGTCCGGGCATATACAAGAGGCAACCAATCAATGTGTCTCTCTTACATTGATGTTTCTCTCTCTTTCTTTCCCTTCCTCTCTCTCTAAAATCAATATATATATCCTTGGATGAGAATTAAAGAAAACAAAAACCAAAACCCAGAAACAGTCTCTCAGTAACATGGAATCACAGAATCTCTGAGGCCACAGACCCTATGCCCTTACTTTACCAGGTAAGAAGCTGAGGCCTAGAGGGTCCGTGGGACTTGTCTAAAATCCCAGCTAGTTGAAAGCAGGGCTGGGATTGGGACCAAGGATTCCTGAACCCCTGTGTTTTCTCCTATAATGGGCTGCCTTCCTAAAGCTGATGTCTAATGGACTTCTGTTTCTGGCAATAAAGACTAGACACTCTGAACTACTTCCTACTGAAATATTTAAAATGCTGAATAAAATGTTTTCAATCATTTAAAGGCAATGAAGTGAGCTAGCAAAAAGGGTTTAAAAGGCCAAAGGAGAAGAAAAAGCAAGAACCAGGAGAGGATGTGGAAACTACCATTCTCCCTGAGGAAATGTGCCAAAGCCAAGCAATCGTGAACTTAGGCTTTCAAGGCCTGGTAGAGCACATGAAAGAGGAGACAAACCCAAGCCTGTTCAAGATGGAGAATCTAAAGAGGAACTTCCTGTGAAACTGGCCACGACTCCAGGACAAGAGTGGGCTAGAAATACTTAGAAATAAACTCAGGATCCCCACAGAAGAGCAAGGGAAATGGCCCATGTTAAACACTGAAAGAAGGTGGAAAGGAAAATAACATTTTTACCCTGAGAATTCTTTGACCAAAAGTCAGCTCTTCTATTTAAATTCATCAGCAGGGGTCAAAAACCCTCAAGCCAATTGAGCAAGACTTTCAAGAGGCAAGAGATTAGTCATCAGCATACCTGGGGCAGGCAGGGGCAACGGCCAACTCAGAGGCCCTACGGCAGCATCATGCCTGGCTTGTTCCAGGAACACAAGAAGACATAAGGGCCTGGAGTGGAGAGAACCAAGGAGAAGGAGACGTGGGAGATAAAGTGACAGAAGTCACAGGAGACAGGCTGGGCAAGGCTTGGTGTGCCATTGTAAAATGCTGGAGTCTTCCTCTGAAATGCAGAGCTATTGGAGGAATGAGGGTCGCTCCACAACGTGAATATTCTATTACCACTAAACTGTACACATACAAATGGTAAATTATATGTTATTTTATAACAATTAAAAAAAACAACGATTATCGCAGTTGCTGTGCTAAGAATGTGTGGCATGGAAGCAGGGATGCCCAGCAGGAAGGTATGCTAGTAAACTAGGTGAAAAATGATGGTGGCTCCAGCAAGGATGGGAGCAGATAAGGGATAAGGTCATATTTTGGGTGTGTTGGAAGGAAGAGCCAAATAGGTTCCTGACACTGAATGTAAGAAATCAAAAAAAAAAAAAAAAAAAAGAGAGAGAGAGAGAGAGAGATGACAAAGGTTTCTGGCCTGAGCACATTGGAAGGCCAAAGCCGCCATCGACTGAAGAGGGAACCGGTTGAGGAGGACACATGGAGTTAAGCTTGGGTCCTGCTGAGTTAGAGATGTCTATTAAACATTCAGGTGGAAATGTCACATGTCGGCGACGCTGTGGAGCAACTGGAACTTTCACACACTCCTGGGGACGTGAAAATTGGAATAGCCTAGGAAAACCCTTTGGCAGTATCTGTAAAGCTAAACATGTGCATCATCTGTGACCCTGACATTCCATTCCTAGGTATGTGTCTAACAGCAATCTGTGAGTGTGCTCACCAGAAGAAAGGAACAAGAACGTGTGGAGCAGCACTCCTCATAACCACCTCACACTGGATACAACCCGTCGACAACAGGCGAGATGAACGGTGGTCCATTCACACAGTGACATGCTGCCCAGTAAATGTAAGTGAGCAAGTTCCCGATGTGCAGTGCTGCAGCCGGATGGATCTCCCATTATAGAATAGGGCCTCCAGACAGACAGAAAAGCAGTATAAGTCATGTGGCCAACTTAAAGCTCAAAAACAGGCACAATGTTCCCTGGCTGGTGTGGCTCAGTGGACTGAGCACCAGCCTCTAAAACAGGGAGTCGCCAGTTTGATTCCCAGTCAGGGCGTGGGCCTGCGCTGCAGGCCAGGTCCCCAGGTGGGGGCGTGCAAGAGGCAACTGATCGAGGTATCTCTCTCACACATTTATGTTTCTCTCCCTCTCCTTCTCCCTCCCTTGCCCTCGCTCTAAAAATAAATAAATAAAATATAAAGAAGGAAAAAAAAAAAAAACAGGTAAAACACGTTCAAGCAAAACTTGAGCGTGATCGTTCACAGCAGCAATACTCACGATGGCCAAAATGTGGAGCCGACCCAAACGTCCATCAACTGCTGAATGGATAAAAAAAAATGTTGTACAGCCATACAATGGAAGGTTACTCAGCCATAAAAAAGAGCGAAGTTCTGATACCTGCTGCAACATGAATGAACCCTGAAAACATTATGCTGAGTAAGATGCCCGACACAAAAGGCGATATATCGTATGATTCCTTTCATCTGAAATACCCAGAATAGGCAAGTCCACAGAAACAAAAAGCAGGTTAATGGTGGCCAGGAACTGAGCAGAGTGGGAAATGGGGTCTGACTGCTAATGGGTTTGAGGTTTCCTTTTGAAGTGATGAGAACATTCTGAAACTAGGTGATGGTTAGGGTTAAAATGGTAACGTTCAATGATAAAATTAAAAATAGAAAACTAATCGATGTTAGGACAGTGATTTCCTTGGAGATAGAAAGGGGTAAGTGCCTGGGAGGAACTCAGAGTTTCTAGGGTGCTAGTAATATTCCTCTTTTTTTTAATCTGGATGGTAGTGTCATGAGTGTGTTCATTTTGTAAAGATTTGTTCAGCTCAAGTATAGACAATTCTTCCAAGTAGTTTGGCTGCACAGTGGAGCTGAGAATGTGGACAGGAGCTAGAGGGGGAAGTGAAATCAACAGAGGGCTGTTTTCAGGTGGGAGAAATGATAGTGGCTTTTGTGCCTATGACAATGATAGGGTAGAGAGGGGGACACAGAGATGCAGGAGAAGCAGGAGAGAATTGCTTACTGGGTCTTGAGTAAGGGAGAGATGAGATCGCATGCCTGGGTGGGGGATCTGCAGTTAGTCCGTTTATAGTAACAAGCAGGACGCTAATCACCTGGGCCAGTGCTGATGGGCAGGGAGGGGGTGGTTAATCTGTGGAAGTTCACTCCTGGTTTATTACCAGGTTTATTGTCCCCAATTTACCAACGAACAATCTGAGATTCAGGGAGAAAGAGGATTGCTCACAGTCACACAGCTGGAACCAGGAGCAGAACCCACGTCTTCCTGACCCCAGGTGCGCAACACCACGCGGCTCCAGTGCCTTGAGTTCGCCTCTGCACTGGGTAAAGGAGTATCTCCATTGTTTGCCCTCAAACCACTGCTCAAACTTTCAGGAGCAGCACCCTAGGCTTCTAAGGATTCTGGGATTTGATGAACAAGTCTGTCCCACCTTATCAATACACCTTTCACATAAAGGACTTCAATTACGTTCCTCCTCAGCCTCCATTTCTCCAGGCTGAAGAATCCTAAATGGGGAGCTTGCCCTCATGGTAAAAGCCCTTCATCACTCCATTGTCTGGCTCTTTCCCAATTCTATTACGTCTTTCTTGGAATGCAAAGGCCATAACAACACAAACCACAGCAGCTTCGATTTGAAGAGCTTTTTGCAGGGACAAGGGCTCCATTTACGTATTCAGACTGATGGTCAGCAAGGCTGTGGCTTGCCCAAGGTCACACAGAGCGACAACAATGGAGTCCAGCGGAGGAGAATTCCAATTGCTGTGATCTCTGCCCCACACCCAACGAACTGCCTGCATGCAGGACTCCAGATGGGCACATGTGTGAGGGTACACTCAGCAGAAGGCGACAGGAAAGGGCACGTCAGATTGGCTTAAACCAATAAGGAGGATTTATTGAATTACATAACTGAAGTCCTGAAGCAGGCAGGCTTCCAGGATGGCAGACAGGAGTTCAGCGATGTCATCACAGTCCCAAGTTCATTCTGTCTTGCCAGCCACAGAAGCAGTATGGGTTGAATGACAGCCTCAAAAAAGATAGTTTTCTCTCCTAAACCCTAAAACCTGCGAATGTGCTTATTTGGACAAAGGGTCTCTGTAGATGCAATTAAGTTAAGGCTCTTGAGAGGAGATCATCCTGAATTACCCGGGTGGGCCCTAAGTCCAATGGCAAGTATCCTTATAAGAGCCAGAAGACAGACACGGAGAGGAGAGCCTTGTGAAGACAAGGCAGTGATTAGGGTGAGCAGCCACAAGCCAAGGACTGCCAGTAGTGCCCAGAAGCTGAAAGAGTCAAGGAACAGACTCTTCCCAGAGCCTCTAGAGGGAGCACAGCCCTGCTGATAACTTGATTTTGAACATCTGGGCTCCAGAACTATGAGAAAATGATTGTGTTATTTTAGACCACCAAGTTTGTGGTAATTTGTTAGGCACAGCCAGGAGACTAATACAGAGGACAAGAAACACAATTATTCGGGTCAGTTTAGGCTTGAACCTCATGTTCTGCCCTTATGTCCAGGGTGGGGTTAGCTTGCCCCAAGGTCCACGAGATGCATGAGGAAGGGTTGGTCATCTAGAGGAGCGGATCACATGTAGGAGAGGCTACCAGAGTGTCCACTGCAGACACCTGTTCTAGAAGGATACCATAGCCTGCCCTGGCTGGTGTAGCTCAGTGGATTGAGTGCAGGCCTGCAAACTGAAGGGTTGCTGCTTTGATTCCTGGTCAGGGCATATGCCTGGGCTGTGGGCCAGGTCCCCTTTGGGGCCGTGTGAGAGGCAGCTGATTGTTTCTCTTGCACACTGATGTTTCTCTCCCTCTCTTTCTCCCTCCCTTCCCCTCTTTCTAAAAAATAAGTAAATAAAATCTTAAAAAACAAAAACAAAAAAGTACCATATCCTGAGCATCTGCTCTGAGAGAAGAGAGCAAATGAAAGACAAAGGGTACCCTAAAGGTGTGACTTTCACATGTTCACAAAGCCCAAGGGCAGCCTCCGAACTCTGAAAACAAAGTTGAGCATCTGGAACATGGAGCAGCTTCCTCTTGAAAAAGGTGTGAATGTGCTTATGAACTGTCAACATCATTCACACTTTGGAAACCATTCCATCCACCTGGTTGCCCAAGCCAGGACAGGCCTCAAAGTCATCCCAGACTCTTCCTTCCCCCTCACCCTTCCTTCACAGGCAATCTGTCCCCACTCCCATCAGCTCTACCTTCTACAGGTCGTTCCAGTCTGTCTGTCTCCCTCCATCTCCAGAGCAATGACCCTAGTTTAGACCTGGACCATCCTCTCCTACTAGGAGACAGTCCTGGGTGGCCTCTCTGGCTTAGCCTCAGCCTCCGCCCACCACCCCACCAGAAACTAGAAGGATCTTTCATTTTTAATTGAACTTATTGGGGTGACATTGGTTAATTAAATTATATAAGGAACTTTTAAAAATGTCACGTTTCTGCTGAAAACTCTTCAAGCCCCTTCATAGCTTTTGAAGCCCCTTGCTTACCTGACCTCATCCCTCACCTTGAACCTTACCAGTTCCCCAAATACACAGGTTCTCTCTCATGGGGTGGGGAGGGCTTTGCACCCCAGCTCCCTCTGCCTGGATGATCCTTCACTACGCCTTGCCTGTCCAAGTCCTCCAGGACTCAGCTTTGAGGCTCTCTCCTTTGGGGGATTTCCTTGACCTCCTAACCCTTCCTCAGGGTTCCCCTGCACCCTGGGCTTGTGGAGTTCTCTTGTGGTGCTTCATTTGTGGGCCGTCCCTTACCCCCTACACTCAAAGCTCCCCAAAAGCAAGAACCAGGTCTTACCCCTCTCCATCCTGAGTACATAGTATATACCAGAAATAAATCGATGAATAAAGATCAAATCTACACTGGATTCCCTTGTTTTTTCTGAAATAAAATTCATCCTAGACTTTTGCTAAATCTAGTGATCACCAGCCCCGGTAGAGCAGGCATATAAATCGTGGGTCACATCTTTATGAACTTTGGCCAATTATCTTATCTCCCTCGGCCTCAATTTCTCTTTCTATAAAATGAGAATTATAAGCCTTACTTCATCAGAAAAACCACCTAACACACCATCTGGCAGGGAGGTGGGACACAGTGCATTTCTCTTTCCTTTGCACACGTGCACACACGTTGGCTGACGTCAACAAGCACCTATTAAGCACTTACTCTGTGTCAGACTCTGGGATAGGAATTGAGTGGTAACAATGACAACCCTGACCCTAGATTTCACAGTATCCTTTTCTGAGAAGATTCATCTATAAAATCGGAAGTAAATCCTACTCATAAATTCACAGGTGAGTTTGCCAGCCAGCAGGAAGTCCTTGAGCCAGCTCTGCTTTTCCTCCAGGGCCCCTCACTCTCCTCTCCAGCTCGCAAGAGAGAGCCCAGTCAACGGGTCTTTACCGCCACCTGGTGGAAAAACAGAATAAGCCCACAGGCAGCGGCCCGAAATTCAGACGCCTGCCTGGAGCTGCCAAACACATGGCTCTAACTTATATCTGCCACATTTGTTCAACAGCCAATGAGAAGTTGTCAGAGGAAATTGCTTTTGAAATCAAATCACCTCACCAGAAAAAAAAAAAAAAAAAAAAGGAAAACCAACTGCACCTTGTAATGGTCATAAAGTGGAAGCAGGCCTCCTGGGGAAATGAGCTCCAAGGCGAGGACCAGACAACCCCGTGAGGTGGGGAGAAATAGCACCTTCTGAAACCACGGTTGTGTCTTACGTCCCAGGCCACCATCAAGTACAAATCCTGGTGGAATTCTCCAAACCTTGGTGCCCTGAACCCAACTGAACTATACTCCAGCCCATAAACACCTGCAGAATCTCGCTCAGTACCAGAACAGCTCAGTAGAAACTGCCGGAAGCGGGGAGGCCATTCTTTCCAAAGGCCTTGGCTTTGCAGCCAGACTCGCTAAGTCAACAAAGCGGGAGCCAGCCCCGCCGCTTGCCTTCCTGTTACACCCTCCAACGTCTTCTCCCTGGCCTGCCACACTCACACGCAAGTTCTCTCCCTCTCCCCCGCCCACCCCCACCCCCTACCCCCCTGGATGCGCGCTCCAGCTCCAGCATCCTCAGTTATTTGGGTGGGGAATCTGTTCTGGGAGAACTGGGAGGCAGAATCCAGATGGGCTATAGCCAGAGTTTGGGGTTGTTTTTTTGTTTTTTGTTTTTTCCCCTCTTTTCTCCATATTCTAACCACTCGGTGAGAAGTTGGGCCCAAAAAAGCAGACTCGGGAACACCAGGGCTGCAGTGCCAAGACGTTTCCTTAGCCAACGAGTGGGTTTCTGCTTTCCTGGAAGACACGCTGTGATTTCCTCGGGGCAGTGGGGCTTTGCTGTGTCCAGCCAATTGCTTCTGGACATAAAGACAGTGGTCTCTGCAGCCTCTACAGCCAACACACCCAGCCACGCAAGTGTCTGAGAGCAAAGCTTGAGGAAGCACTGCCCACTATAACCTCCTGGGGTCCTCACCAAAAACACAGCACCAAACTAATTTAGGAGTGGGGTGAAAGAGTTTGCTCCCTCACAATTTTCCAAAGGGAAGAAAGTCATGACAGACAGAAATACACTGGAGCCATAAAAAATATACAAAATTACCTTTACCAATTGTGAATGGCAATTCTGCTTGTTCCGCTAATGCACAAAAATTGCAAGTTTTTCATCCAGATAGAAAATAAACAGAAAAAGTGATCAGCACTCTGGTATTAATCAACCCATGATGATACTGAATATATACCACCTCTACCTAGCTGACCATCTGCCCCCAGCCCCCAAATACTTGTTCTCATACAGGCTTGTGAACTTTGCATCTCTTTTATCTTGGGGGTTCAAGAAATAAAAGTGTGGTTCTCTCTGACCGTCCTACTTCCTGACCCCAAGATTCCATCCGGGCCTTCTGGGTCTCTCCTCACTTGCCCATGCAGTGCCAAAGCAAATGGGGGTGGGACAGTAGGTCATCCAATGTCCATCTTCAGAGGTCCTCCCTGTCCCACGGCCCCTCTGGATCCACCAGATTCTCTGTAGACTCAAGGCATGGGCACTTATTTTTATTTTTCAGTTGCAGTTGATATACAATGTTATATTAGTTCAGGAGTACACCCCAGTGAGTAGACATTATATAACTTACTAAGTGATCATCCCGATAATTCGCATACCCATCTGACACCATACATCATTATTATCGACTGTGTTCCCTCTGCTGCACTTGACATCCTCAGAGAAGGAAAACTCTGACTCCAAAAAACCTCCGCTGCCTTGCGGCATACCTCTTCAGGGGAAAGGCTAAGGGAGTAAACCCCGACAGAAAATCCGGAGCCGGAGTCCCTAAGGCGGTTCAACGTTGTAGTCAACACCGGCAACTCCTGCGGCGCACCTGAAGCCAAGCTGTATTGACTCCGTCTTTCCCTTGGACCCTTCAGCTGCGAAGAGAGGGGGGGTCTGCTGCATGGGCAACAGCAGACCCTCCATATCACCCTGCCCAGGCTCTGTAGCTTCAGCTTCACTGGAGAGGACACTCCAGCGTCATCGCAAGATGTCGATTCAACACGGGAGGAGACAGATACCGTGTCACTCCCGAGTTGGACTGCACAGCCATTCTTGGCGGTGCAGATAGACTCTTAAGAAGCTACACCATCGTCTCTCGAGACGGACGGCTGCCGACGACGACGACTTGACATCCTCAAGGGCATAGGCATTTTTTGTAAGACGGTCCTGACTGCCTAGAAGCACCAACATCTATCACTCTCTGAGTACGTAACTCCCCAGGGACACACCAGGAAGCCAGGCTCCCAATTGTTCTGCTCTTAGCATCCTCAGATGTCTCTCTTATTCGAATCTTTCTTCTCACACCCTGGGTTTTCTGTTTGGGGCTGTGGGAGGCACTGACCTTGGGAAAATTCTTTCCCGCCAGATTTCTTCAGGACACATAATCTAAGTGGATAAAACGACTATGGGACATTTACACAATGGAATACTACTCAACCATAAAAAAGAACATTTTACCCTTTGTGACAGCATGGATGGACCTGGAGAACATTATGCTAAGTGAAATAAGCCAGTCAGAGAAAGACAAATGTCATTCGATTTTACTCATGTGCAGAATCTAATGAGCAAGCAAAGTAGAGACAAACTCATAGATAGAGAGCATGCTGACAGCTCCAGGTTGGGGTGGGGGGCATACTGGGTGGAGAGATCCAAGCAAAAAAGAAAAAGGACTCATGGACATGGACAATAGGGTGGTGATAGCAAGAGGAGGGGATATAAAGAGGATAAATGATAATGGAAAAAATACAATAAAAAAATTTTTAAAGACACATAATCTGTTGGCTTAAAACCCATTGCTTCCTTACCAAAAAAAAATTTTTTTTGTAAAACAAAAGCTAGAAAGATGTCTTGGCTGTTTCGACCCTGTCACATGCCTCCACTAAGGAAACGAGCAGAGGGCCAACTGCCGGCTTGCATGAGAGAAACAAGAGCAGATCTCATATGTCATCCAGCCACACTTGATAAACACAATTTCACTCTTTTTCAGTCACCCAAGATTTTGACTATGGTCGGTTGTGATTTCTTCCTTGGTAAATGATATGTTTGAAAGAAATGTCAGAATAAGTCTCTCTTTTTTTTTCCCTTAGTAGCTGTACTTCTCCAGCAGCCTCTGTCCACTTTCTTTTTTAAGTATACTTTATTGATTATGCTATTACAGTTGTCACAAATTTATTCCCTTTGCCCCCCTCCACTTGTTACCCTCCTTCCCTCCAGCAATTCCCCACTTAGTTCATGTCCATGGGTCATGCATATAAGTTCTTTGGTGTCTCCAGTTCCTTTACTATTCTTAACATCCCCCTGTCTATTCTGTACCTACTAGTTATGCTTCTTAATCTTTGTACCTTTTCCCCATTTCTCCCTCTTCCATCTCCCCACTGATAAACCTCCATATGATCTCCAAACATATGACTCTGTTCCTGTTCTAGTTGTTTGCTGAGTTTTTGTTTTTGAGATTCAGTTGTTGATAATTGTGAGTTTGTTGTCATTTTAATGTTCATAACTTTGATCTTCTTTTTCTTAAATGTGACCCTTTAACATTTCATTAATAAGGGCTGGGTGATAATGAAGTCCTCTAGCTTTACCTTGTCTGTCTAGCTTTACTTTATCTGCCCTTCCATTCTAAATGATAGCTTTGCTGGATAGAGTAGTCTTGGTTTTAAGTCCTTGCTTTTCATCACTTTGACTATTTCTTGCCAGTCCCTTCTTGCCTGCAAAGTTTCTTTTGAGAAATCAGCTGATAGTCTTATGGGAACCCCTTTGTAGGTAACTCTCTACTTTTCTCTTGCTGCTTTTAAGATTCTCTATTTATCTTGAACCTTTGGCATTTTAATTATGATGTGTCTCAATGTGGTCCTCTTTGGTTCCAACTTCTTTTGGACTCTCTGCTTCCAGGACTTGTATGTCTATTTCCTTCACCAAATTAGGGAAGTTTTCTTTCATTATTTTTTCAAATAAGTTTTCAATTTCTTGTTCTTTCTCTTCTCCTTCTGGCATCCCTATGAATCAGACATTGGCACTTCTAGAGATGTCCCAGTCTTCTCATTCTCTCCTCATTTTTTTTGAGCTCTTGCTTCTTCATTCTGTTCTGGTTGACTTTATTTCTTCCTTATGTTCCCATTCATCGATTTGACCTCATCTTCCTCCCCTTCACCATTGGTTCCCTGTGGATTTTTATTTCACTTAGCGTAGCCTTCATTTCTTCCCTTATGTGCTCGCCATACTCAGTCATTACTCTGAGCATCATTATCACCAGTGTTTTGAACTCTGTATCTGATAGGTTGGATATTTGTTTCACTTAACTCTTTTCCTGGAATTTTGATCTGTCCTTTCAGTTGGACCATATTTCTTTGTCTCCTCAATTTGGCAGCCTCCCTATGTTTGCTTCTGTGTATTAGGTAGAGCTGCTTTGACTCCCTGTTTTGGTGCACCTAATACATTGTAAGGGACAGAGCCTTAGGTATTAGTCTGTGCTGGGCAACCTGTTTCACTGCTTTGGGGTGCTGTATGTGGGGAACAATACCATTTGCTCAGCACTCACTCCTTTCCCAGTCACTTCACCCACTTCCCACATGCAACCGGCACCCCTCTAGTTGTTGCCCTGGTTGTGGTTCCCAGAGTGGGTGAGTTTGCCTACATTCTGGAACCATGTCTCTAGAACTAAGGGACAGGTAGTTTCTTCCCCTGCTCCAACCCCCACTGGTTTTCATGGGCAGAAGCTACAAGGCTTTATTTTCCCAGCACTTGAACACTGGGCTGCGCAGTCTGACCTGGGGCTGGGATCACTCCCCAAGTGTCCCTCCTAGTTTTTATTCACTACATGTGAGTGTGGACCTGTCCATTATATTGGTCGCCGCCGCCACACTGCATTCTCCTCTTCATCCTGGCTCCCCATCCCCACCCCTCCTACCCATCTGGGTGAGTATTTCTTCTTTAAATCCTTGGATGTCAGACTTTCATACAGTTCGATTTTCTGGTAGTTCTGGTTGTTTTTTGTTTTGAAGTTAGTTGTAATCCTTCTTTCAGTTGTGCAAGGAGGCAAAGCATGTCTACCTATGTCTCCATCTTGGCCAGAAGTCTCTGTCTACTTCTGTACCTCTCTCCATTCCCTACTTTTCTCTCCTATCTCTGCCACTTCCCAGCCTGGCTCACACATTCTGAGAAGCTGGTCAGAAGTCACCACTGCCCCCCAGTCGAGAGCAACAATAGTACTAAAGGCAACAGCTCAGGTGGCCACACACAACCCCCAAACATTTTAGCCTGCAACGTCCATGCACCCACCCCTGCACCTGGCCCATGTCATTACATTATGTGAACACTTTCTAATTCCCACACCCCAAAATACCCTTTTTAGCCTTCATCTTACCTGGCCTCTACATAAAAGACAGTCATTCCTTCTTCCTTAGAACTCTCTTCTTAGATTTGGCCTGAATGATGTTCACCTGGTTTCCCTCCCCTTCCACTGCCACAGGCTGCCCTTGGAAGCTGATCCTTCCATCTATCCTTTGATTGCTAATGCGCCCTAATTCCTGTCCTCACCCCCCTTTTCTTTCTACATACCCTCCATGAACAACTCAGCCTCTCTCAGTGTCATAACACCTACCCAAACCTCAAACATTCCCAAGACATTTCCTCTCCCTCCCTCCTCCTTCCTCCCCCTCTTCATCTCCCTTTCTGATTCCACACACATTCCTGTTGACTGTTTAGCCTAGAAAACAAAAGGCCAGAGAGAGGATAAATTGCTAATTCTCTGTATTTGAAAGTGTTAGGGTCACAGAGCAGACCCGGACCAAATGGGTAGATTTTACCTCAGTCCAGGGGAGAATGTTCTAACCAACAGCACTAGCCAGCAACAGATAGACTCCTTCTAAGGTAGTGAGCCCCCACGAGTGGAAGTGGGCAGAGAGGACTCCTGCATATAGCACAAAGCTGAACCAAGCAATATTCACATTCTCTCCCTCTTCTGAGACTGATACTTCTCAGCTCAGCATTCAGAAATTTGGATATATAGAAGGATTTTGGGTTTCTTCTTGTTATGTACATAAAATTACAATTCTTCATTTTAAAACAGTTTAGAAATTGTGATAGTTCTTTTTTCAATTTTTTTTTTATAATCATGGTTTGTTGTTTATCAAATAATTTGTATTATAGATTCATTTGTCATACACACACTCTAGTATTTTTTTTTTAAGATTTTATTTATTTACTTTTAGAGGGGAAGGGAAGGAGAAAGAGAGGGAGAGAAACATCAGTGTGGGGTTGCCTCTTGTGCGCCCCAACTGGGGACCTGGCCTGCAGCCCAGGCATGTGCCCTGACTGGGAATCAAACTGGCAACCTTTTGATTTGTAGGCCTGCACTCAATCCACTGAGCCAAACCAGCCAGGGCCACACCCTAGTTTTTAAAGCACAATTTACTTGGTCATTGATTGAAGGCTTTCAATTAATGCATGGTTGCAAAGGTCACTGCTTCTAGGCATTTCTCTCTGCTCTATTTCCATACATTGTAAAAAATAATAAGTTGATAGAAAAGGAAACCTAAATAAATCCTAATCTGATGTAACACAGATTTTTTAAAAGTTCTTCAAATATTTTACTCATCAGCAGCCCAGATTCTTCATCACCAGCTTGGGATGTTCAATTGTAAATACAGAGGTGGGCAAAAATAGGTTTACAGTTGTGCATATGGAAACTAATCCAATAATTAATAAATAATAATAAAAGAATACATTATGTTTTGAGTACTCACATCCGTGAACTTACTTTTGCCGCACCCCTATACAGCCAAGGCAAATCGTACACCATTACTGAATTGAATTTGTGCCAGTATTTACTGAACAATTCCATGCTGGGCTCCACGCATGCTATGAAACAGGGGTGCTGAGGACTAAGACATAGTCCTACATGCAAAGAGTTCCGCCCTCAAGACGGAGGCAGACCCTCAAACCCTCACTGCAGCAGAGAGAGAAGGCAGGTGCTCTGATGTTTGTCAGAGAGCAGGAAAGACCAGGCAGAGGAGGCAACTCTGCCATGTCTTTATTTTAAATACCTCATTGCAAAACCTGTATTAAAATAACAAAACTAGAAAAGCGAATTGCCTACACCTCCACAATGTAATCTAATTGTTTCCATGTGTCTATATTCGCAACATTATCCGACTAGTTTTTCAGTCACTTATTTCCACTTATGTCATTAGTTTTCCATTTCACTACCTTTTTTCCTTACTCCCCTCTCACCCCCTTGAAATAACCAGTGTTCACAGCCGGGGAAGTTATCGTTCAACATCTTTCTCTAGGCTTGATTCGCCTATGGGGGGCACTAGAACAATATGTAAATCAGAACAATTGACGAGCAACCCCCTTCTTGTTCTCCTGACACACCCAACATTCAGCCATAAAAGCCCTGCTGTTTTTCTTTTTAACTCTTAAGTTTTCTAGGTCCTTGCTTCAGTAGACCCCACTTCCCTCACACCCGCTTTGCTGAAAATAACTAGGAGAAACTGATTAACGTCTAAAAAGCAGGAGTCCTAGATCCACAGCTGCTCCGTGGGTCACAGCAGAGTCTTGTGAGCATCCTCTGCTGTCCCTTATGCGCGGGGGCTTCTCATACTGTTTTTCTTCCCTCCCTCGGACACGTACGTACTCTCCCCACCTCAAGACTCCTCCTTTTACTGTTTCAGCTCACACAGGTGCCAAAGTCACCCATCAATAACACAGCCTTCCCATTCAGCAATTCTGCTATTCTCCTCAAGCCCCCCAACAGGTCATGGTTCAGTTTCTCAAGTTCACCTTATCATGCCAGACATACTCATTTTCAGCTATGGCTTTGAGAGGAGGAAAGAGCAGTGTGGCGAAAGGGTCTACGACTGTCCCTTCAGCAAGGACAGTGGAAGGAACATTTTGTCTTCCTAGGACAACCTTGGCCATGAGGCCCCTCAAGTCAAAACCACTGCCTTTCCGCATTAAGGGTCTGCCCTGTTCACCTTTGTGGCACCTCTGAAAAAGTAGTTTAAAAGGTTAAATGTTCATTGAATTGCCACGGAGTTGGCTCAGACTTCAGATCTGAAACTTCTTGATTCAGCTTCAATAAGAAGGCAGGGAGGTAAGAAGCAATCCCTCAGCCTGCCAAAAAGAGGAAGCTGACAGTCTGATGCATCACAGACCTGCCAAGGCAGAGCCCCGATCTCACCTCTGGGCCCTCACACACACAGGGCCAACCAACAGAACAGGCTTCACGTCACCCGTGGGGTTAGGTCCCAGCTCTGCCATTTCCTACTTGTGATCTTGAACAGGTCAACATTGTCAGTCTTACTTTCCTCATCTCTCAAATGAGGTAATTTTTCAAAAATTTAAAAAACAGTGACTTCATATAAGTAATTGTAAGTCTTAAAACATTAAATGGAAAATAATTTTAAAATTCTTTCATTCCAATTGAGGGTTATATAATTGCTGGTATAATCGATTTGCCATTTAGTGTTCTAGCCCACAGAAAGTCCTTGTTAAGTAAGTGAATGATCAATTTTCCATCAATAGGAAAAGAAATCAGCCACAAAGTCACCAATGTTTCTTGGATTCCAATCCCTGACCAATGGTGCCAGATCTACAGACGCAAAACTAAAGAAGTATTTTCTTTCACAAAGTAGTTTGAAGTCTCCAGGTCCTCCAATCCTGAAAATGTAAGTCAGGGGCTTTCAATGAAGGACTAAGGCTTTGTTCGGAGGAATCTAATTAAAGGGGATGGTAGGGTAGTAGACAAAGACACAGATGGTTTTTGCTATTTTATTTATAAAGAACACAACTACTCTTGACACAGAAACAAACACACCCAAGGAGGAGTTCGTAAAAACAACAACAAAAGAACTATGGGACAGTGGGACCTTGTTTTAACACCAGTCTGTGTGCCTGACTCAGGGATCACTGGGAATATTTCCACACATATGATATCTCACTTCAAAGAAAGGAAGAGACACCTTGATCTTGAGGGTCCACCTATCCGCCAGGTAAAATCTACACACTCAGTCTTCAGCATCATCAAACTGTCCAGTTTCAAAGACCATCTTGGAATAATGGGGTATCAGTGGAGGTGGATGGTGCCAGCTGGGGTCATAGAGCATGTCTCCTTGTGGGGCACAGCACACCCAAGGCTTGACCTCTTGAGAAATGCAGCCCTGGATGTCGTCAGCATCTGCAGGCCATTTTAAAAGACAAGATTAAAGGAAGGAGTGAAGGTGAAAACAAATAGCCACACACACACACTCCTCTTTTCCCAAAGAATTATACACACAAACACACACATACACACACACACTCACACACTCACTCCTCCTTTCCCAAAGAATTGCAAGCATATTGTTTCTGAGGCAACCCACAGCTGTGCTTCTCAGCCAAGGGTTCTTGGCAGTGCAGAGGAAGCAACTGGATAACAAGACACTTCTGTCTGCAGCTGCTCAGTTCACACAAAAGATATTAGGAGAGAGTAACATTGTTCCAATGTTCAAACTAACTGATACATTATGAAGTCAAATGTAAAAATTTGCACGTACTTTTTGTTTCAAAAAGAAGCTGTTACAGAAATTGCAAATCTGTAACAGATATCAGGCTAAGCTTGCAGATGTGGGTCCCTCTTCTAACCCTATCTGCCTTTAGGGGTAACCTGGTAGGAGGGTCTGAAACCCTGCTTAGGACCCCAGAAACTCCACACCTACCATATGGATTCCCTTGATCTGCTTTCAACTCCGAGTCCCAGTCCTCACTGAAAAGTTCAGCAGGCTGTTCCTTGGGCGGACAGCTGGACATCCTTTCTGGCAGCTCCCAGGAATTCAGTTCCCCATCATAATCTTCACCGCCCACAGCAAAGCCTTCCTCTTCAGAATGGGTGCCCTCACCACCCGCAGGACTATCGTTAGGGATGCTCTGTGCTCCCCTCGTTAAGAAATCAACAAAAGGAAGGAGGTCTTAAAACAACTGGAAAACCAGAGGGCCTACTCATGTGCTTGGAAAATTTTTGGCAGACTTACTAAAAGGGTAGCAGTAAAACAAGTGTGCAGAGTTCTTTAGCCACCTGAGTACTTAAAAAAAAAAAAAAAAGTCTGTTGGCATTTTTAGAAGTAGAGTTGATCAATTATGTTCAATAGGATGTTTTGCCTTAAACAAGGCCATTAATTGCCTGGTCTTGTAATTCACATAGGGAGTTGGGCACAGTTTACATTTTTAGGTAGCTTACATGTCATTAAAGCAAAACAATGCAGGTGTGAAACAAATTTTTGCTCTTCTATTCCTCCTCCTTTTATCCTCAAAGAGCACGTGAGAGGTGAGCACAGGATAAGGGGGATCAGGATAAAAGTGGGCAGAAGAGGAGCAGAACCCATCTAGTGACAAAGGACACAGAAGAGGAGCAGAACCCATCTAGTAACAAAGGAAAGCCACCACATCCCCACCCCCCAACATGAGGAGGGCTGGGAGGAACATTTTCAAGAGGTTTCAAAATAATGGGAGAAAGTTTAGGGAGGATAATGAACCTACAAGCATACAGTGCTACGGAGACACCAGGTCAGAGCTGGGAAATGAATCAGCCTATTAACACTATATAATAATGACAGCTATAATGAATAAACTAATACTTCAGGGCATGTGTTTTGGAGCCAAACTGCCTGGATCCAAATCCCAGGCTTGCTAATTACTAAAAGGGTTACTGAGCTTAAATATACTCAACTGATTCCCACAATAGCTTAAACACAGAATTAACATACAACCCACTCCTAAATGTGTACCCAAAAGAATTAAAAACAGGTGTTCAAATAAAACTTGTAAAAAATGTTCATAGCAGGACTACTCACAATCACCAAAAGGTGGAAACAACCCAGATACCTACCAACCGATGAATGGGTAAGTAAAATTTGGTTTACACATACGGTGGGATTATTCAGCCATAAAAAGGAATGAAGTATAGGCATACTTTGTTTTATGGCATTTTGCTTTACTGCACTTCACAGATTTTTACAAACTGAAGGCAAAACCCTCTACCAGCAAAAAGATTACAACCAGCTTTATTGTAATAGTAGTTTTATTGCAGTGGTCTGGAACCAAACGCATATCTCTGAGGTATGCCTGTATTGATACATGCTGCATGTATTTATCTTGAAAATATTATGCTGAAAGAAGCCAGACATAAAAGGCCACATAATATGTGATTCCATTTACATGCAATTTACATTTGCCAGTCCAGCACAGGTAAATCCATAAAGACGGAAAGCAGAGTAGTGGTCGCCAGGGGCACAAGGAAGGGGGCAATGGGGTGTGACTACCTACTGGGTATAAGGTTTCCTTTTGGGGTGATGAAAATATCCTGGAACTAAGTAGTGGTGGTGGTTACATAACGATTGTAACTGTGCTAAATGCCACTGAACTGTATGCTTTAAAATTGTTAAATGGTAAGTTTTATGTTATGTGTCTTTTATCATAATTTTAAAAAATTTTTACTCTGTGCCTCAGTTTCCTCATCTGTAAAATGGAGATATGATTCTTGTGAGTTTTTAAAAACAGAAAAAGAAAAAACAGAATTGCGCCTGATACATAGCGAGAACTCAAAGTGTGTGTTGTTATGACTACCCTTACGTGTCCGGAGCTTCATCTAGACCACACTATCCAACGGCACTTCCTGTGATGTCCAACAGACTAGCATTAGCCACATGTGACTATGAGCACTTGAAATGTGGTTAGTGCAACTAAGGAACTGTTTCATTTTATTGTATTATAATTAGCCTAAATTTAAACTGCACCAGAATCAATGGCAGTTCTAGATCTTCTCATCTAATCTCAGAACAACCCTCTGAGGTAAGTATTATTGTCCTCATTTTAAAGATAAAGAAAAGATAGCCCTAGATGGTATCGTTCAGTGGATTAAGCGCTGAACTGAAAGGTCAGTGGTTCAAACCCGGTCAGGGCACATGCTTGGGTTGTGGGCCAGGTCCCCGGCTGGGGGCATGCGAGAGGCAACTGATTAATGTTTCTCTCACAGATTGATGTTTCTCTCTTCCACTTTCACCTTCCTTTCCCCTCTCTCTAAAAAATAAATAAAATCTTTAAAAATAATGATAAAAATAAAGAAAAGTGACTTATCTAAGGCCACAAAACTCAGACCAGGGCTCTGACTCGGAGCTGAAAGTGGCAGCTTCGCCTGCCTCCAAAGCCGATTATCTTCCTGCCTTCCTAAGCTGCCTTCCTCGGCAGAAGGGATAAGTTTGGACACAAGTTCAGGACTTCCCTTAAGGAAGCTCCACTGGAGCTTCCAAACAAGAGCCCTATTGAAACACCAGGCAAAAAAAGGCAATCTGGCAGCTAAGAAGACCTGCTAAAAAGAGATGATAAAGAACACATAGGGGCCGTCCGTCCCTCTTGCTGCTTCCTGGGTCTCTCCCAGCATTCACCCAGGCTCTGCCATCTACTTGCCTAGGCAATCCGAGGCCTTCTCTGTTTCTCTCTCCTGACTGGAGTGGTCATCTGGGCCAAAGCCAGCCTGCTGGAAGAAGAAACAATTACCCAGGACTTGTACAACTGGGGTATCCCCACTATTAAGCTCTCTTCTCAGCCGCAAACCCACCCATCCATACTCCCCCGCTTTGCGTGTGGGGCTGGGACTTTGCAACCCATACTTCTGCTTTGCCCTGTCAAGATTCAGCAAGGACGGAGGGTCTTAACAACTTATCCTATCAAATTATCTGTCTCCTGACTGATACACAGGGGCAAGAGAGCTTTCATTTCTCTACGATGCTGAGGGAAATCTTTTTTCCCCACAGTCAATCATACGCCTCTCTGCTCTCACCACTCCAAAGTTCCCAAAGTCCTATCACCTCTAAGACCTCCTTCTAAATGGAACAAGAAATGTTCACAGCCTCCATGAGAAGATCTGACTTCAATCTCAGCTCTGCCATTCATTCAGCGTGTGATTCAACCACTCTGCCTGGGTTTCCTTCTCCGGAAATTGAAGATGGCTGTTCTGACCTAACAGGGGGCTTATGATAACATAACATTTATGAAAACACCTGGCATAGAACAGGAATGTAATGTTTGTTGACTCTTAAGCCCGCCTGCTTTGCCCCTACATCTACACTGCATTTGGCACCTGTCCCAATTAGCTCATGATGTAGTCATACCTAGATTTAAAGCATCACCTCCACCTCCTATAGTCAGTGACAACACTTGGGTCACTACTGCAGACCAGCTGGTGGGGCCTCTCACTTCCACCACTGCCATAACCCCCTAACTGCCTCCCCATTCACCCATCCTGCCTAGCCCTGCAGTGTTAATTACTACTCTCCTTAAAAATCTTGAGCTCAGCCCTGGCTAGTGAGGTTCAGTGGATTGAGTGCAGGCCTGCGAACCAAAGGGTCACTGGTTCAATTCCCAATCACGGCATATGCCTGGGTTGCAGGCCAGGTCCCCAGTTGGGAGCACAAGAGAGGCAACCACACACTGATGTTTCTTTCCCTTTCTCCCTCCCTCCCTCTCTCTCTATAAATAAACATTTTTTTTTTTTGATCTTCAGCTCTACTGCAGGAGCAAATACCCAAGGCAGTGACACCTCCCCCTCACACTCCATCAACCTGTTGAGCATAGCACTTGCCCAGCTCTGCAGCCCAAGGTCCCGGCATTTGCTGCGTGCTCCCGCCTTTCCACACTTCCCACATCACACCTCTGCAGGCACCACCTCCCTCTCACCTTGGAGAGGGAGCGCATGTCCCTTCCTACGGTGCCCTGACAAAATTAGTCTCATCATAACTGCAATCCAAAGTAATTTGCTTTGTAAGTCTAATGCTACAATCTTCTTCTTATTTTGGTTACGTACTATCTTTGATGCTTAAACAAGCACGCCACTCCTCCAACCAATTAATAAGCGTGTCTACCGTGCCAGGCACTGTGCTCGGCACCAGGTTAACAGCAGTAAACAGTTATTTCTACCCTCAAGGAGTTCACCACCTACCAGAAATTACTGACTGCAAAGAAGGACAGGCTATGTATGATTGTAATAACGGTCTTTGAAAACCAGGAGCTGCCTGGTGCACCAATGAAAACAAGTTTCTGAAAACCCTGCGTCAAGCCGGGCCTTTAGGTTTCATTGAATAGAAAAGAAGAGACGGCCTGAGACGTCATCTGGAGCCCAGCGCTGGCTGGGCATCCTCACCAGTGGACACAGGTCCTTCGGGAAAGGTCTCTCCTCAGCACCCTCACCTGGCCCCTGTCCAGGCCCCCCGCAGCGGTCCATATCGCCTCCCATTTAGCAAGTACGCAGCGGCGACAGGGGGCCCAAGCCTTCCTTCCCAGCACTGCACGCCCACCCACACCTTCAGGGTGCCCCGCCCCAAAGCCCCGCACCCCATGGTCCCTTGGCCTGGCTGCGTCCAGCTCGAGCGCATGTCCAAACGGCGCTCAACGTTCCCAGAGCGGCCCCAGATGCTTCCCCGGCTCCGCGGCCCCCGCAACTTCCCACCTCCGGCCACAGGTGATGGCTGTGCCTGGCCCCCGCGCGGCGCTCACCTCCGGGCTGGGGGGCGCCTCCCGCGCGCTCCGCAGCTGTGGACCCCGAGGCGGCTTCGCAGCCCCTGGCGCCACGCTCCGGGCGCTCTGCGGGTCCATGCCCGGCGGCCCGCGGCTCCGCGCCCTGGACGCCGCTCGGCCACGTGACGCACCGGCCTTGCTGCCAGCCCGAGGATACGCCGCGGAGGGGCCAATCAGCCAGGGGTGCTCCCGGCGGAGGGGGCGGGACACGCGGTCACGAGGAAGCGGGGGGCGGGGCAGCGCGGGAGAGGCAGGGCACCCCGCACAGCCAGAGCCCACCTAGCAGCCCTCAATACCGTTTTTGTAGCTCCGGCCAGGCCGTGCAGGTCCGAGGGCTGCACGACTGAGCCTAGAATGCCAACTGTTACCCCTACGCAGCTTCAAAACCCCCAATTCCTGTTACCCGGGTCCACTTAATGTATAAAGCTAAGCTGTAACAACTTTTAATACAATTGTAGCTCCAACCACATTTTACTTTCGACCTTACAAATTTCTCCAGGCCACGTGCTGGAACTGGACTAGCACAGATGGATGACACAACACAGCAGCCCAGCGATTCTCCACCTTGACTTAATGATAGTTCTTAAAGTCAGTCCATGAGAAACCAGGGCTGTTGATAAAAACAAACCGACAATGTACTGAACACAACATGTATGCTATGACACTTGGTCATAGTAACCCTAAAGATTCTGTGCAGCCCGTAATCTGACCCGGGAAAAGATCCTTTTTTAATTGCTCGGGTGTGGCCCTATGCAACCTGAAGGTGGCAGAAGATAGGCAAGGTCAGGCTTCACTGCCTTTCCCTACCCACACGGCCTGAACTCTTCACAAACCAGCTCAAGGTGTGATAATCACGTTAACATTAAAGTAGCAGAAAGCTGTAAACTGCCTTACCAGACCCCCTTCATACAACCTTCGGGAGGTTATAGAACCTATTCCATCATCTCCTTCAAAGTATGTGTTGCTTGTAAACTATGTAAGATATTTGAAAAAATTAGTGTAACAGTTGGTACATGATACTCCCTTTTCTTTTCCACTATGTATACTTTCCTAGAGGGAAGAGAATGTGACAGATTAATGTGTTCTCTGCTCTGACCCATGAGTCAGTTTCCCCAAATCTAATTGTATTTATCTAGATCAACTCTGTCCAGTAGAACCTTCTGCAGTGGTAGAAATAAAAGTTCTATTATCTATGAGGTCTAATATGGTAAACATAGGGCTACTAAACGCTTGAAATGTTGCCAGTGTAAATGAGACACTGAATTGTAATAAATTTAAATTGCTATATGTAGCTAGAAACTACCACATCTAACGGAGTAGCTCCAGGTGAACTAGCTAGATGCATTTTCATGACCTGCGAGGGTGAGAACCACATGCAGGGTGGTGATAACCCCGGGGACCCAAAGCCAGCCACCACCCTCTTTGCTCTCATCTCTCACATGCAACATGTATCACTTTACTAAATAAAAATGCCATGTACAGATTTAGAATGATAAACATCCGCGGACTTAATGAGAAAAAGGAAATTTTTCTTATTTTAAAACAAATGACAAGTAAACATTTAGAGTACAAAAGCTCAAAATAAAAATGCCCTAAAACAGACTCTAATATTCATAGATATTTAATATGAAGGTATTATTACAAATCAGCAGAAAGAAAAATGGCCACAAATGGTGTTGAAGGGAAAAATCTGAGTTGTACTTGGCACGAAAAAGGGTTATCAAAAGTAGAAATCATGCAGGAAAAGAAAAAAAGAGAAAGAAAAATAGTAAAGAAAAACCAACTAGGGTAAATTTGCAATAAAGGAGAGACAACCTAAAGATTAATATTCTTAATATATTAAAAACTCATAAATTAGTAAGAAGTTTTTAAAAACTGTCAAACATGAAAAAAATAGAGAACCAGGAAAAACACTTTAATTTCATTAATGTCAAAGAAATGCACAAAACAATGATATACCATTTTTACCTATTAAAATGATAAAAATTAAAAATATCCACTGTACCTAAGGGTGCTGACATTATCGTACATTGCTTGAAAGTATTTTCATACATTGCAAATTGGCACTATATATCAACATTCATTTAATAAGTTATATCCTTTAATCCAATAATTCTGTCAGATGTCAATCTCCTTAAAAAATAACCAGGGATATAAATAAAGATTTATAAAAATCTTCATCAACAACACTTATAATAAGAAAAAAATGAGAAATGACAAGGTCCAACCATAGGGGATTAATAAAGTAAGTCATGGCTCATCTATACAATAGAATGCTATGAATGAAATGTTTTTAAGGCTATTTTAATGATGTGAAAAAATAACATTAAGTGAAATAAGTGAACTGTACTGAATACTTTTCCCAGTGACATCATAACATTAAGTTAAAGGATATAAAATTCAAATAATGGCCTGCCCTGTTCCCAGAATGCCCTTCCCTGCTCCAAGCCATCCACCCTCCACCAATGCCTCTGAAGCCCTTCTCTGCAGCTCTAAACTACTCCCTACCCCTGCCCACCTTTCTTTGGTTGCTGGATCTTCCTGATAGGGGAACTGAAGAGGTAAAGATTTTAGCTTCAGTTACAGTTGATAGACCTAAGTGATTGATGCATGTGCAAAGCTGTTATTCCAGGAACTGAAATACATGACCCACGTGACTCCAGGAGGTTGACAAACAATTCAACCTTTGTGCTCCCGGGGGTCAGCAAGCAATGGGGTATCTGAGCCCTTGTGTTCCTGGGAGCAAATGCCTGTGACCTGTGAGGCAGATAAAGAACTACTGGTCAGCAGACGAAGAAATGCTAGGAAAATCTAGCTGGACTGCAACTCTTATCTGATTAACCTTTTTCCAAACTCCTTACCTGCCCTTTTCTTCTCCTCAGAAAAAGGTCAGGTTGAGATGAGATGTGAAGATGGTTTTTCGGACATATAACCTGTTATCTTCCCAGATCACCAGCATCTAAATAAAGCACCCATGAAGATTCAATCCTTGTCTCTACTTATTGGTTCTGGTAGTGACAGGCAGCACAAACTTTTCCAGTTTCATTCCCACTGTAAATATTTCTCTGTAGCTCAGTCCCAGAGATAGACGACACTTTTGACAATGTCTTAATCTCCTTAAAGGATAACTTTTCCCCCAATACCCAGCATCCTTCTCTGCTGTTTCAGCCAGCTCTCAGGACACCCAGCTCCGTTACTCTCACCCCTATCTCCATCCCAAAGACTTCCCTTCGTTCCTGCCTTATGATGGGCATTCAATGCATGAATAAGTAAATGATCTAATAGGATAAGTCCAATTCTGATTTTAAAAAAAAACACCAAATTACTGGGTTTAATTACAAATGATATTATAGAATGCTTTTATTTTATTTTCATTACTCTATTCTCACCATATTTTCTACAACAAATACATACCATATATACGTTTCTAATAAGGAGAGAATAAACAAACAGAACTGTACTTTCTCCTCCATTTCATCTGGCCCCTAGGTCTAGATTAGAGTGATTCACTCCTAACCTGGGGTAATAAAAGAAATTCAGTTGTACAGTTTCCACATATTTTGGAAAACACTTAGGACCTACAGTAGATCCAGCCTCAACACAAAATAGCCTCTGGCCACAAAATAGCAGTTCTTGTTTCTGGAATTAAAGATTAACATAGTAACACAATTAAAACAGGTCTCAAAATCTCGTCTGCAAATTGCAGATGAACTCGTAACACAAACCTTCCCAGAGGGCTTACAACACTATTTCACAAAGCTAGCTATGGTCTTACTCCTTTCACAAATGGCCCGCTTGATGCATAGCATGTTTAGCTACAAACATATCTGCTGACTCTCCCTGCAACATTTTCATGGCTCGCCAATATATCTGTCCGCAGTTCTCAGGTCTGCCAAGGGGGTGGTTCAATTCTTCTTTGATGTAATCCATCCAAAGATCTTTCAAGGGAACAAAAAAAATGACCATAAACATACAATTAGATAACTGATGAGGCTTTATTAGGTAAACTTAATTATTTAATACAAATTCAACACAAGTTAATAAAGTTAATAAACTTAACTTCTTGTTATTTCCACAGAACCCTATGTGAAACAATACCTCTCATCATCTTTACACTACGGTATATAAAAACTATTTTTTAAAAGTATTAAACTTCACTTTAATGATGATATAGTCTATATATCTGACAACCTCAAATATACTAAATATTTTAAAGGCAGGATTTTGCTGAATCTCTTTCAGGGTGATACTGACCTCAATGAGCTCACTATAACCTCATTACCAAAACTTGTTTGGGTTAGTAAAAATGCTATTTTCATGCACTCCATCAGAAGGTCTGTTGAAACCTCTTAAGAACTAATGTATCTTTTTAAATGTGAGTTAAACAACTACACATGTCAGGTGTCACGTGACATACCTACACCCAGAAGTACGTTTCACCAGTCCTATAAACGAGGACAATGTAGCAACAGCCAATGACAACTGATGTCGATTAGCCTGACACTACCCCTTTACTGTGATTCCCACTCCTTTTTGTTCTGACCTACATTATTAACCTTTCCCTTAAAAATACATTTTTTAAAGAGAACCAAACCAAGCAAATCTTTCTCTAAGCCAGAGTTAATGCAAGACCCATGGACTCTTGAGCTTGTGTATTTGAAATTTGAAATAAAATTATATCTGCAAGTATTTGTGCCCAAAATGAGGGAAGAAGCAGGGGGGAAATGCAAGTTTTATTCTCAAAGACAACTATGACCCAGAAGAGTTAAGAAACACTCTTCTAACCATACTGATAGGTTACAGACCACACATACAGACTTGTGTGTCTATAACTTAAGTTTACTTACCAGAATCTACAGATCCAAACTCTCTCAAAGCCCTCTCATAATATTCTCTTAAGTTTGGCATCTTGCAGGGTTCCTATCAAAAATAAATAATCAGACAATCTTGCCTCAAAAACCTTAATTTACAATGTAACAAATTCATTTCAACCACTGTTAAGCAGGTATTTGAAGGAGAGGAGGGTGTGGCTTAAGATGAGCACAGCCTGGCTTTCAACTTACCCAGAGAAAAGTTATATGCATTTACATCCAGAGCCAAGTAAATGCTAAACAGTGATAAAAAGCACTTTGCTATATGGTAGCATATAAAAAGCATAATCAATTCTCAGTTGGAGGAACATGGGCAGCTTCACAGAAAAGTGTATCTGAAAGCCCAAAGGGAGGAGTACTATTGAAATAAATAAATGGAGACAGTTTTACTCCCTACAGCTAGGGACTTCTTTCTTTTGAAATATCTGGACTCTAGCACATAGTAGCTATATCCACCTTAAAACTTTTTATATCATGCCAAAGTATATATAAATACTAGTTATATGACCTTCAGCGAATTTTTTAAACCCTCTGATCTTAAAAGCTTCATAACCCATAAAATAAGGATAATGATTTTTCAGAGTAACTGCAAAGATTAAATTAAAATGCTGATTAATTATACACCTAGCCAAATAGCTGGTACTAACTTCATAGTCAAGAAATGTTAATTCTTTACCTCTACTTCCACTTAAATGCATCCTTTTTCATTTTCAAAGCAGATTAACATCTTCAGTTTATAAATCCTTTTGTATAGTCAAATAACTAGTTCCTCGTTCAAATTTCTCTTCACTGACACTATTATTTTATAGAAAGTCAATTTAACCTCCTATCTTAAGCATGCATGAAAATCAGAACCACACTTTTCTAAGGGCTCACAATGTGCATGGCACTGGGCAAACTCCTCTCTGTCCAATAAGCTCTTTGCCTTACAACCCTCGCGCCCCTGCAAAGTATTACGACCTCCTTTCCGGATGAGGATGCCAAGGCCTGGAATTAAGTGACTAGCCCAAGGCACAAAACTATTATGTTATCAACCCAAAGCCTAGCTATTAATTATTATTCTATACTACCTCTTATACTATAGGATAAGAACAGATAATTGACCCACACAATGATCAAAACTAAGAAAACAAGAGTTCAACCTCTAATTTTTCCAAATTCAAATAAAAATAATAAACACCAATCAAAAGGCCAAAATAAAGAAGAAAAAGCAAAACTGAATACTTTGAGAAGGTGTGATTATCACTATGCATAAGTATAATTCTTTTGGAGAACTATCTGGCAATATATAAACAACCATAAAAAATTAGTTTCTCCAGTCCTAGAAATTTATCTCAAGAAGATAATCAAAAGAGAAAAAAAGCTATATAAACAAAATGCTAGCAACACTCTTTGTTTTCATTATCAAAAATCTGGAAACAACCTATATGTAATGGAATAGGAAAATTATGGTTTTAACACTACAACCATTAAAAATGATAACCATGTAAAAACACAGAAAATCTGTTTACAAAAAAAGTTAAAAAGAGAACTTCTATATACAGCACAGAAGTCAGAAATAAAATAGTACAAAACTGTGTGCATATAAGAAAACAAAAAGTTAAAGAAAATAAAAGGAAAAAGAAACATGGTTAGTTGTGTTCCTATGATGGGATTACAGATACATATGGATTTCATGCATTTTCCTCGTTCACATGTCGTTACCCATACCAGAAACATTTACTGAGTGCCTACTCTACCTCACAGCCCAACACAAGAGACAGGCAGGATGCTGTGGAGGCAGGAGCGAGTTTCTCACCCAGCCTGGCAAGGAGGGCTTCCTATAAGAGGTGAAATCTAACTTTTCTATTTTCCAGACTGGCACTTCCTCTTCTTTGCTTGATTACCATTCCTAAACCATCTCCGTGAAAAAAAGAATTACACAAAGGGACCAGAAATTTATCTGGTATTAAAATGAGAGCTTTCTAAACATCAAAATGCCACCATAAATTAGTAACAACCAATACTTTTTCCCAGACAAGAAATGCACAGATAGGACACTTACTTGCTCCTTTTCAAATTGGATCATCTTCCTGAAAAAATCAACTGAAAATGGACGGCTTTCCTGTAAACTAGAAAGAGGGGGCAACTGTTACCTTCCTCCGTGACAGAAAGCCTCTGACACGCCGTGGACATGATACCCGCGCCGGCGCCTCCACAAAGCGCGGTTTAATAAAGCCCGCCTGCAGGCTGTGCAAGGACCGGGCCTGCCATCAGTCCTTTCAACGCTTTCAAACGCCGATGACACTCTTCACCACCCCAAATCCTTTCCCATCCTGTTTTCCTCCTGTTCTTTCTCACTTTCAGAGTCTAAGTTCCCTCTTCTACTATATCTCAAGGTCTTTTGAAGGAGACAAATAATTCCACTGCTAAGAATATATTCTAGGGAAAAAATTCCCAATGTGGATAAATATTTGTGTAGAAATGTTCATCAAAGCAGTATTACTGTGCCAAATAAGTTACTACACATCTACAGAGGGGCATATCATACAGCTATTTTAATAAATGATGTTAATGAAAAATTATTGCCAATAGAGAAAAGGCCAGTCTTAATGTTCACCAACAGAAGTGATAAACAAAATATGATTATAGGATAATCTCACATATGTGAAAGACAAATTTTAATATAATGTATCAACATGGTTTTTCCTCAATGATGGGATTACAATGAATTATTAGTTATCTTTTTTTAATTTTCCAAAATAGGTATAAACTGCTTTTACTGTTCCAAAAAAGAAAAATGAAACTTCTTGAAAAAGTCTCTTAGATTACTTCCTCAGATCCTATCTGTGATACATAAAACCTGGGTATGAGGAGCTGAGCAGAGTGGAGAGAACAGTAACAGTTATGAACATCTGTGAGTACCTTTTAAACACAGCTCTGGTCTTTTTGTAGCCACCACTTCGATAAGCCCAATCCAGGTACTTATCCTTCAGAGTGACTGAGTCAGCACCCTTGACAGCTAGAATAGCTTTCTATAATTAAAAAGAAAAAAGACACAAGCTGTGTGAGGAGATTTATAAATATCAAAACAAATTTTCCCAGAATCATCCCAGGCTGCTCAATTAACAGTGCTTTTAGGAATAGCTGCTACAGAAATAAGCCTGAAGCTAGCCAACTAGTAAAGCTGCCTGCTCCTTCCCCACACCCTACAAGACTTAGAGAACACCGGGCCCACACCTTATAGATGGCTTCGGTGTCTTCTTGGCTGTTGGCACCTTCACTCCACTCTGCCCAAGAAATCCACAATGGCAGACAAACCTGCTCACAAAAGAATAAGTTAGAAAATGGCAGCTTAGCACTACAGTCTGAAAACTAATCACTATAAAGACAGGTTCATCCTAAGATAATCAATACATAAAATACGGATTCATTCCCAGTCTGTCCACACTGTGCCCAACAGAAATGACACGCAAGAACACAGCCTTCTGACCAAGTCCTGTCAATGCTAGTTCCCTTATGCTGGGGAATGCTGCCTACAGTTAACATCATCAATTACCTGCTAATTAATTAAGCAATTAACAACCCATAGCTAGTCAGACCCAGGACTACCCAGCTAACGTCCCTGCTGTTTAGGACCCACAACACAAGTACTAACTATTCAGGCTGAACTCCCTGATCTTCACTCATGTGTGTCTCAGAGGCACACACAAGCTGTAAAATAATTAAGACTTATTTTTCCTGCTTTAACTTCTGGAATACTTTTTTCATACTAATATAGAAGATTCACAGCAAAACTTTAAGGTTTAGTCTTTTCAACTTTAAGGTTCAGAAATACGTGTGTGTTTAAAAATCAGGCTTAAGTTTAGCTTTGGAAGCAAGTGAGAATATTCTATTAATATTTCTCACTCGTAAGATATCTAGATGGGATATAAAATTTTATATAATTAGTCAATTTTCAAAAAAAGAATTAGAAATGGGTCATTAAATGGAACTAAGTTCTTCTACTCCAACCCCTAAGCCATCAGCACAAACGCACTCGAGGGCCAGCTCTCATCAGACAAGTACGCTCCAAATAAGCTTTCGCTGACAGTCTTAAATGGTTTCCCAAACAGTGAAATACACAAGACCCAACTCACAGACCTGGGGCTTCAGGTGCACAAAGGCTTCTTCAAAAAGCATGGCTACATCCGGGCTCTTGGCTTCAATCAGCACCTGCAGCTTCATCTGCCACATCATCACCGAGTCTCTAAACAGCTCAATCCCAGCTACTGCCACCTGCAGAGCTTCCTCGAGGAAGTCTTGATGCAACAGCAACTCAATCTAGGTAAGACAAGGGATCACTGGAAAATTAACTACTGAAAGCTATATTATCTGTATAATGGGGGACAAATGAGGCCATCATTTCAATGGCCTTTCACCATGGCTATCAAACAGGCACAAAGTGCACAATTTGGAATTCCTCCTCCATTCCCTGCTCCTACTTCCAAGGGGTATCAAAAAATAGGAAAGAGGTAAAAAGTAGAGGGCCTAAATCATTTCGACTGAAAATTTAGTTTTTAATAAAATAGTTTCCTACAGTATACTAAAACTCATACCCACTAAACAGAATATAAAAATCAGTAAAGATAAAATCAGTATTTGTGGGTTGGTAAGGAAACAAGTTTATTCACTCAGAGGTGGGCACACTATAAACTTGTACAATTTCTCTGAAGTATAATTTGGCATTATGTAGCAAGAATCATAAAAGCGTCATAACTTAAACTTGAGGATTGTTTTTTAACAAATATGACCCAACAAGTACATGAACAGAAGAAAATCTCATCTGTTCAAAATGCCTGTATCCACACTATCTTAACAGAAGGGAAAAAAAAAGAAACCTAATTATGAAATTGTGGAACAGCAAATAAATGACAGTGTACAATCTATTCATTCAATAAGCATTTGTATTACATACTATCTACCACCCAGTCTCCAGTCCAGCCATCTTAATATCTGCCATGACAGAAAAGGCATCGGAGTACAAAGCAAGAGCACCCAACAAGGTGGCAGTGATGAGAAAGGACTCCAAAAAAGGAAGCACCATTTAGGCTTAAGAAAGAGCAGGCATCAGTCAAGTGAAATCAGAGATCCTAACCAGTATGTACAAGAGACTGCAGGTGATAGCTGGGATGCAAAAGGAAATCAAAGTTCAGAACGGCTGGCAGGGAAGAATATAAGCTGGAGAACTGGTAGATGAGGCTAGAAACACAGGCAGGGGCCAAATTAATGAGACTGAGCAGCTTTATCCAAAGGACAGTGACCAGTCACAGAATAATCTGATAATCAATTTTGAAAGATCACTCTGTGGCAATTAATCTGGAGAAAATGGATGTAAGAATCAGCAAAGCTTCTTAAGTTCAGCGGCAGCATGTTGAGGAACTCTCATTAAAGTCACCAAATGAGTGATTAGGTGGTAGAGTTCAGAAGGGCAACATGAGAGATTTGGAGAGCAGAGGATGTTTCAAATAGCCAGAGTGGTGAATGGCAAAATAAGCAATAATGGACAGAGAGCAGGACTGCCTAGACAATACTCAAAGCAAAGCACATCTGGATATACGGCATGTGACTGTCTTGCCAGCATTCAGTAACTCAAACGAGGGCAGCTGAACTCACCTAGGTCTGGGATTTTGGATAGACAGATGCCATAGTGGGAGAAGGGGACCTCAGTAGTGGTATAATGTAATCAACTAGTATACAGGATATGCATGACTATATGTAAGAAGTATTTTTTAATGTTTTTAGAAGATTTTATTTATCTTAGAGAGAAGAGAAGGGAGACATAAAGGGAGAGAAAGAAACATTGATGTGAGAGAGAAACACCAATCAGTTGCCTCTCGAATGCATCCTGACCAGGGACCAAACCCACAACCCAGGTGTGTGCCCTGACCAGGAATGGAACCAGCAACCTTTTGGTTTGCAGGACGATGCCCAACCAATTGAGCCACACTGGTCGGGGCTAAAAATTATTTTTAAATGTTAATATAAAATAAAATACAAAATGGCAAAACATTAGTTGTAATTACATAAAAATTGTATAATGATATGAATCAGGAGTTATACAAGTTAAAGGCACTAGATAACATAAAGATCTTTGTCCCTGTTAGCCCTACAAAGGTATTTAAATACACTAACACATCCGTTATCCTGTTATACTCTCAACTCTGTGACATGGCAAAAACAAGGCTCACTATCACTATTTTAAAGTTAAGTAAACAAACTCAGAAAGGTTAAGTGATTTGCCCAAGTCACCAAGCTATTAAGTGGCAAAACCTGTTCTAGAACTATATTATATCTTCCACAGGACACTACTCTGGTCTCTTATCACAATCCTTACCCACCCCAGAGGTAGGGATGGATCAACATGCCTCTTACTAAAATGTCAGCTTCTGAAACACAAGGAATACATCTAACTTGTTTTCACTGTACCAATGGTTAGTCTGGGCCGGGCATTTAGATTGAAAACTCAGGAAAGGGATGTTCAGTAAAAAATGGAAGCGTGGACAAACAAAATAAAGCCAAATTGTAACTCCTTGTTGTGAGTGTTTTCTGATACATAACATTCTTCTCTTTACTGGTACAGATTTCACTTTTGACATATGCCAAATACTGACAGCCAAATGTAAATACTCTCTATAGCTATCACACCAAACTTCCAAATGGCCTTAGTCACATAACTACATGTATAAAAACACATGCTACCAACATGAACCAATTAGAATTAAGTACGTTAATTGACAGTGAATGTGTTCATATCCTTACCCACTGCTTGTATAGGAATTCTGGTAGAAGTCTGAGTTCATGTGCCTTCCTGAATGCAGTCATGGTTCTTTCCAGCCTCTGAAATCAGAAAAACGCCTCAGGTCATTACAAAGACCCCCAAAAGGGTCTTTGGCCTCTGACAGGAACAAAAGCACTTTGCACATTTCTGAGAACTGAGGGCAGGGGCTGAGGTGGCTTCACTTATGATTAAAGGAGTTACACAGCCACACCACGCACAGCCCAGGGAGAGAGCACCTCCCAGCCCAGTGGCCAGTGTAAGGGCACAGCAGACTCAGACCTTCAAAATGACAGGTGACTCAAGGAGAAAGCAATTAAGCATGAAGTTCTCGGAAGCTGCCCCAGGCCCCAAAAGAGTCTGTCCTTCTTTCAAAAGACAGTCATTTTCTAGTCAGCCACTACAGCCATGCCCTTACCTTTCTTCTGAGGGACTATTTGTCTTCTTAGCAAACCTTTCCAAGCAGAAGTTGATGTAACACTTCCACATGGCCTCTGAAAAAGCCAGAAAGATCACACAGATCAGATCACCAATTCTCTTAGTTGAATGATCATCATGCATCTTTTAAGGGAGAACTCCTCTGAAAAAGAGTTTAAACTAACTGGTTTTAAAAAAAAAAGTTATTCTGATTACAGCCAATAAACCATATCAAATACTGGGGGAAAAACAACTGAGTAATGATATAAATATAAAAATGAAAAGCCCATCCATGTTGTATATCCCCTCTACCTTAATACTCCAATATTACAAAATTAGAAAGTAAATCTATATCAGAAGATAATTAAGGAATTATAATTAAACAATCCTCCTAGGTATCATTTCCCATAAATAAATGAACACATATATACCACTACTATCCAGGAAGGTCATAAAAGGCCCATCTTCCACCACCCAGAAAGAGCACGCTGGGAAGCCAGGCGCACTGTAAACTACCAGACGGGTTCCTGAAGCCGATCTCAGTCACGGGAACGGGAGCTTCAGCTTCACGTTCACAAACACTATTGCTTCTATCCCACACCACGGTGAGGTGCAGTCTACCTGTAGGGAGAGTCTTCACCGCCTCTTCGTACACAGCACAGCCCCGCTCCTCCCGCCGGCCCACCTCCTCCGCTCTGGCTTGTTTTGTCACGGGTGGCTCTGCCCCTGGCTGCGAGGGGAGCTCTAATTCCCGCCGCGCCACGTAATCCCAAGTGAGAGGGTCATCTGTGTGCATAGCCTGCAGGCTGAAAAGCAGAGTGCAGGCGTGAGACGTACGGCACAAGACTAAATCAGAATATCAAACAGAGGCAGTTCCCTATGCTCTAAAAATGTACCCAGAACACCCTCGACCAACTCCATTACCATGAACAGGCTCTTCAGATATCCTCACACACACTGTATACTTTTTGTCTATGGATCAGAGTTGTCACACATTTATTAGGTTTCAGAATGTTCCAGAAATCATTCACAAATGTTAACTTTCAAATCAAATCAGCAGGGAGGTGTGACGAGACAATCCTCCTTGAGCCCTGGAGAAATTTATTCTATCCAGGCTCTTCCATTTCTATAATAAAGGCAGAGAAAAAGCAACAACCTAATCCTCTACCAAAACCCTGAAGATGTCAAAAGAGAAAATGGATTCAAGTCCTATTTTATCTCCTGTGAAAGTAAGGGGTACTACCTAAGAGTGAAGTACCCACAGGTAGGCTGCAACTAATTTTCAAACTATGGAATCAGACATTAAAGTATGAAATCACCTGCAGCACTCAACTTAAACATTCATGAGTACAACTCTTAGTTTATGGACAAAAGACATGCCAGCAAAGCAGAAATACAGATTTTTATAAAAGCTGTAAGATGTACTATTTGTTGAATAAAGGCAAACCATTTTCCAAGGAAAGCCATTAAGTGAGTCAACTTTTCCAGGAATATATTTTAAATAGGATTTACTATGATACAATGGCCCTAAAACTTAGCTTTCCTCCAAGGATTTAGTGGGGTATTTTCTTTCCCACTTTCTAAATACCCAACCTCAAACCCTTACCACAAAATAAGAAACGGCCACATTCACCTTTCCAATATTTTACTTACTCTTCATAAATTTCTCTTTGCAGATCTTTGGCAAAGTCAAATAGCTGTGCAATTGAAAGCAGTGACACATGAAACTCTGCACCTAAAATTTTTTAAGTGGGAGAGGGGAGTAAGACTCTCAAGTATCACTTTACTCTGAAAGTACCGCCTTCTTGATGTACTGTAGTTTATTTGTTTTGATTAATAGAACAAAGAACAAAAAAATCACCCACAGTCCCATTACACAAACAAAACAAATATTTTGGAGTATTCCTAAGTACTTGTAGCTTTTAGTCTAAACTTCTTAAAGGCATAAAGGAATGTATTAACTCATCTATTTCTTTTCAATTCCCCACAGCAATTAAGTACTAAATAAAAACTTATTGAAATGTTCAAGTATATCCTAAGGGGCAAAAAGCCTTCTGAAAGAAATAGGATATTATTTCTATAATCCAAGTTTTATACACATTCTAATGGAATTTCTAACATATTTTCATAACTAGCTAAAGGTCTTCTTCATTATAAAGAGATTGTTTCACTTTCCCATCATAAATAAGTTTTCAAAAAATACCTACCTCTAATTATGCTTACAGAATTTTTATAGATGATCCGTGCCAACTCGCCTGTAAGGAGTTCTTCAGGATAATCAAGATTTTCCTAAAGAGTGTCGCATTGCACATAACTTAGCAAGTAGTGTCCGTAAGTAGAAAAAGCACTAGGGTAAATATGAACAGTCCTATGGTGCTGCCATACGACCTCTGGCAAATCCCGTCTCTCTCTGGGCCAGTTCCCTCACTTGCAAAGTGCGTACTTGAACAAGACCACTGATCTTCAAACTCTGTTCTCTCGGGCTCCTGGAGTGGTAGCAGGATCACTCTGCTTAAGATCTCACTCTCCATTTCGACCAAAATAGGTCAACTTTCACATGCCCTGTTGACCCTTCTGTGTACAACTTCATTTGTATAAAAAATTTCAGAACTGGAAACCACAGTAACAGATGAAAGCAAAGTTGCTTTTTCAGTTCTAACATTCTAAAACTTTTTTTTAAACTATTCCGTCACATAAAAAATTATATAAATAAGACTAGAATTCCCCACCTATCTCCAACTCCTTCAACCCATTAATAAGTCATTTCATGAAATCATAAAAGCATAAAAGAGTAGCATTTGACCATTCCATCAGTAATAATTTTGAGAACCACTTCAATTAGTCCAAATGTCTACTTCTAAAGCACAAATTCCATTTTATTTCTAAGCCCATTTTATTAAGTCAACTCTAGACTCATCTTAAAGTCTCAAAATATAGCATTAAATTGGAAAGAAAACTATGTAAAGAGTTTCTCTTACTCCTAAGCAGACTCAAAGCACTATACATTAATAAGTGACAATATATTAGGATCTTACCATATTCATTTTGGCTTTTTCAAACTCTTGCTTTTCCTTCCTCAATTTCTCAGCATGCATCAGCTCCATCCTAAAGTACTACAGAAGGGAAAAGATGAACTGAAAAGCTTGGGAGATAGTTTTTTAAATCAGAAACACATAAGATGCCATTTTTTACCCATAATTACTGGATCTGGAAGTTGGGGGGGGAGTGGTATATTTGTTATGAAACTAGCTGACACTGACAAGAAGGGAGATCTCTGTGATCATGGAACATTTCTATATTTTTATTGCAGTGGCTACACAAATCTACACATGTGGAAAAAAACAGAACCATATGCACTTTATACCAATGTTAATTTCCTGGCTTTGATATTATACTGTAATTTTATAAAATGTAACCATCAGGGAAAACTGAGTAAATGGTACACAGGACCTCACTGTATTATGTTTCTAACTTCCTGGGAATCCATAATTATTTTGAAGTAAAAATCTATGGTAAATATGTAATATCAGGTATATAAAGCAAAACTAATGCATGATTAACATGTACTGTAAAGATGACTTATCCATAAGTTTTAATACTCTGAATTCTCTGTTATAAGACGTATTAAAATGACATGGTTTTAAAAAGTACTTAGCCCTGGCTGGTGTGGCTCAGTTGGTTGGAGCATCACCCAATGAACCGAAGGGTTCACAGGTTTGATTCCTGGTTGGGGCACATACGTAGGCTGCAGGTTCAGTCCCCAGCTGGGGCACATACGAGAGGCAACCGATCGGTCTACCTCTCTCTCAGCTATGTGTCTCTCCCTCTCTTCCCCCCATCTCTAAAAATCAATAATCAATGTCCTCAGGTGAGGAATTTTTTTTAAAAAGCTTGCTACAAATTTTCATATCACACAATTATCACTATGTGAAAAATTTTGCACAGGAAAAAAAATGTACCATATTATTAATAACATTTGTCCTCAATCAAACTTATTCCCTCTCAGGGCTTTTGCTTTTCTGATTTTTTTCTCCAAGATTTTCTACAAACACCTTACTTTGCTAGTGTTAAGTAAAAATACTTAGGGTTTTTTTTTTAAATGTGACTATTAGAACAGATAATGTTCATCAGTTTCTCAAAATGTGACTTGGGGCTACACAGGGGTTCTTGACACCCCTTCAGGGGGTCGGCAAGGTCAAAATTACTTGCATAATAATACTAACAAGAGTCTTTGCTCTTGTTAAGAGTTTAAAGTTTTTCAGAGGCTCTATGATGGGTCCTATCACCCATACTGAATGCAAAAGGAGATCTGAGGCCCTGGCCAAGCAGCTCAGTTGATTAGAACACCGTCCTGATACACTAAGGTTGCATGTTCAATCACTGGTCAGAGCACATGCAAGAAGCAACCAATGAACACATGAGTATGTGGAATAACAAATCAATGCCTCTCACCCTCTCAAATCAATAAACAATAATTTTAACAAAAGGAGATCTGAGAATCCAGCTGTCCTCTATTAAGTCAGATATTCAAGAGATTAACAAAAATGTGTAATAATGCCATTCTTTTTAAACTGTTTTAGAAGAGCAACTTTCATTTAAAAATAACTAATCTACATTAACAAATCATGAGTTTATTATTTTTAAATAAGTATTTTTAATTTCTTGGTTTTAATTTTCAATAAAATAAAAACTTATAGATATAACCCATATAAACAAAAGAACTTTGAGTTCCTCAGTAATTTAAGATTGAAAGAAGACCAAGTTTGAACACCATCATTATATTATAGATCAATACATACAAACATGGAACTATATTCATGCTGTATTAGGTAAAAATACAGAATACAATAATACATAGTAGAATCCCACTTTTCAGAAATAAAACCTGTTTTAAATATTTGTGATAGGCATAATGTATGGATGATAAGATATAAGTACTTTTTCTGTTACTTTTTCATGAACTGTTTTTTCTGAACTATTTTTAATAAACAAATTATAGCCCTGACTGGTGTGGCTCAGTGGATTGAGCACCAGCCTGAGAACCAAAGGGTTGCCAGTTCTATTCCCAGTCAGAGCACATGCCTGGGTTGCAGGCCAGGTCCCCAGTTGGGGGAGTGCAAGAGGCATCCACACACTGATGTTTCTCTCCCTCCTTCTCTTTCCCTTCCCCTCTCTCTAAAAATAAATAAAAATAAAATCTTTAAAAATAAATAAATAAAATAAAATCTTTTAAAAAATAACTAAGTTCTAATTACTTTTGATAAGAAAAAGCAATAAATCTACTACCATTTTGGAAAATACAAATATAAGCATTCATGAAAGCCTCCAAAAAAAACATATAAAATAAGAGCAGTATAGAATAACCCTCTAACAACAGGAGGATTGAGTCTTACAATAGTTCCTCAATAAGAATAATAAAGCCAACAAAGAAATGTCTAACAGAATATGAAAAAAACAAAGGGATGCAAGACAATAATATAAAACATTGTTAAATTACTACCTGACCAAATATATGGTTGGGACACCTATAATACCAATTAGCATGAAAACCCGTATCTTTTTCCCCTCAGCACACAGGCTTAACTTTTCATTTGAAGACTAAACAGCAATTTCTCCCTTATTCTGAAAAAAGGGTGTAGTTTCCAGTAATACACCATTTCCAGCATTTGCTTGGTTTTCTTTCAGCAAAAGTATGGTCATCAATGTTCTAGTGTACCCCCTCCACGGGGGAATAAGTCTACCAAGAGGGGAAAGAAGTACTTATCTCAAGAAAGAGAGACAAAGAGAATGAGAAGAAAATTGGGGGGGTAGGGGAAAGCGGAGAAGCCAAATGGGGTATAGGGAGGGCTGGAAGGTAAGGAAGGAAAGGAGGGAAAGAGAAAGGGACAAAGGAGTAAGAAAAAAATTAGAACAACGGTATGAAGATGGCTGAACCCTGGCCCTCCAATTTAAAAAAGGGAAGGCCCAGTTCCCTACCCCTCCCAACCGTAATGGGCAGGTAGGCGTTCTAATCTCTCACTAAGAACCTGGAAGATGCACATGGTCAAAACCTACCACTGGCCAAAAAATACCTTCCTGGCCCCGTTTCTACAGCAGCTCCCTGCTAATTCCTAGCCTTTGCAATTCAAAGTCTTTTTTCACTTAAAGAATATGTGTTTCCAGAGGATCAAACTGAGACATCATTCTGCCATGTTATGTACACACACACTCACTTCTTGATAAAGTTTTGGGCACTGGGGATGAAAGCGCAGAGCTCGAAGAAAAAGCTGTCTTGCACTTTCTGAAGACAAGCGATCTTCCATTTCCCATTTGGCCGCCATAATCCACAAAGCTATAAATGAAAAACATCATACTGCATTTTAATAAATTAATCAACTCAGGCAAAAAAAAGGCCAATGCTCCAATTTTAATGCTTAAAAGAATTTCTTAATCCCATCAAGAGGAAGGAAATGGGGAGAAGAAATTTGTAATAGTTATCTGTAAAATACTGTTGCTTTATCTAAAATTACATGAGTATCATAAAGGAAATAGGTAAATGTTAACATCTGAAAGTACTTATTATGTGCCTATTACTGTTTCATCAGATCTAAGGTCAACATCATTTTAAGTCACATACAAATTTTAAGTGTTAAAATGCTGGAAAAAATTGTGCATCTTAGAATCAATCAACTAAAATTATTTTGCTCTTTTCTCTATAGAGTAACGCATAAATTTTTTTAATGGCTCACAATTTGAAAAACAAAATTTTATTATACCTACTGGAAATAAAAACTTTAAAAAAAAAATCTTTTGTCCTTCTACATGGGAAATTAACCTTGAGTTAGCATTCTAACCATTTCCCTAGAAACTTAATAAAGGTGAGCTATGTTACTAGGCAAGATTGTGATTGTTTTTGGTAAAAATGACCTACAACTGGCAACTACATCAGGACTAGGAGGAGGACTATAAATGGTAGAGGGCCACTGCTTTGGGCTTTCTTGAGCAAGTGATTCCTGAAATTGAGCACGGTCCTCCCTAGGATCCCTGGAAGCTATGCTCATCCAGGTCTTCTAAGGCAGAGGGGCTCCTCTACTCACTCTTTCCCTCACACCTGAACTGTTACTAGCCTCCGAGATGCTAAGAGTATCCTCCTGAAGAAATGCACTTAAAGCTGTCCTGCTGCAGTCTTCTGAATAAACTGGTGCCAAATGTAGCCTATAAGTCTTCTGTATTGTAAAATGTCTGGTTGAGCCGAATACTTGAGAAAAGACACTGGAGCACCTCCACTGTAAAATCATGTGCCATTCACACAATATACACAAAGAGAAGTCTTTCTCTTACAACACATGAGCACCTACTCTGTGCCAGGCACTCTTGTAAAATCTACATTTATCTTTTCCCCTGTTAAGTTTCTGAAATCCCTTACATATGACTGCCTTCAAATAGAATGTCCCTCAAAGGACCAAAGAGTTTCTTTAAGCATTAACTGAAGCAGAAGCACATTCCTACATGCCCACACATATAATATCTGGCACATTAACTAGTATATGATAGACAGGGATGAACACACACCAGCTATTCAGGAACCAAATCTGCTGAGGCCAAGTGCCTAAGCTCAGGTTCACAAAATAAATTCTTTTAGGTTTATGAAGCAAAGTAAATTCCAAAACAGTATTGAGTCTACCTAAAAGGTAGGAAAAGAACTGACAAGGATTTCACCATACCTGGCTTGTTTGAATGAATGGCCAACATGGCAGAGAATACCCTGCTAAGTTGAGGTTTGGAAGCCTGAAAAGAAAAAGAAAAATTGCACTTCCTACACAGCAAATCACTGTTACTACTCTCTAAGTGATCTGTCCCGTACCATTACCAACTGTAAAATCCAGTGGGGCAAGATCTGCTACTGCCAGGGACATAGAAACACATACAGACACAGCTTTCTTCTACCTAAAGCTCACTATATAAACATTCTAAATATCAAAAAAGTTCTCAACTTTAATGAACAAAATACACATCAAGATAATTTTCTTTTCTACTGAAGTAAAAGCCACCGACTCATTCAGATATGCAAATGTTGTTACTCTGACAGTCAGCCTCCTTGGGTTCTTTTTCCATTTGTTAACCCTACGCCTTTGAAGAAAACTCAGAATTTAGTAATCAAGCATGGGACTTAAAAGGCCAACTAAACAAAAGAAGGAAAGGGAGTATGACACAGCTCCCCAAATACGCACCCATTTCTTACAAAAGACTACATAGGATAGCCAAAGTTGAACATCATCCTGCAAGAAAAGAAATGCAGTAAGCTCCCTGAGTTTGAACTTTATATATAACACATACACCTAAACAGAAGCAGATTTCAGAATATCTACTGTGTTACAACAGCCCTCAGCCTATTAGGCCTTAGGTCTCTTAACCACAATAACTCAGTCTGTTCCCTACTCCCCCCTACCATGCTCCAAGACAAAATCTGTTGTCTATCCAATTTGTTCAATGCAGCTTGTACATGGCCTCGATCAAGGGAAGCAACCCAAAATTTGTCATTCCTAGTAATCTAATGTACTTCCCATATAATATGTCCCAGTTCCAGAGCCAAATGTGAAGAAAATCAAGTTACTAAGGTACTGCCCCTATTCTAACCATTTATCATCCACAGCCAAGACTTTGGTATACTTTAGATACATACAAACAAATCCCAGACAATTTTCTGATCATTACTTATGTAGCAAACCCAGTTTTCAGCACCATCCTCACAGAATAAATATAAGGTAATTAGATCAATTTTCTTAATGGTTTGATAAGTGGTTTCAAGTAATGACATCATCGTCAGAATAAGTATTGAGTCCCAGCTGTTGTGGCTCAATGGATTGAGTGCCAGGTTGAGAACCAAAGGGTCACTATTCGATTCCCAGTCAGGGCACATGCCTGGGTTGAGGGCCAGGTCCCCCAGTTGGGGGCATGGGATAGGAAACCACACACTGATGTTCCTCACCCTCTCTTTCTCCCTCCCTTCCCCTCTCTCTAAAAATAAATAAAATCTTTAAAATAAAAAGAGTACGTATTGAGACACAAAAGACAAGAACAGACAACCACACATTTGACTATCCAAGTCATAAATGCGTAATACATATCTTCACATCTCTTAAGAGTTAAGGAAGCTCTGATCACTTACTTTCCACTTTGCTGAAGCACGTCGGAAGACACCCTGCACCCGGTGTACAATAGAACTCTCAATCTCATCCTTCTTAAATGAATACCCAATGCGCTAAAAATAAACATAAAAAACAAAGCCTCAGTTTAATTACATTTATCCAAAGTGGCATTCCTACCTGATCATTAAACAGTAATGACAGAAAAAGCGAATAATTACAAATATCTATTATGCATACACCAGCATTGCAATTCATCAATGCCAACTGCTTCCCAAACCCAAGATCTAGCTATAGAGCCATCCTATTTCATTCTATATACTTTTCCAACTTCCAGAAAATCATCTACTTACAGTTCTCCTTCTCTGGATCAAGTTCAAGAGATTAATTTCATACTATGGAAGAAAAAGAAAAAAAGAGAAAAACAAGGAAAATCATATCCTTTCACATGCACAGAAAATACATTTAGTTAAAATCATAAAGTAAATAAAATTAAGATTATAAAACAGAACATAATTTGCTGTGAAGAAGGATAATCTGCCCTGGCTGGTGTGGCTCAGTGGACTGAGTGCAGGCCTGCAAACCAAAAGGTCACCAGTTCAATTCCCCACCAGGGCACATGCCTGGGTTGAAAGCCAGATCCCTAGCTGGGGGCGTACGAGAGGCAGCTGATTTACAGATGTAGCCATTGCACACCGATCTATGTTTCTCTCCCTCTCTTTCTCCCCCCCTTCTCCTCTCTCTAAAAATGAGTAAATAAATTTTTTTTAAAGCATAATCTACAGTAAATGTCTAGCATTCACTGAAAATTCACCTTACATTTGCAGAATTCAAAAATACAGTACATACATTAGCAAGCATATAAACATCTTAGCTACAAAGAAAGCATTTTACTAAAATCAAAAGACATAAGGTTTATAACATCAAGCTAACTTCCTGGTCTATAACAGTGTATTTAAACTTCTAGCAATTAACCTTTCAAAAAGTTTAGCTGATGCACAACCAAATAAAACAAATAGGTTTGTACCAGCTGAAAAAGAATGCATAATTGGCTCTCTACTCTCCACTAAAGAACCGCTTAGAACCTCTAAGGCTCTCTAAAACCCACTACTATACAATTCCTCTCCATGCCTTGGCTTAAAGATTATTACAGGCTGAAAGCTCAGAAACTCACAAGATTGCATGCTTTAATGAAATATTTCAAGCACATGGAATACTCATGTAGCTAGCTACATCAAAGTCTACATTTGCTATATTTGCTTCAAATCTTATTTAAAAGAAAATATTCAAATAAGACTATGTACCACATCTGATTCCACTCTTCTCCCTCCACAGAGGAAATGACTATCTTGATGTAACTGTTTATCACTCCCAAGCATGACTTTGGACTTTATTAAAATGCTGTCTTGAATGCTTTCAAACTTTACATAAATGGTATCATATTGTACCCATCTTGCATATTTTTACTCAGCATCAAATTTAGATATATCCCTACTGACACATGAAATTGCGGTCCATTCATTTTAACTGCTACACAGTATTTCATTGTATGAATGTGCAATTTACCTATCCTTTCTGGTGATGTATATTTGTTTCCAATTTTTCTATTACGAAAAGTTATAACTGATATTCCTGTACATATCGTCTTGTGGACATATCCAGGAACTTTTCCAGGGTGTACACTGACATCCACCACTAATAAGACATCCACCACTAATACATAAGCTCTTCACGTCAATGACTTTTGTCTGCTTAATTTATTATTGTAGCTCTACTGGATTGAATCAGTGCCATGTAGAGAGTAGGTACTCAATATTTACTCTATGGCTAAAAGAATGAAATTGCTGGGTCAGAGTAGATGTATTTTCAACTTTATGGAATATTACCAAGTTGCTCTCCAAGTAGTTGTGCCTATCATATACTTACAATATCAGTCTTTAAAAACATTTGCTAATATGATGGATATAAAGTAGTACTGCACCCTGGTTTTAATCTATATTTACCTGATTACTAATGAGGCTAACAGCTTTTCATAAATTGCCCAACAAATGATGTCTCCCCTTTGAAAATTGGATGTTCACATTTTTCCAGCTCTTTCCGTCTTCTTTCTAGTTTTTTGTCATTTTCTTCTTGATTTGTATACCTTTATATAATCTAGATCTTAATTACATGTTCCAAAATTTTCTCCCATATTGTGGCTTGTCTTTTCACATTATTTATGGTATCTTGTCTGCACAGCGATTTTTACTTTTAACAGGCAAGTAATTTTTCTCAGTTTCATTTAATAACTCTTCCCCTACCTAAAATCATTCTTTCATAGTTTTTGCAGATTTAAAGTCCCTCCCCCACATTTAGCTTGCCAATTCAGCAGGAATTTATTTTTGTGTACTATGTGAGGAAGAGACCTAATTTTTTTTAATGTAGGTAACCAGTAACTCATTGATTTAAAATGCCACTTATACCTTATAGCAAATTTACATGGTTCTGTGCAAGTGTGGGGGGAGGTGGGTGGTAATATATATGAGTGTTTAATCGTGGTTTTAATCTAACCCACACAAAACTTTTAAATATTTGAAGAGTGAAATGATTTGCCACTTCTTAAGTCTCAAGGTTAAACATCTCTATTTTCTTCAACAATTCCTCCTAGAACGAGGTTTCTATCCTGGCTGCCTTCCAACCAACCTCTCAGAGTCCTTCTTAAAATGTAGCCTTGAGTCTCAAACACTGCGCCAGGCATGGTCTGATAAGCGCAGAACAGTCTTTTTCAAACCAGCATCTTCTGCGTGCTTACTGTTTGCAATGTTCTCCGCTCAGCTACCTTGTTCATGTAATCAGTTAGATTATATTTTTTGACATAATATGCTCATTGAATAAGCAATCTACTATGAGCCCTAGGACTTCTTCCAAATACAAGACTCTTAACCAGGTTTCCTATATCGTTAGTTGTTTTTAACCTAAACTTAGAGCCTTTAGTCTTAAAACATTCCATCTTGTTATTGGGTTCTTTATGAATCCTGCTTTTGTCATCCAACATACAAGCCATTCTCTCCCACCTGAAAATAGGTCTAGCACATGTATTTTACCTTCACTCAAGTCTTCCATTCACTTACAGGACTGAAGAATCTTGCAGCATACTTCTTTCTAAGCTGACAGACTTACAGACACCTAAGTATTAACTTTCCAACCAGCTACTATCATCAAACTCACTCTCCTTTATTGTTCCCCACACAAGGTGGTCTGTCAAATCTCTTGCTGAAATCCTGACATATGTCTTTGGCAGTCTCTGATCCATTAACCCCATAAAAGAAAAGAAAAAATAAGTTCAGTTTGCCAAGGACTATAAAGCCTTAATGGAGCAATGCTATTCCCAGACCACCTGTTTTTGTCCATAAGTTACCTTTCTAATGACCAGTTCCAGAAGTTTGTTGAAAATTGACATCAAGCTGGTCATTCTATTATTAATTTAAAATGTGTGAGATTAAAAGATAGTGAAATTATTCACTTACTTGAACATAATTGACAAAGTCTTCCTTACAAAGAGCTCTTCGCTGTATTTTGTATTCGAGATTCGAAGCTTTCTTAATGATAGCCCTGAGGAGAAAGCCAATTAAAGTGCAACACTTACAAAAAACAAGACTTAAATAACTTTGGGGTTTTTGTTAAGTTTCTAAATTTTTTTATGTATTTAAAATATATTTACCAAAGCATATAATTCCCAAATAATTATTCTTCATAACCAAATATTCTCTTACAGGACCACTTCAGTGTTCTTAAAGGCATCAGAATATTTTAAAATTTTCATGAAAATTACCTTAATCAATTGCCAGGACGATTAACAGTCCCACCAGCAAAGCAAATAATCTTAAGTACTTTACATTTTTTACATATAGTATCAATAAAGATTCCTCCAAATTCAGGTCACTTAAACTTTAATAAGTTCTTAAATTCCTCTTGCTTTGGAGTTTCCAACATGAAAATTTTTTTAAAAACTTTACATTGTCTCTACCTAAAAAAATTTATTATATCTACAAAGGACTTATGGGAGAAGATTCACTGTATTTAGCTAAGGAATGAACACACAACACGTGCATATAAGGGGAATTTAATACAAGATATGCAAGACCGATAATTGTCTCTAGTTAATTAAAACAATAACATTTACTGAGTCCTTATTAAGACTTCACATAGATATGTTGCGTTTCATTAACAATGTTTAAGGATCCCAGTCACATTACTACATTCAGTCATTGTAAAATTAAGAAATAGTGGTGGAAAATCATTTAAAACTATTAAACTTAACTTTAACAAATTACTGAATGCCAACTCTGTGCCAGATACTGCTGACTGAGCCCTAGGGTAGAATACGAAACTGAAGTAAATGGTCCCCGTCTTCAAGTCTTGTTAGACTGATCTACTCCGGGGCTCCCCTCGGCCCTCTCTTCGTATCTCTAGAGCAGTACACTCTACTATAAACAACTGCGAGTACACCACACTGCAGTCAAAACGCTTAATTCATCTGTCTCCCCCACCATACACAAGGCGCTTTAGCTCCTGATGGGAAGGGTTCCTGGTTTTATCACCTTTATAGCCCCCAGACCTGGCTCCAATGAAGAGCTGTCAGTAAGTTTGGTGGGACGGATAACTTTGCAATAAAGAGAAATTAACTCTAGGCATCATCAAATATCAGAAATAAGCTTCCGCCGCGTGAAGAAAAATAAACAAAATTCAAGCGGTTCCCCATCCCTGCCCCCGCCACACACACTCGCCGCAACCTCCTCTCTGCCCTCCCCAGCCATTCCTCTTCCTCAGCTCACTTAATCTCTGCATGACTGAACAGTCCAACGCGTTCCAGCTGTTCCAATTCGGGAAGTCGATCTTCTATGCGTTCCTGAATTATCTCCGCCATGAGGGCCAAACTCTAGAACCTCAGAGAGGTTGCCAATAGCCAACACACACTTGTAGCGCCCACCTTCTATTCCGGAGACCCAGCCCTAACGCTCGCACGTGCTGGCGTAACGTGAGCTCTAGGTCCCGCCTTTTCCGCTTCCGCGGCCGGAGAAGGCCCTCTGGCCCCCGCGGCCGCGGTCTCCTCCCTGGGGCTGATTGTGGCATTGCAGCGAGGGACCCTCCCGCACCGGAGGGCTCCAGTGGACTGGAGTGGACGGGCGGGGCTAGGGCGGAGCTGGGCGGGGCTAGGGCGGGGCTAGAGTGGGGCTAGGGTGAGGCGGGGTAAATCCACCCGAGGCTAGACGTCGGCGGAGTTGGAAAAAAGCGGTCTGCAAGAGTTACCTGGGAAAGATGTCAAAGGCATTGTCTCCTTTTGTTACGCTCACTCCCACATCCTTGCTTTCCGACAGCAATAACTGCCAGCCCCCCCCAAAAGAAGCAACGGAGAAGAATAGAGGGTATTATAATACAGGGTGGGCAAAAGTTAGTTTACAGTTAGTATGGAAAATAATACAATAGTTAATAAACAATATAAGAATAAACTTTCACAAACTGACAACTGTAAACCTACTTCCGCCCACCCCTGTATAATTATAGTAAACATTTCAAAAAGTCAGTAATGAAAATCGTAGGGAGCATTAAAACTGACTAGGCTATTCTAAACACTATGTCTTTGCTTTCGGCTAGATTTAGTAAACCAGTACAACACTAGTTTTTCACATGCCAGTTAGAACCAATAATTGATCTATTAATTTTTAAATGGGGAGATATTTTTATTATTTAAATAATTATTCTTGCTGTGTAGGACAAAACGTTTCAAAACTCATAGCCCTGGGTGGATATCAGAAACTGATTTTTAGGAAAGATTCTGGTATTGGAATGTTTGTGAGTTACCCAAATAAATCAATAAACCATTGCCCAAACAATTTAGCATTTCTAAGAAAACCATCAGACAACCCAGCTTGGAAGCCACATTGTTGGTGTAATTGCTGAACTCAAAATTACATGGCTTAGTTCTTTTTTAAGATGGTAAAGAACCAAAGCAGGAGTTCTTGCTAGATCTGTTTATTTCCAGATTCACATCAGCACCTTGATCCTCTGTGTGATTTATAAAAGGGGAATAGGCTTAGCGTTAACCATGTTTCACCTCTGTACCTTTCTCCCCCCCCCCCCCTTTCACATTTTAGCCTACTGGTGTCAGAATTGAGGCAAAGGTTGGCTTGAGCGTCATCATTTCTTAATTCCCTCAGCTTTAAGACATTAGGGAAGTGGAAGGAAATAATGGAAGTAAAACAAAGATGAAATTTCCTTGTGATAGGAAAATCTCTGTGGCTTGCGTTAACAGTAGGAGTGGGGATGCCACTAGTAAGTTCCATATGGGCAAGGAATTTTTATTTTGTTCACTAGATAACCTGGGAGCCTAGAACAATGCCTAGAATGTAATAAACATGATAAATGCATGACAGAATAAGAAAAGGCACTTCATAAATTCCTTTAGGTACAAGGGAGTCAAGAAGCTCTGAAAGATTGTAATCTTTCATTTAAAGGCAAATTTGATAGATAATTGATTTTTAAATCAACACAACCAAAAACACTCTCCTCTTTGATTTTCAAATTTGGCTTCTATGTTTATCTTGCTGTAAGAATCATTATAATGATAATGGTAAAGTCTTCTTTTGTCTCTTCTGCACCTCATAATAAGCTATTACTTATCTAGGATTTACTGCATGCCTGGCTACAATGGGCATTGTTCTAGTTCTTTATATATTAACTAACCTGCTATCACAAATATTTTCAAATATCAACCCAAGAAGGAGCTCTTGAAGAGGTAAAAAGCACCTACTAGAGGAAGCCCAACACAGCAAAAGAAACTATGTTTGAATAATGCCCACCGAAATGACAATAGATGGCACTGGGACAGCTGAGCATTCTTATGTAGGGGTTGGAAGAGTGGTAAACCCCAATCTCACACCATATGCAAAAATCAATTTCAGATGGAGTAAAAACCTGCATGTCAGAGACAACAGTTTTAGAAGATAATATAGGATAACATCTTCAAGATGTCAGGAGAAGAATTTTTTTTTTTTTAGAGTTATCATGTGTCTTTAGTCTCCTTTAATCTGGAACAGTTTTAGCTTTCATGAATTTAACATTTTTTAGAAGACATTCTTAAACACACTCACAAAAAGCACAAATCATAAAGGAAAACAATAATAATCCTGACTACATTAAAATTAAGAACTCCCGTTCTTAAGAGAGCAAAAGGACAGTTCACAGAGAGAAGGTTTCACAACTCATAGAATAGACCCCAAAAAGTAATATCAAAATTATATAAATAACAAACAACGCAAGAGAAAATGAGCAAAAAATTTCCTAGGCATTTCATAAAAGGGCAAATCCAAATGACTCATAAACATATGAAAAGATGCACAATGTCATTAACAATCAGGCAGATGCTAACTGAAACCACAGAGTGATAGGACTACATATGTACCATAAAGAATATCAAATTCTGACACTATAAAGTATTTTGTGAGGATGTGGAGCTGCAGGAACTCTCATATATTGCTTACATGACCAATAAATTGTTACAAACACTTTGGTGAACAGTTTGACATTCTCGGTAAAGTTAAATATAAGCATACCTAGAGACTTTTGTATATATCTGCACCAAGAGTCATAAGCAATACATGTCCACAGCAAGTTTGTTGTTAAACCAGAATATTAGACACAGCTAAAATCTCCATATAGTAGATTGGATATATTTATAAATGGAGTACTATGCAACAAGGGAAATGAACAAAATCGTAAAAAACAGCATAGATGAAGCTTACAAATATAATGTTGAGCAAACAATGAATACGAAAGGATACATTTAGTAAAATTCAATTTCTTCTAAAATGTATGTGTATGTTAAAATATGCAAAACAAATTTATTTTTATTTTTACTGAATTGATTGGGTGACATTGGTTAATAAAATTATACACTATTCAGGTGTACAAATCTATAATGCATCTATTGTGTGTTCATCAACTCCAGTCAAGTCTCCATTTATCTCCACTAGACCCTTAAGATTAGGAAGGAATCAAACAAAAAGCATGAAAAATATTATCATAAGAATCAGGACAGTAATTATGTCTATGGGGGAAGAAGAGCATTATCAATGGAAAAAGTACACACAGGAACTTCGTGGAGTGCTGGCAATATTCTAGGTGTTCAAGTCCAATGAGCCTCTTCCCTAATCATGAAATTGAAGTCCTTTCATTTAGTCTGATTGGTACAACCTAAGCCCTGCGCCCAGCACTGACCAATAACTACGGTTAGAGGAATCTCTTGAACTGATTGGCTTATGTCTGGAGTACTGAACCAATCCCTGGCAAGAGAGATGAGATTTCTTAAGTTTGGACTGCTCAGGTCCACCCCAATAGCTGGGGTGGGATCAGCTTTCCCTGAGGCACATGGGCCACATGGGGAAGGAATGGGAAGGAATGGCTATCTGAATAAAATCATAGTTTTTTTAATAAGTAAAAAGGAGAAAATGAATGCTGAGAAGGCACCCGACCATGTACTGTATTCATCATCGGTGTTGCTGCAATTAAACATTCACAGTAGCCATTCTTGATGGCACCAACCCTGAACTCCAGACCTCTCTTCTCCCACCGCTACCTTAGAAGTCTCTAACTCTCCATGGCAGGGCAAGGTGTCTTTGTGTTACTTCCTCAGGGTTCAAAGACCCAGGCAAGAGCATAGAGTTGAGTCTAGGTCATTGGCACTCCCTGTGTGCCAGGGAGTAGAGAAGCGCACCTTCCCTCTCTGGTTTTCTTAGTGGGAGGGGGCTTGCTTCCATCGACTTTGGGATTCCCCCTGGGTAGCCAGTGGGGGTGGGGGAAACACTTCTTGATGGACAGGACCACATGTAGACCCATTCCTCCTTTTGCTCCACTCAACAAACATATGGTAGACAGTGTATTCCTATTTCCATTGGAAGATGAGGAAACTGAGCTTCAAAGCATTTAAGTGCCTTGCCCAAGTTCACAAAGCTAGTAAGTGGCAGAACTGGGGCTTGCATCCATCTCTGCCTCCCATTGATGAGCTTCAGAGCATTAATTATAGGAAGAGGTTTGCCCTGGCCAGGTGGCCCAGTTGATTGAAGCATTATCCCATTCACCAAAATGTTTGATTCCCAGGCAGGGCACATACCTGGGTTGTGGGTTCTGTCCACAATCCAGGTACATGTGAGAGGCAACCGATTGATGTCTCTCACATTGAGGTTTCTCTCTCTTTCTTTCTCTCTCTCTCAAATCAATAAATACATCCTTGCGTGAGGATTAAGAATAATAACAACAGGAGCAGGTTTGATTGGGAAAGCAAGTGGCTTCTCAGGAAATTATACAGAGATGGGAGACTGGGGCAACCCTACCCAGGACCTTGCTGGAAACCTCCATCCTCCCAAGGTCAGTCATGCCGGGGTTATCCTTGACCATTTTGGTCTGCAGCTGGCTAACCTTCAAGTCTCAGCCCACCCTCACCATCATCCCCACTTCCACCCTTAACTCAGAACCCAGATTAAGACTGGAATGGGTGATATTCCACAGACTAGTGAGGGTTCCCTGGGGGCAACAGAATGGAAGAATCTTTCTCTAGCCCACCTCCCTACCCAACACAAATTCTCTATCTAGCACCATGAACCTCTGACTGGGCACCTCCAGGGCAGGACGCCCCCTTCCTCTGCCGGCTGCCTAATCTAATGTCAGGCAGGCCTCACTGCTAGAACCTTCTGACTGTCGCTGAGCCAAAAGCCTTCTCCATGTAATGTCCAGCTCCTGGTCCAGTTCCAGGCTTCTGCAGCAGCACGAGGTTAAGTGTTTCCATGATACCCTTTCAGGGAGGGTAGGGGCAAAAAAATAAAAATAAAAAGAGGAAGGGGAAGGAGAGAGAAAGGGATAAAGACAAGGCAGAGAAAAAGGAAATTTCCTTCCCCAGAGTAAACATTCCTAGTTTTGAAGTCCTGAAAGCTGCAAACCTACCAGAATCAACCTGACACCAGATAAGAAGGGCCCCCATCACGGGCTTGACAAATGCACACAAATATATTTATTAACAAATACTCCAGTGCTTCCGTCACTCGGGATCTGGCCCTCAGCCCCAACCCTGAACATCTGCTCTCGTGTCTGACTGCTCAGGCCCCAGAAAACATACCACGAAGGTTTGTGGGCTTCGCCACCGCCAAGGGTGGACGGGACACTGTGCAGAGAGGATACAAGGAGCAGACACACTTGGGTGAGAGAAAAGACAAATTCAATAACTTGTGAAACATTTCCTCTCACACGGCAGGAATGCATCCTTGCATTCTGTGTGTCATTTCCCAGGAATGCTAAGTAGTTTTCTCGCTTCCTTTTGTGTTCCTGTAAGTCGTCGTCGTCGTCGTCGGCAGCCGTCCGTCTCGAGAGACGATGGTGTAGCTTCTTAAGAGTCTATCTGCACCGCCGAGAATGGCTGTGCAGTCCGACTCGGGAGTGACACGGTATCTGTCTCCTCCTGTGTTGAATCGACATCTTGCGATGACGCTGGAGTGTCCTCTCCAGTGGAGCTGAAGCTACAGAGCCTGGGCAGGGTGATATGGAGGGTCTGCTGTTGCCCATGCAGCAGACCCCCCCTCTCTTCGCAGCTGAAGGGTCCAAGGGAAAGACGGAGTCAATACAGCTTGGCTTCAGGTGCGCCGCAGGAGTTGCCGGTGTTGACTACAACGTCAAACCGCCTTAGGGACTCCGGCTCCGGATTTTCTGTCGGGGTTTACTCCCTTAGCCTTGCCCCTGAAGAGGTATGCCGCAAGGCAGCGGAGGTTTTTTGGAATCAGAGTTTTCCTTCTCTGGTTCCTGTAAGTGGTTCTAGCATTACTCACAAATTGCTATGGTGTTCCCAAGAGTTGCACAAAAGTGACTGAGAAAGGACTTTGCAATATTTAACAATTCCTATTTATGTTAAATTTGAATATACCCAGGTCTAGATACACATGAAGCGTGACACCAATTCTTTACATTGCAACTAGATAGACACTGGACTTCAAAACTGCAAAAAGTTTTTAATACACATATTTAATAAGATTTAATTCAATTCCCCAAAATACAAATGGTTCTAGCTTTACTTAAATTATTTTAATATTTTGACATTAATTATAATTTGCATTTCACCTTCAATTTTAAATAGATAATTTTGAATGATTCGGAATGTGGGCCAGCAAACATTTTCTCAAAAGGCCAGAGGGTAAAAACTTTTGGCTTTGCAGGCTGCTCAGTCTCTGTTATGACGACTCAACAGACATTGGACAATATGCAGATCAACAGGTACTTCAGTGAAACTTTATTTACAAAAACAGACATCTAGCCCATGGCCCTGGTTTAGTAGATTAAAAAAATGTTTTTAAACAAAATAAATTGTTTTTAATTTTTACTTTTACCTTAATTTATGCATTTGATGAAAATATATTTAAATGTCATACATTTTGAGTACAACTACATTTTATTTTTAAAAGATTACTATAAATAGAACACAAATTATATGAAAATATTAGCTAAGTTTTTCTTAAAAGGCAAAAATAAATGATATAAAATACATGAATAGTGAATTATGCATGTTTTTATTTTACTACTCATCCAAATATCACTGGCCCATCAACAAAGCAATTTGTATTTAGCCATCAAAAATAGTCTGCTTTCTACTGATTTTCAATTTTGTCCATTATATTTTGAACTTATTGTTATGAAGATATATTTGAATGATGGGAGGATGGATCCTGTTTTATGACAGTTCATTAATTTGATTTATAGCTAAGTTACCTATTTATATGATATACATTAAGTTTATAAACAAACTGTTCATTTATCACTTGTAACTATTTCAACATAAGGCACATGAGCATCTACTTGCACTTTTTCTCTGGGCCCCACAATCTTTAGGAGCAGACCTATCCCCCAGGATAGGGCCAGGCACAAGTATCAGAGCTCTGGGGCTGTAGTTAAGGGCATGTACTTTGGAATCTAATTTCCCAGGTTTAAATCCCGGTTTTGCTACTTGCCTGCTCTGGAACTTAAGGCAAATCATTTATCTTCTCATTCTAGTTTCCTCAGCTACAAATTAGGGATAAAAATAGTATCCACACCATGTAAGATTGCTGTGAGGATTCAATGGGGATTGAAACACTGCAAGGAAAGGCCTTAGCACAGTTTTTGTCACAGGTGCAAAATATTAGCGGGTGCTGTGAATGACGCTAGATGCATGGCTCAGTGAAAAAAAGGAATAAAGAAGCCAGTTTGCAGAATAGCACATACAGGCTGGTGTGGCTCAGTGGGTTGAGTGCCAGCCTGTGAACCAAAAAGTCACTGGTTCAGTTCCCAGTCAGGACACATGCCTGGGTTGCAGGCCAGGTCCCCAGTTGGGGGCTTGTAGGGGCAACCAACTGATCAATGTAGCTCAATGTTTCTCCTCCTCTGTTTCTCCCTCCCTTCCCCACTCTCTAAAAGTAAAAACAATAAATCTTAAAAAAAGAAAAAGAATAGCACATATAGTATTCCACCTTTAATGTATAAGTGGGGAAATTTTTTAAAACATGTATTTATGGAGGTGGAAGAGGGTATAGGGGGATAAATAGTAATGGGAAAAATACAATAAAAATGAATTATTAAAAGAAAAAACATATTTATAGTTTCTTGTATAAGCTTCAAATAAATCCAGAGACTATTCAAGAAACTAATAACACTACTTACAGAGGGCACTGAGTGGGGATCAGGCAGTGGAGGTGGTGTGGGTGTCACTATTTATCTGTTTATATGAGGTCTGTCTGGAAAAAGTCCACTCATTGTTAATGTAATGAGAACAGTTTGAGTGACATCAATGTAACCTGGCAGCCAAGGAGGATGGACTGGAATGTGCGTGCATGAATAATGAGGACTTCACTGTACTAGTTAGTGGGGGTATAGACACTGTTAAGTGAGCATGTGTACTGTGTGGCCATAGCATTCAAAATGACTGACTGAGTAGAGCAGCAAATCTGCATCAAATTTTGCATTAAGCTTGAATATTCCTCCACGGAAACTATTTGGATGATTCAGAAGGCTGCAGCTATGGGTTATATGGTTATTGGCAGCCTCATCCCAACAACACGCCCGCTCATGCATCACGTCTCGTGCAGAGATTTTTGGCGAAACATCAAATCACCCAGATGACTCAGCTGCCCTACAGCCCACATTTGGCACCCTGCAATTTCTGGCTTTTCTCAAAACTAAAATCACCTTTGAAAGGGAAGAGATTTCAGACTACCAATGAGATTCAGGAAAATACGACGGGGCAGCTGATGATGTTGAGAGATCTGTGTAAGGCCCCAAGGTGCCCACTTTGAAGGGGACTGAGGCACCATTGTCCTATATACAATGTTTCTTGTGTCTTGTATCTTCTCCAGTAAATGTCTCAATTTTTCATATTACATGGCTTGATATCTTCTTTCTTTTTGTATTTGACTCCTGTGAATTTAATGCCTACTTCTAAAATTAAATTTAAAATGTACTATTAAAAATGTGTTGTTCAGAACTGAATGCAACATTGTAACAAATCACAGTAGAGCGGTTCTCTCCCCTCCTTTGACCTGGAAGCTCTTCTACTATTAACACAGCCTGAGACTGCAGTGGGTTGTTTTTGCCTCTGCAATTAGTGCATATTTCATTCCACCTGGGTTTCCAGTCAGCAAACTCAGCAAGGTCCTTGGCCTGGCCTGTGGCTGCAAATCACCTGCCCTGGCTGTGCCATGCGTGCCGTGCGTGCCGTGCGTGCCAAGCCAGGGGAGCAGCATTGCAAACAGCTCTTCCCCAACCAGGAAGGCTGCCAGAAGCCCAGGCACAGGGCTCCACACTTCTGCCAGGCCTTGTGACAGACCTCGTGCCCCATCTGGGTTCACCGGTTTGGACTTCATGACACCACCTGCAGGCCTTTGGCTCCATCTCTGCTGTCTTCCTTTCTCCTCTTTTACCTGCATTCCCAGATGCCTCCTCCTGTCCTGGCCCCACACTCAGACCCCCAGCTTCAGCCCTGGCCCCTGAGCACTTGGAACCTCTGAGTTCTGGTCCTGACCTGCCAACCTGTGCACTGTCCTGGCCCAACCCCTCCTGGTCCCCATAAGCCTCTCTGGGACATATTAGAGAAAAAGAACAATGATAAGTACGGTTGCTTTGAGAAGCCAGCAGTTTTGCATTTTGGGAAGACAGCTGTTAGAGACACATTTTTATTCCTTTTCACAGCTTACGACAGAAATACCTAGTAGAGGAAAACCTTGAAGCTGAGAAGCATCATGCGTATGCCAGAAATGACCAGGACTTCATGACAGATACAGAAGGAATTCAGGAACCCGCCCCCAAGCCACCTCTCCTGGGAGAGGATTGGCCTCACAAAATTAACAGCTCTCCCAGAGAGGGAAGACTAATCAGATTGACTCCTTTGGAAGCAGAGCATAGACCTGCAGCCCTTAGCCCAGCACCGTGTCCCTGCTGCCCCCACCGCAGCATTCTGAAGCACAACGTGAACCTACGGGAACCATTTTCAAACATGACGTGGCTGCAGTCCCACCAGCGCCCATAAATATTTTTCTGTTGACTTTTGTTTTAGTCTTTAACACTATCCTATGAACTACTTCAATAAACGGTGCAAGGCAAAGGAAGAGACGTTTCAGAGAGCAGAACACATCTTTGAAATGTTAACATAAACTCCCAGCCAACTCTGCCTGGATTGCCAAGGAGGAGCTTGGGGCACTGAAGGAGACCCGGGGCACAGACCAGGCACGGATGTGGCCAACTGGGCTCTGCCAGCATCTCCCGCAGCATCGCCAAGTGGAAGAAAGGAAGGTTCCAGAATGAAGGAAGAAGGCCAGCTGAAGTTAGAGAGAGAGAGAGAGAAGGCCCAGCCAACCAGAGTTGTGAGGTGCCTCTGAGACCCTCTCAGCCTCCTCCCCTGTGAAACTCAACTGCCTGGGTTCAAATGCTGGCTCTACCACTTACTAATTGTGTATTTTCAGGCCTCAGTTTATTTTAACTTGAAGGTAAAGACAGCATCTGCCACATGTGGCCGGCGTCAGCATCAAATGTGACAAGTCACGTAGTCAGTCAGCACCGGGGGTGACGGGCTCCATTAACGGTGCCTGACATGTCTCACAGGCAAGGGTTGGGGGCTTTGACAAGGTCCAGGGACATGTCACAAGCCAGTCTCTGATTCCAAAATGTCTTTCACTTACTTTCCCCCGCCAGTTCTCTCAGGGATCACCAAGTTCTGGAAAACAGGTTGCCATGAAACAGGAATTTGTTTCCATTCTTGATTGTGTAAGATGACTCCCCGTCCCGAGACAGTTAATACTGCTCCTGGGGGGGGCCATTCAGGAAGCTGAGCCATGGATCCGGGGGTGGCTGGTGAATGTGGGGACCAAGCAGCAGTGCCCTGAGGTGGAAGGAGCACAACTCTGGGACAGAACCTTGTCCCCACCACTACTCATGGGGGTCCTGGGCATGTCACCTCAGGGCCTCAAAGTTCTCATTCATAAAATGGACATGACCATACCATCACCAGGATTATTGCAAAAAGCAAACACAAGAGCAGGTGTGAGAAGCCTGGCTTGAGCAGGCACAACTCCAGCCTCAAGGAACTGAATGAAAGGTGGCCTTACTGAAGTCAGAAGATCCAGTGGAATTTCCAACTCAGCTGGAACCTCAGCTAAGTCACTTCTCTGTCAGGACCAGCTGAATAATAAGTCTGAAAGTTCTTTAATAATTACACTAATTTGCTGAGCATCCTATTATTTACTAAGCACTCAGGCTCAGAGAGGTGAAGTGATTTCCCCAGGGTCACACAGCAAATGAGTGGCAAAGCAGATCAGATGATAGTTTTGCAGCTCTGAATGCCCAGCCCTTTCTCTCTGGGGCTTTATGGCCTGATGTGCAGGCTCATCCTGACACAGGGAGCCTGCCTTGGTCCTGGTGAAAGGCAGCAGGGCGCTGCCGCCATGCCAGCGTCTGACATGGTGAGGCTGGGCTTGGAGCCCTGGTCCATCTGACTTTAACTACAAGTATCAAAGAGGATGGTACTCAGGCACACTGAGCACAGCGCTTCACCCCTACCAGCCCTCAGTGGCGGTAGGTGGAGTGCTGCCAGGCTAGAAGCTCCTGCGGGCAGGGAGCATGGCTTCTGTGCCTGTGAACTTGGGTGACCGCAGATTAAGAAGCACATGCACAGGACTCCACTGGTGAACAGACTTCAGGGCTGTAGCATAAAAAGAGCGCAGAAATGGCCAGTGAAGTGGGAGGGCCACCAAGGGGCTACTGCAGCCCAGAAATGAAGGGAGGAGAGTGTTCAGGAAGGAGTAGGCCATGGTGCCAAATGCTGCAGGGAAGCCCTAGAGGGTTAGCGCAAAGAGGCCTTTGGATTTTGCAATCAAGAAACACAGGCCACCATTGTAAGAGCAGTGTCCAGGGCAATCAAGAAGCAGTGGTCGGAGTGGCTGAGCAAGGAGAGACGGAATGGGGTGCTCATCCCCCAACCACAGGAGTAGCTAACACTTATGAAGCAGTTAATGTGTGCCACCCACTGTTAAATGTAATTTTGTGTATTATTTCAGTAATTTTTCTCAACAGTCCTGTAAGATGTGCTGTTGTCCTCATCTTATACGTGAAAAGATCAGAGAGGTTAAACAATTTCCCCAAAGTCACACAGCTAGGAAGGCGATCCAGGGGTTGAATGCAGTTCTCTTTGATTTCTTAACCAAAGTCTTAATCCACGTAAAAGAGGGTGAGAACAGAGAAGAGGTGATGGGGATGGGGGGGAGCACCCGGGATTCAGGCCACCAGGCTGAGGGCATGCCTTTCAGGGTTCTGCCCACATGAACCTCTTAGTCTGAACCAAGACTTACTTTGAGGGCTTACCATAGTTTTAGAGACTAAAGAAACTTCTCTGCACCCAGACTCTACAATAAGCCCTTTGGCAGTGTGGGCAGTGAGGAAGCTTCTGGAAGAGAGTGGAGCCCAGAATACATTAAATATCAGAACCACACACCCACACACACACCCCATTTATAAAAGTACAGCGTTCAAACTCCCAGCATGGCAGTTGGCCCTCCATCCAGGCCGGTGGACACATGCGGACTCCTCCCCATGTGGCAGATATGGAAACTGAAGCTCGGGGATTTTGTCCGGGGCTGAGGCATCAATCAGAGTGCTAAACTGCTCTGCCAAGAGCAGGTTTTAATCTTGTTCTCACTGATCAACTCTGCCAAGAGACGAAGGAGAATGAGATCAGAGGGAGAAGTCCAGGATGAGTCATTCATTCTACATTCACGTATTGCCCACCTACTAGGAGCAGACCCTGTTCCAGGCGGAGATTTAGAGACAAAAAAACAACAATCCCCGCCTTCAGGCTGGGAGACAGACTAGGACGCAGACTGCGACTTGTTCTCCTTCAAGTACTGGGGAAGCCAGGGGCCCTTGGAACAAGGACGCTGGGGCGAGGGGGAACTTACTTCAGGGGAAGGACGGCTGCTCTCTCTCTCTTTCTGGGGCTGGAATAGCCACCGTTCACCCCTGACCATGAGCAGCATCTTCCCCATCCTGGTCGCATCATGACAGGGCAGCCAAACACCCAAGACACCTGTGGATGTCCTGAGGACCCAGACAGCCCAGGTCAGCAGACCCTATGCTTTCTCCGTCCTCCCTGGCAACCTCAATGGCAAGCCCTGGCCAGACACTGCTCATGAGCCAAGCCTTGAGGAAGAACCTCGATCTGGCATGTAGTCTCATCCGTGCTACCAACTCTCTGTGACCTGGGGCCACTCAACTCACACCCCTGAACCTTGATTTCCTCCTCTGTCCCGCACAGTGGCCCACTGCACCAGGCTGCCGGACAGTGAAATGGGATGGTGTCCGGGGAGTGCTTTTGAAGCTGTAAATCTCTTCACAAAGAGCAGGGGCTTTTCTAAGGCTTCTGGTGAATGCCTACGGTTGCAGCTCAAGACAGGCATCGCCTCTCCCCAAAGGCACTGGACGAGTTAATTCTTAAGCTCTTCAGCCCGTGGGGAGCAGAGGCAGAGCAAAGGGCAGGTCTGGAAGCCTCTTTTGGAAATGACAAGATCCATTTAGCAATCAATTAGCACAGTCCCCAGGCTCCGGGCCTGCACGCTCGGCAGAAAGAATGCGCCTCACCGCCGCTGATTAGAAACAGATGCGCTGGCAACCAGACCTGGCCGAGTGGGGCCGGGATTCCTGGGCACCCAGCTCCTGGCTGCGAGACGGGCTCCGGGATTACATTCTGGGCACCGTCGTGGGCAGGGAGGCAAAGGAAACCAAGCGAGGAGAGCGGCCTGCCTGGAGAATGTGTACCTTCAAGGGGATTCAGAGGCGGGAGACGGAAGAATGTTGACTCGGACAGAAGTTATCTGGGATAAAATTAGTTCAACCAAATGCAGATTATGACTTCGGAACAGCAGATGCTGAGTCCAGTCAGGGCATGGGTGGCACGTGAGGAAGTGAGGGACTTGGGAGCTGAGCAAGTTGCAGGAGGCCTGGGTCCCTTGGTGCCCTGAAAAGTAACCCGCTGCCGGGCAGCTCATGCATGGAGCTCTTCCTGCTCACGACGCCCTGCACCAAGCCCTTTGTACACCCTCTCCCGTGTTAATCACGGCTACCCTGCTCTTGTGTCCATTGTGCAGATGAGAACACTGAGGCACAAAGACGTTCAGTAACTTACCCAAGACTGCCCAGCTAGGCAGTAGTGGGTCCAGGACGTGAACCCAGCTTTCTGACTCGAGAGGCCCCCTCCCCTGACCACGACAGCAATGATTTCTCAACTTCCAACCTTTTCCTTCTCCTTGAATAAATGGGACGGAATGTTGAGCTGCTCTCCTGCACTCTCAGCACTGTGGGAAAGCTCACTGCAGTGTCCCTGACGGTGGTCAGCAGCCCTGTCAATCCTGCCCAGTGGCGAAGGGCTGACCACGAAGCTGGGACAGTTCACAAGGACCTCCATTCTTACTTCTATTCAGCCAAAAGCTGGGTCCCTGAAAGCTTGGGGTTTCCCCCAGTAGTTCTGCTTCTGCCCTCTGGATCCCTGCAGAAGGTGTCTAATTCCCTCTCCCTGGGACCGTTTCAAGGCGTGACCATGACCCTGACCCCATCCTTATTTTTCTAAGCTGTGTGGCCTCGGTTTGACAGCCGCTCCTTGCAGTCAGCTGTGCAGCTCCCACATTATCCCCGAGACCCTTTCCCGGACGCCTTCCAGCCCATCGGTGGCCCTGGTGGGCCCAGATGGGGACATGGGGTCAACCAGGCCTCCCTTCCCCCTGCAGCACAAAATGAAATACTCTTTCAAGTACTATTTCAATACAGTTCATCTCCCATTATAAGAATGACACAGTCTCGCTATAGGAAATATTAAAAATGCAGTGAGCAGAGTAAAACTGCCTCCCCAGAGAGAGAGAAATCCCCTACTCTTTCACCTCTAGCCTTCCTTGCTATGCCCAGTTTTCCCCTAGCTTCATCTATGCTAGAGCTACAAATGTGTGTCCTGCTTTTTCTCAATCATGATAATGGAAGCAGTCTGGTATGTTATTAAAAAGTCTTTGAAAATGTCATTTGTAATGGGCACATAATAATCAGTGAGATGGACAGACCTACTTTAGTTTACTGTTTCTTTCCTTTGGGACATTGCTGCAAACCCACACCTCCAGTTCTTTCTCACTACAGAACCTCAGTTCTGTTGGTTTCCACAAGAGGTCACCTACATAGCAGGGATGGGGCCCTCGATTCTAAACTTGGAATAATGTCAAGCCCCCCACCCCCCATTTATACTATCAGTTAGACCTTGCATCAGGCCTGAGCAGAGCACAGACCTTGTTTCATTTTGTAATCGCATCATGTCACAGCTGGAGATCCTTTTGAAGATCAACCTCTCAAGTTTCAGATCATAAAACTCAGTTCCGAGAGGACAGGTGAGTGGCCCAAGGTCACACAGGAGCAACGCTGGACCAGGAACTAAGGGCTCTCTCCATGGCCACGCCCACGCTACCCAGGGCAGGGCAGCTGCCAGACAGCCAGGGCAGGCTCAAGGTAGGGCAAGGGCTCTGATCCTCTGACACAAAGAAGAAGACATCAAGCAAACATTTGGAGCTAAAGCAACTGGCCTCTTACCAAGAGTTCAAGTTGAACTGAAAATAAAATAAAATAAGGAGCAACTGGAAATCAACAATGGCCCAGAGGCCACAGGTGAGGTGACTTGGAAGCACGCTGACATTGTCATTTTCCATGCCTGCTGCCCTTTATGGCCAGTGTCCTCTCTTCCTCTCCCACAGCCCCAGCCACCACCACCAAGAAGCCCTCTGGGATTATCAGACTTGCACCTCTGAGGCTGAGATATTGGGTCCTGAACCCCAGAGAAGGGAATGACAGGGCAGAACCACATTCTGCAATAAGGTGCGATCCAGAGGGCAGCTCTGGAGGACCTCTCACGCCTGCAGGAATGGATTAATTCATGGCAAGCACAACATGGAAATGAATATGCCAGCCAGAAATCACCTTTACCAAACTAACCTTCCAGAGACTTAAGTCTCTTCCTCTCTCTGGTCTCAGAGTCCTCATCTGTAAAATTTATTCTTTCAGTTCATTCCACAAACATTTATTAAGAGCCTGCCATGCGCCAGACTCTGTGGTGGGCACTAAGGGAGGGCTGAGATGCTAAAGGATCTCAGTTACCAGGAATAACAAAGAGTAAAAGAAGAGAACATTTAAGTAACACAATTTTCCCCAGGCATTATGATAGGCAAAAGGGTCACAATGAGAACAAAAACAGATAGTCAAGCTTAGTCCTGGAAATATAATTCACTTAACCTGAAAACCCTACCACTAATAAATACTTAGAAATTCTGGATCAAATATAATGGACATCCTTCATAAAAGCAGAGCTAAATTCTCAAGTAAGGAAAGAAATCAATCCTCAGGAAATTGAGAGGTGACCAAAAGGAATAACTTTTTGAGTTAACACTGTAGCGGTATGGTGGGGTAGAGGAATCCTGATCCTGTGATCCAGAAACGCCCGAACTGGTGAAGTACACGGTAGCATCAGTCTCAGGACAGACACCCTGGGATTCCTAACAGCAGCAAACATCAAACTGCTCTGGAACAACGCTGCCAAGCAAGGTTACATGTGATTCCCACAGACAGCATGCTGCTGCCGATGAGCTCGTGGTCCAAAATTACAAGAGGGGTGAGCAAGAATCAGACAAAATAAGCAGTAGGATTTGATTCCTCCCCCCCAAGACTTCAACCATAGGAACTACAAAATAAGCACATCCTAAATGATCAACCACACGAAGAAAAGGAGTTTTAGAAAGGAACATTTAAAACCCAATGGATGAGTTTGACAGCAGATTAAATGCAGTTGAGATGATAGGTGCACTGGAAAGTAGCTTTTTTAATTTTTTAATTGATTTTTTTAGGGGGAGAGGGTGACAGAGAGACATCGATTTGTTGTTGCACTTATCGATGCACTCATCGGTTGCTTCTTGTATGTGCCCTGACCGGAGATCAAACCCGCCACCCTGGTGTATCGGGACAATGCTCTAGCCAATTGAGCTACCCAGTCAGGGCCCTGGAAGGTAGCTCTGTTAATAACTTACCTTATTGCTGCTTTTTGCAATAATTTTTGAATAGTATTATATTGTTATAAGTTGCAATATTATTTTGAGACTATTCAAAGGATAAATAAAAAATTTATCGTTTTAAATATAGATATGATGGGCTTCTTATCATAACTTTCAAATCGCCTCTATCTTACTTTCTAACAGACTAGCCTCTAGCATTGTACATCTCTCCTTCGCTAACCATATACTTCCAACACTGAATGTCATCAGACCTGTTACCATAGTCCAACCTCTGGCCCTTGCAGTGAACTGGCACAGCGGACAGTATTATTTCTGGAAGCCACTCCCAAACCAGAATGTCTAGACATCCCTTCCCTATATATAGAAGTGACTGCAAACAACATAAATATATGCCATTAGACTGCATGGTCTGTTGTCAACTTAGAATCACCCACCGCACCTCTGAAGTCAGAGAATTACTTTTCTCAGCATAGCTTCAGCTTAGAGTTTGTCAATGAGCGAAACTTGAACAAGATTGGCAGGTGGAAGACAAATAAGGTAAAATGATAGCCTTTTTTTTTTTTTCCAGAAGGTTGTGGTGGTTAAATACGGCTTCAAAATTTGTTCACAGGCTACCACTTTGAGGTTGTGCAGAAATGGTTCACAGCCTTTCCACAAACTCTTACTTCACAGTCATCATGGCAAGACGTGGTGGTTTCTCAGTCTGTCCCACCATCAGTGACCTCTCCCAGCCTGTCCTGCCTCCCCTTTCCCACGTTGGGCCGGAGGTATAGATATCACATTGATTCACAGAGAGAGGTTAAGAGTCTGGCTGGATGGAAGGGACTTTGAAAGAATAACATTGGAAAGCTGGCAGCAAAGATACGAGGTGTGAGGACAGAGCTATCTACATGAGCACGTTTGCGTTAGCTGATGCTAAAATCTGTATGGAAGGCTACAGGACCTAGCAATATATCCATAAAAACATATATTAGAAGAAGAAAATTAAAAATCAGTGGATTAAGCACCAAATTCAAGATGTTATATAAAACACAGAGTAAATGCAAGGCAAACAGGAGGAAATAATTTTTTTTTTTAAAAAGGACCAGGTATTAACAAAATGGAAAACAAAGAGGTAATAGGAGAGATAATCAGGGTAAGTTCTTTTAAAATACCAATAAAATAGACAAAAATCTGACCTGAATGATCAAAATATGAAAACAATATTAGGGACAAAAGAAGGACATAACTAGATACAGAAGAGAATTTAAAAACAAGAGAATGCCATGAATGAAATTATCCCAATAAGTTGAAAAACTTACATGAAATAGAAATTGGTCCAGAAAAAACATCAAAACTAATTGAAAAAAAAAGAAAGAAAGAAAATCTGAACACACAATTATTAAAGAAATTGAATCCATGTTTTAAAAATCTATCCCCCTATACACACACACTGGCCCAGTTGACTTGGCAGGTCAGTTTTACCAGACATTTGCGGGACAGATAGATAATCCAACCTCATGCAAACTACTCCACAGACAGGAAGGAGAAGGAAAATTCCCCAAGATATTTTATGAGGCAAGTATAACCTTGATACCAAAAGAAAACAAGGCAAATACAAGAAAGGAAAATTATAGCACAATCTCACTTTTCAACATAAAAGCAAAAATCTTCAAATGTTCACAAACTATGTACAGTATTATGTACAATAATAATAACCACCAACATAAGCCAACTTGGTTTATTTTGGGAATAAAAGGATGGTTTAACCTTAGGAAATCTATTAATGTAATTCACAGAAATAGGTCAGAGGGAAATTATATAATTATTTGATATATGGAAAAATCTTTTGAAAGAATTCAGCATCCATGTATGATGTAAATTTTAAAAATTCTTAGAACACCAAGATTTGAAGGGAATTTTATAGCTTCAAGTATATTCTACAAAAACCTTAGCGTGAACATCATACTTTCTGGGTAATTATTAGGCACATCCCCTTCAATGGCAGGAGCAAGACAAGTCTGGCCTTTATCTCCTCTTCCACTCACCATTATTCTGGAGGCCCTAGCCAGTGCACAAGGGCAAGAGACAAAATTAAAGAGGCAAAGAGTTGAAAGAAAGAAGTGAAACTGCATTCTCTACAGACTATAGGATTGTCCACATAGAAAACCCAAGAGGAGCTACTACCAAACTGTGAGAATAAAAGTGTTCAGAAAAATGCTGGATAAACTACCAGTATGCAAAATTCAACTGTGCTCCTACAATCAGCAAATGATTTAAAATGTAATCTTTAATTTTAAGTTTTATTATATTTTTATTTATTAATTTTAGAGGGAAAGAGGAATGGTGAAGGCAGAGAGGGAGAGAAAGAGGGAGAGAAGGAGAAACACTGATGCTGTTTCACCTCTTTATGCATTCAGCGGAACAACACTTTAAACAACCGTGCTACCTGGCCAGGGCTAAAATGTAATTTTTTGAAAATTACATTTATAATAATCCCACATTGTAAGATACTTAAAATAAATTCAACAAAAAATAGGCAATCGTCTTTACAGAGAAAAGCATATAACGTTATAAAAGACCTTAGGAAAACAAAAAAATGGAGAAATAAACTGTGTTGGTAAATGGGAAGACTTAGGGTCCAGATAAATCAGCCGTCGGCAGCCGTCCGTCTTGAGAGACGATGGTGTAGCTTCTTAAGAGTCTATCTGCACCGCCGAGAATGGCTGTGCAGTCCGACTCGGGAGTGACACGGTATCTGTCTCTTCCCGTGTTGAATCGACATCTTGCGATGACGCTGGAGTGTCCTCTCCAGTGAAGCTGAAGCTACAGAGCCTGGGCAGGGTGATATGGAGGGTCTGCTGTTGCCCATGCAGCAGACCCCCCCTCTCTTCGCAGCTGAAGGGTCCAAGGGAAAGACGGAGTCAATACAGCTTGGCTTCAGGTGCGCCGCAGGAGTTGCCGGTGTTGACTACAACGTCGAACCGCCTTAGGGACTCCGGCTCCGGATTTTCTGTCGGGGTTTACTCCCTTAGCCTTTCCCCTGAAGAGGTATGCCACAAGGCAGCGGAGGTTTTTTGGAATCAGAGTTTTTCTTCTCTGATGTGCCCTGACTGGAAGATCGAACCAGCGACACTTAGCTCGCAGGCCGACGCTCAATCCACTGAGCCAAACCAGCCAGGGCTAGATAAATCAGTAAATATGAACAAATGCAAACAAGATTTCAGCTCTATGTGTGTGTGTGCATGCACACACCTACATGCATGTAACCTGACAAACTGAGCCTAAAGTTTATGTGGAAGAGCAAAGACCCTAAAAGGACAAGCTGATTTTCGAAGAACAATGTACTAGTATAACTTACCCTACCAGACAGCCAGACATTTTATGAATTATAGTAATTAGCACATCGTGGAATTGACATGGGGATAGGAGAATAAATCAACGCACTGAATGGGGCCTCCAAACAAGTCTAAGTCCATGTGGAAACCTCATATATGACAGAGCATTAAAGCTGGGGGAAGGGGCGATGTTCTAGCCAATGGCAGTGTTGGGAATATCGGTTACCCAAATGGGAAGTGAGGGAAAAACAGATTCCTAACTCACACAGTAGACAAAACTCAATTTCAGGTGAATTAAAGACCCAAATGTGAAAAGCAAAATTTAAAACCCTCAGAAGGAAATACGGAAGAAAAGCCGTATGATCTCAGGAAAATATTTCTTAAAGCAAGCATAAACCATAAAGAAAAAGATTCTTAAATCTGACAACAGACGAAGTCCTTAACGGAGTTAAAAGATGAAATACTGCTTCTTGTAAAGTTAAACATACACCATTCCCTACACTTCAGCAGTTCCACTCTGAGGTATTTACCCAAGAGAAATGAAAACATATGCCCACAAAAACACAAGTACAAGAATATTTATAGCCATTTTATTCACAGTAACCCAAAACTGAAACCACCTCAATGACCATCAACAGGAGAATCAATAAACATATTATCATATTTTATACAGTGCAAATCTACTAGGCAATAAAAAAAGAAATCTATGCAACACATAGATGAATCTTAAAACATTATGCTGAGCAAAAGGAGCCAGACACACTTATTGTATGATTTCATTTATATGAAGTTTTAAATTCGGCAAAGTTAATAAATGGTAAAAGAAGTCATGACAGTGGTTGCCTGGGAGGAAGCCCAAAGGATCTTACTGGGATGATGGAAACATTCTGTAACATGAGAGAGGAGTGGGTTACGTGCCTATATGTATTTGTCAAAAGCCATCAAACTGCAGCAATTAAGATTTAGTATCTCACTGCCTTAAGAAAGGAACTCCCAAATCCTCCCACCCCGCAAAAAAATAAAAAGAAAAAAAGACACACTACGGCCTAGGAGAAAATATTTGCCTGCCAAGAGATTTATGTGCAAAATCTATAAAGAACTACCACACACCAATTCTGGAGAAAATTCACCAAATAGAATAGGCAAGAGACATGAAAAGGCAAGTCACAGAAAACGTATGAAAATATGCTCAACTTCACCAGCAGTCCAGAAAATCATAAGATGGCACTTCATCCCCTTTGGACGCTCAAGGCTTTTGAAGTGTGGGAGCACCGAGCACGGGGTGTGGGAATACAGACTGACAATGTCTAGGAAAAGTGAAGATGTACGTACCTTACGGCCCCGCACTCCATGCCCGGGGTGCTTCTGGTGGTCTTCAACTGGACAGCATTTGCCACTCTCGTGTGTGGACAAGGGGGATGGATCCTCGCTGCTGTACTGCTTGTAAGAAGAAAAAGAGGGAAAAAAAAAAAAAAGAAAGGCAAGTGGGTGAGGAGGGAGGAAAGGCAAACTAGAAGTCTATCATATCTATCAACGAGAGAATGGATAAAGTATGGTATATCCATGCAACATATGAAAATCATCAGTGAAAATAAACGAATTCTAGCCCTGGTCTTGTGGCTCAGTTGGTTGGAGCGCCATTCCAAGCACTGTAGGGTCACCGGTCCAATTCCTGGTCAGGGCACATGCCTCAGTTGTGGGTTCGATCCCAGTTGGGGTGCATATGGGAGGCAACCAATTGATGTTTCTCTTTCTTTCAGTCTCTCTCTCTCTCTCTCTTTCTCTCTCTCTCTCTCTCTCTCTCAAATCAATACAAATATATCCTCGGGTGAGGATTTAAAAAGAAAATGCGTAAATGAATTTCATGGTATACATATCTGAACAAAATATTAAACAAAAAAAACAGGTTACAGAGGAACACAAACTGTATATTTCCACTTACATAAAGTTTTAAAAAACAGGAAAATGAAACTATTGTTTAGCGATACAAATATATTTGGTACAAGTATTGAAAAAGGCAAGGAAATCATATACACAATTCAGGATACTGATCACCCCTGAGAAGGAAGGACAGGGGACGGGAGGAGGAGGGCTTCAGAGAGACTTTTTTTTTTTTCTTTTCTTTTTTTTTCCTTTTATTTTTTGGTTTTTCAATTACAGTTGTCCCATTTTTCCCCCATTGCTCCCCCCTACCCAACCCACCCCCTCTCCCACAATCATATCCCTCCCCGTTGTCCATGTCCATGAGTCATTTACACACGTTCCTTGACTAGACCCTTCCCTTACTTATCCCCCTTCTCTCCCTCCCCCCTCCCCCCTACTGACTACTATTCTAGTCTTTGCCTATTTAGTTCGTTTGTTTGTGTTGCTCTTTAGTTTCCTGTATTGGGTGATATCATATGGTATTTTGCTTTCTTTGCCTGGCTTATTTCACTAAGCATAATTCTAATTCCATCCATGTTGTCGCAAATGGCAGGAGTTCCTTCTTTCTCTCTGCTGCATAGTATTCCATTGTGTAAATGTACCACAGTTTTTTGATCCACTCATCTACAGATGGGCACTTAGGCTGTTTCCAGGACTTGGCTATTGTAGACAGCACAGCTATGAACATAGGGGTGCATAAGTTTTTTTGAATTAGGGTTTTAGGATTTTTCGGGTATAATCCTAGCAGTGGAATCACTGGTTCAAATGGCAGTTCCATTTTTAGTTTTTTGAGGTAATTCCATACTGTTCTCCATAGTGGCTGCACCAGTCTGCATTCCCACCAACAGTGCAGTAGGGTTCCCGTTTCTCCACATCCTCGCCAGCACTTGTTGTTTGTTGATTTGTTGATGATGGCCATTCTGACAGGTGTAAGGTGGTATCTCATTGTGGTTTTTACTTGCATCTCTCTGATGGCCAATGATGTTGAGCATTTTTTCACGTGTCTATGGACCTTCTGTATGTCCTCTTCGGAGAAGTGTTTGTTCAGGTCCTTTGCCCATTTTTTAATTGGGCTGTTTGTTTTCTTGATGTTGAGTCATATAAGCTCTTTATATATTTTGGAGATCAGTCCCCTGTCTGTGATGTCATTGGCAAATATGTTTTCCCATATGGTTGGTTTCCTTTTCATCTTGCTGATGTTTTCTTTTGCTGAGCAGAAACTCTTTAGTTTGATATAGTCCCATTTGTTTATTTTTTCCTTTATTTCTCTTGCCTTAAGAGATGTATCCGTGAAGATATTGTTACATGGGATATCTGAAATTTTCCTGCCTATGTTTTCCTCTAGGACTTTTATGGTGTCACCAGAGAGACTTTAATGGCCACTTATTTCCTTTTCCCTAAATTGGGTGGTGGGTACACATGGGTTCACTGTTTCACTCATCCTTAGGCCTTACACATATTTTATAAATATTAATACCTACTAAATATGTACACATTTAATAAAAGCAGCGTTTTATAGACATGCATTGAAACTTAAGAGGCCTTCAGTCATATTCATAATCTTATCTTTCCAAAGGTTTCTAAAGCAAACATGACAAAGCTAGGTATTGGGTACACAGGTGTTCATCAGTCTCTTAAAATACAGCAGGTCTTCAAATAACGTCATTTTGTCCGATGGTCATTTTGTTATAACTTTGATGAGATACCACAGGAGCTTAACTCTGGCTTATATCAATTAACCCGTGGTAAAACTGTTTCATTATATATCATTTTGCTTGAAGTCGCAGAACCTATCAACAACATTAAGTGAGGACTTACTGTATTTAATAGTAAATGTTAAGAAAAACAATACCCTTGATCTGTTGTTGCATAGCTTCCAGTCTGGTGGAAGACATAGACATTAATATAATACCTTTTCTTGATTTGTTGTTGGCAGCCGTCCGTCTCGAGAGACGATGGTGTAGCTTCTTAAGAGTCTATCTGCACTGCCGAGAATGGCTGTGCAGTCCGACTCGGGAGTGACACGGTATCTGTCTCCTCCCGTGTTGAATCGACATCTTGCGATGACGCTGGAGTGTCCTCTCCAGTGAAGCTGAAGCTACAGAGCCTGGGCAGGGTGATATGGAGGGTCTGCTGTTGCCCATGCAGCAGACCCCCCCTCTCTTCGCAGCTGAAGGGTCCAAGGGAAAGACGGAGTCAATACAGCTTGGCTTCAGGTGCGCCGCAGGAGTTGCCGGTGTTGACTACAACGTCAAACCGCCTTAGGGACTCCGGCTCCGGATTTTCTGTCGGGGTTTACTCCCTTAGCCTTGCCCCTGAAGAGGTATGCCGCAAGGCAGCGGAGGTTTTTTGGAGTCAGAGTTTTCCTTCTCTGATGTGCCCTGACTGGAAGATCGAACCAGCGACACTTAGCTCGCAGGCCGACGCTTAATCCACTGAGCCAAACCAGCCAGGGTATCACTATAGATAGATACCAGTTTATTACTGGAGACAAGTTAGAGAACCCAACAGTAGTTTATTGTTGTTGTTTATTAAACAACAACCTTTTCTTGATATATATATATATATATATATAACTACCAACTAAATTAAGCGAGCTAAAAGAAAGGAAATTGCTCCATGGGAACATAAAATAAAGCAATTTGGACCCAGACTAAAGTGTCGGGTTGGTAGTCAAAGTGGAAGTTGGGACTGGTGCCCAAGGCAGACACGCAGACAGATGGCTCAGTGCAGGGGATGAGCCATGGCCACGTGACCCACAGGAAGGACACTAACCCACCTGGGAGGGGAGGGGTGGTCCCAGAAACCTGCCTGCTGGAGGGGATAAGTCAGCAGAGCTCTGAATGAGTATCAGGATTTAGCCAAAGGAACAGGCCAGTGAGAGACTTCTGGGCCGTAGGACCTTCGTGTGCCAGGCAGAGAGATGTGAGGAAGGAAACCTGGGAGCGCTGACTAGCTTAGGATGGCTGGAAAATAGGGTTCATGTGGTGGTATGAAGATGGGTGGCAGGTAAGTCCACGGCAGGCAAGGACTGATCACGGGGGCCCAGAATGCTGTGCAAAGTGGGGATCTGAGGAGTGTGGCACCACCTGAGGCATCGCCTGGTTGACAGAGAACTGAGGGGGGCAAGCCTGCAAGCCGGGCATCCAGCTGGGGGTGGTGGCAGTGATAGAAGGGAGGCGTGATGGAGGCCTGAAGTAAGGGACGATGAGAAGGGAATAGAGACCAGAGACTAGGGGCATCTGGGAGCCAAGAGAGGGTGGGGTATGAAACCAGGAAGATGGAGCCTGAGGATGTCAAAACTACAGAAACCAGCAAAGCTGGGGACTCAGGGGGATGCCCAGGACACATCAGCTAGGAGAGGAGAGGGTGGGGGAGAATCAGCCCACGGTCACCTGGAGGTAACAGGGTGACAAGAGTAGGCAGTGAGTGGAGAGAAGGGCTAACAGAGGTGATGCTGGGGGTGGGGGTAGGGGACAGAATCTAGGACAAAAAGGCTTGAGCATGTGGCGAGGCGGCTGAGACAGAGCCAGCAGAGACTGAATTCCAGACTGAGCGACAATCATCAATGAAGCATGATGGGGGCAGGGGAGGATTCCAGAACAGGGACCGTGAGACAGAACAACCCTCTACCACTAAGAAGGGGCTGGAAGCCAGGGTGTTGGGAATGTGAAAAGCTTACAGGGAGGCACATGGGCAGGAAGCCAAGAGACCCTGCTGAGGGCCTCTGTTCTGTTTTCTTTATGAAATAGGCAACAAGGGTATCTGTTGGCAAACTGGGGGTGGGGGTCATCTCTCCCCAGCCCTGACTGCAGATTCCTTGTCCGTGCCGGTGTCCTTGGAGTCCCTCCACCACAGGAGGTAGCACCTGAGACAGACAGCTGCTGGAAGAGAGAGCAAGAGACTGCCGGGGCTGCTCTGGGAGAAGAGGGGGAGACCGGCTGCAGCTGATGACTACCCAGCAGGAGAGGCAGGTACGTGAAAGACGGTGCAGAATGCGAATAGCAGAGCACAGGGGGCCTGTGGGAACCAGTGAAGGCTGGGGTCCTGAGAGAGAGGCTGGAGAAGGCAGCCTCAGGCTGAGGGTGGGGGCTCAGGGCTCCCTCCCAGATCATCCGCTCCCTGCCCAGGGCCCCACTTGAGCTCATTCACAAGCGCACAACATGAAAACAAAGGGAAATCATCCAGCAGAGGCCTCCCATCTGCAGAGCCAGGAAGTCCTGGTCTCAAGGTTAATGGTGAAGAGGAACTTGCCTGGCTGTGCAGGTCATGGGGTCAGCAGGATTCTTGACAAACAAGAGGGGACGGTGGCACCAGGGCAAGGCTCACTAAGTGATCTGGCCACGGGGTCAAGAGGAGACCAAGGAGCACAATCCCTGGGAGATGCAATGGCGATCATTTACAAGCGCAAATGGTTTTGCATTCCGGGGAGTTGGCTCCTAAGCCAAACTCTTCCTGCAGAAGGTTAGGTGGTGGGTGAGTCATTGTTATAAATAGACCAGCAGTCAGAATGTCATTGGAAAGGAGCAGTCCCATAGGCATAACCTTGGAGGTAGTGGAAGGCACTGCATGGACTGAGAGCGCGGATCTATGGGAAGTGCAGAGGGAGAGCTTGAGGGGCTGCTGTGGAAGACGAAGCAGGCACTAGAGGAGTGGGTCCAACCAAGCAGGAGGAAGATGACGCCGGGGACTAGCCAGGGACGAGCCTTCTGCATGGCCGAGCAGACCCCACATCACAGCCCGCCGGCGCTGGGATCAGCTGAGTTATATCACCTTCTAGAACTTCTTCCAAAGGATGCAAACTCCTGTAGGCTCCCAAGACACCTCATCCACCAAGGCACAAGAGAACAAAATTCCTCAGTGGGCATCAGCTCATTCATTTACCCACAATTGACGTGCCTGTCCTCAAATTCACAGCGACTCCAAAACACAGACTCAGAGCTGTCAGGAAACGTGTCAAGGGGAGAAGATCACGAAAACCGAGTCCAGTGCACTGAGGGAATGCAGCCGTCGGGGGGAGGCTTTCCTGACCCCGCCACCCAGGCTGGGTTCCCTCCTCTTTGCTCCTGCGGGTCCCTGTATGTCACCTTTTCACAGGGCACGCTCCAGAACTGAGCTAAGGCCCAAAGCTCAGAACAAAGGGGTCTAAGAACCTGGTCCCTCCACACCCAGCAGAGGCAGCTAGGCCCGCCCAGCCGCCATAAACTACCACCCCCGAAAGGGACCAGGAAGCTATGGAATCTGCCCAAATTGTGTCAAGGGACAGGAAAAGGGGGTTCAACCTAGCATAAATGGAAAGCAGTATGAGAAAATAAAAACATTTCCTGTTTAGGTGCCTGTGAATTGACATTCCCCAAGAAACCACAAATCACAGGATTATTGTATCTGTTTCCACAATAGGATTGTGAACTCCTTGTCAGGGAGGGATATCATTCCCTTTGTCCCCAGCATCTGCAGTAATGCTTGGGAGATGGAACCAAAGTCCCAGTCCCCTCTGTTCTAATTGTAGGGGTCACCTGGGCTCCTCAGATTTTTTTTTTTTTAAGATTTTATTTTTAGAGAGAGGGGAAGGTACGGAGAAAGAGGGGGAGAGAAACATCAATGTGAGAGAGAAATATCAATCGGTTGCCTCTTGTATTCACCCCGAATGTGGACCGAACCCGCAACCCAGGCATGTGCTCTGGCAGAGAACTGAACGGGCAACCCGTCATTTTGTGAGTCAGTGTCCAATCAACTGAGCCACACCAGTCAGAGCCTCATATTGCATTTCTTATCAACTGGACAAGCCAACCCCTCAGGACCAGAAGCAGCCACATCCTACACCTAGCATCAACCCCTTGGGGCCCTCCCCCATCCTGGGGCTCTCTCAGTGGGCCTCAGAGCAAAGCTTTTTGGAAGAATCAGCTGCCTGTCCCAGAGGTTCTGGCTTCCCTCAGGCTTGCCACTCTGTTCTCTTCTGGTGTGAGATCCAGGGCTTGCAGAGCCTGGCCCGGATTTGTGGAGCGGACATTCCAGATCTCCACCGGGAAATGGAAGGAGAGACCCCCCCCACCCCCCACTTAAGGCCCACCATCCGGAGGTCAACAGGAAGTGGCCAAGAGGCTCTGGATGAGACTGCCAGGAAACGCCTCCCTCCCAGTATCGCAGACAAGCCCAAGTGTGTCTATTTTGGCTGGAGGAGGGAGGAGTGGGTGGCAGTCTCTGTGCTAGGACAGCCCTGGCCTTGGCAGGATGACGAAGAGGTTGGGACTTGGACAGAAAGGCTGTTGGCTGACCCACTGACACTCAGGGCTTTCCCCAGGACTTCCTTCTGACACTGCCCCAAAGAGGGGAGGGGAGGGGAGGGGAGGGAGGTCCCCAGCCATCAGCCCCTCAGTGATGTCAGTAGGGGCCAGAGACCCAGCACCCAGTCATGTCTCAGGATACCCAGAGGAAGCCTTAGGATACACGCATGCAGCCCTAGAAAGGTGTCCAAGGTCACCCAACCTACGTGTCATCAGAGTGCCCCGGAAGCCCCAGGGTCCAGCGGAAGGGCAGCATAGCCAAGCCTGGGTCGCTGCTCCCTTGTGGGAGCTTAGCGTTGATCTGTTTGCCACGTGGGCAGGAAAGCACGGTTACCCTGGCAAGGTTCTCATTCCACAGCTGGGGGAACTGGGGTCAGAGGGGGGAAAGGATGGGCCCAGTGTGACACAGGGGGCCAGCGCCAGGTGCCGGAGCTGTTGCTAAGTATGGTAGGTGTGGGGGTTCAGAATGAGTCACTCCAAGATGTGCCTCTGTGGTATGCAGGTTGTTTGGAGCTAAAAGCAACTTGAGCCGCAGGCTCAAAGGAAACTCCTGCCCCTCCCTGAACTACAGGGAAGAACTTGCCCATAGTTAAGTGATTTTCACTGATAACCTCTTCTGACCTACCTGCGGGGCAAAACAAACTTCTAGTTACCAAGCCGTACTCTTCTCATCCTGCAATGACCTTTGAGGCCCCCATGCCACCTTACCTCATCCCTCCCTGCTCAGGATGCCTCCTGTACCCATGTTCCCTTTCTACCTCTGAACCCGTTGTGCACATCGGGTCTCTGGCTCTCATGTATGTGGAGTTCCCATACATATGTAAGCATCAAACTGGGCTATTTTTTCTTAACTGTTAGACCAGCTAGAAGAAACTTGAGGGCAGAGGAGTTTGTTCCTCCCCCACACAGACATGGGAGCCATTGAAGGTTGCAGGAAGGGAGAGAAAGGCCTGGAGCAGGCAGCGAAGAGGCCAGCTGGGGGCGGCCAAAATTGGCTACGTTAAGTCCGGGGCTGGGGAGCATGTGGCGAGAACTCAATGAGAGCCGTGGGAAGAGGGGGGAGGAAGAGATATTCATTGAACAGAGGTAGATATATATGGGTCTTGGCAGCTGCTTGCCTGGAACCACCAAGTACGATGTGGAAGAGTGGGGTCAGGTGAGCGGAGAGGCTCAAGATGACCCTGAGTTTCTGATGGAGGTTCCTGATGATGAGGAACTCAAATGTTGGAAAATCTTAGTTTCAGGTAACAGCTAATAAGCTTAGTAATCAATGTATGGAAAAGCTACTGTTTCAGGAACTGGAGGTCTGACCCACCTTGACCCCAGGAGACCATCAGCAGGTCCGCCCTTGTGCCTCAGGAGGACTGCAGGCAATCAGGACGGTATCTGAGCCATTGGACCCCAGGGTGACCACCGCCCAGGACACAAAGACCACAGCCCAGGGCACAAGGACCACCACCCAGGACACAAAGTCCACCACCCAGGAGACAGACAAAAGAATGCTGTAGCTTTTATCTGATTAACCTTTTCCCTGAATTCCAAACCTCTTACCTACATTTTTCTTCTCCTTATAAAAAGGGTCCGTTTATAATGGAATTTAAGACAATCTGTTAGGGTACAACCCCCCTGTCTTCTCAGATCGCCAACCATCTGAATAAAGCTCCCATAAAGATTCAATCCCTGTCTCTGCTTATTGGGTCTGGTAGGTTACAGGCAGCATGAACCCCAGCTTTTCCAGTTTCACTGAGAGGTTGGTGGGGTCATTACCAGGAATAGAAAAGCCGGGGGGGGGGGGCAAATTCAGGCAGCTGCACATTGAGAAAGAGGAAGGCCAAGCCCATATCCTACGGGAATATGCAGAGTTGGGGTTGTGGGGTTAAGTCTGCCCTGGGCGTTGAAGTCAGCTAGTCCTGAGCTCCAGTCCAAGCTCTGTCCTTCACTGGCTCTGTGACCTTGATCAAACCACTTACTTCTCTGAGTTCAGTCTCATCACCTGCACACTGAGGATAATAACAGTGGTCACCCACAGGGTTGTGGCAAGGACTGAGATACCATACAGAAAGTGCTCAGTGCATTTTAAGTGCTGATAAATATTTACTGTTATTCTCATTACTTTATGCCAAGTGCTTAATGTCTATAACTTCATGCAATCCTCCCAGCAACCTGTAAGGCTGGCATCGTGTTTCCCCCAGTTGACAGATGAGAAAACAGACTCAGAGAGGTTAAAGAGATTTCTCAGGGTCACACAGCATTAGGGTTGAAACAGGGATTTGAACCCAGATCTTCCAGGCCCAAAGTTCAAACTTTCCAGCATCAGATTGTACCTCCACTGCCTTCCTGGGGCTACGGGGTATTCTCCTACTTCCAGGAAGCGGGGAGAGTCAAAAGGTTCATAGAGTAGACACAAGGTTTGAACTCACAGGATATGAACACAGAATCCATGATTTGGACAATTTTATTTGTCTCCAATGGACCTGATGACATTTTCCTTTTTTTCTCTCCCCACTTTTTCTTTTCCCGTTAATGAAACTATACTCTCAACTCCAGTGAGTCACCGGAAACTATAAATTAAAAAAAAAAATTAAGAGGAACATTGCTCCTACGTAAGCCCTGCCATCTATGAATCACTCAAGACAGGTATAATGGACATAATTGCAGCTCACCCACAAGCTGGACCCAAAATCAGTCCTAGAGGCTGATTTCAGATTCCAGCCATTTCCACAGCAGAACCTGGTGCACCAGACACCAGCCTGGAGGAGAACTCAAACCTGAACCCACGCTCAGGGCCCTTGGTAGGCTCACCGGGGGTCCAGGGTGGGAGGAACCCAGGTCCTATGCCCTGACACCAGAGACCCAGCAATTTCAGAACTTCCCTCACCCCCCACCCCGATCTCAATCCCTGCTTCCCTGCTCTCCTCCTACTCACTCAGGGCCCCTCTCTTCCTGTGAACTCAACCTCCTTTTACCCCCTTGCTTCTTAAAGAAGCCAGACCTTTATTTCTTGATCACTGTAAAGTCATCCAACCCAACAATACATGGGGGGTAGTCAATTCACAATACTACAAATAGGGTGGGCCCTAATGTGTACAGACAGCCGGCAGCTTGACGAACCCCTCTCTGCCTCTCCTTCCTCATCTGTGAGGTGGGATAATAATAGCCTCTTCCTCCCTTAGGTGAGAAGATACATGTAAGGCCCTCAGTGCAAGGGGTGTGTTCAGGAAGTGCCGGCTATTATGAACACCTTCGTCCTCTTCATCATCTGGGGAAATGGGAGCATCAGGAATGCTCACATATGACAGCAGCCTCCTCCCACAGCCTCGGAGACCCATAGTCTGGCGGCCAGTATGAGGAATCCCCAGGGCACAGCAGTTCAGTGTCAGAGCTGGAGGATCACCAGGTCCCAGTAGGGAAACTGGGCCCCAAGAAAGGCAGAGACCAGCCCAAAGCCACCCAGCTGGTCAGTAGCAGAGTTGGGGCAGCAACCCAGGCCATGTCTCTGTCCACACCAGCCCATGTGCCTTCCAAGTCCCAGAGGTCAAGGAACAAGCTTCATGAACCTCTGTATCCCAGGTAGAGGAGATGAGCTCCTCGGAAATGGGAAACATTTAGCAATCAGCAAATTCATCCCGAAGTTCTCCAGCTCAAGGCCAAGTGCAGGTGGTCCATGGAAGACCTGCTCCAGTACGGCAATGTCACTGCCAAAAGGAAAACACCCCAAGGCTTCTCAGGGAAAAGACCCCACCCTGGAATTGTCCTGCATTGTCATGAGGAAGCACGGTTTGAAAAACCCCCTCTCCAGCCTGCCCCCTGCAAACACTTGTGCATGGGGCTGCACCCCTCCCACCCAAACCCATCGCCCAGGGGTCCCACATTTCCTATAGCCTTGTCCTTCCCCCAGCAGTGATTCAGCAGATGCCTGTTGCACACTAGGTCAGAGACGGAGGCACCGTCCTTCTCCTCCTGGAGCTCACAAAATGGCTGGCCGGGAGACAGGCGAATGGAGAGGAGGGAGGTGTAGGTAAAGACAGTCAGCCAGGCTTCACACAAGCCAAAGCAAGGAGACGTCACATGGAGAGGCTTGTGGTCCTCCCTGCTGCTGTGCTCTCCTCCCCAAGCAAATCATGCACATCCTTCAAGGCACTGACCAAGGCCTACTCCTCCAGAAAGCCTTCTTGGATACACAGGTTACAATCGCACTCCTCTGAACTTCTGTCCTAATCTGTCTATAACACTCCCCTCCCCTGCCCTTTCCACAGGATTTACCCGGCCCTAAGCACAGAGCCCTTGCTGAGCTGAGGCAGGAATTCACAGAGCCAGGGCTCAATCCTTGGGTGTCTAACTACAAACCTTTGCTTGCTCTCTTCCACCAGTGATCCCCCACAGCAAGGAGCTTTACACATTTTCCCACCCTAAACAGTGTGGGTTCCTGAGGCGCAGTAGAGGCCCAAGTTCTGTGTCTGTGGGAAAATGTGAGACAGAAGGGTCCTGACCCAACCTGCCTCTGTCACGGGGGAAGGCCTGTCCTCCCCCATCAGTCAGAATTCCACCCACTCGGCTATAAAAAGCAAAACCTCAGTTCATGTGGGCTTCTACACATACGGGGTCATTTTCCTCACATAAGATGCCCAGGTATAAATAGCATTAGCTGTTCCAGGTTGTCACCAAAGACCTAGACTCAGTCTGTGTTCCTATGTGGCATCCTTACAGTTTGATAGGTGTACTGCATCCACATGGCTCTGAAGGGCCCATGTGGTGTGTCAGCCACAGCTGTCCCTCAGGAACTTCTCCTACCAGGAGACTCTTAGACAGGTAACAGGACAGGGACCGGAGCCTTGACTGGAATGGGATAGACTTCTGGGCTTTCTACTGCCACTGGCAGAAAGGTGGCCAAGCGTGGGCACTCTGGGGCTGGCCTGGGGCTTGGCAAGGGTGCCCTGACCTAGGCCGAGGGGGAAGAGTGAATGAAACCCACCCTAGTTCGAGGCCTGCCTCCACAGCCTGCTCTCTCCACTACGCCACGCAGCAACGAATTAACAGAGCCAGACTCAGACCTGTATCTTCCAGTGCCGGGGGCTTTCTCGCTGCCCCGGCTGCGTCTGGCTATTCCCTTCAGCCAGCAACCCCATCCGCAGCAGCCAGGCTCTTGAGCGAGAGGTGGGAGCTTGGGCTCTGAAGCCAGGTGGGGCCCATCGCCGCCTGGACTTCTGGGGACTTTCCAGAACTTCTTTGGTTGCAAGGCAGCTGCCACAGAGCCACCTGCCCAGAGGTCAGGCCTTGGGGGCCAGGGTAGACCCCAAGGGGCCCCATGCCACAGCCCCCCACGCAGGGCTTCGAGATATAAGTAAAAGGAAGAAAAGCAATTCAAGAAGAACAGGGACCAAGGCAAAACAGCACCATTTGACTTGCCTTGAAACTGCCCTCAAGAAAATGTGAATAATACCCTCTTGGGAAAGTGGAACCAGCTGAGGGAGTTGGCTGGGCAAGGCTGGACCAAGGGAGATGTGGCCCAGCTGCACCCAGAGCCCCCAGGATAGCCAGGCTTCTGGTCCCCCCCCCCCAGCTGTCCCTCCCTCAGCCCCCCATCCCACATTTATGCATGTGCCCTGGTGTCCGGAGCACCCTCTGTATCAGCAGCATGGAAATGGATAAAAATAAATTAAGTCATGCCCTGGCTGGTGTGGCTCAGTGGATTGAGTGCCAGCCTGCGAACCAAAGGGTCACCACTTTGATCCTCAGTCAAGCCACAGGCCTGGGTTGCAGGCCAGGTCCCCGGTTGGAGGCGTGCGAGAGGCATCCAATCAATGTATATCTTGCACATGCTGTTTCTCTCCCTCTCTTTCCCTATCTCTAAAAGTACATAAAATAAAATAAAGAAGAAAGAAATATTTAAAAAGAAATTAAGTCACGCAATTGAAAAATAAACTTACATTTCTTATGCACATAGTCTATAGGCTGATATTCACATGTCATCACAGTGTCTGCCCCGAAGGGCAGCAAATTTTATGCCATGTGACCATCCCCTGCCCCAACCTGCAGCTAACTGAGCAAGAGACATGCACGTGGCGCAGGTCAGTGAAGAGACCAGCAAGCGACATGGTCTGAAGGAGAAATACGAGCTAAACCAATCAGACTCCTAAGAATAAAGAGTACACTCTCCAATGACAACAAAAAGTAGAGTGTAGTAAATACACAGTATTTATAGTAAATACATAATAATATAGTAAATACATAAACCAGCCCCTTACTATCATTATCAGGTACCACGTACGGTTCCAATGGTACGTGTTACACTTGTATAAGACTGACAGCGCAGCAGGTGCGTTTGCACAGCATCCCCACAAACATATGAGTAACGTGTTGTGCTGCATCATGACAACAGCTATGATGTCACTAGGTGACAGGAATTTTTCAGATCCATCATAATCTTGTAAGACCACTGTTGCAGATTCAGTCTGTCACTGACTGAAACCTTGTTGTGCAGGCCATGACTGTACCCGGCTTTCTCTATCTCTCCCACTGAAAAACTATTTTCACAATCAGATAAAAGTTGCATATTTGCAACAGCCCTGCTCTGCCCCGGGGAAGGCTGTAGTGATGGATACCTTTGTCAGCCCTGAGAGCTACACAGAGAAGCAGCATCAATGTCTCAAGTGGGTCTTTTTCTACAGAAACTTAAGGGTTTTTTTAATTACATATAAAGTATCATATTTGTAAGTATTAAAATGTATTAGCCCTGCCCAGGTGGCTCAGTTGGTTGGAGCGTCATCCCAGGTACCAAATGTGTGGGTTTAATCCCTAGTCAAGACGCATATGGGAGGCAACTGATCAATGTTTCTCACATCAGTATTTCTTTCTCTCTCTTTCTCTCTCTCTCTCTCTCTCAAATCAATGATCATATCCTTGAGTGAAGATTAAAAAAATATATATAAAATATAAAAAATTTAAATTATATGATCAATAAAGATAGACAGATATAAAGGGAGAGAGAAGAAGAGGGACACAGGAATGTCAAGATAGGATGGCTCTTTTTTTTATTCATAACCAATTGCTAAAATAGGCTTTATTTTTTTTCAAAATATAAATACCTTTATTGTTTTATTTGTTTATAAATGTAACACTTTTTCAACTCTGGTCAAGATAGCAGAGTAGGTAAACACTATGCTTGCCTCCTCCCATGACCACATCAAAATTACAACTAAATTAAAGAGCAACTATCATGGAGAACTACCTGAAGACTAGCTGAACAGAACTCCTATAACTAAGGATATAAAGAAGCTACACTGAGACTGATAGGAAGCACAGAGATGTGGAATGGGCAGGTCCCACACCCACAGTGTGGCGATTAAGAATTGAAAGTAACAAAACACATCATAATTAAAATGTCAAAAGTTAAAAATAAAGAGAGAATCTTAAAAGCAGCAAGAGAAAAGCCAAGAGAGTTACCTACAAAAGAGTTTCCATAAGACTGTCAGCTGATTTCTCAAAAAAAAAAAAAACTTTGCAGGCAAGAAGGGACTGGCAAGAAGTATTCAATGTGATGAAAAACAAGGAGCTACAACCAAGACTATTCTATCCAGCAAAGCTATTGTTTAGAATGAAAGGGCAGATAAAGTGCTTCCCAGACAAGGTAAAGCTAAAGGAGTTCGTCATCACAAGCCATTATTATATAAAATGTTAAAGGGACTTATTTAAGAAAAAGAGGATCAAAACTATGAACATCAAAGTGACAACAAACCCACAACTATCAACAACAGAATCTAAAAAATAAAAACAAAACCTAAGCAAGCAGAACAGGCACAGAATCATAGGTATGGGGGTCATTTGGGGGGTTATCAGCTGGGAGGGGGAAGGGGGAGAAATGGGAAAATGGTGCAGGGATTAAGAAGCTTAATCAGTTGGTACAAATAGACAGGGGGAAGTTAAGAATAATATAGGAAAGGGTGAAACCAAAGAACTTACATGCATGACCCATGGACATGAACTAAGGGAGGGGGGGATTGCTGGAGGGAAGGGGGATACCAGGCAGAGGGGAGCAAAGGGAAAATAAAATGGGACAAGTTTAACAGCATCATCAATAAAATATACTTAAAAAAAAAAAAAAGGAATTGGAAGGGATAACTCAGCTTCAGAGCCTGCTGCCTGAGGAGTGAGGGGTCCTAGCCCCACACCCAGCTCCCCAGCCCAGGGCACCAATGCCAGAAAGAGGAGTCCCCATCGCATCTGACTGTGAAAATTAGTGAGGATTGTGTCCTAGCGAGATGTAGGGATACTGGAGTCCCAGGCGTGCTGGCGCAGGACAGGAAGCCCTCACTGAGAACCCAGGGCTGCTGTCTCCTTCACGTTTCTCCCCACATTGAACCGGCCAGGGCCCACGGGCCTCTGTGGGGCTGGTGCTGCACCAGGACCCAGAGGGACATGCCACCTGCCCCCACCAGATAAAAAAAATTAAGAAAAAATAAACAGTAACACCTGTTCACTGTAATAAATAAATAAATAAATAAATAATACAAAGTCTATATAGTAAAAAGAGCCAAATTCCCACAAATTCCTAATCCATGTAGAAAATTATTATCAGGGGTTTGATCTATGTCCTTCCAGCTGCTTTTTTAAATGCAAATATGTCTTTTTAAAAACATAAAGGAATCATATTACACTGCTCTGCAGTCTGTCTTTTTCCACTTCTATCATCCTTCTGATTTCAAGTACCCTCTCCTTGCCATGGGATGCCAGCCCTTGGTCCTAGAAAGAAAACAGTCAGTACCCATGAAAGATACTGTGAATGACTCCATAGAGAGTACCTGGATGTATGTACTGCACTATACATACTATCCAATAAATGCTAAGAAGAGAAAGCTCTTAGACACTGGAGTAATTGTCCCCATTTTTAAAGGCTGCTTCTATCAAAGAGATGCAAACTGCATACAAAGTAATTTTGCCAAGAGAGGAACTGCATTAAAGACAGTGCAAAATGAAAATTAAGTTACAAGAGGATGCCATTTTTCACTGACCAAATTAGCCAAAACTTTTACTTTAACTCTATACATGGTGGTAGCAAGGGTTATAACAGGCTCTCTGGCCTGCTCCTGGTGAGTGTATTAATTGGAATACATTTTCTAGAAAGCCATTTGGCAACAGATATCAAACACCTGACAAATGTTCCTATTCTTTGATCCACTGTCAGGAATCCAGCGTCAAAGAAGTAATTCAAGATGCTGGCAAAGAGCTCGGCACAAAGATATTCATTATAGATATTTTGTAATAAGGGGGAAATGTAAACAGCCTAAATACTGTATAGTATTTCTTCACTTATCGTATTACGTTCCAGACCCCCCTGCAAAATAGGAACCTTACATTTATTCTACACTCTTAAACCTACGTAACTTTAACAACATACGTATACAGTACTGCAAAATCCTGTGATATAGCGAAAAACCCACGATAAATAATTAAATATAATATTTTTAAAAATCCTGCGATACAGTGAGGCCGTGATAAGTGAACCACGATATAGCGAGGGACTACTGTATTCAGCAATAGGAGAACAATTAAATGCATGAAGGTCCATTCAAAATGTTGCATATTATCTGGCTATTTCAAGTTTTTGTTAACATGGGCAAGGTCAAAAATCAAGTGTTGTGATTGAGTAGTGGTGTCTGTGACCTGCAGGAGTCCATGGGGAGGATAAGGGGAGAGACGGATGCCACTTACACAGGTCATTGGGTGGAGGCCCTGAGGTCACCAAGGGGGAGCAGAGGGCTGCAGCCTCTGTGGTTTCTTTTCTGGGCGGAAGCAGACATGGACCTACTTTAGCATCTTTGCCTACTTTAGGTTAAGTGCTCATCTGCCATATGTACCTATGGCCACTCCGGTACCTGGGATCTCCACTAGAATTGGCCACTTTCATGTGTAGAAACACAGAGACTAAATGATCTCTCCATTTAAGTAGTTTTGTCTATATGGTTATTAGTTCTATCTTAAAACAATTTTTTACAATCAGTATGTAGAAATTTTGGAAAGTGCAAGGGGAAAAAATTAGAAAAAATTCACAAAGCCAACAGGGCTACCTCACCCAGTTAAGGGTGGACCAGAAGTAAGGCAGCTGTTGAAGAACTGCCACCTACTTCGAGATCTTTGAGAAAGCCCAGAAATCTCAAATCTCAAACTTAGATCAAGGTTATGGCAGATCCTAGAACCCCCAAGTCCCCAAGAGGAAAGTTTAAATCCTCTTAAGAGGAAGTCAGCATCATCCTAGGCCTCAAATTATTTCTATACTCAAAGATACCCAAGTACACAGGAGACAAAAGAGGAGATACAAACCAACGGGAACTCCAGATCCTGGCAATCCCAGACAGAACTGTAAATAGCTATACCCTCTCTGTTCTAAGAGGTCAAGACCAAACCTGAAATACCTGGCAGAAAACTAGACATTATAAACAGTGACATGGCAGATATAGAAAAGGACCAAATAGAATAACTGCACTTACTAAGCTAAAAATATATAGTAACCGATTATCTCTCCCTGCTCTAAGTAAGAATGCTGAGACCCAGGCAGAGCTGGAATTTCTTTCTGTCTCCTATTGACACACAGGAGGCTGCCGCCGCCACCACCCCGCCTGTTCTGAGGTCAGGAGATTGCGCCTGCTTCTCCGCCATCAGCCCTGGCTCCAGAAGCAGCTTTGCTACCCAAGGCACCAGCAACGACAGCCCAGTAGGGCCATCACTGCGCTCTCTAATATTGATTCTGATGCGTGAGAAAGGGTCTCATCAGTATGCTCTCTTTGCTAAGGCAGGGAAGGGTGGGATATCTTTTAGAAAGACTTCCTTCAAAACGTTTTTAAATTTTGCTTTAAATTGCTCACCTTTTCTTCTTGGGAAGTCTCGTCTGTAGAGTGAGCACGGCCTCTCTCTTTGCCAACTTCCCTGAAGGCTCACTCAGGCCTGTGTGCAGTGTTCACTGCAATGTTCCTTATACTGGAGGCCACCTGAATGTCCAGCCACAGTCAAGTGGCTGCATTAACAGGGACATAGCCACTGAAGAGCCATGCACTATGCTGTCCTGCTCAAAGCTGGTGGGGAAGGAGAAGAGGCCAGAGCTTTGACCCCTTGCCCTCCAAACAGCCTGCAGACCATCCATGGCTCCCAGTTGCAGACTTGAGAAGCAATGAAGGTCAAGAGCTCTAAGATGTGAGACAAGTCCAGGAAAACCTCCAGGGAGGTCTGCCAGGAAGCTGACTTTGACCTTCAGGGCTTCCGACCTTTTCTTTTCTGATTGAGAATGGTCAAAACCCTATGCCCAGCTGCCAGCAGAAGGTCTGGTTGTTCTAAGACTCTGCAGCCAAAGGCTTGGACTTGACTTTCAGGTGCCCAAGGGAAAAATCACCTGTTCTCTGTCAAGGAAGCTGGCTTCCTGTCCCAGCCAACACACTATCTAACCCGCTTTAACTCACCTCAGATAGCACAGGGAAGACCTCAAGACCCTCCAAGGACTCAGACAGAAACCCAAACAGGCAAAGCTAAAATATTCATTGAGCTTCCAGAAGATTCCAGCATCAACTCTCACCTAGGCCACATGAAACCCTTGCCAAGTATAGTTGGTTATTCACCTGCTACAGTGACAACAACTGTGGCAGCCAGAGCATGGCAGAGCTGGGATTTTAAACTGTATCACATGCCAGTGACCCCCCTCTTTTCACTATAGCAGCTAAGCCATGTAGGGTTGGACTCCACCTCTCCCTCTCCCACCCCAAAGCTGATCCATGAGACTTTCCTAAAAGTTTTAAGAAAAGCATGACAATATGGTCACTTTGCCCAAGAATTCAACAAAACATATGGTAATTTACTCAAACATACCCATCCCTGAGGAAAATGCTACATGATTTTATAAAATTCTTCCTCAAATACCCCATTTTTACCACTTCTTCCACATGCTTGGAATTTTAAAAAGGAAAAATATTCCTCACACTCCAAAAACGATAAATAGGTGAGGTGATGTACGTGTTAATTAATGGTGGGAACGGTTTTACAATGTATACATATATTAAATCACCAAGATGTACACTTTAAATATCTTACAATTTTACTTGTCAATTATGCTTCAATAAAGCTGAAAAAAATGATAAAAAGCTTCTTTTTTCCTTCATGGAAGGAAGAGGCAATGTTTCCTGGCTGACGACTCTGTGCTAATTATTGAAGTAGACCTTTTAAATTAATTCTCTCATTCAAACCCAATTACCAGATGAGAACATGGAGGCTTGGAAGGCTTGGCCCTCTCAAAGCTTCATGACGTAAGTGGCAGAGCCAGTACTCGAACCAGCCAAAGCCCCCTGTCCCAGAAAGCCTCTCTCTTCACTTATCGCTGGCCATTAGATTAACCGATTCACCCTGCTCTTCCTGGGACTGACCGAGTTTTAGCACTGAAAATCCCACATCTCAGAAACCCTTAGGTCCTGGACAAACTTAACAGTTTTCTGCTCAATGGGCAGTTATCACGTTGTTCTGGCTTAAAGAAAACATTTTTTCTTTTTGGTTCATCTAATAATGAAGTAAGAGTAGCGTCAACACATCCCGATTTCTCCATTTCTGGTTTCTCCTCCTCCTTTTCTAATGGCCCTGAAAACGCAAACCTCATCCCGAAGCCTACTGAACTCTACCCATGAAGCAAGAGGGCTTGCAAATTATACAGAACTTGTTGATGGCCCCATATTTCTTTCTTGGAGAAAATGGGGTTGCTAGGGAAATAGAGGGCTCTCCTAGAAACCAGAGCCCCTGAGTCGGCTCTGCCCATTAAACAGCTGTCTGCCCTTTGGGAAGCCCGTTCCCTCCCCGAGCCTTTATTTGGAATAGGGGAGTTTTAAATCATCTTCTTCTCTCAAGGAGTACATGGGCCTTGAATGTCAGCCCCTTGCTCTACAGGAGGACGAGGCAGTCAGAAAAGTAAGGTGGCCTGGCCCAGGTCACTCAGTTAGCTAAAGTAGTAGAACAAGACAGGTACCAACCGATAGACGTTTGTCACCCCCTCCACACAGGGAAAAAGCAGAGTGTGCTGAGAAACAGAATCTGCTTAATGTTGCTTTCTAAGCCTATAAGGAAAATGAGCCAAGTGATAAAAGATTAAAAATTTCAATCTTTAAAAACAAATCAGGGTTTAATTTGGGTTTTCTTGAAGCCCTATAAAAAAGGGGAGCTGAATCCTTGACCAAATAGTCAGCATTCCAAATGGGATGATGAGACAGATTCTAATCCCCTGCGTGAGGAGCAGGCAGATTGCAGGATGCATGTTTCCATTGGCCTGCATATTTCTCTGATGTGTAAACGGCTGGCAGCCTAGACAGGGGGCTGGCTCCAAAGGGGCATGCGGGGACAAGGGGGCTGAGGAGAGCTGCCTCAGAGCAAAGCATTAAGGAGGGTTAACTGGGCTGCATGCTGCTGGCTCCATGAGGTTGAGTGATTTGCTTAAAGTCATTCAGCCGGTAGGTAGTAGTGAGGAATTGAACCCAGATCTACAATCAAGCCCAAGGGCTCACTGGCTATGCTACAGAACCTCAGGGACCAGGATTTGAATGGAGAAATCAGGGTGCCCTTCAGTTATCCCGGAGTCTGCTATGGACTCTCCAGGATCCCTTCTGTGCCTCTCTCCTGCTACAGTCTTCCAGGCTGTTTCTTTAGCCTCCCTGTATTGGATCAAAACTTATTCAGTCGTCCATCTATTCAACAAACATTTAATAAGAATCTACTGTGTGCTGACTTCAACACCCAAGTGTGATGGCTGATGCTCCCCATCAGGAAAATAAGCTAAACAAGCTAACATGGAGATGTGCTCAAGTGCTGTGGAGTTAAGGAAGGCTTCCTGGAGGAGGCAATATTTGCAGTGGGACTCGAGTTGGATTTGGACCTGTCAATTGTCATGTCAAGATAAAACTCGTCTGAATTATTTAGTCAGTGACTAGCAGTTTGTTCCCCTCTGGTGGGAGGATTCTGGGTCAGTACCGCCAACTGAAGCAAACATGGGGATTGTCTAGAAATGCTAATTATTGTATCCCCAAATCTTCCCAAACCCGATGTCCCGGTCTCTCAGTTATCTCCGTATTTCACGTGTGTGACACCTGTCTCCACCAGCATTGGGAAAGCAGGGGACAGCACTGCCATGACCCTAGCACCTTTGTACCAGTTATTTCAGTTAATACACAGGACTGTGTGGGTGGTAATACAGCCTCATGTTATAGCTGAAGAGGAACTGAGGGAACTTAGGTCACTTGCCCAAGGTCACACTATCTCCAGGGCAGTGCCCGGATTAGAATCGAAAGCCTATACTATTTTCACAGCCCTACCTGCCTTCTGTGTGATAAACATGGTTAGATGCTTCAGAAACAAAAATCTCTGCCTCCTTCAGAATAAACAGTTTCATAAAGACATAAAATAGGAAGTGATTCTGCACCTCCAGGTGTTTAGCCCCACACTAGACACCAGAGGTTCGCAGAGACCTGACCTCAGGGAAACTCGCTCTGCTTGGAAAGACTAACATCTCCTTGAAAACGCAGAGGCCCATACATAACCAGCTGAGTAGCTGGGCACCCCTGGTATTCTGGGTGGTGGGTGCCAATGAGGGCTGGAGAGGTGAGTGATCAAGATACCATAGGAGGCAACTTTCTGCTGCCTAAATGGTCAGGAAGGGTGTTGACAAGGATGTGGAGCAATTGGAATCCTTGTGCATTGACAGTGGGAATGTAAAATGATACACCTGGTATGGAAAATATGGCAGTTCTTCAAAAAACTTAAAAATAGGATCCTATATGATACAGCAATTCCACTTCTGGGTGGGCATCCAAAATAATTCAAAGCTGGGTCTTGAAGAGATTGTTGTACACCTGTATTCACAGTAGCTAAAAGGTGGGAAAATTCAAAACGTCCACCGATGGATGAACAAAATGTGGTGTATACATACAATGGAATATCATTCAGCCTTAAAAAGAAAAGGAATTCTAACACATTACAACATGGTTGACCCTTAAAGATGTTGTGCTAAGTGAAATAAACCAGACACAGAAGGACAAATACTGTGTGATTCCACTTGCATGAGGCAGCGTATACTAGAGTAGTCAAACTCACAGACACAAAGTAGAATGGTGGTTGCCAGGGGCTAGGGGAACGGGAAAATGGGGTGCTGTTTAACGGGTACAGAGTTTCAGGTCTGCAAGATGAAAGAGTTCTGGAGATTTTGGCCACACACAATGTAAATGGATTTAACGCTACTGAATTATATATACTTCAAAATTGTTAAGATGGTACTTTTTATGTTATATGTATTTTACCACAGTTTTTTTTAATTGAAAGAGACAGAAAGAGAGACAGGGAGTAAAGGTCGGGAAAGATAAGGGAGAAGGAAGCCAACTGGTGGTCATTCCAGGTAAATGAAATGATCCTCCACCACTAACTAGGACCTAGTTTCTTTCTCCCCAGCTCAGCTCTGCTCCCTCACGATGGTTCATCCTCAGGCCTGATCCTCAAGCTCAGACTGCTGCAATCACATTCTTCCAGACCCAAATTCAGCTGAAAAGAGCAAATGTCTGAGTCCCAGCATTCCCTGCAGAAGTCCTCAGATTCACTCTTCTTGGACTCAGTTAGGTCCCCTGCCCACCCAGGAAGCCATGAAGGGGCATGCAGGCTTGGGACGCATTGCTTAGCTTAAGACTGGATCACAGGTTCTACTCCTGAAGCCCAGAGCAGAACTAACTTTACCCAGAGGTCCATGGAGCAAAAGTGGCCATGGGTGGTCTTTCAAAAAAAAAAAAAAAAAAATTGGATACAAGCTACCAAAGAGGTAATGTGGGTAGAAATGGATGGAGAGCTTCCAGAACTCAGTCAATATCCACTAGCTCCATTTGCCTAAAGAGAACCTGAGGCTCAGCATGGTTACAGGACTTGCCCAAAGTCATAGAGCAGTAAGAAGCAGACTGAGAACTTAAGTTCAGACCTGCTCAAATCCATTGAAATAAACTGGGCATCTCAGGAAGGTAAGAGGAGGATGAAAGCTAAGAGTTGGGTTGGATGGTGATAGTGATGAAGGTATTCTTGGTAGGATGCACGTAGACTCTGGAGAGTTTTGCAAGTCAGGAATAGAAGGCTGAGTTTCATGAATAAGGAAATAAGAAACGTCTGTGGATTTTAATAGAGAAAGTAACAGGATGGAAGCTAAGACCCACCCAAGGCTGCAGTCAGGGCGTCTGGACCCCTATCAACTCAGATGGACACTCTCATTTACACTTTGAGGCTATTTTCAAGGGATGGGCTCTGCACGGCATGCCCACTCCCCACCCCCATGCCTGGCTCCAGACTGTCCTTGGAGATTCCGTGTGCCCCTCCTCCTCTCAGTGCTGTGGCTTTGGCAGGCACTTTGGAAACTGCAAGTTTTAAATGAATTTCCACCCCAGAGGAAGTGGAGAAGAAGGCATGTTCCACCAGCCACTTCTGAGCTCCCAACATTTATCCGACCCTTTCAGAAAAAGGATGAAACGCTCTTTCACAATGGAAGGCGAAGAGGGAGGAGGGAAGAACACAGAAGGGGGAGAAAAGGGGGGGAAAAAAGAAAAAATAAGAACCTCATTTGATCTTAATCAGACAAAGTTTATGTCTGAGGTATACATTTTTCTCTTGCATGCTGAGAAAACCAATACATAAGGGAAAACAAATCACATGTCATTTATTTATATCCCTTAAGTTTTCTCTGACTGATTCCAAAAGGATTTAGGAGGCTCCCAAGACTAAACACAATGGTGACTGTGATCATTAGAGGCATAAATAAATAAATAAATAAATAAATAAATAAATAAAGGAAGGAAGGAAGGAAGGAAGGAAGGAAGGAAGGAAGGAAGACCATCAAGGTAGCAGAGAACAAGTACAGGTAAGCACCTGAGGAATGTCAATTTATAACTTGGGTACTTGGCTCCGTGTGGAAAAAATACTAGGTTTTATAAGTTTTGTCTTCTCATGATAGAAAGCATTCAAATGCATCTGCGGCCACACACTTTTTCTGTGGCTAAACTCAAGCTGAACTATATCACATAGGCTGACAGATTATATCTGAGTTGCGGAGAATAACGAGGGCAGTAAGCCCAAAGGAGTTATGAAGGAGGCATTGTCCCAACTGGCAATGAGTGTCCTAAGCAGCATGTTTTGTCGCTCAAAGAATGAGCACACCAGTTGATTGACTCATGTGTTCTTTGAGTAGGAAGACAGCAATCCTGTTGCAGGCCTGGAAGAGTTAACTAAGGCAGGATGGCAGCTGGGGAGTCACTGAGACGTGGAACTAGCTGAACTCAAACTGGAGCAGCAACCTAAGCTGGAGCAGACACAGGAGAGGACCACAGCCAGGGGGTCCTGCTCCGGCCCTCGAAGCCAGCCCGAGACAGTCGCACATCACATCCCTGGAGGTCAAGCACACCCTTCATCCCCATCCCTTGATTCTCACATGTTTTCTCCCGAGTTTAAGATGCTGGCGTTACGTTAAGTCTTCAGCTGTGACCTCCAAGTTGAACCTCCAGTGAGAGTGAACATCCGTGGGCTGCCTCCCTACACCCGTTCCCTGTCTCTCCAACCAGGGCTGCCCCTAAAACCCCTTGAGAGCTCTCTTGCCCACTTCAGCCACATGGTTTGGGTGAGATTGACTGTACCCCCGTTTCTAGGGTTGAGTCCTGTGACCCCACTCTTCTCCAATCCATGCATCTCACCTCCCTGACACCGGTGGTTGGTCTCAGGGAAGGACAATGACCCAAGACAGGCCAGTCGGGGCTAACAAAGCTCGGTTTTTGTCTGTATCATCAGGGAAGTGGATTTTCTCTTTCTCCTCTGAAAAGAAAGCGGGAAGGATGTAACCCCCAGAGCTGCTGGCAGCCAGCCGGTGACCACAAGTGCAGAGCCAGCTGGAGAAAGAAGCGAACCCAGCGGAAACAGGACTGTGAGATGGGAACGGCTGGACTCAAGCAATAGCTGACCTTTGGGCCCATGCAGTGAGCCATGCTTGAAGCCAGCCTTATCCCTGACATCTCGATGAGCTTTCTTGTTTCAGTCAATTGGGGTCCTAACAGATAAGCCGCCTTTGACCCCTCTGGAGTCAGGGATAGCTCATTCTCCCCTCCATTTGACCTTGCCCACCCTCTGAGCCTTTGGTATTCCCTCCTGCCTGTGGTAGACACTTCCTGCCCTCAATTCCCTCTCCACATAGTGCTGGTTGAGCCACCCTGGTCCTACAAGGAAAGTTGTAAATAATTCAAATCCTAGCCATAGACAATAAGAGAAAGTTGGATGAACAGGTAAAACACAGCAGCTGATTGATCCAAGATCTCAGGGCCTTTGACAGCTGGACTGAGGATCATCTCCGCAAATGCAGGCGGGTGGCATTGGGGATACATGCCAGCAGGGAGCAAGTCTGCCCGCCACCAGACTGGAATCTGGGGAGAGGATTCCTGATCAGGAGAAAAACTGGCAGAAGCAAGCAAGGTTTCCAACTTAGAGAGATGCAGACCAATTCTTTAGCAACAAATTCAGGCAAGAAATCACCCAAATATCAAAACAGGGGAGCAATCCAGCCTTTGTATCAGAAACAAGGCAGAAGTCCAATTATTTCAGTAAAGTCAGGATTAGAACCAGCCTGGAGGTCAAGCTGACCTGCTTCTGGGTCCCCAAAGGCATCCTGACAGAGCACATGTCACTGGGCCTTCAGCCGAGGGTCAAGGGCCTGGACTATTCACTTTTCCACTCAGTGAAGGAAAGCTCCTAAAACAAGACAATCTCCTACCCAGAATCCACCCTCTCTTCTTACTGGCTGCATACAAGCTACACTTAAAAGGAGAGCTGTTTTCCATCTTCCCCTTTCTTTCTGCTTGAAATGCTGGTGTGATATGAAGTTCCTGGAGCTACGGCAGCTGCCCTGCAATCCTGAGGAAGAGGCCAATAGAAAGTAAAGACATGGCGGAGAATGGGATCCCACTGAGCTGTTCAACTAACCCCAGTACCACCCTCTTCTGGACTTTTTGTCCTATAAGGTAATGTAATATCTCAAGTGTTTAAGCCAGTGGTTCTCAAAGTGTGTCCCCAGGGCAGCAGTACCAGTACCACCTGGGAATGTGCTAGAAATGCGCATTCTCAGCCCCCACCCCAGACCTACAGAACCTGAAGTTCTATAGGTGGGGCCCTGCAATCTGGGCTTCACCAAGCCCTCCAGGTGACTGATGTGTGCTAAGGTTTGGGACCCACGGGCTTAAACCACTGTTTATCGGATTGTCTGTGCGTTTCAGCCGACAGTGTTTATAATGTACACATTTCTCCACAGCAGCCCTGCGCTGTTATTGATGGGATATCAGGAGGCTGAGAGCAAAGAGGGAGCTGATATTCACAAAACCAAAAGGGAACGTTTCAAAGAGGAAATGGAAAAGGAAAAGATACATAAAAATTAAGCACTTCAATCCATCACAATAATCATAAATACTATTAAAAGACAAAAGAAAACACTGGGGAAGATCACTGCAGCAAATATGACAACACTGAAAATCCTTTTTTTGTAAAAAGTCATGCAGTCAAAAAGAAAAACAACAAAATCCCCTGCAAAAAGACCAAAAAGGGGGGTGGGTGGGCGTGATACAAACAGATAATTAACAGGAAAAATGCTCACCCCATTAGTAATCAAAGCTATGTGAATTAAAAAGATGTTCTCACCTACTGAATTAACAAAGATTGAGTAGAAGAAACTTGTCAATGCAGGGAGGGCAGACTAGGATGGACCCTTTCTGGCACTGCCAATGGGGGTGTAAACTGGAACTGCAATCTAGAAGGCAGTCAGGCCACTTTCATCAGGAGACTTCAATGTCAGACTTAAGTACCAGGCCTAGAAAACATCTGAAGGGCAGCAGCAGGGCCGTCCAGAGGAGCCACCACGCAGCAGCTGTTACCCTTGGGTTGTCGGAGAGTTCATGCTACAAGGCAGAGCGTGTTCCAAATGCGATGCACTTGCCAATTTCCCAGATTTTATTCCCAGAAGAGCCACTTCAGAGCTTGAAAGATCAGACACAGGACGAGAGGGGCAGAGAGACAGAGCTGTGAACTAGACTTGGCCTGGGATCTTTGGCCTGCATCAATCCCTGCCAGCTTTCTCAGCTGTCACCAAGGAGGGTAACCGTGATCCTTCAGTGGAGCCAAGTGCTGCATGTGGGTCATCATTCTGCATGTGTATGGCAACCCACTGAGTTGGGGACTGCTGTTATTCCCTTTCGGTAGGGTGGAAACTGAGGCTCAGGGAGGTTGGATAGTTTACAGAGAGATGGCACAAGGAAGAGGCAGAGCAGGGATTCAACGTGAGGCTTCTGACTCCAAAGGCCAAGTTTCTTCCCAGACACCAGGCTGTCTCATGGAAGAATCACCTTTGAGCCTGTCTACCCAGTGGGTGGAGGAGGTGGCTTGTCAGGTTTGCACAGCTCTGCTCAGAGATGTACTGCTGTCTACAGCCTGCCCTGAGTCACAAGCAATAAGCTCACTTACTCATACAAAAGGTCCTGCTTCCTCTGCGCTCAGAAGGAAGGCTCTCTGGTGCCCATGGAACTGCTCTGATAGCCACTGGCTTCCCAGTCCCAACCAGATGGGCTCCAGGTCAGAGAGAAGCTGACCAGCTCTGGCCCAGGGAGGGGCCTGCAGAGAGGGAGGCAGGTCTTGGCTGCTAGCTTCCCAAGTGGCACCTACCGAAGCCAAACCAGGTCAGGAAGAAATAACACACCAAAGGGACTTCCTAGCATGACAGTCAATGCTAAGAGCTGAGCAGATATTTGGGGGGAGGGGGGGGTTGTGTGTGTGTGTGTTTATTTAAGAAGGGAGGGGCATCAAAAAATTAAAGAGTTACCATTTGATCCAGCAATTTCACTTCTGGGTATATATGCAAAAGAATAGAGCCCTGGCCAGGTGGCTCAGTTGGTTGGAGCATCATCCCAGACACCAAAAGTTTGCAGGTTCAATCCCTGGTCATGGCACATACCTAGGCTACAGGTTCAGTCCCCGGTCAGGGCATATGCAGGAAGGAGGCAACCAATCGATGTTTCTCTCTCACAGCAATGTCATTTTTGCTCTCTCACTAAATCAATAAACATATCCTCAGGTGAGGATTTTTTTAAAAACTGAAAGCAGGGACTAGAACTGATACTTGTACACTCATGTTCATTGCAGTATTATTCACAATAGCCCTTAACGGATAAATGGATAAACAAAAAGGAATATTGCTCAGCCTTTAAAAGGAAGAAAATTCTGATACATGCTACAACATGGATAAACTTGGAAGACCTACTAAGTGAAATAAGCTAGATACAAAATGGTAAATATGTATAATTCCACTTATATGAGATACCTAAAATCACAAATTTATCTAGAGAGAAAATAGAACAGTTGTTACCAAGGGCTAGGGGGAGTGGGGAATGGGAAGTTACTGTTTAAAGGTACATTTTCCATTTCAGATGATGAAAAAGTTCTGTAGATGGTGGTGGTGGTTGTACTTCACATACTTAATGGCCTAAACACTAAATTCTTTAAAATTGTTAAAATGGTAAATTTTATGTTCTGTATATTTTACCACAATTTTTTTTTTTTTTTTTTTTTAAAGAAGAAAAAGGGGCAAAAAGAAAGCACCTGGGGCCTGGGGAGAGGAAAAGGGAACGGGCGTGGACTACCTATGAGATGCGAGGCCCTGTGCGAGGCTCTTCACCCTGTCATTTCATTTAATCCTCACAATGACCCTTTCAGATAGGAACTGCTGTTATCACACTAAGGTTCAGAGAGTGCCTTGTCCAGTGCCACCAAGCCAGACAGTGATACACAGACACATACCCAGCTCGGCAGCCTCTAGGGCAGAAGTCCCCAATTTTTTTGGCACCAGGGATCGGTTTCATGGAAGACAATTTTTTCCACAAACAAGAGAAGGGGGACAGGAGGCGGACCTCAAGCGGTAATGCAAGCGAAGCTTTGCTCACTGGCCCGCCACTCACCTCCTGCTGTGCAGCCTGGTACCTAACAGGCCACGGACCAGGACCGGTTCGCAGCCTGGGGGTTGGGAGCCCCTGCTCTAGGGCACCAGCCATTCAAACACCTTCACAGACAGGATGCTTTGGAAAGGCTTGGTCCCTCCTCACTTGTTCACTAGCATCACCAAGTACCTCCTCCAGACTGGATGGTAGAGACGGCAGCAAAGAGGATACAGCCCTGATAGACCACTAGGACAGGTGAAGGCTGTGGGACCTCACCTGCCACTCCGCACCTCATTTCTCGTCCTCAGAATGTTAACACTGACATGGCTCAGTGGACACCCTGCCTCTGACACTACGTGGCCTGATTTCTACGATTGGGAGCTACAACAAGCTAGCGTGAAAACAGGTAGGACTGGGGTCAAGATGAGACTAGAATTCAACTTCGAGCATCTCAGGAAATGGCTCCCAGACATCCCAGAAGAGCGGAGGGAAATTGGCTCCAACCCTGCCCTGGGAGGCTGCTTGGTGGAATAGGAAGCGCATGGGCTTTGGAGTCAGGAGGCCTTGGGTTTGAATTCAGACTCTCATGCTTACTGTGTGAAACTGCTTTACAAGAGTCGATCATAAATCCTGTTTCCCCATCATTTATTGGGTGTGTGAACTTGAATAAATGACTTAACTTCTCTGTGCCTCAGTTTTCCTCATCTGTAAGTGGCCAGATGGTTCAGATGGTTGGAGCGTTGTCCCATGAACCAAAAAAGTTGCCGGTTCAATCCCTGGTCAGGCCACATACCTGGGTTGCAGGTTCAATCCCCAGTAAGGGCATGTATGGGAGACAACCAACTGATGTTTCTCTCTCACATCAATGTTTTCCTCTTTTTCTCTCTCCCTTACTCTTCTAAAATCAATGAACATATACTTGGGCGAGGATTTTAAAAGTACAAATAAAGTAAATGGTGATAGTTATTACCTCACTGAGTTGTTGTAAGAGTTAAATGAGTTAGTACAGATGACATGCAGAGCACAGTGCCTGCACCACAGAAAACTATTATATATATATATATATATATATATATATATATATATATATATATATATATATATATATATATATATTGCCCTGGCTGGTTTGGCTCAGTGGATTGAGCGTCGGCCTGCGAGCTAAGTGTCGCTGGTTCGATCTTCCAGTCAGGGTACATCAGAGAAGGAAAACTCTGACTCCAAAAAACCTCCGCTGCCTTGCGGCATACCTCTTCAGGGGAAAGGCTAAGGGAGTAAACCCCGACAGAAAATCCGGAGCCGGAGTCCCTAAGGCGGTTTGACGTTGTAGTCAACACCGGCAACTCCTGCGGCGCACCTGAACCCAAGCTGTATCGACTCCGTCTTTCCCTTGGACCCTTCAGCTGCGAAGAGAGGGGGGGTCTGCTGCATGGGCAACAGCAGACCCTCCATATCACCCTGCCCAGGCTCTGTAGCTTCAGCTTCACTGGAGAGGACACTCCAGCGTCATCGCAAGATGTCGATTCAACACGGGAGGAGACAGATACCGTGTCACTCCCGAGTCGGACTGCACAGCCATTCTCGGCGGTGCAGATAGACTCTTAAGAAGCTACACCATCGTCTCTCGAGACGGACGGCTGCCGACGACGACGACGATATATATATATATATATATATATTTTTTTTTTTTGGTAATTATTCTTATGAGATATACTTGGCAGGGGGTTCACAAATGGTAGACCTCCTCCCTTCCCCCTCCAGCTCTTTCCTATATGAGAGTCAAAGAAGCTGTCAGTGGTATGTGTCCTGGGTTTTTCTCTAAATATCTGGTTTGAACAAAGCTAACATTGGCAAGAACATCCTGCCTTTCCTGTGCTTCCCATACCCCCAAACCAACAGGGGCTTAAGGGAGGGCATGAGGTCCCATCCTCCAGAAAGGAGGCAAAAGCTAAGTTTTTCCAAAAATGTGCTGCTCTTTGGCTCCCTGTGGTCCTCCCTCCCCACCTGTCCTCAGCGTGGGTTTCCGGGTCCTGAAGCAGCCCCGAGCACACAAGAACCCCAGAGGCCTTCCCTCGGCTGGGGGGGACCATGAGCAAGGGGAGACCTTGATCCAAATGAGCATTCACCCATCAGCTCCAGCCACCCAACAGGAGCGGTACTGTCTTCTCGAGTTCACTGGTGAGGACACAAAGGCACCGAGAGGCTAAGACCCTGACCTGAGTCACCAGCAAGTGAACGCCAGGGTGGAATTGAAACCCAGGCCTTTCCTGATGTAAAGCATGGGGGCTTTCCACTGTCACACTCTCCCAATTGAACCACATCACCACCAGCTCTGCTGCTTACTGGTTATATAAACTCGGGTAAGTCCCTTCTCCTCTCTGAACTTCAATAGCCACAGATGTAAACGGGGAAACTACCATACAAGGTCGTTCGTTCATTCAACGGTCAGTAAGCAAGCCCAGAGCTATATTTACTGCGGAGCCACTGAAGCTTCTGTTTCAACTGTCCCTGTCCCGCACAGCCTCCTAAGATCCTGGGAAGGTCTAGTGACATTACACACTTTTCTCAAGAGTCCCCAGCCCCACAAAACCCGGACCCACCCCTGCTAACCACAGTGTGCCAGCACCGTGCCAAGCCCTGGATGTTGGATAGCACAGATACAAAAGGGACAGACACTAGAGGAATTTAAGTCCCCAGCACAGGGCCTGACCCGTAGGAGGTGCTGAGCAAATGGTAGCTCTTTGAGGAGGGGGAACTTTGTCAGTTTTGTCCATCAATCTAGCCCAAGAGTCCAGAATAGTGCCTGTCTAACACATGGTCAGACCCCAGTTAACATTCTCTGACCTCTGAGATGGTTTTAGTTCAACTCTTCAGTTCACAGATGAAAAAATGGTGGCCGAGAGCTGTGTCTCTCCCGCGATCAGCACCGGGCCCCAGGGCCTCACAACCCACCATGAGGCTCTCCCTTACTTCTTGCCACTCTCCTGGTGACTCACACTGGGGTCCAAGAAACATTTTTAGGATAAAAATCTATGGAGCAATGTTCTGAGTAAGAAAAGCAAGGGAAATAATGGAGCAGAAAGAGACCAAGAGTACAGACATTGGGGTAAGGTTGCCAGATTTAACAATAATAATACAAGACAACCAGCTGATTTTGAAACTTATACTAAAACATGATCTGTTGTTTATCTGAGTATGTCCCATGCAACATTTGGGGCACACTTATACTATAACATTAAGATGTATTGCTTATCTGAATTCAAACTTACCTGGGCATCTTGTATTTCATGTGGCCACTCGGCCTTGTTTTGCCATAGTTATTAGTTCAAATGCCTTCTCTGCTATGTACTGTGTAATCTTGGGCAAGTATCCAAACCACAGCAAGCCTCAGTTTCCTCACAGGGTTGCTGTGAGGATTAGAGAAAATGATGTCTCTTGCATATGAGTGCATGGCAGGTAGACACTCCCAATGGTGGTTTTTCTCCTCTCTTTTTACACACCCTTAAGGAACTCAGTGTGACCCTCAGAGGCGGATTAAGGTCAGTTGAGGCCCTGGACACAGAAGAAAATATTGGGCCCCTTAAAAAAAAGAGAGACAGGGAAAATAAAAATACACATTAACCATATTTTATGCAGCGTAGTAATGAAACCAGACTTGGTGTCATTAGAAAAAAGTATAAAGTTGGGGTTTTGCGGGGCCCTTCAGAAGTCCGGGCCCAGGGCGTGCATTCGGTGCGCCCGCCGTTAAATCCGCCTCTGGTGACGGGTAGCTCAGTTGGTTGGAGCATCATTTCGTGCACCAAAAATTTGTGGGTTTGATTCCTGGTCAGGGCACATACCCAGGTTGTGGGTTTGATCCCTGGTTGGGTAGACAACTGATGAATGTTTCTCTTTCACTCTCTCTCTCAATCAATAAAAACACATCCTCGGGCGAGGATTAGAAAAAGAACTCGATGCGGACATGGACTTGCCAATTCTAAGATAACATGGTAACTACAGTATTTAAGTTCTTGCCGCACTTCCACAGGATAGGATGAGATGGGCTCTGACTTAAGAAGGCAGACATTGGACCTGGTATTTCCCAGCCCTATAAGACCCAACACTCCCTTTTTTTCCATAAACATTTTTAATGCCTCCTTTACTCTTCTTAAATGAAATTCGGTGATAAAATGCCCCATTTACATGCAAATTCAAAAGGACATAATGTTCTACCTGTAATTTAAGTGAAAAATAAGAAAGAACATAATAAAAAAATATTTCTATATGCAAATGCTTGGGCATGGGGTAATGAGAGGCTTGCATAGTTAAGTGAAAGTAAGTGTGGAAGTTAGACATTTTTCAGTATGAAGCGGAATTAAATGAAACTGCTGATATGGAACTCTTTCTGATCCACGAAAATGGGAATTTCATGCAATTCAACTTCATATTTGACATTCAAAATACGAGCAAACTACCTCTACCTATCGTGGGTGTGTGTGAGAAACACATGAATCAACGGCTATGAATACAGACAGAGACAGATGTGCCGGCGACTCAGAAACCACGAGCCGAATCACCGTTCGGGATGTGATTTTCCAGATAATGGCCTGCCCCTGTTCAATCTGCAAACAAAGCATAATCTTTTTTGTTTTGCCTAGGAGTTGCACTTTTAGAAAATTGTCTGTATTTTTTAAATGCAGAAACAAAACATTGCATTTGTACGTACAACAAGCATTAGGTTCTAGGCTCAGAAAATTATAAGTAGGGTGTTTTTTCCATACATAAATTTCTTGCAGGATATTGCAAAGTTGGGAGGAAGCAAGAAAGTTTCTGGTTGCAGGAACTGCCCCATACTCTAGGAGACTTGCCCTCTAAATGGAAGTAGTTCACCCCCAAATCATATGATAACCAAAAACAATCCCCCAAGACTTCCAGAATGACTAGTAAAGGGATGATAGTGTGCCCCTCCGCCCCCGTCCGAGAACCATGGGTCTGATGACCTGTGATTAAACACTTTCAGGGATAAGAAACGCATTACATGCTCAAGACACATTCACAGGACCTGGGCTCACCGTCCCATTGACTCATCTGTTGGGAACTCTGCTTCCATTTGGTCAAAGGTTCCAAAAACTTTGACCCAGTAATTCCACTTACAAGAAGAATCTTCTAAGAATTTCGCTTCTAAGAATATAGATAAGTAAACAATCGAAATAGCCATTAAAATCCCCATGCACAGAAAGCATCAGATATAATGATGGAACTAATCACACAGCGACAATAGGGAAATGGTTAATTAAATTATGGCGAAACCTCTCTGTGGACTAGGAAGCAGCCATCAAACAAAGCGTTGGCAGCTGTTGTAGGGCATGGGCACTTGGGGGTTCTTTCCTTTGCTTTTCTCATTTTCTGTAATGATTTTCATTCTTGTGATAATTGGAGGAAATAAACTCCATGGAAAGGAAAACAAAAAACCATGAAGCCCGTGGCTGGGATCCTTTCCTGTGGAAAGGAAAACACTGAGGAGGAGCCTCTGGTTAAAAACCCTGGGAGGGCAGCTCACCCAGGCCACCGCTGGAAACTTACTCCGTATGTGGGTCTCCCGTGCCACTCCAGGGGCTCCAGTGACAAAATCTGGGGTCACACACAAGGACCAGACTGTGGTCTGCAGAGGAACCATGAAGTCAATTCCAAGGAAGTTGCTCTCTAGACCTTTCTACTGTGACTCATGTTCTAGGCTCCGCTGGGGGACAAGAGGCCTGGGAGGCTCTGCCCAGACAGGGTCGGGATGGAAGACCATCTATTTTGCTCTTCTTGCCCCTTCTTAAACTGAGTTAGTGGGGGGAAAAGCCAACAGCATATTATTCCAGTATGATTAAAAATAATGCATATGACGGGTGGGGTGTCCTGCATGGAGGCGATGACAGCACAGTGACAAGCTGAAAAGGCACACACGGAAATGGAAATGCCGTGGTTGGACATCTGCAGGGAGAAGAAACGGCCATGTAGCTCAGTGCTTAGGATTCCACATAGTGCTGGGCTCAAGTCCCCGGTCTGCCACTTATTACGGTATAACACTGTGGAAATCAACCACTCTGAGATTCAGAGCCTCTGCCTAGAAGGTGGGGATAATAGTAGTACCTACCTCATAAGAGTCTATTGAAATGTCACATCTGAGCAGAATGTTTGGCACCCAACAAATGTTGGCTTATGTTATTTTTCACTACAATAAATAGATAAATACATTTTTCTGGGCCAAAACTCACACGTAAAAAATTAGCCCACTGGTCCCGTTGGCCACCCCCAGGACGGCTGAGCACAGGCTGAGCCCAAGTCCCTCCACTGGCCTTTGGACAGTGGCAGTCACCGTTCCCTGGAACTGGAGGCAACCACACAGAGGGAGTCTGGAGAGGAACGGCCTGCACCAAAGTACAGCCCAGGCTCAGCCCCCACGGGGGCAGAAGACCCTGAGCTCCTTCCCATGGGCACGGGGGTGGGACAAAGCGAAAAGTGAGCGGTCAGAAGGCAGATCCCTGGAGGCTATAAAACAAAACCCAATAGGAAGAGGACAATCAGTCAGGAAAGAAACACTGGAAAAGGCAGGGGACAGAAAATCAAACAAAGTAGGGCTTTGTCATACATACTTAAGGAGGTCTCCTGAAATTTAACTATAAAATATGCCTGCGCATCCTTCACACGGCTGCTGTGTACCAGTTACCACAAGCAGACCAGCTCCCAGAGATTAGCTTTCTGCTTCCTCGGCCTATACTTGGGAAGAGTTATTAATTATCTCCACGCAAGGAATGAGGGGAAAAACGCCTTCTATTAGTGTTCCATGGAATAGTTTTGCATTTCACTAGCATTCATTGATCTTTAACTTTTGATAAATAAAGCCATTATACCTATTTCAAGACATAATATTTTGGCATTAGATTTAATAAATACTACATGTCTACTTTCTTGAGTTAGTTTCTTATTTATGGTTTTTCTTTTCTATCCCCCAGTTTTTATAGGAGCTTATTAAAAGTATTACCTGAATTTCTCTAAAACCCCAAGCTTGCATATGTATTAAAAATCATTATATTTATTTATGGCCATATTAATTTGAATTTCAGTTCTTATGTTTTGAAGATCCAGCTATTCAAAGCCTGAACACACAGAACTGTTATCCTCAGTGTCTTTTTTTAAGTCAACATTATCAGTTGTTGACTTACGGGACGCCACATTTCTTGGTCAGGAGCTGCTGCCTTGGTACCGGCCATTCGGATAACGTCCTAAACGGATGAAGCTGCCCCACTTTCCTTTGTCTCTGATCGACTTTAATTCTACCGTAAGCTCTGAGAAAACATTCTTACCAGTTATACTTTGCAGTACTTCAAATAATCACCCACTTACTTAAGTACACGTTCAGCCTGGACCAAGAGGAATATTCCCTGGCTGTCCTGTGTCAACAGTTGCCTCATTGTTACAGTTCCCTGTCACACACTGACATTCAGAGACACCGTGGACATGTGGATCCATTCGTCAGCTGCAGATGCTGCTTCTTTCCACTCCTAAGTTATACTCACAGGCAAACTGAAAAGCCAGTATCAGTAATGATTGAATATGATACCATGTTAAAATTAATCAAAACTTACGATTACAGTAAAAATAATTTTGCAAATGGAAAGGATAATTCAAGCCATAGGCAGATGCTTAGTTAGGTGAATGGGGTGGTAACAAGTGTTGCCTAGTGGTGAGTGGAAGCTGATCCTTAAAGGTTTTAAAGACTAAACAGGAACTGAAGTTTTCCCCACAACTTTCTCACCTTTTCAGAATATGTCTTTTGGAAACAAGGATGTTACTTGTTAAGTAATGTTTTCTTCAACATGCACACACGTTTCTACAATGATTCAGGAATGTTGCGCATTACAAAATGAAATTAGTTTTTAAACACAGAAGTGAAATGAGGTTGATGCCAGGCCATGTTAATGTTTGTTACCCAAAAAATACTGAAAGCAAACTGTATATGTAAATCTGAGATCTGCCAACTTTTAAAAATGAACTTTTAAAGTTTTTTTAAGTCAAAGTGAACTCATTTGTGTAAAATATTTGTACCCATATACATAGAAAAACCAAAGAAAATAGTCAAACTACTACCAGATAGTTGGGTTATATGACTATGGAGAACGTTGTCTTTTTTTAACTCCTTTCTGTAATATCTGAATTTTTATAGTGATGATATATTGCTTTTATAATAGGGGGAGGGGATCAATAATCCTATTTTTTTAATGCTAAAGGAGGAAAAAGTCTAATAAAATGAAAGTGAGTGAGAGCTGCCCACAGCCAACGGGGCTGGGACATACCAGGAAGACTCACAAGGAAAACAGCCCCGGCTCCCAAACGCTCCCTAATGACAAGTCAGCCAGGCACTTGAGCAGCTTCGGAGTCACGTGGTTCCACACAGAGCCAGACATGGGCACCACGGGCCGGCATTCCCAGGGGGAGGGCTCTACCTCCGCTAGACGCAGAGGTCACCTGCCCCAGTCCTGGGAGAAGCAGTCAATCTAGATGAGCCCACGGAAAGCCTGGTGACATCAATGAAGAGCCACTGCTGGTTTAACAAACCACTAGTGACATTTCGACCTCTCTAGAAATCATAGGAATTCACAGGAAGACAACAAGTCATTACTCTTCACCTAGCAAGAGCAGAGTCTGGAACGCTGGTGAGGGTGGGCCGAGACCAGCACTCACTCATTGCTGCTGGGAATTATTTTATCACAAACTGCTTTGGAAAAGCAATGTGGCGGTATGTAACCAATCGTTTTTAAATGTTCATATCCTTTCATAATTCCATTTCTAGAAATCCACCCTAAGACAAATAAACATAAAATTCTTTATTATCAAAGATATTCAGTGCAATGTGATTTATTAATTTTTTTTTTTTAAGGAAAAACCTGGATGCTGTCCAACAATGGTTAGAATGGTAAGTTGTGATCCAGCCTCTCAGTGGGCATTATGTGGCCATTAAAAACAATGTTTATGGAGCATTTATAGTAACACAGAGAGAACTGTTTATGTTACCATGTTAAATGATACAGTAGGATATAAAGTTGTATATAAAACACAATTTTAACTACATAAAAATTCACGTAAAACAATTGGGAAGAAATGCTCTAAAATATTAAACAGTTCCCTGTGGATTAGTCAGGCTGTGAGTGGGGTTCTTTTATCTTTTAAAAAATAATTCTGAAAAAGTTTCTGATTTACAGAAAAGTTTTAAGAAAAATACAAAGAACTGTCACATTCTCCTTGTCAGGGTTTCCCAACTGTTAACACTTCTCCATATTTGCTTCATGGCACGTGTGTGTACACACGCTTTCTTTACAAACACATGGTATATATCAGGTTGGCCAAAATGTCTGTTTAGTGTGTCCCATAAAATAAGAGACACATTTTTCATTTTCACCAGTAACTTTATTGATTTGGGTATTTTGAGTATGTCAGCTACCTGCCACTATTGGCTTCTAGTAGGTAGAGGCCAGAGGTGCTGCTGAACATCTTCCAATGCATAGGACAGCCGCACAGCAAAGAATTATTTGGCCAAGATGTCAATAGCACCAAGAAACTTTGCAAACCACTTTTGCCATGCTTGATCAGTCACAGTACCTTCTCCATACACTGCACAAAACTTTTTTTGCATTTCAGTTGCATTTTTACCTTTCTTGAACTAATAAAGCATAACATGCAGAAAATGTTGTGTATTTTCTCCCATCTTCAATATTAAAATCACTGCACAAAAATCCACCAATTTTGATAAGTTTTTTTTAATGCACGCTAATATGACAGCTGTCACAATACAAACTAACAAAATTGTTTCAAATGAAGTTAAAGACAACTAAGCACTACTAGAAGAGCCATAGTACAGAAAACACTGGATGAGCTTTTTGGCCAACCCAATATAATCATTGTTCTTTTCCTGAACCATTTGAGGGCAAGCTGCAGATATGATATCCCAGTACCCCTAAATACTCCAGAGTAAGTTTCCTAAACACAAGGACACTCTCCAACATAACCTTCCAGGATGAGGATGTTAACATTGGCACAGTATCACCATCCAATGCACACCCCATTAAAACTTCATCAACTGTCCCAAGAACATCTCTTTTTCCCTATTGATCCAGGACCCAGTCTGGGAATACACCTTGCATTAACTGATACGTCTCCTGCAAACCACAACATTCCCCCTCTTTTTCCCCATCTTGTGTGTCTTTCCTCGAAAATTGTGTTTTATTTATTTAAGAGCACAGGCCTTTCACTGTTTAGGGGATCCCTCAAGATGAGGCTGCCTGTTTTCTCATGAGGAGACTTGGGCAGAAATAGCACAGAAATTAGGCTCCATTCACACCAGGGGGCCTGTGATGTCTACCTGCCCGTCGCTGGTGAGGTTAATTTTAATCACTTGCTCAAGTCAGTGTCTGCCAAGTTTTTCTGTCAGAAAGTCACTGTTTTCCCCTTTGTAATTGATAAATATTTCCTATAGATAGTCCAGTATTTCACCAATATCCTACTCTCTAAACATTCACCACCCAGTCTCAGCAGCAACGACAACTCCAGCAGGAATCAACAAGCATCAGTAGGATGGTTGCTTAATGTTGATTTTTCTGATATTTCCATCATTCCTTATACATTTATTAATTGGCCACTTCTTGCAAGAAAGAGCTTTTTCATCTCTTCTATTTATTCATTTAGTTAATTATATCAATATAGACTCTCATGGATTCCTATTTCATTCAATGTGTTTTATCCAATACAATTATTTATGTTGATGTTCAAATTGCCCAAATCTGATCATTAAGGGCCCTTCCTAGCTGATCTCTGTATCCTTCTTATGTTTTCATCATTCTATGAACACTTCCTTACTTCCTGGCACAAGGTGTTCCAGACTCATCTTGTCCTTTCCCTGCTCCATCTCTGGAAGCAGCCAATTCTCCAAGAAGTCCTGGTTCATTTTAGTGGAGAATGGTGTTTATGAATCAAGATCTGGGGGCTTGGTATGTTCATCAATACTAGGATCTTATTGCTTCTAGGCCCTCTAGAAACCAACAGATGCATGTACCTATATAAGTATATGTATACACACCTATAGCTACACATATTTACATGTAACTGCATATATGTATTTAAATTCATGGTTTTAATGTGTGCATAATATTTATATACATATATAAATGAGGTCATACAGTCTAGCACCTCAGGGTCCTTTCTAGCTTTCTCCCATTCCATATTTGCAAGTCACTTGTCTAACAGGAAGACACCTGGCTCCTGTTAGCCTCAGTTTATTAATTTATTAGTTCACCAGCCAATCTCCCAACCACACAGTGATCTTCTCTGCCCACCGCACCTGTACACGCTCCATGTCCTCCACCACCCGGCTCACCAATGCCTCTGTAAAGCCCCCAACACCCCACTTCCTTAAAGGGCAGGCGTGCCAATCCTCTGCAAAATACTGTCTTTCTGTATTGTCACCTCCCGCATTTTCCCTTTCTTTTGTTTTGTGTAACATAAAAGCCACTTAAGACATAACACCTGTCCTCCTGAGGAGGATGCATACTAACGTGTCTCTCATGGTTACTGCACGAATTCCCGACAGGTGGGGGAACACTAGGGTTAGAATGGTCCCTCCCTGTGGGCCTCCTTGTCTAACCCCTCCCTCCCTCTGCGCCTACCCCCACCACAGTCTGCAGCTTCCAGGATGGGGCCTTTGTCGGGGCCCCTCAGCTGCTCGAGAGGGTCTCTCTAAGGCCCGCTAGCCCCCTCCCAGGGACCCCGAGGCTTCTCCTCAGCCACAGGAGCACCTCCTCTCTGAAGGGGGAGCCCCGCAAGCCAATCCTCTTCTTTCTCATCCTCAGACCCAGCACCACACTTGGTCCAACCCAGTGAGAGACAGCGCAGGCACCAGCACAAAAGGCACACAGGTCTGCCTGAACAAAAGGGGCTTCTCTCTTCCAAAGCTTGACTGTCAACATCGCTTATAGATGAGCAGAAAGCCACAGAAAGAGGGCAGCCACAAGCAATGGCAAGCTCTGGAGTCAGAACCTGAGGGTGGGGGACAGTTGAGCAAATAAGGCCAGTTGGGATAGGCTACACAGCAGTAGCCAGAGGGGTCCTTAACCTGCCCTGCACCCAGGCTACCCTGAGCAGCAGAGGTCGCCCAGCACAGGGTCCAGTCCGCAAAGGAAGTTCAGGGAGTACTAGTTCTCTCCCCTCCTCTCAACTCCTCCGCCTCCAGGGGAAAGCTGGTGCCAGGGAAGGCGGGCACGCTCAGCCTTCCGCGGCTGCCACGGGTCTCTGGGAACGCCCATCCCAGCCTCTTCCTCCCTCTCCTCCAAAGCTCTCAAGGACCCAGCAGGGCTTCTCTTGTTCCTCCCTCAGAGCCCACTGGCCCACCTCAGAAGAGACCAAAGCCAGCGCCCATCCCCCTCTCCTCAGACCACTCCAGCTCCTTGCATTTTACCAAAATTAAAATGTTTGAGGGCCACAGACTCACCAAGATTCCTAGAGCTTAGGGGGCGCCTCAGGGAAAACGTTGTCCAAGGCTCAGAGAAGGATGTGACCCGTTCCAGGATCAGATGGTCATCGAGCTGGAACCAGATGCTGGCTCCACGAGCCCAAATCCAAAGCCGGGGATGGGTGGGCCCAAAACCTGGCCTTGCTCAAACTAGCTTTTAGGAGACCTGGGCTCAGCCAGGGGTTTCTGCACATGCTCAGGAACAAGAGCGGCAGCAGCAGCAGCACCTGGGTGCTTGTGAGAAACACAAGTTCTCAGACTCCACCCCAGACCCATGGACTCAAAATGTGAGTTTATCAAAGTATAGTTTATCAAGCCCACAAGGTGACTGAGACCCACTGTCCTGGGCCAATGGGTCCGTTAAAATCACCTAAAGAGACTTTGAAACACACCAATGCCAGGGCCCAAAATGCTAATTTAATTGATCTGTGCTGACCCACACACTTGTAGTTTTAAAAGTATCCCAGCTGATTCTAAGGTACAGCCAGATTGAGAACTCCCAGATTAACCTCACTCACCTGAACTTCTCACCCTCCATGCTCTCAGGAAACGAAGCTGGAAGGACACGTAATACAGGGGCCAGGACTGAGTACATGCCCTGCCAGAGCCAGCTCCTTATCCCTTCATTTCTTACCTATGGGCCCTGTGGCAAATGTCCTCTCTGCGTCCCTGTAGGGGCTCGGCCTCCACTTATTTACACATTCATTGGGTGATTCTTGAATGCCCTGACTGGGGATCGAACCCACAACCTTGGCATATTGGGACAAGAAAAGCCTTATATTTATATTAAAGCAATGAGTCACATTATAGGAGAGCATGCAAAATTCACATAAATTTAAACAATAAAACAAGAGACTCTTAATTTTTTTTTAAACATCAAGAAGGTTACTCCTGGCCAAATGCCCAGGCACTCAAGGTGCTACACTAAGTCTGCTTTGCCCTTGGGGATGGCCACCTTAGAGCAGCCACTGTATTACTCTTTCAATATAGTGCACTCTACAATGCCACCCTGGCTGGTTTGGCTCAGTGGATTGAGCGTCGGCCTGCGAGCTAAGTGTCGCTGGTTCGATCTTCCAGTCAGGGCACATCAGAGAAGGAAAACTCTGACTCCAAAAAACCTCCGCTGCCTTGCGGCATACCTCTTCAGGGGAAAGGCTAAGGGAGTAAACCCCGACAGAAAATCCGGAGCCAGAGTCCCTAAGGCGGTTTGACGTTGTAGTCAACACCGGCAACTCCTGCGGCGCACCTGAAGCCAAGCTGTATTGACTCCGTCTTTCCCTTGGACCCTTCAGCTGCGAAGAGAGGGGGGGTCTGCTGCATGGGCAACAGCAGACCCTCCATATCACCCTGCCCAGGCTCTGTAGCTTCAGCTTCACTGGAGAGGACACTCCAGCGACATCGCAAGATGTCGATTCAACACGGGAGGAGACAGATACCGTGTCACTCCCGAGTCGGACTGCACAGCCATTCTCGGCAGTGCAGATAGACTTTTAAGAAGCTACACCATCGTCTCTCGAGATGGACGGCTGCCGATACGATACAATACGATACAATGCCACCACCTTCAGGAAGCCTCCAAGGATTGATCACAAAAGGTTGGTAGCCACTTCTTCAGCCTCCCTCTCAAAAATTCCCTGGGCTCTCTGGCCTCACTCACTGTTCCTGGCCCTAACATGCACAGCTCTGTAGGCATATTTGTGACACAGACCCTGTCTGAGACTCATTGGTCAGCAGTTACAGCCTGGGCTCCTGGATCAAGATCATAGCTTGTTCAGTTGGTATTTGAATGGGACTGCATGGGGTTTGGCATGTTACAGTTGAGGGTTCAAATCTTGGCCCCACCAAGGACCAGGGATATATTCTTTCATTCATTAACTACTGCCTGAGCACCTGTTTTGTGTCAAGCACTGTTCTAGGCCCTGGTGATACAGCAGCATGTCAACCCTGTGTTTTCAACTTGGTCTCATTGCCACTCCCTTCTATACTCTCCTCTGCAGAAGGAAAGCCAGAACCCCATTTCCCAGAATCTCCTTCCCTATATGTTTCTGAGTTAGGCTGTCAAGGAAAGATATTCAAAGGAGATGTGGAAGTCCAAAGAAAATCCGTCATTCTATGGAGCAGTTGCAGGCTGACACACGGGCAGGTAGTGGGCATGAAGTTTACATCAACTTCCAGGTAAATGTCTGCAAATTACTTGTAGGTGAGTAAGCCAGCAGCTTCCTGGAAGTTCTGTAAAATTTGCAGCAGCTTCTGGACAGGCCCTTGAGAATTACTTTCCTTGTTGCAACAGACTGAAACAGTTGGCAACCAACCCCAAGCCCTTCTCAATATGCACGGTGGCCTCCAGGTGAGTCCTTGAGAACCTCCCACTTTCCTACAGACCACCAAGGGCTCCCTGATCTTGAGTCCTGCAGCCCTCCCTGCAATTGTGTGAACACCTCTAATTCCACAGATGAAAACCCTTTACACGTGGAACCAATAGAGTAGCTTCTGTTTACTGACCAAACCGTGGCTGAAAGCAACAGTCCACCAATCAAAGACCCTGTCCTCAGAAGAGCTTGTATCTCTAGCGGGCTGAAGCAGATCATAAACAATGAAAGCAATAAATAAAAGCTACTTTGGTTGGGGTGTTCAGAAGGTCACTCTCTGAGGATGGGACTTTTGAACTGAGACCTATATGATCCTAAGGAGACAGACATGGGAAAATCCAGAATTTTCCAGCCAGAGGGAAGAGCACATCCAAAGGCCTTGATGAAGGTGGCATGTCCAAGAAATAGCAGGAGGCCTTCACAACTAAGCAAACTAGTGAAGCCCCACCCACCCCACCTCCAAGCCATCATTAGTACCTAACCTCCTCTACTTCTTCAAGAACCTTTACTGTCTGCAATGACCTTACTCAGCTCTTTGTTTCCTGGACTATTGTCCATCCACCCCCATTACAATATGCATCAAGCGTACGCGTGCTGGGACAGAGCCATGTCTTATTCAACACTCTGTCCCCAGTGCCTGGCACAATACCTGACCACTGGATGTTTAATGTTTGGCAAATGAACCAACAAGTGAATAAACTGTAATGGGAACTCCAAGGAGGGAACATTAACTCTGCAGGGGCTGGGAGGTGGAGTGTGAAGGATTTTCTTACTGACAATATTTGTCGGCCTCTCTGATAAAAGAGAACAAGAACCAAGTGAGCATAAAAGGGGCCTTTGGCTTTGTACTTCTGACTCTGTTTATCCATGGACTGTGTTCAATTTGGCTCAGTGTGATGCAGACATTCTCCCAGGCATTAAATGGAAAGGAATTTCAAGGCCTCATTATTGTTTGGCCTCACACAACATAGCTCTCCTATGAATAGAAACCAGCTAAGTTTCAAAATCAGAAATGCTTCAGGTGTGTGGGGAGAAGAGTTTTGATGGGGAAAACATTTGTATTTGCATCAATATACTCTTCATGAATGACAGTTAATACATACATAGACAAACATTTTTTAAAAGATTTTATTTAGTTAGTTTTAGAGAGAGGGGAAGAGAGGGAGAAAGAGAGGGAAAGAAACAGCGATCAGTTGCCTGCAACCCAGGCATGTGCCCTGACTGGGAATTGAACCAGTGACCTTCCAGTTTGCGGGACAATGCCCAACCAACTGAACCACACCAGTCATGGCGACAGGCATACATTTTTTAAAGCCTGAAACATTTGTCTGCTTATGTTGCCATGGTGACACCCACTATCCAGGATGGGACCAAAAGATGGAGCAACTGAAATCAGCTGCAGTCAGGTTGCTAAGGTCTCATCTTCCTCATGGTCCTTCCCTTCCCCTCTCTGCTCCTGCAGCCCCAGTTTCCCATGATAACTGAGGCACAGAGGACGTGGTTGGTAACCAAAGTGGCCTTTTTACAACACAAATCTGATCACATAAGTCTCCTGCTCTACACCAGTCAGGGGCTCTTTTGTTTCCACTCTAAATGAAATCCAGACTCCTTCTTGGGGTCTGCTACGTCCTGCATGAGCTTCCCTGCTGACCACGACAGTTCACTGCCCTTCGGGCCTCTGCCAGAAGCTTCAACCAGCCAAGGGCTTTCCTTTCTCAGTGCCTTTTCACATGCTTTTCCCAGCTGCCCAGCCATGGTAGGTATCTGTCACCTCCTGGTATCAGTCACCTCCCTGGTCACCCTGTATGAAGTTGGTCACTCTGGATACACCCTCCTAGGATGGTTTTCCTTTCCATCCTACCTGCAGTACACAAGTATACAGTCATTAGTTCACTCTCAGCATCTTCCACTGAATTATATATAAACTCTTTAATGGCAAAGTCTTTCTATTTGTTAACTCTTGTAATCCATTGCCTAGCTCAGTGCCTGGCATGTAGTAGGTACTCAATAAACATTTGTATTGAATTAATTGGCACCCATCTCCTCCCTAAGGAAAGGAAGGAGATTAAGGAGCACCATCTCCTAACCCAAGGGTGGAGGAAGGGAACAGGGAAGTGGGGGTACCCAAGGGCCTTCAGGGAGTCCCAGCCCAGCCCAGCCCAGGCTGAGTAGATAAAGAAAGATTCCTGGCATGTTGTCCAGACCCTGGGGAGGCCACTGCTGCCACCCTGGGACAGAGCTATCCATGTTGGTCCCTCCTCAGCTGGTCGCTGGAGTTGGGGAGCAGCTGCCTATAGTCAGAAGCAAAGCAAAACCCATTTCCTGGTTAAATTCCCTAGTGCTTGGAAAGCATAGTCATTCTCCAGATCCTTTTCGTCTTAATAATAATAACTAGGATTTATCAGCACATCCTCTATGCCAGAAATTGTGTGGAAAGTACTCTACAAGTACCTTATTTAATCCTCAGTCCTATGAAGTTGAGATTATTATGATCCCCATTTTTCAGAAAAGAAAGTCTCAGGAAGGTTGGGAAGATTGCCCAAAGTCAACCGGCTACTAACTTTGAAGAGCTTGAGCTCTTACCCAGTGAGTTAGACTCTCTCTCCTTAAATATAACCTGTTTCCTTTTCCAGCCAGCCTCCTGACTCCCCATCAGGCAGAGGAAAGCCTGATGGCCCATCACTAGGAGTAGTTGGGGGTGAAGGGTGTGAAGCACAGTTGAAAAGGCTGGGTGTGTGACCTTACTGAGGAGGTTCCTCTTTCTGTGGGAAAGTTTGGGGGTGAATTAGGATGATGAAAAGAATATTAAGCAAACTGGAGAACAATAAAACAATGCTGAAAGTATTCGATGTTGATGGTAGCTGCCACAACAGACACATCTTGAAATCTCAGTGGCTTAGCACGGAGTGATTTATAGCTCATCCACCTCCCAGGCTTGGCTCTCCTCCAAGCGGTGACTCGGGAGCCCAGGCTGCTTCCCTCTTCCAACTTTCCCATCCCAGAGCCCCTCGCTGCGCCTGCGTGGAGGGGAGAGTCAGAGCGTGGAGAAGGCCTCGGGCTGCCTTGGGCTAAAAGAGCCGTGTCACTTCCAGAACGTCCCCACATGGTCCCAGCTGCACTGCAAAGGACGCTGGGAAATGTAATCTCTCATGTTCCTGGGAAAAGACAACAGGGGATGAACACATAGCATTTTTCTACCATATTGTATAAGAAGTCAAATATAATCATTGTACCTCATGTGATTCAGCCTAGGGCAATACTTACATAGTCATAATAAGGCAAACACTGGATATTGGTTTAACCAAAAATCACAATGTAACTGTATCAGGAGTATGAAGAAAGCAGAAGTGAATGCAGGGTTGCCAGTGCTGGGTAAAAAGAAAATAAACATTTTTTTTTTTTTTTTGTAGGAGGTCAGTAGATAATGTAGAAAAAATTTTAATCATGAAATGTATTTCATATATTCTTATATATGTTCATATACATAGACTTCACAATATATGTAAGTTGAACCACTATGCTATATACCTTTAACTTACAGCGATGTATGTCAATTATATATCAATAAAACAGGGATGGGGGGCTGGAAATAACATTATAAATAAATTATTTAGAAATATGGTAGAAAACGCTGAAAGGAAGTCTTACAGAATTTAAAGAGTTTAATTCCAGGGAGCTGAAATCAGAGGTAGGGTATAATACTGCACTATTTTAATTTCTTAACCAGGTATTCATTTTACCTTGATAAAAATAAAAAAATTCATTTCTAAAGGGAAAAACAAAGAAAGATAATATTATTGTTTCCCTGCTGAGCAAAGGGCTCAGCAAACACCAGGTCTGACACATGGCAGAGGCACAAAGCAGAAACCCAGAGGCATGGGTCTAGCAAAATATGCACCGTCTCCCGGCTCTTGTCAGCCCTTGGAGAGAAAGGCTGGGCCCCAGGCACATCTGGACACACCTTAGGTTGTGCTCCCGGGAGGGGCCCTAGTGTTAGGTTGGCTGGGTCACGCAGTGGGAACAACCCACAACCTCAGTGGCTGCATGCAACCCAAGTTTCTTTCTCACTCGTGTTCCTGTCCCTTGAGGGCTGGGTGAGTGGCAGTGCTCTGTCCCACGGAGGCGCTCAGGCACGACCCTTAAGGAGGCCGCTCTGTCCCGGAGCTGCACTGCAGGTAACATGCGTACAACTCGGTGGCTGCAGCTGGGAAGAGGCAGCTGGGGGGTGGTGACCTGCTCCTGTGCACTTCAGCCCAGAAGAGACACAGGTCCTTTCCTCTCCCAGCCCATTGGCCAGAACCACACAGTCCCATCCAATGGAAATACAGTCCTCTGGGTGTCCAGGGAAGAGGAAAATGAGACTTTGGTACGCACTCGAAGTGTCTACACAGATCTTGATTTCCTGTCACCTGGCACCTTTTAGAGGAGTTGGGAGGAGGCAAGGACCCCCTGCCTGCACTGCAAGACTCAGAACTTTACAGTCAGGGTTACAGCCTTCCACCAGGGTCAAGCTGTGGACATGCTGTTTGGTCTCTCCCCAATACCTGGGCTGTGACCTGCCATCTGGACCCACTATAACATGAAATGGGTGATTATTTCAAAGCATTGGGGTAATGGAGAAAGGTCACAAGGCTCAAACACCCAATCCATTCCCACGCCTTTAAGGAGGACCTCATCAAACCAACCACAAACACCACAAGCCAATGGATAGAGGAAAATTTGACACAATTTTTAAACCACAAGCAGCGTTCCCTCTCAAGACCCACCAGGTCCTTTCGAGCCCAGGTTCCCTTTTATTGCTCTCAGAGATGGCATGAGACCTCTGTGACTCAACACCTCATTAGCAAGCTCCCTCATCTCCCCTTTGCACCACTCCAGAAGTCATCGCCAGCCTGGGTAAACAGAGTCCCCATGGTCCTGTGTGTGTGTGTGTGTGTTGGGGGTGGGGAGTGTATTCTAGGTATTTCTCCATGTTTAAAATATTGCAAGGGCTGTTGATGTCAAATTGGCCCAAGGCTTCTAAAACAAGCAAGCAGTCAATCTGGTCAGTTTCCATCAATATAAAGATTACCCCAGAGCCATATAAGTGTCCTAGAGACGTGGTGGTTATAACAATGAGAATAATGACAACAGCCAACCTTTACTGAGTGTGCCGGGCACACAGCGTTTTATTAATTTTAACTCCTTTGGCTCTCCCAACAGCTCAGAGAGACAGAACTTATTGTCACCCCCATTTTACTGAGGATGAAAGAAATTTAGCAATTTCCCTAGGTTTACACAACTAGGAAGTGGATGAAGCAGGATATGAACCCATGCAGTCTGGCACTGAAGCCCAGGATTTGGAGTTCTATAAAACTGAAGTTCAAATCCTGGCTCTGCCACTTCACACACATTCCTTAAGAAAATCATTTCTAAAAAAAAAGAAATTCAAACACACACATACACACAAAGAAAATTGTTTCTTATCTTTGAGTCTCAGTTTCTCCCCCTAAAAAATAAGCTCTGGTTTCTCCTAAACTGGGGGCATTAATATCTATTTCTCTGGAGATTGTTGAAGATTAAATGGGGCCCTGGCTGGCAAGCTCAGCTGGTTGGAACCACATCCCGATACACCAAAGTTGCAGGTTTGATCCCCACTCAGGGTACAAACAAGAATCAATTAGTGAATGAATGCACAGATAAGGGGAACAAATTGATGTTTCTCTCTCTCTCTCTCTCTCTCCCCCTCAAATCAATAAAAATTTTTTGCAAAGATCAAATGGATTACTCCTTGTCAATTTCTCAGCACAGCCTGGCACATGAAAGTGGCAAGGCAAGCTCCTTTTGGCCAAGCTGCCCTAGACAGGAGTTCTTGGCGTCCTCATGAAGAACCCCTACTGCCCACCCCCAACTATGTTTTTCATCCATAAAACAGAGACTGATGCCGCCACGACTACCAGTGATGAGGCACAGCGTAGGTGCTAGAATGCTTTCCTCCTCCCTCTCCCCTCTGAACCTCGGGCATTGGACCACTTGCTGTTTCTCACTGTTACCAACCTTGGCCTCACACATTTTGCCCGGGCCTGTGCCTGGCTCTGCTTCTGGCACTTCTCCCCACGTTCTGAGTCAGACCAGGGTGGGGAAAGCTTCCTCGGCCTCAGGGGGATGGTGGAGAAGCACCTCCTGGCACAGCCCTCACCTGGGACTGGAAAGAGCAGAGAAGACTTAGCTGTCTGCTAGCGCCCGGATCTGGCTGGGGCCCAGTCTGCCTGTATCTTTGGAACATCACCTGGCATGGGAAACCACCTGATAAAAATGGGTCCAAGCAAAATTCAGTTTTACTTACCCACATCCACTTCAGTATTAGTCATCACTCGGCTTTTCCACCGCAGAGCCTTACCCATCCCAATGGTCCCCTGCCATCACCCTCCCAGAGCCACGGCCCAGAGTAAAACAACCTCCCTGCCCACATCTGGGAGTATGCCTAGAGACACCTAGGGCCAGGGATTCAGACTAAATTTTGAACCCCAAATGAGAAAGAACCAAGATGATTCTCTGAACCCTGAAATGAAAATCCAAAGACAATTATTTTTCCCAGACCATGAATTAAAGCCAAGTTTTCCCAGGAAATATCTAATGATCTATACTGACTGAGATCACGGACTCTGGAATCAGTAAAACTTAGCCTCAGCTTCCCTCTCTGTAGAATAAGGATAAAAATTACTGAGTCTGTTCAAGCTGCAAAAATACCATAAACTGGGTGCCTTTAAACAACAGAAATTTATTTTTCATAGTTCTTGAGGCTGGGAAGTTCAAGATCAATGCTCTGGCAGATCTGGCGTCTGGTGAGACCTTGCTGGCTCATAGCAGGCAACTCTCTACTGTGTCTTCACGTGGTGGAAAAGGCAAGGGAACTTTCTGGGGTCTCGTTTATAAGGGCACTAACTCCATTCATGAAGGCTCCACCCTCATGACCTAATCACCTCCCAAGAGTGCCACTTCCTAATACCATCACATGGGAGTTAGGGCTTCAACATATGACTTTGGGGTGAGACACAAATTCTCAGCCCCGAGCAGCACTTTACAAGGTTGGTTGTGACAGTCAAGGTGAGCAAGATCTGCACAGTCCCTAGCAGGTCCCTGCTGTAGATTCAGCTTCCGCCCCCAGTGCATCCTCCCTTTGTGTGGGAGGCAGTGTCAGAGTGGGAGAAACACAGCTTTGCCTTGAAAGAAACCTCAAATCCTGACTTCCCTCTATTTGACCTCCACTTGCTCACAGGGAAGGTGGGATCATAATAGCTCTCTCTCAGAGTGCTTGTGCAAATTAAGCAAATAAGGTTCTGTGTCCTCATCAAACATCTTGCAGTTCCCAGGGGCTGTCTCAGATGTGAGAGGTCAGGGTCTCGGTGGTGCCTGAGGGTGTCTCCCCTCCTCGGGCTCCAGAGACTCCTGTGACGGCACTGCACATTACAGAAACGCTGCAGACCCCGCTCCCCTCCCCTGCCCTGCTCCCCCAGCCTCTGGCCTACATGCGGGCACAAAGCACCACACCACTCCCCCGCACTCAGTGTGACACTCCGTCACAGGGGCGCGACTCTAGTCAGCTTATGCCTCCACTGCTTGAGGGGAACCTGCCCTCCCAGTTTTCACTCAAAACAGGACAAAGCCAGGAGACAAATAAGAGAGACAATAGTCAAACAGGGCTCAAAATCACTGCCCCCTCCACTGCTCAGAGGAGTTGTGACCAGATCAAGCTGTCATAACTGGTTCCTGCTGGTTCCTTGCGATGGGTTCTCTAGTGGACACGTCTGCTCCAGCTTACCAGACACATGTGACCCCAACCTCCCTGCAGGGTGGGACCGACCAGCACGACAAGTACAACAGTCCCCTTCACCACCACCAGTGAAACTTCCCAGTTGAAGGACATGAGACCCAACTGGAACACCCAGATGTTCTCTAAGCTGAACTGAACCTCTAGATGGAAGGAGGAATCATTTCAATGTTTTAAAGCAAACCTTTTATTTAAAAAATCATTCAACTTATGATCATGAGAAATATGAACATCCACTAGAGATTTGATGATATGAAAAATAATATTTATTTTATGTGTATGTGATAATGGTATTGTGATGATGTCTTTTTTTTTAAGTCATATGTTTTTAGAGCAACATACTGAACTATTTACAGATAAAGTGATATGAATCTTGTATTTGCTTCAAAATAAAACAGGATGTGGAATAAGTGGGTGGGAGTTCAGTTGGAACGAGATTGGCCTTGAGGTGATAAGTATTGAAATTGGGTGCTGGCTACATGGGAATTCACTACACAAGGCTGTCTAATTTTGTATATGCTTGAAATTTTCTATAACAAACAAACAAACAAAAAATGTCATGCCAATTGTTTTAAGGTGTCTACTACCTCTCAATGTCTGTGAGCCAGCCAAAAAACTGGGCCTTTGAGGTATACCAAGACCAGCTCTTACTTCTCTCAAAGTCTCTAACAGGCAAAATAACAGGTCACTCTCTTGCTCAAGGACCTTCCATGGCTCCCCACTGCCTTCACAACAGAACCAATATCCTTTGCCTCTCCTTCAGAACCTTCCATGCTCTATCCCAGTTGAACTTCCCACCAAGAATGCCAACCTCAGCAATGCCAGGCAGCATAGAGTTCCCTGAAAAATCCCATCTCTGCATTTTCCCATCTCCGAACCTTTGCTTACTCTCTTCCTTCCATCTGGAATTTCTTTCTCCTCATCTCTGTCAAAATCCCACATGCTACTCAAGGCCCAGTTCAAATGCTACTTCCTCCATGAAATCTTCCATAGTTATCAGTGTAACTCTAACTCTTCTCAATCCCAAACTGTCAGTGACTTATCAGAATAGAAGTTTATTTTTCCTTCAAGTAGCAGATCGAGGTAGGTGTTCCTGGTTGGCAGGTAGCTTTCTTCCTTGGGATGATTTCAGGAGCCCAGGCTCCTGCTGCCTGGTGGTTCTGCCTCAGAATCCTCTGCCTCCAGCCAACAAAGGAGAAAGGGGAGAGGACACACTCACATCTTAAAAGCTCCAGTCTAAGTGCCTCACATTTCACCAGCAAAAGCAATCACATGGCCACTGCCAGTTGCAAAAAGGAAATGCCACCCCGGCTTTGCCCTATACAACAGGGGGCACACATTCTTCACGGACAGTTAGCTGTCTCTGCCCAACTCCAGCCTCCACCCACTCATCCCTCCCTTCTCTAGGTCCCTACTGTGTTTCATGTGCTCCTAGGCAGTGGCACACACCAGAACCTGCATGTATGATGGTTGGTTCTACATGTGCATGTCTCCTTGCCCAGAGGACAAGGACTGTGCCTTTCATGGCCGCATCCTCACAACAGGCAGGACAGCGCTTGGCACACAGGAGGCACATGATTGGCACTGTTACATTGGATCACTCTGCTTTCCTTCTACATTCCGGGGTTCTTTCTGCCTAGAGGACCAGTGCTAACCAGCAGTACCTAATTCCCCTCTGCCTTGCACAGGGCTGAAAGCACCAATGCACTTTGCTCTACGTCTATAATAGGAAGTGGGATGGGACTTTCCTGCTGTCTCAGATGTTCAGTTAAAGACTCAAAGTTGAAAGTGACAGATAACCTCCCACATTCTAAAGAATGATTCTAAATACCTCTGCGCAGAATTCAGTAAAAGGTACTGAAACCAATGCAGCAACCATCATCCCCATGATCCTATATCAGCTGAAGAGTAGAAATGTGAAGTATTCACTGCAGAGAGGGAAAATGTAGGGGAGAAGTGCACAGGAGAAGGAAGGGGTACCCCCCACCAAGTACGAGGTTAGGTTGGGCATTTTAAAATCCAAAAGGAAATCACAATGATCAAAACTAATGACTATGGTTAAACTAAAAGTGACAAGAAAGCTAAGAATATCAGGCCTATGCAAAGAAAAAGAAAGTAGGAATCAAGATCCTAATATCAAACAAGTTGGATTTGGAGTAAAACAAAGAAATGAATGAAATAAAGAAGGGTTTCTTGTTATGTTAAAGGGTGCAGTCACAAAAAGATATTTATGCATCAGATAACAAAGTAGCATAAACTTGCATCTAAAACACATGTAAGCACATGAAAAAATAGAGAAATATTTGTGGTAAAATTGAAATGAGCTCTCTCAGTCCATGACAGATCAACTGGATAAAAAGTAAGGCCTGAGAAGACCCAAATAACATAACTAATGAAGTACATTTGTATCTCAAACCCCATACTCTAAAAAACAGTATGTTGTTTTTAAATTTGAATCACAAAAATTGACCACATGTTAGCCTTCACATTTTAGCTTTTTAAATATCAAAAAGTAGAAATAGCATAAAAAACATTCTCTAGAAACAAAAATAATAATGTAGTAATAATTAAACAAAAATTAACAACAGCAAATAAAATGACCTAATCAAAAAGAAAATTTAAAACTCTTAAATAATTCTTGGATAAAAAAATGAAACAGAAGGACTTCTGCTTTTAGTCAAAATGCCTTTAAAAAAAAACAGATTTTCCTTGGCTGGTGTGGCTCAGTGGATTGAGTGCCAGCCTACAAACAAAACTGTCACCGGTTCGATTCCCAGTCAGAGCACCTGCCTGGGTTGCGGGCCAGGTCTCCAGTTGGGGGCACGCAAGAGGGAACCACACATTGCTGTTTCTCTCCCTCTCTCTCTCCCTTCCCCTCTCTCTAAAAATAAATAAATAAAATCTTTAAAAAAAAAAAGACCAGATTTACCTCCTCCCTAAAGCAACCAGAAAACACGTTTTCAAGACAATGGGTGTCATTAACAAAGGACAATGATCCCTAGGTAGCCGTGTTCAGGGAGGGGCCCTCAAACTGAGCCAGGCACACTCCCTGAGTTGAAGAAATCCAGGCAGCTAGATTTCACAAGACAGGGTATCAGAGAGGAGAGGGTTATCCAAAGAGAGAACCCCAGAGATCTTAACTATCTCTTGACTTCACCTGCTTCTCTCCATCCTCACTGCCATCCTGAGCTCAGACCATCTCAGCTGTCATGAAGATTCCTGTAACACTCCTGCAATCTAATCACACTGCACAAGGAAACACGTCTGCCAGGCAAACACTTCTGTAGCTCCTCACTGCCATCATGATAAAGTACAGACTCCATATCTCTGCTAATAAGACCTCTTATGACCTGGCCCCTGACTGTTTTTTCAGCCTCTCTCTTCTTCCTCTCCCAGATCCCACTTCAGACAGCAACCAGAACACTCTATCATGCTCACTCTTGCCTCTCTGGCCTTGTGTTCATGCTGTTTCCTCTACCTGTTTTCATCTCTTCCCTTCTCCCCTTTTCCTGGCCAGTCCATTCAGATACCTCCTTAAGGTCACTTCCTCTGGGAGACTCTTGCTAACCCCACAAAACTGCACTAGGTACCCCTCCTGGAGGATCCCCTAGCTCCATGTCCCTACTCCTAACCCCGCGTTAGAAATGTGTCTGTCTCCTCTGCTAGACAATGAGCTGCCTGAGAGCCAGGCCTTGACCTTATTCACTGCTGGCTTCCCACCTCCTGGCACAGAGCCGGCACTCAGTAAACACTTGCTGAATTACTAACTGCCTTCATAAATGAACGACGGTCACACAGGTATCTTACAGCCGTCAGCACATCATCTGTCTGCCTCCGAAGTCCCCATCCTTCCTCTCCTCTGGTCCTCTTGAGAAGGACCAGGGAGAAGTTTGCCAGCTGACAGGGTGTGGAAGGTTACCTTCAAGGCTACCTTGTTGTTGTTGTTTCATTTTCAGTTGACTTCCACTTCCACGCTCCTAATTCATGGTTTCTAACCTCAGCTGCTGTTTGGAATCACCTCCGGAGTTTTAACAAACAACTGATGTCCAGATCTCACCCCGAGAGGTTCTTATCTGAGGGTCAGAGTGTCGCCTGGCTCCCCGGGTGATCCTAATCACCTGGCAAGGTTGCTGACTGCCCGCGTCGCTCCCTTTTCAGCATGGCTCCTGTTTACTCTTCAAAACCCGCTGCAAATGTCACCTCCTTGGAGAAGGCTTTCCAAGTCGTCACTCACACACCCACACACACCAGAGCTAACTGCTCACTTCTCAGTTCTGGCGTGTTGTGTACATATTCCAAAGTGGCCCTCATCACACTTCATCTCCACCCCGCACACGGGGGTGTCGACAGAGCGTCCCTGAGTACACAAATGCGTGAATGAGCAGCTTCCTGAACTGGACACCCTGCCTGAGGCCCCCCATCCCAGGCAGATGCCGGACATTAGCACGCAGTGGGCGGTGGTGCTGGAACACAACGGTCCCTCGAAACCAACTGGAAGGACGCTGCACTCAGAGGACTCACAGAGCGTCCCAGGGTAATTGTTGCTCCCCAGGAATTATGTTTAAAAACCAAAGAGATGCACAACAATTAAACAGAGTTTTCTCTTTGGCGCTTTTACAGCTGGTCTGATCAATTGGTTATAAAAAATCCGGAGCGATGAATGAAAGGATGGTCTGGAGGGAGCTTCCGACAGGAGGCTTTGAAAGCAGACGCACGGGTGTGCCGCATCTGGCCGGTGTCCTCAGTCCTGACTCCCAGAGCGGAGGCTCTGAAAAAGACTGCTCTTTCGCGCGGCACTGGAGGTTCACGAGTGCTTCAGCGATGCTCAGCTTACCTGCCGGCGCACAGCCATGTTGCAGGGCCCTCTCCTCGGACACCTCTTAAAAACACCTAGGAAGACTTCTGAAAATAACTAGCCCAGCCTCTCCACTGCCCTGCCCCATGCGGGTTCTGACTTAATTGGTCTCGGTGGTGGCCTGGGTGCTGGGAGCTGAAAGGCTCTTCCTCCCCAGATGACTCTAACGCACAGCTAGAAGCACTGACGTACAGGCTGTGACTTGAGGGTGCTGAAAATCCCACCTGGCCTAACACTCCCGCTAGATGTCAGAAGGGCCATCGTCAGAGGTTCTCAGCCCCAAGGCCCTACCAGGATTATCTGGGGAGCTTTTTAAGGAAAACAGGTAATGCAGCCCAGCAGCAGATTATTTTTAAGCCCCAAGTGATTCTAATGAGCTGCCAGGGTTGGGACCCACTGTGATAAAGCAACGTGTCCCCCAACTTGGGTGAGAGTGGGACTCATCTGGGGGGCTTGTTAAACATACCAGATTCTGCCCTGAAGATTCTACAGATCGGTGTGGATTCAAAGGAGATATTTTTAAAAGAAGCACCTACTTTGTTCTTCCTTTCCTGCTAGTAGCAGTCTCCCCAACTTGCCTGATCATAAGGATTTCCTAGGGCACTTATAAAACATAGAGATTCTGAAACCTTTACCAGGCCAATTGCCTGTGACTCTCTAGGAGAGGGACCCAAGGACCTGGTGCATAGCAAGCACCCTGGGTGACTCCAGAACCAGGCAGATGTGGGAAAACCAAGCTAAGGCATTGTACACCCTCAGAGGGCGTCTGAAATCAATGACAAGGACACCGTATGATTTCACTCATGTGGAATGTAATGAACAAACTGACCCAACAGGCAAAATAGAGGCAGACTCAGAGAGAGAGAGCAGGCTGGCAGCTATTGGGGGTGGGGGATGGGGGTGGGATTGAGGAAAAAAGAGAAAGAACTCATGGACACAGACGACAGTGTGGTTGGTGACTGCAGGGCAGGGGCACAGCGGAGGCAGACGAGGGTAGAAGGGGGATAGATGGTAATGGAAAAAATACAATAAAAAATAAACTATTTTAAAAAGTTAAATTAAATTAACAAAGAGGTAAATAAGTCACTTTGGTTTCTCACCCTCAAAGAGTTCTGAGTTCATTCAGTAAGTCAGTCAGTCAGAGTCAGTCAACAAACCTTTCCACACATCTGCTCCACAGCAAGGATTGCTGTCTAGGATACAGGTTAATGAGTTACGAGCGCCCACCTTTTCTCCAACCACGTGGGCCGGTCTGCCTCACCTGGCAGACCATCTCCAGTTCCTTCCCAAGAATCCAACCCTCCCACAACTCTCCTGATCCTTCAAGACCTGCTCTGAGCTAATTCTGTCAAGGAGCAGAATTGACCGCCACCCTCTGTGCTACCCCCCAACCCTGGACACACACCTGCCAGCCCATTTATAGTTATTTGTGCCTCTAGTCCGAACTCCCCCAGAAGACTGGGACTGTGGCTGGTTTATCTTTGTAACCCCTGTACGTGAGAGGCACACAGTGGAGGCTTATAGTTCATCAGGGCAAAATACACACGGACAGATACAGAGTAAGAAGTGCGAGGAGAGAAGTAAATACAGTATTTACAGTGGAAACACCAGCACCAGGGCCAGACACAGTGCTTTCTCCTATAGGAGACAGAGAGACGGACAAAACACAATCCTGTCCTCCCCAGTCTAGAAGGAGAGGTGGGGAAGGGACACTAGGTAAGTAGAAACAAGGTATCCCCAAAAGGGACACATCATTACTAATCAGGGAGAAGAAGAGTTTTGCTGTTGTTGTTGTTGTTTAGTTTTTCAATTACAGTTTACATTCAATATTATTTTGTATTACTTTCAGGTATACAGCATACTGGTTAGACAATCACATAATTTACAAAGTGTTCTTCCCACATCTATCCAGTACCCACCTGGCACCACACATGAGAAGTAGTATTTGAACTTGGACTGAAGGAAGGATTGTATATTTGAAAGAGCAGACATGGGAGGGCAAGGCACCCCAGGAGGAGGGAACAGTGTGGACAAAGGTACGGTAGCAAGAACCCGGGAGGCATGTCTAGGAGGGTCTTGAGAGAGGTGTGACCCACAGCCTAAGAGCAGAGTATCTGGGGATAGGATAGTCATAGGCAGGAGTCTGAAGGGACCCCATGCCTCTCTCATCTTCATGGCTCCCCAGAGTAGCCACCAGAAGAGCCTGTTCTCCCTTTGTTATTTCCACATTTGCTAGATTTATTTTTCTTAATTAATTCCATGTCCTCAGTTCCCACATTCTCAGTATTTGCAACATTTCCCCTGGGAGTCAAAAGTGTATCACATGGACGCTGACTTATCTGTGTAGAACAGCAGCTTGGCAGAGTTGCCTCCATGGGGTCAGCAGGTGGCTAAATAGTCTGGCTGGGGAGGCAGGACCTTGCATTGGTCTTGTTCATGGGATGAGTTCAAAGTAGATCACAGGATCCTTGAAGGAAGGGGGCTCCTTCTTTTCCTAGCCTTCTCTCCTGATCCCAAGGGCTGAGGCCAACATCATGTACCCGGGATCAGAGCTCAGTGAGCCCCAGGTGACCTGGGCCCAGGGCCCAGGCCCCAGGGTCCTGAGCGACTCTCGTGGAGAACTGTGAGCATGTCGGGCAGCCTCAGGCCCAGGAGAGGCTGAGGAGAGGGAACCAGAAGTCTGTTCTTGAAATCCCTGAGCTGAGGGAGAAAGAGGCAAGAGCACTAACCAAGATGGAGCAGGGGTCAGAGGTCTGAGGTCTGAGTAGCTAAAGATCATCGCAACATAAAAGGACAAAAGGACAAAGGGCAGAGGTTAGAGGTCGCCATTCAGTGAGGCTGACACAAGCTGTGTATTTCCCGGGATATTCCTGCAACAGAGGCTAGAGACTCAGACACCCCCCATCTTTAGTCGAGGCCCTAAGTGTGCTGTGGCTGCCTGTGACCCATGGGAGAGCTGGCGGGTGGCTGGGTGGCCGGGCCTGTGCCCCCTCTGTGGCAGCACTGCCCATGAGACAGACAATGCAAGGTACCTGTGTAATTTTCAATTGTCTAGTAGCCACATTAAAAAGTAAGAAGAAATAGGTGGAATTAATTTTATAGATAGATTTCATTTAACCCTATCTATCAAAAATTTCAATATGTAATCTATATTAAAAATTAGTAATAAGATGTTTGCTTTTCTTTTTTCAACTAAGTCTTAATGTACCTTACTTTTCCAGCAGGTTTCCAGTGCTCAATAGGCCCACGTGGCCAGTGGTTCCCATAATGGACAGGGCAGCTTTAGAATGTCGGACTTGGTGGCTTTTCTTGTGGATGCGAAAGAAATGAATATCCTCTCCTCAGCCAGGACCAGAGTGGAAGCAGTTTTTATGCCTGGCTAGAATGGTGTTCCCTTCTGTCCTCACAACCTTCATGTCCCTCCTGAACATAGTTGACAAAGATGTCCTTGCAGACAGAGAGTAGAAACAGATGTGGTACGCTCCCTTCTAGACTCTCCAGACCAGTCCCCATGTGTAGGCAGGTAGATATGTGGTAGGTCCCAAGACTCACTCAGTATTAAAAAAGGAGGGGCTTCTTGAAAAGACTGCTAAAGGGGAGGGTATAGTCGTCTGCATGGGCTGCCATAATCAAGTACCACAGACTGGGTGGCTTAAACAACAGAGATATGTTTTCTCATAATTCTGGAGTCTGGAAGTCCAAGATCAAGGTGTTGGCGGGGTTGGTTCCTTCTGAAACTTCTCTCCTTGACTTGTACATGCCTGTCTTCTTCCTATGTCTTCACGTGGTCTTCCCTGTGTGTGGTCTATGTACTGATCTACTATTCTTCTTTTTTTCTTTTTTTTAGCCCTGTTTTATTTTTATTTTTAAGATTTTATTTATTTGTTTTTAGAGAGGGGAAGAGAAGGAGAAGGAGAGGGAGAGAAACATCAATATGCGGTTGCCTCTCACGTGCCCCCAGCTGGGGACGTGGCCCACAACCAGGCATGTGCCCTGATGGGGAATCAAACCAGCAACCTTTGGTTCATAGTCTGGCACTCAATCCACTGAGCCCCATTAGCCAGGGCTGATCTTCTATTCTTATAAGGACAACAATCATATCAGGTTAGGGGCCAGCCTAATGACCTCATTCTAACTTAATCACTTCTTTAATCAGCCCTCTCTCCAAACACTACTGTCTTGTTCTGAGATATTAGGAGTTGGGACTTCAACATATAAATCTGGGGGGAACACAGTTCAATCCATAGCAAAGGGAAAACGCAGGGCGCTCTGAGATTAAATGCTAACCAAAAGTTCACAAGATTTTTGAAACCTCAACGGGAAAGGCAGAGAGTGGGCGGCGGGTAGAGGGAGCCTATATTTTAAAAACTTCAAGCAGGTCTTTATTTCACCAGAGTCAAATTCATCTCTGGCAAAGATAGCCTTTTATTTGAGGACAAATTCACTCTGCGTCTCCTGCAGTTGTTAAGATGTAAAGCAAATGCTCCTGTAGCTATGGCGACAGCGGAGACAGCTGTGGCTCCCAGGAACCAGGGTCCCTGCGAGGCTGGGAAAGGTTATCTGTGGAAGCAGAGCTGTACCCTGCAGACTGCCTGTCCTTTTGAGAAATGCTTCTCATACTAGGCATGGGTGTGGACTGTCCTGTCCCATCCAAGCACTTCTCACACTCAGGAAGTTGTGTAGTCATGTGCAGGCAACGCTCAGAGGGGAGAAGAAACTGGAGCAGGCCAGGCGTTCACCTAGAACTGGCGAGGAGACTGTGAAAATGACCTGGGCTGGGCTGTTGCCGTCGCCTCATGGTGCTATTCAAGACTGAGGCAGTGGAGGCTGGGGCTGGGTCACCGCATTTTCAGGTGTAACGCATGCTGTGTTCCCAACGCACCCAGAAGGGGGTGGAGTCATTCCCCCACCAGGAGTAGCTGTCCCCACTGTCAGCTGTCCAGGGAAGTGACCATCCTGCAATATACAATAGAGAATGGGGCTGCCGGCACTCATGGAAAGGGACAGAAATTAATATCCTCTGTGAATCTGCAGAATCTGCAAGCATATGGAACAAAAGCTGTGTGGAAAATTGCCAGGCTCTGTGACATGCCCACTGACCCAGGTCCTGTCCAGGATGGCTGAGGTGGCTAGTGACAATCAGGACAGAAGAGCTGAACACAAAAGAATTCCCTGTCACACACACACACACACACACAATACTCAGAGAGGAGAAGAGAACCAGGCTCAGGCTGAGTTGAGTACATCGATATTAAATGGTAAAGTGATCTCTTTCTGTAGCTACTATCTGGGGCTTGGGCCTGTTTGCTCACTTCTACTGGGCTGCAAGTTCCTGAAGGCCACACCTCTTACTCATCTTTTCTTTTCTTTTTTTTTTTTAATTGATTTGAAAGAGAGGAAGAGAGACATTGATTTGTTGTCCCACTTACTTATGCATTCATTGCTTGATTCCTGTGTGTGTCCTTACCACAGACTGAACCCACACCCTTAAGAGTATCAGGATGATGCTCTAATCAACTGACCTACACAGTCAGGGCTCTTACTCATCTTTGTATCTCCAGGATGATCCTGGCACAGAGAAGGGCCTCAATAATGACATAACACAAGATGCTGGAAGCCAAGCCCAATCCAGCAGAGAGGAAAGCTGAGGCACGAGGGCATTGGGCCATCACGGGTCAGAGAGGAATGCTGGGGAATGACGGATCATGGTTTTTCTCTGTACCTCCCAACAGAAACAGGTAGCCTGCCTCCCATCCTTGAATATGCATTTGGATAGGATTCACCTTCCAGAGAAACAATGTTGAACGGCCAGCAGAAAATTTTAACAGAAAAAAAAGGGGAATGGTTAGCAATAAGCATGTGTCCAGGCGAAGATTCTTTGGATGAAGAAGAAAAATAATCAAGAGCAAACCCCTGCACAGGGCCAGACCACCACGGCCTCCCTTTCCTGGCAGTGACGGTTTCTGAAAATAATTTCTCTCCCAGGAATCCCAACAATAAGGCCGGTACCGCCAGATTCTCCTTCGTGCACTTTGTGCAGCAGCCCGAAAGCCTACCAATCTCTCAAAGGTCACTGAGGTAAGCCAGGGTCCTGATGAGTCACCAGCTGCCTTTCTTGAGCGCCTTCAGGAGGCATATCGCCTTTATACTCCCATTGATCCTGAGGCACCTGAGAATAGGCGGGCCCTGAATATTGCTTTTGCTTCCCAGTTGGCCCCTGATATTCGAAAGAAAATACAGAAATTGGAGGGGTTTGAGGGAAAGCCCCTGACTGAGTTAGTAGAAATCGCCCAGCGCGTCTTTAACAACCAAGAAGATCCTAGTGTTAGAAACAAGGACATAGTGACTCCCAAACCAGTAAAGAGTCATTGGTAGCAAAGGGCAAATGTAATTAAAGGGTCTTAAAGGGCAAATGTAATTAGAGGGTCTCTAAGAAGGGAGTTGACAGCACTGGTATATCTACAAAGCACAGAAGGGGCATTTAGATAACCGTGTTAGATTGTAACTCCTGAGTAACCAGTAATGGAGAAAGGGGAAGAAGGAGAGGGGAGGGGGAGCTAATTGCGTTAGGGCGGGGAAGCTAATCGCTCTCACTTTAGGGCAAGAAAGATAATCACTTTAGAGTGGCAATTTTAGGGTGGAAAAGATAATCACTTTAGGGTGGCAATTTCAGGGTGGGGAAGCTAAGACTATAAAACCAGTTTCCTTTGTCTACTTGGGGCGCACATTCTCCTGGCTGTGAGGGTGCGCCCGGCTCTGTAGACTCGTGAATAAAGGCCTCGCTTTACTGCTTAAGTCCTGTGTCCCAGTTTTTATTGTGAGCGTTTCTCACACTAGGGAATTGAATAAAAGGATGGCCCGAGTCCTCCTAACCATGGCCGGAGAGCCTATGAAGAAAAGCAGCAGACCCAAGAAGGGCCCCCGTGCCAAAGGTCAAGGCAGACCAGACCCCACTTGGGTCAGAACCAGTGTGCTTTCTGTAAAGAGGAAGGCCATTGGAAGAACGAGTGCCCCAAACGGAAGACTTTGGCCCCCTGCACGTCAGTCCTGGTTCAAAGGACTCAGGACTGATGGAGCCAGGGCTCCGCATTTATAGGCCCCCAGGAGCCCAGGGTATGAATGCAAGTGGGGGGCCGATATATAGACTTTCTTGTGGACACCAGTGCAACTTTCTCAGTACTTCAAGAAGCGCACGGTCCTGTATCCCAGGAAAAGACGCCCATTCAGGGGGCCACAGCCAAGATCAATCATATCCATGGACCCAGGCTAGAATAACGGACCTTGGCGGCCACACAGTCACCCATTCCTTTCTTGTTATGCCTGACTGCCCGTTTCCCCTCCTGGGTCGAGACGTTCTCCACAAACTGAGGGCCACAATTTCATTCCATCAGGCGGAGCCGGAAGTGACCCTGGGCTTGCCCCTGCCTCAGTTATGGTCACTTGCCCGCTTGGGGAAGAATACCTCCTCTTAGTAGACCAGGCACACTCCCAGCCCTCGGACCTCCTGGCTCAGTGGCAACAAGACATACCAACAGTTTGGGCTGAGAACAACCCCCCCACCCCCACCCCACCCCGGGCCTGGCAGCTCATGTCCTGGCAGTTGTTGTAACTCTTTTAGGGAATGCGGTACCCTGTGGCAGAGGCAATATCCTATTCCAATAAAGGCCCGGCAGGGAGTTGTGGTTCATATTCGGCGCCTGCAGGAAGCCGGTATCCTAAAGGCCTGTAAGTAGGCATGGAACACCCCACTCCTCCCAGTTCAGAAGGCTGGCACTGAGGACTACCGCCCGGTACGAGATCTGAGGGAAGTCAATAAACGGGTTGAAACTGTCCATCCTACAGTGCCCAACCCCTATACTCTTCTCAGCCTTTTGCCTCCTGATCGGATTTTGGTTTTAGACTTAAAGGATGCCTTTTTCTCCATACCCCTGGCTCCAGTCGGTCAGCCCCTCTTTGCATTTGAATGGACTGACCCTGACACCAGGGAATCAGGTCAATTAACATGGACTCGTTTGCCACAGGGTTTTAAAAACTCTCCAACCCTCTTTGATGAAGAGCTCAGCAGGGATCTTGCCCCCTTCCGAGAGGACAATCCACACATCACAGTCTTTAAATATGTAAATGACATCTTATTAGCGGCCGACCTATCCCGTTGCCGGGAGGCAACGGAGGCACTACTAAGACTACTAGCCCACCCAGGGTACAGGGTGTCAGCCAAGAAGGCCCAGTTATGCCAGAAGGAAGTCAATTACCTAGGGTATACCTTGAAGGGCACATCAGAGAAGGAAAACTCTGATTCCAAAAAACTTCCGCTGCCTTGCGGCATACCTCTTCAGGGGAAAGGCTAATGGAGTAAACCCCGACAGAAAATCCGGAGCCAGAGTCCCTAAGGCGGTTTGACGTTGTAGTCAACACTGGCAACTTCTGTGGCGCACCTGAAGCCAAGCTGTATTGACTCCGTCTTTCCCTTGGACCCTTCAGCTGCGAAGAGAGGGGGGGTCTGCTGCATGGGCAACAGCAGACCCTCCATATCACCCTGCCCAGGCTCTGTAGCTTCAGCTTCACTGGAGAGGACACTCCAGCATCACCGCAAGATGTCGATTCAACACGGGAGGAGACAGATACCGTGTCACTCCTGAGTCGGACTGCACAGCCATTCTCGGCGGTGCAGATAGACTCTTGGGAAGCTACACCATCGTCTCTCGAGACGGACGGCTGCCGACGACCTTGAAGGAAGGTAGCCGGACCCTGTCCCCTAGAAGAATCCAGGCCATTTTACAGATCCCGGCTCCCACTACCAAGTGCCAAGTTCGTGAGTTCCTCAGGGCCATCGGCTATTGCCGCCTATGGATTTTCGGATTTGCAGAACTAGCTAAGCCTCTTTATGCCTGCACAGGGGGAACAAGAGAGGCCTTAGTATGGACTGAGGCAGAGGAAGGGGCATTTCAGGCACTAAAGGAGGCACTCATCACCACGCCTGCCCTGGTGCTACCAAGGCTTGACAGGCCCTTCCAGTTATATGTGGCAGAAAATAGGGGTATAGCGAAGGGGGTTCTCACGCAGTGCCTAGGACCTTGGAAGTGATCTATAGCTTACCTTTCTAAGCGGCTAGACCCAACAGCCACTGGGTGGCCCAGTTGTCTACGGGCTATAGCTGCCACAGCACAGCTAGTAAAAGAGGCTACGAAGCTAACGTTTGGACAGGAGCTACAGGTCATCACTTCACATGCCGTGGAGACTTTATTGAGAAGTACCCCTGACAGATGGCTCTCCAATGCGTGCATTGTACAATATCAAGTTCTGCTCCTCGATCCAGACCATGTCAAGTTCCTGCAGTCAATGGCTCTAAACCCTGCTACCCTCCTTCCAGATGATGACCCACACCAACCTCTCCATGACTGTGTTGATGTACTCACTGCCCTCACCAACTACCAAGCAGATCTCACAGACCTTTCTCTGACTAATCCTGATGCGATCCTGTACACTGACAGTAGCAGCTTCATCCAGGAAGGAGTCTGGTACGCTGGGGCAGCTGTTGTAACAAGCGACACCATCATCTGGGCCCGAGCTCTGGGGCCTGGCTCATCTGCCCAGAGAGCTGAACTCATTGCGTTAACACAAGCGCTTCGCTGGGCAAAGGAAAAGTGGGTAAATATCTACACAGACAGTCGGTATGCCTTTGCTACAGTACACGTCCATGGGAGCATATATCAGGGAAGAGGGCTTCTGACATCAGAGGGAAAACGTATAAGGAACGCCCAAGAAATCTTTGATCTCCTTGAAGCTATTTGGCTGCCGAAGCAGGTTGCTGTAATTCACTGCAAGGGGCACCAGGCAGCGCAGACACCGGAAGCCCAAGGAAATGCCTTCGCAGACCGAGAGGCCAGAAAGGCGGCCCTACGACCAGTGGGGCCCCTAAAACTCCTGACCCTGGTTCCATCGCAGGTGCTTGCCCGGCCCCCGGTATATTCAGCCAGGGATCAGGAAATTTCTGTCAGAATGCAGGCCCAGGACACTCAAGGTGGTTGGAAACACCTCCCAGACACTCGCATTCTAGTCCCAGAGGCCCTTGGGCGAGAACTAATCTGGCAAATTCATCAAAGCACTCACCTGGGGGGGACGAAGCTTGCTGAACTCCTCCAATCAGCTTACTTCATTCCCAGGTTGTTTCAGGAAACAAAGGAGGCCAGCCGGCGGCGGTGTCCCCAGTGTGCTGCAGTCAATCCAGCCCCCAAGGACCCCCAACCTCCTTGCCACCGCCTGTGTGGGGATGCTCCCGGAGAAAAATGGGAGATCGACTTCACTGAAATTCCACCAGCACGGAGAGGGTACAAATACCTCCTAGTCCTAGTAGATACCTTCTTGGGCTAGGTAGAGGCTTACCCCACTCGATCAGAGTCAGCTTTAGTAGTGACTAAAATGTTAATAAAGGAAATAATTGCTTGATTTGGCCTCCCTCTAGCCATGGGGTTCGATAATGGCCCGCTTTCATAAGCCAAATCACCCAACAACTCAGCAAAGCACTAAGTATTGAATGGAAGTTGCATTGTATTTACAGGCCCCAGAGTTCAGGACAGGTAGAAAGAATGAATAGGACCCTTAAGGAAACATTAACCAAGTTGAAATTAGAAACTGGCGGAGACTGGCTAGGACTCCTTCCCTTTGCCCTCTTAAGGGCTCGCTGTACCCCTTACTTCCAGCAGTTCACGCCCTATGAAATTATGTTTGGTCGTCCACCACCGCTCTTGCCTAAATTGGGACTAGACATTTCTGCTTCTATCACTAACCAGGAGCTTCTTAAGTCCCTACAGGCTTTTTCAGAGCGCACTCGAGACCTGCACTCCCTCCTTCGGGTGAATCGCCCTGTTTCAATCGCAGGGAATCCAGAAGGACCACTCGCTGAGCAAGGGGATCTCGTGTGGGTCAAGCGGCAGGACCCTGGAACATTAGAGCCACGGTGGACTGGACCTTACCAGGCGGTACTGAGCACCCCAATGGCAGTAAAAGTAGCAGGAAAGAAGTATTGGATTCATCGTTCACAGGTCAAGCCGGCCAGTGACACGGGCAAGATTTCAGAAGAATGGACTGTATGGCGCTCCGACCACCCCTTTCAGGTGCAGCTGCAGCGGTGCTCCCCTTAATCCTTTTCCTCCTCTCCCTTGACTCTGCCATAGGAAACCCTTACTGTTTAACCAACTACCCTGGCAAGTGTCTAGGACCACTGATGGGGCACTAGTAAGCCAAATCAGTACCCCGGGGACCCCAGTGTTTTCCTTTGACCTCTGCACTCTCCTCGGGAGCAAGTTGTACCCCGGTAGTTGGGGGCAAGGATGGGCTGAAAGACCCCCAAGTCCTATGGGCGCCCACCTCAGCACTGGAGTCCTTAACAGGGTAACTGGGCCAGGGTGCGGGACCCTACAGGGGGAAAGGAAACTACAATCAGTCCAAGTCTATATGTGCCCATTATCAGAGTCCCCCCAGTGCCAGAACCAAGGGGAATTTTTCTGCCCTAAGTGGGACTGTGTAACCTTAGCACCCTGGAAGAAGACGGACCCCTCCCTTGCTTTTGATCGTCCCCTAGTCCGAGGGAGTGCTCTGTGGGGGCTTGCAACCCTTTCAAGCTATGGCCCCGCACCCCCAGGCAAGATGACTGGGAAGGGGGAAGAACCTGGGGCCTGCGTCTCTATGTATCTGGCCGAGATCCGGGAGTGTTATTCACTATCCAGAAGCGCTGTCTCCCCCAACTAAGTCTCCCTGTGGGGCCCATAGCTGAACTAGGTCTTCCCTCACGGCTGAAAGTGTCCTCGCCCCCACCAATTCCTAATGTTAGGACGGAGGGTAGGGAAGGTCGGGGTTCTACCCCGACCAAGGAAACCATGACCCCTCCTACCCCGTCCAATGAAAAAGGACAAAAACAAATCTACAGAACACTACACACTGTTTTCCAGTTCCTGAACCAATCCCACCCTAATATGACAAAAGACTGCTGACTATGTTTAAACCCTGAACCCCCTTACTATGTCAGGTTGGGAGCGAACAGCAGTCTAGGGACAGGAGAGGAAGACATCAAAAACCTTACTCTTCCTCAATTAAGCCAGCAGCCTGGCCATTGCTCGTGGGGTCGGTCCCCCAGACTTACTTTAGGATCTTTTGAAGGTCAGGGGGCCTGTTTTCTATCCTCAGACTATGTTATCTGCTTCCCCTTACCAGGACTCCGGTGCTCAGAGAACTATACTGCCCCCTAGCGACGTAACAGAGGCAGTCCTAGTGGCTCCCCCAGGCACCTGGTTTGCTTGCACGAGTGGTTTACCGCCACGTGTTTCTTCCTTCCTCTTCCTGCTTGAGGCCTCTTCTGGCTCCCCTGAACTTTGTATTTTGGTACATCTCTTGCCACAGGTCTATTACTATTCTGGAAGCCAGGGTAGGGAACATTTAGGACTTGAAGGGCTCAGCTTGTACAAGCGCGCTCCCACCCTAGTCCCAGTACTCCTAGGCTTAGGGGTAGCCCAGTCGACTGCCATAGGAACATCAGCCCTCACAACAGGAAATAAAAACTTCAAAGATCTTAGCACCCAAATAGACCAAGATTTAGCCACTGTAGAAAATAGTGTAAGTAAACTAGAGGATTCCTTAAGCTCACTTGCTGAAGTAGTCCTACAGAATAGGTGGGGCCTGGATTTATTGTTCCTCAAACAAGGAGGCCTTTGCTTAGCCTTAGGGGAAGCCTGTTGTTTCTATACTAACCATTCCAGAGTAATAAGAGACAGTCTCAGTCAGCTTCGGAAGCGGTTACAAGACAGGGAGGAAGACAGAAAAGAAGAAGAAAATTGGTATGAACGGTTTTTCTCCATGTCCCCTTGGGTCATTACACTTCTGTGCTCACAGGTCCTCTCCTTTTACTTCTACCCTAGCTATTGGTCCCTGTATAATTAACTGCCTCGCTAATTATATTAGGCGGCGTATCCAAGCTGTCAAGCTATTAGTTTTTAGAAGTCATTATGTCCCCCTCGAAGCTCAGGATTCAAGGGTTTGAACTGTCCATTACAACCAGTGCGGAATGTTAAAGAGTATTTCTTAGATGTCTAGCCAGTAGGGTAATCAGCTGAACTTGGGTCCCAGGAACCAGACCCCCAGAGTTGCATGCTTAAACCAAGCAGAACAAGGAACTTAACCCAACTGTTATTCCTTTGAGCAGTGACCTATTGCTTTGAGCAATGACCTGGGGAATAGTAGGAAATATTTTGTTTATACAAGCTGTATTTCTGTTCAAGTTTCTGCACCTGCAGGAACAAGAATGTACCTGAAATGCTTTATAAACCCCCCAATCCCTAAGGTTGGGGCTGTCCACCTAAATCCGGCTTGTGGACGGGTGGGCAGTCACTGGCCAGCTAATAAAGGCCTTTTAAATTCTAATTTGATTGTCTCCGACTGTTTGGTTCTCGCACATCCTCTGCAACAGGAACTACTTTGTAGGGAACTCTCATCTTCTCTTTTGCTGCTTTTAAGATTCTCGCTTTATCTTTCACCTTTGGCATTTTAATTATGATGTGTCTTGGTGTTGTCCTCTTTGGGTCCAACTTGTTTGGGACTCTCTATTGGCTGTTTATTTCTCCCTTGTGTTCCAAATCATTGATTTGAACCCTGGTTTCCTTCCCTTCACTGTTGATCCCCTGTGGACTTTTCTTTATTTCACTTAATGTAGCCTTCATTTCTTTTCTTATTTATTTGCCGTGCTCAATAAATTCTCTGAGCATCCTTATCACCAGTGTTTTGAATTCTGCATCTGATAGGTTGGCTATCTTTGTTTCACTTTGTTCTTTTCGTGGAGTTTTGTTCTGTTTTTTCATTTGGGCCATATTTCTCTGTTTACTCAACTTGGCAGCCTCCCTGTGTTTTTTCCTGTGTATTAGGTAGAGCTGCTTTAATTCTCTGTCTTGGAGCACCTGTTACGTTGTAAGGGGCAGAGTGTTAGGTATTGACCAGGGCGGGGCAACCTGTTCCACTGCTTTGTGACGTTGTATGTTGGGGAGGGGTCTGAGATGGAACAATGCTACTTGCTCAGCACTCGCCCGGTTTCCAGTCACTTCACTCACTTTCCATATATGACTGGTGCCCCTCTAGCTGTTGCCCTGGTGGTGGTTCCCTGAGCAGGTGGGTTTGAGTGCTTTCTAGGACTGTGGCGGCCCTCTGAACAGACAGACATGGGTGGTTTCTTCTCCCGCGCACCCCCACAGCCAGAAGCTATGAGGCTTTATTTTCCCAGCGCTGGGAACCTGCGCTTCAGGGTCTGGCCTGGGGCTGGGATCACTCCCCAGGTGTGAGTGTGGGACCACTCGTTCCACCAGCCGCCACCACTGCCTTGCTGCTGCCTTGCCACTGCCACACCGTGTCCTCTTCACCCCACCTCCCCATTTCTGCCACTCCTACCCAGCTGGATGAATATTTATTCTTTAAATTCTTAGTTGTTAGACTTCCATACAGTTTGATTTTCTGGCAGTTCTGGTTGTTCTTTGTTTTGAGGTTAGTTGTGACCCTTCTTATGGTTGTGCAAGGAGGTGAAGCCTGTCTACCTATGCCTCCATCTTGGCCGGACATGTGAGCTAACTTTTTATTAATCAAGAGATGAGAGAAGATTTCTCATACGCACTAATCACTGGAGTTCAAAACCATTCCTGAGGGGTAGTTGGAGTCTATTAGTTTCCTCAAACTGCTGTAACAAAGTACCATAAACTTGGCTTAAACAACAGAAATTTATTCTCTCACAGTTTTGGTGTATAGAAGTCCAAAATTGAAATGTTGCAGTCCAATGTTTGTGTCCCTCTCCCTCAAACTCATATGTTGAAACCTGACCACCCAACGCAATAGTATTATTTCTTTTGGCAAGTAATTAGGGTTAGATGAGATCATGAATGTGAAGCTGACATTCACTTCCCTTTGAAGGCCTAGCAAACAATACTTAGGACTGTTAGCTGTGTATATACTGAGATTACAATTTGTGGTTGCGTTTACTTTAAAAGGCACACATGACATTTTATTTTTCTTAACGACATTCAGTCTACCTTGTATATACCTTGTCCTGTCTTTATATGAAATTAAGGATTCTACTTCCTTATGTTAATCTATGTCCCCTACATTTTTAGCAAAATGTTTTGCATGTAGCAGTAGCAGGTGCTCATCAAAGACTGGTTGGATAAATGATTGTTAGTAGGTGATAACTTGTAACAGATGAAGTTTTGATCATTCTTCTGTGAGTGCCATAGTTCTAAATATTTTGTATTTGGGAAACTAAAACTTTATCTAATTAGATTTTATAGGCAATTTGACCAGTGAATGTTTTGAGTAGCAGACTTAGTATGCTTTGAGTTGCTATTTCATGTTGCTTGCCAGGCATTTTTGTTCATTGGATGTGGTGTTAACTTGTTGGATGTGTACCTTTGTGAGACACAGTATTCCTCAAGATTAAGATAAAGGGATAACACACTTGGTGTTCTCAACTTTTAGAAAATGTCCACTTGCCAAGTTGAGTAACAGTGCATGACAGCGAGTTGTCTAGGCTAAACACCAGTTTCATTAGTTTTTTGTTTTTGTTTTTTTGTGACGTGTACTTCCAGACAATAAAGGCTGGAAGAAGGCTGTCAGGTAAATGTGTGTATGTGTGTATGCTTTGTAAGTAAAAACATTCTAGGGCTGGTTTAAGATACTCCAAAAGCACATAAACAAATGTGGTTGGTAGATTGGAATCCTGCTGTAGTGTCAAGGCTAAAAGACTAATATCCTTTACTGGTACTTTATATTCATTCTATAGACTAGAATGATGGTTTAAGTACTAACATACTAAATTCCTAGTATAAGAAATAACTCATTCCTCTAGTCATCTATTGAGTACTTTGTAGCTAATATAGCTGTTGATGGTGCAAAGACATTGACTGATGTCACTAGCTTAATTTTCTAAAATTATAGATTTAAAAAGTCTTATTCACTGGAGATTAAGTGTTTTCCTTTTTTGGAGAAAACTTTAAATGGGTATGTAAAGTACTCCGATGACATTGTTGTATGGCTGCCAACTTGTTAGTACAAAATCAAAATCATCTTGCTTTGCATAAGGTAGAGGTACTTGGCTGAATAAGGCTTTTATTTATTTTTCTTGATAAAATTCAAAGTTATTTCAGCCTATAGGTTTTATGACCTATTTTTCCAGTACCCTGAGAAGGCTGGTCTAGAAAACCTATTTAGAATAGGTATTTAGTAAAGTACTGACAGTACCTTGAAATCAAACATTTGCTAATTAAAGAAAAATTAACTCATAGTTGAAATAGAATAGTTCTTTCATTTCACTTGTGTGAGCCTGCTGAGAATACTTATGTGGAATTTTGAATTTGGAACCTCTGATGGCTACAGAAACAAAAGCTCTGGTGTCGTCCTGGGCTTGAAGAAGCCTGTCTTCCTTCGAATTATGTGAGGAAGGGATTCCATACTGATGCTAAATTTTCAGAAACCTAATTCTAGTAAGAGAGTCATCGCTGCATGAGGCCAATCCTGGAATCAGTTTCCTTTAGAAACCAGTACTATGTGCTAGACACTGGGAATAAGATGCAGCTCTTCTCTCTTGGAGTTTATGGGCCAGACGTTGTGCCAGACAGTAATTTATAAAATAGAATATAAAAGGGGCTGTGAAGGAAACAAATTGGGTGCTAGTTATAGTGTCTGAAGAAAATGGTTTAATGTGCCGGCTTTCACACCGGAGTGTCTTCTCCACATGTGCGCACAGGGCTGACCTCTGAAAAGGCCGTCATTGCTTTTCTAGATTAATGGCCGTGTTGAGCCAAGTGGGAGGGGCACCTTTTCCCAACCATTGTAAAGGGTTGTATACTGGGTTTCAGACCCTGTTTCCCAGAGTGAATTGCTCACTATCAAAGCCCATCTGCAGAAATTTTGGAGTCGTCCCTGACTCAGTGGTAGCCCCCACCTAACAGAGTGGCAAGTGAAGAATCAGACGTGGATTCTGAGAATTTCCAGGAAATGACAACATTTTAGAACTGTAAAGTGTGTCCCCTTCCCAGCCACCCACACTGATGTTCATTCTGTAGGTCAGCTACTTTTTAAAAAGCAGTGTAGCCAAAGGGCAGAAGAATGTCACTCAGATTTCAGCTTTAAGGGGGAGTTCAGGTTGCAGGAGCTTGACCAGCACTTGGGAATTTCCTGGGATGCCAGGCCCTGTGGCTTCCTTGGGAAGCTCTGCAGCAGGCACCTCTGCCCCCGCAACTTCCCACCCTCTTTACCGCCCGCATCCACCGCCCCTGGCTGCTGGCGTCCGTGGCCGCCAGGTGTGCAGCCCAGTTCTGCCTCACTGTGAGGGGGAAGGGGAGGCCCGTCAGGAGGGAGCTGTCCTCTCTGCAGAAAAAAGGACCCCTTGGTCCCCAGTGATTCTGGAGAAAAAGGCTGGCTCTTCTGTAGTACTCTCACCCCAGACTAATATAACTGCCTAAAGGTTGGAACCTGAGGTGGGGGAGGGGTGCTTTCTTGCTAAGGGGCACGTGCATGATATGGCTGCCAATTGTGACACAGCTGCCAACTGTGACATGCTGCCAATTGTGACATGGCTGCCAATTGTAGGCTCCTGCTCAGTGCGTGCGCCTGCACCTCATTTGTCTGGGTCTCATTGCGCTGCCCCAGACACCCCTGCTCCCGACACCAGATCGCTCACTGTGCCCTGGGCCCCCAGGTCACTCACTGTGCCCCATCCCCTCCGGGTCACTCCTTGTGCCCCAGCTTTCCTAGGTTGCTCATTGTGTCACCCGGACCTCTGCTGGCATGTCCGGGCTGCACCTCTGGGCCCCACTGATTGTTGTACAATTGCAGCTGTTGTGGCTGCTGGCCGAAGCATCGCCAATGTATGATGCGAAGTTGACAACGGACAACTTCCTAGACAGAAAAACATTTTCAACACTTCAGGAGATCCTAACTCAGGAACCAAAAGCCCCTGAGACGAGAGAACCTCCTGAAGCTATGACGGAGCAAGACAGCTCAGCTCTGCTCCAACGGCCTCTTTACCCGTGGAACAATGCAGACCCTTCCACAGGCCTGCAGAAGTTTCCAACTCAGCCTCCCAAGTATAATAAACATATTAAGGTGACAGGTCGACCTTCGGACCCGGAGCTCACGGTAAAACCAAAGGCTACTGTGGAGGCTGAACGTCTGACATCCCCACCGCCGGCCACAGCTCCTCCGAAACACCCTGAGGAGACACTTCGACATCCAGAGACTGTTCAGCCCCAGAAGCCATTCTGGCCTGAGGTAACAGGCCTACATTTGAACCTGGACCTCATCATAAAGCCAGGAGCTATCGTGGAGGCTGAACATCCGACACCCTTGCAGCAGGCCACAGCTCCTCCGAAACACCCTGAGGAGACACTTCGACATCCAGAGACTGTTCAGCCTCAGCAGCCAACCTGGTCTGAGATAACAGATCCCTCTTGGGACAAGCAGTTTATAAGGGCCCATCAGGCAGTGTCATCTGAGGTCGGTCCTCCAATGCCTGAACAGAATACCATCGTCAATATATGTGAGCTCTGTTCCTGCCAAAATGAGACGCTGTCTTGTTCTGGCCTCGGCCCAACGCAGAAGCTCCACAGAGTGCCTGTGCCAGACCCCGACACGTACAACGACACCTTCACCACCTTGTAAGAATTGCCTTTCATCCTTTGTTCTCCGCAACATGCCTGACCTGCCGGCCTTCTCCTCCTGGTCTCCCTGAGCCGTCCTCATCTTCTCAAACCCACACTGACTACTTCCTGCTTTTATATTTTGTTTGTCATCTATTCCTTATCTTCATTCTCCTTCTTACCATTGTTTCCTCCTCCGCATTTTTCCTTAGTGATTTTTCTTTAGCCCCATCACTTCATTCCTTAACCCTCTACTCTCCGCCCACTTTTACGCCATCCTCTTTACAGCTTCGTGGCCCTCTCCGAATCTCATTGGTGGTGATACAACAAATTGGATAAGAGAAGAGATTCTAGAGCCAGAGTGCCCGAGTTTGAATGCAGTTATGCCATATATTAGTGTTTGGATTCAATTTCATCATCCGTAGAGTCAAGATTATGATAGTTATCATCTCTTAGGATTGTTGTGAGATTTAGATGAGTTCACATATGTCAGTGCCTATCATATATGCAGTTATACCCAGAACTCACATTTGCCACCTGGCTTTCTAAATATATCACCCATTCTGTGTCCAGCCAGGGCTAAGTACTATGGGAGCCACAGATGTATGACATTGTCTATAAAACATGACAATGACAGGTGGGAAGAAAGGGAATATGACTAAAAAGGGAGATGATATATAGTTAAGTACTAAAAAAGATACGGGCCAGAGGTGGTATAATTCAGCAGAATCTGTAGTCACTGGCCTATGGAAGTCGGAAGACTGCATGGCTAAGCTATAACTTTAACTGGGACTTAAAGGTGCCTGTGGTTTGTTACATAGAGGAAAAATAATGCGTACAGTCTTGGCAGCAGCATGGCTGCAGGAACGATCAGGACTTATTAGGCTAGTCTTGCTGTCAAGAATTGGTTTAGGAAGCGGTGAAAAATATGCTTATGAAAAACTTTGGCTCTAGGAGTTTGGAAATTGCACTGAGACTGGGAGAGCCCCTGAATGTTTTCAAGTGAGAGAGACAGGTGGTAAAAATAAGAGGGTTATTTTAAATTCCATATGTAGAGCGATCTCAAGAGGAAAGCCTGATTCAGGGAGACCAGTAGAATACTTGAGCAAAATCTAGCAGTAAAGCGAGAAGAGTGGTTGTGATAGGAGGAGAAAGAACATCCTGGGAACAGTGTAAAGAAAAACCGACAGGCTGTAGTAACTGGCTGGAGTTGGGGAATGGGATGTACAGGAAAGATAAAAATCAAATACGACCCTGTAAAGTTTCTGTCCTGGGTGATGAGGAGAACCACAGTGGTGTACGAGGTGGACAAAGAGCAGTTGGAGAGGAGAGCCAGACTGAAGGAGACAAGTTCAGACTGGGCAGTTTTTATTGGGGAGCCGAAAGCAACCAGAAGGATTCTGGTTGGGTGGAAGTGTCCACTGTGCAGAGGGACAGACAGGGACCCGTTTGACTTTTCTCACCTTCCTGGGAAACGCGCATATAAACTGGATAGGTAAGTTGTCACTGAGGGACAAGGACAAAGCTAAAGGTGAAGATTCAAAGTCACCCACGGAGTTAGTGGTTGAGACTGAACCTTGGGAATTTCACAGCTTCTTTTAAACACTTGTAATTCATGGGTACAGCCTCCCTGTGTTGTTGGTGTTGGTGTTAAAGTCACAGAAACACACAGGACAAATGTGAAAATCCCACGCAGCACTTCCCGCCACTCCTGTTACCACTTTGGCATGTGTCTGTTCTTGCAATCTCTCTCTTTCTTCTTTTCCTTTTCTTTTGCAGTTTCCCCCCTAAAGAGGTAATACTTTACTCCTTGCTCAGTGATTTGTGCTTTTCCTTGTCAAATATGTCTGTGAGATCTTTCCATATCAGTCCTTCTCATTTCTAATTGCCCTTATCTTTCTAACACCTGGAAAGATTCCCACAGAGGGCACTGACCCAAAGTTTTGCTGTGGCCTGGCTGACACAAGGTTTCTTTATGTTAATTTGCTGATAATGATAAATTTTTCTGTTGAATTATTATTTTTGCATTGGTTTGTACAAGGAGTCATTTTAGACACAGGTGGTTTGGGAGAAAATGCATTCAAAGTAATTAACTGGCATTACCTAGCCTAGATAATAAATTGAGGTTCTGAGGAGATGCCTCATGGTTTGTGCCAGGGGCCCCACATTATGTCTTTATTAATTTGTGCAGACTGGGAAAGCTGATAGCTGTGGAAATTAGAAAGCTGGTATTTTCTGCATTTGATTAATCCCCACAAGCTTGCCATGACTGTTTTAATTACTGTTTGTTCTTTTCCTGCCTATTTAAAGATATTAACTGTGTTTCTTTGCAGCAATTTAAAAGGCAACTCTATTTCTTACCTTGATAAGTATTCATGGAGGTTCTTCCATACAACTGAGAAACTGTGAGTATAGTCTCTCCAAAAATGAATACAAACAAACAAACCTGACTGCACTGTAAGATCCTTCTTAGTCCCCAATTTTGAGGTCAGTAGCTCTGAGAAAAGGTATTCACCTCCATATCATAAATCAACCTCTATTGATTCCAAGTCTGTGTTTATTTTAAAAATTAAATTGGCAGGCCCTCTTTAAAATGAATCAATTTAACCTTATTCTTCACTGTAACAAGTAATACATGTTTATATTCTCAGTATATAAAAATGAAATACAGGTATAGTGAAACCTTCGCTGCCGCCCTCGTCCCCCACCCTTAAGGTGAGGCTGTTCTGAGCTGTTTACTGTGTGCCCTTGCAGACCTTTCCCCGTGCCTTTGCCTACATACTGATAGCACGATAGGCATGTTGTATGATTTTCATTTTTTTTTTTTTTTACATAAATGGTAACAACTTGGTCCTTCCACCTCTTGCTATGTCTTAGATTTGTTTCCTTCCTGGTTAACCAATTCATTTAAACTCCTGCATAATATTCTACAGGATGGGTGTGTTACAGTTAAAAATACCCCTATTGATGGATGTTTAGATTACGTCTAGTTTTCCTGTTGCACGTATTGCTGCAATGAACATTCTTGTACATGCATCTTTGTGAACATGGACAGGCTTTCTGCAGAATAGATATTTAGAAATGAAATTGTTGGGGTGAAGACTATACTGATATAACATTTTAACTGCCCTCAAAGAAGTTGTGCCAACTTATGCTCCAGTCAGTAGTAGGCCACGACAGCATTCATTTCCAGCACTGATAGTCTCCATTTTTTGGCTTATGTAATGAGTGAATAAAAGGGGTCCCATCTGAATTTGAATTTTTCTGATTACTTGTAAATTTAACTGAAGAGTATCATGCGTAGTGAAATAAGCCAGGTGGTGAAAGAAGAATACCATATTATCTCACTTCATACAGGAACCTAATGAGAAAACAAACCAATGAGCAAAGTAGAACCAGAGACATGGAAACAAGGAACAGGCTGACAGTGACCAGAGGAGAGGGGAGAGGGGGAAAAGGGGGGAAAGAAGGGGAAGGGTCTAGTGAAGAAACTAGTGTAAATGACCCATGGACATGGACAACATGGAGGGGGTTGGCTGTGGGAGAGGGCTGGGGGTGGGCAGGGCAGGGGAGAGCAGTGGGGGGGGAAATGGGGACAATTGTAAGAGAACAACAATTTTAAGAAATCTTTAAATATTGAACATTTATATTTCTTCTCTGATTTTGCCCTGTCCTTTTTTGCCTATTTTTCTTTTATCTTTTTAAAATCAATTTGTATAAAAGTCAGTTTAGGTACACAAGTAGTTTGGGAAAAATATTTACATTCAAAGTAATTAACTGGCATTTTTTATGACAAGTTTGTGTGTCATATTATTAGTTCAACTCGAATAGATGTCATAAACGACCTCTGAGTTAATAATAAGAGACCTACTAGCCATAGTAATCTAAAAATAGGGTTTATGATCACCCTCTAAGATATCTTATTGGTAACAAAAAATGCTAGAACCAGGCAGGTGTTTTTTTTTTAACTTATGAATTTCTTTGAAATTATATATAGTTTATATTTTTCATGATAGAGTCTGAATTGGAAATTTTATTTCCCAAACTTGTAAGAAAAACGGAAGTCATTTAGCACAAGAAATAAATAAGATTGGTTTTCTTTAAGGAGTAGAGAGAACGGGGTAGTCTGAAAGATGGTGTAGGAGAAAAAACTTTGGATTGTGTAACTATATACCTATGGAATTTTGAGCCATGAGAAATATACATTACACATTTTTAAGGTAAAAATTAAACATTACTTTTTAAAAAAATAATATGTGTTTGGGATCTTATAGACAATAGCATGAATCTGGGAAGTGTTGAAGATTTCTAAGTCAGCTTGAGATTTCTACCTTATGCGGGAGAGGTCTCTAACGTAGGGTCAATAGGCTCCCCAGAGCAGGATTTCTTCAACTTTTTGTTTTTTCCTTTAGTCTCTTTGGTGATTGGCAGAAGCCTCTGTTCTTGGGGACTATGTTTTTAAATGAAATAGAAAAACAATAAAAAATAAATTTAAAAAATATATAAGAAAATAAAGGAAAACTATTACTGAAAAAAAGTTTTCAAATATTTTTTAAAGCTATTGATATAGTAATAGATCTGCTTCTCTTAACATACTAAGAAACGAGCTATAGTGGTAGATCTAATAACTGGTTATAACTTCTAAGTAGTGATGTGAATGACATCTGCAACAAATATGTGATTTGAAAATACGCATACAGTTTTAAGTGATTTAGGGAGGTACAATTTTTTCCAATGTTTTACATTTATGAAAAGGTTTACTATAAACATTGTTGGACATGGCAGTTTTTTTGCTTTTTCTTTCTGGACCATTTCTATGGAAATATGAAAGCGTGAGGTGAGAAAGGGAGGTGAGAAAACAATGAATCAGAGCATCACCCCTGACCATTCCCGCTGCATACACATTCTGGCCATCACTGCTGTTCCTTATAATGTGGTGAATTTCAAGTTGAGGCCAGGGTCTTTGATGCCTTTTTAGGACTCCAAGACTTGTTTGTTGGAATTAAAGTCTTTGTGTTTTTATTTTCATGTTTGTTTGTTTTTAAAGGTAACTATATCTGTGTCATCTGAACTACCTTATAACTGAGAACAGTCCCTGATCTTAGTTGTTGAGTTTCTGGGCCGTAATATTTTGCCATATGCTATGAGTAAAGAATTAAGCTTTGGGGTAGAATGATGCTACAAGATGCGGTTATAAAAATATGTGGCCAACAGACATTGAGCAAAAGCAGAATATTTCAAACGCTGAACTTGATGGAAATGGCTTCACAAGGCAACACAGCACCTCCTCCAATCCCCAAGGCTCCTGAAGGGGGCACCACCTAATGTCATGTGCAAGGAGCGCGGAGTCTCCTGCAAGAGACACCCACGTTGACGTTTGGCAGAGCTGCTTCCGTACTGGCTCTCTACCACTCCCTCGCTCCGTTCTTGGAGGCACTGGCCCTGTGCCTTTCTGCTCCTCACATGTAGGAAATGAGTGAAACTCCCCTCACTCCCCACCCCTAACCCCAAGCATGTCCCTCGTCGTTACTGAGAGACTAGATAAAGCAAAGGCCTTCACATTCCTTGGGCAGACCAGGTGTCAGGCTTGTCTGTGGCTCATTCCTGTTCCCTTCCTCTTTCATTATGGAGAATTCTGGCCAGATCGCTCAGTTTTCTAATTTATTCAACTGTCATTTCTGCTGCGCATATACTGAGCATTGTTTTTATGAATGACAACACTCCATTTGTATAAGGCTGAGTTCATTCTTTTCAGTGGATGTGCTGGCTGCTTACAGCTCTCTGAGGATATTAATTGTGCTATCCTGAAGTCCTCTTGTGCTTCCTCCGTTAACTCCGTATCATTGGCTATAAACTCTTATGTTTGCTTTCGTTTTCTGTCCAGGCTTCTCCATATATATTTCTGTGTCGTAAATAATTGTAGTTATTTTGCCTTTTGATCCAGAAATAACCTTTTTATTTTTCAGAATCTTGAGTAACAATCAGTTAAAAGAAATTCATAAGGACTCATTTCAACGTCTTTTGTTCCTCAAGTCTTTGTAAGTTAATTGTTTTTATTTATAATTTTTTAGTTATATTATCTATAAGATACATAGGGGTTCAGATTAGATAATCTTTACAATTTCTCCCAGCAATAAAATGCTACAATTCTGTAAGTGTGGATAGGGCTTCCAGCCTATCTTGAGCATTTATTATCCTCAATGCATTTTCAATTTTTTAATCATATAAACAAGATATAGGTAGGAAATTGTCTCCAGTTATAGAGGAAAAGTGGTAATAATGTCTGAGTACTTATACACACCCATATGAACCTTGTTATATAAGTATTCATATATCATCTGCCTGTATTTACATTTAATTTAGGGCCCATGGATCAAATAGAGCCTATGGTATGTTTCCATACAGCCCATAAGTTAAGAATACTTTTTACACTTGTAAAGGGCTGTAAACAAAAAAAAGAAAAGAAAGAGGCGAAGAAGAATATGCGAGACAGACTGTCTGTGGCCTGCAAGGCCTAAAATATTTACTGTCTGCCTTTACAGAAAAGGTTTTAAAATGTTAATTTAGTAAAATGAGAAGCATTCAGGTTAACCTCAAATTGTCTCCTAAAGGACAAGAAAATATGGAACACTTACATTAATTTGAATGCTATTAACCCAGAAATTTTCAATAATTTAATCTAAATTAGATTAACATTTACATATCAAATGTTTAACTAAGTAGATGAACTATGTAAACAATATTGTTATGAACATGTTAAGTTACCAGGAGAGCAGATTTGGTGTTCAGGATTTTAATGTTTAAAATGATGGTTAAGTGGTATACTTAGAAATGTCTACACCAAATAAGCTTATGAGAAATGCCTCTAACTTCACTAATTACAAAATAAAGATCTCTCCAGCCTCCTGGCCAAGGAAGAAACACTTGCCTAGTGATTCCATGTACTTAGAGATAAAGGAGATGTCCTTTGCTATAAGAACTCAATTCTTATTGTTTGTCCATGGCATTCAGAGATGTGTATGTCATTAATTTTTTGAAGCTAATTAATGATGCTTTTTAGCAAATAGATGCTTTTTGAAAATATAGAAGGCTTAAGGGAAGTGGGTAGGAAGAGCCTCATGAGGCACTAAAAATAGTCCTTTGAATTATGAAACTTTTCAAGCCTCAGGGCATAAGCACTTTTGAATTGGTCTTCTGGGGTATCTCGCCATCTGGGTTCCAAACCTTACAAACAGGAGGAAGACAAATGAGGTAACTAACTGCTCAATCGATTAGGTCATTCATCCTTTCTGCTGTGAAATACTTTGTAAGCTAATTATTCCATGCCGGCCTAAGTATTCCCATTCATTAAAAAAGGCCAACCAACAAACAAGCTAAAAAAGAATATGCCAAGCACTGTCGCTAGTATTGTAGGCGCAAATATGGGTAAGACATGGCTTCTGCCCTCTAGTAACTCATGATCTCACAGGGAAAATGAACATGCAAGCTCATACCACAATGCACTAGTACTAAACAGAAGACAGTGCTGCAGAGGCGCATAGAGGGAGCCATAAAACAATAAAACCACATTTCCTTTACAACACTTATTTTTCTCCCTCTACTCCCCAGCTATTTGTTTATTTTATAAATATTTGAGTTTACATATGTTCATGTGCCACTTTTAAACATGGTAGACAGTGCAGGTGAGCAAGACCTCATCCATCCTTTCAAGGAGTTTATGCTCAGAGGAAATAGGATGCAAGAATAACTGTATCAAAAAGAAGAAATGGAGATGGGCAATGAGAAATATGAATTGGTTTTGGAACACAGCAGAGGGAAAAGACACTTCAAGTTGGATCAGCAAAGATGTTACTAGAGCAATGCTGTTTGAAGACGACCTTGAAGGGCCCTTAGGGATCATCACACAGACATCTTGGATGGAATAATCTTGCAAAAGGAGCGTGGGGAAAGGCAAAATACAGTAAAAATACCTTGAGTGCCTGTGGAGTACAGCTAGGAAGAACAGACTATTAGAGCCAGATCTTCTAGGGCTTTGAAGGCCAAGCCAAGGATAACATGCCAGGCTACCATGTTATCACACCTGTGCTGTAGGGCAAACTTTCGCCTGCAACAGAATCACTTGAAGAGCCCGTTAAAACTCAAGCTCCACCCCCACAGTTACTGATTCAGTCGGTCCAGAGTAGGGCTGGGAATCTGCATCTTCAATAAGTTCCCAAGTGATGCTGGCCGGTACTGGAGAACCACTTCCAGAGTGTTAATGTGCAGGATGGATTAGAAAGGGAGAGACTAGAAATGGAAACACCAGTGAGAAGACAGTTATACTCATCTAGGTGAATAGTGAGGGACTAAGCTGGAATCAATGGAAATAAGAGGAACTCTAGACAAGAATGGGTGTTTTCAAATAAAAATCCAGTACCATTTTGGTTTTTTGTTTTCCCACCACTGTACAACTGAAGCAATTAAATTCATGGGTTATTAAAGCCATGTAAAATAAAAAACGAATTTCTGCTAAAACAATAGAAGTATCGTTCTGAATTAGTTCAAAGTTCTGAATTTTAAAAAGTAGCAACTTTCTTTTTAGTTATGTGAAAAGAGATCTTTTATTTCTTCTGGTATTGAATTGGCCTAGAAAAACAGAACTAAGCCAGGAAGGTGTGTAAGTGTGAGGCTATTTCTTTTTCATACTAGAAATTTGTAATTAAATATAAAGATAAAAGCTTTCAGCTTATAATTTAAATTTGATGAGGCCACGAAATGTCATCTAATCAATTCTTCTCTCAGAAAAGATTATCTTCAAAATTTATCAAGATCTATAGTTGTATATTTTCTTTATAAAGATCATGAGGGTGAGATTGTTCAGGGAGGGGAGGGCAGGTTTACGAGCTCTGGAAGGTTCAAATCCCAATTCCTAAGGTTCAGAGTTTAGACTAAAGCTACGTATTCAATATTATCATTCCAACCTCTACCAATTATTTCTACTATTTAGGTATCTAATAGCTAATTCAGGCAATATCTCTCCTTTACTTTTTTCTAGAGATTTATCTGGCAATAATATAAACTTTATTGGGAAGAAATGTTTTGAAGAAATGCCTTTTCTGGAAGTTCTGTAAGTTATAACTATAACTTCATTATGTCTAGAATTTTTATAAAACTTAATTGTAAATCTCTTTGTTATTTCTTTTGAAGTGAGATTAAAATTGTATTAGTAGAAAGCTACTAAAGTTATGTAGCAAGTCGTTTTTGTCTCTAGCCCAGACTAGTGTGAGAATTATCTCACAGATTGGAATGACGCATTCTACAGCAGTGATTCTCAGCCAAGGCGGTTTTGCACCCAGGTGACACTTGGCAATATCCAAAGGCATTCTTAGTTGCCAGGATTGTAGATATGCTACTGGCATGTAGTGGGCAGAGGGCGGAGTTGTTCAACATCCTACAGCGCACAGGACAGCCCCTGTAACAAAGAATTATCTAGCCCAAAATGTTAAGTTATGTAACCCTGTGCTAGAGAAATAAAGACCACTTAATGCAAGTTTTTTTCAAGTACTTACTGTTTTGTATCTAATGCACTGCATGTGTACACATGAAAGCCTAGCTCATACGAGATATCTCCCACAGTGAGATTTATTTAATGTATAGAGGGAGCATTGAGGTTGTTTTATCATATATAAATTAGAATCACTGCCAAAAGAGCTGAATTTTTTTTGTTTGTTTGTTTTTTGTTTTTTGCTTGTGTCTTCTTTTGAAGGAACCTTGGTGGCAATTCAGTCGAAGAACTGAGGCCCGGGACATTTCAGGCCCAGCATGGAATGCGATTTCTACATACATTGTAAGTGAAATAGAAGATAAATACACGTGAAAAGCTATGGGTAAACACATTATCCAGTGATTGGTGAGCTGGGTGTAAGCCCAGTTTGAACTCTGAGAAGTATGGCTTAAGAGCCATTCATTTTTCTCAAATGAGGAAACTAAGGTACAAAGAGGCCAAGGACTTGTCGGACTCATAGGCAGGCTCCGCTTTCCCCAGCACTGACCTTCGGCGGGGGCGATAAAAGGCAGCAAGCAAATATCATTCAAAGTAGCATCGTCCTGGCTATCCCAGCGGTGCTGCTGCTCTGACTTGTGAATGGTCCTTGAAATTCCACTTCTAAATTGAACTTAGATTCCTGCTTACGTGCAAAGTTTCTAACTGTGTAAATGTACGGAACATAGGACTGAAAGAGTTTAAGCTTGGCTCAGAGTTCTCCTCAACCATGGGTCTCTTAAACGGTAAAGCAGGAAGTCTTCCTAAAAACCTGCCACAGGGCACATCTCTCCTCAATAACCCAGAATGTTATCTTTTTGAGAAAGTATGTAACTCTGAAGCGAATTGTCTGTGGCAATGGGAACCTTTGAGGTATGGGAAAATATGCTATTTATGTTAAGGTGTGCTGTGAAAAAACAGTCATAAAGAAAATACATCGCCGTAGCCTAATTCCAGTTTCTTTCCTGACCACTCGTCAGTAAGAAGTGTGGGTTTTATCCCCTCGCAGCTCAAAAATTCTGTGATTTCTCAGTGACACGAGCAAAGCATAATGCATATGTTCAGGGGCCTGAACAGGATTTTGGACTTATGGGGAAGATTGTCCCCTCCACCTGCCTTTGAAAAGACTGTCTTACCGTCTTATGGCTCAGAAATCCAATTTCCCACAGTTTCGGGTTAGATGCAGGTGTTCAGGGTGTGTCTGGAGCTGGACTGACAGTTCCCGCAGGTGTCCCATCTGTAGCAGCCTTCCTTTTCCCTGTTTAGTTTGCTGATCCCTAACTTGGGGAAAGAAGACTGAGGGTCAGTTTTCCTTTGGCGCGCGCATCAGAGCAGCAGGCTTCTGGGGTCCTCCCACCCAGAGGTCTCGGTAGTATGAGTACAATGTCGTAAACTCACCAGCTTTGCCAAGCATTGTGTAACATGGGGAGTTTCTCATAAGAACCTGAGTTTCACTATAGTTAGGAAGGCAGCACAGGAAGAAAAAAGGTTTCCTGGGTGCCATCCCCACTGTGTATCAGCACTGTACTAAGTGCCGGGGTACAAGGAAGAATTGGGCAGGGACTTTATCCCCAAGAAACTTTAAGATACTGGAAGGAGGAAGACAGATGTTGTTGGGAAGAATATAGGAGACCCATGCCAGCATCTCTGCAGCAGGGTAACGGGAGAGGAGGGAGACTAAGTGGGAAGTGGGGGGTGGGTTAGAAAAGATTCGTCATCCAGGAGGCACCAGCTTGCAGTTCTTCAGTTTCTGGGTTCATCTTAAATGACAGGAAAAGGTGTTAGAAATAAAAATACTCCTGTGATTTGCATAGAGCTGTACTGCTAGAACTAATTAATTCACAGTTATTTTCAAAAGCTTGTCACAATGCCATGAGTGTGTTCTGGAGGCTGGGCTCCTTTGTTTGGGGCCAAATCTTTGTTAGGGACAAGGCTAATTTGCTTCAGGAAACATCTGCCATGATAAGGTGTAAACTAAATTGCATCTTTTTCCAAAGGCAACTTGCCCAGGGAAGATGCCACCCCTCAAGGTGAGTCATTCGATCGTCTATACAATGTATTACTGGTGTTTTTATACGTTGAAACGATACTTTTCTCTGCATTAAACAAGTTTGTGACAAGTTTGAGGTAGACTTATCATAAACTGAATGAAACTTAAGCTTCAGAGCTCTTCACTTGCATTGGCGCCTTTCAAAGTTTTAGGAGGGGCACTAACAATTTTCATATTTCTAGTTTGGCATGTTTGTATTAGGATTTCCCAGAACAGATGATGCTCAAACTCCACAAAATCTTGATTCACCCCTGGGGTTCAGGTAATTATAATTCAGTAAGTTTCTTGAATGAAGTCTTTTTTATTTTTAAGTATATTTTATTGAGTATGTTGTTACCGTAGTCCCAATTTTTTCCCCTTTTGCTCCCCTCTGCCCGGTACCTCGCTTCCCCCAGTAATCCCACCCCCTTAGTTCATGTCCATGGATCTTGCATATAAGATCTTTGGTTTCACCCTTTCCTATATTATTCTAAACTTCGCCCTGTCTATTTTGTACCAACCAATTATACTTCTTAATCCCTGCACCATTTCCTCATTTCTACTTCTTCCCCCTCCCAGCTGATAACCCTCCAAATGATCCCCATACCTATTATTCTGTTCCTGTTCTGGTTTGCTTAGTTGAATTTTGTTTCTATTTTTTAGATTCAGTTGTTGATAGTTGTGTTTGTTGTCATTTTAATGTTCATAGTTTTGATCTTCTTTTTCTTAAATAAGTCCCTTTGACATTTCATATAACAATGGCTTGGTGATGATGAACTCCTTTAGCTTTATCTTGTCTGGGGAGCACTTTATCTGTCCTTCCATTCTAAATGATAGCTTCGCTGGATAGAGGAATCTAGGTTGTAGGTCCTTGCCTTTCATCACATTGAATACTTCTTGCCAGTCCCTTCCTGCCTGCAAAGTTTCTTTTGAGAATACAACAGATAGTCTTGTAGGCACCCCTCCCTTCGTAGATAACTACTTTTCTCTTGCTGCTTTTCAGTTTCTCTCTTTATCTTTCACCTTTGGCATTTTGATTATGATGTGTCTCGGTGTGGTCCTCTTTGGGTCTAGCTTGTTTGGGACTGTTTGTGCTTCCTGGACTTGTATGTCTATTTCCTTTGCCAAACTTGGGAGGTTTTCCTTCATTATATTTTCACATAAGCTTTCAATTTCTTGCTCTTGCTCTTCTGGCACCCCTATGGTTCAGATGTTGGCACGTTTAAAGTTGTCCCAGAGGTTCCTCAGCCTCTCCTCATTTTTTTCAATTCTTGTTTCCTCATTCTGTACTGGTTGACTGATTTTTCTTCCCTGTGTTCCAAATCATTGATTTGAAGTCCGATTTCCTTCCCTTCACCATTGGTTTTGTGTGGATTTTCCGTCATTTCACTTAGCATAGCCTTCACTTCTTCCCTTATGCGTTTGCCGTACTCAAGCATATCTGTCAAGCCTGTGAGCATCTTTATCACCAGCATTTTGAACTCTGCATCTGCTAGGTTGGCTATCTCCTCATCTCGTGGGTTGGCTATCTCCTCATCGATTATTTCTTCCACTGGAGCCTTGGTCCGTTCCCCCTTTCGAGCCATACTTCTCTGTCTCCTCATCTTGACAGGCTCCTGTGTTTGTTTGCCTCTGTGTCTTAGATAGAGCTGTTGTTCCTGTTTGTTGCAAGGGGTGGAGCCTAAGGTATTCATCAGTACAGCATGACCCGTTTCACCACGTTGTGATGCTGTATGTGGGGGAGGGGAAAGAGAGGTAACAATGCCGCTTGCTCAGCACTTGCCCCTTTTCCAGGCACTTCTCCCACTTCTGTATGGGACTGGCGCCTCTCTAGCTGTTGCCCTGCCCGTTGTGCCCTCAGTGAGTGGGTCTGCAGTCGTTCTAGGACCGTGGGGGCCCTCTAAACAAGCAGGCTCTGCTGAGACCAGCAGTTTCTTCCTCCACTCCAACCCCCACTGGTTTGCACAGTCAGAAGCAATGAGGCTTGATTTTCCCAGTGCCGGGGCTCTAAGCTGTGCAGTCTGGCCGGGAGCGCTCCCCAGGTGTCCCTCCCTGCTTTTTGAAATGTGTGACTACACTTTCTGCTGGCCTGATGCTACCACCGCTGTCGCTGCTGCTGCTGCTGCTGCCACCACCACACTGCATCCTCTCCGCCCCAGCTCTGCCCCTCCTACCTATCTGGATGAGTATTTCTTCTTTATATCTTTGTTTGTTGGACTTCCATGCAGCTTGATTTTCTGGAACTTCTGGTTGTCTCTAGTTTTGAGGTAGTTGTATTCCTTCTTAGTTGTGGAGAGAGATGCAGGGTGTCTGTCTAGGACTCCATCTTGGCCGGAAGTCGTTGAATGAAGTCATTATATTATTGATAAACACTCAATGCACTGAGCCACACCAGCCAGGGCTGATGGCTTGTTTTAAAAAATTCTTTTAGCCCTGGCTGGTATGGCTCAGTGCACTGAGTGCCAGCTTGCAAACCAAAGTGTTGCTGGTTCGAATCCCTGTCAGGGCACAAACTTGGGTTGTAGGCCAAGTCCCCAGTAAGGGGCGCACAAGAGGCAACCACACATTGATGTTTCTATCCCCCTCATTCTCCCTCCCTTCCCCTCTCTCTAAAAATAAAATAAAACATTTAAAAAAAATGCTTTTAGCTCACTTCATTGATTCTAACGATACGAGCTCCATGATTTTAGAAAACAAAGGACTCTACAATGCAGAAAGGCTGTACCTCATCCAGGTAGAGCACGTTCACATTCTGGCTTGTCCGTGGTACATCCATATTGTGCCAAGATCATAGGCACTGAGAGGATATGAGAGGAAAATCCAAGCCTTATCCCTGTTGAATTATTGACCCCACTCTTGAGAATATCAGTGAGGTAAGTCAGGCCACACGCTGAAGGCAAATTGAGCAGTGATCACAGAGACACCCTAATGCTCCCCTTGTCTACTAACCTTGATTGGGTTCCTTTAGATAGCTGTGGGCAACTAAAGGATGCCCTTTTTGGTATGGACTGGAATCTTGGCAGCTTATTCTTGGGTTCTGAAAGGCATAAACAAGACACTAAAAATAGCAGTGAGGAATCTGTCCTTTAGGATCATCTAGGGGGGTCGTTTTATTTGTAATAGTACAAAGGTTTTGAGATTGTCAAACCCAGCAGCTTACGATGATACTTCTCTTTTTCCAACTGCATCTTAGTCTTCTCATTTATAAGAAGATATTTTCTTTCTCTCAAAAGCATAGTAATTCATCCTCTGCCCCATGTTTCTTTAACACTTACATTTATTAGGTGCTTATTATGTTTCAGGCAGTATACTTGGTACTTTTAATTATGATACAAGTAAGATATCGTGACTAAAGTTCTTAGAATAGTGCTTTGCACACAGTAAATGCTCATCACGTGTTACCTCAGGCTGTATCTCATTTTCCCAACAACTCTTGTGACGCAGGTATCATTATTCCCATTGGAACTCAGAGATGTTAAACAACTTACCTAGGCTTACACTGTTAATAAGTGGTAGAGCCACTTATGAGCTTTGCAAGGAATTTGCTATTCCTTTTGGCCATTATGAATAATGCTATTATGACAGTCCCATACCTAGGGATGTGTTTCTGTGGACATATTTTTAATTCTCTTGGGTGCATACCTGGGAGTGAATTGCTGAGCCATATAGCAACTATACATTTACCTTTTCTGAGGAAGTGCCAAACTGCTGTACACAGTGTCTTCACCATTTTGTATTCCCACCAACAGTGTGTGAGGATTTCAATTTCTCCATATCCTTGCCGGCGTTTGTTACTGTCTGTCTGTCTGGTTATAGCCATCTGAGTGAATGTAAGGTAGTATCTCACGGTAGCTTTGATTTGTATTTGCCTGTTTACTTCAGACATTAAGCATCTTTTCATGTGCTTATTGGCCATTTGTATATCGTTTTTGGAGAAATGTCTCTTTAAATCTTTTGTCCATCTTAAAATTTGGTTATTATCTTTTTAATGAGTTGTAAGCGATCTTTACATATTCTGGATATTCTAAATATGAGCTTTTATCAAATATACGAGTTGCAAATATTTTCTCCCATTCTTTGAGTGGTGTTTTCAGTTTTTTTTAATATGTTTTATTGATTTTACTGTTACAGTTCTCCCAATTACTTTTCCTCTGCTTCCCTCCACCCTGTGACCCCCCTCCCTCCAGTTGTACCCCCCACTTAGTCCATGCCCATTGGTTGTGAATATAGTTCTTCTCAACATCTTCCTGTCTACTCCACTCCCTCCTACTATGCTTAATTCCTGCATCATCTGCCTCCCTTTCCCCTCTTACCCCCTTCCTCCTTTCCGCTGACCTCCCCCCATAATGTTCCCCTACCTATCATTCTTTTCCCGCTCTCATTGCCTACTTAGTTTGCCTTTGTTTTGATTCCCTAGCTTCTGTTGTTGGTTGTTGCGATACAGTTTTCATTTTAATGTTCATAGTTTTGATCCTCCTTCTCCTAAACAAGTCCCTTTAGCATCTCATATAACAGTGGTTTGGATCTCATGAACTCCTTCAGTTTTACTTTGTCCTGGAAGCACTTTCTCTGCCCTTTCATTCTGAATGAGAGCTTCACTGGATAGAGTAATCTTGGTTGTAGGTTTTTGCTTTTCATTTCTTTGAATATTTCTTGCCAGTCTCTTCTCGCCTGCAGAGTTCCTTTTGAGAAATCAGCTGATAGTCTGTCTAATTGGGACCCCTTTGTACACAATTCTCTTCTTCTCTCTTGCTGCTTTTAAGACTCTCTCTTTATCTTTAATTTTTGACATTTTGATTATAATGTGTCTTGGTGTGGTTCTTCCAGAGTCCAGTTTTTTTGGAACTCTCTGTGCTTCCTGGACCTGTAAATCTGTTTCCTTCCCCAAGTTAGGGAAGTTCTGTTTCATTATTTTTTCACATAATTATTCAATTTCTAGTTCTTCTTCTTCACCTTCTGGCAATCACATAATTCAGATGTTTGCTCTCTTATAGCTGTCCCAGAGGTTTCTGAGCTCCTCCTCATTTTCCTCACGTTTTGTTTCCTCTTTCTGCATTTGTTGACTGTTTGTTCTGATTTGTTGATTTGATCCCTGGTTTTCCTTCCCTCACCACTTGTTTCATATGTGTCTTCGTTCATTTCAGCAGGACTAGCCTTCATTCCTTCCCCATCTTGATTAAGTCCCGCTGTTATTTCTGTAAGCTGTCTTATAACTATAGCTCTGAACTGAGCCTCAGAAATGTTATCTATCTGTTCGTCCGTTAATTCATGTATTTGCTTTCTAGTCAGCTGCATGATTGAGATCTCTATCATTAACCCTGCCATCTTGGCAGGTTTTTGCTCCCTGGGCGGGGCTGTCACACCTTCTCTGCTATAGGGGGTGGAGCCCCGTGCATTTGTCACTACCAGACAACCTTTCTCACCACACTGTGGTGCTTTGCGTGGGGGCAGGGGTGCAAGATGGATTCCTGCCGTTCTCTCTCCACTGAGAGACCGGGAGCCTCCTCCTCCGTCCCCACGCCCTCTGGGCCTCACAGTCCGAGGCAATGGGGTCTGCCTTCCCTGGCATTGGAATCGTGAGCTGACGGGTTTGGTCTGCAGCCAGGGGTGCTCCCAGGTGCTTCTTGCCTCCCCTTAAATAGGGGGTGTCTGTGCTTACTGCAGTCCCTCCACCCATCGCTGTAGCAGCTGCCACCAGCACGGCTTGACTTCTCCGCCCAGGCTTCGCCTCTCCTACCTCTTCAGTCGAGCACCATTTGTTTATAACTTCATACCTTGGACTTCCATGTAGCTTTATTTTCTGGAACTTCTGGTTATTTCTGGTTTTGTGGTAGTTATAGTCCTTCTTAGTTGTGGAGGGAGATGGAGCGTGTCAGTCTAGGCCTCCATCTTGGCGGGAAGTCTGTGTTTTCATTTTCCTGATAGTGAGTGTCCTTTGAGGCACAAAATCTTTTTCATTTTTATAAAGTCTAATTTATCTATTTTTCCTTTGGTTGTGCTTTTAGTATCATATCTAAGAAACTGTTGGTCTAATCAAGGTCATAGAGATTTATCCCTTGTTTTCTCCTAAGGATGTTATAACTTTAGCTCTTACATTAAGGTATTTGATTTGCTTTGAGTTAATTTGTACATATGGTGTGACGTGTAGGCAGAGTCCAACTTCATTATTCTGCGTGGGGATATACAGTTGTCCCAGCACCATTTGAAAAGACGGTTCTTTCCACGATTGAATAGCTTTGGCACCCTTGTGGGAACTCAATAGACAACACATGTGAGGGTTCATTTCCGGACTGTCAATTCTGTTCCATTGATTGCTATGTCTAGCCTTGTGCCAGTCCCACACTGTGATTGCTGTGGCTCTGAATTAGGTTTTGAAACCAGGATGTGTGTGTTCTTCCACATTGTTCCTCTTTATCAAGATCATTTTAGCTATTCTTGGTCCCTTGAATTGTCATATGATTTTAAAAATCGCTTGTCAATTTCTGGAAAGAAGTCAGTTGAAATTTTAATAGAGATTGCATTGAAACCATAAATTGATTTGGGGAGGAGGGTCATTTTAACAGTATCATCTTCCAATGCCGAACACATCATGTCTTTCCATTTGTTTACATCTTTTAAAAGTTTCTCTACACAATGTTTTGTAGTTTTTAGTATGTGAGTCATACACTTCTTTGGGTATTTCATTCTTTTTGATGCTGTTATAGCTGGAGTTTCTTTCTTTATTTCATTTTTGGATTATTCATTCCTAGTGTATAGAAATACAGCTAATTTTTGCATATTGGTCTTGTATCCCGCAACCTTGTTGAACTCATTTATTAGCTCTGATAGTTCTTTCCTAGATTCTCAGGAATGTGTCCCATGGTCTTCCAATTTCCTGAGCATATTTTGAAGCCCTTCAGAGTTTTTATGGATATCTCATTTCTCAGCTTTGATTTTTAAGTTTTTTTGTTAGGCTCTCTTTTTTTTCTTTTCTTTTTTTTTTAATTTGCACCAACCGTTATCTGTTGCCTCCGCGGCTACCCTCTTAAAACTTTTACCTGCAATTGTTTTCACGAAATTGCCCCTGAGGAGAGAGGCTTTTGGTGCTACCCAGCTCTCAGTCACGTCAAAGACAAACCTTTTAAGTGAGTCTTCAGGGAACTACCAGACAGTTCTTTGGGAATGAGATTGTATTCCATTCTGTCCCCTGTGGTACTGGGCATGTGGGTTGTTTTTCAATGTTACCCATGGGATGGAGAGCAAAGCTCTAGGAAGAATTAAAGCAACACAGATCATTGATCTTACAGAAACCAATCACTTTTCTTGAATAAGTGTTCCCTGGATTCCTGCAAGCGTGCTGGTTAAATTTTCAGTTTAAAAACAATTGAGTCTATTTTTTCCAGTTGTATTTTTTGTTGCTTTTGTAGAAATGAATTTTCAGGTGTCCTTACTTCATAATTTTTACTGATTTGCCTACAACATGGTTTTAAACTTGACTATACGTTAGTTAAATATTTAATCGTGGGGAATGATTAGGAAACAGAAATAAAAACAGAAAATGTAATTTATCATTGAGGGTCTCCCAGATGGGTACATGAAATTTGAAAATCTATTTCTTTATTTAGTGGTCTCACAAGTAAGGTTAAATTACAAGTTATTTTAAACCCCTTTTCTTCATAGAAGTTAAACAGGCTTTGGAGTCAGAACTGCGTTCAATGCCACCTCTGCTTCTTACTAGCTTGATGACCTAGGACAAGCAATACAACCTCTCTGTGCCTCAGTTTTCTCATTTGTAAAATGGGGTAATAATAATATTTATCAGTAAGATTATTGTGAGGGTTACACTAATGATTCTTGAGAAGAGTTAACCTAAAAACAGACTTTCTTTTCTTTCTTATTTTTGCCTGTTTTGCTTGTTTTAAAGAGTCAAGAATAAAATTTATTTCAGCATTTGAAATAAAAAATTTTGTCAAAAATCACATTTGTTCATTTTATTGATATGTAGTTAAAATGTTATTTATTTATTAAACAAACATTTATTAAATACCTAGAAAATTTTAGGCACTAACAGTCCAAGAAATTGACAAGTAAACAGGTGATTACATGAAATGTAAGGAAGTTTGTGATATAAGAATACACATGGGAGTATGTAATGAGAGTGTGGTTTTCACCAGCTCCTCTTAAGATTTATCCCTTCTTTGGCTCTAAAACCAAGGAGTTGGTCCTATTTTTATTTTTAACTGGGGGGTTTAAACTTGAATTTAAAAATCTTTCTGTAGATGAAAGAAAAGCAACTTGAATTATGGAGGACGCTACAATAAGTATTTTCTGTAGAGCAAGAGCTTCCTGTCAGCGTAGTCACCTCTAGGGTTTTCCATCTGAAAGTTCTTTGGCATACTTTTTTCTTTGCTATCCACTTTTTTTTTTTTTTTAATCATCATCATCTTCTTCTTCTTCTTCTTTTTTTATTTTCCACTTTCTCTTCCCCACTTTATCATTTAGAGATCTGGGTAGTTCCCCAACAAAGAGTGTTTTACAGATTCTCTGGGTGATCTATAAGTAAAGACAGAAAATAATATTTTTTTAACCTTCTAGTTCTGTACCAACAAAATGAATATAAACTTTCGTAGCAGTTATTGAAAATGCAGATAATTTTTATTATATTGCATTTTTTTCAGAATCCTCAATCGCAATCCTTTGAGAAGTCTTGATGATCCCTATCTTTTCAAATTGCCGGCATTAAAACATTTGTAAGTATTGCGATAATCTCTTGGTTTGTGAGATGATTTCTGCTCCTTTCTACTTTTGTCAAAGTGTTAGCATTTTGCATTTTGACTAAAAAGTCGTAATTTAAATTATAACTGGTTTATTGCATAAAAGTTATTGGCATAGTAGCCCTGGCTGGTGTGGCTCAGTGGATTGAGCGCTGGCCTGCGAACCAAAGTATAGCCAGCTCTATTCCCAGTCAGGGCACATGCCTGGGTTGAGGGCCAGGTCCCCTGTTGGGGAAGCATGAGAGGCAGCCACACATTGATGTTTTTCTCCCTCTTTTCCCCTCTCTCTAAAAATAAATTTAAAAATATTTTTAAAAATAAAAAATAAATAAAATATCTTTCCCTATTGAAAAAAAACAAAGTTATTGGCACAGAAAAATGATTACGAGAGAATGCAGGTGGACAAGGGAGCCAGCAGAGAAAGGGAGCGATGTTAAAGAACACACACTGATATGTAACTTGAGAAGCATGTAGAAATACCATTGATCTCAGAAAGAAAAAAGGAATAACTTGTACATTATGTATTTTTTAAAGAGTAATGAAGTGGTGGATGCTACTGAGAATGAGAAGTAGAATAATGGCTAAAAAAAAGTAGGTTGTACTGTTCACCAACATCATTAATTTGATGATGCAAATAAATGTAAATTTCTTCAAGAAGAGCTCTCTGAATTATTATCCACAGCAAGTAAACTTTTGAGCTGGCTTGACAGAGAAGCCAAAACTGAAGTAAGCAGATATTAAGTGCCCTTTCAAGTACAGAATTTTGTCTTTGGGTTCATTTGATGCATGTTTGGACTTTCTCCTTCAGAGATCTGGGGAAAACAGATGTGTCACTCACAACAGTTGAGCGCATCCTCGCGCTAAACACTAATTTGGAAAAACTGTAAGTTGATTTTTCTTATATTTATTTTCACTTAGTTGTTCTTTTAGGTTTGCCTTATTATTTTCTTAAGTCGGATTCTTATTTAATAAAATTCACTATTTTAAAGTATACAAGCTCAGTGAGTTTTGAGAAATGTGTATTTATGTGCCACCATGATATTTGAGATACAGAATACTTTCGTCATACCTAAAAGGCTCCTCATGATTTTTTGCACTCAGTTCCTCCTCCCACCATTAGTCCCTGGCAAGTACCAATTTGATTTTTGTCACGATAGTCTTGCCTTTTCCAGAGTCTCTTATAAATGAAATCATGTAAAGTGTAGCCTTTTGGGTTGGCTTCTTTCAGTTAGCATAATCCTTTTGGAATTCATTCATGTTATTGCATCTGTGAGTAGTTCATTCCTTTTTATTGCTGTGTAATTTTCCAGTTGTGTGAAGATACCAGTCTGTTTAAGCGGTCATCAGTTAATGGATGTTTGAGTTGTTTCTACTTTTTTTTGGCCCTTCCGTTCTAAATGATAGCTTTGCTGGATAGAGTAATCTTGGTTTCGGTCCTTGTTTCTTATCGCTTTGAATACTCCTTGCCAGTCCCTTCTTGCCTGCAAAGTATCTTCTGAGAAATCAGCTGATAGGCTTAAAGGAACTCCTCTGTAGGTAACTCTCTGCTTTTTTCTTGCTGCTTTTAAGATTCTCTCTCTACCTTTACCACTTAGCATTTTAATGATGGCGTATCTTGGTGTGGTCCTCTTTGCGTCCGGCTTATTTGGGACTCTCTGTGCTTCCTGGACTTGCATGTCTATTTCCTTTGCCAAATTAGGGAAGTTTACTTTCATTATTTTTTCAAATAGACTTTCTTGCTCTTCCTCTCCTGCTTCTGGCATCCCTATGATTCGGATGTTGGTACTTTTGGAGGTGTCCCAGAGTTTTCTTATTCTCTCCTCATTTTTTTAACTTCCATATTTCTTCATTCTCTTCTGGTTGACTGTTGATTTCTTCCTTATGTTCCAAATCATTGATTTGCACCCTGGCTTCCTTCCCTTCACTGTTGATTCCCTGTGGATTTTTCTTTATTCCACTTAGTGTAGCCTTCATTTCTTCCCTTATGCTTTTGCAGTACTCAGTGAGTTCTCTGAGCATCCTTATCAGCAGTGTTTTTGAAATCTGCATCAGATAGGTTGGCTATCTCCATTTTGTTTAGTTCTTTTCCTGGAGTTTTGTTCTGTTCTTTCATTTGCACCATATTCCTTTGTTTCCTCAACCAGGCAGCCTCCTTGTGTTTGTTTCTGTGTACGAGGTAGAGCTGCTTTGACTCCCTGTCTTAGCACATCTGTTAAGTTGTATGGGGTGGAGCTTTGGGTATTTGCCAGGGCGGGGCAACCCATTTCACCACTCTGTGGCTCTGTATGTGGAGGAGGGGTCAGAGAGAGGACAATGCCACTGCCTGACTTCTGGAGGCTTGCTCGGCACTCACCCTGCTTCCAGTCACTTCACCCACTAGCACCCCTCTAGCTGTTGCACTGGTGGTGGTTCCCAGAGTGGGTGGGTTTGAGTGCATTCTAGAACTGTGGGGGCCCTCTAAGCAGGCTCTCTTGAGTGACAAGTGGTTTCTTCCGCCACCCCAACCCACACTGGTTTTTATAGCCAGAAGTTATTATGCTTTATATTTTTGGTGTTGGCGCCCTGGGCTATGTGGTCTGGCCTTGGATTGGGATCACTCGATCTTTATGCACCACACATGAATGTAGGACTGCCTGTTCTGCCAGCCACTGGTGCCAACTCACCAGCACCACACAGTGTCCTTTCCGCCCCGGCTCCACCCCTCCTACCCATCTGGATGAATATGGCTCCTTTAAATCATTGGTTGTCAGACTTCCATGCAGTTCGATTTTCTCACAGTTCTGGGTGTTTTTTGTTTTGAGGATAGTTGTGATATTTCTTATGCTCGTGCAAGGGGCTGCTGAAGCATGTCTGCCTATACCTGCAACTTGACCTGAAGTCCTTTCTCTGGTTTCTTAAGATGGAAGCTGCAGAAGCTGAGTATTGCTTTAGCAACATCCCACATATTGACATCTCATGTTTTCTGTTTCAGTCAGTTCAAAATAGTTTCTAATTTCCCTTATGAATTTTTTCTTTGACCCATAGGGTTATTCAGAAGCATGTTTTTTAGTTGTCAAAACTGTGGACTTTTTTTTTTATAGATCTGTTAATTTCTGATTTACTTTCACTGTTGTTAGAGAACGTATATTGAATAACTAAAATCCTTTTTAAATTATTGAAACTGACTTTATAGCCAGTAAATTCTGGTAATAGGCCAGAATATGGTCTATTTTGGCAAATCTTATGCGTCCACTTGAAAAAAGTGTACATCCTGCTGATTTGGGGAGGAGTGTCTTCTACACATCATGTACGTGGATAGTGTTCTTCTAGTCTTCTATATCCTTGTTGATTTTCTATCTACTTGCTCTATCAATCACTGAAAGAAAATGTTAAAGTATCCAATTATAATTGTGGATTTGTTTGTTTCTCCTAGTCATTCTCACTTTCCTTCATCTATGTTTAAACTCTGTTATCAGGTGTATAAGTTTCTAGGTAACGTCTTCATTATTTGACATATTTATTTTGATGAAATATAGCCTCCTTCATCCCTGGTAATATGCTTTGACATTGACTTTGTCTTATGGAAATATCTCCACTCCAGCTTTCTTTTGGTTAGTGTTAGCATAGTATATTTTCTATCCTTTTAACCTATGTGTATCTTTCTATTGAAGTTGGTTCTTGTAGACACATAAAGATGGCTTTTGCCTTTTTTATCTAGTGTGACAACTGTATTAGACCATTTCCAATTAATGTAATGATTGATGCAATTACATTTAAATCTACTGTCTTGCTATTTGTTTTTTATTTGTCCCATCTGTTTGCCTGTTGCTGTTGTTTTCTTTTCATTTGTGCTTTTGGATTGAATACATTTGAGTATTTTATTTTCTTTGTGGGCTACAAAGCTATAGCTCAGATTTTGTTATTTTAGTGATTGCTTTATGGTTTATAGTATGCATCTTTACCTTATCACAACCTATCTTCCAATGATATTTTATAGTTTCATCAATGGTATAAGAACCTTGCAATAGTGTACTTCCATTTGTCCCTCCTGGCCTTTGTGCTGTTGTTTTCAATACATTTTACTTTTACTTACATTATAAACACTACACTATATTTTGTGTTTAAATAATCAATTATCTGTAAAGATATTTAAATAATAAGAAAAATCTTACATATTAACCTAAGTCACTTCCAATTCAAGTGTCCTTCAGAATTTGTAATAATCTGTATTTCCATCTGGTAACATTTTTCTTTTGCTGAAAACGACCTCCTTTAACATTTCTTACAGTGCAAATCTACTAGTGGAGAATTCTTTCAGCTTTTGGATGTCTGAGAGTATTTTGCTTTTGTTTTTGAAAGGTCATGGGTAGAGATTTCTAGCTTGATAGTTGTTGGGTTCCCTTCCCCACTTCACTATCTCAAATATTTTTTTTGCACTGGGAGTTTTGGCTTACATTATTGCCAACAAAAAAATCTACTGTAATTTTTATCTTTGTTCCTCTTATATAGTGGTTTTATTTTCCCCCTTGGACTGATTTTAATATTTTCTCTTTATTGTTGGTTTTGAGCAAATTGATTATGATGTGCTTCAGTATAGTTTTGGGCATAATTCTTGTGCATGGACTTCACTGGCCTTCTTGGATCTGTGAGTGTTCAGTATTCACCAACAGGAACGATTTGGGGCTATTTGTGCAGATTTTTATGTCTCCCCCCTTTCATGGACTCTAAGCACACATACATTAGGGCACCTGAAGTTGTTGCCCAGCTCCCTGTGGCTCTGTTCATCTTTGTTGTTGGTTGTTTCTCTTGGCGTTCCATTTTGTATAGTTTGTATTGCTACATTTTAAAGTCACCGGTCTTTTCTTCTTCTGCACTGTCTAATACGCCAGTAATCCTACCCAGTGTCTTTTTCTTGTTCTTTTTGGTTTTTATATTTATGTAGGTATTTATTGCATCTTTCCTCCATTACCATTTATCCCCCCTCCAGTGTCTTTTTCAGTTAGACACTGTAGTTTTTAATCTCCAGCTTCTTGGAGCAGGCACTATTCCTAACAGTGGGTGATATCCAGTTATTCTTCTCTCTGATCCTTTCATGTGGTTCTTTTCCTGGGCTCAAACCACTCTTCACACACAGGCACCATCCAGTACTTTGTTGAATACTCAAGAGATCTCTCTGCATATCCCCAGAGTGCTTGTCTGTGTACTTCTTTTCTTTCCTAGTATTCTGCTTTGTGCATTCCAGTCACCTTGGTTTCCCCAACTCTCATATCCATTCCTTAGGGAGTTAACCAGTCTCTGTGGGTTTTTTTTCTTCCTTACATCATGACCTGGAAGCTCAGAGCAGTAAGTTAGAACAATGCATCAGAGGGCTTACTTAATTTGTTTCCTATCTCTTGGGAGTCACTGTCCTTCATTACCTGAATTTCAACTTCTTGAGAACTGTTGTTACATATATTTTGTCTGGTTTTTAAATTGTTTTAGGCAGGAGGTCAAATTGATCCCATCTTGGTCTAAAGTCAGTTATATTCTCCCCCCTGCCTCAATAATATTTTTTAAGTCTGTTTTGTTTTGATCCAGAATCTAACCAAAGATCAGGTATCACATGTCTTGTCTTCGTTTCCTTTAATCTAAAACATTTATCTACCCTTTTTATTTTCTGTCTCTTATGACACTGGCATTTTTGATGTGTCTAAGATGGTTGTCTTATGAATTGTCCCATAGTCTGGATTTGTCTGTTTGCTCATGATCAGATTCAAAGTAAAATATTTTGGAAGGAATACTACGTAAGTGATGTATCCTTTCTACCTCATCATTTTAAGTGGCCTATAATGCTAAATTTGATCTTTTGGTGAACATGGTATTTTCCAGATCCCTCCATTGTAAAGTTATTTTTTCCTTGGTAATTAATAAATAATCTGTTGAATGATGCTTTAAGATCAGTGGACATTCTCCTCTCAACTTTTTACCCAATTGTGCATCAGTAATAATTTGTGTCTGATCGATTACTACATTGGTGGTTACAAAGTGACACTCTTTTTCTAATTTTATTATTCCTACTACATTTATTAGCTGGAATTATTCTATAAATAATAGTTTACCTATTTTCTTTTTGAGTATTATTGTGAACTCATGGGCTCTTCTTTAAATTAATTATGTTATACCTTATTATCATTATTCTTTTGAATGTTCATATTGCCCAGATTTGCCCAATGCAATCTGCTACTATTTAACCACATAATGTTTTTCTTTATGCCCAGAGTAACTTCTAATACATTTACCACTCACAATTAGGGATTTATAAGTTAGGGACTTATCCAGAGCCTTCTTAGAAGATTTCCCCCTCCTAGTGCACTCTCCACCCAAAGTGAGACTTCTGGGTTGGGAGAAGGAGATACATCTGAATTATAACTACAGATCAGAGTGTCACCTGATTCTAGTGCCTATCACCTTTAGTCTGCCATTCTTACTCTTCTGTCCTCCCCTCTATTTATTGACAATATTCAAGAGAGCAAATGGCTGCCCTGGCTGGTGTGGCTCAGTGAGTTGGAGAGGTTTCCTGTAAACCGAAGGGTCGCGGGTTCCATTTCCAGCCAGCCTAGGGTTTCGCTGAGGGTCCCGGTTAGTTTCTCTCTCACATAGATGTTTCTCTCCCCCTCTCTCTCCCTCCCTTCCCTTCTCTCTAAAATCAATAAGCACGTTCCCCAGTGAGGATTACCAAAAGAATAATCGATGGCCAGCTGATGCCCCCCAAACTGTTCAGGTGGGAAGCCCCCATAACGCTTCTTCGCACAGCCCTCTGGTAGCCTCTGCCCACCTCTTCTACCTGCTCAAATAGCTTTTCTGCCAATAATTTAATTTTCTGCCTTTCCCTTTATAGGATCCTCCCCCGTAATTTGGCCTGCTGCCTCTGCAAATTCAGTGAGAACATTGAGAGGGTCAGCCAGAGAGTGAAATTACACTGCCCCGCTGACTGTCTGACACACACAACTTGTGGTGAGTCTGAATTGCCCAATGGTAAATTCTTTCTTTTTTATTTTATTTGTTTTAATTTTTAATCGATGATGATAAGTTGTTTTCCTTTGGAAATACCTTTCGAAGGTTCGTTGTTGTTGCTGTTTTTCTTTTGTTCTTTCTTTTTTAAAATTGTTGTTCTATTACAGTTGTCCCAGTGATGGTAAGTTTTTAAACAAATAAGGTCACCGTGTTATTTTTATTCATTCATCCAGAGTTTAACTCCCTATATTTCTGAGAATCGCTTCCTTGCTAAAAGTTGGATGAAGGAAAAAGAGAAAGGAAGGGGGCAGGGGATTAACAGCAATGAGCACACAGTGCGTGCGGTGCTCAGTTGGCGCTTTCCGTCCAAATGAGAACCTGTTGGTCAGTGGCACAGCCTGTAAACTGGCTCTGGATGCATTGGGCCTCATTTGTCCTTTGCCTCGTTGGACAGGTAGAGCTATATTTTTATTCTGTTTGTTTTGCAATTTTATAAAAAGAGTACGAGTGATTGTATTTTATGAAAATTCTATTTGGGATCTGAATTTCTGGTTTTATTATCAGAAGCTACTGACAAATCCTTCTAATGGGTGGGAGGCCTCTTGTATTCTTAGAGTGTCCAACTCTGAACTTGCTCTGAAGCTCACGGTTTTCTATCCACCAAACACTTGGGTGCTTTTAAGTATTTTTCTACAAATTAGGCTTATTTGCACCATCTGATAACTTCCAAAATGTGCTTTCATGCCCAAATAGTGTGAATGTGGGTCTCTGGCAGGGATCTGGGGCACATCATAAATAATAACACTGTGCTACTTATATTAAGAGAGTGTGGCTCATTTTTCAAAAACAAATTTTTGGCCCATTATATTACTCTCTTCTACCCCAAAGGTGGGCAGAGCAGGCATTTTAATCTCCTTTAACAGGAGAGTAAAAACAAGATTAGAGAGTGTTAAGTGCTGTCACCTAGTACTCAGATCTCTGGCTTTCCTTTTGGGGCTCCACAAGCTCCCCACTTTGGGACCCTCAACTCCTTCTCTGACCCTCAGCTTCAACAGCAATACTTTCATTATTCTGGAATGGAAACCCAGTTGCACAATGATACACTTGACCTTCATGCAGTCAGAAGCTTTGGATGGTTCCCCAAGTAAAGCTGAAAATGTAAGAAAAGACATGAAAGGAAAGGAGAGTAGGCATCTGACAACAGTTGCCTTTTCCCTTCTGTATATTAGAACCCCAAAGTATTATTCCATAGATGTGTTGAACATTCCACAGTGGCACACAACCTGCCAAGTCTCTTAACCCACCTACATTCCAGATGCCTGCCTAAATTTAAGTACAGAGCAGGAGTGGACATAGAGTTCTTTTTCTGTATAGAGCCTTTTGTTCTGGGGGCAGGGATGTGTAGAAGCAATGACCGAAGTAATGCTTTGGTGGGTAAGTGGAGAAGGGCATGTCCAGATGAAGAGCTGTTAGCCGTGGGTTTTAATCACGCTCACCTGTGATGGAAGCAAGAACACGAGCACACGAAGAGGCGGAGAGAGGAAGCCTCATGCTCCCTCTGCATCTGAGCAGGACAGGGTGGGAACCATGAACGTGAGGAATCGCAGTAGATCTGCAGAGAGTGTAACTGAGTGGGGTCTTCCAGCCTTGGTTTTTCTTCAGTACCTGGCAACTGGCCCCCGGGGATTAAGGGACTAACCCTAAATATAGTTACTCTATTTCACGCTGTGGAATGTTCTGAGTCAATAACGCCCTTTAAAAACATAGCTTTTCTCCTTTTGTTGTGTTGTCAATCAGGTTTAAGTTGGGGTTTATTTTTCTCCTCTCTCAACAACATTCCGATATTTGCTGATTCCCAACTTATTTGACTGGCATGTAGGGCTTTGGACTGACAAAAAGCTGTCCCATGAGTCCTTCATGATCAAAAATGGTCTCTTCTTTTTTGACAGATGAACCACATTTAAAAAATCCGAAAGGCTCCTTCATGAGCGCGTTGCGAGAACATAAGAATGCGGGCAGTGAGCTGACAATTCAGCCAGAGGAGGTCTCCTTAGGCCAAAAAAAGAAGAAATTGTCAGCCATTCTGGGTAAGCAGCTAGACTTTAATGATAACAGTGATGTCATTAGTGCACTACAGTACAGACTGCCTTATTTCTCGGAGATTAAAAAGCAGGTATAGAATCAATGTTATTACCATTCATTAAACTTCCTTTTTAAAATGTACAAGATGGAGGTATGCCCCTGAGTCGTTTGAAAAACAATAGAGGGACCCTTCTTAAACCTAAATTTTACAATTCAAGTTACAAAAATAAATGGAGGAAACTATTTTTTGGAACAGATTTATTAACAGACTTGCTCACTGAGCCAGAAGAAGAAGAGGTCTCCAAGCCAGAGGACATGAACAAATGGGCAAATGAAAAGACAGGAGCCCAGGGTGAAGAGGAAGAGGAGGAGCCACATGAGGTAAGGGCAGCTCCTGAGGCACAAGGCCTGGACAGCCAGTCAGTTAGGACGTGCCATGAAAGCACTGAGGTAGGAAGACCAGAGGCACCCAGACTGCCTCTTGTCTTAGCCATGTGACTTTGGCCAAAGCCCAAGACAGTGATCTTCTACTTTGCTCATTTAGACAGTGGTGCCACTGTTCCTGGGGTAGACACCAAGAGGACCTAACACACAAGATAAATTGCACAAGAAAATGCTAATACTAAGATTGCATAACACATTAGATACGGTATGCTCTTTAAGAACCTATATGAGAGGGAACCCCCCAAAACCCAGAATTGTCTTCTGGAGGGCGGGCCCCTTGTAGTACAGGTTTCCTCCACTAGGGGAGTATTCTAGGAACCCATCTGTAAGAATGTACCAGCTGGTTTTGTTGTGAGAGGGTGTGTTAGGCATCAGTGAATTTTTTTTGGAAGACTCTTTCAACATATTTGATGGGTAATTTACAAGTGCGCCTGCGCACACCTTGCTGAGTGTTCAGCTGTTCTGGACAAAAACCGCATGACCCCCACACCCCACCCTCCCTATTCACCCAGTCTTGCCCTGAGTGACTTTTTGTGTTTCCCTGGATGAAAAATTCCTCAAGGGGATTTGTTTTGCCAATGTGGAATCAGTGAAACAAAGAAACAGCAGAAGCACTAAATGGCATCAAAATTGACAAGTTCAAAAACTGTTTTGAGCAGTGGAAAAAAACGTCTCAATAGGTGTATTGCATCAAATAGAGAGTACTGTAAAGGGGACTGAAGTTTAAGCATGTAAGGATAAACACACAATATTTTATAAATATATTCTGTGGGTTTTTGGGTCTCTCCTCATAAGCCATTCACCTGAAAGAGTGGGATTTTAGAGTAGTAGTTAAGAATAGTTAGCTATTCTTTAGCACAGGCTTAAGAATAGTTAACTTTTATCTTTTCCATCTCTTTGGTTTGTTTCTTAAAATTATTGCTTGTTTTTCTCTTTTAAGGTCATCAGAAATGTGCCAAGATATGGCTATAAGGAGATACTCCTATTAGCCTCTCCTGTTATTGTAGTGGCGACAGGTTTAACTGCAATCTTCTGTCTCATTATGGTAAGACAACGGTTCATTCAGCTTCCCAGAATACATTCTGTCTTTAGAATAGAGTCAGAACCCACAAACTGAAAATCAAAGCCACTTTCCCACCTACTCCTCCCTGATATTTTTCTTTAGTCATGAATGCTGATATGCTTTATTATTTTATTACACATTATATTCCAAAGATTTTTAAAGGAAGCCCACTCCCAGAGATTCTGTGGAACTGAAATCAAGATAACAAGCCACTGTACTATTTTGAGAACTTACAATAGGCCAGAGTTGACATGACAGCAAAATTTCTTCAACTCAAAATGGATGATGTTGATTTGATGTATTACCAATTACTCTCTTTCTACCATTGATTTCTTGTTGGCTGAAATGAGGAGAGATTTAGACTCTCCACCCTCATAAAGTTATGTCACCCTGGTCAAAAGGACATGGCTAAAAGACAAAAGTGTGATCTTGTCAATTGACTAGATTTACTTAGCGGATTTCTTCTCCAGTGTGTAAAAAGCATGGCGTAAATAGGTTCAGTTAAAACATTGCAAACTAAATCCTGCATCAGGCCTCTCTAAAGCCTGTCGTATTTATACTCACCTCTTCCTGGAGCTTGCCTGTGTGCCTTTTCTTCAATTACACAATGGCTTGTTTTCCCAACAGGCAGGAGCTAATATTAAAAGTGATCTAATTAGCTGACAATCTTGACTACCCTACTAATCCAACCTAATACCTTGTTTACATTTTCAATGGTCATGGCAGCCCCCCACCATAACCTAGCCACACCATGCCCATTTCTACTTTTGTTCGTGCCTTTGCTCATCTAAAACTCCCTTACTTTGCTCTGCCTGTGCTGCAAGTCCTGTGAATCTCTCAAAAGTCAGCTCAAATTCCTATTTCAGCCCTGCTAGTCCTCCTTCTTCTGTGAGATTTATCATCCTTTCAGGGCGCGGGCAGTAGTGAGGCATTCCCCTCCCACGAGAACTTAAAAATATGGTAAGTAAGTTTTTAAAAGGCAGCTCCCTAAGAGAGAAATACCAAGGTCAACACATCATGGAGCAGAGCAGAGATGTGTATGGACCAAATGGCCTCCTGGTCTACCAGACTTGAGAAATACCTGGCTGGATGTGTAACTGCTAAAGAAAACATGTCTATTTGCAGGAGGGTTGGTCAGCAGTAAAAGCAGAGAACAGGTGAGGGAGAGTCTGACATGGGCATTGCCCATCCTAGCAGTGCCTAAGAGTAGAGATGGCACCTCAGGCAGCAGACGTGGAGAGTCCAGCCCACTACCCAGGCTGTGCCTGCTGGGGAGATGCATGGATCCAGCTAATACAGTCTTTTCCTTTAAACACGGGATTCAGCTGATTCCTATTGTTCTAATTCTGTTCTCACCAAGTAGCCTTCTGACTGTGCTTCTGTGTGCCATGTGGCCTAGCTCCACAGAGTGTATTTCCCTGATCGTGTAGACACAGGTGTTGTCTGTGGAACAGATGTAATTCTCACTCTCAGGCCGTAATCTTGGCCTTCTGATTTTTTATTAGCACTGCAGTATTGACAAGGTGAGACTACCCCGATCGGAAGAAGTGAGCCCTCTCTTGGTGAAGAGTCTGACTTCTGAGCCTAGGAGCTGGGGACTAGCATGTGGGCAGCTTGCCAAGGCCTCTGGGAAGAAGTCATTGGCCAGTGCCCAGACAATACCCTCTCCCTCTCTAGTGGGCACATGGCCTTTGCTTTTTTGGATTTTCTATAAACTCCTATAATGCATTTAATTTCTATGGAGTTTAATCTCGCATTTGTGTTTATTTATGTGGTTTCATTATTTCCTCTCCCCAGTTAGATGATAAGCTTTTTGAGGATGGTTTGCCTGACTCTTCTGTCTCCTTAAAGACAACAACACTGAGAAATATTTGAAATTTTGAAATTCAATGAAAACCACTGAAAGTATGAAGATATTTAATATCAAAGGACTTCCATAAATCAACAGGGAGAAAACAAACAAACAAGGGGAGAAGAGGGCAAGGGCTGTGCGGAGCAGGATGTGTATTGATCATCTGTCACCCTCTCTGCCGATCATCTCCTGGCTTATGGGGTATGGGTTTTGTTAGCGAGGCCTTTGTTACCTCATGGCATGAAAGTGGTCTCTGATATTTTCTTTTAGTCCTTTTTATAATATTTCTTTTATTCATAATTTAAAAAAGAAATCTGTCTAGTATTGGTTTTGTTTTTAGTGTGGTTGACTGTTTTCCCCCTACGTGAAGATTTAATTGTTTTAAAATCTTTTATTGAATGACTCATTCTTTCTTTCCTGATCTAAAAAGCTCTCTTTGGACTCTAGTCTGTTGATCTAGTTATCTTTTTTTGTACCAGTGACAGTATCACCATGTAATTCCAATTTCTTTATAACATATAAGCTGCTGCTTTTTTATCTTCTTCTTCATACATTTTGTAGGCTATTCCTGCATATTTTCTCTACCAAATACCAGCTGGCCAGGTTTTGTTTAAAAACTCTCTTGGAATTTGAATAGATTGCATTACATCGGTAGGTTCATTTGAAGGGAACTGACATCTTCACAACACCTAAGAACATGGTATCTTCACGTCGTGTATTCTTCCTAATGTCCTTCAGAAGAGTTTTAATGTTTTGATCACGTAGGTCTTACGCATTTTTTGTTAAGTCTGTTTCTAGGTACTTGATGCATTTTTATTGATATTGCAAGTGGGATCTTTCATTTTTTAATTAGTCTTTTGTGGTACGTGGGAAAACTCTTGAGGTTTGCGTATTAATCATTTGATTTTGGATTCACTTACTGAATTGTCATTTTACTTGACATTAAAATTCTAGTCGATGCTCTTGCACTTTTAGGTTTGGCATCATCTCCTATGCACATGCGTTTTGTCTCTTTCCAATACTTCACTTTTCTTATTAAATTGATTAGGACCTCCTCAACAATGATGAATAGTAACAGTAATAACAGGCATCCTACTCTTGTTCTTGAACTTAAAACAAAGCTGCTGCGTTGTTTCCGGTAGATACTTTTATTTTCTTTTTCTACTTCTAAGAGCTTTTATTAGGGACTAACTGCTGAACGTTATCCAAAGCAGCCAATGAAACACATTGCCAGCTCCCTGCAAGATCCTAACTTAGGGAGTATGGAAGAAGAGTCAAAGGGTATTCAACAAATTCCTGTCCTCAAGAAAGTTATCACCTTACCTAGAAGGGAACAAATAAAGATTTAGAGATAGTGGTCATTGTGATGAATAATTGTGATGTCGCTTTCTTCCTAAAACAGTTCCGTGCCGCAAGAACACCTGTGGGCAATAATGGAGGAAAGCCAAGGTAAATATTAGTCTGACAGTTTTTAAAGTAGGATTTTACAACTAGAGGAGCTTCTTCCTGGAGGTGGCCTGAAGTGACCTCTGAAAATGGTGCGCTACTCATTTGACCCAGAAAACCCCACAAAATCATGCAAATCAAGAGTTTTAAATATTCATGTTCACTTTGAGAACACTTGGGAAACAGCCAGGCCAAAAGGGTATGCATATCTGAAAAGCCACCAAGCAGCTAAAGGATGTCACTTTGCAGAAGCAATGTGTGCCATTCTGTCCTTACAATGGTGGAGTTGGTAGGAGTGCCCAGGCCAAAGACTGGGGCTGGGTGCAGGTTGGTGCCCCCAAAAGAGTGCTGCGTTTTTGCTGCACATGCTTAAAACTGCAGAGAGCAGTGCTGAACTTAAGGGTTGGGGTGCAGACTCTCTGGGCATTGAGCACATCCAGGTGAGCAAAGCTCCCAAGATGCAGCGCAGAGTTTACGGCGCTCATGGTGGATTAACGCCCACAAGGGCTCTCAGGCCTGCCGCACTGAGATGCTCCTCCCTGAAAAAGAGCAGATTGGTCCTGAACCAGAAGAAGAAGATGCATAGAAAAGAAAAGAAAAGTCCCATAAGGAACTGAAGCAAGAAAAACTTGAAAGTAAATTTATCATAAAATAAATGCTTAGAAAAGTTAAAAAAAAGAAAAAGAAAAGAAAGAACTAGAGGAGAACTTAGAACTCTACCTCAGTCTCATTTTACAGTGAGGAAACCGCTAAGTTTGGAAAGAACACTTGTTAACTCTGATGCTTTGCCTGGACTTTGCAAAATGAGCTCCGTAGCCAAAGCTGATAGAGAGTGTGACTAGCACAGGTGCATCTGCTGCCACTGGTCCTTTAAGGAAACAGGGAGCAAAGGGGGAGGTCTTGGTTGTACTTGTTCCTGCTGGTGGTGGAGCTCTGGGGAAGGGACAGGGAAAGCCACGTGGCCTTAGGGTAAAGGCTCTGGTCTCCTTCAAGGCTGACGGAATGTAGACTATATGAGTCCTTCCTGTAAGGTGGCAGGAAAATTTCCCTTCCCCTCCTCCTGGTTTTCAGGCCCCTACTCTCTCTATTCCCTTTATCCCAACTTCATAGAGTTTTAACTGGGCAAGACCTTACGCAGTAGTTTGTCTTTTCTTTTTTTTTTTTTTAATAATAAGGAAACAGAGAGGAGGAAGGGAAATATCTTGCTCCATGGCCACATTGCTAGTGTCAGAAAGAAGATGGTGCCTTTCCAGCTGGGGGTCTCTCCATTGATTACCCCGTGCTTGGACTGTGAGCTACACTTTATGTCAGAACTCAGTACACACGTACCACACAGACATAAGTCGTTTCTAAAACAGACTCATTATGCACTCTGATTTTTTTCTATTCTGTTTCAGTCAAAAAGAATACTTTGTAGTCTAGTGCTGGTTGTGACTTGTAAACTGATTTCACAACTCACTCAGCGGTGACAGCCTGCAGTACGGAAGTCAGCAAGCTAGCTAACTTAGCTAACTGCTATTTGGACTCAGGCATTTAGTTGTGTGATTTAACTTATAGGATAAAGCAGCTAGAAAGTTAAAAGCACCTTCTTACCCTCACCCCCACCCCCAGCAAAGGGTGTATGTGGGACTAAGTCTAAATGGGACAGATGTGAAATGCTTCTGGAGAGAGCAAACTGCTTCTGCCCAGTGTGGCTGTGCAGTTTTTCCCCAATGCACTTCAGGGCGCTTGGCCAAGGGCCAGGAAAGTGCTTCAGGCTGAAAATCCCACCTGTACTCCATGCCAGACCACCCAGAGAGGTCACCCCAGAGACATGGCAGGGACATTTTAAACAGACACAGAGAACCCCTGGAAGCCCAGTGTGCAAAGAATCATTTCCAAGGTCCCAGGTCTACAGTGACTTTGCCTCTGAGTATGGACCCAGTTACCCATTTAATCCTAATAAGGCGAGGGACAAATCACTAATTGTTGGTATGCGTTTTCCTCCAAGGGGCTTTCTCTCGCGACTCCTGAATAAGGACCGACCGGTGGAAAGCCAGATGGAGGTAAATTTCAGGAGGATCAAGCACTGTGGTGGGAAAAAGTGGGGGACAGGCAGGATTCATGTTTCCCTCTCTGTTTTCTAGGAGGGCGGTTTCTGGAGCTGGCGGCGGGGTGCACATGGCCCTTTGAAAAAAGAAGAGGCACAGCATCTGCAAAACATGGGTTCCTCTGATGAGGAGGAGCCTTCAGACATGTAAATAACTGGGAGTTATTTAGAATTCCTGTCTAAAAGGGGGAAATAATGAATAGTTTCATTGTTCCTTTCAAGAGTAAAAGCTTTGACCTTCTTTTTCTCTCCCCAGAAGAAAGGAGGGAGTCTCCTATGACACCCTGGAATCAGTAGTAACAGAAAGTGACACCTGATCCTCCTGCTGAGTGAACCAGGTTACTAATAAATTGTTTTTCTCTACTGAAATGTGTACGTTTGTAACCACCTCTAGCCATGAGGGAAAGAATTAAAATGTAAATAGGTAAATATATATACACACAAATAGCACGAGCCATAAGCAAGAAAAGCAAGGCTGAAGCAGGACTCCCGGGGTAGCCAGCACTTCCTCAAGCAGCAGTGTGGTCAAACAAGGGTGAAAAGGGACTCCTCTCCCCCATGTTCCCCAATATAGTCTGTCCCCGAGAACTGGAAGATACATCATCATCCAGGGGTGTGGGTTATTAAGTCAAATAACAATTTATCCTGGTGCTCTGGCCCCTGGCTCACCAAGCGCCAGTTATGTACAACATACTTGACCCCCATTGTGGCCCCCCATCATCAGGTCTTAGGGCTGTCAGAATATTTGGATCCCTGAGCATGCCTTTACGGTGAGGCCTGTCTTCTCCCCTGAGATCTTAAACTTGCACAAACCTGTGCCCTGTCTTGGTGTAACGGGTTCTCCATCCTTACAAGCTAGTAGAAAGTTCACAGTTAAGGGAAGAAAGTCATTTCAGATTAAGACTCTAATTAGATAGAAGTCATTAAGAAAATAAGTAATTTAGTAATGTCAGCTAAATTAATAAAAGCTTATATTCATCTTTCAGTCAAAGGTTGAGTATACAATAGCAAGCTAACATAAAAAATTGAGGAATCCCTAAGGCTCGGCCCCTTACAATGTAACCTAACACACAGGCAAACACACACAGGAGACTTCCAGCCAAGATGGAGGCCTAGAGTGACACGCTCCATCTCTCTCCACAACTAAGAAGGAATACAACTACCACAAAACCAGAAATAACCAGAAGTTCCAGAAAATAAATGGAAGTCCAACGTAGGAAGTTATAAAGAAGTGGTGCTCATCCAGAAGGGTAGGAGGTGTGAAGCTGGGGTGGAGAGGTCAAACTGTGCTGGTGGTGGCAGCAACAGCGATGATGGTGGGACGGTGGTAAGCATAGACACCTGTATTTAAGGGGAGGCGAGAAGCACCTGGAGAGCACCCCTAGCTGTAGACCAGACCTATCAGCCACTGTTAATATAAGAGAATGGTTTGCGTGACATCAGTGTAACCTGACAGCCAAGGAGAGTGGACTGGAATACATATGCGTGAACTGGAATGCACATGCATGAACAATGGTGACCTCACTGCACTAGTCAGTGGGGGTGGTAGAAGCCACTGAGTGAGCACACCTACTGTTGAACGGCCGTCACTTTCACAATGACTGAGCAAGTAGAGCAACAAATCTGCATCAAATATTGCATTAAGCTTGAACATTCCTCCTGGAAACTCTCTGGATGCTTCAGAAGGCCACAGCTAAGGGTGACTGGTGACTGGCAGCAACTCCCGGCTTTTCCCAAAGCTAAAATCACCTTTGAAAGGGAAGAGATTTCAGACTGTAGATGATATTCAGGAAAATACGATGGGGCAGCTGGTGGTAACTGGGAGAACTGTGTGAGGTCCCCAGGTGTCTACTTTGAAGGACACCTAGGCTTGTCTTATGTACAATGTTATTTGTATCTTGCATCTTCCTCAATGAATGTCTCTATTTTTCATATTACATGGCTGGATACCTTCTGGACAGACCTTGTATCCAACTTTCAGCATCAAGTCTGTGTACCTGCTTAGACAGTCCTTTCTTCCCTCCATATGTTGTCACTTGGGAATGTCCATTGGTTATAGCCATAAAACTTCCCTGCCTATCCCAAGCTGGTGACCTTTCCCTTCTCTGTATATATGTGGCATTTTTACCTTGTATTCTAGAATCTCACTTAATCAAAAAATAAATATGGCAATTTTAATACTTTGGGAAAAACAATGTTTCTCCCAAACCAAAACCAAAGGTAAGAACCACTGAACAATATTAATGCACAATATTAAAAAAATAATCCTTATGGCATTTCCTCCACATTTGACTAAATAATTAATTTCTCTCCATCAAATGGAAGAATCACAAGCTTCAGATAGTATTCAGACCTCAGTCTGAATCCTAACCACACGACACCAGACAAGTGACTTAGCTCAAGTCTCCTTGATTATACACCATGACCAAGTGGAATTTATTCCTGGAATTCACTGACAGTTCAACATACAAAAATCATTCAGTGGAACATAGCACATAATAAAATGAAGGGAAAAAGACATCTGAGCATCTCAATTGATACAGAAAAGACACATGACTAAATCCAGTATCCTTTCATGATAAAAAAACACTCAAGAAAAATAGAAGGAAACGTTCTCAACTTAATAAGCCCTTATTTTAAAAACCCACAGTAAACATCATATTCAATGGTTACAGACTGAAAACTTTTCCCTAAGACTAGGGAAAAGACAAGGATACCTGCTTTCAACACTTCTAATCAATATAATACTAAAATTTCAGCCAGAGCAATTAAGCAAGTAAATAAAAGTATACAAAATAGAAAAGAAGTAAAAATCATTTGTTTGTGATGACATGATCTTCTATGTAGACAACCCTATTTCACAAGAAACTGTTAAAACTAATAAATTCACCAAAGTTGCAGGATATAGAAATCAACGAATAAAAAACACTTGCATTTCCACACACTAGCAAAGAAGACTACAAAGAGGAAATTAAGTAAACAATACATTTACAATAGCATCAAAAAGAGGAAAACACATGGGAATAAATTTAGCCAAGACTGAAATATTTATAGGTGGAAAATTACAAAATACTGCTGAAAGAAAATTAAGAAATTAAAGAAGTCCTAAATAAATGAAAAGACACCCCATATTCATGGATTTAAAAATTAATATTGTTACGATGACAATACTACCCAAAGCAATCTACAGAATCAATGCAATTCCTATCAAAATCCCAATGGTGCTTTTTACAGAAGTAAAAAAACCTATTCTGAAATTCAAACAGAATCTCAATGGACCCCAAATAGCCAAAACTACGTTGAATTTCCTGATTTCAATTTACAGCAAAGCTACAGTAATCATCAGTTTGGTGCTCAGATAAGGACAGAAATAGAAAGCAATAGAGAGTCCACAAATAAATGCAAAGGAACAAATATTACATGATTGGATTTCTATGAGGTACTTACTAGTCCAATTCATAGAGACAGGAAAAATAGTAGGTACCAGGGGTTGGGAGAGAAGGTAATAGATAGAAGTAATAAAAGTAGACATCCTTATCTTTTTCCTGATCTTAGGGGGAAAGTTGAGGTACCACTACATACCTATGAGAATGGCTAAAAATCAAGACTGAAAAAAACAAGTGTTGGAATTAATGTGGAAGAACTGGAACTATTATAAACTGCTGGTGAGAATGTAAAATGATACAACTATTTTAGAAGACAGTCTGACAATTTGTTAAACAGTTAAACATACATCTACCATAAGATCTAGACATTCCACTCCTAATTATTTACCCAAAAGAAATGCAAACTTAAGTCCATTCAAAGACTGGTATATAAATGTTCATAGTAGTTTTCTATGTAAATGCCAAAAACTAAAAGCAACCCATGTATCCATCAGCAAGTGGGTGTGTAAAGTATGGTAACTATAGTTAATAATATTATACTGCAGATTTGTAAATTGCTAAGAGAACAGATCTCAAAGGTCCTCATCACAAGAAAAAAAAATTGACTATATATGCTGACAGATGTTACCTAGATTTAGTATAGTCATCTTGCAACATATACATATACCAAATCTAAAAATGTGTTGTACATCTGAAACCAATGTGATGTTTTATATGTCAATTATACCTCATATAAAACAAAAACAGGTGAATGGATAAACAGATTATGGCATATGCACACAGCACAATGCTACTACGGACCAATAAAAAGGAATACTGTTGGACACACATGATGCAGATAAATATCAAAATAATTTTGCTGAGTATAAGACAAACAAAAAGGATATGTAAGAGTACACATTCTAAGATTCCATTTGTATAAAATTCCAGAAAATCCAAACTCATCTATAGTGGCAGAAAGCAGTTAGAGGTTCCCTGGGAACAAGACAAGCAGGAGGAGGCATTACCAAAAGGCACGAAGAAACTTTGGAGGAATGCAATCTCAACTGTAGTGATGGTTTCTCAGGTATATACATTTGTCAAAACTTATCAGACCATATACTTTAAACATGTGCAATTTATTGTCAATTATACCTAATTTTAAAAAGGCTGCAAAATTAAAAACAAAAGGAAGTCAATAAATATAGGCAAACATAAAAATGCTACTTGTGTTGAAAATCAAGAAGTCAAAAAAAAAAAAACCAACCCGAAAACTAAGAACAATGAGAACTGCAGGGACAAAAAAGAGGGCGGGGATATAAACACAAATAAAAGGAAACTGGTAATAAGAGAGAATCACTAAGTGTAGTTAGATAATTAAAGGAGACCTGGCTGAAAACAGACAATGTTCCCACCTTTTGAGGGTGTGTGTGTGTGTGTACGTGCCTGGGCACACCAGAGTCATGGGTAGAGCACTGGAATGGGAGTCCAATCCTGGTCTGTCACCAACTACTCGGTGACTTTGGACATGTTTATTCACGGGTCTGGGCATGAGTATCTGTCCTTTCACAGACAGTTAAATTTCCATAGTCAAGTGAACAGAGATGGGATGAAAGAAGGGAAGGCATCAAAATGAATATTACAATTTGGTTGGGTGGAGAGTTCAGCTTCTCAAGGACTTTGCTCCTGTCATTATCCCCCCGTCTCTCCAGCATCATTAATTATTCTGTTTACTGGTTCAGTCAAAGCAAGATATAAAACTTCTCCAAAAATGGGGGAAAATGTTGACTCTCAACACCCCCTTCAAACCACAGCCTTATTGCTCCCCTTTACTTATTACGAAGTTCTGAGCTCTTCATACTTGCTGTCTCACTCCTCCCGCTCTCTGGCAGCAAGTTTCTGTTCCCCCTAAAACTACACATCAAGGTCACCACCAATGACCCACACATTCTCAGGTCCAACGGTCAATTCCCAGCCCAGAACCATATGGCACAGCTACCTTACTCCTCTTCAAACATGTTTCTCACTTGAATTCTGTGGCTCCTTCTTGTCATCCTTTGCTGAATCTGCCTCCTCCTCTGACCTCTAAATGTGAGCAACCCACAGTTCGGACCTAAAAATATCTTCCTACAAGGAGGTAACCTGGTGAGCTCAACCAACCCCCTGGCTTTAAATACTATCTATATGCTAACAATTCAATCTCTCCGAAAGTCCCCTTCCACACTCCAGAGTCATATTTCCAACTGTCAAAATCTCCCATTAGATGTATAATGAACACTTCAAACTTCATATATTTAAAGTTACTTTTTTCTATTTCTTGATTTTAGAGAAAGAGAAGAAGGGGGAGAGACAGACAGACAGACAGACAGACATCGATTTGTTGTTCTCCTCATTTACACATTTGTTGGTTGCTTCTTGTATGTGCCCTAACCAGGGACCAAACTCACATCCTTGGCAAATCGGCACAATGCTCTAAACGACTGAATACCTGGCCAGGGCATAAACTCCATATATTTAAAAACAAAACTTTTACATCTAGAGCCTACCCAAATCTGCTCATCCCCAAGTTTTTTCTACCTCAGAATGGAATACCGTTTATACCATCCAGATGCTTTACACTTCCTCACATATCATCTGCAAGCTCTACCTTCAAAATACATCCAGGACGGTCCTACTTTCATGACCTCTACTATTACCATTCTAGTCTAACCCACCCTTCACCTTTCACTGATAAAGCATATCCTAAAGGATTGCCTCACTTCCTCTCCCAACTGCTGACAGTCCACTTTCCACACAGGGACCAGAGTGGCAGTTTCTAAAAATTTACATTATATCACTCAGAAAATTTCAATGACTGCCATCACACTTAAAATAAACTCCAAGGTCTTTACCAAGGCCCTTCACAACATCTCGAAACTCATCTCCTCTTCTACTCTTCCTCTGTCCATTTTGCTCCAGCTACACTGGCTTCTTTGTTATTTCTCAACACACTAAGCATACTTCTTTCTCAAGGCCTCTGCCCCTTCTAATTTCTCTGCCTGGGATTTTCTCCCCCTAGATATTCACAACACTCCCATATTTCATTCTGGTCTCTGCTCAAATGTCAACTCCTCAAAGGGACCTTCCCCCACAACCCTATCTAAAACAGCCACCAGCCTGCCTCTGCCCTCCTCAGTGTCCCTGCTCTAAACCCTTACTCAGTTTCAATTTTCTTAATAGCACTTATTGGTATCTAACATATATCTACTCACTTGTCTGTCTATATCCCAACAACTGAGTCAACTCCTTGGGAAGTCAATGCCTAACTTCAAGTAGGCATGCAATTAATATTTGATGAATAAACAAATGAAGAGTACCTTCAAGAATCAAGACAGCTCTAGAAAGAAACATTAGAACCATTTTATCCAAATGATCTGACCACAAGGGTAATATTCTTGGACTTTATCCTTCAGGCAATAAATCTCACAGGCATGGAAGGGAAAACATGACATCACTGGAAAACATCAACATGGCAGCGGGATACAAAACAGACTAGAGATAAGAAAAGATTAAAGACAGAGAGATCAGTTAGAAGATAACTATAATAACCTGAGCACAAGGTAATAATGTCTGTATTTCTCTATTAGGATGGTAATGATAGGAAGAGAAAGGACAGACAGGAGAGACACTTGGAGATGACTGACAGGACTTAAAAACCATCAGTGTAAGAGATGTCAAGGTTGACAGGCAAAATAGAATAAAAAGAAAGAAGTCAAAAAAGTCAATTTGAGAAAAGAACAGGACAAATTTGATCTGGAAGAAAGTTGAAGATGCTTGGAAGGACAATCAGAGGACATTTATAGGTCAATGCTGAAGGAATAAATTTGGGAGCCCTGCTCACAGAAATGAAACTTAAACCTGCAACAGTAAATCAAGTGTCTTAAAGTAGATAAAATTTTCCCAGAAACCTCAGAGTACAGCATGCCAGCAGCAATATTTAAGAAATATATGCCTCGCCCTGGCAGGAGTGCTCAGGGGGTTGAGCGCTGGACTGCAAATAAAAGGTCACCTGTTTAATTCCCAGTCAGGGCACATGCCTGGGTTGCCAGAGAAGTCCCCACTTGGGGGCCTGTGAGAGGCGGCCAATCGATTCTGTCGCACAGATATTTCTCTCCCTTTCTCCCTCCCTTCCCTTCTCTCTAAAAAGTAAAATAAATAAAATCTTAAAAAAAAGAAAATATATGCCTATAAGGAACAGGAAGAGGTAACAATGAAGAAATAAAGAATCACTGAGTTATAAGGTAATAACCAGAGGTCGTATGTCTACTGCGCCTTCATCACAAGGACTGAGTCCATATCCAGATTCTATCACTTAATTAACTACAGTAGGAGAGGCCAATGACTTGATTTATCTAGTTTCAGTTTCACCATTTATCAACATAAACAAATTCCTGGCAAGGTAGCTCAGTTGGTTACAGCGTCATCCAGATACAGCAAGGTTGGGGGTTCGATTCCCAGTCATGTCACATACAAGTATCAACCAACGAGGCCCTGGCCAGGTAGCACAGTTCGTTGCAGTACTGTTCAGGTACACCAAGGTTGCAGTTGAGTCTGCAGTCAGAGAACATCCAAGAAAACAACCAATGGCCCTGGCTGCTGTGGCTCAGTTGGTTGGATCGTCATCCCATACAATGGGATGGGTTACATACCTAGGTCGCAAGTTCAATCCCCGGGTGGGGAGCCTACAAGAGGGAAGCAATCGATGTTTCTCTCTCTCTCTGCCTTCCTCTTTCTCAAAGCAATGAAAAAATGTCCTCTGGTGAGGAAAGAAAGGAGGAAAGGAGGAAAGGAGACAGGAATAAGTAAGAAGAACAACAAATCGAAAATTCTTTCTCTGAAATCAATAAAAATTTTTAAAACGAAGATGTATGTGCATTAGTTGCTATTTTAACAACAATGTAACACTTTACAAGAAAATAGTATTTTACAGTTTCTAAATTAGTTTTAGCTTATCTCATCTAATGCCACAACCACCCTGTGAAGATCTTGTTATCCACCTCCTATAGCTGAGGAAACAAGGCTAAGAAAGATTGAGTCTCAGTTTATGTGTGGGAGAACTAGCATGGTATATAACCTAGGTCTTCTGCACATGGTATAGTGGCAAAGAACACAGGCTCTCAAGCCAGACTTCTTGGGTTCAACTCCAGCTCCACCATTTGCTAGCTGTGACTGGAAGCAAATGATTTATATATTAGAGATATTACTCTTCACAAAGGGATATTTATCTTCCTTAGACAGAAATAAGAAACCACAGAGAAATTCTGAGGTGAAGAGCATGTGAGATGCTTTGGTTTTTTTCAAGAAAGAAAATAATCTACTAAGAGTAATGTGGGCAGGGCAGTTTTCAACTGTGGTCTGCAAATGTGTTATTGAATCCCCATACACAACCGAAACAAGTTCCTACCTGGTAAGCCTCCTTGTAAATTTGTTTGAGGAGTTTATCTACATTCAATTATTAAAGTCACTGGATTATAGTCATCACTAAGGTCTCTTATAACTATAAGATGATATGATTTTATTCTTTACTTTTTTTTTTTTTTTTTTTTTAGTCTTACCCACCAAACAAGTTTGAACTTTCCCTCCTCTGGGTCTCTCAGTATTTTGTTAGTGCCTCTCTATGACAGTACACATTCTTCAATATAAACACAAAGTCCATTGGTTTAATACTGGTTAAATGTGCAGTGATTTAATAATACAAATATATGAAAATTACATGGAGCTTTGGTTTCCAGACATTTCATGGCAGCTATCACTTGATGATTATTCATCCCTGCAGTACTAAGCAATATACATTGATGGTCTTCCTATTAAAGAACATTCATATAGACATTTTTTAAGAGGACACAAAATTTAAAATAAGAAAAAATACAGGGGGAAAGAATGAAACAACTGTAATAGAAACACAATTTTTAAAATGTTAAAAAAATACAGAAAACGATTAATTTTTACAATATCTTACGTAAACTAAATGCATGTAAAAAAAAAAAAAAAAAAAACTTACCCCGATACAGCTGAAACAACAAAGCTTGGAACAACGAGGACACAGGCGGGCATCCTGCAATTTCTCCATACAAATGAAACGTCGGAAAACCTCAGCAATGCTCTGAAAGTAATAAAAGATGTAAAGTCCACCAGATTAGGTTACTGAATCAAGAGGAAAAAGCATGCTTAAAATAATTCACTTGATAAAATTTTACTTTTAACTTTATTCCATATCAGGACTTGGTCAGTCCAAGGTCCAGGGTACCTGAGTACATCTAAGCTTCACAATGGTTCTATTTTAAGGAAAGGCTATGACATGCAAACAGACAGACTTATGCACAAATATTTTCATGGAAGCATTAATTAGAATGGCAAGAATCTGACTAACCCAAGCGTCCAAATATTAATTAAACTGTCACAGTTAATTTACAGTCACTGCAAATATTTCAGGAAACGATATGGGAGGAGGGGGAGCCTATGTTTAACAGTAAGAAAAAAAGGAACAAATGGACTTTTTACTTTTCTGCAATTTCCCCAAGGGGAACGAATTATTTTTATAATATTGTAAAAGTTTTTAGAAGATGTATGTTCTAATAGCAGTGTACTCTGGTCAAGAAACAAACGAATTCAGAATCCAGAAATCCGAATTTCTGCCCTGATGCTGTAACCAAGTAACTAATTTACCTGAGCCTGAGATTCTGTCCCTGCTGAGATTTTTGGTGGCAGCACAACCAATGTTTAGGGAAGAAAAAAAGATCACGTAAATAGAAGAAACTTCTTATCTTTGCAAGAAGTCTCATGTGAACCAATTTAGGAAGTAACTAACAAGAAAAGATATAATTAAATGTAAGTTATTACATATTTTAAGTTTATTATTGCGGTACTCACATTTATTTTTACTCCATTCTAGAAGAATGGAACTCTCCTAAAACCAAGGTAAAGTTATCAAACCTTTATAATATCTTCACACAAAGTATTAAGAAGAAAATTACTGGAGTCTAATCATGACTCTGCTGGACCAGAAAGAATCTGTGAGGTGCAGATGCTGGGGGGGCAGGGAGGCGTGGACAACTAGTTTCAAGTGGGGTGCCCAGTGACATCGTTGCCCTTACTAAGAAGCAAAAATTTATTTAGTATTTGGAAGGTTCAAAATTAGACATTATACAATTATGGCCAATAACCAATCCTTTTAAAAAAATGTTCCTAGCCTTTACGTAAATACACACAACATTTTAAATCACAGCTTACAAATGTCATATAAAAAGAATAGAGCTGTTCTGGCACACAACAGCCAAATTGAGACAGTAAGAGTATACCTTCATTCACAGGAAGGACAAAAGTCTACAAAATGCACCGCTGGGAGGAATGATTATCCATTTGGAGGGAGATTTGGGTCGCGCAGGAACTCGCAAGAACTGGTTGCGAGTGGAAGGGCACGTCCACCTAATGAATTTGCAGTTTTGCTGTGAGGAGGATGTAGTTTGCAGAAACCCTGCGGGGACTGCGCACCCGTGCAGAGACCACCTGACTGCGGGAACGTTCCGAGCACAGACACCAGAGGGCTGCGGAACAAGCACCACGTCCTTCGCACCTGGCCAGCCCTCACCACAGCCAGAGCAGCAGAGTAGGGTGCCGGGCCAGAGAACTAGGACCAGGCGCCCTGACTAAAAAGCCCTCCCCGAGTGACAGGGGCAGACTAATCACCAACCTTCTCAAAGCCCCTCACCTCCACGCTCTGTTCATCCATTGCCTCTGACTCTTGCCGGGGCTTGGTGACCCACGGAGTCCGCGGTCAGACCTAGTAAGTGCCAGCCCGAGGTCGCCACTTCAAATTGCCGCGGAGAACAACCCGGTGTCCACGTCAGGAGGTTCCAACGACCGCCCCACCTGCGCTCCCCATCGCTTCTCCACCAGCTACCCCCACTTCGCCATTTTTATCCGCGTGCCCGCCCTAGGACGCAGTGGGAGGGCAAGTGTTGGCCGCAGCTCCTTCCTCCGGGTTCAACCGCCCGCTGGGTACCAGGAGGCAGCCTTGGCCCAAGTGACGCAGACTGGGGGGCGCGCCCTACGGAAATGCTGCAGAAGCCCAGACGCGCTGGTCCCCAGCTAAGAATGCGCTGCAGGGAATTCACAAACACCAACGGTAACCAGGGCAGCTGGAAGCGCAGGACGCAGTGTTAGGGGAGCACCACGGAGAGGCTGCACCTAGTTCCTGCGGTGCGGGGGCGCACACGAGATTTGGCGGTTCGCTTCTGCAGTTGCGTACCCTCCACTCCGGAAAACGCAGGGAGCAGGGAGCGGAGAGCGTGGCCAGGATAGGGGCGGAGCCTCACCGCTCTCAAACTTGCCGGCCAGAGACCGCAGCTCCCAGGAATGCCAGTGCGAAACGCAAACTCCAGAGCCACATCCCTAGGACTCGGTCTCCATGATTCTAGAGGCTTGGGCCCCACCAAATCCGCGTTTTTAACAACCGTTCTAGGTGATTTTGGCAGATGGTTTATGATCCTCCCTTTGCAAAACCGTGGTGCAAAGGTTTCCTAGCTAGTCGTTTTTTCTCTGAAAGCCCAGTCTCAGGTTTTTAAGACTTCCGAAGCTCAAGACTGCGAAAACCAGAGCGGTGGCGTTTCTTCATTCGGGGGTACCTGAACGGGACCATAAATTGTGCAGATCTAAGTGCCACACCACAGGCTGCATTTCTTGCCGCTTGAGATGCGCTGTTGCCATGAAACTATACGAAGTGCAAATGGGTATCAACTGCATCGAGCTTTCCTATATTGGCGGCTGCTTTCTACAATTTTCTGGTATAGGACATGCTTAAATATTGCAGGAATTGAAGGTATGAGACGAAGGACTTGCATCAGATTCTTAATCCGAATTTAATTTTTTTCTTTCTGGTTTGTTTGCAAACAACTATTACACTTCACCCAACCTAGAAGTGCACATGTAGAGAATCAACAATAACCTATAAAATTCTTAAGTATCAAAGCGTTTGGACCTTTTTTTTAAAAAAAAAAAAAAAAGATTTTATTCATTTTCAGAGAGGGGAAGGGAAGGGATAAAGAGGGAGACAAACAGCCAAAGGCTGCCTCTTGCACGCCCTCAACGGGGGACCTGGCCCACAACCCAGGTATGTACCCTGACCAGAAACTGAACCAGAGAACTTGTTGTTTGCAGGATGATGCGTAACCCACCAAGCCATACCAGTCAGGGAGTATTTGGACTTTCTTTTTATTTTATTTTATAAATATATTTTATTGATTATGTTGTTACAGTAATCTGAATTTTTTTTCCCTTTGCTCCCTTCCACCCAGTACCCCTCTTCCCTTCAGCAATCCCACCCCCTTAGTTCATGTTCATGGCCCATGCATGTAAGTTCTCTGGCTTCACCCCTTCCTCTTGTTATCTTCCCCATCTATTTTGTACCAACCAATTATGCTTCTTAATCCCTGCACCATTTCCTCATTTCTCCCCCTTCCACCTCACAACTGATAACCCTCCTCATGATCCCCATACCTATGATTCTGTTCCTATTCTTGTTTGCTTAGTTGGATTTTTTTGTTTTATATTCATTTGTGAGTTTGTTGTCATTTTAATGTTCATAATTTTAATCTTCTTGTTAATAATTAACTCCCTTTGAATTTCATATAATAATGGCTTGGTGATGATGAACTCCTTTAGCTTTACCTTGTCTTGGGAGCACGTCATCTGCCCTTCCATTCTAAAAGATAGCTTTGCTGGATAGAGTAATCTTAATGTGGATCCTCGCTTTTCATCACATTAAATACTCCTTGCCAGTCCCTTTTTGTCTGCAAAGTTTCTTTTGCGAAACCAGCTGATGGTCTTATAGGCACCCCTTTGTAGGTAACTCTCTGCTTTTCTCTTGCTGCTCTTAAGATTCCCTCTTTATGTTGAACTTTGGTATTTAAATTATGATGTGGCTTCACGTGGTCCTCCTTGGGTCTAGCTTGTTTGGGACTCTGTGATTCCTGGACTTGTATGTCCATTTACTTTGCCAAATTTGGGATTTTCTGCTTCATTTTTTCAAATATGCTTTCAATTTCTTGCTCTTCCTCTTCTCCTTCTGGCACCACCCCACCCCCACCCCCCGCCCCATGGTTCAGATGTTGTCCCAGAGAGTTCTATGCCTCTCCTCATTTTTTTCAATTCTTGTTTCCTCATTCTGTGCTGGCTGTTTTTTTCCTTCCTTATGTTCCAAATCATTCACTTGAGCCCATTTCCTTCCCTTCACCATCGGTTTTCTGTGGATTTTTCTTTGTTTTATTTAGCGTAACCTTCACTTCTTCCCTTATGCGTTTGCTGTACTTAAGCATATGTCAAGCCTGTGAGCATCTTCATCACCAGTGTTTTGAACTCAATATCTGTTAGTTTGGTTATCTCCTTGTCACTTAGTTCTCCCACTGGAACCTTGATCCTTTCCCTCTTTGGGGCCATACTTCTCTCTGCCTACTCATTTTGACAGGCTCCTGTGTTTGTTTGCCTGTGTCTTAGGTAGAGCTGTCGCTCCTGTTACATTGTAAGGGCGGAGCCTTGGGGATTGTGAGTAGAGTTGACCCGTTTCACCACATTGAGGCACTGTATGTGGGGAGGGGTCTGAGAAGGAACAATAATGCTTGCTCAGCTCTCACTCCTTTTCCAGGCACTTCTCTCACTTCCGCACCAGACTGGCACCTCTCTAGCTGCTACCCTGACCGTTGTGCCCTAAGGGGTGGGTCTGCAGACATTCTAGGACTGTGGGGGCCCTTTAAACAAGCGGACTCTGCTGAGAGACCAGCAGTTTCTGCCTCTACCACAACCCCCACTTGTTTGCTCAGTCAGAAGCAATGAGGCTTGATTTTCCCTGGTGCTGGGACTGTGAGCTGTGTGCTCGGTCTGGTCTGGCGCTGGGAGAGCTCCCCATGTGTCCCTCCCTAGTTTTTAAAAGATGTGACTGTGCTTTCTGGTGGCCTATGCTGCCACTGCCACCACACCACATCCTTTCCACTCCAGCTCCGCCCCTCCTACCTGTCTGGATGAGGATTTCTTCTTTCTTTCTTTGTTGTATTTCCATGCAGCTTGATTTTCTGGAACTTCTGGTTGTCTCTAGTGTTGAGGTAGTTGTATTCCTTCTTAGCTGTGGAGGGAGACGCAGCATGTCTGTCTAGCCCTCCATCTTGGCCAGAAGTCTGGACTTTCTTATAAGTAGTGGACAACAAGAAGTTTTTTTAAACTGTGAGCCATGGACGAAGAGAATTTAGGAAGATTAATCTGACTGAAAAATTCTCTCACCAAAATTTATGTACAGGAACTTCCTTAATATCAATTGCCTGAGGACTGGATAAAATTAGTATCTGTTACTAAGGTGTGACTTATTTTTCTCCAATTTTTATAAAAGTGGGGGGGGCTTTCTGTTCTTGAAATATTCTAACAAAACAACACAATTTTAACTGCAGCTACTCTCCCAACCCCGTTTTCTCAGCTATTGTAAGTTGGTCAAGAGACAAATACATTCTCATAACAGAAATTTTTAAATTTATATTGAGGTATAATTCTATAACCTACAGACCCAATATTGTATTCATTTTTCCTAGTCCTTTCAATGCTTCATTTTTATTACATATATGGAAAGATCACTTATGGAAGGATTGCTAAGTATCCTTCAAAACCAAACACCATCTCATTGTGCTTCCAACCATCCAGGCACATAGAAGTTAAGTGATTTGCTCAAGGTCACACAGCTGAAATTTAAAACCTGCTATTTACATCTCAGATACATGTCAAAGCCCAACCTTAACTTCACAACTTCAGTATCTGCTTCCCCTCCCCCATTTGGCATTTCCCAGAACATTAAAAGTAATAAATTTATAGACAACTCTCACCTCTTATTGCATAAATACACCATGACTTATTTTCCTACTTGCCTGCTATTAGCCAGATGTGTGTATTACTATTATATATAACCCTGCGATTAACATTTATATCAAGATCTGCCCCTACTTTGGACAGTTACCTTATTGTCAAGTTATTAAAAAAATAAATAAGGGGTCCTGACTGGTGTGGCTTCACTGGGCATCCTTCCGCAAAGCAAAGGGTCGCCGATTCAACTCCTGGTAAGGATACATGCCTGGGCTGCAGGTTCGGTTCCTGGTCAGAGCGTGTGCATGAAGCAACCAATTGATGTTTCTCTCCCTTCTTTCTCCCTCCCTTCCCCTCTCTCTAAAATTAAATAAAATCTTAAATAAATAAATAATGAAGGAAACATATACAAACACACACAAAACTGGCAAGCAGCAGTCGCCATTGCTCTTCTGATTTCAATTTCTTAGCTTTCACATAGTATGAACCATTACAGTAATATAGGCTGAAGGAGAACAAAGGTCATATTGAAATACAAAAGGAACAGCCTAAGAGAGCACTGGAAAGCAGAACTCATGCTGTTCAACATTAGGAAGCAGAAGGAACAGGACAAAAATAAAAGGCTCTCAACAGAAAAACCAGATTATAAAAGGTAGGTTTTATGGGAGACTATAGGTCACATAGCAGTCTCACTGATAATGTGACCACATCTTCAATCAAAATTTTCAAAAATGAAGAGTTCTATAATATATTGTATAACATAATACAAATACTTTTTCTATCTTTTAAAGCATGCTTATTCACATTGGACTGACTTATAGTGCATAAACATTCTTTTACAATAGGACATCTGTGCTACCCTGATTATACAAAAACAGATGCAAAATAATGTTAGCACTTCCTTGCCTGAAATTGCAAAACTAAATATGTGTGCTTAAATCCCTTTATTCCCATTACATCCTTTTGACTGAAATTTAGGAACATCTGCCCTTCTCATATTCCCTTCTCTTCTGAAAGGCATCACTTTCTAGTTACCCAGGCCAGACCTTCTCCTTCACCATACCCCACCTCTAAGTACCAAGTGCTAACAAGATATCCTCCTAAATCTCTCTGAAATTGATCTCTACTCTATTAGAGTTCCCCTCTGCAAGTCCATTTCTTCATAAGTCTGATACGTGAGATTTTAATTGTTGTACCGCAGTTTTCTCTTCTTCAGTCAGTGGTGACAGCTAGAAAACAAATAACAAAGTCTTTATTTCAAAACCTTTAAAGGCTCAAATATACTTTATTTTTATGAAAACCTTTACAGACTGTCAAATTGTTAACTTCTTTATCACACCAATAATTGCTATAAACTCATACTATGTATGTGATCACAAATTTAGGGAAGCAGGGAAAAATAGATTATTTAGCTATCTGTATACAAAGTACTCTGATGTTTGAACTTCCAAAGAACTTGCAATTAAGTTGAAGAAACAAGACCAAGAAATCAAACAATTTAAGGACTATAATTTAACAGAACCAAAGATATGATGTTTGAATGCCACACTGTAAACGTATTTTGGTAAACAAATGTAAATGAAAAATAACCTGGAAGTTTCCTCAGAAGTAGAAACTTGGGCTAAATTTTGAAGGATAATTAAGATGCTTTTAGATGCAAGTAACAAAAACATATTTCGAAATAGATAAATGATCAGAAAAGTTATTATCTTTGCAAAATAAATACAGAAGGGCAGACTTCAGGGCTGGTTTATTTAGGAGCTCAAGAATATAAGGACTCTTTTTTCCATTTCATGTCTCTGACATCCTTGATGGTGGCTTTTTCCTCAAGCTGACAGGAAAATAGATCTAGGCATCACATTTATGCAAAATGTTTAGAAGGAAAGTTTTCTTTTCCCAGGGCTTTCTCAGAAGTGAGAGGAAACTCTTCCTCAGTTTCTACTTTCAGACTTTCCCTCCTTACATATCATTTCGGTTAAAAACCCATTTCTGGATTAAGTTTAGTTAAAGGAAAATCCATTCCCATTACCAATCAGGCACACACTGGTGTTGAGGATAGTGCTAGCGTTATTTATCTCAGGCATGAGGCTGTGAGGGATGGCACACATCTCACGAAAAATCAGTGCTCTGTAAGGCAGGAAGGAAGAACAGATGCTAAGAAAACAAGCAGCAAATAGTATTCACAAAAGCAGATAGGAGCAAAAGCAAAGGGAAGAAGAGAAGCCAAAGGGAACTTGTAAAAGATTTTCACAGAGCACCAACAAACAGGCTGGCTGAAACTAAATGTTATATGGGGAAATAATAGGAGGTAGAACCTAAAGAATCACTCAAATAGTTCCAAATCTGCCTAAATATATACAGTCGTCCCAAGACATGTTCCAAGCCCCGCAATGGATGCCTGAAATTGGAGATAGTCTGAACCCTATCTATACTGTTTTTTCCTACACATATATACCTATCATAAAGCTTAATTTATAAATAAGGCACACAGTAAGAGATTTACAACAATAACCAATAATAAAATAGAATAATTATAATGATATACTGTAATAAAAGTTATGTGAATGTGGTCTATCGCAAAATATCTTTTTATATTTTGTATATATTTTGAAGTATATTTTATTATGTTGTTACAGTAGTTCCAATTATTTTTCCCCTTTGCTCCCCTCTGCCCAGTACCGTCCTTCCCTCCAGCAATCCCACCCCTCTTAGTTCATGTCCATGGGTCATGCATATAAGTTCCTTGGTTTCACCCTTTCCTATATTATTCTTAACTTCCCCCTGTCTATTTTGTACCAAGTGATTATGCTTCTTAATCCCTGCACCATTTCCCCATTTCTCCCCCTAAGCCCTTCCCAGTTGATAACCCTCCAAATGACCCTATACCTATGATTCTGTTCCTATTCTGGTTTGCTTAGTTGGATTGTTTTTTTTTTTTTTATTCAGTTGCTGATATTTGTGAGTTTGTTCTCATTTTAGTGTTCATAGTTTTGATCTTCTTTTTCTTAAGTTCCTTTGACATGTCATATAATAATGGTTTGGTGGTAATGAACTCTTTTAGCTTTACCTTGTCTGGGAAGCACTTCATCTGCCCTTCCATTCTAAATGCTAGCTTTGCTGGATAAAATAATCTTGGCTGTAGGTCCTTGCTTTTCATCACATTGAATACTGCTTGCCAGTCCCTTCTTGCCTGCAAAGTGTCCTTTGAGAAATCAGCTGATGGTCTTATAGGCACCCCTTGGTAGGCAACTCTCAGCTTCTCTTGCTGCTTTTAGGATTCTCTCTTTATCTTTCACCTTTGGCATTTTAATCATGATGTTTCTTGGGGTGGTCCCTTCTGGGTCCAGCTCGCCCGGGACGCTCCGTGCTTCCTGGACTTGTATGTCTACTTCCTTCGCAAAATTTAGGAAGTTTTCCTCCGTTATTTTTTTAACATAAGTTTTCAATTTCTTGCTCTTCCTCTTCTCCTTCTGGCACCCCCATGATTCGGATGTTGGCACGTTTAAAGTTGTCCCAGAGGTTCCCAAGCCTCTCCTCATTTCTTTCAATTCTTGTTTCCTCCTCCTGCCCTGGTTGACTTTTTTTCTTATGTTCGAAATCATTGATTTGAACCCCGGTTTTCCCTTCACCCTTGGTTTTGTGTGAATTTTCCTTCATTTCACCTAGTATAGCCTTCTTCTCTTATGCATTTGCCATACTCAAGCATATCAGTCAAGCATATGTCAAGCCTGTGAGCATCTTCATCACCAGTGTTTTGAACTCTGTGCCTGTTAGGTTGGCTAACTCCCCGTCACTTAGTTCTCCCACTGGAACCTTGATCTGTTCCCTCTTTTGGGCCATACTTCTCTGTCTGCTCATCTTGACAGGCTCCTATGTTTGTTTGCCTCTGTGTCTTAGGTAGAGCTGTCGCTCCTGTTACGTTGCAAAGGGCGGAGCCTTAGGGATTCGTCAGTACAGGATGACCTGTTTCACGTCCTTGTGGCGCTGTGGGTGGGGGAGGGGTCTGAGAGGGAACAATGCCACTTGCCCAGTACTTGCCCCTTCTCCAGGCACCTCTCTCACTTTCGTATGGGACTGGCACCCCTCTGGCTATTGCCCTGGCCGTCGTTCCAAGGGTGGGTGGATCTGCGTATGTTCTAGGACCGTAGCAGCCCTTTAAAGAAGTGGACTCCACTAAGAGACCGGCAGTTTCCGCCTCCGCCCCAACCCCCACTGGCTTGCACAGTCAGAAGCAATGAGGCTTGATTTTTCCCAGTGCTGGGATCGTGAGCTGCGAGGTCTGGTGAGGAGCTGAGAACACTCCCCAGGTGTCCCTCCTGACTTTTTGAAATGTGTAACTATGCTTTCCACTGGCCTGCTGCCACCACCACCACACCTCGTCCTCTCCGCCCTGGCTCTGCCCCTCCTACCTGGCTGGATGAGGATTTCTTCTTTCTGTCTTTGTTTGTTAGACTTCCATGCAGTTTGATTTTCTGGAGCTTCTGGTTGTTTCTAGTTTTGAGGTAGTTGTATTCCTTCTTAGTTGTGGAGGAAGACGCAGCATGTCTGTCTATGCCTCCATCTTGGCCGGAAGTCCTCAAAATATCTTCTTGTACTGTACTCACCCCTTTCACTTAAAAGAAGCAATTTCTGGCTTCTCTTTGGCATATCCAAATTGCAAGCATCACTACTCTTGCATTAAATATTATAAAATAAGGGTGACTCGAACACAAGGGTTGCTGTCCTGGGACAGTCAATCTGATAACTGAAAGAACTAAAAAGTGACTAACAGGTGGGCAGGTAGCATATACAGCGTGGATACTCTGAACAAAGGGGTGATTTCCATCCCTAGGCAAAATGGAGTGGGACTGTTCAAGATTTCATCATGTTAAAATAGCTTGAAATTTAAAATTTATGAATTGTTTATTTCTGGAATTCTCCATTTGATATTTTTGGACTCCAGGTAAATGAAACTGGGGAAAGCCAAACTGCAGGTAAGGGGACTACTTTAGGTCATCTCTACAGATACTGCCAAATCTAGAACACCCCATATAACTAACTACAGAATTAGAATCTCCAGGGCAGTGCTGTCCCATAGAACTGTCTGTGATGCTGGGAATATTCTATATCTGCACTGTCCGATCAGTAGATGAAGAACTGAATTTTTCATTTTATTTCATTACTTGAATTTTAATTTATATAGCCACATTTGGCTACTGAATGGCCCAGGTGGTCTGGCTGATCAAGCCAACATTTGCCCCAAATTCACATGGATTAAATGAAAAAGTCACCTTACTGTACCTTACTGCAACTGAAATAGAGGATCTCCCTCTACTGTCCCCAAAACAGGAAAATAGTATTCTGACTGAGAAGTCTGGAAAGCATCTATAACTGACTTTTTTTTTTTTTTTTAACTAAAGAACATTTATTTATTTTGCACCAAGACTTTATCTTAGGACATAACTAAACTGGGTCACCACCCCGACCCCAACTTGAAGGGTTAGTACAGTGAATGTTGCAAAGTAGATATGAACATTAACTGATGAAGAAAAACTTTCCTCAAAATCATAACAATGTTTCAGTAAAAAAAACAGGAAAAGAAAAAAAGGGGGGTGATCTTGTTCGATGCCATTATCATCTAGCACATTCAACCCTGACTAGAGTGTACCAAAATGGAAACAGGATTACTATAATACAAAACTCCCACTACAGATCACTGTACACCTGTATTCCAAGCCCACCCTCAATCTTCCGGCACAACTATTTCCCGGCCTGTTGGGCCTGCCGACAAAGGAGCACATAGATCTTCTCTTTAATCCAGTCTTTGTTATAAGGCTGGTATGTCTGGGTATCAGCTCGGTAAACAAGACAGCTGAGGTCTGCCAGATCATCAATAAAGTCAAACAACTGGCTGATATCATATGTAATAGAGGGGCTGTTGGGATTCATTCTCTTCAGATGTTCTTCACACATTTTACAAACGCCTTCCTTCCATGCATTCGTTCACTGATTCATAGTCGGCGTAGGTTCTGCCCTCTGGCCTCTTGGTGGGCTGTACCAGCAGAATGGTGTGAGACATCGCGCCAACTCTTTCACTGCAGCCGCCGCCGACACCACCACCTCACACGAGCTTAGCCGCACGCCGAAAACTGACTTTTTTTTATAGTTCGTTCCTTCAGTTGGTTTGGTGAGCTCCCTCCACTCCCCATCCTCCTTCCCTTCTCACTAGTTCTTATTGTGAGAAATGCTCACAATAAAAACACCAGGACACAGGACTCAGCAGTAGCCGATGCGTTGTTCATTCACAGGTCTGCAGAGCTGGGGGCACGAAACAAAGATATGCGTGCCCCAACAGACAAAGCAAGCTGGCTTTAACCTAATGCAAGTAAAACCCCCTTCCCCTCTCCCTCCTCCTCCGTTTTTCCATGCTGGATACTCTGGAGTTACAGTCTAACTTGATTAATTAAATTAACTGAGGGTGGTAATTAACTAAGGGTAATCTGGTTATAGGTCTGTCTCCAGCTCTCCCTTGGAGATTTGCTAACTTGTTTGTTGAGCTGTCTAGCTACATTTTCCCATTTCCCTGTGTTTGGTGATGAATATCTTCCCCCCTTTGATCTCAGAGACATTTGTGATGAACTGCAGAATGTCACTTCCTGACTTGTATGTATGCTAATACTGTTGACTCGGAGACCCCCTAATTCAAGATTCAATTACATTTGTCCTTTGCTATTAATTATTTCCTACTGGTTTGAGGGTCACTAGTTTCTTTGTCCCTTACATTATGGAACCAACAGAGCTGGTAGATTTAATAAGTATTATCACCTTTTCTGCCATGACAGCATAATCCAAGACAGCATACCTCTTAATCAGCCATGCCAAGTTCACATGCTCATTTTAAAATACAAGGAGATAATAAATTAAAAGGGAATCAAGAAAACCTCATTTCTATCAACAGTTCAAACTGATGAATTTTAAAATGAACATTACTGAGGATTCATCTTTCAAAGCAACACTCAGAATAAAAACTTTACAAATTTAACATGTCAATTGAAAGCATTACCTCCAGGTCTGTTTGCTTTTGGAGTTCTTGTATCATGGTCATAGTCTTACTGAAAGTAGCACAGATGCGGCTCTTAGTCTCTTTCTGCTCCTCAGCAATCGGCTTAAAGCGTGCATGCAAAGTCTGATATCGAGACTTTATTGCTGACAATTTCTGTAAGAGTGTAACTGGATTTTTCTACATCAGGAAAAAATATATATGTATATTAAATTGTGGAAATGAAAAATTAAACTTCTTTTAAGAATTAAAATAAATACAAGGCATTCTACCATCCATTTAAGAAACACTGTGAATATTTTATTATGCAATTGTGTGACAAGGATGGAGAAGGGAAAGAAAGAGGTAAGTAGAAGACCTAGATTCTATCCTCAAGGAATTTAAAGTCTAGGTACAGAAGTACAGTACAGGGAATACAGTCAATAATATTCTAATAACTATGCACGGTGTTCGGTGGGTACTACAATTACTGGGAGGATCACTTCATAAATTATATAATTGTCCAACCACTATGCTGTACACCTGAAACCAATATAAAATAATACTGAATGTCACTATAATTGAAAAATAAAAATTAAAAAAAATAAAGCCTACGTATAGAAATAGTCCACAAAAAAGCAATTAAACATCAAATAAGGTCATTTTAAATGCATAGTGTTTGATACATAGTTCAAACCAATGAATTGCATAGTATTTCTAAAATACAATTTTAAACGCGATTCAGAAGATGATTAAAGGAACTATATTAATTTGTTGTTAAAGAATAAGACAATGTGAACCACTTATAAAATTCTTAAACACTGCCATGGGGCTAAAGTATATATAAATACCAATTCGCTGACTTCATTATATAAAATTCATGGCAACTCAAGCAACTATATTTATATATTAAGTGGTTTTTCAAAGTCTTTTTGGAATATAATCACTATTCCATAAAAGACATTTCATTTGAACTGGGTCCTTTCTGCCACTTGGTAACTCCTTTCAATCCCTGATGGTTCCTTAGCAAACCTTCAATACTAGCTATTCCAAACTTTCTCTACTCCCTCAATTTCCACCTACTCCTTCCTGCCATAAGACCTCACTGACTACTTTACTGAGAAGGCAGAAAACATCTAGTAAAAACTCCCTTCCTGGCATTGCATCCCGAAAGGAGAACATCTATAGACATTCTCACCATACTCAGCCCCCTAACACTGCCACTATTGCTGTCGTTCCTTTCCATGGCCTCCGTAACTTGACTTTCCTATTATTTCAATAACCATTTCAGTACCCTTTAGAGACTTCAAATACATATAGACATCTCCCCAATACTAAGGGAAAAATTAACTCCTTCTCTTGACTCTCTTGTCACTTCAAAACCAGTTTCATTTTTTTTCCATTTGCCACTGACCTTTGAGATCCTATAATATACTTCCTCAGTTTAACATACCCACAGACTAGTATTCTTTGCAAAACTTTAAAATAATTTAAAGGTCAGGCTTGCCCTATGGAATAAAATTTTAATAACCTTCTTTTTGTAAGTTTTCAAATTAATTTATTGACTGATTTTTAGAGACAGAGAGGAAGTGGGGAGAGAGAGAAACATCGATTTGTTGTTCCCTTTATTTGTGTGTTCATCGGTTGATTCTTGTATGTGTCCAGGGATCAAACCCACAATCTTGGCATATTAGGACAATGCTATACCAACTGAGCTACCTGGCCATGGCCTTAAAACAAACTCTTGATTTCCATAAAATTGTATCATCTTAGTTACCTTCCTGCTCTTCAAATATCTCCTTCATGGACCCTTCATCATGGCTATAGGCAGAGACTCAGTTCATCGCCCTCCCCTCTCCGCTTCCTTGGAGATTTTTCTCTAAGCTTTTAATGATGGAAATGTTTTTTTTTTTGTTTTTGTTTTTGTTTTTTTAATCCAACAGGAAGGAATAAAAACAAAAGATCTAACTTGAAGACAAGTAATATAATTCTGCAGAGAGTGATCAAGACCTATGCCATGAGCATTACAAGAAGGGACAGAAGACAGTATGAAAAAAGAACTCTTAGTAGAATGTTTGACATGGGCAAAGAAATAATAAATAACACCAAATGTATATTAAGCTGCCTTTTGTGGTATCTACTCAATATTGCCCCCAATGACATTGAGACCTGTCCTGTCACCCTTAGGGGTATATTTCCCATCCTATTTCTAGAGGCCAGACATTGTATTGGATAAAAGATCTCCAGCAGAACTGGAAAAATAAAGGAAATACTAAAGGCCACAACAAAGAATTTCTTTTCTTATGAACATACTGGGTAAGAAAAGTTATAAAACTTCAGATCCATGTGTTTTCATATTTAAAGAGCCCCACCAAGTAACAGCAGAATTAATGAAAGGACCTATACTGTAACCATAAAATAAATTTCACAGCATGAATAAAATATTATAGAAGTTCCAAGAGAGATGGGGGGAGGGTAGAATAAGGAGGAACACACACAAAGGATCAGAAATTAGAATGGCATCTATTTCTCAACAAGAACATTGGAAGCTAAAAAACCGCAAAGCAATAATGTTAAATTAAGAAAAAATAATCTCCAATCTAGAATTCCATATTCAACCAAACCATCTGTTGACTAAAGGGTTAAATAAAGCTTAAATAAAGATATTTTCAAATATCTGATATCTCAAAAAGTTAACCTTTTGTGTATTCCTCCTCAAAGTTTCTGAAGGATATGCTTCACCTAATCAAGGGAGTAAAACAAGAAAGAGTGAAACACATGATCCAAACGAGGAGAAAAACTAAAGAAATTACTGAAAGGTTGGTAAAGAAATCCCAGAAACACAGCCAGGCAGGGGACCTGTTGCGCAGGTCGGACTGGAGCAGAAAAACAGCACAAGAAGGGATATGGGAAAGAACTGGGGAAAATGGAACTGAGGGATCATGTGATGTGTCTGACAATGTTGACAAGTCTTACAGTTCTGTTAGGAAAGTCTGAGGCTGAATGAATGATAAAGGCACAGGGAAACTAAAGAGATTGAAGAAAAAAAAATAATTATAAGCTTCAGAAAAAGAAGTGTGTAAGAAAGGAAAAGCAAATACAGTATACTATGACTTTAGATAAAAGCAATATTTGCAGAGTCATAATCACTGTGGTCTGAATGTGTCCTTCCAAAATTTATTGGTTAAAACCTAACCCCCATGGAGATGGACTTAGGAGGTAGGACCTTCAGGAGGCGATTAGGTCAGAGTAATTATGAATGGAATCAGTGCTCTGATGAAAGAGGCCTCAGAGAGATCTTTCTCCTCTGCTATGTGAGATTATAATCAAAAGTCTACCAGAGACGAGGGCCCAAACCTGGTCATACTGACACCTTGATCTTGGACTTCTGTTATTTACATGAGACCCAGTTGGTGGTATTTTGTTATAACAGCCCAAAGACTCAATCAGATATATGTACAACCATGTACATAGTGGCATTATTCACAATATCCGAAAGATGGAAGCAACCCAAGCACCCCCTGACAGATGAATGTATAAACAAAATGTGGTATATAAAGACAATGGAATGTTATTCGGCCTTGGAAAGGAACTTCTGATACATACTATACCTCGGGTGAATGTTGAGGACATTATGCTAAGTGAAATAAGCCATCACAAAAGGACAAATACTGTATTGAGTCCACTTTTTAATGTACCTAGAGTAGTCAAGTTCATAGATAAAAAGCAGAATGGTGATTGCCAGGGGTTGGAGGGAGGGTGAAACGGGGAGTTATTGTTTAGTGGATACATTTTCAGTTTGGAGAGACGCAAAGTTCTGGAGATGGATTGTAGTCATGGTTGCATTTAATGGGAATATACTTAATACCACTTAAATGGTTAAAATGGTAAATTTTGTTATGCATAGTCTACTACCAAAAACAAAAAAGGATAATAATGTAAAATGGTGTTGGTGCTCTGGAAAATAAAATAATAGGCAGTTCCTGAAAGTATTAAATGTAGGGTTAGCATATGGTCAGCAATTCTACTCTTAGGTATATACCCAAGAGAAATGAAAGCAAATATCCACACAGAAACCTGTACATCAATGTTTAGAGTAGCATTACCATAGTCGCCAAAAGAAGGAAATAATCAAAATGTCTATCATCTAATGAATAAATAAGAAAATGTGGTATAGCCATACAATGAAATATTATTCAGCTCTAAGAAAGAATAAAGTACTGATTCATGCTACAACATGGATGAATATTTAAAAGATATGAAATGTGTTTAAAAAACATATAGGTGATCCCATTCACATTAGATAGACAGCAAATGTACAGAAATATAAAGTAATTAATTAGTGGCTGCTTGGAGCTGGCAGTGGGTGGGGTTGGGAAGTGACTGCTAATGGCCATGTGTTTCTTATTGAGGTAATGAAAATGTTCAAAAATTGATTGTTGCGATGACTGCACATCTCTGAATATACTAAAAACCACTGAAATGTATACTTTGGAAGGATGAATTTTATAGTATGTGAATTATGACTCAATAAAGCTGTTTTGAAAACAAGTTGTAGAAGAGAAAAATAACTGGAAGTGGAACAAAGATGAGATGGAAAATGGAGAGAAAGTTGGAGCATCATGTGAAATGCCTTCCACATAGTTCTTGAAGGACACTGACTCAGAGTCCTTTGGCCAGTCATTTGGTGGTACCACTGGACCAGAATTGGTTTGTTGTTCTTCAGTCAGAGAGAAAAGAGGAAAAAAACAAAGAAAAAGCTAAGTCAGTTAAGGAGCTAGAATAGTCCTAGTAAGGAGCTAGAATGTTCAGTAAAAACTAAACACTCACCATGCTTTACCAATTTCATATAAAATAATATTTTAATTTGTACTTCCACTCAATCAAAAAAATGTTACAATGTCAGAGGCTTCCACAATGGTTCATTATTTCCTGACTCAAAAATTATTTTTAAGTGTAAAAAAAAAAAGTAGCCACAAATTTCCTTGACTATGGAAACAATAGTGTGTTCTCATATGCTGTGACCAAGTTTCCCACATAAAAAGATTTTAAGATTCTATAAACTTAGTACTTAATACTGTAATTGTTATAACCACTATTATTAGAAATACTATCAGAAAATCTTGTAATAAAATATTCTTTTGAAAAGACATTGATTTTCCAGATTACCTCGCCTGTTGAATCAGGATGATTAATCTTGATTTCATATTCCAGCCTGTATTGAATATAATCCAGGTCAGAGTCAGCTTTCTGGAACTAAAAATCAGCATAAATCATTATTTTGTGAAGCAAGAGGCATATTAATAAACACAATTCTGCAACTATTCCTTCTTTTCTCTTTATATTTTTTAATATTTTGATAGTGATATATAACTCGTTTTGAAAAAAAGGAAATAAAAAAGTATAAAAAACTTCCATGGTCTATATATAATACCCAAGGTCTATTAAAATTTTTTAAACTACTTAACATTTTGAAAATTTCTCTATTACCACAGAATTCTTAAGATTATCACATGTGTGGCTTCAGGGTTCCCTTAAAACAATCTCTATTTTAGAAGCCCTTAACTTATTTATGAACCAGAAACCCTTAAGCCTATGTGTGTTTTTTAACTTAATATTTTACTTCTGCTTAAAGTTTAACTAGCATAATCCCATAGTCCATTTAACAATATCTTTTTTTTAAGAGAGTCGTTTCAGCAATGATTTCTTGTAATACCTGGAAGTCCACATGTATTAACATTGTCAAATAGTAACAAAAAATAGTGGTTCCTGCTTTTGAGTAACTTATATTTTACAAGATATGACAGAGCCCTGATTGGTGTGGCTCAGTTGGTTGGGTGTCCTACCACAAAGCAAAAGGTCACCAGTTCGATTCCTGGTCAGGGCACATGTCTGGGTTGCAGGTTCAATCCCTGGTCAGGGTGTGTGAAACAACTCATCTGTATTTCTCTCCAACATTGAGGTTCCTCTCCCTCTCTTTCTCCTTCCTTTCCCCTCACTCTAAAAATAAATAAATATTTTTTAAAAAAAGAAAGATATGACAGAGTGTGCTTTCAATTGACAGTTGGGTGGATGATGGAGTCAGCTAAATTTTCAAGGACTTTTGCAAGCCAGTTGTTAAACACAGGTATCACTAAGATTTAAATTATGTGAATTTATAATTAATCTATTAAAACAAATAAATACTCAAAAATCATAACTTCCCAGTTATTTTACTATTATCTGTGCTCTTGAGGTATATCATAACTGTATAGAGGAAATACAATATCATGTGCTAATACACATGTCTTTCCAACTCCACTTTCAAGGACATCATAGGGGTAGCTAAAATTTGATCAGGATGGAAATATTTACACAGGAAAGTTGGCAAATGCTAAAAGTCTGGGGTTTATACCACTGCTTTCAGTTTTTTTATTTTTTTAAATTCCCATGCCCCTTTAGCCCCTGGCGAGGGGGCTTCATTGATTGAAGCATCCTCCCATACACCAAAAGCTGCTGGGTTCAATCCCCGGTGTGCAGGAGGCAACTGATTGATGTTTTTCTCTCTCTTTCTCCTTTTGCCTTCCTCCCTGACCACCCCCTAAAAAATATAAGTAAATACATCAATAAACATATCCTCAGATGAGGATTAAAAAAAAATTTCCCATGCCCCTTTTAAGTAATGTATACACACTTCCAATTACAAAATATTTGAGAAGACAATAAAATTATAAACAGGCTTTAAGAGATAGAAAATTCAAAAAATTAAAAGTAGAATTACCATACAATCCAGCAGTTCTTCTTCTGGGTATACACCAAAAAAAAAAAAAAAACCGAAAGCACGGAAACAGATATTTGTACACCCCTGTTTATAGGACCATTATTCATAATAGCCAAAAGGTGGAAGCAACACGTGTCCATTAACAGATGAGGAAACAAAATGCGGTACATACATACAATGGAATATCATTCAGCCTTATAAACGAAGGAAATTCTGATACATGCTACATCATGGATGAACACTGAGGACATTATGCTAAGTGAAATAACCCAGTCACAAAAGTACAAATATTAAATGAGTACCTAGAGTAGTCCAATTCCTAGAGAAAGTAGAACGGTGGTCACTAGATACTGGGGTGAAGGGAGAATGTAGGGTTACTGTTCAATGGGTGCAGAGTTTCAGTTTGGAAAGATGAAGCTCTGGGGATGGATGGTAGTGACTGCACAGCAATGTAAATATTCTTAATCTGCATTCCCACCAACAGTGCAAAAGCGTTGCTTGGAGAAAGCAACGCAGGCATAAATGTGTGATTCCGAAGGAGCAATGACGGTGAATGGCAAGGGGGGGAGGGGCGGACTGCAGGGTGAGAAAGCTTTTGGCTTCTTAACCTTATTTTTCTTTACCGAAAAACCGACAGGAGCTCAATGACGGGTGAGTCCGCCAAATTCCATGTTTTAAAGGAAGCCAGCCCAATTGAAAAAACAAAACTGGTAACGCTGAAGGTAAAACAAGGGAACTAACAAGATAAAAAAACGCGGCCGATCAAGCTAGTAGCTAGTAGCCTAGGGACGGAAGGGAGTGAATAAAGAGGGCAAGTGGAGAAGCGTCCATAGAAGAAAACTAGGACACTCTCCAGCTGGCGCCCCCGTGCAGGACGAGCACTGAGGGAGTCCTTTCCAACGATTCGCCCCCGCCCCCTACCTTCACAAACGAACGAAACCAGGCACCTCAGGAGCAGGGAGCCTTCCTCGTGCGATCCCGCCCGTGCTCCAGGAAAGGAGCTTAGGGTCCAGGTGCCCATCACTCGCTCCCCCACCCAAGGACGGCCTGCCCCTGTGGGCCAAACAAAAACGGGTCTAGGGGCGTTCTTGGCCGCTAGGAAGTTGAGCCCGTAAGTCTGGCATCCTTTCTCAGACTTCCCAGCCCGCCTAGGAGGATGCGAACAGTTCAGCCCCGAACAGATTTCTCTCCGCTACACTCCGTTATCCCCACCCAACCCCACCCTCCATCCCCTTTTTCTGGAGTGTGACCGACCTCTCCCCTTCTAGGGGCGTGTGGGGACCATTCCAGTCACATCTTTGGGTGGAAATACGAACGTCCACACCAGCTACAGCTCCTTGAGGGGCAGAAAGGTGAGGGCAAGGAACAAACTATTTCAATGGCCCCACACCCTCAGCCTCTCCCGACATTTCCCTCACCAGTTGCCCGGATGTAACCCCTTCTCTGCACGCCCCCCCCCCCCCCCAGCGGTTAAAAGAGCAGGCAGCTCCCTTTGGTGCAGGAGGAGGGAACTCAGGTTTGGTCCAGCCTCCGCCCAGGGTTTCTGGCGACTCCAAATTGCGTCCCACTTTGGCGGCCATCCGGGGAAACATAAACTACCCAGTAGATCTCCTTCACTTTACACTCACCATCAATTCCAGCTTATCGACCTCCTGGACCTCCATGTTGAATAGTTGACATTCCTCAGGCCGCTGCGGCGCTTAAACCACAAACCGTACTAGCACTGAGGGTCCCTATTGGACAGCTGTCACTCAACGTCTTGCACTCGTTGGCTCCTCCGCTTCGGCAGCACCCGCCCATTGGCGACTAGGTAACACCTTTCCTCAGGAAACACCTTTTCCTGTTGGGCAAAAAGACTGGTTGCTGCACTCTTTTTTTTTTTTTTTTTCATTGGTTACACCCTCATCTCTGCTTTCAGTTTCTTAGTTAGGGCTCAGCAGAGAAGATTGCGATTGGTGCAATCGGAAGAAGAGCCAACCAATGACACAACGGCTTCCACAAACCGCACAGGAGGAAATGACACGCCTTCTTTCCTCTCCTGCTTCTCCTCCCCTCGCTCCCGCCTTCTGCTTATTCATACCAAAGCGCCTCAGCTATGATTGGCCGGAGCGTGCTGCTATCTCAGCCAATCACAATCCAGATTGTGCTCTTACGTCACTGGGAACGCCATTCTTGGGGAGACCGTGGCTACGATTGGTCCCTCCACAGTAAGGTTTCAATTTTGAAGTTTTCTTCATGATGAGGGCGAGGCCGCTGCCTGGACTTCAGCTAACCCGTGGGCTTTTAGACTAGTAAGTGCAGGGATATCTTCCTGTGTTACCCCGGCTCGCGTCTTCCGTGGCTGGGCCTGTTGCTGCCTGTGTTGTTAAGATTTTCCGAGGTGGTGACTGGCTGCACTCGAGGGGAGATGGAGCCGGGCGGAGGTCCGAGGCGGTTAAAACTGTCATGCCGAGTTCTACCTTAACCCTATTTCTAATACTTCTTTTTTATTAACCCACACCCCAGGATATGTTTACTGATTTGAACGAGAGAGGAAAAGAAGGAGAGAGAGAGAGAAACATTGAGCGGCTGCATCCCGACTGGGGTTAGAACCCGCAACGTAGGTATGTGCCCTCACCAGAATCAAACCCACAAACTTCTGGTGTGTGAGAATGCTCCAACCAACTGAGCCACTGGGGCCAGGGTGATGCAGGGTGTTTTTAGTTGCCCTTAAAATCTTTTCAAAACAAGGGAGGTAAAAAGCAAGGAAGAGTACTTTTTAATTAAAAAAAAAAAAAGGAAAAATACTTTGAGTAATCATAAGAAAATGAGCTTCTACCTAGTATGAGCAATTGGAATCTTACCTAACCCAGTAAAAAGAATTTGTATCTCTCATTACTCTTTTGGAAAGGGAACAAGTATATGTATTTTAACCTCAAGGAAGACTGCTGTATACTCTTTCAGTTGGTCAATTGTCCTCTACACAACATCTAATACTTTTAATAAACCAATGATAATAAATACAAACCTTAGCTCGCTGAGTCCTCTGTCATGTTTCAGGTAGGAATTAATTATCTTTAATTTTTGATAGACCTGTGGTTATATTTTAATGTAACATTAATTTGAGAATATCTCAGACGGCACCTTTTGATACTAACAAATTTGACTTAGTCTCTAAATTCTCTGCATGTGCTGATTACTGTATTTAATTAGAAGTCTATTAGAGTGACAATGACCCAGAGCTCAAGACACACTCTTTCTCTCTCTCTCTCTCTCTCTCTCACACACACACACACACAACATACCCACACAGCCACAGAAGAGGAGAAAAGATTATTTAGTTCCTAGATTTTTTTTTTCATTGAAAAATCATCTCCAGAATGATATACATCAGCTTTTGCAGAACTTTTCAGAAATTTGACTGCATGGGCACTGGAACAACCACCAGGAAAAAGCTAGAAAGAGATGACCCAGTTCCAGAATAGTGGTATTCCATTTTTCAAGCTAATGATGTATACGAAAAGTTAACTATCGACTACTAATACAAAGCTTGTTATAGTGAGAAACAAACAAAAAATGGCAGTCCTCTGAATTCTTTTCTTATAATCCTGACTCCCAGTTGCCAAAGGCAACACTATCACTCTTATAATTCTCTCTGGCATTTACCTTCATGCTTCTAAATAACATGCTTATAATACTGTTTCTCTCCCTCTCTCTTTTTTTCAATTTTAGACATAGATTTAGACAACAATGGACTACTATCTCTTTCTACTCAAAATACCTATATCACCATTTTTGAATAAACATTCAGTGCTAACAGTATTAAATACTGTGTAACAGCAGAACATATAGTTACATGACTACATTGTTTCGTTGTACAACCTTTTTCCTAACCATTTTTTTTAAAGATTTTATTTATTTACTTTTAGAGAGGGGGCAAGGGAGGGAAAGAGGGAGGGAGAGAAACATGCGTGTGTGAGAGATACATTGATGGGTTGCCTCACACACCCACAACTGGGGACTGAGCTTGCAACCCAGGCATGTGCCCTGATTGGGAATTGAACCAGTGACCTTTTGGTTCAGAGGCTGTCACTCAATCCACTGAGCCACACCAGCCAGGGCTTCTTAACCATTTTTACATGCTTATTTTTTAAAGCACTGCTGTAAATACCTACATGAACCTCCATTTCTTGTCATTAGGCATATTGTCATTAAGCATGTTGGATACTAAAAGTTCAGCTATCTTATGAGTATCTTAATGTTTATGACATTTTAAAAGGGTTGTTATGAGCCAGTAGGAAATATTAACCTAGAGTTTAAAAAATAGTCAGGACCCTGGACTTCAATAAAGGCTATGCACCTTACAGAGAGAATACACAAGATAACCAAATGGTCTACAGTCAAGAAGTGGCAAAACCTAACGTCACAATGACATCTGCTTGACTCTAGGCCTCAGGATCTTCACTTGCATGTACTAATGCTCCCTCCTGACCAAGGGAACCTCAGGGAAGACACATATCTAGCACCATCCCCTACCTGTTTCTTGGCTACCATTTATTGAGCACTTGCTGTGTTCCAGGAACTGGGCTGTGTTTAGCACAATGTCATTTAATCCTTAGAAAACAATGTGAGGCAGGAACTATTATCCCCATTTTGAATGAGACCCTCAGGCTCTGGAAGTTTGAGTAGCTTTCACAAAAGCACAGAGGTAGGAAAAGAAGGGGCCAGGTTTTGGATTGGTCTGTGTGACTTCAAACCTCATTCTGTTGTCAAATCTCATGGACCAGGACAATGACAACAGCCCTAGGAATGGCTGTCCCCACTCAGAGGTCCCATGGCCTCCTGTCTGAGCTCCTCAGGATGGGGCTCTGTGAGTCCTGACTAGGGGAAAGGAGGAGATTTTGGAGGAAGCCCAGCCAGCCAGCCAGAGTCACGGAAACCCCATTAGGATGGAGCTTACTTGCTCCCATTGGGCCTCTCAGAGAACAGAAAAAGATGGGTCTAAGCAGGAAGAAGTGGTCCCAAGTAGGGAGGCTAGCCATGAATGAGTCAGAGTACGGCCAGTAGCTGTTACATACACCTGAACACACACTTGTGGCCACTCGATACAAAGATAATAGGTGATGTGGGTTTGTTGTTGTTGTTGTTGTTGTTGTTATAGCTTGAATGGTTTGAAAGAAGCTATAGAACGATGTGGGTAGTGCTTCCTCATAACTATCTCATTGAGGGAAGCAGCATGGTGTGCTAGAAAGTATTCTGGCTTTGAAGAGACCCGTCATTTATTAACTGCCTGATATGTGATAAGCACATACGCTCTTTGAAACCCAGTTTCCAAGCACTTGCAGTGAGAGTGATAATAATTACAAAAAGGTATTATGGAGATTAAATGCAAAAGTGTGCGATTTTCAGATAATTCTACCTCACCTCTAGCTCGTTCTGCCATGTAGGTCATGCCCTGTTGGTAATCGCCAGCAGGTGGCGCAATGGGGCTAATGCCGTTCCAGGCTTTGGTCCTGAGCTAGGAGCTCAGGCTCTGCTTTCCCTGGACACCAATCTTTAGTGCAAATTGGGGACGCGGTTGGGTATGACAGCCTCCTGGTGTCACTCTTTACAGTGTGATCCAAGTGACTCAAGAAAAGCTAGAAAGGAATCAGGGCAAGGTGAACAAAAGGAAGAAAAAAGCATTTGATTCATTCCTCAGCTTCCTCATCTGTAAAATAGGGATCTCATAACTAATACTCCCAAAATTAAATAAAATAATGTATTTGAAAGGACCTGGCACAGAGAGGTTGCCAAATATGTGGTTTTCACTTTCTTCCCTCTCTGGGGATGCCAATTCATTGCAAAGGACTATTGAAACATTCCCTAAAACCAAGTAAATATTTCATAAACAATTGAAATTGCTTTTAAATTGTATGTGATTTAAAATGAAAAAAAAGAAAGTGTATGTGATTTAAAAATGAAAACTCATATAAAACTATTATTGTCAAATAATTAAAAATTAAAATATATTCAGCATTTTGAGGTTTGTCAAACTTTTTGTGTATAAAGTACATCCTCACAAAAGCAAATTGGCGATGTACCTTTGGATTTAAAAGAAAACGCATAACCTTTGAGCCAAAAGTAACATTTCTAGGAACATTTCCTAAGGAAATAAGGGTGCATGGAAATATTTAGTGCCAAGGAAATCCTTTGATAGCAAAATATTAGAGACACTTAAATGTCCATTGGTCAGAAATTAGTAAGCAAAATGTGGTATATTCACAATGAAAATGCTTTGAAGCCTTTTGAAAAAATATAGAGTTGTAGCAGTACATACATTGCCATGGCAAGCTGTTCACTACTTATTATTGAGTGTAAAAAAAAAAAAAAAGAAAGTTTAAAAATGTTTATGGAGTGTGATGCAGTGATTATTCTTTACCACACCCCCTGGGGAAAAAAAAAGGATGTGAACAAACATGTAATTATGTTTATCTCCTGGTGATGAGATTATGGTACGTTTTGCAATCAACTTGTTCTGAGTTTCTGACTTCTCTAAAATGAGTATATATTCCTTTAAGAAGATGAAACATTTTTTCAAGGTTCTCATACTTGAAAATGTTGGGATAAAGGGCCACATGACCAACCTTTCACTGAAGAAGAGCAGGAGCAGAAGGAGACCTCAGGCATTCAGGTGAATTTCTGCCACACTTCTGGGTGAGCACACAATTGTGAAAGTTCAGGTAGCACCAAAGTCCTAATTCTCCCCGGGCAGGCCAGGATGGAAGGAAGTCAAGACCTACCTATTTGGGGGATGGGATGTGGGAACTAGGGGAAAGGGGTGAAAGAATTAAGCACAGGTTGGTAGTTACAGAATAAACACGGGTATGTAAACTACAGCACAGGAAAAAGTCAATAATATTGTAATAACTATGTATGGTGCTCAGTGGGTTCTGGAAATATCAGGGAGAACGCTTGGTAAAATATATGATTGTTTAATCACTATGCTGTACACTTGAAACCAATACAAAATAATACTGGAAATAAACTGTAATTGAAAATTTTTAAAATAAATCAATTTAAAAGAATTTTAATAAAAAAAGACACACTCTTTTCCCTGCCCACAGTCCCTGTCTGCTCTGCATTGGTCTTCACAGATGCCTGATGAGAAAAAAGACTAGTTAAAAACTTTTAAGTCTTACAATTAAAGAATAAATTTTAAAACTGCCTTTAAAGTTTGTAAAAAACCGTCCATTACCTAAGTATAAATCTAACCAATTATGTTCATAAAACTACATATTATTTTTAAGAAACAATTTGGAAGTATCTTAATAAACAAAATGATTGGTGATTGCTGGGTGGAGGAGATTATAAGGGGACTAAATGGTAATGGAAAAAAATACAATAAAGGTTAAATGAAATTAAAAAATAAACAGTGATATGCCATGCTCATGCATTAGAAGACTCATGATCATAAAGATGTCAGTTTTCCCCAAATTGAAATTTAATATAATTCCAATTAAAATCTTAAGGACTTTTAATGAAAATTTATAAACTGATTCTAAAACTTATATAAAAATTCCAAAAGTCAAGATAATCAAGGCAATCTTTTTTCCTGTTTTTAAAAATTACAGTTGACATACATTATTATATTAGTTTCAGATGTACATGCAGTTATTAAACATTTACATAACTTAAAAAGTGTTCACCCTGAATCAAGACAATCTAAATCAAAGTTGTTAAGGGTTTGGGGTGGGGAGGGGAGAGAAATAATTTGCTTCCCCACTAGCATGGGATGAAGGGAGGTGAATGGGATGAGGAAAGACGAATGATTACACATTAACAATGATTGAAACTGGGCGGTGGGTACATCGTCTATCATTACAGTGTATGTGTTTCAATATTCCCATAATAAAAAGTTTAAAAATAAACTATGTTCTGACGACCCTATGTGGTTACTTTTGTCTCTGAGCCTGTAAGACCCATCATGCCAGCCTCCCCTGAGCTTGTCAGCTTTAGTAGGTGGCCCCCTTTTCATCCACACTATTTAAAATAGAAAAATGCAGTCACAATTTTGTCTCAGTACCTGCACATGTTTCCATTTTCTGGCCTGCTTAGATGCAGTAGGACCCAAGAGGAGAGGCGTTAAGAAGGAGGAACATGTGGAGACAACTAGAAAGAGAGGACAAGCCCCTTCGGTCTGTGCAGGGTGAGTGTGCAAAGCCACACAGGACAGCCATGTGGCTGCTGGGCTCAGTCGTCAGGAAGAACTGTGGTTTCACTCACGAGCCGCGTCCTTGGTCCCTGCTTCTGCTGGCTCAGCTCCTGTCCTCCCGGGAGAAAATGCCTATGTCATGGGAACATTACAGAAGATTCTGGCTTGGGGTGAGATAGGGAGAGGACCGGAAGTTTGCATAAACCAAAACGTGAGAAAACAGACTCCCTCCTATCTGGAAAGAGAAATGGCAGGCCCTACAAGTGAGTAGAAAAACACAGGCCTGACTTCCAGAAGCTGCTACACAAACAGTAGCTTCCATTCCTTGTCCTGTTCTGGCTCTGGCCCTCACCAGAAACCCACAAAAACAGCCACTGAAAACTCAATTGAGAAAAGGAAGTTTTATGAAACAAGAAGAAAGGAAAAAAGCAAGTCTCTTATTGTGCAACGAGTGAAGTCCCACATTGCCCCAACACAAGAGGTCCGTGCTTCCGCCTGGAATCCCTGGGTGAGGCTTTTCTCCACAGGGTTTCAGGTCTCCTTCCTGGGTGATGCAGCCCCTGTGGAACAGAGTTTCTCTCTCCCACCTTGTTCAGGGGCTGGGGGGTGAGGGAGAAGACCCCGATTCTGAACCTAGCCCTGCCCTGTCTTTATAATAAAACAGAGACAGGTCACAGCTCTGCTCTAGACTTCATCTGACAAACGAGAGGACAGAAACTTTCAGATAGGAATCCAAGGTTCTCCCCACCCTCAGAGGACCACAGGAGCCTAGAGAAGACTCAGGCTTCCTCTGAACCTGACTGGTGGGTTTCGTACCCTTCGTGAAGCCTCAGCCCTCATTCTCTGCTGCTGATGCAGACCCTCTTCTTGAGATGCCTCACCTCATTCTAGTTCATCACCTTGGAATGTGTCCACTTCGCCCTGGGTTTCTCTTTCAGGGAAGTTTGTCTCACCTTCTAGAATGTTCCATTACCTTTCACACTGAGCTGGAGGCAGCCACTGTCAGTGACCTTTTAGTTGATGATTGTATTAACTTCCTATTGCTGCTGTAGTGAATTACGACAAACTTGATGTCCTAAAACAGCACACACACATTTTATTCTCTTAAAGTTCTGGATGTCAGAAGTCCAAAATCTGTTTCACTGGGCTGAAATCAAGGCGTCCTCAGGACTGGTTCCCTCTGGTGGCTCCAGGGGAGAGACCCTTTCCTTGACTTTTCCAGCTGCATTCTTGCATTCCTTGGCTCCTGGCCTCTTCCTTCCTCCATCTTCAAAGCCAGCAGCATCGCATGTTGCTTTAGTTGCCACGTGGCCTTCTTTTCTTCTGTCACAAAATCTCCCTCTGCCTCCTGTTATAAGCATACTTATGACTACCTTTGGGGCCCAACCAGATAATAGAATAATCTCTCCCTCTCAAAATCCTGACCTTTATCATACAGGTAAAGTCCTTTTTGCTGAATAAAGTAATATTCGCAGGTTCTGGGGATTAGGATGTGGACCTTTGGGAGGCCTGCCATGATGATCTATACCTTATCTCAGGCTTGGGGGTCATCCAGTCTCTCTTCCAACCACTTAATGAGAATAGAATTGAGTATATTTAGCCAGAGACCACACCCTAACCTTTCAGGTCACCCCAACACCCCCTCTGATCATTCCCTTTAGGCCTGAGAACAGTGCCATTTGATGGGACTTTCTGCCATGACAGAGTTGTTCTATATCTTTCCTGTCCAAGAGGCAGCCAGCCACTAGCCTTATGTGGCCAGTGAGCACTTGAAATATGACTAGTTTAACTGAAGAATTGAGTTATAATTTTAATTTAATTTTAATTAAATTTAATTGAAATTTAAGTAGCCACTTACAGCTAGGGGCTAATGTACGGAACAGCTCTGATGCAGGCAGATGAAAAGCAGAAGCCAAGAGCAATCAGGCTGTTTGCTGCTAGCCTCTACTCACGCCTTTTTGGATTCGTTCTGCCCCTACCCTCCTTCTCTCAGTCCCTGTGGAATCTAAAGGAAATTTCTTCTGGGGCTCCGGAATGGTGGGGCTGCTGAGGGCAGGGCAAATAAGGGAATTGTATCTCTTTGGCGCCAGAGAGGTGCAGTCTCAGTTCTGCTTTTGCACTGGATTGAGAACACACAAATGTTTTTCAATGTTGCCCCCTCTTGACCCTACTTCCACAATGGGTTCTCCTTTTTGGCACCACAGAGGCATGTCACAAGGGGACTAACCTGGGATTTGGCCCTGGTTGGAGTCCTGCTCTGTCACACAGTTGCTAGGTGGCCCTTAGCAAGTCGCTTCTCAATCCTTGGCCCTCTGTTTTCATAATATGAGAGGTTCTTCCCAGCTTTAATAGACTACGATTCTGTGTTCTGTAGAGCAAAGCTTGATTGTGCATGTAATTCTATCTCAGAGCCCTGTTCTGACTCATGTAATAGGAAATCCTGATTGGAGGCTTATAAAGGAGACTTGGTTTAGGTTATTCCCACAACACTCCACGGCCAAATCTGATATTTCTTCTGTCCTCATGATAACACTTCACCATTGCTTTTGGCTTTAGAGAGCTGATCCACTAACTTAACTAATCCAGATGCTCTTGTTAGGAAAATAGACACTATGCCCATTTTAAGTGAAAAAGTTAAGGCTCAGAGAGAGAGAGAATCGTCCAGGTGTCAGACCCTATGACCTCATAACAGCCCTTCAAAGTGGGTAATACTGCTCCCACTTTACAGATGTGAAAACTGAGGTCAAGGCAAGATGACTTTCCTAATGATAAATGATAAGTGGTGGAGGCTCACTTTTCTGAATCTGAACTACCTCGTCTTCCCTCTACATTGTGCTGCTGCTATTTATAACTTATCTATCAGTGAAATGATAACTGTAGCATCACAGCTGTCCTTTGGATCATCCTCTCATGCTGCTTTCCAAACAGGCCTACAAGCTGAGCAAGTCACAGCACTTCTGTGCGTTGGTCTCCTCACCTGTAAAATTGGAGGTAAGAGTCCCTAAGGATTAAGGGTGTTTGATCCTTGTTGAAAGTATTAAGTGAGACTTCCAGCCAAGATGGAGGCATAGTAAATATGTTTCGCCTCCTCACACAACCATAAGAAGGATTACAGAACTGCCAGAAAATTGAACTGTATGGAAGTCTGGCAACCAAGGATTTAAAGAAGTTATATTCATCCAGACAGGTAGGAAGGGCAAAGATTGGGGAGCCAGGGTGGAGAGGACATGGTGTGGCAGAGGGGAGGTGATGGTGGCAAGGCAGCAGCTGTAGCTGGTGGAACAAGTGGTTTCACATTCACATGTAGGGGATAAAAGCCAGAAGGGACCCCTGGGGAGAGATCCCATTTCCAGACTAGACTGCACAGCTCAGAGTTTCAGCCCCAGGAAAATAAAGCCTCATTGTTCTGGCTGTGAAAACCAGTGGGGGTTGGAGTAGTGGAAGAAACTTCCCATCTCTCAGGAGAGTCTGTTTAGGGGGCCCCCATAGTCCTAGAATGTGCACAAACCCACCCACTCTAGGAACCATGGCCAGGGCAACAGCTAGAGAGGCAGGAGTCACATACGGGAAGTGGGTGAGGTGACTGGAAAAGGGGCAAATGCTGAACAAGTGGCACTGTTTCCTCTCTAATCCCTCCCCCACATACAGCACCACAAAGTGGTGAAATGGATTACTGCACACTGATGAATACCTAAGGCTCCACCCTTTAATATGTAACAGTTGCGGCAACTCTACCTAATACACAGGAGCAAATACAGGGAGGCTGCCAAATTGAGAAGACAAAGAAGTGTGGCCCAAACAAAAGAACAAATCAGAACTCCAGAAAAAAACTAAGTGAAAAGGAGATAGCCAACTTATCAGATGCAGAATTCAAAACACTGATGACAAGGATGCTCAGAGATATGACTGAGTATGGCAAATGCATAAGGGAAGAAATGAAGGCTACACTAAGTGAAATAAAATCCACAGGAAGCTAACAGTGAAGGGAAGGAAGCTGGGATTCAAATCAACAATTTGGAACATAAGGAGGAAATAAACATTTGACCAGAACAGAAAGAAGAAACAAGAATGCAAAAAAATGAGAGTTTAAGAAGATTCTGGGACATCTCCAAAAGTGTTAACATTCAAATCATAGAGATGCCAGAAAGAAAAGAGGAAGAGCAAGAGATTGAAAACTTATTGGAAAAAATAATGAAGGAAAACTTCCTTGATATGGCAAAGGAAATAGACATATGAGTCCAAGAAGCACAGAGGGTCCCAAACAAGCTAGATCCAAAGGGGATCACACCAAGACACATCATAATTAAAGTGTCAAAGTCTAAAGATAAAGAGAGAATCTTAAAAGTAGCAAGAGAAAATGAGAGCGTTACCTACAAAGGAGTTCCCTTAAGACTATCAGCTGATTTCTCAATAGAAACTTTGAAGGCAAAAAGGGACTGGCAAGAAGTATTCAAAGTGATGAAAAGCAGGGACGTACAACCCCAAGATTACTCTATCCAGCAAAGCTATCATTTAGAGTGGAAGGGCAGATGAAGTGCTTCCCAAACAAGGTAAAGCTAAAGGAGTTCATCATCAGGAAGCCATTATTATTTGAAATGTTAGAGGGACTTATTTAAGAAAAAAAAGATCAAAACAATGAACATTAAAATGTCAACGAACTCATAACTACCAACAACTGACTCTTAAAAACAAAAGCAAAAACAAACCAGAATCATAGGTAGGGAGATCATTTGGAGGGTGATCAGCTGTGAGGGGGAAGGGAGAGAATGAGGGAAATGGTGCAGGGATTAAGAAGCAAAATTGACAGAATACTATAGGAATAGTGTAGGAAATAGAGAAACCAAAGAACTTACATGCACAACCCATGGATATGAACTAAGGCAGCGATTGCTAGAGGGAAGGGGAGTACAAGGCAGAGGGGGACAAAGGGAAGAAATCTGGACAACTGTAATAGCATAATAAAATATATTTTTTATAAAGAAAGTATTAAATGAGATCTTGTCTTTAGAGCATTTAGCCCATATGAAGTCCTCAGTAATTGCTCATTCTTATTGTGTTTGGAAATGGTAATTTGTCCCTATTAATAATACCAGGCAACCCCCTTCATACCAAATCAAATGAAAACACAAAGAAACTGTCTGTAGTTTTTTGGTTTTGTTTTTTAGTTTTATTATGAAAACACACAGCATCACCTGCATTATCCATGTATCCACAATAGCAGAGAAACAGTGATAGTGGACCATCCCCACAGGGGATAAGTGTCCTTTGGTAAAACCAACATAAATTATGGAAATAACACCAAATACAATAACACAGCACATAATAAAGATTAAGTTCAGAGAAGGAATGGGGACTGCTGAGAGGGGTAGTGAATGTGGAGAAGGTGCATCTCACTGAGAAGCATCAAGCTCAGGTGGCCTTCCTTGAAGACCTGACCCTGCGCCTGGAGCAGCTCAGTTCAGCTCGAGGTCATTTATGTAATCCTGGACCCAGGGCTCACTGGGGTTGGTGCAGACTTGTCTGCCCTTTTTGGTTTGGAATCTGTGGAAGAAGGAGTGGATAGATTAGAATCGCATGGACCCTGTCTGTGGTAGATAACTCCCTCTACTTGACCATTCTTCATGTTGGACAGCTCCAGTAGGTAGGAAGACCCTATCTGGCATTGTACTGGAAACAGACTCCTCGTAACTTCCACCCTGGATTTAGTTGTGGCCTCAAGGTTGCCCAGATTAGGAACCAATTAGTTTTACAATCAACATGGCTCTATCTCCCCATTCATCCCCTAGTGCCCTGAGCAATAAATTTTCCAAGTGTTTTTCTAAGCATGGTTTAAGAAATCGTCTCACATTTCCTGTGATCTTTTTGACTCTGGTTTTCTAGCCTCTGCCTAATTTCCTTCCCAGAAATTGTGCATCTTATCTCTTGACTCCCTCCCATCCTCCTCCAGGACTCATGACCTTATTCCTTATTGCTTTCCTGGAGGGCTTCAGCCCTGAGACCTGTTATACTACTGTTAGATCCTCTTCCTGCCCAAAATAGGCCCCTTATCTAATCCTGCCTTTGCCCTTGCCTCCCAGAGCACCACAGAGGTTGATACTTACACTACAGCTGGCTGGGAGCAAAGGCTGCTGGTCTCATAGTAATCCACCACAAAGTTTCGAGGAATTTTCCGCACAGTGTAAGTGAAGCAGCAGGCAGTGGGAGGGTCTGAGCCCACTGGAAAGAAAGGCCCAAGTGAGATCAAAGCTCTACAAGAAACTATGCTTTTGACTTTGAATTATGGCTATTCAAGTGGCATCTCTGTGGAGCTTCCAGATTCCCAAGTGTGGTCCTTTGTATCCAGTCCCACCCACCCTGACTAGGAGTCTTTTCCTGCATACAGGATCCTAAGAGAAGATCATGGAGCTGGATTGGGTCGCAGAGCACACATCTAACTCCATTTAACAAATGGGGAAACCAAGACACACAGAGAGATAAGGTCTTTCTTAAACAAGTCTGCTGGTTACTATTTCGTAAGAAAACAGGAACTTGAATGTTACTGAATGTCTAGTAGACACTACATTTAACAGCAGGCTACTTAAAAATCTTCCCAGCTCCCTTTTGTCCCATCCCCAGATGCCCCTGTTGGCTCAGCCCCAACTAGAAAAGTGGGCTCTGCCTACACATGGCTCTAGAAATAGTAGCTGAAGAACACACTTACTTGGTGCCGAGAGTGCTGGAGAGCAGAAGGCAGCCACTAGCACCAGGAGAGAGAGGACAGTCATGCAGAGCTTCATGGTCTTGGTGGAGAAGAGGCTTTCCTAGAGCTGAGACTACAGACCCCAGAAGCTTCAGAACCCGACTGTGTTCTGTGCTGAGACTGAGCTGGGATCCCCTCTTTATAGGACCTCTGAGGACTGGGACAGAGGTGGGGGCACAGGAAGGCAATGGAATTTCCAGGCTAGAGATGATGTCATGGTGTCACTAAGGAAACCGAAGCCAGCTGACAGTGCAGAGCTTTGCACAGCTTCTTGTCCCCAGGGTGATGTCCTCAGGGTGGAAAGAAGAAGGAGGTGGAGGGGATAAGTGGGCTCCCCCCGGGAGGGAAGTGGTGCACCAAAGTCAATGACCGAGACTAAAGAGAGAATTGTCAACCCGAGAGGAAGGATGAAACATTCACACCTGCTAGACGGGGTTTGTACACAAAAACCACACTGCTCTTGGGGGTTCGCACCTCCAGAAGCAGAGCCTTCTTGTCAGTGTTTCCAGGGCTGCCTCAAGAAGGCAGAGGAACCCAGGAATCACTTTCCAGAGCCTCCTACTGCTGGGCTGAGTGACCTTAGTGTCCTATATGCTTCCTTGGGCATAAAGAGTCCAGCATTGAATGTGCAGAAGGACCCAGCAAGACAATAATCTACTAATTGAACATTTACTATGTGCCAGGCACTGGGCAAGCTGCCTTACACACACAAGGTCAAATCCTGCCACAACCCTGAGCAGGGGTGTGATTATTCCCTGCAGGCAACAAAGATCGCAGAACAAAGGAGAGCTCCCTGGGAATCTCAAGGCCACAATCTTAAGTGGCAGTGCCAAGATTTGAAATGAGATTCTTCCAACTCTAAAATCCATTCTCTTCTTGCCCTGCTCTTGCAAATATAGAATGTGGTCACAAAGAGAGAAAGTGTTGCCCACCAGGGGCTTTGCCACACAAAGAACCATCTTACTAGGGCTGAATTTGGGGGGGTAGTTTGGGTCAGTCTATTATAGGAAAGGAGGGAACAGAAGGGAAAAGAAATAAAGGTTTCAGTATGTTCACTTGAACCCATAAAAAAAGGAGAAAGAAATCAGTTAGAATTAAGTGTGGAAGACCCAGATAAAGAATGTTCCCCCATAATCTACCTATAATTAACAAAGTGATCCCCCAATAAGTCTAGCACCCATCTGACACAGTGTATAGTTATCACAATATTACACAGTGTAGATTTATCACAATATTATTGACAATATTCCCTATGCTGTGCTTTACATCCCCATGACTATTTTATAACAATCAATTTGTACTTCTTAACCCCTTCACCATTTTTACCTTTGTAAATTATGTCTAACCACTATGCTGTACACATGAAACTAATATAAAATAGTATTGAATGTCAATTTTTAATTTAAAAAGAAAAAAAGAATGTTCCTCTAGTATAAAAATGGGATTAAATATACCTCACAATGAGTTTACCTATGTTATGGATAAAACATATAAGCTAAGCATGTGGGTGTTTCCCAGCCATCTATAGGGAATTCCTTGTGTTCATATAGAGCTCTGCCTGGTTCGGCAGCTGCTTTCTGGGAGGCTTCAGCCCCGAGACCCGAAGCTCACAAAGGCCAGGAGTACAGTAGTACATGCAGTGGACAAGTGAGAGCAATTAGGATGATGGGGTTAAGATCTCTATCCATCCACCTTCAGCTCAACTGCTCTGACCCACCTGCTCACCCCCAGCCCCATTGCTACCTGTCTGTGCTCCAAGAAAAAAAAATAAAGAGTGAAAACAGGAAACCGGGTGCCCTGGGTGCTGTAGAGATGTGAGATAGAAGAAGGAAGAGCAGCATCTTGGGGTACTTCAGGGTCACTAAATACACTATAATGTCATCCTGGCTCCTATCGCTGCCTCCACCACCACCTACACGTGCCATTCCCCCCTCACACATACAGACTACTTCTTTCCTCCACCCAGCTGGGGACACGTGAGAGGCAACCACACACTGACGTTTCTCTCCCTCTCTTTCTTCCTCCCTTCCCCTCTCTCTAAAAATAAATAAATAAAATCTTTAAAAAGAAGAAATAACTGTCCCATGAGATGGAATAAAGTGTCATATCAGAGGTAGAAACAAGACATTAGCGCCTTCCTCAGCTGTAGGTGGATAGTTCCAAGTCAAATCTAAATCCCACTCTGTGCTAAGGTGGAGCCTTCGATGCAGAAACTTCTGTCTAAATGTGTGGGGTTGATGATTTTCAAGCTGTGGACGGATTCTGAAGGTGCCCGCCCTGGGGTATTAGGTGAATGATGATGGATAAAAATGGGTGATGAGTCTGCAGGGAGCCACACCATGAGTTTGATTGTTGCTTCTTAGCCTTGGTTTGATCTTCGGCTCATGGAGGAAAATGTTCTGTTCATGAAGGTCCCAACAATAACATTGTGCTCACACTAGTGAAATTCAACGCCAAGAGCATAAAGAGCTTGTGCCAATATGTTTAGCTAAATCAATGTCCTCTAAGATTTATTCATTGAGTCCATTTCTAAGTAACAGGTAGTAGAGAATGATAACAAATGATTCTCAGATACACAGCAAAAAAAAAAAAGTGCTCATCTTTTCTAGGAAACCTTCCCTAACCTCTTCTCCAACTGAATTCTGCATCTCCCTCTGCGCTTCTACATATCTTGAGCTACCTCCATCATATCACCTGTGACAGATCGATTTGATCACCTCCCCCAGTGGACAGTGAGCTCCTTGATGTAGAAAATGTGTTATACCTATCTCTGTACATAGTAGGTCTTCAATAAATACTTGTTTAATAAATGTCCAGAGGCAGCCCAAACTGCCAGTTTTAAGGGAAGGGGGTATGACAGGTACAGGGACTCAGGATGTAAACTCCATTTAGCTAAGTGAAGTGAGAATGAGCTGGGCACAATGTGATTTCCCAGCCGTGATGAGCTGATAATTCCCCTCCTTCCCTTCTCCTCAGCCGTTATTGTGAGGGATACTATTTTAGGACTCAGTCTTTTCAGTTCAGGAGTATGAGAAATGACAGGAGCAGTCAGCATGGTTTCAGGGTGCTCCAAATGCATTCTGTGGGTCACCCACACTCTCGGCCCAGGGAAACCTTTCACTTCCCGTCATGGTAACATAGAGGTTCTCATACCCTTAGCTGACACTGTGCTCATAACTATTCTGGGCACTTTCACATCAGTTTCGTCATTCTGTCCTCCCAGTCTCTGTAATCCGCACGCAGGACTGGCAACCCCAGCAGTAATATGACCATGCAAAGGCCCTGGCACTTTTGATTTCCACCAGCATATCCATGTCCACAGGTTTATCTGATCCCAATCTGTTTTGCTATTGTAGCAAAACCTAGAGAAGTTAAAAGACTTGATCAAGGTCACACAGGATGTACGGTAAGGTCTTCCAACTCCTCGTCCAAAGATGACCGAACTTCCTTTACAAGTGTGACCCTCTGGGGTGGCACATATAGGGAATCTCTGAAGGTGCCAGCCTCTCAGAAGAGACTACTAATCTGCCGAGAAGCAGAAAAACAGGTGGACAATCTTGATAGTCTGTGTTTTCCTAGAAAGAGAGTGCTGAGATGCATGAGTGTTTGGGAGACTGTTGGGTATTGGGGCTGAGAGCACTGGCCACAAGGAGGTGGAATGCCTAGAACTAGGGAATTGCTTTGCAAGGAGCTCCTGAGACTGGAAATCCAAGGTGTGCTGGAACAGGTGGTCATTCTGCCAAGATAATAAATCAAGAAGAGATAAATCCTTTGGTTCTGCCAATATGGTACCCAAGTTACTTGGGGGAAATGGGCTTACAGATTGAAGAAACAAGTACACAATTATCTCAAGTGCAGGGTTCAGGATGGAGTCCAGAGGACAGTGAACCGGTTGAACCAGTTCCTCAGGGTGCCCACACTCAACCCCTCAGCCAGCTAGCCCCACTCTCCTTAAAAAGGAAAGGACCTTTGACACCCACCACAGCCTGCTCTTTGGCAGTCACGGGTGGAAGGCAGTGACTTCAGGGGATGTTTAGTTCCTGAAAGAAGCTTAATGGCTCACCAGTATTTGACTGGTTCCCGCAAACCTTCAGTACTCTTTATGAAGCATCTTCCTTCTTCCAAACAGTGCTTTTATACCTGTTTCTAGCTCTTTCCAGGCTGGGACATCCAGCAAGAAAGGAAAATACTTCAGTAAAACTTAACTGAGTACCTACTATATGACAGGCACTAAGTCAGGCACTAGGAATGCATGCTTTGGAAAGTGGGTGAAGTGTTTAAAATGGATTCCCCAAAATATGATGTCTCATTTTTTAAAAAATTTATTAGTTTGCTTTGTTTTCAATAGAGAATATACATGGTCACTGCATAAAATTTAGAAAATATAGAAAGTCATAAATAAGAAAAAAATTACCCAGCATTCTCCACATAGTTTTGCATTTTACTATTGTTACTTAACAGTCTTTCTTGAGCTAGTATATCTTATTTTTATTACTTTATATTCTTCCCTTTAAAAACTCAGAAGTCAAGATGGTGGCATAGGCAGGCATGGTTTACCTCTTCACACAACCACAGCAAAATTACAACTAAAATATAGAACAACCATCACTCAGAACTGTCATAGATCAACTTGATTGGTAGTCTGACAACTACAGAATTAAAGAAACTATATCCATTGAGACAGATAGGAGGGGCATAGATGTGGAACGGGCTGGTCCCTCACTCATGAGTGGTGGATAAAAATTCGGGAGGGATGTCTTGGAAGTAAGGAGTCCCAGCCCCACACCAGGTCCCCCAACTCAGGGTTCCAGTGCCAGGATGATAAGTCCCCACAACTTCTGTCTGCAAAACCCAGCGAGGATTGAGTCCATGAAAGAAACTGCTGGACCCCCAAGCAGTTCCTCTTAAAGAACCCACACACAGACTCACCTTCTCAGACTCACTCCTTTTGAGTTTCAGAACCAGGGTAGCAACTTGAAAGGCACCAGTGGTACACAGGGAGAAACTGAAGTGTCTGGCACCAAGGTGAGCAGAGGCCATTGTCCCTTTTCTAACGCCCCCGGCCCCCCACAGAGCCACAGAGCTGGCAGGCTGGTGCCACATCTAAGACTCCATCAACCTGGTTAACACTGTTTGACCTACCCTGGAGACTCCGCCCAACCCAACTTAGGGGCCCACCCAAGCTGCTTTTCCATATGGAATGGCTGGTCTTGGCTTGTGCTTCACAACTTCCTAAATCTTCTCAAACAAGCAACAGCTGGCCTCAGTGAGCCCCAGGCCTGGCACTAGCAGCAGCCAGCCTGGATTCACAGCTTGGCTTCTTGTGGGAATCTCCAAACCCAGCACAAGCAGCAGCCATCTCAGATTGCTTTACAGCTCAGGTAGGGTGGCCCCGAGCAAAACACAGGTGAAGGCTGACCTTGGCCTGCATCACCCAGGAAACACCATGGCCAGCATACCCAGTGCACAGCTACAGACCATGTCCACGTCAGAGCACCACCACCCTGACCCTGCACAGTTGATCCGCCATGGAGGGCAGAGGTTGGTGGTAAGTTGTCACAGCCAATCCTTGCAGCTGACTGGCTTGAGTAAATTCCTCCCGTTGATCTGCCAACAGCAACCAAGGCTGAACTACAAGAGGAGGGTGTACTCAGACACATGAAGGGTGAACCTTGAGTACCCATCTTGGGTGATAGGGTGGGCTGTGCCAGTGGACCCTACTGGACACCTACTACATTAGGACGCACTACCAAACCACAGAATCAGAGCAGCTCTACCTAATATGTTGAAACAAACACAGGAGGCTGCCAAAATGAGGAGACAAAGAAATGTGGCCCAAATGAAAGAGTAGATCAAAACTCCAAGGAAACAGCTAAACAAAATGGAGATAAACAATCTATCAGATGCAGACTTCAAAACACTGGTTGTAAGGACGCTCAAGGAATTTAGTGAGAACCCCAACAGAATAAAAAAGATCCAGTCAGGAACAAAGGATACACTAATTGAAATAAAGAGCAATTTATAAGAAAACAACAGTAGAGCAGAGGAAGCCTAGAATCAAAACAATGGTATGGAACATAAGGAAGCAAAAAACAACCAATCAGAACAACAGGAAGAAAAAAGAATCCAAAAAATTGAGAATGGTATATGCAACCTCTGGGACAACTTCAAGAGGTCCAGCATTCATATCAGAGGATGCCAGGAGGAGAAGAGAAAGAGCAAGAAATTGGAAATCTATTTGAAAAATAATGAAAGAAGACTTTCCTAATTTGGTGAAGGAAATAGACATGCAAGTTAAGGAAACACAGAGAGGATCACACCAAGACACATTGTAATTAAAATGCCAAAGGTTAAAGATAAAGAGAAAATCTTAAAAGCAGCAAGAGAAAAGTAGTTAGTTACCAACAGGGGAGTTCCAATACAACTGTCAGCTGATTTCTCAAAAGAAACATTGCAGTCTAGAAGGCATTGGCAAGAAATATTCAAAGTCACAAAAAGCAGGGACCTACAGCCAAGATTGTTCTACCCAACAAAGCTATCATTTAGAATTGCAGGGCAGATAGAGAGCTTCCCAGACAAGAAAAAAAAAACTAAAGGAGTTGATCATCACCAAACTATTACTATATGAAATGTTAAAGGGACTTATTTAAGAAAAAGAAGAAGATCAAAAGTATAAACAATAAACTGGCAAAAAGAAAAAAAAGGAAGAAAGAAAGAAAGAAAGAAACCACAAATCTATCATCAATTAACTCTAAAAAACAAACTAAGCAAACAAGAAGAACAGAGACAGAATCATGGATATGGAGAGCATTTTGATCATTGTCGTATGGGAGGAGGGGAATGGGTGAAGAGGTGAGGGGATTAAGAAGTACAAATAGGAAGTTACAGAATAGCTACCAGGATGTAAAGTACAGTGTAGGAAATGGAGTAGTCAAATAACTTATACACATGATCCATGGACATGAACAATGGTGGGGGGATTGCCTGAGGGAGGAGGGCAAAGGGGTAAAATACAGGACAACTGTAATAGCATAATCAATAAAATATAATTTTTTAAAACTCAAAAGTTATTCAAAATTATCATGCATGATATTTTATTGTGTGGATATACCAAAATTCATCTCTAACCATTATGTTGCTTAGGTCAGTCCATTCAGATTGTTCTAATTTTTCTCTATTATAAATTGAGCTGAGATTTGAAGGATAATTAGCCAGCAAAAGAGTATGTGGTTAGGGTTATTCAGGCAAAGAACAAGAAGCCTGCACTTTTTAAAATCTATGAAACAGATTAATTGAAATATTCAGCAATAATGATAATAGTAACTAACAATGTTATTTGTGGAAAATGAGTTCTTGCGGTGTTTAGAAGAAAAGAATTTCCTGAGACCTGCATGGGAGGATGTGGCTCTGGGGTGAACTTTACTGATGATGTAAAATTAAGAGGTTTCCCCTCCAGACTTCCCAATGTCCCATCTCTGTCCTTCTCACCATGGAAAAAGTCCAGCTGTGTCCTCAGCAAGGACAGGTCAAACGCCAGTGTCCAGAGTTTCTGCTCCGCATTAAAGTACAGTCCAGTGCAGCATCCAGCTAGCTTAGCATGTGTTTCCAGCTGAAATCCGGTGCTGTGCTGCTGTATTCAGGCTCCGTCCTGGAGTCTGCATGTGGAGTCCTCATGGCCATGGGCCACATGGCTGCTAGGGCCACATGGCTATGGAGACAACAGGTGCATCCACTACGCAAGTGCAGGCCAGGGAGAGAGAGGGAGAGAGAGGAGAGAGAGAGAGAGGGAGAGAGAGAGAGAGAGAGAGAGAGAGAGAGAGAGATTGATTTGTCCTTTTGGAACCCAACACCTGCTGCAGGCCCCAGTAGGTGCTAGATCCACATGGCCATGTGTCCTGAGGCGGGTGAGTGCACAAATTAATGGGGTGAGTGCATCACTGGGTGGGCAAGAGAGGGCAAGTTTTTTGTTCCCCTGGGATTATGACCAGGAGTTTAGGCTTGGGATGGACCCAGTGCTCTTCCAAAATTACTAATCAACTTCCCGGGCTTTCCCAGACTTTGGATGGGTTTATGCCACCTAGTTATACTGACAGGCCTCTATGGTCCAGCATCTGCCCCAGTACCCCCCAACAATTCAGTACTGGAGAGGGGAAAGGAGGAGTGTTAATCCCCTTGGCAGAGCACAATGCTGTGGTCCCCTGGAGTGGGAAGCCTCAGTTTCCTGGCTAAGCAAGCAGGCTCATGTTCCCCATTTTATTAAGTGCAATGTCTAGTTCCCTTTGCTTCCCTTTTCTAGCCTAATACTGATGGCAACAAGAACTTACTATGAGCCAGTGATGTTCTAATTCTATGACAGATGCTAATGTATTTAATTCTACTATTATTATCCCTGTCACACATTAGGAAACTGAAGCACAGACAGGTAAGTAACCTGTGGAAGAACTTACAGCTAATCATGATAGATTTGGAAACGACAGCAAAGAGGTCTGGCTCCAGAGTGTAAAGTAAACCAGAAAAGGAAAATGTGCTTATTATAAATTTATGTTGAAAGCTTAACAGGCAAAGTTTTGTAATAATGTAAAATGTCTTTTAATTTTACATATTGCATGTCTTTAAACAGGGGAATCTATGGGTTTCCCTCTTTTTCTTAGCAAATTAAGGGAACTAAATAGAGGTTTTCCTTATTTGTCCTAAGTATTAATCTCTGCAGCTGTCATGGAATATACACACACTTACAGTATTTCACTCCGCCCTGTGATTTACAAGAAGGGGAAATGGTGCCTGACCAAGTTGACACCTCATTCATAAAAAGCAGAAAAGAGACCTGAACTTTTAAGGAATTACATGGAATCAGAGGGCTGAGTCTTGGTTTCCAGGAAGTTTGAAGGCAGCAAGAGACATGGCCAAAGAGAGAGGCAGAGGTCAGGTTGTGGAAGAGAAGCTTCCATTTTATGCTGGAAATAATGCCACGTATTTGAAGGATTTTCAACAGAAAGAGACAGTGACTGATTTGTACTTTAGCAAAATCTCTTTGGATGCCGTGTGTCGATGGGACAGATTTGAGAGAGGCAAACTGGAAGGAAAACCAGTTGATAGAATACTCTAACAACTGGCCTGGAGAGAAATGATGAGGACCTGACCTACGACAGTGGCAGCTGGAATGGGGAGAAGCAGATACACTTCACTTCTAAACACAGTAGAGTCGGTGTTTAAATACAGTAGTTCCCCTTGTCTTGGGGGATACATTCCAAGATCCCCAATGAATGCCTAAAACCTCAGATAGTACTACCCTACCTCTACTACAGCAGTGGGCAAAAGTAAGTTTACAGTTGGTTCTGTGGATAAATATATAACACCAGAATAAATAATAATACGAGAACAAACTCTGTTTTGCTCACTCACAAATGTAAACCTGCTTTTGCCCACCCCTGTGTGATTTTTCCTACACTATAGGCAAACCTTTGGAAGCACTTCATGGCTCCTCACTGGCATATCCCAATGGCCAGCATCACTACTCTTGCATTCTGAGGCCACTGCTAAGTAAAATAAGTGTTATTTGAACACAAGCATTGTGATACCAACAATCAACCTACTAAATGACTAACCGGCATGTCGTGTATGCAGTTGGGGAGACACTAGACCAAGACATGACTCACATCCCCACCAGGACAGGGCAGGACAGCACACAATTGAAAACTCATGAACTGTTTATATATGAATTTTCCATTTAATATTTCGAACCATAACTGACCGCAGGTCATTGAAACCAAGCAAAGTGAAACCATGTGTAAAGGGGGACTATTGTAGGTGAAGGAGGTGAAGGAGAGGGACGAGCCAAGGGTGACCCCAGGTCTAGCTTGGAAGCTGGGTAGGAGGGAATGCCTTTTACTGAGTAGAGAGTACAGAAGGAGCAGCGGAGAGACAGGAAAGGATCTCATCCAATGTCAAGACATATGCCTTCATCTACTGTACACATACAAAAAAATGGCCAGAGGAGAATGACAAAAACTCAAGATAGAGAAGCAGAGAGAAGGGGATACATGGAGACATTGTCTCTCTAGGATGCTGGAAAGGGGCCCCCAGGACATTGTTTCTACCTACATGACAGGCAGAGCCAAGCCTGCTACAACCTGACTCTGGGCCACACCTGAAAAAAGGAGGCCAAGGCTGGACCAAATAAGGGCATTGCTGTCAGTGAACCCGTCCCTGGAGCCACTGGTGTTGAAGGGAAGGAGCTGAGACTGACGCCTGGGGAAGTGGAACTGCAGGGTCAGAAACAGAAAGGAAACCTATCCAGCAGGGCGAGGGCTTGGGAGCAATGAGGAGGTGAGCGGAGCAGGACAAGGCAGTGATGTTGCAGAACATGAACTGTTCAGCCAGAGTTTCCTGTACCTGTGGCTGGGGTGCTCTGCTGGACTGAGGTGGGGCCTCAAAGAGGCTGGAATGAGCCAGAAAGCTAGGATACAAATCAAGGGCTGCCATGCTGACGGATCCACCATGTTGACTGCTGGCTACTTTCTGCCACCACTGCCTAAGAGATCCTGGGTGATCCACACAGATCAAGACCTTGACTCCATGGCCTTTCTGATGCCTTCATTCCTGCTAGTATTTCAGCTCCATAGTGGGACTTGGACATTACGCATAGTGTTAATTAAATTAGTGATTTATTCATTCATTCACCAAGTATTTATTAAGCTATACTATGTGTCAGGCATTTTAGTTATCATTGGAGATGCATTGCTAAATCATGCACACAGTGAAATATAAAACTGACCAATTCTATGTGCATGGTCCTGGGCAACCCACTTCACATGGAAATATCAACTTACCACGTAGGACATTTCTAAGACCCTTCATAACCAATTCAACCTTCCTAAGGCTCCCTCACATTTAACATGTACGGAGTAAGCATATACTTTGCATACAAGTGTGTTATTTTCCAACTCTAAGTAAAAACACTGAAGACAAAGGGCAATTTCCTAGTTTTAGGATTGATATGGAAAGTGTTATATATATAAATACTAAGATGAAATGTTATATTCAATAAATCACCTTTATTAAGAAGAACAAAATTATAAGAAATAGAGACTATGTCAGAAAACTTATCATGTGCTAGGATTTGGTTTAAATTCACCAAGAAGACATGGTACAAATTTGGTTTAAGGTCAACAGGACATGGTCTAAGTTTTCTGAAGAGAAAAATGCATAAATAATGCATTATAACACTATGTGGTGAGGGCTGTAATCATGGAAGTAGATACTAAGATTTATTAACAGAAAGTGGTTGGCTCAGCACTTTCCATTTCCTCCTTCTTGTCCCCCCCAGCCCATAGAAGCCAGCTCTCAGAAATTGAATCACGAGCATAAAGGGGGCTCTCCCACAGAAGTAAATGAGGAATGCAATAAGGACTGGGCAGAGGAGGTGAGGTGAGGAGGAGGCATTGTCCGTGATCTAGTTTCCAATGAAACAAGTGATGGAGTCCAGTTTTGGAATCGACAGTAAGTGGGAAGACACCTGCATGCTAAAGCCTCAGTGAAACCGGCTCCTGCCCCTGGTCTTGTCTTTGCTTCACCTCCCCCCAAACCAGCGTTGGTTGGGACAGAAACACGGCCCATGTGCTTTCAGAGCAGTAACTCCACAGACACAGGAAGGACAGAGCCCCTAAGGTGTGGTTGCGCTTTGCTTATGTCTCGTTCCCTTCAATGTTCTAACCCCTTTGTGGGAACCAAAGCCCTCTGGCTTGTTCCCAGTTCAGCCTCATCATCCGCACTGGCTCCCCCACTCCACAGCCACACTGACAGCTCTCTCCTCCTTCTGAGCCAGCCACTTCACCCCTGCGGCTCTGCATCAGCTGGACCTCTGCTAACACCCCATCTGTGATTCCCGAACCCCATGTAGCTTTCAAACCCAGCCAAAGGTCCATCCCTCCTGTGAAGCCTTCTGCAACCCTCCCAGGGGAGGTCATTGCTTCCTCCTCCTGGCATTCTGAGCTTTCACTTATTTTTGTCCTAGGAATCTTAGCACTTTCTGCTAAGTGCGGCGGTTACCTGGTTAGATATTCTACGTGCTCCTCCTAGACCACAGGCATCTGGAGGACAAAGACAATTAAAAAGAACTAAATCTATATCTCATTATAAAGTGTGATTTATGCTGATCCGTTATATAACAATAAGATAATAAAGAATGGAGGGGGAAAAAACATACAGACCTGACTGAGAAAGTATACCCTTTCACACGACTGAAACAATGAAATGAAAAGGCTAAGAAAGGTGGGGGGGGGGGAGGGTAGGTAAAGGTTTAGTCAAGGAACTAGAATAAACGACCCATGGACGTGGACAACAGGGTGGGGATTGCCTGCGGGAGACGGGGGAGGTGGGGGGGCAGGGGAGAGCAATGGGGGAAAATGGGACAACTGTAATAGAACAACTATAGATGTTTTTAAAAAGAACTTTTTAATATCAAAAAGAAAAAGGAAAAGAAAATTACTTAAAGTTTGGCATTATTTATGTAAATATCATACAGTTTCCTTAAAATAGTTCAGAGAAATGGAAATCAAGACTTTAGCAAAAGCCATTAGACAGAAACTTTGATGTATTTCTCAAGAATGTCTTTCAAATGAAAATTAAGCAACTGACAACACCCTACTTTCCAACCAGTGTCGTTGTAAATGTTTTAAAACAAAATGTGTTTGTAAATTTGTGAGCTGACTAGGAAGGTAATACAATGTCACTTAAAAAAAAAGAGAGAGGAAGAAGAAACTCCAGAAAAAGAGAAACAAGAGAATTATTCACCCATAGATCTTTCACACACATATAAGTATTATTGCTGCATTAGGGCATTTATTTCCAATGCTTTTTATTTTTCTATGCCTAGATTTATATATGTAAACCACAGTATATATGTGCATATATATGGTTAAATATTTGCCATATGTGTGTCTATATTTGTACAACTCTTTATCTTGTACAACTTGTACAATTTTTCATCTTACTTTTTTACAACTGATATTATATTTATTCTACTACACTTCATTCAGTTTAGGGGTTTAATAATAAGTCAGTGGGTATATCATAACTTTATCATTTCTGATAGAGGAAAATATAGGTTTCCTTATTTTAGATGCTGGGTCAGAAATATCTCTATGTTTGAAGTTGCTTCTATATTTGGGTTTGTTTCTTTAGAACTCTTTCCATGAAATGTGTCCTTTAAGTTAACAGGTATAAACATTGTTAGGCTCCTGACACATTAACACCCACATCTAATACATCTTTAGGATCCTTAACTAGTGTTTAACCCAGTGACCCTAGTCATTCAGTGACTGTTAGATGAGTAGGCAAATGACAGAAATATGACCTCATGCTTCCCAGTCCTCTAGCGGGGATTCCTTAACTCAGTTTTGGGCAACCAAGGGAGGGTGTGCCACCCTCCATGACATCATCACATCTACCCCATCCGAAGTGGTCAGAGCGGCTGCGGAAGCACAGAAGTTTCAGCTCTGTGGGAAGGACAGGGCTGGAGAGTTCATGCAAAGATCAGTTTCTATGGAACGGGACCAGCTAAGAATAGCTGAGTCTACAAACACTTCCCTCCTCTTGCTCTCAGGAGAAACTATTTCCTCACGAGAAACTAGAACAAGTCATGTGTTGTGGGCTCAGACTTATAGCTCAGAGAAGCTATTCTTGGATATCCTGAGCCCCTGTGGTTGCCCGGGACCCTGAGTTGTGCAACACTCAGCCTGACAACACCACTGTGCTTAAAAATTTCCCTCCTCACCCCCAGCTTATTCCATTTCCCCATCTGCCAGGGTGCCTATAAAGGGCAGGGGAGATGGCTCCGCACTGCAGAGGGACACAGCCAGCAACGAGTGCCCAGTCCCATCCCCGCTCTCCAGACGCTCGAGCCCACACGCCATCTGCTCAGCACCATGAAGGTCTCCGGGGCTGCCCTTGCCGTCCTTCTCTGCGCCATGGCCCTCTGCAGCCAGGTCTTCTCTGCACCATGTGAGTCAGTGCTGTCGCTATGGTGTCCCGATGCTCTGGCCACGGGCAGACCACAACCATCTTTTCTTGTGGTCTTGGGAGCCCCCAAGAGAAAACAGAGAACTTCTTAATAAGAAGTTATAAAGCATCTTTGCTTTTTTCTGGAAGACTTGTATTTTCATCTTACAAAAGGGTGTTAGCTAGCCTAGTCCCCATATCTGAGAGTCAGGGTCGGGTCAGGGAGTAAACAGCCCCATTTTACAGGTGGCAAAATAGGGACCTAAGCAAATGAGTTTGCAGAGGCAAACCCAGTGGTATCCTTCTTCCACTAGCTCATTGTAAGTACCCCAACAGCTCAGTCGCTTGGTTGCCTAGGAGATACCCCTGAGGTTTCTCTTTCACTGGGATACGGCTTCTTGAAGGGAGATTAGAAAACAGTCTGCTTGGATGTCTGTATCACAAAGAGAAAGACAGCGCGCACAGTGAAGACTCAAAGAGAAAGAAGGATACAGCCAGAAACAAGGACAGAGACAGGGACATTTTTGGCAAAAATGCCCAATGCCTTCTAGTGACCTGTGTCCCAGCCCATGCCCTGAGCAAGGCTGTCTTGCTCTGTGCCTTCCTCACCCTCTCAGGGATCATATCTCACCTTTTCTTCTGGACTGTGACTCAGGCTCATTCTGTCCCTTCCTCCCCAGTTGGTGCTGACACCCCGACCGACTGCTGCTTCACCTATATCTCCCGGCAGATTCCGCGTAAATTCATAGCCGACTATTATGAGACCAGCAGCCAGTGCTCCAAGCCCAGTGTCATGTAAGTGCCCATCTGCCTGCTCATCCTTGGGGAGATGCAGAGGGTGTGGAGAGGGGGCAGTGCTCCAGGGCACAGAGAGGCCTGGGGCGCCAACCTGGAAAGGCCCCGTCCTCCCGGATGTCCTATCAACTACGCAGGACCCAGGTCTCCGAGGTGCGACCTGCCCTGGCCCGGCTTGCAGAGTCAGGCGGGGACTAGCACAGCCCAGAGGGAAGGGAGGGGAAGGAGGCGACAGCAGGGCCCTCTCAGGGGACCCCTGAGTCAGTGAGAGCAGCACTCTGGTCTGAGACAGGCAGAGGGTCCCTCAGAGAATGAGCAGGCCCTGAGATGCCCGGGCAAAGCATGGGGTGGAGGGGCCCCGGCGGGCCGGGGCGCCCCTGCAGGAGTGCTCAGTGTGTAACCCTTTGCCTCCTCTCCACAGCTTCCAAACCAGAAAAGGCCGACTGGTCTGTGCCGACCCCGGTGAGGCCTGGGTCCAGGAGTACGTCGCCGACCTGGAGCAGAATGCCTGAGTGGGCTGGAGGCTTTGAGGACCTCAGTGACCTTGGCAGGCCAACGGGAAGCAGGGGCCCGAGCCTTGGAAACACCCATTACCTCTACAGCTACCTCTCCTGTGGGCTGGCTGCTGCCAAACACCCACACACTGGGACTCTTCCTAACTTAAAGTTCAACTTATTTATACTATTTAATTTTTGTAATATATTTTCAATGTCACCCTGTGTTTGGGACTGTTTGCTTCAGAAGGTCTCAGGACACCTTCCTCACCACCCTCCCCTCCACTTTCGCTTGCACCATGATCGGCAGCAATTGACAATTGAGTGACTGTCCTTGTTTGGTTCTGGGTGGAGGGGGTGCCAAAACCAACAGACTGACATATGTGTGTTAACTATTTCTGCTCAGGGCTGTGTTCAGCCTGGAGACATAATAAAGATGCTCTTCTAAAGTGTAAACTGGCACTGAGTTTGGTTTTGTTTATTTGGCAAATCAGAACCAACTGGTTGAAAGGAATAATAGCAAAGGGGAGGAAGATGCGAAAGAAAGGAAACTGGGAGAGATGGAAGGGGGGCTACCACAGAGACGCTCTGCTTGACATGGAACCACGCTTCCAGAACACTGAAATTGTGAATATTTTATAAATCAAATTATAATATACATGCTCTAGAATTCACCACTTGAAAGGATACCATTAAGAAGGGCATTTGTGGTACACATTTAGATGAATCAAGCTTTTTAAATAACAACTACTAACATATCTGAGACTTACTTTAGGCTGAGGACTTTGATGCAATGTCTATTTGACCCTCACAATGAGATAGTATAGCTTAGGGACTATTAATATCCTCAGAAGAGTAAACTGGGGCTGGGGCTCAGAGAGGTTAAGCAACTTGGCCAGGATCACAGAGAATGGTGCAGCTGAGTTCCAAAACTAGACTTTGATATAACTACAGACCATCTTCTTAAACTGTAGCCAAGTTATTTCCCAAAATGCAATCCCCTTGTACTCAAACCACAAGCAATGACGGTTTAAACCACTCATATCAAAACTTTTAGATGTGGACCTGAAAACTGATATTTTTACCAAGCATATCAGGTTTTCCACATGCCCATTAACAGCTGAGAGTCACTGAAATAGTCAAACAGGATTCACCACTCTTTCAAATGCCATGCTTATCTGCACATGGTTCTGTTACCTATTTCCCTTGAATCCATGCACCACAAAATGAATGGCTAATGTTAAAGGGAAAAATTACCAGCTTACATGTGGGGCAGGATTCTGTTTATAGGCTTACTGAGAAAGCCGATTTAATTAATAGATGGATTGACTGAGTTATAGTTATGACTACAAGAAATGTACACTGAGCACTCCTTTTTTTGCTAAAGAAGGAGAAATTCAAAAGATGTGTGGGAAACCCAAGTGTATTAATTTTTATAAGTCATGATTATTTCATTTTATTTAAAATAATTAATCTTTATACCCAAAGTTAGTTTACAATTGTAATGATCAAACTCCTTAGAGTACAATTATAGAATGAGGGCAATGCAGTGAAGAAGTCCTTTTTGCCCAAGGCTTTCATATCACACACACACACGCTCCTCCCAGGCAACATTTTACAATCTCCTTCCGTTATGAGGGCCCCATTCCCCTAACAACATTACCACCCCCACCTGTGATAAGTGTGAAGGTACTATCAGGAAATGGGAGGAAAGACCTTGTCTCCAAAGAAGCAGTGAAGGTATCCCTATTTCTTCTTTGTTAGCTTCTAGCATCATGGGACAAACAAAACCTGCTTATTTACACTGAACAGTTTCTCAAGGTCCAGCAACCCAAAGCCAGATGAGAAGCTTAACAAGCTCAGCATTCCCTAAATACAAGTGTAAACAGAGTAATAGAACAAAGACCCCCGTGAGGAAAAGGGGCAACGGGGATTGCACTGATAGCCTGTCTGTAGGGCCTTTCAGAGTCTGAGATGTGACTGAGCCTCCCGGAGGCATGGACACATGCATGTGCAGGGGAAGATCCCTACCTCCTGTTCATGCAAGTTAGGAGCCTGGGGTTTGCCTTAGGTATTGAGCAATCAATGGCCATTTTTGGCTGGTCCGAGGGTTTCTTAGGCAATGCAACACCCTTCTGATAACAGTAGGATTCTGATCTCTTTGCTTCTGATCAATTCTATGGGCTAAACAACCAGAAGCACAGAGCTTGTCCATTCATGTATCTTGCATTTTAACTGGGGTTGGGAATGTGTGCTTCCTACATGGGCCTCAACACTATAGTCACCTCGGCACCCCAACCTCCTGGCCCTCTGGTGAGGGACCTCTGCCTCCATCTTGGCCCCTGCAGGGGTGGGGCAATGTGCAGAAGTGATAAATATTTGATGCCCAGCACAAATATTTATGCACCTTCACAAGGAGCTGGTTGTCCCGTTTAAGTAAGACAAATGTTTCACAGGAGAGGGTGGGGAGGGGGAGTTAGGGCCACAGTTGGACGCCAGGTTTTTCTCCTGTCAAGTCTCCCACCTCGCTGCCTCTGCTCACATTACCTTCAGCTTGGAGTAGAAACGTCTGCATTGACAGCTGTTCTACACTCCACATTACTGGCGATAGTCAACAGGTTGGAAAGGCATCTCCTAACAAAGCTGACTTTTTTCCTTTCCTGATTTCAGATGAGCCCATTTCAAAGTAGCCTAAATTCTTTCTTAAAGGACCTTACCGATGGATGCAAGAGGTAACTATTATAGTCCAGTATTCAGAATCTTACCTATCAAATTCTTTAATGTTGCAGCCTTCACATTTGGCCCAGGACCTTAGCGCCAACCATATCACAGACCACAGCAGCGATACCATATAAGAGTGGTTCCCAAAGGTGGTGCCTGGAACACAGCATGAGCAACACCTGGGAATTCATTGGAAATGCAAATTCCAAGTGCTTCTCCCTCCTTTGGAAGATGGAGCACAGCAATCTGTGTTTTAACAAACCTCCAGGTAATTCCCAGGCACAACAAAGTTTAAAAACCACTCTCATTTAACAAGGTATTTGCCAAATCCCCTCCTACTTTTTCAGTAAAGGCAATCCCACACTTCAGTCTGGGGCCACTACTTTCAACAGACCCTGTATCTCCAAACAGGAAATATTTCTCAGGATACTGGCAAGGAAAAAACAAACAAGCAGACAAGCCTAACTCTAAGGAGCTTGAATAAGTAAACCTTGTGGCTCCAAGACTGAAGGGCCCAGGGGAGGCTCTGGCTCCAGGCAAGGGGTCCGCAGGTGCTATTTTTCTTCTCTTTCTGATCCCTCTTCTACAGGAGAGTCCCAGTACCTCACAGTGCTACATGAATCCTTGTTCTTCTTTTTTTCCCCCAGAGAACAGAGACTTTTCACTGAGAATAAATCACTAGGTTCTCTTGGATTTGACTGACTTAAAGTCAGAATCCCAATTCCTAACCAATCACTGTGGCTAGGTGGATGGCTTTCACTGATTTGCTAAAGCGAATCAAGGCACATTGCTGGAGTGCGAGTTGGAGGAATTTCACATAAACTTAAAGTCTGAGGATTACGAGGAAGAATGGCTTCTCAAAGAACTATGGGTTTCTGGCATCAGAAAGAATGTAGAATAGATGCTGGTCAGAAAAAAGAAATCTGTTTCATTATGTTTTCCTGTAGATTTTTTTCCCTGATGGACGGACACTTAACACTTTGTATGTGGTGAATATTTCTTCTCCTTTGCTCCCTAGATTAGAAACTCTTAGTCCTCCACCTTCAGTAATTATTTTACAATGATGCTGACTTGTGTATTGCCTATTACCCTATAAATGACTATTGCCCAAATCTAAGGCTAAAAAGATACTACACTCTTCGTGGTGCCAAAGTAAACTCCAGAAAATGAAAGTACATGTCGGCTCCAGGATACACCAACGAGGGTAGAACTGGCCCTGCTGCAGGCACCACCTACCCTGCTTCGTAGAGCAGAAGACTGAACATGGGAGGAAAAAAGAACTCTCAGAACAATGAGTCATCAGTACTGAGATTGCCCGTATTCGGGAAGAGGGGAGACTCCTTTAATAGTATGAGGCCAAAGGGGTAGATGACTTCAAGTCTCCTTCTCTCCTGGGACCAACACCCACCAAAAGATATTACAGTACATAGAATTAACCACATTGCCAAACACTGGGTAGGTCCTGATTAAAACAAGCCAATTTGTAATAGAAAGCAGCTCGCAGACACAGAGACCAGATTGACAGCTGTCAGAGGGGAAGGTTGGGGGAATGGGTGAAAAACGTGAGTGATTAAGTAAAAAAAAGCATAGACACAGACAACAGGGTGGTGGTTACCAGAGGGAAAGGGGCTCAGGGGAGAATGAAGAGGGTAATGGGCAATAAATGGAGATAAAAGGGGACTTGGGGTGCTGAAAGCACAATATGCAGATGATGTATTATAGAATTGTACCCCTGAAACCTATATAATTTTATGAACCAACGTCACCCAATAAATTCAATTTAAAATAATTCTAAAATATACCATGTCCTCAACACCTAAAAAAAATAAAAATAAATGAGCAAATGAACAAAAAGAAGCCAATCTGCATCTTGGGTTTGTTAAAACTTCTCATTATAACAGAAGCATTTCCCATGTAATTGCCTTGTTTGTAAAGGCTCCCCTAAGAGCTAACCAAGTGAAGGTGCCACAATTTTCTTCACCATTTCTATATTGTAGATGATTTAAATTGTGTCTAATTTTAAATTGCTATCAATGTACCAGGGACCAAATATTCTTCTGCATAAATCTTTTTTGCATATTTGAAGTACTTACATAGGAAATAGATTCCTAAACATGAATGATCCTGGTCAAAGTCTAAGATTGTCTTAAGTTTCTTATGCACATTAGCACCCGTATCTAACATGTCTTCATGCCCTTTTCCATGTGTATATTGGGGCCCTTGATGGATCTCTCTCGAATGAACCGGTGTCTGAGAGGCTGCCTGCGCTCATGACTCCTGAAGCCCAGGCTTTGCTAACACAGCTCTGTCCCTGGATGTGGCTTCGGTTGGGTTGTGCTGCCCAGGGCTCATGGCATCATTGCACTTGTCACATCCCTGCATTTAGAACAGCTGTGAAATAACAGAAGTTTCTGCTCTGCTGAGGGAAACTATGACAAGGGAGCTTTAGTGAGAAGAAACCAGCTAAGTGTGGTCCCAGGCTGACATCAACATCTCACCTCCCCTCGCTGTGGAAACCACTTCCCCATCAACAGCCCCAGTCAAGTGAGTACTTGGAACCATTCTTGCAAATACCCGGAGCCCTGTGGTTACCCAAGACCCCTGTTGCATGTACAAGTCAACAAGCGCCACTAGACTTAAGAACTTCCTTTCTCATCACCCCCAGTTTCCAGCTCCCCACGGTCCAGGGCTTACCTGCACAGGGTAGGGGCCACAGCTTGGACTCCAGAAGGAGGCTGGCATCAGCGAGTCTTGGGTCCTCACTGTCCTCCTCACAACGGCCCCCTGTTCCTAGGCCTCCTCTGACAAGTGTCCTCCTGCTGCCATTTGCTGTTGTCCCCCCCATTTTCTGGCTTGGGGCAGACCGTATCACCAAAGTCCTATTGAAAGAGGCACTTGAGTGAAATCAAGAACTTCCCAAGGGGTTTTCAAAACTCCCTGAACTCTCTGTTCACGGGGGGCTTTCTTTCCAAAGGAGTTTTAGGCTTCTGTTCTACATACCTGGCAGGCAAGGTGGAGGCTTGTTTATTTTGGGAATGGTTCAATTGAGTGGGCTTCCACAGAGGCAGAATCCAGTTTCACCTGCTTTGCAGTGGTCGGCTGAGTAATAAACCCACCTCATTCCCACTTTAACAAGGTGATTCACAAAGACAGTCTCTTGCTAGAAAAATCTCTTCCTAGACCAGATTAAGGCTTCCAACTAGAACTGGAACAAAAGGCAGACTGTTCAATTATCTGCATTCCCTGCAGAGAGAGAGACAGAGACCAAAGCTAAGATTAGACCAAAAATGAAAGATAGAGGAGGTGGTCCAAGGCTACCACATAAAGAGCCTGAATTTGCCTCTTCCCGCAGACACACCGGGTCTACAGCTCCATATGGAACAAGTCCTCTGGGGAAAAAGAACAAAGCAAAACCCTGAAAATTAGCTGAGCAGCTGTTTCACATAAGCAAATGAGAAGAAAAGCCTCTCATAACCGTCTCTTAGGAGGGGCTGAGACGTGGTTCCATGATCCATAATCGTGAGGGAACACACAGTCCCAGGGCTTCTCCCTGGAAAGTGAAGGGTGGGTACCCCACAGCTGCCACCCAGCTTTTAAGATGTGCACCCAAGAGACAAGCTCCCCAGACACTTGGCTTTGATGACCAATGGGCTGTGCCCACAGCGCAGCAGCAGCCTTCTGAAAAACACCCATATTTTACACCAAAGAGGTTCTCCTGCTGACCTTGCAGCCTTGGCCTGAGGGGCCAGGCCTGCTGGGAAACTCCCGGACAGGGGCCCTGGTGGAAGCTGTTTTCATACCGTCCCCTGCCTGCTACTGCTGGCAGGTGTCGTGTTCCTTTTAACTCAACTTTTTTTTTCTCAGCCGGCACCATCTTTGCCCTCCAACAGGTGCCGCCCTCCACGGTACCTCCCAGAGGGGTGCTTTTTTACACACGTCCGCTGCCCTCGTATATGTAGCTGCCATCCAGGGGCTGCCACCTGAACACATGGCTCTGGTGGCTGGGGGGCAGGAGGGCTTCAGTTCCTGGGTCGCACAGGACCATAGCAATCAGAGAGACGGTAACAAGGGGCTACCCCTCCCAGGGCACTGCGCAAAGGGCTGGCTGTGAAAGGCCTGTTTGCTTGCCCTGGTGCTTTGGCCCGAGGGGCAGGCTTCGGGTCTGGCACACATGTGGATGCTACAGGTGCTCCCAGGGAATAAGGGCCAGAGGACACCGCATTTGCACCCTCCCTTTGCCTCACGACATCTCGCTGGTATCTCCCAGAAAGGAGCTTATACACTCACCTGAAGTCCCCATTTTTGTGACTATCACCCAGGGAACACATCCACATCACCTGGTCTGGCTGAGTCCCACGGGACTGTGTATATTTACATCCTTTAAAAGCTGCTGCCTGAGGGTCTGGCTTCCAATCAGCCTGAGTCTGGGTGCTGACTGATACCTCTCTTCCTTGGGACTCTGACAGGTGTTGGCTCACCCTGGACAACTGGGAGCTGTTAAAAATAAGTCAGGCTGCTTGGACCATCACAAAGGTTCAAGAGTCAACCAAGAGCAGGGTTAAAGGTCAAGGTTTATCTCCTACCTGAGCCACTCCAAGACTGGGAGAGGTGACTGTTTCCTCTAATACACAGAAACCAACAACAGACAAAATGAGGAAGCAAAGAAATGTGTTCCAAAGGAAAGAACAAGATAAAACTTCAGGAAAAAAAAAAAAAGATGAGAGAAAAAAACTGGTGAAACAAGAATCCCTAACACACTTCCAGTTCTCCTTATCCCTACATAACAATGCTACCTGCACCTTCCTTCTTATGACTTTATCATTGGGCAGAAGGAGCTGGCTCACTTGTTTCCACGAAAAATGGCTCAGGCTGTCCCTTCCCCCAGCGTGAGCACAGGCCCCTGAGCAACTACTACTTTTTCCATGTGTCCCCGACAGATCTCTAGCAAAACAATAGATGGCTAATATGAGATCGGCAGCCAGAGCCATGTAAGGGCTGGCTCTGTGGAGAGGCAGGACTTGGAGTAGGCAGCAGCCTGCAGAGGCTTCAGCAGGTGAATGAGGGCCATCCTAGAAACCCAGAGCTTTGAAGTTCTGATCTGGTGGCAGAAGACAAGGGAAGGCCATGGACATGTTCTGTACCTCAGCCTAGGGCCTGGGAGCCAGGGAAGAGCTGCACTAGACAGAAGAATCAAGGAGAAAATGATAATGTGGTAGGGGGGCTGCCTGAGGAGACCCTCGAAGTCACTTGGGAAAGGTCTAGGGATCTGATATTGGGGAAATGGTCCTGAGAAAGTGGGCTGACCCTGTGCTTCCCAAGGGGTGGAGGCGTGGGACTAGAATTCACCTGCTTCTTCCTCAGTGTTTATCATTCTATCCTTCTTCAGAGCTTCCAAACTAAAGAGGTCAGCAGGTCTGCGCTAAACCCACTAGATCCTTGTGCCGACTATGTCAATGACCTTGGAGCTGAACCCCTGAGTGACCTAGAAGCAACAAGAAACCAGTTGCATCTGTGGGCAGGGAGCAGAGACCTGAGCCCAAGAAATGTTTCTTCAGCTACTAAAGCTACCTCTATTATGGGCTGGTGTAAATTTTAATTTTAATTTATTTAGGCTATTTTTTTGTAATGTATTTCCATGTGTTCTTGACTGAGTGCTGGGAGAGACCCCACAACACCACCCCTCCTCAGCCCCTCCAATCACAAAGTAGTTAACACACACTCCATGTATAGGCAAGTGATTATATTTAGCTTTTTCTAGGAGAAATTGTTCCAAAACCATCAACCAACAAATATTTATAGAATGTTACTTACCACTTCTGTGTTTTGTTGTGTGAAATAATGGAATTTTTAAAAATAAGCCATTCTTAATTTGTTTATTTTAACAATATGTAGTTCTATAGAATCATCAATAGTGATTATATTGGGTTTTTTTGTGACAAAGTCAGGATCTCTGGTTGGAAAAATAAATGATGGGGGGGACAAAGATTAGGAAAATCTGAAAAGGGGAAATGAGCAGAAAGGAAATGACAATAATACCTGTATCTACATATTTCCTGAAAGTTAAAAATAAAACAATGATTATTTTATAGATTATGTACCTAGTGTATAAGCCCTGGCTGGTTTAGCTCAGTGGATTGAGCATCGGCCTGCGAGCTAAGTGTCGCTGGTTCGATCTTCCAGTCAGGGCACATCAGAGAAGGAAAACTCTGACTCCAAAAAACCTCCGCTGCCTTGCAGCATACCTCTTCAGGGGAAAGGCTAAGGGAGTAAACCCCGACAGAAAATCCGGAGCCGGAGTCCCTAAGGCGGTTTGACGTTGTAGTCAACACCGGCAACTCCTGCGGCGCACCTGAAGCCAAGCTGTATTGACTCCGTCTTTCCCTTGGACCCTTCAGCTGCGAAGAGAGGGGGGGTCTGCTGCATGGGCAACAGCAGACCCTCCATATCACCCTGCCCAGGCTCTGTAGCTTCAGCTTCACTGGAGAGGACACTCCAGCGTCATCGCAAGATGTCGATTCAACACGGGAGGAGACAGATACCGTGTCACTCCCGAGTTGGACTGCACAGCCATTCTCGGTGGTGCAGATAGACTCTTAAGAAGCTATACCATCGTCTCTCGAGACGGACGGCTGCCGACGACGACCTAGTGTATAAGGTATATGTACTAGGTAAATGTATTCTTGATACATATTCATGTATTTAAGTTTATCTTTCTCATAAATCAAGCCTCCTTAAGAATTATGCATTGTCTTTTAAATCCTAACAGTTGCACCAACAGCTAAGTGCTCTTACTAGCCCCGTTTGACAGAAGGGAAAATGTTGGCTCAGAGAGTTAAAACAACTTGCCCGCTGTCATGCAGTTAATAAATAATACACCTAAGATGCAAACCTGTACCATTGTTTCTCACAGTATCCCAGAGCCAGCTGGGATGGTTGTTTAAAATGCTCACAGTAGAATTTCTTGGGTGTGGATCTGGGGATCTAGAGTTTTACCAATTCCCCCAAGTGACTTACATGCAGACAGGAGACCAAAAACCAATGAATTCATCAATAAGCATTCACCACTATGTCCTTAATAAGGTGTATATGGTAATATTTTTTGATAAGCCCTACTTTGTTTTGCTTTAAACTATCTTTTTTAGTAAGCCTTTTTCAAAGTGCAAGGCACAGTTTCTAGCAAATTTTCTAATTTACATACTCTTTAATCTAGCTGCCTTATTCCTTAGGAACCTATTTCAAGAAATTCCATCTAAAGACACAAAGGTATAGACACATCGATGTTCTTTGTAGCCCTGCTTGTAAAAACAATGAAAGAGAAACAAATTCATCAAAAGAGGAATCATTTAAAACATTATAGTATAGCCACTTAATTATGAAACCACTGAATAGGATAAAGTACATATAGATGATATTAATGTGAAACTATGTATATAAAATATACATTCCATATGTGTATCAATGATCATACCAATATCTATATTTTCACATATTTGTTAGCCTGAGCACTTCAAGCAAACACACCCTCATGGACCACGCAGCCCTGTACCAGGCACAGGACAAACTGGACTTCAGTGCCCTTTCCACACAGCCAGGGACCTCTGTGGACATCAGCTCTGATACCATCCCAATAGCTCCTGCTGTTCAAGTCCATCCATGCAGGGATCTCCTATTGGTAGGATGAGCCCATTTTGAGAGGCAAAGGGGATACCATTGGTAATTATGCTGCTGCAACTGATATCAACTGGGTTTTCCCTAGAAAAGGTGGGACACGGGATTCCCCAATCTATGTGCAGTGTCATTGGGAAGAAGGCTCAGGTCCACAGGGTCCATGTAGTGGAGAGCAACAAATCAACAAGTTCATGCATGATAGATGATAGATGATAGATAGAACAACAACACTCGATCTAAAGAGACTCTCCGGCCTAGTGGGCACCACTTTTGTGGAGGAGAGCTAATTACTTCTCCTCTTGAAGCCCAATGAAGGGGTCTCAAGAGGCTAACTTGGTAACTTGTAAAAACTGGAAGTGTGTGCAAGCAAAAGTGACTCCCTTTACAGTTGGATGTCATAGGATGAAGGACAAATGGAAGGGAGATCAGAAATTCAGAAAGAAGCATGGTTTATGATGATACTTAAGGCTCACTGGGTCGAACTTTGAAGCCAATGCGACTTCTTGAAGTTTCACATATGTGAGCTAACGTGTCCCCTCTATTGTTTAAGCCACACTGAGTCAGCTTTTCTGATACTATAATTCAAACCACCCCTAACTGATACAGACCGCAGTGCTGCAAGCAGCAGACCCTGAAAAGGGCAACTGGCTGGGGCAGGAGTTGAGGTCTATGTCAGTGAGAACACACACCGCTAGCTAGCACAACAGCTGGTTACCCACGTGCCCTGTAATCAATTCTTACCAAGGCCAGCTGCCTACCACCGTTTCATCTAAAAGGACAACTCAAAACGTTGGAGACTTTGCTTCTTGCATAAATCAGTAAAGCCTGTTAAGAGATTAGCTCACTTTGAAGTTGGCTCCTCTGATAGCAAAGAAGGAAAAAAAAATTGCTTATGAGACGCCCTTTCTTCTCGCTGCCTACAAACCCAGCTGATGGAGAATCAGTGGTCTGGAAGAGAAGAATTCTCCACTCCAAGCTAATGTTAGTATAAACAGAAACGGGAAGATGGGAGACTAGGAAGGACAAAATTAGTGGGGTTCATAAACAACCTGATCCTTCCCGTCCTCAGATCCCTCTTTTAAATATTTATCTTGTGAAGAAAATGAACAAGCACATTCTTTGTGAAGGCGTAGCTGGGATGCAGTCGGCGGCAGGGAGCTAATTGTGGCGACCTCCGTGCTGTAGCGCTGTTTCATCAGCAGAGGGCAGTGTGGAAACAGGAGTCAGAGAAATGGGGAACGGGGGTGGCCGCGAAAGGGATGACGAGAGCTCCCAGCGCTGAGCTGCCAGAGGCTTTCTGCAACGGGGTTCTAGAAGTGACACTGGCTGACAGATTTTTGAATTCTGGTTAACCGGTGGAATTGACCGAAAACAGACCAGAAGCCTAGAAAAATTGAAAGGGTGTTGTGTTGCCTCTGAAACTCCAAGGCTGGTCCAAAAGAGCCTACAACTGCACCCCGACAGTGGTTCTTGGACCCGCTGTGCATTACTAACACCTCTGGAGTTTTTAAATTACTGATGCCCAGGCCCCTTCTAAGTCCAATGAAACTCGTAACTTTGGAATGAAGTCCTGGTACTGGAAATTTTTAAACGCTCCCCAAGTTGGTTCCAAGGTGATCTCCATCTCTGACAGGAAATAGACTTTATAAGGAGTATTCACCCCAAGTAGGGTTACCAGATAAAATACAGGATTCTCAGTTAAATTAGAATTTCAGACACACAACAAATCATTTTTGTACATGTCTCAAATAGTGCACACTTTTTATTAAAAAATGATTCATACTGTATTTTACTTGCTGACCCTGGCTACTCTAGCCCCCAGGCCTCACCTCAGATATAACTGTGAAGAACCTTTCCCTAGAAAGCAGAGTGCAGAACAACAGAGAAGGTGACGGAGGCTCTCAGCCCCCCGGCAGGCAGGCAGGCCTTGCTAGACTGCAGGCAGTTAGCTAGACTATCACTAATGTAAGCACCCAGCACAGAGCCCAGCACACATGTGCTAAGCCCTCAGCAAATGTTAGCCATCACTGAGGAAAGCTGCATTTGTGAACATGAGCTCAAGTACACAAATATACATCACGAAAATACATCAGCTTGGTATTCATTCAGGTAGAAAAATACATTTTTAACTATTTTATTTATTTGCAGAGAAAGGGGAAGGGAAGGAAAAAGAGAGGGAGAGAAACATCAATGTGTAGTTGCCTTTCGTGTGCCCCCAACTGGGGACCAGGCATGTGCCCTGACTGGGAATCAAACTGGTGACCCTTTGGTTCACAGGCCAGCACTCAATCCACTGAGCCACACCAGCCGGGGCTTGTGGAAAATTTTTATAAGGTAATGTGTCAGTTTCAACTTTCCAGGAAAGAATCTCCAGGAAACGTTTGGTGTCATGGGCTAACACTTCATCCCTTTCTTGTGGTTTTTGCCCCTTTTCATATTTCCCTGCTCTTTTCCCAGTATTCCTCTCAAACTGTGATTTTGATCAATTGGGAAAATAAAATCAATGGAGTCATCACAAGGAAAATGCTGGGTAACCATTTATATAAGTGCCTTCAGTATTTTGAAACGCAATGCTGGGCAAAACCATTCAACATGCATTTGGGATCTAAGTCATGTCTTCTCATCATCAGCGCTGAGGCATCAGAAGATGGAAACTGAGGGAGGCTGTGGTGGTGGGATTTTTTATTGCGGTGTTGGTTGTCATGCTGTGAGTTGCATATGCTGGGAGAGCTTTGGGTCACCACAAGGCTTCAGGCTATTTGCAAAAATGGTTTCATTGTTGACTTGATGATGGTATGGTTTCCACAGTGAGAGGCGGTGAGATGCTGGTGTGACCCTGAGACCAGGTTAGCTGGTGGCTTCTCACAAGAACAGGTCTATAGTTCAGGCAATTCCCCCAAGAGCTGAACGTTCTGATCTACACCCCAGCTGTGTTCCAATGGCACAGATGTGACAGAGATGACAGTGCCTCAGAGTCTGGAGAAGCACTACCCAAGCTAAAGCCACACCCTGAAGGGGACCACAGCATGGGGAAGCCTGGGCTATGGAAGGGGTAAGATGGAGCTGTCCTTTCAGACTGTGGCTCATTCACCAGACACTCACTGGATGTCACAGTAGGCTAGGGAGCAGCGTAAGTGTCTGACAATTAGCTTTTCTTATTTAAATGGAAGTGCCAGACATTAAGCTTTTGATTGCTGAGGTATCTATTTCAAAGATACCCATGTTGAATACACATACTGTCACTGTTTTCTTATTATAACTCACAATGGCGTTCCCAGGGTTTGTCTGAAAGTTCAGTGACATGTCCTTCTTAAAACATCTCCCCTTCCCCCTTAATTTTGTTGGTTTTTCTTTGGTCTTGTCACCTCATGCTTACAAAATGGCTGCTACTTCTCAAGCATCATATCTTCACAAAATCTCATCCACAGGCATGTTACAGAAACAGGGGTGTTCCAAAAAAAACCCCAGAGTTTGCAGCTGGGGGATGGGGAGAAGGAAGCAGCTTTTCAGAATGCCTCCACATGCCTGAGGCCGGTGGCTAGTGTCTTTTTTATGCAAAATGGCTTTAATGCATCCAAAGCCTCAGGTAGATGGGAGGAGTCTTGAACCAGGGAATGGTATGGAGAAAGCACACAGAACCTGCGTAAGGTTCTGTGAATGGTCAGAACTGGTTACTGCACCCACTACATCAGAGGACGTAGTCAGGGATTTAAAAATAAGCGGCAGACATTTTAGGCAGGCTGACTGTGCGGATTTAACTAAGGTTAGTTAGGTCTGACTGTGTGGATTTAACTAAGGTTAAGGCGGACTGTGCGAATTGGACTAAGGCTGAGGCTGACTGTGCGGATTTAACTAAGGTTAAGGCGGACTGTGTGGATTTCAAAAGGACTAACTATACAGTTTACAAGGAGGCTGAGAATCCATGAGGTTCTGGATTAAAAGCTGGTGGACCCCATAACACAGACGAGGTCTCCCCAATCAGGATTGAATGATTGGCAGCTACTGGTAAAGCTGAACTGTGTTTGGAAAGTAGGGAAAGGGTTTCTCTGACTTTTCTAAAACTAGCCTGGTTTGGTAGGGGAGAGGCAAGGATATGTGTTTATGGGTGTTTTAAAGAACATAAGACTTAACAACAGAAATCCGCAAATAACTAAATCTATATAACTGTTAAATAAACTATTCTTTTTCTTTTCACTAAACTCTGGTATTGAGAGTTATAATTTTGGCGGCGGGCAATCGGGCCCCTGAGTAAAGAGCCCGCGGGTTTGTTTTCAACTGGAGCAGCCCAGGGGTTCTGTAACAGGCATAGAAGGGAATCTCTTAAGAGTAGAGAAAAAGCAATGTTGCTAATGTTTTTCATTCACTATTTTTTACATGATTTGAAATATGAACTGTAGATTGCTCCCCAAAGTGATAAAAGCCAATTTTAAAAATATATAAAGTGCAGAAAAGAATAAAAATTTATTTTGTTGCTCAGTGGATTGAGCGTTGGCCCGCGAGCCAAGTGTTGCTGGTTCGATTCCCAGTCAGGACACATGACTAGGTTGCATGTCAGGTCCCCAGTTGGGGGCGCGAGTGAGAGGCAACCACACAGTGATGTTTCTCTCCCTCTCTTTCTCCTTTCCCCTCTCTCTAAAAAATAAATAAGTAAACAAACAAATAAATAAATATAAATAAAAATGTTTTTTAAAAAGTTTCATTTTAAAAAATTTATTTTGTGTCTGAAAGCTCAGTAGACAGCAAGGCAAATGCAAGTCAGGATGTGGGAGGTTTCTCTCTACATTCTTCCTGTCTTATTGTGGCATCTATGACTTCTGAGTGATAACTGGAGTAAAATTTCTTTCCTTGAAGGTAAGAAAAATTATTACCCAAACCTAACTACTACAAAATTTTGGTTTTTTTCTTTCAAGTGCATTTTTTCCTAGGTGACAACACTGCTGTTTGTGTGTATATATATAATTTTTTTTACTTCTTTTTACTGTGAGTTGTGGGGAACACTATTGTAGTTACAATATGGAGGTAATTTTGTATTTTTCTTATTCACACTTGCCATTATAAGACTTTTCCAAATCATTCCAATATTTTTAAGAGCTGCCTAATTTATTCAATCATCATCCCAGTGCATTAATATTATCATGCACTATTGTAGCACATTTGAACTGGTTCCAATTTTTAATTGTTATAAATAAACTGTACCAAATATCTATATGCATAAAACATTCTCCACAAATGGTGTTATTTCCATAGTATATTTCCTAGCTGTAGAATTTCTAGGTCAAAAAATAAGGACATGTAAGGCTCCTAATCTATACAGACACCCCGTATCTAATGTTGAACCCAGTGATGGCGTATTGGAGGGACTTGTGAATGCAAGGGGAATGAAACAGCGATGAAAAAGCTGACTTCATCACTCCTGTCATGCATGTAGCCCAGGCTTCTCCAGCTCCATTCTGTCCATCTGGATCTGGATCAAACGTGGCTCAGGCTACTTAAGACTCTGCAACATCATTATATATGTCACACCTGTAAAGAACATTAGACGTCTGTGCTCTGTGGAAGAGAAAGGGGGGTGATGCAGTTCATAGATAGACCCGTTCATGGTAGGAGGTAGCAGGCAAGCTGGGTACCCCAGTGATAACTCCTGACTGCCCCCTCTTTGGTTAATCATTTCCTTAGAAGTACTCTGATCAACATGATATTATGGTCCTTTTCACCCAGGGTGTGGTTTAAGTGTGACTTCTGTGCCCAGGATGCTGTGGCATCACCACAGATGTCACCCTACGTAGTCAGAAGAGCTGTGGCAAGTGTCATATCTTCCCTGTGGGAGGAATCATTGATCTGTAGATCTCTCCATGTACTTACAGCTGACACTAACATCATCTCACCTCCTCTCACTGTCCAAAACATTTCCACACAATCAGCCCCAACAAGTGAGCAATTGAGCTACTCTTGTAACCCCAAACCTCCCTGTGACCCAGGTACCCCAGCATGAACAACTCATGACATGACACTATGCAACAATTGCCCCTCTGGCCATCCCCAGCCCCCAACTTCTCATGGTCTGGAGTTGCCTATAAGTAGGCAGGAACGTGAATTGAACACGAGATGGATGTAGGCAGCAGTGAGTGTCCAGTCCTGGATTGGCTTTGCCCACACTCCTCTGCCTGCCCAACATCGTTCAGGTTTCCATGGCTGCCCTCAGCTCACAAGTCTTATCTGCACCACAAGATTCTTGCAACCCTCATCCTTTCTTCCTTTTAGAGTTGTGTCCCGATGTTCTGAGGTGTCTAAATCGTATCACTTAAGTCCAATGGCTTGAGATTTTCTAAGTAAAAGCAAAGAACTCTACAGAAGGTTTCAGAATGTTCTGGGCTATTTCCCAAGATATTGTATCCATCCTAGTCTCTGGATCTGAAAGACAGAGGAGGGCTAGGACCCATTTTTGCATGGGAAATGGAGACTGACAGTCATGAACAAGATGCAAACACCAGGTCCAGCTGGTTCCTAGGATGAGCCAAATGGCAGATTCCCTCAGTTCTTCCAAGGAGATCCTCCCTTTGGCTGATTTACAGAACCATCTGTAGACCAGATGATGTTCCCCAAAAGAGATGGAACACGGGTCAACTATTCCAATAGCTACATTCCCTGAAGAGAAAGAAAGACAGAGGCAGAGATTCAAAACAAAAATTCAAGACAAAGAAGAAATGCTTAGGTCCCTCAGTTCCCTTTGTGCCCTACTCTGCAGTGGCAGCTCTGTCAACTTTCTGCTAGTCCCCTCAGAGGGTGAAAGAAGTTGACTTGGCTTTTCTCGGGCTCTTGATTGCCACTTCATCATGGCTAGGGCCGACAACCCACTGCTTCACTTACTTCTGTCCAGATCTGTCAGAAATTTGTTGATGATCACAGGGACACTAACAGCCAGACTTCCCACCCTCATGTAATGTCAGTATCTATCCTCTGTCCTGAAGAGAAGCAGGGCTTGTGGAGGAGACAACCCAGGGGACATGAGTGGAGAGCAGATAGGCATAGGTAGGAAGCTTTATTTCTTTCTGTTTTTTTTCTCTCCCCAGGACTTTTGAAATAAAATTACATATGAAAATTTGCATCTTGCTTGTTAATATTTAATATTAACAATCAAGTATTTTCATGTCACTCTATTTGTTTAAGAGGCTGGCTAATGGTCCATCAGGGGGTTTACTGTATCATTCCAAGACTGTAGAGTGTGTAGTTTGCTGTCAACTACCTGATTACAGATAAGCTGCATCAAACAACATTGTCCTTAATATGTTCCACATTTGTGAGGTTATTTCCATGGGATAGATAATAAGAAGTAGAGTTTCCAGTTCAAAGAGTATGGACATTTTTAAGACTGTTGACCACATCCAGTGTTATATCCAGACACTATTGTAGGTCTATGGTAAATATTTGATAAATAGACCAACCACTGGAAGGCTAATCCTTACTTTGACTGTTCTTGAACCTCTAGGCTTCTCAATTCTGTATTTTCCATCTATGATGTGGCTTATACTGCTTGAGACTCAGTGGCATTATTTCACATGTCACATTTATATGGTCAGAACAGTTGTGGAAGTCCATCAGAGCACTCTGCTCTATGAAAAAGGCTGTGATCCCTCACTCAGAGAGATATGTCACATGAAGAGGAAACAGCTAAGCATGATCGCTGGGTGGTGCCAATTCCTGGTCACTTATCTAGAAAAACAACTTCCTCATAGGCATTCCAGTTATTATAAATTAGCAATTGAACCATTCTTGTGTGTGCCTTAAACTTCTGTAGCAACCATAGGCAACCCTGGGTTATATAAGTCACATGACACCACTCTATGTAAAATTTCTGGCTTAGACACTGCTAATTTCTAAGTTCCCACTGCCCCAGGATGCCTATAAAAGGAGGAAAGATAGTGCAGATCCCAGAAGGCTAGCAGCAGTGGTTTCCAAAGCCCCATCTTGTTCTGCCCACACTCCTCTGCCTGCCCAGCATCATGAAGGTCCTTGGGGCGACCATCCTTGTCCTCCTCTGCACCGGGGTCCTCTGCTCCTTTGAAGAAGGTGAGTTTGTTGTCTACTTTCCCTTAACAGCAGTTGCTTCTCACACTCTGGCCTGAGAACCCCCATGGGAAGTTAGAGAACCTTGAATAGGGTTTCAAAATAACACTGTTATTTTCTTCAGGAGGATTAATATAAAATCTATTGATCTGGGCTGCAGGATGGGAGTTAAGAGAGGTTTTATACTACTGTTTTTGGATGAAATCATTAAAGTTTACTGGATTATTAACATGAGGTAGAATCAAGGTCTATTTAGATCCTACTGGGGCTGGTAAGTTTTAAAACCACCGTAACTCTTCCCAAGAGTTGTAAGAATTGTTCCTACTTTTACCTAGTTATCTTATGATTTCATGGATTAAAAAAGAAATTATCCCAAAAGAGATTTAGGAAAATGGAGTAGACTCTCTAGAGTTTGGTTCCCTGAAGTTTAAGATAGAGACCAAAATGAAGAGACAAAACCAAAGACAAGACTAATGAAAAACAAACAAAAAAGCTAAATTATTTCTAGTTTCCTTTCCCCCCAAGCCTCATCGCTGAGCTGTGCTGTCTCTTTACTTCTTCCTGATCCTCTTGGGCTCGCCTGGGCTCCTTAGCAACCCTGTTGTCCTTGTTCCCCACAGAAAAGACTTACACCTGCTGCATGAGCTTCATATCCCGGAAGATCCCCCGCAACTCGGTGGTTTCCTATTTTAAGACCAGCAGCCATTGCACCCAAGATGGTATTATGTAAGTCAGTCTCCTTGTCCATCCCTGGGATGACACAGGACACAGGAGTCTGAGTGGGGAACAGTTCACAAGTGCATCAGCTGGTGGATAAGGAGCCGTCCTGGGAAAGCGCAGCCCTCTGGGGGACTTCTGTGCATGCCGGACAAAGAAAGAGACCACTGATGTGAAATGGGGCTTGCCAGGAGCCAGGGAAGGTATGCCCAGAAGCAGAGGGAAGAGAGGAGAGAAAGGGACGGCAGAAAGGAGGTGACCTTAGGTTATCTGCACGAATCACTCAGAGGTCTCTGAGGTTTGGGGAATGAGTCCTTAATGAGGTGGACTAGCCCTGAGCTGCCCACAGGGATGAATATGAAGGGGCCATAGGTGGTCAAGCATGTCCTTACTCATCTTCTCTATAATACTTCTGTCTTCCCTATAGCTTTCTCACCAAACGTGGCTGGGAGGTCTGTGTCCATCCCAGTGATGCCTGGGTTCAGGACTACATCCAGGGCATGGAGGAGACCCCCAAAGCCCATTAGTTCATTGCTCCAAGTGGCAGCAGGGATGCAAGCTAGGGGAATGTCCCTGCCACCCCAGAAGTTCTCTGTCCTATGAGTCCTTCCCCCTCCATTAACTACATCCTGAAAACTTTCTTTAACTTAGTAAGGTACTTAAATATTGTAAATTGTTTTATTCATTTGATGCTTTCTCTGAGAAATCTCTACAACACCCTCTTATCCCCAAATTCTTTCCTAGTCAATCATACAGGGGTTGACTCATGTCAATGTTCAGGGTGATGGTGAGTGATTGTGCTCCTGTCTCTGGGTAGACATTGTACCAAACCCATCAACAGATGCTTATTGTGTTTGTATGAGTCCTTCATTCTGTTAAAGTTGCCTGAATAATAAAGATTCTTTTTGTTTTCTTAAGCAAACATTGGACTTCTGGCTATTCTTTGTTTTGTTTCCCCTGATAAATCAGTTTCATTGGCTAGAAGGAATGAGATGGAATGATTAGGGGCATCCAAGTAGGAAGGGAAGGGAAGAGGAAGGGGGTGAGTGTTATTCCAATGACGCCAGACTTTGTGCCACTGACACATCGCTCAAAGGCTGAAAAAGAAGCAAAGTATTTAAAACAAATGCATATTTATATGCACCAGGGAAATCTGCCACTTAAAAAACACCAAAACAAGGCATTCTATCCTGCATATTTATGCATTTTCATAAATTCCGTTTCCTTAAGAATGAAGACTGCCCCGGCCAGTGTGGTTCAGCTGGTTAGAGCATCATCCCATAAACCAAAAGGCTGCCAGTTCGATTCTTGGTCAGGGCACATACCTGGGTTGCAGGTTTTGTCCTCTCTTCAGGCATGTGTGAAAGTCAACCAGTGTTTCTCTCTCATATCAATGTTTCTCTCCCTCTCTCCCTCCCTTCCCCTCTCTCTAAAATCAATAAGCATGTTCTCAGGTGAGGATTTAAAAAAAAAAAAAGACTAACAGTTTAGGGATTTACATGCATTGTCTAGTCTTCAAAACATCATTGTGTTGGATATTCTCTGATTATTCCCCTTTGACACATGAGGGAACAACTTCAGTAAGCTTAGGAAACTTGCCCCAGGTGTCAAAACTGCAGACCAAAGCAAGTCCCAAACTCTCAATTAAACACTAGGAAACAGTCTCTCAATGTGCCCATGTTCCACTTGAAACAGATTTATTAGGAATGCACAATTCGCTGACAAGGGAGAGCCTACCCAGGTAAGCAAGGAGTAAGGACTTGTTGGTTCAAGGTCCCAAAGAGGATGGATCCATAGACGTGGGCTTGGCATTAGAAGCCTCTTCTAGACTGTTTGCAATTCAGAAGACGTGGTTGAGGTGAGCTGAACCTTTCACAGCCTTGATGGGCTGGAGGGAAACAAAAAGTCCAGGGCTGCTCATGTGAAGGGACCTTAACAAATCATCCTCTGTTTGCGCTGATGCTTTAGGAGGAAAGGTAAATTAGAAGTGAATCAGGCTTTGAGGCCAGCATGAGACACCTGTGTGGTCTCGAAAATGTCAAACCCTGAAATGCTTTTCGACATAATCCCAGATGCCAATGCAACAAATGCCTGACAAAAGGAGCTTGAACTTGTTGGCAAGGGACCGAAAACTATCATGAGTATTATGACAGATTTGTAAAAGTCAGAAACAAATTCCAGGACTGAAAAATGCAATGACTGAAATAAAAATTCACAGTAGATTAAAAACAACTGAAGAAATGTTGGTAACATTAAAATCCATCAAAATCAAACAGAAGAATAGAAAATACAAGAGAGTAAGAGAATGTAGAGGATAGAATAGGGTATCTGTCATGTAGTTAATTGGAAACCCAGAGAGAATGAGACAGCAGATGTATCTGAAGAGATAATGACTAACATTTTTACAAAACTGATGACAGATAGGATTTTGAAGGTTCAAGGAGGAAAGGCATCATCCCCATTGCTATAAATGGGCCAACTTTTGTGACAACCACTCCTATCATTAGCCCTAGTCTATGGAAGAGAGATACTGCTGAGCATTTGAGAGATCCTGGTGCCCATCTTCCCAGTGAATCCTGATGGCTTTGGTGAATAGTTTGTTCTCTGGGCCTCCCCAGGGAACATAATTTGGTGGGTCTTCCAGCCTCACATAGTATATTCACTCCAGCATGCCTGCTTCCATGAACTTTTTCATCCCTTCCTTTTCTATCTGCCCTGGCAGTTTGGGCATTTTAACTTCATTCAACATGAGCCATGGCTTTCTCCAGGCTTCAGAGCTTTCCTGGCAGCAAGTTTGCACCAACCCATGGGATCCTTGTCAGGAAGTTACAACCTTCATCCAAACAGAATACCCCCAAGTCAATATGCTCTCTCTTATCCAGTCTTATGTTCTAGCTTCCTTGATTAAGCACCTTAAAAACCAAACCCAAGGTACACCCCCCAGCTCAGGCTGGTAAATGTTAAATTTCTTTTTTAAGATTTTAGTTATTCATTTCTAGAGAGAAGGGGAGGGAAGGAGAAAGAGAGGGAGAGAAACATCATATGTGGGAGAAACACTGATTGGTGTCTATTGCACGCCCCCAGCTGGGAACCTGGTACACAACCCACGCATGTGCCCTGACTGGAAATCAAACCTGCGACCCTTTAGTTCACAGGCGCCCTGGCACTCAACCCACTGAGCCACACCAGCCAGGGCTAAATGCTAAATTTTGCTATTCCTTTGGAGTATAGTCTCTTTTCTCCCTTGTCAGGAAAAACATTCACTGATACAAGAAGACTATGTAACAAGAGTATATGGAAAATATGCACGGTCCAGTTTCTATTAAGGAATTAAATCAATAATTAAAATTCTTTGCAAAACAATCTTCATACCTTGTTGGTTTCATAAGCAAATTCTACCAAACATTTATGGAAGAAATAAAGGAGGAAGAATAGCCTTTTTAACAAATGGTGCTGGAGAAACTGCACATCCATAAACAAACAAACAAACAAAAACAACAAAAACTCATGATCTTAACCTCACACCTTACCCCCAAATTAACTCAGAATGGACCGTGGATTTAAATATAAAACATGAAACTATAAAGCTTCTAGGGAAAAAAAAAAGCACTGGAGAAAAGCTTAAGGACCTAGAGTTCTCAGATTTGACATCAAAATCATAATCCATAAAATGAAAAATTGATAAATTGGACTTCATAAAAACTTAAAACTTTAGCTCTTCAAAGTACCCTGTCAAGAAGATGAAAAGACAAGGTAGAGAATGGGAGAAAATATCTGCAGATCACATACTTGACAGAGGATTTGTATTTGGAATATATAAAGAACTCAAAACTCAGCAGTGAAAACAAATTAAAAATCCAATTCAAAAATAGGGATAAATCATGAACAACCATTTCACTGAAGAGGACATCCAGATGAAAAACTAGCCATGGTGCTGTGATTGTATTTTTTTCTCCTTATTTTTAAGAAATAGTCTAAAATATTGCAATAGGCAGAATAATGCCCTGCCCCACCCCTGACAAAGATGTCCGCGTGCTAATCCCTGGAACCAGTGAATACGTTACGCTACACAGCAAGGAGGAATGAAGACTGCTAACCAACTGATCTTGAGATGGAGAGATTATACTGGATCATCTGAGTACGTCCAATGTAATCACAAGGTTGGTGCAGCCCAGGAAGGTGGGCAGCCTCTAGAAGCCAAAAAAGACTGGAAAATGGATTCTGCCTTAGAGCCTCCAAAAAGTAATGCAGCTCAGCAGACACCTTGGTACTAACCCAGTGAGACCCATGGCAGCCTTCTGACCTCCAGAACCATAAGAAAATTAAGACACTAAATTTGTGGTGATTTGTTACTGCAGCAATAAGAAACTAATACAAATATTTACGATAAAATGATACTATAGTGATTTTAAAACATGGTCACAATTTTATCAACATGCCTTTCACGAAGATGTGGGGTCTAGGTCCCCTCTCCTTGAATGTAGGCTTGTGGCTGCTTTAATCAATAGATTATGATGGAAAAGATGTGATGCGACTTCTGTGTCTAGGTCATAAAAGGCCACACAGCTTCCATCTTGTTCACCAGGAACACTTGTCTTTGAGCCCTAAGACTGCCATCCTGGAAGGCCCACATGTAGACCAGACCAGTTGACAACTTCAGCTGAGCCAACCTTCAACCATCCAAGCTCAGGCACCAGACATATGACTGAGGAAACCAGCTTAGAGCTGGACCTTCCAGCCCTAATGGCGAGGGTTGTTCATGACTTGAACTGCATGCGACATCATCATTTATAGCACATCTGTATGGTCAGAGCAATTGTGAAGAAACATCAGCACCACCTGCTCTATGGTAAGGAGAAATAGTCGGCCCATAGTTCATAGTTCAGATACAGCTGTCCTTGCAGAGAGATGTGTGGCAATACCAACTCCTGGTCACCCACTAACTAGGGAAATAATTTCTTCAGAACAACCTCAATGAGCTGAGGAAATAGTTTCCTCACAAGGGCTCACAACCCGTGGAGAAATTGACCTATTCTTGCAGATACTACTCTGAACCCCCTTGTGTTAGTCAAAGGGTGTTAATTACCCCTGAGTTGTGCAATTCACAGCATGACACAAACACTGTAATTAAAATTGTCCCCTACATTCAGTCACCCCCCAGTTTCTGTCTTCCAAAACCATGGCGCTTTCTGTAAAAGAAGGGGTAGTGGCTTGAAGCCAAGAAGAAAGTGTCAGCTGCAAGTGCCCAAGTCTTTACTTAGCTGTGCCGATGCTCAAGCTCAGAATCCCCTGGTTGCCCAGCACAGAGGTATTTGAGACTCATCATGTGCCTCTGCTCCCAGACCTCTGCAATACCATGGGAGCCTGTCATGCACGCTGCCTTTTCCAGATGCCACCTTTTCTGGCCCCAGGTGAAATTATATCAAACATGCCCCGATGACAAAGATCATTACCTGAGTGAAAATACAGCACTCAACATGGGGATTTGAATCACTCTGGTCTCTCTTTCAAAAGAGTCTAAACTATCAGATTCTACCAAGTGGTTCAGAGAGAGAGAGAGAGAGCAGAAGTTAGTTCCACTTTATAGATAAGGCAGTTGAAGTTGAATTCATGAAATATTTGGCAAGAGGTGTACTCTGGGCCTATTTATTTCTCACTGATGCAGGTAAGCTTAGATTTACGTTAGCTATTTCCAAAATCCCTATTTTTTGTGTGTGTGACATAAGAGATATCCCAGTTTGATATCTGTTATGTTGTGATATAATGGGGTAAGTGAATTTTCCTCCCCAAAAAGATGGGAGACCAGATAAGACATTTTAGTGAGTTAAGTTCTTTAAAGAGTAAGAACATAATGGGAGCGAGAGAGAGAGAGAAGGAGAGGGAGAAGGGGGGGGGGAGTTTCTAGAAAAATAACACATGTCCCAGTTCATTCGAGCTCCCCAACTTTAAGAAATGTTATGTCTCGGTCCTTCTGATCTTTTGGAGGGCAGAGAAAAGCTTTTTCTTTTTTTTTGCTTTAAATGACTCGGTCACTTGCTATGCCTTCTCCCACAGTTGGTGTTGACTCCCTAGCCTCTTGCTGCATCCCTCGCACCCCCCGGAAGATCCCTCAATATTTTTTAGCAGACTCTTATGAAGCCAGAAGTCAGTGCTCTAAGACTAGCGTTGTGTAAGGGCCATCCACTTGCCCATTCCTGGACAATAAACTGGGAAACCCCACGGACGGGATCAACCCCCATGGGTACAGGGAGTGGATTGGGCCCCATCCTCAGAATACCCAGATCTCTGGAACCGTCACAGGTACAGAAAAGACCTTTGGGTGTCTTCTGAGTCAGTCCAGAGCCAGCAAGGGGTCAGGAGAAGCTGGCCAAATGCAGAAGAAGAGAAGAGAGGAAGTGACAGGAGGCAGGAAATTGTATGAGGAGATCCCCACGAGATATTCAGGGAAATTGGCTCAGACATGGTGCTGATTCCTGAGAAAGCAACAGACCCTGAGATGCCAAGTCAGAAAGAGAGATGGAGGGGCCACCATGGGCCCAGAATTTTCCCTGCTGACTATGTCCTTTTTGATCTTTCTGCCCTTCTCCATAGTTTCCAAACTAAAAGAGGTTGGCTAGTCTGTGCCAACCCCAGTGATGGCTGGGTCCAAGAGTACATTAGAATAGGCAAAGACTAGAATAGTAGTCAGTAGGGGGGAGGGGGAGGGAGAGAAGGGGGATAAGTAAGGGAAGGGTCTAGTCAAGGAACGTATATGAATGACTCATGGACATGGACAACGGGGAGGGATATAATTGTGGGAGAAGGGATGGGCTGGGAGGGGGGAGCAATGGGGGAAAAATGGGACAACTGTAATTGAATAACCAAAAAATAAAATTAAAAAAAAAAAAAAGAGTACATTAGGAACCTGGAGCTGAATCTGAGGGGGTCCAGAAAGAGCCAAATCCATCCATAGATTGGGGAGCAGGAACCTGGGAAGAATGGTACCCACAACTCCATTTACCTCTCTTATGGGTCTAAGCACCACCTCCCACTAACCAAACTTGGGAGCCTTCCATATTTAATTTGTATTTATTTGAATCATTTCACCTTTACTATACGTATCCTATTTGAAATTATGTTTTCTATTGACTGTCTTCTCTAAGAAACCAAAGAATACACAGTGATTTAAGGCAATGTTGAATGGTTGTGCTTAATCTTCTCTCTAGATACTGAACCAAATCCATCAACAAATAATAATTTATAAATGTTATGTTTTCAACAAGTATTTTATCTTTGTACTATGTTATAACCTTTTTAATAACAGAGGTGCTTTCATTTATTTAAAAGTAATCCTTGGACTTCTGGCCATTGTGTTGGCTATTTTCTTGAACATCAGTAATATGATGGAAAGGGATGAAAGGGAACATTTAGGAAAACTGGAGAAGTGAGGAAAGACCGAGAAAAGATAAGGCATGCCACTGTAATGACACGTGGCTTACAACAGAGATAGCATCCTGGAACTCCAAAGCTGAATTAATATGTTATAAATTAAACGACAATTTATAGTCCCTAAAATAAAATCAGCAATTTACTTGAATGAAAAAGCAAGACATTCCTTCACGAGCATCTTTGTACTTTTTAAAGAAGTCAAGCTTTTTTAAGAATAAGGACTTAGGTTTATCAAATTTAATATAATTAAGAACTTTTATGCACCGGCTCATCTTATCCTCAGAATATTACTATGATGCATATACTGTTGCACGCATCAGAGAAATATTCTGAGGATACGATGGTGTTGCCCCAGTTGGTAGTGAGAAAACACACGCTGAGAGAGCTTAGGTTAACTTCCCCACGACAGTATAGCTACAGTGTTGAGATTTAAACCTGGATCCGTGTCCCATGCTCATAACCATCAGATTACTGTCTTTTTAAGTGTTGTTCCATCTGGAAAAAATTTAACCTGACATTCCCTGCTCTGAGCTGTGGGCATTCTGCTTCTAGCCAACCAGGAGGTCATCCTTTTGTGTGGGCAAAAGCGAGATGGCTCAAGCCCCCTCTACCTATTACCACATCTTCACTTTCTTAAGCTTATCAATCCAAAAGTCAGAGGGTAGGCAAAGTCTCTCTGCTTGGCATGTCTCCCCTTGCTCCTCACCCCTACTTAGATCCACTCAGAGTCCATCAGCAAATCGTTGTCTATGTAAAATCTAACTCAATATTGAGAAGACTCTCTGGTTTCTTGATGGCACCCAAAATCTCTACAAATATTTCCCTCAGACTTCCCTCATCTGCCTTTATGGGAGTGGTGGAGCTACAGTACTTCTGCCCCGGGCGATAATTCTTACCCCTCCCCTCTCTTCAATCTCCTGTTTCAATAGACTGGAGGGATGGGGAGAAGTACTGCCATCTGTCTCCAGGGGATGTCCTCTCTGGAGGGGGCATATCATATGGTTTTTTTGAGTGAGACAACAGAGTTTTGCAACAGGATAAATCCTAGTCAACATTTTGGTAAGTTACACAAAAATTTCAAAAAAAGACAGAGGACACTCTGCCTAAGCCTGGAAAGTGAAGGAGAATAATCACTCATATGGAAAACAGTATGGGATTTCCTAAAAAAATTAAAAATGGAACTACATTTTGATCCAGCGACTCCACTGTTGGGAACATATCCTAAGAATCTTGAAACCCCACTTCAAAAGAATCTACGCAGCTATGTTCCTAGAAGCACTATATACAATAGCCAAGTCAGAAACTGTCTAAATGCCCATCAGCAGACGGATGGGTTAAAAAACTGTGGTACATTTACACAATGGAATACTATGCAGCAGAAAGAAAGAAGGAACGCCTACCTTTTGCAACAGCATGGATGGAACTGGAGAGTATCATGCTGAGTGAAATAAGCCAGTTGGCAAAAAACTACCACATGATATCACTTATAAGAGGGATCTAATGAACAAAATACACTAATGAGCAAAATAGAACTGAAGACATAGAATCACAGAATAGACTGACGGTGGGGGTGGGGTGTTGTTTGAAAGAAGGTGAAGGGATTAGTCAAGGAACATATAAGAAGGACCCGTGGACATGGACAAAGGGGTGGGGACTAAGGAAGTGGGGGATGGGCTGGGTGGAGGGGGGCAAGTGGAGAAATGATTGGAACTGTAAAACATTAAAAAAATAATTCAGAGAAAGAATAATCACTCATAAGATTACACCAGAACTCTGAAACTTAGGAAATCTTCAACTACTTCCCCAATTTTAGAAAAAATATATACAGCTTATATGAGTTAATATTCTTCATATATCAAGAACAAATTAATAAGAAAATAACAGACATATTATATACCTATGTATTGATCATTATAATTTTCTTCTAAAAGAAATGAATATTTTCCCTTTCCCCATTATTTTTTCTTATTACTATTATAATTGAAGATAAATATCTTCGTGGCACTGAATACTACAAGCACCTAAGGAGATTGGGGTACAAATGTTGAGTGAACTCATGCCAAGTCCTTCCATGTACAAACATGGCCAAGGCTCCAGCCACATCAGAACCTTTGCATTAGCTCCCTCTGACTTCCCACTCTTTTCATCTCTATGTCCAAAGATTTGTACACAAATGTTTATAAGAGTTGTATTCAAAATATTCCCAAACTCTATTTAGAATAAAACCCAGAAGTCCTTCAGGTGGTGAATGGATAAAAAAAAATTGTGGTACAGTCAGTTCTGCTAAAACATGACACATGTATTCCTAGAAATCACTGCAGTACACAAACTTACACAATAGGAACCACAAGACTAGGGGAAATGGGTTCGGTGCAACACTCGAACACTTCATCAGTGACACATTTAAAAATTGGGAATATAATAAAAACGGTGGCATAGTTTTGCACACATTCAATAGTTAACATAAATACTATAATAAATGTGGCACTTTACTTTGAAAAAGACCTGAAGTTTGATTGTGGAAGTGAGAGTGGAGCATAATATTAAGCATAATAATAAGCAAAAGAATCCAGACTAAAAGGCTATAAGTTGAATTATTCTACTTACATAATATTATGGAAATGGTGAAACTTAATGGGCCAGAAATCTGATCAATGATTGCCAAGAACTGGGAATGAGGGAAGGTGATGACTGAAAAGGGATACAAGGGTCCTTTTTGGAGTGATGGAAATATTCTACCTCTTGACTGTGGTGATAGTTATATGACTTTTTGTAAAATTATTTATACATTTGTCAAAATTCATCAAATACACCTGTCAAAACTCATCAAACTGTACACTTAAAATGGTCAGTTTCTCTGTATTTAAACTATCCATACTAACGTAGTAAACATGAAACACACACACACACACACACTCATAAGAAGACTACAAATGAAAAAAAAATTTTAAATGTGCTAAACTCCAAAAAGTGACCTTCTGAAGTTTAACTTCCATGTGAGGGTTAGAACAGATTAGAATTCCAAGGCTCTCCAGACACAGAGGAAGTCTTCCCCCACCTGCCACCTCTTTCCTACAAGTCTTCACCAAGATCATGGTTAGCATACTAAAGGCTTGGGGCAGCAGATTGGAGGGAGAACCCACTGAGATGGGTGGAGCCTCTACCAAGTTCAAAGCAACTACACTCCAAAGGCAGGCAGGCAGCACAGATGAAAGAAACTCATCCAAAGGCTGAGGGCATAGCAGCAAATCTGAAATCAGCCCATTCAAAGGCACTAATGGCATTCAGCTATGAAGGTAGGAGGTAGGAAAGCTGAGAGAAACCATTCTGGGACACTCTGGGATTTCAGCTACTGAAGTCAGAGGCAGGAGAGTGTAGAGAAACCCCCTCTAGGACATCCTCCCCCTTCATAAATTATAAGGCCCAGCTGCATTTCAAAATCCATCGTTAGAGCAAGTTAGCAGAAAGAAATCTCCTGTTAGAGACCAGCAGCTGATGCTCCCAGCCTGGTGCCATGTCAGGGCCAGTCCTCCCATCAATGGGGGGAGAGACAAACCTGCAGGACACGGAGTGGAGCAAAGACACATGCCACAAGGTGCAGACAGGTGGATGGGGTACTATCCTGCGAAGACACAGCCCCTGGGCCCCACTAAGCAGGCAGGACATGGGAAGTGGTCCCTGGGGAGTTCCTGCATAGGCCCAGGACCAGCAGGGAGTCAAGGAAGAACTCCCGTCAAGCAGAGGAGAGAGGCAGGGATAGCAGGAAAAAGTGAGCCCCTATGAGCAATGAAAAATAGTGTAGGGACCTTGGGGTTGGGGGAATATTCCTGGCTCTGAAAATAGACTGTCTCTGAGATCCCCAGCTGAGAGAGAGACAGAGACACACACACACACACACACACAGAATATGAATCCTGCAGGCATTCTGCTACTGAATTGATCCTTTTTATATACTTCTCCCTCTCCCCATTGTTTCCTCCATATAGACGGCAAGGGTCATTGCCAATCCCAGCGAGGTGTAGATCCAGAAATATATAAACAGCAGGAATTAGAATCCTTGAGGGGCCTTGAACCTGCAAAGAGAGCTCTAGAGATGTGAACGGATTGGGCCCAGGGACCTGAGCCAGACATGGTCTACATGATCTCTGAAGCCCCTTCCAGACATATCCTAGGGCTCTGTTTACATTTATTTTAAGTGTATGTATTCTATTTTATGACTCTAATTTCCTTTTGATTCGAACTGTGTTACTGACTTAATGTTCAGGAAGATCACAAGACTCTCTCTTACTTCCCTTCACCTTTTCCCTCCAGTCACTCAGGGGATGTCCATGGCTGCAATGAGCGAGGTCTAGGTAGACAGTCAGAAATCGATCAAACCAGCAATATACGCACATATTTACTATCAGTACCCAGGTCTGGGTTCTGGGTTTGGAGAGGATCAAGTTTTCCCTCTTCTTCTCTCCCTCCTTCCATTCTGGATCACCCCCTCCAAATTTAATTAAATACTAAATTTGAGAAGTGTTACTGTGAGAGAGGGGTGGAACAGCTGACACGCACACACTGCTGCTGGGAGTGTGAGGTGGTCCTATAGCTTTGGAAATGACCGTGTCACCTGTCAATGACAGGTGAGCAAGGCCAGGGCACTGCCCCTCCTGAAGGCATCCTGCAGAGACTGTGGCACATGCCCACCAGGAACCATGCCCGGGAATGCTCAGGGCAGCCCTGTTGGCATGAGCGACAGAAGAGGGGGCAAATGGAAAATAAATTGTAGTATGTTCATACACTGAAATATCAGCAGGAGTGAAGGCAAACATACTACAGCTACCTACAGTACCATGAGAGAATCTCAGAACCATAATGTTAGGAGAGAAAAAGCCTGGAAGAACACACATAATAATGATTCCATTCATATTAAATTCAAAAACGTGTAAAGCTCAAAATACATTGTTTAAGATTCAAATACCCACGGTGAAACTAGAAGAAAAGCAAGAGTACAGTATAAACAATATTTGGGAGAGAGATCACTGAGAGGCAGAAGGGAAAGGGTGCAGAATTGTCGAGGGGCCTAAGGGGTGGAGTGTGCAGGGATATCTGTTCTGTCGTTAGTCTTTACTATCAATCCACATGTTATATCTACTCAACATTAAATAAAAATAAAAATTAAAAATCAGGTTATAGAAAACAATACTTAATATGACCCTGCTTTTTGTTTAATTGTATATGTATATAAAACCTATAATGATTATATAGAGAAAAATGCCCAGAAAATAACACACCGGAATAGTAACAGTGGTAAACAGTGAGCTTTTTCTTCTTTGATGCTCCCCAAAATTCTAGGAAAAGCATGCACTGTTTTTATTTTAAAATATTTAAAATTACACATAAGAATTTATAAGGAAACAAAACTGTTCATAATATGTCAAAGCATGGGCTATGAAACTGTTGGGTTTCTTCCCAATTTGAAGGGGTTACTGCGGGACAACAGGGGATTCCTACTTACTTCTTTTTGCTTAAGTATTTCAAAATTCCTCTGCTGTGTTGCTTTCTAAATAATGAATCATAATGAAAGATTTTGTTTTGCCTTGTTTTGCTTTAAGAAGAAAGTGCCGAAGGCTCAATGCTTACTTGAATTTGCAGAAGACCCAATGCATCTTGTTCAGGGATAAATCTCTGGTACCTGGACACTCTTCAGTTCACAGTATGCATTCAATATTACTTATAGAACAAATGAATGAGTAAAGAGTGAATTAATGAATGGACAGAGAGTTGACTGAACAGGTGAAAGAACACTTGGTCTCCAATGTATATCTGTCCCTTCTCCATCTAGAAAGGGCATAATTCCTACAGTTAAGAGGAAAATGAAGCCCAACATGGGAAGGTAGATTGTATGGCATTTCATTACTTCCTTGGATGAAGGTCAGTTAGAGGCTGATAGTCCTGGATTCTTGGGAGGCAGAGAGATCGTGGAATATTGAAGACCAGCACACAGTGACCGGTTTTTCAAAAAAAGGATGGGGAAAGAAGACAGATTCCATAAACCTAAAAGTGGTCAGCCACCTCTGTTCTGGGCAAGATTCTCTACCTATGCAACCCTTGGTAGGAAACCCTTGGTTGGCACTTTAAACGGAAAGTGTGCACTGCAAGTCAGCATGGGTACAGCCAGGGCATGTCAGGAGGGATGGACCACTTCCCTCTTGGTGGCACAAACATCTGAGGAAGGCTGGACTGGGAAGAGCCATTGACAAGCAATCTGCTCTTCAGCACTTATCAAAAGCACCCTGGGATCAGACAGGAAAAGAGTAAAATTCAGAAAACTCTTGTATGATCTAGCGTGAACTGGCACCATTGCTGTACGTGCCGGTATACAAAAACAAAAACAAACTTTGAGCCTTACTCTTCCCCAAGTCTCCCTCCCCACCTCCAGCCCTTCTCCCTTGAATAGGGTAAGTGGAGTCAGAGAAGCAAGACTGAAGCTCCAGAAGGAGGGTGCATGTTGCCTACCAAAGCTTGAAAGTCAGATGACTCAGTGTCACCAGGAACTTGGGATTCGGGGGCCCCAATACCCAAGCAATGGGTCAGCTTCTTCCAGCCTCCTGCCCGTGTGTGTCTCGCACAGCCCCCGTATCTGATGTTCTGCTAGGCCACCCAAGGGGACAAAGGCCACTGTCTGCCACCCTCCCCTCCTGTACATACACAGCAGCCCACAGCCTGCAGGGAGGAGAAAGACAGCCATCAGAGGCATCCATCTAGGTGTCAATTCCTCTCCCTATTTATGCTCCTCATTTGTTGGGAGAAAGCAGGCAGCCCAACCTCTCTCCATTCACCTGGGGGAGAAGGAGAGTGAAGTTTAAGGGGGAAGGAATCCATGGTCTTTTCTTCCTTGTTTTTTCCTTAAAGCAACTGACAAGAGTTCATGTTAAATCCACCCATGTACTCTCCAGGCCATAGGACCCAGGGTCCCATTGGAATATGAGCCACACTGCCTTGCTTTGTCACTAGCTGCAGTGCCCACGTGAATGAGATGGTGGTCAAACGGGATGCAAACGGTTGAGTCACCAGACCCAAAGGACGTGGACAACGGACCGCACCTCTAATCACTCTCACCTCGCTCCCTTCTCTCCAGGCACCCTCTCTTCCTTAAGCATCTCAGACACACCAAGCCCATTTTCACCTCCAGGTCTTTGCCCTTGCTGTTCCCTCTACCCGGACACACTTCCCCCAGCCTGTGCGAGTCCGGCTCCTTCCCAACAAGCAGGTTCTAGCTGAAATGATACCCTCTCCCAGTGGGCTCCCCTGGTCAGCTCAGTACGCTACTCCTACCCACCCCTCAGGCACTCCATCACAGCACCCTGGTTTGTCTCCTTCCTAGCTTTTAACTCCATCTTCTACTACCTTCTTTGTCTGTCTCCCCTACTAGAATTTGAGCACCGGAAGAGCAGGGATCTCGCCTTCTGTGTCTGTCTCTGCATCCCCAGGGCCTAGAAAGTGCCTGGCGTACAGTAAAACATCAGTAAACATCTGCTGAGTGGATGACCATCAGCCCCGAGGAAGGTCTCAGTAGGGACACAGAAGGAAGACTTCATTCACTTGGATCGTTTATGTTACACATTCCTTTCAGTAACCATGTGTCGCTTAAAAATCTTAATTCTATTACTCAGCTGTTCCCATAGCTCATAAGTGGTGGCCTTCAGGACTAAAGACAATGCCTCTCACTAGCTCAGAATTCCTGCTCTTCCCATTAAAAGGGGGGTTTAAATTTTTCTTTCTGTGGAAGAACACTATGTTTGCAAATAAACTTCCCTGGAACCCCATTATGTAAAACTGATGAAAACACAGGTGCTTAAATCAAAGCCACCGTGAGAGAACACTTCACATTCATTATTGTAGCTGCTACAAAAAAAGAAAGAAAAGGAGAAAGAAAGAAAGAAAGAAAGAAAGAAAGAAAGAAAGAAAGAAAGAGAAAGAAAGAGAGAAAAAATAAGTGTTGGCAAGGATGTGGAGAAACTGGAATTCTTGTGTCCTCTTCATGAACATGTAAAATGGTACAGAGGTTGTGGCAAACAGTATGGCAGTTCCTCAAAAAATTAAAAATAGGTTTACCATATGATCCAGCAACCCCACTTCTGGGTATATACCCCAAAGAACAGGAAACAGGGTCTCAATGAAATATTTGTATACCCTGTTCATAACAGCATTATTCATAATAGCTGAAATGTGGAAGCAACTCAAGTGTCCATCAACAGATGACTAGATAAGCAAGCTAGGAATATACACACAATGGAATATTACTCAGGCGTAAAAAGTAATCATGACATATGCTACAAAACTGATGGAACTTGAGGACATGAAGCTAAGTGAAATAAGCCAGTCACCAAAAGACAAATACTGTGTGATTCCACTTATATGTGAGGTACCTAGAATAGCCAATTTCATAGAGACAGGAAATAGAATGGTGATTTCTAATGGCCGGGAGGAGTGGGGCATGGGGAGTTATGTTTAATGGGTATAGAGTTTCAATTTGCAAGACAAAAAAAAGTTCTGTGGATGGATGATGGCGAAGATTGCACAATATATGAGTGTACTTAATCCCACTGAGCTGTACACTTAAAAATGATTACAATGGTAAATTCTATATTATGTATATTTTACCATAATGAAAAATATTGGGGGAAAAACCCACAATTGCTTAACCTGAATTTGGTGGGAGGGGAGGTGGCAGACAGCCACATCTGCCCGACCTCCCAGTAAGGTGATCGACTCCTCTCCATGTTCGCGCTGAAAATCCTGCCCCCCAGGAACCCCCTTCACCCCAGGCAAACCAGGATGGCTGGTCCCACTACCTCCCAGTCACTAAATCATTGTGTTGCTGTGCACCGGCCCTGCAGTCCAGACTTGAGGGGGACAAGATACAATTGTATCCTACGGCATTGTGTTCCAGGGGGCTGACCTGATTGATCACTGTACTGTGAGTGATGCCCCCAGGAGCTGTGCCAGTGGTTACTGCCCCTGAGTCTCCTCCAGAGAAGGGAAGGGATGAAAACACCTGTGACCTCCTGGCCCAAACCATGCGGCACAGCCTCAGTGCCCTGCCTCTGGCTCCCCAGCTTGGCCCAGAAGCAACTCGTCCCTCAGCCCCAGGCCCCAAAGCAGTCCTGACAGAGCACGGAGCCCTGTGCACCTTCCTTGGTGGTGACGGATCTGGCCACGCTCCCTGCGCTGGGCAGGGGGCAGGGGCCTGCAGCTCAGCTCAGGTGAGGGGCTCCAGTCCAATCCTGGCTGGTGAGGCCTGTGCATTCCAGGATCCCCTGCGGATCCTTCTCCCTGCTCCCAGCCCTATCAGACCTGAGTCCACATCCCTGTCCTGTTAAGCCCTGGAGTTCCTAAACCTGAGACAAAGGCCCAGGCCTCTGAGCCCATGGCCCGCAACTGAGGATGGGCTCACCGAGAAGGCTTAACCAGGGGCTCTGGGGAGGGGCAGCAGTAGCAGGCACTTTCCCCTACAAAGCTCCCCCAGTACCACCCTCAAGATGCAAGCCAGAGGTGAAGCCTTGGTCATTCTCTGCCTTCTGCTGTTCTTCAACTGAACTGATACTAGATATGTCAGCAGTCACAATTCTCAAGAAACAAAACTCTCCTGCAATCGTGGATGTTTCTCTCTTGTGACTTCCTGACCAGCAACCTCTTGTGTAAAGGAGGCTCAGAGCCCAGGGTTTAAGGGGTCAGAGAACCCATGGGTCTTCAGCCCAGTCCGGTTCCTGTAGCTGGTCACCTGCCAGAAGGATGAGTGGCAGCCCGGCTCTCCTAGCCCAGGGGTCCCTGGAGAACAAACGGCACCTTTACCAGGGCCTTGCCACATTCCTGGTCAGGACTCATTTCTCTATCTTCTTGGGATGGGGGGAGGGACCTGCCTCCTCCCAAAGTGCCTGTGGCCGTTGGGGTCCCAGCAGAGAGAAGCTGATCCAGAACCTTCCAGGCTATCTGCTCAACAACTTCCTGGGGATACAAAGCAGCCACATGTAATTGGGCGCTGGGGGAGAGGGAACCACAAAGGATCAGCTCTCTTCCAGGCTTAGAGACAGGACTTTACAATATTTGAATTGGTTGCCAACCTTTAAAAACTGGAACCATTTAAAAATCTGTCTTGCCTATTCCTTTTGCCAATACAGGAGACCAAGCAGACCTGAACCAGAGTTTCCACAAGATAACCTTTAACTAAGGTGGAGAGTGCTGTCCCTTTAGACAGGGGCACCCTCCCCAGGCCCCAGGAGTCCCCACTGCTGGGCCACACCCAGCTGCTGTCGCCTGGCCTCAGGGGCACGTGAGGCTAAAGTCCCTTGTAGGACTCTCTCCATTTGCTCTAAGATCTGTCCAGTTGTGAACACGGCACAGACCCCCTGCTGGCAGGTAGTAAGTCAATAAACATCTGTGGGACACAAGAAGAGGAAGCATGAACAAAACAAACAGAGGAGCAAAACAGAACCAGAGGCATGGAAACAAAACAGGCTGACATGTCCAGAGGGGAGGCAGGAGGGAGAGAAGGGGGGGAAATAAGGGGGAGGGACTAGTCAAGGAATATGTATAAATGGCCCATGGACATTGGCAACAGGGTGGGGATTGACTGTGGGAGGTGGGGTAGGGCAGGAAGAGCAGCTGGGGAAAGATCAGGACAGCCGTAAAAGAACAATACAAAAGGCGCAAAAAAAAAAAAAAGAAGAGGAAGCAGCAGGTGACTGAAAGAGGCAGGGACTGATCCCAGATGCCAGATGTCCTGACAAACAGCTGACTGCCCTTCCCACCTGAAAAGGCATGGTGGGTTGCCCCTCTGCTGGGGTCTGGGGGCTGGGGGTAAAGTGACACAGTGGGGGTTCTGGGAGGAGATTTCCTGAATTTCAACTCTCCTGAGTTGAATTTCAACGAAAGTCAGTGATGGAAAATTGCTGGGTCCTGGGCCTCTCATTGGACATCCCTGCTGGCCCAAGGAATGAGAGCTATTTTCCAGGAATTTTGACCACAACTAGCTTCAGAGCTCCTTAATGCTTTCCCATAATTCCACTCATTGTTGTATAACTCCTCATCTGCAGATGGTAGTAATGCATACTTTCTCAGAGTGTTGTTGTGAGAAACAGAACTAAGTCAAGAAGGCCTCTAGCAGAGACTTAATAAATGGCATCTTTTTTTTCTCCATAGAACAGCAAAACAAAATGCAGAAAAAATTGGCTTTACAATCAGAAAGACATAGCTCTTTCACTCAACAAATACGTATTAAACGTCTACTCCGTGCCACCCCTTCAGTGCACGGGCCAGAATACAGGGGTGGGCAGCAGTGGCCTGCCCTGCCTCTTGTAGGCTTCCTGAGCCTCAGCTTCTTCATCTGCTACGCAGGGGAGATAAGGTCTTCACTGCACAAAACAATCACGGGCCTATAAATCAATGTGCACAGTACTTGCCCAATCGATACTATTTGCCATTTTAAGGACACGAGTTCAGAAAGGATGAGTGTCCTGTCTGGAGTCACAGAGCTTTCAGGAGCAGAAACAAGGACAAGTTCAGCGTTCCTGCTTCAGAGGCAAAGGCTCTGCTCCTCTGGGCACAGCAACCTCCCCCTTCCAGCATTGCCCTGAGACCAGGGGGGGAACAGTGGCCCACCCTGCGCACCCGCTAGCGTACCATGTGGGAGTTCCTTCCCAGCATTTCTTAGAAAATTATGTTTTCCCAAATCTCAAGTCTCTAGAAAATTCAGTTGAGTAACTGGGAAAATGGGGAAACGTTTTACAATTCTCCTGAAGGAGTTAAAGTTTAACTATCAATATAGAGATGTTTCTGATTTAAACTAACCCACTGACATCAAGAGCAAGAACCGGAAACATGTGACACGTGGAGTTCAAAGCTAAGGTCAGCAGTTTGGGGAATCAGGTGGGAGCATGCAGTAGAGAAGTAGTCACGGTCCATCAGCTTGAAGCCCCTGCCATGTTTCAAGTGTGAGTTCATGGCCGTGTCTGCTGCTAAGTAAATGTATAGCATATTTTATACAAATCATATTGATATTTCTAGAAATACATTTTGGAAGTAAAGGAAGTCCTTAAATTGGCAATTTCAACTTGCTAGGAGATGTGAATATTATGTTATTTGAACAGTAATGTTCACTGACATTGCCCAGTGTTTGAGTAATTGCTATAGGCTATAGCTCTTTATAAATGATTTCACGGAAGAAATCCTAAGAGAAAATATGTAAACATCAAGGAATACTGGGAGATAAAACCAGAAACATTTGCTAATTTGTATATAATATCTAAATTAGTAAAAGCAATATTAATTTGAATGGAAACCAAAAGTCAGAACAAATACACAATATATGTCCATTGTTAAAAAACAAAATGAGCTTAGCTCTGGCTGGGAGGCTAGCTGGTTGGAGAGTTGTCCCATACATCAAAAGGTTGTGTGTTTACTTCCAGCCAAGATGGAGGCGTAGACAGACACGCTGCATCTCCCTCCACAACTAAGAAGGAATATAAGTACCTCAAAACTAGAAACAACCAGAAGTTCCAGAAAATCAAAGTGCATGGAAATCCAGCAAACAAGGATATAAAGAAGAAATACTTATCCAGACAGGTAGGAGGGGCAGAGCCAGGGTGGAGAAGACTCGGTGTGGTGGTAGCAGCAGCTGCAGCAGCGGCAGGCCAGCGGAAAGTGCAGTTACAGGTTTTAAAAAGTCAGGAGGGACACCTGGGGAGCATTCCCAGCTCTTCACCAGAGCAGCTCACTGTCCCAGTTCTGGGGAAAATCAAGCCTCATTGCTTTTGACTGTGCAAACCAGTGGGGGTTGAGACAGAGGCAGAAACTGACGGTCTCAGCAGAGTTCGCTTGTTTAAAGGGCCCCCATGGACCTAGAACGTTCGCAGACCCACCCACTCTCGGAACGACGACCAGGGCAGCAGCTAAAGGAGCTCCAGTCCAGTGCGGAAGTGGGAGAGGTGCCTGGAAAAGGGGCGAGTGCTGGGCAAGCAGCATTGTTCCTTCTCAGACCCCTCCCCCACATTCAGCGCCATAACGTGGTGAAACGGGTCACCCATTACTGACAAATACCTAAGGCTCCGCCCCTTACAACGTCGAAGAAGTGACAGCTCTCCCTGGGACATGGAAGCAAACAAACACAGGAGACTTCTGGCCAAGATGGAGGCCTAGACTGACATGACCCGTCTCCATCCACAACTAAGAAGGAATACAACTACCGCAAAACCAGAAGTAACCAGAAGTTCCAGAAAATAAATGGAAGTCCAACGTATAAAGTTATAAAGAAGTGGTGTTCATCTGAACAGGTAGGAGGGGCGAAGCCGGGGAGGAGAGGTCAAGCTGTGCTATCCGCGGCAGCAGCAGTAACAGTGGCAGGACAGCGGTAAGCACAGACACCCGTATTTAAGGGGAGGCGAGAAGCACCTGGGAAACATCTCCGGCTGCAGACCAGACCCATCAGCTTGTGATTCCAAAGCTGGGGAAGGCAGACCCCCATTGCCTTGGACAGTGAGGCCCGGTGGGGGTGGGGATGGAGGAGGAGGCTGCCAGTCTCAGCGGAGATTGAACGGCAGGAATTCATCTTGGACCCTCACCCCCACAGAAAATGCCCAGTTGTGACAAGTGCACAGGGCTCCGCCCCCTATAGCATAGGAGGTGTGACAGACCTGCCCAGGAAACAAAGATAAACACAAAACTGTCAGAATGGCACAGATCATGATAGAGATCCCGGTGATGCAGCTGACCAGACAGCAAATTTCTAATCTAACGAAGCAGCAGATAGGAAATCTTTCTGAGGCACAGTTCAGAGCTTTGCTTATAAAAGCGCTTACAGACCTAACAGCAGATCTTAAACAAGACGGGGAAGAGATGAAGGCTAGTCCTCCTGAAATGAACAAAAACATATGAAACTAGTGGTCAGGGAAAGAAAACCAGGGATCAAATCAACAAATCGGAACATAGGGAAGGAACAAACAGTCAACTGGTGCAGAAAGAGGAAACAAAAAGTGGGGAAAATGAGGAGAGGCTCAGAAACCTCTGGGACAGCTATAAGCAGGCCAACATCTGAATTATAGGGTTGCCAGAAGGTGAAGAAGAAGAACTAGAAACTGAAAAATTATGTGAAAAAATAATGAAGCAGAACTTCCAAACTTGGGGAAGGAAATAGACTTACAGGTCCATGAAGCACAGAGAGTTCCAAAACAATTGGATCCAGGGAGAACCACACCAAGACACATTATAATCAAAATGTCAAAAATTAAGGATAAAGAGAGAATCTTAAAAGCAGCAAGAGAGAAGAGAATTACGTACAAAGGGGTCCCAATAAAACTGTCAGCTGATTTCTCAAAAGAAACTCTGAGACAAGAAGGGATGGGCAAGAAATATTCAAAGTAATGAAAAGCAAAAACCTACAACCACAAATACTCTATCCAGCGAAGCTGTCATTCAGAATAGAAGGGCAGAGAAAGTGCTTCCAGGACAAAGTAAAACTGAAGAAGTTCATCAGATCCAAACCACTGTTATATGAGACGTTAAAGGGACTTATTTAGGAGAAAGGATCAAAACTATGAACATTAAAATGAAAACTGTATCACAACAACCAACAACAGAAGCTAGGGAACCAAAACAAAGACAAACTAAATAGGCAACAAGAGTAGGAAAAGAGTTATAGGTATGGGGAACATATTGGGGGGAGGTCAGCAGGGAGGGGGAAGGGGGGAAAGGGAGGGAGATGATGCAGGAATTAAGAAGCATAATAGGATGGAGTGGAGTAGATAGGAGGATGTTGAGAAGAACTATATGCACAACCAATGGGCACGGACTAAGGAGGGGCGGACAACTGGAGGGAGGGATGTCACTGGGTGGAGGGGAACAAAGGGAAAAGAAATTGGGACAACTGTAACAGCATAATCAATAAAGCATATTTTAAAAAAAAACTTTCAGTCTAGGGAAAAAAAAAAAGGTTGAGTGTTCAATCCTCAGTTGGGGCACGTAAGGTAGATGATCAATTGAAGTTTCTCTCTCACATCAATGTTTCTCTTTCTCTTTTTCTCTCTCTCCCCCTACCTCTCTCTCTAAAATCAATGAACATATCCTCAGATGAGATATAAAATAAAATAAAATAAAATAATAAAATAAGGTCCCTCTTGCCTACCATAAACAAAAAGTTGAGTAGGCATTCCCTCCACAAAAAGGATCTATTTGGGGAAAAGTAAGGATTGCAGTCTGGTACTTGCAGACATGATATTTACAAAGAGAGAGCAAGAAGAATGAGGTAGTTCTTTTACAGAGGGGAAGAAGTTAACCACAGAGTTCTGTTGTAAACTTGGAGTTCTTCCTGTAGGACTTTCATGACCCACAGAGGATGTGAGAGCTCCTTCCACAGGGTCACTGGACTCTTGTCTTGGCTAAGGTCTATGTCATAAATTTTGACACTTCTGCCTCTATCCATTGGGCAGCTGGGAAAACCCCAAGTAATCGTTGTCCTCAACTTCCTGTTGCAGTCCCATACTTGTTCCTTTATTAGAAATATCATGTTGCCAGTTGTATAGCCAAAGAGCAGCATGTTGATCTCTGCCCTGTGACTTCCTGATTCTCCTCTTCTTATAAACACAAGGGCAGAGCTGGGATCCCAGTGAGTCAGGGAGCAGAGAGCCCAGGCACGGTCAGGCCAGCTCTGCCTGCACACCTGGAAGATGAAGATCTCTGTAGCATCCCTCTCCTTCCTCATCCTTGCTGCTGCCCTTGGATCCCCAGCCCATGGATCCCCGGCCCATGGTGAGTTCAGTGAGCCTTCTCACTGATAGCCAGTTCAATGGTAACTTGAGTCCTAGGAGGAGACACAGAGGGACATGGAGGTGAATTTGGTACTTGTTTAAAAGCAGCAGCAGTTAGGTATAGATCTCTCTCTGTAGCCTTTGGTCCCTGGGGAAAACTGTGTACAGATGACTTGGGAAACAATTCTCTCCCTTTTCATGGCCAGAATTATTTGATACCTTCTCTTAGCTGATAGAGGACTATTATGTGCTAGATCAAAAGAATTGTAGTAAAATTATAAATTTGGAAAAGAAGCATAGTCGCCTACAATGTTAGACTATTATATCCCATGTAGCGCAAAACTATCATTTTGAAGAGGAAATGGGACAAGCAACTCAGGTGACTCACGCAAGGCCACCTAACCATCTATTTATTTACTTAACAAGTAACTACCTAATACTGCCTATGTACAAGCAGAAACTCTTCTGATTGTCTTACAGGTATTAATACATTGAATCCTCCTAACAACCCTGTGGAACAGACTATCAGCAACTTACATGGTTTTGCATATTATTATTATTTTACAAATGAGGAAACTGAGGCACAGAAGCCTTAGAGAGCTTGCTCAAGATCATACAGCCAGTAAGTGGTGGAGTTAGGATATGATCTAGTTAGGAAGCTGTTATTTTAAAAAAAAGTCCATTTAAGACTTTATTTTGCAAGCCCCACATATATCAAACATATTGAAATGTACACACATGTCTCATTAAGTATAATTCTTTTTTTAAATATGCTTTATTGACTATGCTGTTACAGTTGTCCCAATTTCTTTTCCCTTTGTTCCCCTCCACCCAGTGACATCCCTCCCTCCAGTTGTCACCCCCCCACCTTAGTCCATGCCCATTGTTGGTGCAAATAGTTCTTCTCAACATCTTCCTATCTACTCCACTCCGTCCTACTATGCTTCTTAATTTCTGCACCATCTCCCTCCCTTTCCCCTCTTCCCCCTCCCCGCTGACCTCCCCCCAAAATGTTCCCCATACCTATAATTCTTTTCCTACTCTCGTTGCCTGCTTAGTTTGCCTATGTTTAGATTCCCTAGCTTCTGTTGTTGGTTGTTGTGATACAGTTTTCATTTTAATGTTCATAGTTTTGATCCTCTTACTCCTAAACAAGTCCCTTTAACATTTCATATAACAGTGGTTTGGATCTGATGAACTTCTTCAGTTTTACTTTGTCCTGGAAGCACTTTCTCTGCCCTTCTATTCTGAATGACAGCTTCGCTGGATAGAGTAATCATGGTTATAGGTTTTTGTTTTGCATTACTTTGAATATTTCTTGCCCGTCCCTTCTTGTCTGCAGAGTTTCTTTTGAGAAATCAGCTGACAGTTTTATTGGGACCCCTTTGTACGTAATTCTCTTCTCTCTTGCTGCTTTTAAGATTCTCTCTTTATCCTTACTTTTGACATTTTGATTATAATGTGTCTTGGTGTGGTTCTCCCTGGATCCAATTGTTTTGGAACTCTCTGTGCTTCATGGACCTGTAAGTCTATTTCCCTCCCCAAGTTTGGAAGTTCTGCTTCATTATTTTTTCACATAATTTTTCAATTTCTAGTTCTTCTTCTTCATCTTCTGGCAACCCTATAATTTGGATGTTGGCCTGCTTATAGCTGAACCATAGGTTTCTGAGCCTCTCCTCATTTTCACACTGTTTGTTTCCTCTTTCTGCACCGGTTGACTGTTTGTTCCTTCCCTATGTTCCGATTTGTTGATTTGATCCTTGATTTTCTTTCCCTCACCACTAGTTTCGTATGTGTTTTTGTTCATTTCAGGAGGACTAGCCTTCATTCCTTCCCCATCTTGTTTAAGATCTGCTGTTAGGTCTGTAAGCGCTTTTATAACCAAAGCTCTGAACTGTGCCTCAGAAAGATTTTCTATCTGCTGAGTCATTAGATTAGTTATTTGCTGTCTGGTCAGCTGCATCACCGGGATCTCTATCATGATCTGTGCCATCCTGACAGTTTTGTGTTTATCTTTGCTTCCTGGGCGGGGCCATCATACCTCCTGTGCTATAGGGGGTGGAGCCCCATGCACTCCTCACTACCGGGTGACCCTTCTCACCACGCTGTGGCGCTTTGTGTGGGGGCGGGGGTCCAAGATGGATTCCTGCCATTCACTCTCCGCTGAGAGACTGGGAGCCTCCTCCTCCGTCCCCACGACCTCTGACCCTCACAGTCCGAGGCAATGGGGGCTGCCTTCCCCGGCATTGGAATTGTGAGCTGATGGGTTTGGTCTGCAGCCGGGGGTGCTCCCCAGGCACTTCTCGCCTCCCTTTAAATACGGGTGTGTGTGCTTACTGCTGTCCCACAGCTGTCGCTGCAGCTGCCACTGCCAGCACAGCTTTACCTCTCCGCCCCAGCTTCACCCCTCCTACCCATCTGGATGAGCACCACTTCATTATAACTTCATATGTTGGACTTCCATGTAGCTTTATTTTTTGGAACTTTTGGTTATTTATGATTTTGCGGTATTATAGTCCTTCTCAGTTGTTGAGGGAGATGGAGCGTGTCAGTCTAGGCCTCCATCTTGGCCAGAAGTTGTCTCCAAATATAATTCTTATGTAACTATATAAGAAATGAGCTAAAAGTTTAGTTGTGTTTGCCTAATGCAGTTCTACAATCCCTTACCCAAAACATTGGGGCTACATTATTTTGGAATGCAAAATCTTTCAGTTTTTAAAAAGATAAAAACTCTGGAAGCAGGTACATGAAGAGGTATTTGTACAACCTTGCTAATAGCAGCATTATTCACAGTAGCAAAAGGTGGAAGCAACCCAAGTATCCACCAGCAAGTGAATGGATTAATAAATGGGGTATATATTGTACATATAATAGAATATTATTCAGCCTTAAAAGGGCAAAACTTCAGGCACAGGCTACAACATGGGTGAACATTGAAGAGAGGTGTATACCCAACATTATGATAAATGAGATAAGCCAGTAACAAAAGGATAAATGCTGTTTGATTCCACTGATAGGTACTTAAAGTAATCAAATTACAGAGACAGAAAGTAGAATGGTGGTGACCCAGGGATAGAGGGAAGGAAAGCGGGGAGTTATTGTTTAATTGGAATAGAGTTTCAGTTTTGCAAGATGAAGAAAGTTCTGTGGATAGACTGTGGTTATGGTTGTACAACATGTGAATGTCCTTAATGCTACCAAACTGTACATTTGAAAATGGTTAAAGTTTGACCAGTGTGGTCTAAAGTACACATCTTCTCTTCTTCCTCTGAACCTAACAGCGTTATGACTGTTCTTACAGCTTTCTTTTTTAAGTGTGTTTTGTTGATTATGTTGTTACAGTAGTTCCAAAATTTTTCCCCGTTGCTCTACTCTGCCCTGTACCCCTCTTCCCTCCAGCAATCCCACCCCCCTTAGTTCATGTCCATGGGTCGTGCATATAAGTTCTTTGGCTTCACCCTGTTCTTACAGCTTTGATCACATTCTGCCTTCTCTTATCTGATGACTAGTGTCTAAGCTCCTTGATAGTTCCTATATCAGACCTGTTTTCCATTCACTCACCTATTAAGTACAGGGCATGACAGAAGTAGATTTACGGTTGTGAGGATGTGTAACACAGTTTATTCTTGTATTATTATTTATTAATTCCTGTATTATTTTCCATAAAAACAACTGTACACCTACTTTTGCCCCCACCCTATACATATTTAGCAAATATAGATCACAGTGTGTGTAGGGCACAAAGTCAGAGCTCCAAGACAAAAAAGAAAGGTTAACATTCTAAGTTTTATATTACATATATTTTACCACATGTTCAAAAAAAATTAAAATATTTTTAAAAAGTGAACACATAACTGCACATTACTTAACATTCCTAGCAGAGTCTTGGAAGCATACTTTAATCAAATTGTAATATTCCTGCAGCAAACACATACAAATATTTATACTAATGGGATAAAGACTTTAAATAGTCTCACTTCAGTTTGGGTGACATGGTGCCAGCAAATCAGCTAGTGAAAAATTCTTCTGTTTGCAGAGCTCTGCAGATTCCAGCAATGTGCAGAAAGCATTGCGCACTGTATCACATGATGTGTCTATTCAATTGATTTATTCATGTTGCATTTGGAGTTTGCTTTTTTTATTTAAACTCAATAGAAAAAAAAAGTCAGCAGTATGTTTTCATGTCTCAAACATTTTCAAAAGTTCCCTGAAAAATTCAGGGTCCCATGGAGACAACAGATAGGTCTGGAGGCCTAGAACCCAGACGGGCATCCAGTGGCCAGCGTCAATGCCTCCCTGTCAGGGGCTGGGCTGAGGAATGACAGAGCTGGAGATACGGAGACAATGCTGCCTCCCAGTGATTTCTCTCCCCTCCTTGTCTCTCTCCCAAATAGAACTCAAAATGCCAATGCAGCGGTTGGAACCCTCAGTACGGCTAGAAGGTAAATGTTTAGTTATGGCACGTATCAAAAAGCATCTGGTGGGTACAGATCTTCTCAGTGGCTTCAATCCACCTCGTTTGCGGGGCATGGGGAAAGGGGAAGGGAACATCTCCAAGGAAGAGCAGAACGCACTATGGGTCCCTCCTCCGTACGTGACCTCTCTTCCACCTGGCTGTCCTGCTGTCAACTCACCTGGGGGAGACGGTGCTCTCTGATGCCTCCTGCAGGCATCAGACCCTTCCCCTTCTAGGAGAAATTGTCCGGGCCCTACCCGGGTGCCCTCAGACACACAGCTCAACCCTAGGGACAATGAAGCAAGGAGATGCCAGCAGGTGCTGCAGAGGAGGAAAACACCTCTTTTGAATTCTTCACCTTCTCACCTTCCCCAGTACTTTGAAGGAAAAGGGGAAAGGATCTCATTTTCCTCAAGGAGAGGCTCTGTTCTTAAGTGGCTCTTTCCCTTCCTACAGGCTTTCACCGTCCCGCTGACTGCTGCTCCTCCTACACCTCAAAAAGAATCCGATGTGTGTTCATAGAAAGTTATTTTGTAACAACCAGTGCATGTTCCAAGCCTGGTATCATGTAAGTGCCAAGCTTACCAGCCATGTCTTGGAGCTGGGGATCTGGTGACGGTTGGAGGTCCGGAAAAGTCTCACCCTCTGGATCCTTCGAAGTCAGGGGAGGCTTGTGTCCTCATTAGGATCCTGCAGAGCATCAGATATGAGATGCCCCCAGTGAAGCAGGAGGCTAGGGAAGGAAGGGGAGAGCAGGAGCAAGTCTGCCCCAGGAAGCTCCCATGACTCACTAAGGGAATGTCAGAGGCTGAGGGAGGGTCTCAGAGAGTAGACACCCTGAGATCCTGCAGCAGAGGGAGGGAGGAACAAGATGGGCTGAGTGGGAAATGTGAGGGGCCAGGAGGATGGGTCTCCCGTTCTTATTTGCAGAACATTCTTCCCTGTATAATCTTTCTCCCCCTTACTCCCCAGCTTCTTCACCAAGAGGGGGCAGCGTTTCTGTGCCAACCCAGAAAACAGGACAGTTCAGGATTGCATGAGCCTGAAACTGGGCTCCGTCGAGATACCTTCTGAGAGTTCCTTGCCCATCGAGATACCTTCTGAGAGTTCCTTGGTCTGAATTCTTTTTTCAAAAGCAACAATTACTGTTCTGTTCTTGTTATAAAAAAAACTATGCACCAATAAAAAGTATCCAATTTAACTTTACTTGAACTTTAAGAGGAAACAGGAATATAGGAATTGCTGAACTTCGAATTTATGTTTCTTTCACAATGAGACATCATAGAATAATTTTTAAGACGGTAAAAACCTAACTCATTCAAAAAAAATTATGTGTCAAAGATGTACTTAACCCATTAATGAGGGAACCATGAAATGGATTCGGAGATCATCTGAGGAACAGAGATTTATACAGTTAGTTGAGGGTGGCATTCTGAAACATAGAGAAAAACAGAGTAATATCCAATATTGCAATATAACTAGCTTTTGGGGTTATCTTTTCTTTGGACAAAAACCATTTGCATCTGTGCTAGACAAAAACTTATAAGTTAACATGTAATCTCACAAAGTCTGGAACCTGACCAATAGTAAATAGAACATCAATCAAAAGTTCATTTCCCGCCCTGGCTGGTGTGGCTCAGTGGACTGAGTGCCAGTCTGTGAACCAAAGGGTTGCTGGTTCGATTCCCAGTCAGGGCACGTGCCTGGGTTGCGGGCCAGGTCCCCAGTTGGGGGCGTGTGAGAGGCAACCACGCATTGATGTTTCTCTCCCTCTCTTTCTCCCTTCCTCCCCCTCTCTATAAAAAAATATTAAAAGAAAATATATATTTTTAAAAGTTCATTTCCCTACAGATGTAAGGGATCCTGGGGTGACCCTTTTCGACAATGTTTCAATGTAATTGAAAGGCATGCAGTCATCCTGGTGCCTTCTTTCTATCTGGAATGTTTTTTAATAATAGATATAACTTCCTAAAAAAGGTGTCTTCTTGGAAGATAAAGGACATTAAGAAAAACATTTAAAGTTGGAGATAATGTCAATTTTACATTTATGTCTATTAAAGCCTCTACATTTATATTTATAATTAGTAAATCTTGGTCAACTGTCTCAAAAAAACTCAGAAGAAAGCACTAAATTCTAAACAACAAAGCATTTTTATTAAAAAAAAAAAAAGTTTAAAACCTCTGCTTACTTTTTGAGGACTGCCCATAAGAAATCAATAGGGAAATGATTAAAGCTGGAAATTACTATAACAGCAAGAGATTAAACACTAATTCATAGTATATCCCCTCCTTCCTACTAAAATAGCTGATCTTTGAAGGTTTGACTACAGTGTAGAGAAGTTTCTTTTATTCCATCATTTGGGAGTGGAGGGATGGGTAGGAAATGGTTGGGGATAAGGGAAAAAGCACAGGTATATACATTGAAACAAGCATTCCGGTGATTTGTATGCAGGTGCCAGGACCTCACTTAGACATTTCAGGAGGTGTGGGTAAACAGGCAGGCAGGCTAGCTGGGGGAGGGTGAAGGGGGAGAGTACCTTAGTCTATTTCAGCCTTCATGGATGCCTTCCTCTTTTCACAGCTAAGTAGCGATCCCTAGTTCCTCGGTTGTGAATGTAGCTTCTGATGATGGGGGTCTGGTAGGTGAAGAAGAAGGAGGTGTGGAACTGGTCAGGCTTTCACTGAGATTATCAGACAGCTTCATTCCTAGGGAGTAGAGGAGGGCGGGCTTTCTTGCCCTTGACCAGCAGTTATCCAGGGCACTGCCCAGTTGTTCTCTGTCTGGCACATTGTCCCCTCTGGAAAACACCCACCACAGACATCCTTCTTTATATAGAGAACTGTGCTTGTAGGTTTTATCATGGGGTCAACCATGCACCTGACTGTCCTGAAGTGGAGGCTGGCAAGGGTGAAGCTTGTTCTCTCACCCCCCGCTTCTTCTCCTAACCCCCACTGACTCTGATCTTTGTGTTACTCAGGGTCCTGCTGGGGAAATGCTTTTTCAATAATCTTCTCCTTCACCTATAAGAGGATGTAAGTTTTTTTTTAACCTCCCTGTGTTTTGCCAGCAAGCTGATGCATGTCCTTTATATAGAACAGAAATTTCTCACCTTATGGTCAACTGCTATCATCTTTTCTGATCCCCTACTGCTCCTATGAATTTATTTTTGTTTTCACATTTATTCTGTCATTTCAATGGCATTTGGAGAGGTGAAGGAGACAAACACAGATGCTCAGGGTTCCAGCCTATATTTTGACTCATTTATGATCTTTCCTCCCTGACTGGTGTGACTCGGGGCTTAGGTGTCATCCCGCAAACCAAAAGGTCACTGGTTCGATTCCTGGTCAGGGCACATGCCTGGGTCACGGGCCAGGCCTCTGGTTGGGGGTGTGTGAGCGGTAACTGATGTTTCTCTTGCACGTTGGTGTTCTCTCCCGCTCTTTCTCCCTCCCTTCCCTGTTCTCTAAAAATAAATTTTAAAAAATCTTTTTTAAAAATAAAATAATGATGAAGTTTGTGCTGGGGACAACCAGCCTGGGGCTCAGGCCTCCCCAGGCCCCATACAGGCTGTCCAAGGGCTAAGAAGACCGGTATATTGAAGCACACCGGTTGGGAAGCTGTACTACAGGCATACCTCGGAGATATTGCAGGTTCAGTTCCAGGCCACTGCAATGCTGGTGGAGGGTCCTGTCTTCAATTTTTAAAAAGCACAGCATCTGTAAGGTGCAATAAAACAAGGTGTGCCTGTATAGATCAGGGCCTTTGACACTTTAGCACGCATAAGGGTCACCTGGAGACCTGGTTAAACTCAACCACTAGAGCCCAGCCCTAGAAAACCTGATTCAGTAGGACTGAGTGGGGCCACAGAACCAGCGTTTCTAACAGGTTCTCGGGTAATGCTGATGCTACATGGTGAAGTGGAAATTTGAAGAGGAACTCTCACTCCTGATTTTGTAACCTCAGTATTTCTTGCCACTTTTAGAAAAAGCACATATTTTTCAGCAACCAAAACATAAATTCAAATAAATTTTTTAAATGAACCTTCATTGTCTTTTAAGGACAAACAACAAAATAGGCCAGTTCTTGACTTGTGCTGGTATTTGATTTTTTTTTTTTATGATGAAATTTACTTATCCAAGTTGCTTAATTATAAAATAAATATACAACTGGGAGAAGTGTAAATATGCTTAAGTCTGGCAACCAAATTTGAATTTTTTAAAGTAAAAATCTTGGAAGTTGGGCAATATAGCTAGAAAAAATGTGCTTAAAAGTTGTATTTAAAAAAAACTAGAGCTACACAGAACTCATCAAGTCATAAAAGAGTAAATGGAAATGTCATGTTTTTACTATTTCACTTTTAGAAACATAAGAAAGATTTTAAAGCTAATATAGCTCATTCCCTTTTTTCCTGGGGGTACCCAGGGACCTCATCTGAGGACTCAACCAGGGCTGGGCGAGAGGGCACGACCCACATGGCTTAAGCCAGTGGGGCTGGGACTAAGGATACTGCCTATGTGGCCAGGAGGTTTGTGACATACAAGGGATGGAGCAAAGAGGTAAACATACTGAGGTTACTGGGAACCAGGGTTCTCACTGCTAAATTGGGCAGGGAAACAGAGAGAGGGGGAAGACTGAAATAAACGCTGTGGCTTGGTGTAGACTTGGTTTTCCATATAGCTAGACAGATGATACAGAAATTTCTATAAAGGTTTGAAATAGACACAATAGAAATATGTAGATACACATTTATATGCACACTTACGCATACACATTTCAATATGTTTCCTGGTTCTGTTCACTGAGAGCTCAGACCTAAAAGCAATGCTATTCCCAAAGCAATAAGCACCCAGATCCTGGTTTCTCAAAATCATTCTCCACTAACAGGAACCAGGCCCATTTAAGAAATGACTGATTCCAGAGCAGGGGCCAAGTATAAGTCTTTTTGTCCCCAAAAGTAAGGAAACAAAGATAAATAATAAATACTAAAATGGTCTAAAAAGAGGAAAAAAAAATCACTACAAATTAAAGTTTCCCCCTGAAATATTCTCAATACTCTCAACACAGAATTCTTTACATGACAAAAAATATCAATCAAGTGTGAAGAAAGAGCAATGAGTCCTGACCGGGTGGCTCATTTGGTTGGAGCAACATCCAGAACACCAAAATGTTTCAGGTTCGATCCCTGGTCAGGGCACATACATGGTGGACCCAAAAAAACTGGAAGGTGGGCCCCTTGTAAAACAGGCTTCCCCAGCTAGATGAGTGTTCTAGGAACCCATCTGTACCAGTGTTCTAGCCGGCGTTGTTGTGAGAGGCTGCATTTGGCTTCAGTCAATTTTTTTAAAGACTATTTCAATGCATTTGTCCATTTCATGATGGGTGATTTATAAGCAGACCTGCCCACAACCTGATGAACGTTCCAGAGGTTTTGACCAAAAACAGTATGACCTCCATGCCCCACCCAGGGTAGGGTGAGGGGGTGAGGGCGAGTCTGGGAGCTGAAGGTTCTGCGTAAGAGTTCAAGTGAGGCTTTCCTAGAGCTGACGGGGGGGCTCCAGACCTCATCCTGTTACCCCAAAATTCCCTCTGAATCTCCAGCCCTGATACAGCCTTGTCCCGAGACCTGGAACTGGAACTGGGCACAGGGCGGAGCAGATTGCAGCCGTGAGATCTCTTGCTGCCTGAGCCAGTGCCCCCCACGCCCCAGAGGCTGTGCTCGTGGTCTGCACCTAATGGAGGGCTTCTGTCAAAGGGTAAAACTCATTCCTACTGGGGATGGACAGCGACTCCCCCCCTGGAATCTTGGCTCTTGGGGCTTCCTTCACTCCACCCTCAACAAATGTGCAGGATATGAAAGCGCTGAGGCATCCACTGTTTTCCACTTCCCTTTGAAATCTTAGTTCTCTTATTTAAAAAAATATCGTGTCTCAATGATCATTTCTCAACATTTCCTCAGCCTAGGAGCCTCAGAAGCCCCTACCAGGCCAGCTCTCCTCCCGAAGCGGCTCTGTCCACAGGAGGATGAAGGTCTCTGTGGCTGCCATCTCCTGCCTTCTCCTCCTCCTCCTCACTGCCACCCTGGAGTCTAAGACTACATCCTCCTCAGGTGAGTGTGGTGCCTTGTCTTCCTTCCTACCTGGTCCTTGCAGGGAAGTAAGCAGGGGAAGGCGGCTGGGGACAGGAGCGGCAGGGGCTCTACTAGGAAACCTGGTGTTTCCTCAAACTGGCTTCACCCCCACCTTCCCCAGGACCAGTCCCCCTTTCTGCCGAGGCCATGGAGTGAGGCCAGCCTGCTTCTCCACTCCCTCGAAGAAGTGGCACACCCCACTAGGGGGGCATTATCCCCAGAGAGACTGAGGAGCAGTGCGTGAAGCCTCTCAAGGCCACTTTGTTTATTTGCTTCCTGGGCCCGCCCTGCACCTGTGAGTGCAGCAATGGTTAGGTATGGCCTTCGGGGAGTGCGACAGGGGTGAGGGGTCCCCCTAAGCCACCTTTTCCCAGCTTATTTCTTAGCATGAGCTGCTTTTACAGACAACCAAACTGTTCATCACCCTTCCACTTTACCTCATTTTCTTTTCGGAAACTGATGGGAAACACAGAAGGTTGTTGAAATAAAGCTAGTTTAAAGTTGGTGGAAATCTGGACAGCTTGATTGGCCTCTCTGAAAAGTCGTTCATCAGCTCAGGGAATGCAGTGGAAGTGGGTCTCAGGACAGGGGACCCCTGATTCCATTCTCAGAGAGCAATGGCACTGCCGGGAAAGGTGCTGGGTAACAGGACCAGGCCTTTCCCTTTCCACCCCAGCATCCAGCCACCCCTGGTGACCCCTGAGGCCATCACGATGCACACTCACATTTCTGTCTGGTTTGGTCACATAACATGCGCACCCCAAATCACTCTGCCCCAAAACCATAGCATGTGCTTGTTTGAAACTCCCTTGGTCTGAAATGCCCTTCCTGCTATGTCCATAATTCAAGCTTGGTGTGGCTTTGCTATCACCTCCTTGTAACTCCTGTAAGGAAGGAGCCATGAAATTTCAGAATCAGAAAATAACTGAAATATCACCTAATCCAGTGATTAAAAAAAAAAACAACAAAAAACTTTTAGACCATGAAACCTTTTCTTCCAGCAAAATCTTACACAGAGACCCAAAATGTTAAGCAGAAAGAAGGGTCGAAGGGGGTCCTATACTCTCAAAGGTATCGGCACCTCCAAGATAGTCCCTGATGTCCTCAGAGCCCCAGGAAGCTCCATGTAAAAACCACCAATCCAGTCCCACAGCCTCACGGATCCATGAGGAATCTGAGGGGAACAAAGGGGTGACGGGCACAAAGCCAGGAAACGTGAGGTAGGGTTAGAACCTGGGTGTCCTTCCCCCTTTGCAGGACAGGGGCACTGCAAAGGGCTGGATCTGTGTTACAAAGGGCACATGTCCCAGTCCCTGGTGGGATTTCTCCCCAATACTCCTCCTCTCTGGGTGTCTCTGCCCGTTGGCCCCACGGGGCCGGCCTGGGCTCACTGAGACGAGCTGGGCTTTGCTGCTCTTCAAGCTGCAGCTGAAAGCCATCAGCCAGTTCCTAGGAGGCTGGAGAACAGGAAGCCGGGTGGCTGCTGATGCAGGAGGAGGAAAAGAGGATCCAGAGGCTGGGTCAGCCAGTCATGTGGAGAGGGAGACAGAGGACCGAGTCCCTCAGCAGCCACACCTCCTTCCCTCCCTCCTTCCCCCTCGGAGTATCGGAGTACAGCCTTGAACGAGGGACCCAATTTCAGCTCCCTCCACGCTTTCTCCTCAGGAGGATCTTACCACCCCACGGAGTGCTGCTTCTCCTACGCGACCCACAGCATCCTGCGCCAACGGATCACACGTTATTATGAGACCAGCAGCCAGTGCTCCAAGCCTGGGGTTGTGTAGGTGGCAGCCACACACCACACTGGGAAGAGAGAGCCAGCAGGGTCTGGGGCGGGGTGGGGGGTGGGGGCAGGGAGGATGCAGAATGGGGACTCCCCAGGTGCCTCTCAGGTGTGTTGAAGTGGGGAGAGGGAGCTGAGGGGCAACCTGAGGGCTTTCTGGCCTGTCTGGGGCTTGCTGGGCGGGCGCTGGCCCTGTGGATAGGGAGGCATTAAGGAAGGGGAAGAGAAGGCAGAAAGGTACTTCCTGGGTGGGGACAGGGAGACTAGCTGGGTTTAGGGGCCCTGAGGGGCTGAGGTGTATGTCTGAGAAAGAAAACTGGTCCTGTCTGCCTCCCGGTCAGGTGAGGGGTTTGTGAGGAAGGGAGGGCGAGCTCTGCTTCCTAGCCGCTCCACCCCTGGTTTGTAATCCTTCTCTTTCTTGTCCCACAGCTTCATCACCAAGAAAGGCCATTCGATCTGTGCCGACCCCAGTGATGACTGGGTCCAGGACTACATCAAGGAGCTGGAGTAGATCTGAGTGACCCAGAAGTAGTGGGGAAGAGCACAGCATGGAATCTTAAAGAGAAGAGGCCAAGCCCCGCAACCCCACCCCACCCACTCCCAATTCTCAGCCCAGCCACCTCCTGGGAGCTGCCCTGCCTTGAATTAAAGAGAAGTTATGCCCTCCTGCCTTCACTCATTTCTACTGAATTTACCAATTAGCACCGAGACCCTGAGGAGCCCAGCCCAGGCTGCTGCCCTCAGCATCAAACCTTGCTCTGCTGGAGCTTGGCCAGAGTCTGGTGCAAAAAAAAAAAAAAAAAAGAAAGCGGGGGGGGGGGGGGGGCGGGGGGGTGGTCAGGCCTGCAAAGGGGGTAGTGGGAAGCTGAGCAGAAAGCAATAAAGACACTCAGCATGACGTAACCACAATAATAACAGATACCATTTTTCCAGTGCCTTCTATGTGCATTATTTTATTTAAACTTTACAAGTGTAAAGCTAAGAATTATCACCTGATTTTGCAGGTAAATCTCCATAGCAAACGCTGTAGTCCTTTTCTCTATGCTGCTCCCAAGGCCTTTGTCCACTGATTTCTGGGATAGGAATGATTCATGGACATATTTCATGCAACCCTTCCAACCCACTTACACCAGCAGGTTGTACTAGATTGTTTTACTCATTTTCGTGTCCCTCACAAGGCCTAGCAGGAAGCCTCTGCTATACCAGGTGCTCAGGAAATGGATAGATGGATAGATAGATGGATGGAAGGAAGAAAGAGGGGCTTCTGCTCCAAGAATAACATCCAGCTGTCCCCAAGGCTCTCAGGCCCATCTTCGGGGTTCCAGGAGGAGCTCCATGTACTCGGGGAAAGAGCATGCCCAGGGTAGGAACTATGGCCACTCTTCCCTGGCCTCCAGCCCTCCACCAACAAGGAACACGAGGGGCCTGCATACCAAAGGTACAATCAGGTTTCCTGCAATCTCCTTGCCTCCTTAAACAGAGGTCAGGGGGTACCCTGCATACATACCCTCCTTACCCTCAAACAGGCCACAGCTTCACGGACACTAACTGCCTTGAACCCCACCAGGTCCAATTGCATTATATGTTTGCCCCTGTTTATGAGCAGTCACGCCAAACAGCAAGCCCTAGAAGGATTTCCGTATTCCCTGGTCTGCCCTGCCTCTTTCCTCTCATCTCCTGAAACACTCCCTCGTGCCTCTGGAGCTCACAATCCATCCACAGCAAAATCCCCTATATAATCCATCTCTTCTCTGAAGGCTGCCTTCAACCTGGGACAGGGTGCTGAGGCAGACTGAAGAGAGAAGAATCTGAGGGGCACGTCCAGCCTCAGCCAAAGCCAAAGGGCAGAAGCTGGAACTCTGGGACTCGGCGCAGGTTGCCAGGCTCACGGTGTTAGTGCGCCCTCTGCTGGCCACGATTGGCCATGGTGGCAGGTTGGGTACACCCACGCGAAGGGCACTCTGGAAAAATCAGCCAACTGAGACCTAAACCTGGTGTAGAGTCCAAGGTCCAAAGAGATCATTGAGAACATCCGCAAGTGAGCCAAACACCTCAGCAAAAACAAAAACACAAGGATCAGGCACATTATCTTTTTGGAATATTAGAATAATCTGTGCCATGAAAGACGCAAATTCAATCGTGTGTCCTTGGACTGCGGATGGGGGACCTCATTTTGAGAGCATGAAACCCTACCCTTGCCTCAGTCTGTGCTCTCTTTAATCCTCCCCAAAACCAATCACCCTGGTCAAGGGTCACTTCAGCCCTCCCTCCAGCTTCCCTAACATATAGATGTTGGCAAGTAAAATCACATGGACCTTGTTTTCAACATTGCCTACCAGCCTCCTACCCATGTGACATCAGGCAATTTATTTAACCCCTCCAAGCCTCAATGGCCTCATCTGTAAAACAGGAATAATAATCTCTACTTCACAACTGTGAGGAGAAGTAAAATAGGATATGCAAGGTGGCTGATACACAGCACACGTTCACCACATATTCCCTTTCTCTGTTCTTCCCTACACATGAATTCAAATCTTACTGAATTCAACTTTGCACCAGGCCCCGCCTCCTGCCACCCTCCCTGTCAGCAAACACCGAGGGAGGCCCATATTTTTCTCCTCCTACACTTGCTCTGAGGTGGTCAGAGTCCAGAGAGCTAAGAGGTCAGAGAAGGAACAACCAGCAGCAAGAAGGACATCTTCGCTCATCCCTCCTCTGAGGTTGAACTGCCCCTCAGAGAGGATGAAGGTCTCCATGGCTGCCCTCATATTCGTCCTCACACTCACCATTTCTTCTGCTCACAGCCAGACAAGTGAGTATGCCTGTCCCTGTGAGGCATCAGTGAGAAAGGGGAACAGGACAGCTGGCAGCAAGGCGATGCCAAGAGAGCTTTCGGATCTCTATCATCATCCCTGGGAACCTCTCTCCCTCCTGCATGCTTAGCCGCTCTTTCAATTCTCCCCTTTGTAAGTAGAGCTAGGCTGTACTCCAGATCCTTCTAGGGACGGTCAGTTCCAGGAAGCTGGGTCAAGGTTACATCAGAATTCCCAAGGACTGAGTCTTTAGGAAGAGGAACCAAGGAAGTAAGAGAAGAGACAGCAATAAACGTATGCGATGAAGAGGCAGGCAAGGCAGGTGGACGAGAACAGCCTGGTCCCTGGGAGAGCAGAACTAAAGGTGCTGGGGGTGAGGGCAGGCTGAAGCAATGTTTGGGGCTAAGCTCAGGAGTGTGGAGTCTGAACCTAGACACCCCTTCCTGGCAGTGTCTGGCACAGACTGCTGGGACTTTCATGGCAGCCAAAAGGAGTCCCAGTGGGATGCCCAAGTGTGCTGTTTGGGATTTCTTGACCCCCATCTCCACCCCCAGCCTCGATATAAAGGCTGTTGGGAAGAGGAAAGGGGTGACAGGTTTTAGAGCTATAGGATGCTCTGGGAGCCATGAAGAACAAGGTTGGCTTGGCCCACTCCCTACCTCTGCCTCTACCATCACTTAGGAGGACGTGGTGACAGGGAAGGGACCGAGTCACTCAGTTTTCCACATACCTGCCTACCACTGCCCCAGCCCCTCTTTTCTCCCTGAGGCTACCCTTGGCTGGCTGCTGAGCCTGACTCTGCCTGTATAAATATTTGGGGAGCAAGGGTCATGCACACTCTCGGGATGCCCCGGTCTTTATAAACTTTGCTTTGAGAACCAAGGACGTAAATGTCACTGTGCAGAGGTGCATATGGTGGGTGGGAGGGGACAACTATGCCCTTTGGGAAGGTTAAGCAGACCCATGCAATGGGTTCAGGCATCAAGAAAGAGAAAACGGTCCACCCAAAACATAGATCAACCAACTGGAGCTCTTGAGATGTTCCAAGCTCTGCCACCAGCTGTGATCCATCCCTGCTAGCAGATGGCTTTGCCATCAAAGGAGTGAAATGCAGTGGATGGGAGATGGAGGTCTTAGGCTCCCTCTCTGCCTCCTTGACTCAGCTTTCAATGTGATTCTCTCAGAAATTCTGGAGTCGGTGAACCTGCCACACACCTGCTGCCTGAAGTATCAGGAGAAAGTATTACCGAAGAAACTGGTGGTGGGATACAGAAAGGCCCTCAACTGCTACCTGCCAGCAATCATGTAAGCACTTCCCTACAGGTGTTTCTGTGGAGGAGGAAGGCAGACCAGGGACTGGAATGAATGCACAGAACCAAGAAGTGTCCATGCTAGAAGGAGGAGAGCAGTGGTTAAGGGCTTTGGATCTCACAGGACAGGCCTGGGTTTAATTATTGATTTTGCTACTTACTGCTGTGTGACCCAGTAAGTGGTGCTCATAATGAATCCCAAGCCTGAGGGTCTAGGCTGAGTGGGGAAAGGGTTGAAAAAAGGGTTGATGGGGTCTAGAGGCCAGAGAGGGGGACCCTCTGATGGGACCAAGATGGGGGAGGCCTAGGTAAGCTCCATGTGAGCTAGAAGTGGGGGAGTGTGGACTGGACCCCCGCTCTACTCCATGGCCCATGACCATCTAACTTGGCCTCCACAGCTTCGTCACCAAAAAGAACCGAGAGGTCTGCACCGATCCCAACAACAAATGGGTCCAAGAGTACATCACGGATCCCCGCCTGCCTTTGCTACCACCCAGGAACATGGCCCATTTGATCGTAGAAAGGCCTAACCTGGCTCTTTAACTCCTCGTGACAATCAGGCCTCCATGGGGGCCCAGGTCCAGGAAAGAAAGGTGTGACCGACCCTATGAAAAATAAGGGCAGCCTATGAAAAATAAGGGCAGCCTTGTGGTCTGAATGACAGAGTCATAATCAGAGAAATTAGCCAGTGATCCAAAAAATAAAAGTTTTAAATATTTTCTCAGTCTCTGGAGGAAATGCCAAAGCTAAGGGAGGTGAGCAGACATACATTCTTATTACGCAGAAAAAACACCTTCCACATCCTTGTCCTTGCTCCGTCCTTGGCTCACAGCCATTCTAAAAATGACATTCAGCTTCCAACCAGCCAGACCAGCTCTGGCCTCTGACTCATTAAGAGCCCCACAGAACTCTCAATGTTTCCTGTCCATCCTTATCCTGTTTCTAGATCTCTTTTCTTTCTTTTATTATTTTTTTATTTTAAAACATAACTTCTGGGAACATTTGAGAGCTTGCTCCCCTGCATATGTCACCAGTGGGCTCAAATAAACACTCATAAAAACTCGCAGGCCCTGGCTGGTGGTGTGTCTCAATGGACTGAACGCCAGCCTGTGAACTGAAAGGTATCTTTGGTTCAATTCCCAGTCAGGGCACATGCCTGGGTTGTGGGCCAGGTCCCCAGTTGGGTGCGTGTGAGAGGCAACCTATCAATGTTTCTCTCGCACATAGATGTTTCTCTCCCCCTCGTTCTCCCTCCCTTTCCCTCTCTCTAAAAATAAATTAAAATAAAATCTTAAAAAAGAAACTCTCAGAAAAAAAAAAGGGGGGGGTGTCAGGGGGGGGTGGAGGTGGAAGAGGGTAGAGGGGGAATAAATGGTGTTGGGGAAAGAAAAGAAAAAGAAAAAAAACACCCAATTTTTTCTTAGCTGGCCAGGTAATGGTCTTTGTCCCTTTTGCTGAGGCTTTGCTAGATCCCCCCAAGATTTGGTCTCCCCCAGGTCACATGGGTACAGAGAGTGCAGAAACAAAAGAAGAGAGGATCTCTAGCTCCCACAGTAAGCTTCTCAGGGCAGGGTAAGGGCATTAGACTATGTTGGGGGTAAAAATCTTGGTCCAAAACGCAACCATTCAATTAAGAAAATTTCCTTTATTGCCAACTTGATCCCTAACTCCCTGCCTCCTTCCTGCTTAGGGTGGAAGGAAATCTCAGTTTTTCAGAAGCTTCTCAGCATTCACACCTGAGAACTCCATCAAGGTTCAGGGCTGGAGACATGCATACCCAATCTCCCCTTCTTGCTGACATTCTTCCTCCAGCTCAATAGCAGGACGCTAACTCAGACAAAAGTCAACATTCCCCCCAAAATGCCGTTGTGAAGACAAAACAAAAATCAGGCAATTGAAGATATATAATTAAAAGAAACAAGTGAATTAGGGAAAGTAATCATTCTAAAAACTGGCTACTCAATGACTTGGATTCTGGTAAACTGACCCGTAACTTCTCCTAGTGGTCACACGAGCCTGTCACCCACTCCACCTGGTCACAGCCCGCCAAGCAGACTCTCCCTCAGAGAGGTGAAGTTTGGACCAGAGAAACACATAGGGCTGCTGCCGGAGCAGCACCACAAGAGAAGAATCTATGAACTCGCCCTGCGTTTCCTGTCCCCACTCAAAGCTTGGAGGTTTAGCTAGTCTTTCAGTTCTATGAGATGCCCATTGTTTTTTGTTTTTGTTTGTTTGTTTGTTTGTTTGTTTTTCTTCAATTCCTTAAGGGCCATGGTGGCATTTAACACCCCTGGAATAACTTTTTGTTGGTTTAGGTCAATTCCGGTTTCTGTCTGATAAAATATGCATTCCACTTTTAAGTGTAAAATTTTAAGTGTACGATTCAGCAGCATTAAGTACATTCACACTGTTGTGCAGCCATCACCACCATCCATCCCCAGGGCTTTTTCATCACTCAAAACAGAAGCTCTGCATCCAGTAAACAATCACATCCCATTCCTCCCTCCCCCAGCCCCTCCTAACCACCGTTCTACTTCCTGTCTCTCTGACCTTGACTACTCCAGTCACCTCATATGAGAGGACTCAGACAGTATTTATCCTTTTGTGACTGGCTTATTTCATTTAGTTGATGTCTTTAAGGTTCATCCGTGTTATGAGTCAGAATTTCCTTCCTTTTTAAAGTTGAATAACATTCCATTGCATGTGTGTCCCACATTTTGTTTATGCATGCACCCATCCATGAAATCGTGGTATCCCCCCTTTTTGTTTACATTAGCCAGAGTTAGCAAGTTTTGGTTTCTGTTACTGCGCCAAAAGCACTTCAACTTGCACAGTAACATCAGTCCCCACGCTGTCCAGGCAGGGGCTCAGGCAGGTGAGGGCCCAAGGCCCTGACCAATGCTTTTCCTGCCCTTATCCCGCCACAGGGGAGTCGGGCTCCATGCTTGAGTCCCTCCTGGGCTGTGAGCTTCTGTCCCTTGACCCAGGAACTTTCCCCCACCCTCTGCTTGCAGAGATCAGAGTGAACATGGAGGGGAGATAGGGCTTGGGCTGATGTGGGAGCCAGAACAAGTTCAGTGTGCACACCCAAGGCAGCGGGATTTCAAAACCAGGCAACTAGAGTTTAAAGACCTAAAGGACATAGAACAAAATGCCATAATTTCTTTTTGTTGTTGTTTATTTTGTTTGTTTGTTTGTTTTGTCCATCAGAGGAGTTCAGGGTTAATATGTCAGTCTGAAAAACTAATTGAAAGTCTACATACAAAGACATATTCCTATTCCAGAACATTATAAAGTTTGCCAGAAAATCCCAATGGTTCCAAACCAGAAGTACTTTTCTCAAGTGCATTCAACTGTTTTCAAAGAGAGCTATGCCTGTCCTTTTAAAGCAGACAGATCCCTGGCTTTAAACACACACACACACACACACACACACAGACAGAGAGAGAGAGAGAGAGAGAGAGAGAGCCTCCTCCTTCTGATACATAGGGGTCTCTCAGTCCTGATCATTCTAAAGCGAAGAAGACCTCGCCCACATAAAACCCAAACAGCTTACATGATTATCAGTCTGTGGAACACAGGTCATCAACTGGGAAGGGGTAGAAAACAAGGGCTAAAATAGTGGGCTTTTCCACTCCTTTGTCAGAGAAAGGAGTCACTCAGGCTGGGTGAAGGCCACACACAGCACCATGGGGGAACCAGCGGGATGGGCCAGATGACCATGCATTTCCCCTGCCAGAAAGCACACGTGTGCATGCATGTCTGTGTGAGCAACCATTGAGAGCCGTCAGCAGCCTGCACTGATATTTGGGGGGACATGGCTGATGTAATGGTTTAAAAGCATTGGCTCCAAACCCAAACAGACAAATCCAGGTTCAAATCCCAACTCTGCCTCTTATTGTGAGAATAACATGTTATTCTCTTAGCAGCTAGAAAAAGAATGCATCTCGTGGAGGAAACAACTTTTGTTAAGAAAATGTGTCAGTCACCCCAATTAGACAGGAAACCACCCCCCAGGACATGGTCACAGACAGGCTAAGTGGTAAGGTTGCTCTGAGTGAACGAACAGGAGGAACTGTTCTGCCTTTCGGCGCCAGAGGAGGGAGAGAGAGGAGTCAGAGAAGGGGCTGGACACCAGCAAATGGACAGTGGGACCCCCTCCTCCCTGGAGTCCTCAAAAGTTCCACCAATTACTTAGCTCCTGGAATGCTTAATGTGAGTGCCTTGGGGGACAGTGGCATGGGAGCTAACTCCCCATCAAGTTACCAGAGCTGTGAGCCAGGGCCGGCACCCCCAGACCAAGGAATCTGAGAGCGAGAAATGTGAGGTTCAGCCTTTGGGGGTTCACAGACATCTTGTGGAAGCTTTGGACTCCCCAAGACTGTTGGCTGGGGAACCGAAAAGACTCTCAAGCCGCTCTCAAGTCAAGATCCATGGACATGACTGGGTGGCTGCTTCAGACAGGGTGGTGAGGAAAGGCCTTACCGAGGAGGTGACATGCACCCTGAGAGGTAATGACCGAACCAGCCACGTGAGGACCAAGGGGATAAAACTTCCTAGGCAGTGGTACAACCCGTGCAAAAGCCCCGGCGGGAACCAGCTTGGTACCCAGGAGAGGAACGTGAGCCGTGAGAAAGGCAGGAGCTGGTCAAGAGCAAGCACTCTGTACGCCAGTGAGGAGCGTGTGATTTATCTCAAGAGAAGTGGAAGGCCAGTGAGGACATTATTTTTAATCCTCACCCGAGGATATGTTTATTGATTTGAGAGAGAGAGAAAGGGACAGAGAGGGGTACATTGATGTGAGAGAGAAACATTGATTGGTTGCCTCCCAGACACGCCCTGACTGGGGATCGAACCCACAACATAGGTATGTGCCCTGAATGGAAATCAAACCTGCAGCCTTTTGGTGTACAGATGACGCTCCAACCAACTGAACCACCAGGCCAGGGCCACTGAGGACTTTTTTTAAGCAGCCAAGTGAGATCATCTGATTTCCATGTCTACTGTGCAGACATGGATCACTGAGGAGCAAGGGAGACCCCTGCAGCAATCCAAGCTACGAATGACAATGGCTTGGACCAGGGAAGAAGTGGTAGAAGAGATTGAGCATATTAGGAAACTGTATGGGGGAGAGAACTGAAAAGACATACAGGCATACCATAGAGGTGTTGTGCATTTGGCTTCAGACCAATGCAATAAAATATCACAATAAAGTGAATCATGTGAATTCTTTGGTTTCAGAGTGCACATAAAAGTTATGCATACACTATACTATAGTCCATTAAGTGTACAATAGCATTATGTCTAAAATATATACATATCTGAATTATAAATTCCATCATCTGAGCCTTCAGCAAATTGTAATCTTTTTGCTGGTGGAAGGTCTGGACTCAGTGTTGAGGGCTGCTGACTGATCGGGAAGCTGGCTGCTGAAAGCTGGGGGCACTGTGGCAATTTCTGAAATAAGACAACAAAAGAGTTTGCTGTATCAATTGACTTCCTTGCACAAAAGTTTTCCGGGTATCATGCAACATTGTTTGACAGCATTTTAGCCACAGAACTCCTTTCAAAGTTAAATCATTCCTCTCAACCCCTGCCACCGCTTTACCAACAAAATTTATGTAATAATCTAAGCCCTTTATTTCCAGTTCAACCATCTTCCCAGCATCTTCACCAGGAATAAATTCCATGTCATGAAACCACTTTGCTCACCATGAGATTATAGCAACTCAGTCACATCTTCAGGCTCCACTTTTAGTTTTCTTGCTATTTCCACCACATCTATGTTAACTTCTTCCACAGAACACTTGAACCCCTCAAAGTCATCCATGAGGGAATCAACTTCTTCCAAACTCCCGTTAATGTTCCCATTTTGACTTCTTCCTGTGAATCACTAATGTTCTAATAGTATCTAGAATGGCTAAGCCTTACCATTCAGTTTTCAATCGACTTGGCCCAGATCCATCAGAGGAATCACTATGGCAGCAATATATATCCTTTTGAAATGTAGTTTTTAAATCATAAGGTTTGAAAGTCAAAATTACTCCTTGATTTACAGGCTGAAGAATGTGGAAGTTGTGTTAAAACACATGAAAACAACATTGATCATGTTGTACATTTCCATCAGAGCTTGGGTGCCCAGGTGCACTATCAATAAGCAGTAATATACTGAGAGAAATCCTTTTTTTTTTTTCTGAACAGCAGGTCTCAACAGTGAGCTTAAAATACTCAGTAATCCATGTTGTAAACAGATATGCTGTCATCCAGGCTTTGTTGTTTCATTTACAGAGCACAGGCAGAGTAGATTTAGCATAACTCTTAAGGGCCCTCGGATTTTCAGAATGGTAAATGAGCACTGGCTTCAACCTAAAGTCACCAGCCGCAATAGCCCCTAACAAAAGAGTCAGCCTGTCCTTTAGAGCTTTGAAGCCAGGCATTGGCTTCTCCTCTCTAGCTATGAAAGTCCTATATAAAGTCCAGTATAAAGCTGTTCCATCTCCTGAAAATATTGTTTAGTGTAGCCACCTTCTTTAATTATCTTACCTAGATCTTCTGCACAGCTTGCTGCAGCATCTATGTCAGTACTCGTTGCTTCATTTTACACGTTTATGTTACAGAGATGGCTTCTTTCCTTAAACCTCATGAACCAACTCTTCTAGCTTCAAACTTTCCTTTTGCAGCCTCCTCACCTCTCTTGGCCTTCATCGAATTGAAGAGACTTAGGACTTTGAGGGAATGTAGTATCTGGTTTGACCTTTGATCCAGACCTTCAAAACTTTCTTCAGCTCAGAAATAAGGCAGTTTTGCTTTCTAATCATTCATGTGTTCACTAGAGTAGCACTTTTGATTTCCTTCAAGAACTTTTCCTTTATATCCACAACTTGGCTATTTGGTATACGAGGCTAATTTTTGACCTCTCTTGGCTTCCGGCATGTCTTCTTCACTAAGCTTAACCATTTCTAGCTTATGATTTATAATGAGAAATATGCAACTCTCCCTTTCACTTGAACATGTAGAGGCCTTTGTAACATTATCAATTGGCCTAATTTCAATATTGTTGTGTCTCAGGGAATAGGGAGGTGCTAGGAGAGGGAGAGAGATGGGGGAATGACTAGTTAGTGGAGAAGTCAGAACACACACAACATTTATCAATTAAGTTCACTGTCTTATATGGATGCAGTTCATGGTGCCTCCAAAACTATTACAGTAGGGACATCAAGGATCACTGACCACAGATCACCATAACAAATGATGAAAAGCTTTGAAATATTGCAATAGCAAAATGTGACACAGAGGCACAAAGTGAGCAAATGCTGTTGGAAAAATGGTGCTGACAGACTTGCTCACTGCAGAGTTGTCACACTTCAACTTGTAAACAATATGATATCTGCAAAGCACAATAAAGTGAAGTGCAATATAAAGAAGTATGCCTATTCTGAGAAAAATCTGGGCTTGAGTAGATGTTGGTGCAACTTACAGAAATAGTAAAGTATGGGGGAAAAACAGTTAGAGGGTGGAATCAGGAATTCTGTTTGACCCACATTAATTTTGAAATGCTGGTTAGGTATCCAGGTGGCCATAATGAGTAGGGAGTTGGCTCTGTGAGTGTGGAATGCAGAGAAAAGGCCAACTGTAGGCAAAAAGCCATAGGACCAGACAGGGTCAGCGGGGGAGAGTGTATAATGAGTAATGACTAAGGGGCTCAGGGGCATTCAAATATTTAGAGACACAACAGGAGTAACACATAAATGGAATGGAGGAGTGGCCAGTGAGACAGCAAGAAAACTAGGAGAGTGTGGTAGTCTGTGAGCCAAGAGAAGAAAATAATTCAAGAAAGAGGAAGCAGTCAAAAATTATGTGTATTGCCAAGAGATAAAGAAAGAATAGAGAAGTGGCCATTGAATTTGACCCATGAGGTCATCAGGGACTTCAAGGAGAAGTCTCAGTGGGAAATAGTGATAGAAACTCAACCAAAAGGTTAGGAGAGATAATAAGAGCCATGGGAGTGGGGACTAAGACTCTACACAGACAACTCTTCTAAAAACTTCTTTGTGAAGAAAAGCAAAATTTAGGGTAAGAGCCAGAAGCAGTATGGGTTCAAGGGAGGATTTTTAAAGATATGAGAATTGAGAGCATGTTTGTGTGTTGATGTACAAAAGATTCAACCTCTCTCAACTTCAGTTTTCTTTGCTACAAAATGGGGACCAAGAAACTCACAATTGCAGGTTATTAGGAGACTCACACCAGTGAACAGATGTGAAGTACCCAGGATGGTGCTTGGCTCACAAGCAGAGATTCAGCACTTATGGGCTCCCCTCCCAGAGGTAGAACGCTTGAACCCAGCAGGTTCTCCCTGGTAGAGGCCAGATGACAGTCTTCAGTTCTCACATTGCCGATTATAAAAGAGGAAAAGAAACTGATGGGAAAGGAACCATATTATAAAATTTAAAATAATTGAGAGCATGAGAGACTATACAAAAGCAGGCAGGTTTTGGAGGGGTACTGGAAATTGGAGCAAGCAACAGGGAGGGAGAGAGTTACTAATTTGTGTACCCTTGGTCTGAGGTCAACTGTAGTTGCTGTGGAGGGTGCCGCAGGGTTGGCTAAAATGCTGATAAGAAAATTTGTGGTCTTTCTGGCCAGATGAATCAGGGGAAGGAGTCTGAGGAAATAGAGGCTACCAGAGAGTGGGAGAGAACTCCAGAATGAAAAAATATCAGCAAAAGGGAGTACCAAATTCTTTACATAAACTTAGCCCAATTTCCTAGCCCTGACCCCTGAACCATACATACTTGGGGAAAGCAGAAAGCAACTTGCAGCTAAAACGTAAAGAACTGAACTAAGATCTGAGTCACCATCTACTGCAGGCATGAAAGTTTGTGGCTTCAATCTAACTAAATGTATTTACCTGCGAAATGAAAAACAGTAACACTCTTTATAGCATTATAATCAAATCCAGAGTCTCCATAAGAGAATATTCACAATGTCCAAGATACAATCCAAAATCATTCAACATATGAAAAGCCAGAACAGTGTGACCCAGTCTCAAGAGAAGAAACAATCAATAGATGGCAACTCTAAAATGAATTAGATCATGGAATTATCAGATGAGGATTTTAAAGCAGCTATTAGAACTAAATTTAGTGAGATGAAGGAACATATATTCATAATGAATGCAAAGATAAGAGACCTCAACAGAGAAATAAAAAATATTTAAAAAACAAACAGAAATGTTAGAGCTAAAATATCTCTTTAAAAATAGCATTAAAATATAAATGAAATTTTAAGATTCATTAGATGAATTTAATAACAGAATGGAGATGACAGAGGAAAGAGCAGTGAAGCTGAAGATATTTTGATAAAACTTATACAACCTGAATAAGGAAAGGACAAAAATTAGAAGAGAATGAATAGAGCCTCTGGGTTCTGTGGAACAATTCCAAAAGCTCTAACATAGATACTTGGAATACAGATTAAAAGGAGAAAGAATGAGGTGGAAAAAAGTATTTAAAGAAATAATGACAGAAAACTTTGTATGTTTGGTGAAAGGCATATGTTTAAATTTCAAGGTCAGCAAATCCCACACGGGGTAAATTCAGAGAAATTCATGCTTAGACATATCAAAATCAGACTTCAGGAAAGAAAAGATAAAATCTTGAAAACAGGAGACAAAAATGATACACTACATACAGGAAAAAAAATTAAATGACTGACAACTTTGTATCAGACACCATGAAGGCCACAGTGAAACAACACCTTTAAAGTGCTGAAAGAAAACTTGTCACCCCAAGTGAAGTAGGTATGCCTGATCAATCATTCTTCTGTGTTGGAATCAAAGATACAGGAATGGGACTCTCTCTCAGCAAGATGAAATTTGTATCAAAGAAACACAGAAAATCAAGAAAGGCTTGGCAGGGAGATTCTGGTATCTCGTGTGGTTGCAATCAGATTCACCCCCAACACAGCTTCTCCAGCATGGCAGCCTCAGGTAACTACATTTCAAAGGCTCCCAGAGAAAGTATCTTGAAAAGAATAGCAAGAAGCTGCATAACCTTTTCTAATCTAACCTCTATTCACTTCGCATCCATCTGTTGAGACAGCCATAAAGATCTGCCCAGGTCCAAAGGCAGAGGAAAGATTCACCACCTCTTGATGGAAGAAATGTCAAAGAACTTACAGACACGTTTTTAAGCTATCACATCTGTAGAATAGGAAGAATAATAACAATAACAATATCTATCTCAGGACAGTTGATATGGGGCTTAAATAAGATCAAGTATACCTGGCACACAGTATATGATCGTAACTCCATCTTTCTGTAACCTCAGGCAATCTGATTACCCTTACTATGCCCCAGCGACCTTGCCTATAAAATGGAACTAGTACTTGTACCCCCACCATACAGCTGTTGAGATAATTCATTTAAAGCATTTAGCATAGTTCCTGCCACCTAGTAAATTAAAGCTCAATAAATTTTGATCATTGTTTTCACTAACAATTATTTGAGTTACTGTTATTGTTACCATCGGGAGTCTTCAATGACTTCACCATAAAGAAGGAGGACAGGAGGGAGGATGATGAGAATTACAGATGAGTAGAGGGCTGATGATTTTCAGCCAACTCTCAGGCAGGAAGGTATGCAGAAGGTCACAGAACTAGTCCTCCTCATTGCATCCTACCTACTGTCCCCTGCCCTGCAAGGTGAGACAGGCACTGAGACCAGGCCTAAGGGGCCAAAGGGAGGGTGCTGTTGGGCTGTCAAAGGGCGCTGCCTAGAGATTGACAAGTCTGAGTCTTTGTTCAGGAGAACAGCAAACCAGGGGCCAAGCTGAGCACAGCCCCACAGAGTGTTTCGGCAGGAGATACGCAAAGCCAGATAGATCGGCAATACCAGGCATATCTGCCTGGAGGATCACTCAGAGTCGGGGTTCCAAGGTCCGGAAAAGCAGTGTCAAGAGCAAGGCCAGTTCTTGGTCTTTAAGGAAGTTTTGGAAACTAGGATCTTGTAACTGACATGAGACACCAGAAGCCCATCCTGCAAAATGCTATACACCTTTGGTAGGTGGATGCGCAGACACCAGGGAAAGACTCAGGCATGGAATTCAGGACAAGACAGAGTCTCGGTCCTCCCAGGACACTGGAGAACGAGTGACAGGAACTCAAAACCAAGGTCAAAGTAGAAACCATGTCCTTCTAACTGGAACCCATGGCAAGGAAAAGGAGAACACGGAGAGTGGTAATCATTGCTATTTATTGAGTACCGTTCGTATGCTAAATGTGGTTCGGGGAGTGAGCTGTATGACTTGGGGCCCAGGAACCAGTGGTAGGGCATTAAATCCAGGGTCCAACTTTAAAAAGGACTCCCAGTCCCTGTGTATCCTCCGAGGCAGCCTCGATTGGCTCACCAAGGAGCAACTGAGCCTGCAGGTACAAAACAGCAAGTGTAGCTGAGTGGGGGCGACTCTCATTGCACCTCATACCAAACCTTGTATTTGGCTGTGACTTTCAAACTCCATGAGGGCTATGTCTATAATGAAAGCATGTAACCAAAACTTTCATGCTGTCATCTCCAAATTACATCTGCAGATCATTCAAGTGTCGAGAAATGTAATAACTTCCATCATCGCACATATAATTTAAACTCCAGTTGCATCAATAGCACATTGTCTGTTATCTGGCAAAGAGATCTTCAGTTTAGATACAACCAGAGTTGAAACTCAGCCAGCTCCCCTATCTGGAGCTGCTGTAGTTTATACACATGATAATAAATTAAAATGCAGCCAGCTCCTTCTCCCCAGTGAATTTCATTAAATCACAGGAAGTCTGTCCACAGAATTGTCATTGATCCAGTTTCTGGCCCAGGCCTGACCTATTCTGAAAGTCACATAGTAAGATGAAAACACCAATTATCCTAACAGCTGGCAGCAGAGTTGTTCTTTAAAAGGGAATTGCTTTTGTTTAGGAAAATACCTTGAAACATCGATTGAATAGTGAATGGAAGATGGGAATTTTAGGACATGGGTTAGAAGGGAGAAAAGAAACAAAAGTGAATGCTAAACTATTCTGTATACAAAGTGGACAGAAAGTTGAGAAAGAAGAAAGCAGAGAAAAGAGGAGAGATGGCTGCAAAACAAGATAAAAGGTCAGGCATGGAAGGAAACTGATGAGCAAAAGGAAATTCTAAGTGACGGGGAGACCAGAGGACATCTAAGACCAGAGACATCTAATATTTCATTCTGAGTTGTTTGCATTGCTGCAATATAAACCACCCAGCATCTCCCCCAAAGTGTTCAGAGAAGTCTGACATGTCCCTATACCCTTGCTGGTAGTGTTATGTGATACAGAGTCAGGGTAGTAGCGGGAAATGTATCCTAGCCCACATCCACCCTCAGTGTATGTGGACAGTTTTATGTCTGACCATAATATGGTCCTGATGGCATTCTGTCTCCAGTCTTTCCCACACTAATCTATAGAGGTTAGTCCAAGAGGTGAATACACAACCCACCAAGTCTCCAGCAAGGGCCAGACCAAGTACCTCCCTAACACTGGTAGTGAACACTTGGAGAAAGAAGCATGCTGGACTGGCTGTGCTGGAATGATGAAAGACTTGAACAACCTACAGCTTTGTCCCTTTCTCCCACCTCTGAATAAAGGAAGCCCCAGCATTTTTAGGAGAAGAAAATTAGGCAACAGTACACAAGGAGCAGAGATGAGAAGTGAAGTGTGTAAGAAACCCTTGATGACATTGTTTGAGCCTCTGGATCAAACCACACCTGAAGCCTGAACCTTCCTACACTTTCCAGTTATGTGAGTCATTAAGTTTCCTTTTTGATTAAGCTCATTTAATTTAGATGTCTGCCACTTGCAACCAAAAATTAATCAGCCCTTCCAAGATGCCCAGGTGGAACTAGCAGGATCCTCACGAGAGAGGAGGCCAAGCATCACAGTCCTGACCAGCAGCAAAGTGAATGGCGGCTCTTCGCATCGCCCAAAAGACAGAGATGCAGCTGCACTTGGAGCTGACTTAAGGGCAGATATGGAACAACCCACTTTTCCTGTGGCTTCCTTGTGACTCTGGTCTGACCAGGCTCCCTTGCCCCATTCCTGAGTTTGAATAACAAAGAGACCTCTAGCTGCCTCCCGCCTGGGCCACAGGGTGGGCAGGGTGCCCACCAGCTTCCTTTCCTGCCTTACTGCCAGTGGGGTGGGGAAGAGGGTGAGGGCGAGTGGAGGCCTTTTCCTGTCCAGCCAAGCTCCGAATCCTGACAGCAACCGTTGGTGGGCAGATCACTCCGCCTCTCCTCTACACCCAAGGGTGGGGGTGGAGTGGACTTCTCTGAACCTGCTCTGCTAGGCTCCCAGAGACCCCCAGCAGGGTGGCCCTGTGACAATGCCAGTCTGCTCGCTAAAGAACCGTGCAGCAGCTTCCTTCCCTTTTAGGTTCCATTTCTCTGTTTCCCTACTGGAGCTTCCAGGAATCACCTCCTCATAAACTACTTGTGCTCAGATCTTCACCTTACGGCCTGCTTCTGGGGGAACACAGGCTAAGAAAGGTATGAGAGAAAGGAAGGTCAAGAAGAACGCCTAGGTTGTAAGCCTTCATCATTTTAGCTTGGGTAGCTACACATATTGAGCATCTGCCATGTGCCAAACATTCTGCTGGGCTTGTGACATAGATGTCCATTAATTATCCCAGCCACATTATGTAGTATAGTATCACCCTCTCCCCATCACCTATAAGAAAAAGGGCTTGAAACGAGTAAGCCATTTATTAGCTCAGGGTCAGACAGCTAGTAAGTGGTAGAACTGATTTTCAAAGAGCAGAAAGTGAGGGAAATAGGAAGTCCACGCTGCTTTGGCTTGGCTGCCCAAAATGCGGGCTCATGGCAATCCCTGTGACCAGCCCCATTCCCAAACAGAATGTTCTCATTTCCTCACAAGAGATGCTTAATGGCACTACCATTCACCTTCTCACTGATGGAGAAAGTGGAGATCAGAGGGAAAGGGGGTGGGGAGAAAGAGAGACAGAAACCAGAAGTGGAGAGTGGGAGAAAATAATCAAAATTATAACAGTCATTTTGTACTAAGTGCTTACAGTGTGCCAGGCGCTGTGAAACTGTCGTCTCACGTAATCTTCCCAAGCCTTGAGGGAAGTATTGTCCAACCGATCCCCCTTTTACTGGGGGGCGGGGGGGACAAATTCTACAGAACAATGAGGAGAAACCTGACACCCCATCTGCCTCGGTCCAGCGCTCTCTCTCTCTCTCCCTCTCCCCCCCCCCCCCCCCCCTCACAAAACAGTCCCACATCCTGCTTTCTGAGCAGCTCTGTCCGGCCTGGTCCCTGGGGAGAAATTAAGCCTCATTAGGAGAGCTGAAGGTGATCAGAGACAGCTGTTGGACATAAAAGGGGTCCCGGCTGTCAGGGTTCTCTCTGGTTTTCAGAAGCGCTAACGAAGCTTTGAAGAGAGAAATGCCGGTGGTGTGAGCGTCTGCAGCCTGCGAGCCTGCAGTACACGAGGATGATTTTGTGGCTGGAGGACCGTGTATGCACATAACGATGTGGGTAGTTCTTCATCATTAATTATGTGTCGGCGTCAAAAATTTACATGTTACCACTTAAGTGTACCAAAAAAAAGTTGTTCTCTTTATTCTCAGTGACTGATGTCACCCTGGAATACCTCCCACTAACGGTGGAAAAAAAACACTGGGAAACCATCTCCTCTGGAATAAAGCAGCGGCACTTCAGGTGAACACTCACCGCCGCTGTGAAGTTCAGACCCCCTGCCAGGGCTGTTTCTTACCTCCTGCGCCTTCTGGAAGCAGGGGTCCCTTAGGCAGCCTGTGGGTCAGGATGGGAGTGAGGGACGCGGTGCTCAGCCTGCTGGCTGCAGTGGGTGCTGCGCTGAGGTGTGGCTCCTCCCGCCTTGCCTGTGACGCTGCGACTGCCACAGTGTCACAGCTGGGGAGCTCATGGGGTGTTTGTGCTCTGGCTGTGGTCAGGGCCCATGGTCTCTCACTTTCCGCCTCTGCCCCACCCAGTTGTCACCGACCTGATTCTCAGCACCCCCTCCATCCTTTTTACGTGACCCACTCGGTCCCCCCTGCCATGGGGTCGTCCAGAGCCTCACCAGAATACCCAAACAATCGATCCATCCCTCACCTCAGAAACTGCAAGCAGGCGAGAGTTCCACCCCATCCACACCCGCAAGGAGGACTGAAGGCTCATGTTATAACCTGGCCCCTCTTCCTCCAATTCCCAGCTTCCGCTGAATTCTCTATTTCTTCACATACTGCTTCACCCCACAAGGATCAGGGTCCTTATTCCTTCTTCCCCCCAAATAGCACTGATATAAGCTATTGGGGAGCAGCAGATGTTTACTGGAAATTTTGGCAAAAGGTAGGTCCTGAATGTAGCACAGAATAACTCAGGTGAGAACTTGAAATTGGGTACTGGCCATGAAGATTCCCGCTTTAAAGATCCACTGGCCACTCCCTGACAGAAGAAATTAATCTACCCCTGGCCCGATGTTCTTCCCAAGAACTGGGACCACTGCGCGCCTCCCCTCTTCTCCCTCACACCCCCTTACCAACCCACACTGGCATAAACAACCCCCAATCCCATTTCTTTCTTATGCTGCGCAGGTTTGCTCTCTCTAGGCAATATAGATGGGGGTGGGATGAGGTAGGGTGTCCTCCCTTTTATAACCAAACATGCCCATTAAGCATTTTTTCCCTAAGCCAATAATTCCCTCCCTAAGAAGATTTTTACCCTCATTTTAGACCAACCAGCTCAACTTTAGCCAACTCTACTAAAACAACATTTTTGTAATGACTCATGCATTTCTTTGAATCCTCACAGTAGACAGTGATGGTATTATTAACGCCCTTTGACAAACAAGGAAACCGAGGCTCAGCAAAGTAAAATAACTTAGTCACTAAGCAAATCAGTGGCCAGGCAAAAACTCAAACCCAGGTCTGCCATACTCTAAACACCTGTGCTTTCCATCACTGTCCATCCTGGGAGACAGCTGTGTTTCTGTAGCCAGGAGGTGCACCTGCATTTTTGGAACAATTCCCACATGGCAGAGAAGGCCGTGTGCTTGCAGGTTCATCTGTGGAGTCAGGATGGAAGAACCCCTGATGCTGGGGGAGGCTCTTCCCAAGGTCCCAACTGGTCCAATGCCCCATCCTCACGGGGTGGCCTCCAGAATACCTGCTCCTTCCCAAGCCAGCCTCTTCCTGGAGGGCCCCACTGTGAACCCCAGTGCCAAGTCCTGTCCTACAAATAGTCACCTTAGGGCAGACTGCACTGCCTTCCAACCTCATAGCTACACAGAGGCAGCTGCAAACTTGGGGATCTCCCAGGCCGCTTAATCAAAATGCACCCCTAGAGGGCAGTCACTGTGCCTTTTTCACCTCTACTGGCCAAGGGGCTTAGCCGGGCCAGGGGACAGGCTAGGGGGTGAGAGGTTGGGGACCATGAGTGTTTGCTGAACTGAGCCCAATCCCAGCTGCTACTGGGTCTTCCCTCCTTCATGATAAAGGGCCCAGCAGACAAAACTGACTTCAGTGACAATGTGCACAGGTGCACAACTGCAGCCATTTACTGAGCACCTACTATGTGCCAGCCATTGTATACAATGACCTCATCTCCCCTTCCCAGATGCCTCAGTTCAGTAGCAATGAGCCCATTTTAGAGATGAAGAAACCGTCTAGAAAGGCCATGGCAGTTTTGTGAGCTTTTACAGCTTCAACAACAGACAGAAATTTGAACCAAAGCTTGTGCAAGTCCAAAGCCAGCCTGGGCTGTTTCCATTACCCAACACCACCTGTCAGAGAAGACAAGATCTCCTCCTCCTTCCACCAGGGATCAAATGTCACTCTTGGGGGGGGGGGGGCATGTAAGGCTGTGTGCTTGGTGTCTAAGTGTGATTCTAAAGGCTGCTTCCCTGATGGGATGAGGGGTGGGGTGAAGGAGATGGCGCAAGAATGAGCCACTGGGGAGTGATGTCACCTCAGAGAACCCCTGGGATAAAAGAGGCTCTAAGGCAGGGACCAAAACTTCATGGGGATTTTCCCCAGACACCTGGGCACATCCTGCCAGGTGACTTTTTATAAACATGCACATGATATCTGATTCTAAAGATAAAGATACAAAATGATATACAATGAAAAAGAGTGCCCCTCCTACCTCTGTCCCAGGTCTCCCTCCCATTACCCTTCCTGAGAAGAAGGGAAAGTAACTGTTACCAGTTTCTTAAGAGCCTCCGAAGAGATGAGTCTGCTTTTTTCACACACATGTAGCAGAGTACATAAGCCATTCTGCCCCTTGCCCTTTGTATCTCAGAGATCCTTCTGTATCTGCATGTAGGGAGCTGCCTTGATCTTCCTAGTAGCTGACATTCCATCATATGGAAGTGCCAGAACTTCTTAATCAGGCTCTTACTGATGGACAATTAGGCTGTCTCCAATCTTCATTATTACAAATTATAAATATCTTGTATATATCACATTGTACTTATGTATGTGTTAAAATAAATCCCTAGAAGGAGGATTTCTAGTGCTTTTAAGTTGAATAGGTTTTGCCAAAATGCCCTCCATAGAAGTTGCACCAACAATGAAAGGCAGCAAAGGAGTGTTTTTCATATGAGGATAAGACTGTTAGCTGGAAAAGACAAGCTGACAGGCGGACAGGCAGGCCCGTGCCTGGCCCAGATGTTCATCCTAGGACAAGTGACAAAGATGAGCCAGCCCCACCAACAGGCCACTTCCTGCAGGCAAGACACCCAATTCACAGATGTGAAAACAGGCTCAGAGAGTTGACGTGCCTTACCCAGGGTCACGGCCTGGAACCCTGAAAGTCCAGGGCTAATCCCTCAGACAATATATGTTTTACCCTCTGATCCCAGCTGTGATCAGCTGCATCAACTCGGCCACGACTTGGAGACCCCAGCTCCTTCCTACTGTGAAAATGGCTGGGACTCCCACATGGTTTAGGGCTTCCCCTTGTCATTTCATTCCCGCACACAGGAAACCAGGACCTGTTCCCACACAGATATACTTGCCCAGCTACTCTTTCCAGCCTACTTGGGACCCACCGAGCATTGACCGTCAACTTCTCTGATGTGAGTAGCAGTGAGTGCCCTGGACATTCATCCTCCAGCTGAAGGGACTGAAAAGCTCAGCAGATCCTCTCTATGGTGACCGCTGGGTGGTGGGCAGTGAGGTGTGAAAGAAGTGGGAGCAGTGCATGAGCCACAGATCTTATCATCGGCCACACTGGAAACAGAGGCAAGCACAGTGCGAACAGCTCTCTCTGTGTGCTTGGAAAATGCCTTTGCCTCCACTCACTCATTTCACCGGCACAGCAGTTCTCTGAGTTAAATAAGAAAGGCATTCTCATACTCCTTCTTCTCATTTTATAGATAAGAAAAAGAGGTATAAACTTGCCCATTGCTAGAAAAGGACGGAGACTAGAGGCAGACCCAGGGTTTCTGGTGCTTAATCCTGACCACTTTCTGTTCTGCACCCATGATCAGCAATCTCCTGGCAACGTGAAATGTCCACAAATACCGTCTCTTATCTGCCTACATCTACACGAGTCCCCATGTTGCCGGCAACGTTGTTTGGAACCTTCCCGTATGTGGGTATACGTGAAATCATTTCCTTGGATCCCCTTCTTTGTTTCGGCTCCATAGGCACATCCTGTGAGGAGTCTCCCAGTTGTTTCTGATGGGTGGCTTTGCTCTGTATCTCAGTGCCCAGCATGGCCTCTGCAACATGGCAGGTGCTCGAGAAAGGCAAGTCGCTCGGTTGGCTGAGAGGATGGCTGGATGGATGAACGGGTGGCTGGCTGGCTGGCTGGGTATCGGTTTAATTTGTTTCTTTGCTTGTTTTTTTTCCTACACAGCATCCATTCCCGCTTCAAATATCCCCTTAACATCCTCCTGCGGAATCACTTCTTCCCCAGGGGGTGCAGTCAAGCAGTCCCTGCTCAGCTACCCAGAGTTTCACCCACCGTCTTTCCAAGTCAGGTTCTCCAATGCTCTATCCATTCTATGAGCTACTCACATTACCCCAGTACACTACCTTCCTGCTTAAGTTAGCCAAAATTGTTTTCTGTGCCTATAAACAAAGATGGAAAAATGAGTGAGTAGATCAACGAAAAGAGGGTGGAGAAATGGATGGAGTGAAGGAGTGGAGGAGTGGAAGGGGCGCACAGGGGGCAAATGGATGAACGCAGTACTGCCCAGGGAAGGACCCCACGAGCTAAGGGGCCAAGGGAGTCCCGGGCCTTGGAAGGACAGGAGGGAGTGAAGGGGTGATAATGATAACCCCTCAGCCTTACCTGTGGCAGGAGTGATATGAACTGATTTTAGGGGCCACAGGACACCTACGCCCAAAATCTCCCTCAGTACACTAGAAATCCTTTCGTTTTACAACTTTTAACTGAGAAAGGCTTCAAAAATAATTTTGTCAAAACTCTATTTCCTAGATGAGAAAACTGAGGCCCACAAATGGCAAGAGGTTTACCAAAACCTCACAACTAGGTTTGGAGCTGAGCAGAGACTAAACTCAGGCCTCCTAATTTCCAATCCGTTGCTCTTTTCATTGCCCAAAGCTGCCTCTATAAGAAATGACTAAGGCGTTTCCAGAATGGGAATTTCCAAATGCCATTCTGAGGAAATTCCCAAAGGTGCCTTCCACCCCTAGGGAGGAGGTCCTCAAAAACACAATGCCCTGCGAGGTCCTAAGGTTCCTATCAGCTAAGCCTGAATGCTCTGCAGGCCTCAGTGCTGAGTGAGACAGGTGGGGTGGGGGGCAGCACAGGAGAAGCAAGAGACTGGGAACCCCCACCCCTGAGAATGGATGCAATAGGCAGGGAGCCAAGGGGCTTCCCAGAACTGGCTCAGAAAAGGGTCAGAATCCCGAGCACCATAACAAGAATCCAGTAAGATTCCAAAATTTGTCACTTCCTTTGTAAGCCTGTCTGTGGAACTTTTTTTTAAAGTTTTATTTCTTATTTTAGAGAGAGGAAGGAAGAGAGAGAGAGACATCAATTTGTTGATGTTTATTTATGCGTTCATTGCTTGCTTCTTGTATGTGCCCTGATTAAGAATCAAACCCACAACCTAGTGGGGGCATATCAGGATGACACTCTAAACAACTGAGCTACCCACCCAGGGCTATCTGTGAAACTCTTTGAAAAAGGGTCTGTGTGCTGTCCTGCAGGGACGGCCAGAAGGGGAGAAGGAGGGGACCATGTCTCACTCCATGACCAGACTCAGAGACAGAGAAACCCCTGAAGACAGGGCTTAGGGGCCACGTCTCTGAAGCTTGCTGCACAGAGGGCAGAAGAGCTCAGCACAGGCCTGAGTCATCACCGTTTTCTATGTGTTTTCTTCCTAAGAAAAGAAATAATGACCAGAGTATCCAACGTGCTGCCTAATAGCTAATGGAAAATCATTGTCAGTTTCCCCCTCACCTGCCCTGATGTCTCTTCACTGAGCTGAGATGACACCTCCATTGGGTGGCGGGAGATATGGAGGGAGATATTTGCAGCCTGGACATTTGGGGAAAGGAAGGGAAGGAATTGTTTTCCCAGCATCTCCTCATGCCTGGAAGGGTTCTGGGCAGTTTCCTGATGGCCTCATCTAATCCTGAGGGGTGTCCTAGGAGCCAGGTGTTCTTGGCCCTATTTCCAGAAGGAAACCAAGGTGAAAAAGAGCTAATAACTTGTCCAAAGAGATATAGTCAGTGATGTGTTTGATTTCAACCCCACATTTGTCCCCTTCACCAGGCTTCTCCCAGGGACTGAGGACAGCGGGAGAGAGGGGGGCTGGTGTGTTCTGGGGATGCGTTCAGAGAAAAGGGGAACTTCTGACAAGCATGGAGAGGAAAACAAAAACAAAAATCAGACTCCAGGTGTCAGGAGGAAGGAGTAGGACCTGGAATCATTTGTCACCCAGCAATTCTGGAAGAACTGATGCATCCCCCCTGGGTCTCTCGCTCCCAGGCCTGCCCCACCTCCCAAGGCACCTTGTGGTGGGCTCCTCCAGTAACCGAGTGAGCACATCAGCAAACACACCAGATGTGGTCTCCAGCTACAGAAAACAAGCAGATGTACATGGCCAATGTCCCATGCGGTGAAGGTGAGAAGACGGGGGAGGGGCCGAGCTGCAACACTCCAGCCTGACTGTGGTTGGAGCGATGAGAATGATTGCTGTAGTTAGCATCTCTGACCTAGTGACATGCACATGAGCTGATGGGAGGGAAGGGAAGGTACAGAATAGAATAACATAGACAGAACAAGCCAGAGCTGGACCAAAAGGCAAGGTAAGCTGTGGCAGAGTGCTGGATAGGGATTCGAACCCTGCCTCACCTGGGCAAGTCCCCAGAGCCTGCTGGGAGGCCTCAGCTTGCACCGCCACACACACTGCTGCCTCCCACAGAACCTCCAGCTGCACTAACAGAGCACCTACCCAAGCAGGGTCCCTTAGGAACAAGGGTGAGACCACAGATCCCTGACCCAAGTGGGAAATATCTACACTTTTAAAGGAGGGGGAAAACTAAGGTTCATGGGGGAGGAAATGACCTTGCCTCAGGTTTTTCTCTTGGGGCTCAGACTAGAATTCCTTGAGGATGGAAGGATTTTCCCTGCTCTGGGCCTTTTGTTTTTTTAAACAAGCAGCCAAAAATACAAAGCTTCTCCCCACACTGTCCTAGCGGAATCTCCAAGTCTGAGCAAAGCTTTGGAATTCAATTGGAATGAGCTTTCACTTTCTCTGCCTGCTTTGGTTTCCTAATGTCACAGTGTGAGGCTGGGCAGGCAGCCGGCTTAGTTTAGGAAGAGTGAATAAAAGAGGAAAAAGGAAGACTGGGCCAGGAGAGCGGGGGAGGGGCTGCACTAGGCTGGAGGGAAGGTGTGTCTGGCTTTAGGGAGGACTATGCTAGGAAAAGGGGTGCAGGAGGTAAGGAGGTGGGTGAGAACCAGCTCTCTAAACTCAGGAAGCCCATCAGTGAGCCTACAGGGTCTATGGACCTCTTATATGCAAGACAACACATGTGTGTCTGTGTAGGTCTCCATGTTCATGGAAAGTGCTCACAGCTTTCATCAGATTCTTAAAGGGCTCCAATACTCAAAACAGGTTGAAAACAATCTCTCACTTTACAGATGAAGAAACTTAGTGGAGTGAATAAGAAATGAATGAGAAAAGCTTACAGAACTGGAGACAGAATGGGGGTCTCTTCCCTTCTGCAGCCACCGTAGAAGCGCCAGCAGTCAAAACGAAGTTCAGTTCCTTTGTGACTTCTGACCGGAGCAAGAGCCATAAAAGATGTTTCAATGCACCTTCCCATAGTCACAGAGAGATTATGTCTTCTCTTTCCAAAGAGCTGAGACAGAAGTACAATGTTCAATCCATGCACATCCGAAAGGACGATGAAGTTCAGGTTGTGCGAGGACATCACAAAGGGCAGCAAACTGGCAAAGGGGTCCAGGTTCACGGGAAGAAACGTGTCCTCTGTACCAAACGAGTGCAGCGGGAGAAAGCTAACGGCACAGCTGTTGGTGTGAGTCTCACCCCAGCAAGGTGCTGATCACCAGGCTGAGGCTGGCCAAAGACCACAGCACAGTCCTTGACTGTAAAGCCAAATCTCCCCAAACAGGAAAGTAAAGGGCAAATACAAGGAAGAAACCATGGAGAAGATGCAGGAATAAACTAATCGTATATGCGACTTCCATTAAAAACTGAAAATTAAAAAAAAGAAAAGAAATGAATGAGTGATGTAGATAGAACAAGCACACTGGCTGGACAGGAAGGGCAGAGACAGCTTTGTGCCATTTTTACCTCTTCTTAGAGCCTCCTAAGCATGTCCAGTCATTGCTTCCCTGGGTCCTCTCAACCACCGCCAGTGCGGTGGGTCGGATTATATGATAACTGCCATTCATTGAACACCAACCCTGTACCAGATGCTGCACTGGTTAACTTACACAGGCTCTTTGATTTCCTCATGGAATCAGGACATTAGAGCCAGAGAATGTTGCACAAGAGAAAGTAAGTAGAAGAAATGGAATTTGAATTAGGTTTTAATCCCTCCTCTGTCTGCCCGGACCCCCACAATCCACTGGAACCACCAAAAGGGAAGATGAATACTCCTGATGTATGTACCCATTGCCTACTACTGCTTAGCACCCCCTACCCTACCACCTACCCCATTCCCATTACCACTTATACACACACATACACACATGGCAGAAAGGCTCACAAGGATTAAAAGATAAGAATCAGACCCTGACCTGTGTGGCTCAGTTGGCTGGGCATCATCTTGCAAAGGGAAAGATCACTGGTTTGATTTCCAGTCAGGGCACATGCCTGGGTTGCAGGTCGGGTCCTTGGTTGGGGGTGTGTGACAGGCAAGTGATTCATGTTTCTCTCGCCCATTGATATTTCCCTCCCTCTCTTTCTCCGTCCCTCCCCTTCTCTTTAAAAATAAGTAAAATCGTTTTTAAAAAAACAAATAAATAATAAAGATAAGGATCACACTGGTCCATTTGTGAATTGGTTCCCTCACCTCTCTCCTCAGCTAGTGTCCCAACTCAGCATATCTGATATCCAGGAAAAATCTTTCCTTTCTTCCTCAAAGAGAGAAACTAAAATCAAAGAAAGGAAACAGGAATGGATCTCACATGGGAAAACTGAAACTTAGCAAGATTTTCAGGATTTCTCCAGAAACAATGCAGTGTGATATGAAGTCCATGAACCCAGACCTGGTTTCAATGTTGAGTTCTTTAAGCTATGGGGCCTTAAGCAAGTTACTTAACCTCTCTAAGCCTCAACTAACTCATTTGCTTAAAAATCAATTAAGGTCACCCCACTCAATTTACAGGTGCCTTTGCTATATAGGCCATGCTACTAAGACAGGGAGTAAAAGCAGCTCTACCTAATACACAGAAACAAACACAGGGAGGCTGCCAAATTGAGGAGGCAAAGAAATACGGCCCAAATGAAAGAACAGAACAAAACCCCAGAAAAAGAACTAAACAAAACAGAGATAGCCAACCTATCAGATGCAGAGTTCAAAACACTGGTGGTAAGGATGCTCAGAGAACTCACAGAGTATGGCAAAATAAATAAATAAATGAAGGAAGAAATAAAAGTTACACAAAGTGAAATAAAGAAAAATATACAGGGAACCAATACTGAGGGGAATGAAGCGGGATTCAAATCAACAATTTGGAACAAAAGAAAGAAATAAACATTCAGCAGAACGGAAAGAACAAACAAGAATGCAAAAAAAAAAAAATGAGGAGAGGCTTAGGAACTTCTGAGACAACTTTAAACATACCAACATCCAAAGCATAGGGGTGTCAGACAGAGAGGAAGAGCAAGAAACTAAAAAGTAATTTGAAAAAATAATGAAAGAAAACTTCCCTAATTTGGTGAAGGAAATAGACATACAAGTCCAGGATGCACAGAGAGTCCCAAACAAGCTAGACCCAAAGAGGACCACACCAAGACACATCATAATTAAAATGCCAAAGGTTCAAGATAAGAGAGAATCTTAAAAGCGCAAGAGAAAAGCAGGGAGTTACCTACAAAGTGGTCCCTATAAGACTATCAGCCGATTTCTCAAAAGGAACTTTACAGGCAAGAAGGGACTGGCAAGAAGTATTCAAAGTGATGAAAAGTAAGGACCTACAACCTAGATTACTCTATCCAGGAAAGCTATCATTTAGAATGGAAGGGCAGATAAAGTGCTTCCCAGACATAGTAAAGCTAAAGGAGTTCATCATCACCAAACCTTTATTATATGAAATGTTAAAGGGACTTATTTAAGAAAAAGAAGATCAAAACTATGAAGATTAAAATGACAACAAACTCACAACTATCAACAACTAAATCTAAAAAACAGAAGAAAAACAAACTCAGCAAACCACCAGAACAGGAACAGAATCGTAGGTAGGGAGATCATTTGGAGAGTTATCAGCTGGGAGGGGGAAGAGGGAGAATGAGGGAAATGGTGCAGGGATTAAGAAGCATAATTGGTAGGTACAAAATAGACAGAATAGTATAGGAATAGTACAGCAAATGGAGAAGCTAAAGAACTTACATGCACAACCCATGGATATGAACTAAGAGGAGGGATTGCTGGAGAGAAGTGGGGAACTGGGTGGAGGGGGCAAAGAGGGAAAAAGTGGGACAGCTGTAACAGCATAATCAATAAAATATACTTAAAAATCAATAAAAGTCACTTAAAAACAAATTAGAGGTCACTAATCCCTATTAAGTGGGGTCTTGTCTACATTGCTGAAAAGCCTAAAGTATAGACTATCCTTAAAGGGACTGCCATTTTCTTACTCTCAATAATAACATGATAATAATAGCTAATATTATTAAGTAGTTAACATGCATCAGGCATTGAGCTAAGAGCTTACAAGCATGAGCATAGTTATTGGCACTGAGCTGTCTCAACAGCTGTGAAGATGTCATTATTATTATCCCTGATTTATAGACGAGGAAACTGAGGCCAGAGAGATTAAGTAACTTGCCCGAGGCCACTTGGCTAGTAAAAGGGAGAAACACCAAAGCCCCTGCTCTTACCCAGCAGGCCACGAAGCCTCCCAGAACATTTGTTTGGTTACTAAGGGGACTATGTGAAGGGAACAATTAAGACAGGCAGAAGATTGTTCTGTGGATGCAATTTCTTTATTTAAATGAAATGGCTATGTCTTCCAACATTGTGTTTCTACTGTTAACTGGTTAATGAGGAATGAATGAGAGGATTCTTGCAACAAGCTTAGAATAGCACCTGGCACCTACAGAGGACATAGTAACTATTAAATGCCTGGCTGAGTTTATGCCTGGTCACTGGAAACACCTGATGGGACCTTGAGGACCTTTAATGACCTGTTCTGAGGCTGTTTCCAGTTCCACAAAAAATGTGAATCACCACCCTGCCTCAAGGTCATTGTGAGGAAGAAAGAACACAAGGTCTTCCCTTTCTGGGTGATTCAGTCACCCTTGGCCACCACTACCTATATGACTGTAGCTAGCAAGAACATGTTCTTAGTATAAGATTATATTTTTTAAGTTACTTTATTTTTTTTATTTGTTTGCTTTTGTCACTGTCAAGAGACACTTTTCACTTAGATAATTCAGTCAACTTCAGCCCAGCCCAGGTCAAACTGTCACTAATTCTGAATTATCCAAACAGGAACTGATGAAGATTTACTTATCCAGTTCTTTGTAAGGGGTAAGAACCTGGCTCTAATTAAGACCACCACATGGGTCGAGTGCTAGGATGCCCCCAGCCATGACCCCTTTAATGGTGAGCAGTACTTGGTGGACAGTGCTGAAGTGGGAGCTAGGACACCCAGGTTCTGATCCTGACATGCATTTGCTGTGTGTTCTCAGTCACTTCCACTCTCTGGGCCTCAGTTTCCTCCTCTGCAACTAATGAACATGGAAAAAATGATCCCTAAGTCCCTTTGCAGCTTTCTGTGTCTTAGAAATGGGATGGGATCCCAGCATTTACTCATCCTCATCTCTAAAATGGGAAAATGGAAAAAATAAAATAAAATAGGGAAATGGGCATAATAATAGTAAATGAGTTGACATATGCAAAGCCCTTAGAATAGTGGTTGGCACAGAGTAAGCCTTCAGTAAACGGCTAATAATCAGTGTCTCTCCCCACCCCACTTCCTTCTCAACAAGCCTGTAAGCTCAAAGACATTAAGCAATTTTCTCAAGGATCACTCAACAAGTAAATGGGGGTGACCCCGCAGCCGCCACCCACTTCAACTGATATCCAGTGGAAAGGTCGCCAGCGTCCAGTTCAGACCCACTGCCCCAGTCACCTCCCTTGGGGACCATGTGTCCGAGGGCCCTTCCCTTCTCAATAAGACACCTCATAAATGACATCCTTCCTGGGTGAGAGAGAGAAGAGCAGAACTGTAATGCATCAGAAAGAACTCGGAAAGCAACCAAATAAACACCCAGTTGTTTCTACCCCCGTCCTAACTGGCCCTCCTCCTGCCCTTAGGGAAGCAGCTTCCTGACGGCTGGGGAGGAACCCTGCCCTGGAGGAAGCAGCTGAGGATGCAGCAGAGGGACAGGTTTTCTATCACCAGCACTTGTGCTAGCTCTTCTTGAGGGCAAAGTGGGGGGGGGGGGGGGGGACTGATGAGCTCACTCTGGATCTGAGGGTGGAGAGGAAGAGAGGGAGAGGGAGAGGGACAGGGACAGGGACAGGAAGAGGGAGAGGGAGAGAGCTTCAAATTTCCGGAGGCTATTTCAGTTTTCTTTTCCGTTTAATGAAATTTCACTTATGATATCAGCCAATGTGTGGCTAGTATTTTGGAAACTCCCTCTGGGGGGCGCCCCCTCTACTGGCCTGACTCCTTATAAAGGGCCTGCCTGAGCTGCAGAGCGTCCCCGCAGAGAGTCCTAAGGCAGCACGCGCTCTCCCACAGCCGCTGCCCTCAGCTACCATGAAGGTCTCCGCAGCTGCCCTGGCCGTCCTCCTCGCCGCTGCCGCCTCGTACGCTCCTGCGTCTGCCTCCCCGTGTAAGTCCCAGTCCTGACCACCTGACTCAGACCCTTGGGCTAGCCCAGACCTGGCCCTCTTTTCGCCTATGGCATTTATACTGTCTGGACCCTATGAGTTACATTCTTACTGCTTTTCCCAGGTGTCTCTAAGCCGCTTCATGGCCGGGACCCTCTGATGCACTTTTCTGTCTTCAGGGTCTACAGCCCAAGCTTGCAGGTGCTCACTGAGTATGACTGATGCCGGGGGTATTGGTAGGCAGGGGCAGCCCAAGCCGACCTCAGAACACGACTGACTCATGCCTAACACCAGCAGGGTTTCTAAGAAACTTATAAGCACTTGACTAAAACACTCCTGGGACAGTCATATTTTCCCACATTTCATAGACAGAAAAAGATGGGGCTTGGGAAAGGATGATGAAAGCTAATTAGATATTGTATCTACTATGGGTCAAGTATTATGCTGACTGCTTTACATATGTCATCTTATTTAATACAACTACTCTTTGAGTAGCTGTCCTTGACTTACAGATGGGGCCCAGAGAGGTTAAGTAACCCACCAACATCACACAGCTAGGAAGTGGAGAATCTGGGGTTCAAACCCAGTTCTGTTTGGCTCTTAAACACTTCTACTCTGCTGGGAAATGGCAACTGACATCTCCCAGGGTCATCCTGAATTAATTGACCAACAAAAATTCTCCTTCTCTGTGAGAGCACCTTTTACTATGTCTCAGCCAAGGCTCCTAGGATCCAATACGCATCTTCACTCTGAGTTTTGGAAACTCCTCCCAACCCACTGTAGGTCTCAAAGAAACCAAGTTCAGAGGCATGGGTGTAGAGAAAAGGACACAAGCTAGGCTCAAGGGTTAGATGAGGGATTGGGGAAATCCCCTTAGTTCTCTGTTGCAATTCCCCGTCACTGTGTGTCCATGGCAAAGTGACTTTACCTCTCTGAGCCTCAGTTTCAGCCCAAGGATAATGGTCTATCTAAGATAAATCATAAAATACCCAGCACAATACCCAGCGTGCACCGGCAATGAATACAAGGGTCTCCTTCCTTCCTTCTCCCAGATGCCTCGGACACCACGCCCTGCTGCTTTGCCTACATCGCTCGCCCACTGCCCCGTGCCCACCTCCAGGAGTATTTCTACACCAGCAGCAAGTGTTCCATGCCAGCAGTCGTGTGAGTCTCAGACCCAGGGAACCCTCCCACGGGTGAGGAAGGGACCTCTTCTGTTGCAGAGCCTGCCCCCTGAGAGGCTGCCCCCTCCACTCCCACCCATCCTCTACCTGCTCAAATAGCCATGGCTTCTCTCTCTCTAGCTTCAGATCCCCCAGCTATCAGGAAAAGGATTAGGAAAAGTGTTCTCAGAGGATCCTCCCCCTTCTGATGGACTAGATTAAGTCTCTGACCTTTACAGATGTGACCCTTGACTTGAACATCATCTGCAAAGACCCTGCACAAAGATCAACTCGGTCATCACTTTCCAGTTAAGAACTCCACAGACCCCCATATCTTACAACCAACCAAACAAATCCACCTACAACCTCAAAGGAACTAGGGAGGAGAGGTCAGAAGTCAGGGTCCTAGTTGCAGTAACTTGTGTAAAAAAAAAAAAATTATTGATTGGTGAAGATATAATAAAATGAGGTTCTCCTTTAAATACGCAACTTAATATATGTGAAAAAATATAATAACCCCTACTACCTAGGAAGTGCCTGCTGTGTGTCAAATGTCTCTAAATGTCATCATAATAGCCCTGACAGGTATGCATAATTCTCTCCATGTTTCAGATAATGAAACTGAGACCCAGAGAGGGGCGAGTTGCCCAAGGTTGCACAGTAAGTGAGGAAATAGAGCCTGTCTCTGGACCCTCCTCTTTCGACTATAGCAAGGTCATTAGTGATAGTTGCTTAAGAAATTTAAGATGATAAAGACTGGAAGAATGAAAACAGAGCAATTGTGAGGTTTCCTATATAATAGTGAAGTTTTTTTAAATCTATTGTTGATTGGATATCCCTACCAACACATAGATTCTTTTCTTTTTTAAGATTTTATTTATTTATTTTTGGAGAGAGGAGAAGGGAGGAAGAAAGAGAGGGAGAGAAACATCGGTTGGTTGCCTCTTGCACGCCCCCACTGGGGACCTGGCCTGTAACCCAGGCATGTGCCCTGACCCAGAATCGAACCAGCGACCTTCCAGTTCACAGGCCAGCACTCAATCCACTGAACCTCACCAGCCAGGGTGGTGCAGTTTTTTCATATGAAAATTCCTGTGACACTGGCAAAGTTATAGGTATTCAAAGTTGGCCTTTGTTTTAAAGAGTCCTTCAAAGTATAGTGGTAATATTTAGCACTCCTAGTTTCATTTCTGAAAACAAATCTTTTTCCAAAGAAAAAACATCCTTTGAGCACCTGTTTTGTACAGGTAGAGACGAGTAAACCACCAGCCCTGCCCTTACGGGTCTCACAGTCTGATTCAAGGATGAGACAGAGGCAGCAATGACAAGGGCGCCCTGCATAAGAACGTGACAAAAGGCTTCAGGGGTTAGCAGCAGGGATTTAAGGGGAGTTGGTTGCAAAAGGGGCCGTTTGAGTTGGGAATAGAAAAGCCTGAGGAACTGCGTGCGTCAGGCAGGTGACTGTCACCAGGGCTCTCCTTTGGTTTACGTTGAGTGGGCTTTGAGTGTCAGCACAATGAAGCTAAAGCATTAGTGCTGCCAAGTGTGGGATGAGTGGGGACAGGGAAAGCCTAGAAAATAGGGTCCAGTGAAGAGGCTGTTGTCATCATCCACAGAGTGGTACTGAAGGCTGAACAGTACCCAAAAGGAAAGGAAGGAGAGACCAGGTGAGAAATCTTCAGAGGTGGAGTCAGCACGCCCTGTCCAGCGATGTGAAGTCAGGAGCAAGGAAGAGAGGGGTTGAAGGTGATGCTGAGGCTTTGACCCAGATAGCTGGAGAAGCAAGGAGCCCCCTGAAGAAGTGTCATTTAAAGAGGAAAGAGCTACTTTGGCCAGTGTGGCTTGGTTGGTTGGAGCGTCATCTGGTAACTGAAAGGTTGTGGGTTTGATTCCCAGTCAGGGCACGTACAGTTCCCTTCCAGGTGCATATGGGGGTCAACCAATCGATGTTTCCCTTTTACATCAATGTTTCTTTCTCTCCCTTTCTCTCTCCTTTCCTCTCTCTCTAGAAGCGATGAGAGCAAGAGAGAGAGAGAGAGAGAGAGAGAGTATCCTTCAGTGAGAATTTTAAAAAAAGAGGAAAGAGCCAAGGTACCAGCCTGACAACCCTGTGGAAGTGTCCAGCAGAGTGTGCGACTGCGGCTGGCAGCTAAGGAAAGGGTGTTGGGGCTAGAGATATGACATTCTTTTATAGGAGCAAGGGCTCCCCCAATATAAGAGTGGCAATGAACAGCGTCTTAGCCGGCCCCAGAGCTAGTCTGCCTTTTTTAGAATCCCAGCTCCGCCAACTGGTAGCTGCATGAGTTTGAGCCCATCACTTAACCTCTCTGAGACTCAGTATCTCTGACCCTCAATCTGTAAACTGGAGTAACACAGAATTATTATCCCCACTGGGACAAAGTAAGACTAATAAAAATGGAAGATAAAATTAAAGTACTTCCTTCTCTTCCCCTAAACGTATTATACGTATAGAAGTGACAAGTGAAACTTGATGAGTGAATGTAATCCATGCACTAACTCGTTCAATAAACATCCATTAAGCACCCACTGTGCGTTCAATAAACATCCATTAAGCACCCACTGTGTGTTAGACCCAGGGCGAGAGACTTGGGGAAGCACATGGAAAAGAAAAGGGCAGCAACTTAAGTAATTCTGAAGGAACAGGTGAAGGTGGAGGCTCCCACGAGGTGGAGCAGGAAAAGAGGTAGGAGGGAAGTCAGGCAAGCAGAGGGTGCCCAGCGCAGGGAGAGAGGGCTGGGCGGGGAGGGTCTACTCTCCAGGATCACACTGTACAGCCTGAGCAGCCCTGACCCCAGATGCTGGTTTCCCACCCTTCTGGCTTCCTGGCCACAGGCCAAAGGGGCCGAGGAGAGGATAGTGAGTCAGCAGGATTTCCTGTATGACACTTGGCTTAGCAAGGGCAAGGTCTGGGTCTGAAGCGCTCTCACCACCCAAAGTGAGAAAACAAACACTTAGGAGGCACAAGAGCCCAGAATGCCCCTCCTGCGCCCTTTCTCTTCACTGCACGCCTGGGTGGGAGAAAGAAAGATGATTGCATGGCTCTGGGTGAGGCTCAGAAAGGGGAAGCAATTCCCTGAGAGCAAACACTACCCACAATAGGGCACAGAAAGGGACCCAAACGTCCTCATTCGCACCAGACAACCTAAGCCTTCGCTTTGCTTGAAAATATCCTGAAGGAGAAGCCAAAACAGGAAAGGCCCACGAGGACAGGGCTAGCCCCAGAGTAGCATGTTAACTGGAAGCACTGTTCCCTACGCCCCCCAGCGCTGACCAGCTCCACCCTGGGCTCCCCAGGACCCCACATCCCCTGCGCTCTCCAGGCTGCCTGTGTTCGTGTGTGAGTTACAATGCACACAAACCTGCTCCTGACCTGGAGCCCTCTGAATCAACAGAAGCGGAAATGTCCTTTCCTTAAAAGCCACAGATACAATCTTATGGAGCTCCAAACATGACCCGTCCTGTACCACCATCTCTCCCCTTTACGCCTCAATCTGTCTCATTCCCGAAACTGGCAGTCTGAGCCCTGAGCAGGTCTCACTCTCCTCTCCTCTCCTCTCCCCTCCCACAGCTTAATCACCCGAAAGAACCGCCAGGTGTGTGCCGACCCAGCGAAGAAATGGGTGCGGGAGTACATCAACTCTCTGGAGATGAACTAGGATGGAGGGCGCTTGCAGCTGAACTTGTGCGAACTTCCTTATTCTTCTTGCTCCCGTCCTGCCCAGCTTAGGAGGCTTCTCCCCAGTTCCCTACTCCCACCCCTCCTTGGAGGGCCCAGATTCCACCACACAGCAACAGTTGTAAAAGCCCCCCAGCACCTAAAGCCTCCAGGAGCTCCTGGGGCTCTGCGTGTGCACAGTGAATCTCTAGGCTTTGAGCTTCAGGTCCCTCGGCTCAGGCACGGCCCTGCAATCAGGAAGGAAGTCAGCGTGCCCCCTGGAGGTGAAGAAGGGGGAAAAACCGAGCTTCTGCGAACATGTCCCATGGCCAGAGCTCCAATCTCAGCCCCTCACTGGCCAAGTGAAAAATAAGCTTTCCATTAAAATTCTCAAGGCAATTACAAAGCTGGCTCCTGGTTTGATTTCCTCCGCGGGGTCACGCCTTTCTCATGAGCGTTCCGCACTCAGGGGCCCAGGGCTGGCACACATCTGGTGTCCACCCTAGATTTGGGGGCCATGGCCCTCTGAGAAGGGGCATAGGCAGGACAGAGCAGGTAAAGGAAGGAGCGGCGTATCCACTCTGGGGGGAACAACAGTCACTACATCTCCACCCCCAAGTCCCCAAGAATTTATTTCACTCCCTGCCACAGCACCTTCATTTCCTCAAACTGTGGTTGGTCCTTCCACCCACTCTGTTCCCCTACCATCCTATTCCACCTGATACCGTATCCCCCATGGGGATACGCTATACTCTTGCTCCTGGAATAGGTTTTAATGGCAATCCCAAAACACCTCAGCTTTTTCAGATAAAGAGAATAAATAAAGAGGTGGGAGTACTCCAACTTTCCCATTTATGTATCCCTTCATGTGAGTATGTGTTGACAATGTACACATATATCGTCACAGTTACAGAGAGCATAACTGAGCGCTCACTCTGTGCCAGGCATTCCCAGCCGCTTACACTCACCACCCTTCATCCGCACAGCCCTTTGGGGTAGGTAGTATTATTAACCACATTTACAGTTGGGAAAACCATTGGCAAAAGAAGGAAATAATTTGCCTAAAGCCCCAAATTTAAAAAAAAGAATGGGGGGAGGCAGGGATAGGATGGAAGACATTTAATCCCATCAGGTCTAATGCCAAAGCCCGTGCTTTTTTTCTAATCTTTAATTTGCAAAATTCCAAACCTACAGAAATGTTCACAAATTGCACCCATACATCCTCCATCTAGATTCAGATGTTAACATTTTACCATATTTACCTTCTCTATATGCATATATACATGTGTGTGTGTTTATATATATGGTTGGTATGATACATTTTTTTCTGAATCTAAGAATAAGTTGCAATGTGATTTTACTTCACCCCTAAACTTTTAAATTTTATTTATTTATTTTTAGAGAGAGGAAAAGGGAGGGATAAAGAGAAGGAGAGAAATAGTGATGTGAGAGAGAAACATTGAATGGTTGCCTCTAGTACATGCCACAACCAGGGAGCAAACCCCCAGCCCAGGCAGCGTTTTGCTTTGTGGAATGATGTCCAACCAACTGAGCCACAAAGATCAGGGTCACCTCTAGAAGTTTAAGTACATATTTCACACTCAGAACACTTACCATTGACACAATGCTATTTTCTAATATACAGGCAATGATCAAATCCCCACAACTGTCCCTCGTGTCTTTTATAGCTATTTTTTAAACCCAGGATATGATTATGTACACATATTGAATTCAGCTGTCGTGTCTTTTAGTGTCCTTTAACAGACTTCGTCTTTAAGTACATTGATATTTTTTAGGCATTCAGATCTGATTTTTGCAGAACATTTCGTTTGAATTTGCCCGCTTGTTTCCTCACAATTAAATTCAAACTAAACATTTTTGGCAGGCGTGCCAGCTGAGCGATGCTTTCTCAGCGCAGCACACGGGGACATGTGGTGTCAGTTTTCTTGTGATGTTAAGTCTGATGGTTTGTTGGCCCATCTTTTCTCGCTACAGTGAGCTGCCTGCTGTGTGCCAGGCACTGGGCACTGGGGGCTGGGTGTTGGGAGCAGAATGAAGAGGTGAATGAGCTACCAGCCACAATCTTTTACTTTTAGGTAGTTCACAGTCCAGTGAGGAAGATGGAGGGATCTATGAACAGGTTAAACCTATGATAAACAGTTAACAGGAAGTGCTGCCCTGACCAGTTGATTGGGCACAAAGCAAAAGGTTGCCAGTTTGATTCCTGGTGAGGACACATGCCTGGGTTGCAGGTTCTGTCCCCAGTCCGGCTGCATACAAGAGGCAACCGATTGATATTTCTCTTTCACATCGATGTTTCTCTCCCTCACTTCCTCCCTCCCTTCACCTCTCTTTAAAAATAAATAAATAAAAATGTTTTAAAAAAATCAATAAAATAGCCCTGGCTGGTGTGGCTAAGTGGATTGAGCACCAGCCTGTGGACCACAAGGTTGCTGGTTCAATTTCCAGTCAGGGCACATGCCTGGGTTGCAGGCCAGGTCCCCAGGTGGGAGCTTGCAAGAGGCAACCGATCCATGTCTCTTTCACTCTCACACATCGTTTCTCTCCCTCTCTTTCTCCATCCCCCTCTCTCTAAAAATAAACGAATAAGGTATTTTAAAAAATAAAATAAAATGGGGAGAACCATACAAAAGGTTGTGGTCATAATGTGGAGCAGGGAATTTAACCCTTGTATGGGGTGAGGCAGGGTGCCTGGGGGAGAAAAAATACTTAAAAGATAACATTTAAGTAGAGTTTGAAAAATGTGGAAACTGTTTCACAGGTGGAAAAGAAAATGAAAGCCCCGACCAGTAGAGGGAACAGCATATGCAAAAGTAGGAGGTATGAATGGCCCTACCAGAGTTAGCTTAGTCTTTTGCTGCCAAGGAGGGAGGTGTGTGTATAAGAGGGGCTTTCCCATCCCTGCCATTTTACTGATGACTAACCCTAAGAAGAACCCGTTCCTAACCTGAGCTTACATGAGCTTGACACTTCACCAAACGCTTTGACTTTCTTTTTGAACGTATATTTCACCATAGCCTGCTAGTTAGCTAGACAGTCATGACTTTCCCACTTTTCAGATGAGGAAACCGAAGTTCCCAGAGGTAAAATGACTAGGTCAACCCCCAAGCCAGTAGTTGCCGGGGCTGGGGCCCAAGAATGGAACTGGGGTGTTCTATTTCCCTAGGAGACCTGGCTGCTCAGCACCTGTAAGCTTCTCTCTCCGGAAGCCCAGACACCTCACTAGTGCCTCTTGTGCGGCACAAGATAGGTCTCCCTGAGCTGTGTTCCCATGTCCCCAAAGGCCCTGTATTCTACCACCACCGTCCTGCCCAAGTTCCCTCTGGCCTCATCAGGACAATAAAAGGATGGCTTACAGAAAATCAGTTGGTATCTTTGACATCCCCAGGTCAATGCTCAAGTACCCATGGCTGGAATATCCAGACAGGACCAAAGGTGAGGCAGGGATGAAGACGAACAGAATCAGAGACAAGGACCTGAAAAGGAAAGCTCCCTGGCTCCCCTCCCAGGCAGGGGTCTGGGTGAGTTCAGCAAATCCATGGGAGGGGTCAGGGCAGGCTCCTGGACACATTGATGGCTCCCCACAGCCCTCAAGTTAAGTCTCCGGTGTCCTCTAAGGTGGGACATGTTGTGTTTCCCCCGCTTCTGCTCCCACACCTGCACCCTGGCTCTCTACCTAACACACACCTCTAAGTCTTTGCATAAGCTGTTCCCCATGCCTAGCACTCCTCCCCTTATACTTGGACTGCAGACTCAGCTTGTGTATAATCTCTGGGAAACCGTCCCTGATTCTCCCAGCCAGGTTAAGGGTCCCTCATCTGTACCACCTGTGCCTTCATCGGACTTCACATTCGTTTCCCTTTGTTAGTCACTGATAAACAGTTCTGTCTCACCGGCGAGTCCAGCGGTTCTCAAAGTGTGGTCCCGGGACCAGGAGCATCAGCATCTTGTTAGAAATGCATATTCTCAGACCCAACACCTGATCTACTGTATCAATACTCTAAGGATGAGCCCCAGAAATCTCTGGACAAGCTCTCCAGGTGGTTCTAATGCACACTCAAGTTGGAGAACCACTGACCGAGACCAGCGGTTTTCACCACGAGCTGCACATTAGAATCCTCTGGGGAGCTTTGTAAACCACCTAGGCCCGTTCCTCAGAGAATCTGTTCTGATCCAGTTTAGTCGTATGTAGGGCCAAGGCATGTTAAAAGTTCCCTCAAAAAATTCTAATACGCAGCCAAGGTTGAGAGCCACTCTGCCAGACCAAGGTTTCTCAAACTTCAAAGTACATAGAAATCTTGTTAAAATGGGAAGATCCTGATTTGGGAGGCCTGGGGTGGCGCCTGAGAGTCTGCATTTCTGAGGGACTCCTGGGCTCTGGCAATCCTGCTGTTCCACACACCACACTATGAGCAGCAAGGTACCCGCACACTGTGAGCCCGCTAAGGACAGGAACAACGCCTTGTTTGCCTCCCTGGGCCCGGCGCTGGTCTTCACTAAATGCTGAATGAATAAATGCCTGAATGAATGGGTCTTCAAACCACCTTCTTAACTGCTGTCTCATGTGTACCACAGAATTCAAAAAAGCCTTGGCACCTGTTTACCTGCCCTTGTCCTGCTTCCAGGTAAGACCCCTAACTTCTGCCACCCTGGGAGCTTTGTTGAAGTAGGAGGGACAGCAGACTGTCCCTTCCCGTGAAGGCCTGTTCACAGAACCCCAGCACTCACCCCTGGGGCTGTCACTGATTCTGGGACAAGTCCCTCTCCCTCCCTGAGCCTCAGAGGCCTCCTGTGTCACAGGCCAACCCTTGCCTGGCACCCTTCGTAGAGATAGTACCTGTAAGGCCTAGGCTATGCAGGCAGTGCTGAAGGATGAGTTGTTTTCATTAATTAACACAGGGATCCTCAGAAACTACAGGGTGCCTAATTAAATTTGAATTTCAGATAAACAATGAGTAATTTTTAGTATATATATGTCCCAAATATTGCATTCATTACCTGCAATTCAGTTTTAACTGAACGTCCTGTATTTTATTCGTGCGGTGGTTACTAAATCTGTGACCGCTCTGCCGCTCCCACACACCTCTGCCCCAGACACCAAAGGAGGAGTTTCCCCTGAGTCCAGAGTGCTGGAGGCGGCACCCAAGCAAGCCGAACTCGGTCCCTTACTGCTACTTCGAGAGCCCCGAGATCTACACGCACTGGCACACCCTGTACGACCAGCGACGGGAACGGGAGGCCCAGAAGATGTTGCAGAAAACGAGAAGTCACCCTAGGTGTGCTTTACCCCTCCCTATTCCCCACACCCTCCACACCTAGGATAGAGAAGGAAGGGGTGTGGTGGGACTGGGAGGGGAGCCGGTCAGCCTACAGATCCCAGGCAGGACCCTGGGGAGATGGAGGCTCACCTGTCTTCCTTCCTCTGGTCCCGTCCCTGAGCTGGGCTGAGCACCGGGAGCAGAGGGGAGCTGGTGCTGGAGGGAGGGAACAAGGAGACCAAGGCTGCCTGTGCAGTTTCTCACACAGGTACCTCAAAGAGGGCGCTGCCATCCAAAAAGCCCGTCTCCCCATGATCAAGCTGACTGTAAAACCTCAGAAGGGATCCAAGCCTTTACTCCTTCCTGGGGACTCCCTGAAGTGGCAAAGAGTAAAGGTCAGGGACCTTGGTGGGAGGGAGGCCAGGCAGACTCCCTTCCTGCGGGTGCCCTTACCTTGGGCTCACAATTTCCTTCAGTCCTCAGTCCCTGCCTGCCAGATGCAGGGAGGAGAGGAAAAGGGATTGGATTGGATGAGCTCCTTTCAGTTTGAAGTTCTACAATTCTATTGATCCCTTCCTTCCTTTCCACTGGCTCCCCTGGATGGGCAGGAACTCACAAAAAGCCTGAAATCTCCCAGAGAGGACGAGCAGTTCTGTGCGGCACAGGTGAGAAGCGGCAAGGGTGGAGCAGCGTGGTTGCAGGTAGGAGCTGGCCGAGCTGGAGAGTAGAAAGATGCTTGAGGTGGGGGGTTTGGGGGCCTGGTGGTGTTCCAAGAACAAAATCCAACGGTGTGCAGAGAATGGTAACCCCTGGGGTGGTATCCAAGGTCTCTTACCTTTCCTCTACGCCTGTTCCTGCAGGCTCTGGGGTGCCTGGGCGTCCCTGACAAGTCTGTCATTGAGGCGCTGTTCCAGGCGGTGAGTCTGGGGCTGTACCGAGTTCAGGAGAGGAGGGAGCAGGGCACGAGGGGTACAGAACACAGGCACACGGGCACAGACGAGTCTCTCAAGGGTGCAAGGGCAGCGGGTCAGCTCCAGGGAGGAAAGCTGCCAGTGTGCAGCACACACCATCGCACGCCCTTGGCTTCTTTAAAGGGCAGCTTGAGCTACAATGACGGGGAAGGCAGAATCTGAAGACCCCTTTTGTCTAAGAAAAGACAACTGAAAAGTTAGGAGACAGCTGAGACTTGAGTCCATTCTCAACCTTAATTGAATCACTGCCTCATGTTTACAATGGAGAGCATGCATCCTTCTCCATAATCTCACTTAAATCTTACTTGCTAGGAATGGGTAGTGGTATCTGCATTTTCCTAATGAGGAAATGGAGGCTCTGAGAGGCCAAGAGACTCGCCCAAGGCCACGTGGCTACAAGATCCCAGACAATGTATTTGATCAAAAGTCTGACTCCCAAGTTGTGTTCCTTCCCTCGCACCGTCCTGTACTCTGTATTCAAGCGTAGACAAGTCACCCGCTAGGTCTCAGTTTCCTTATTTATAAAATGAAGTTAAGCTGAGATTCTTAAAGCTCTGACATGCCGTCACCTTACAGTATGTTTCCACCACCTGTCTCTTAAATCAGGCCCAAACCAGTCCAGACGAAGCGGTGTGTGAGGCCTACAGAACCCTAGCCATCCTGGGTGAGTGTACCCTCTCCCTGGGTTGGGACCTGGGGAAGGCGAGACAGGAGGCAGCACAGCCACTGTTCCCTCTGGGTCAGGACAGAGGGGAGGGGGTGTATACCCACTCCAACCTGGCATTTGGCAGAGTCTGGGAATTCTCCTAGGTACTGTTGAGCAGACAGAGCAAGGTGAGGTGAAGAGGGGGACTGGAATCGAGGTCATGCTCAGCCAGCTGCTCTGGTGTCCTGGGAGGATGGGCAACACCTGGGGACCTAGCACTTGGAACTCGTCTTGAGGGCGCAGTGGAGTCAAACGGCTCCTGGCAGAGGGGAGCAGCCCCCGAGGTTCTGCCCTGACCCGAGGACCCTCCCTGTCTAGGTTGCCTGAATAAGGACGTGGTTCAGGCTCTCATCAAGCAGTTGAAGGGGCAAAATGAGGAGCAAAGGATGGATACCCTGAGGGGACTGCGAGTAGCTCTGAACTCCTGGGCTGCTGTCCCCAAAGACAAGGTGATTGGAGGGAGATTAGTCATTGGGGCCAGGTAGGACAAAGTAATTAATGGTGTGGACTTGGGGTTAGGTCAGGGGGAAGGTAACCTAGCTCCCCATTTCGATGGGAAAGGCACTGCCCTGTGGAGCTTCCGACTGGAAGCACTGGCGTAGCCACGGAGCAGTCAAACAACCTCAGAACACCCAGCCTTCAGGGCCACAGTTTGTCCATCTTGAAAACAGAGACAGCGATTACCTAGCAGTGCTGTTGAGAAGATGAAGTGCGATACTGTATGTAAAGTACCTAGTTCAATGCCTGTGCTCTTTAAATGGCACCCATCACTATTATCAGCCCTCAAATAACCTGTTAAAGGAAAACCTCTGTCAAGAGGGCACAGTGACCTAGAATCTGCTGACACTACTCAAGATTTTTCCCTTTTCGAGTCCTCTTACTTTAACCCCATCACTGCTCCAAGTGAAACAGAATTCACCATTCATCCATTTACTCAACGAATGTATTAAACAGCTATCATGTGCCAGGCACTCTCCTGGGCCCTTGCGATACATCAATGAACTTAACAGACAAAGATCCCTGCTTTTGTTGAGCCTACATTTGGCGGGGGCAGGGGGATACTTAAAAACCAATCAACTTAATTACGTAGTACGTTAGAGGTAACAAGTGCAATAGAAAACTATGTTCATGGGTGAGGGTGGTCAGGAATGCCAAGTGGCGGTGGGACGGGTTATGATTTTACACACGGAAGAGAGGGAAGACCTCATTTAGAAGGTGTCATTTGAGCAAAGACATGACAGTGAGGTTAGCCTCGCAGATATATGAGAGAAGGCATTCTGGTGGAAGAACCAGTCAACGCAAATGCCCTAAGTCAGGAGCATGCTTGGCACCATCAAGGAACAGAAGGAGGCCAGTGTGGCTGCAGCGGAGTGGGAACCGAGAAAGCAGTAGCAAGCAAAGCTAGGTTGAGACTGGATCATATGTGGCCTTCTGCACAACTTGAAGTACTTGGGCTTTTACTGAGTGGAATAGGGACCCATTTGAGCAAGGCAGTGAGTGACATGATCTAACATTTCAAAAGGTTAGCTCTGCTGTGTTGACAAAAGATGGGAGCAGGGAGGCAAGAGTGGAAGCAGAAAGACCAAACTGGGGGCTACCGAGGCAATCCTGGTGAGATATAGTGGACACATTTTAAAAGAAAAGCCAACAGGTCGAGTGTGAGCTCTAGAAGACAGTATGGAGGCCAGGATGAAGCCAAGGTCTCGCCTAGCAAATGAAGGAGGGAGGCACCGTCAATTAGGACGGAGAGAGCTGCAGGCGGAACAGGTGTGGAGGTAATACCTAAAGTCCAGTTTTGGGCAAGGTATGTTTGAGGTGTTTATTGGATATACAGTTTGGAGTTTAGAAAAGAAGTCTGAACTAAAGGAGAAAATAATAATTGTTAGTATGTAGACAGCATTTAATGTCATTCAGCTAGATGAGATCACTAACAAAAGAACCAAGAATCAAGCCTTGGGGCACCCCATTGTTAAGAGGAAGAACCAGTCCTGTGGAGTCCAAGAACCGCTGGCATCAGGAGGTGAGCTGGAAAGACAGGAGGTGATGAACAGAGTGGGACCCATGAAATGGGGGTCATGGAAGAGCTGTAGTGATGAGTAATGACGGAGTCTCTCTGTGGCAATTAGCGGACTGACACAGAGTGGAGGACAGGGTGAGTGGAGGAGAGGAGCTGGACCAATGACATGTGTATTTTTATAAGTGCCAGGAATTAAGACAGCAGAAGTGTTATAGAGAGTAACATTGATCCATTCAGAAGATAAACTCATAGAAAAATGAGACGATGTGACGTAGGAGCAAGTAGGTAACAGCACAAATAAGTGGGGAAAACAATCTGATAACACGACATTCATTTAGGGAGGAGGGAGAATGGTCTGGAAGCAGCAATGCATTTCCCTGTGAACAAAGCCTGCCTGAAGACACAGTCCCTGCCCATGTTACCTTCTGTCTTCCTCTCAGAGGACTCACGTCGGGGATGAAGGGACGTTGGTGTCTGTGCTGCAGATGCTGATACAGAAGTCACCGAACGAAGCAGCCATGGAGGCAGCGCTGTGCTTGGGCTTCCTGAGGCCCTGCAGCGACACCACCCGCGAGCTCTTGCTGCAGCGCCTGTGCCAAGGGCCCAGGACCCAGAGGATGAAGGTGTGAGGGGCAGGAGGCTGGGCTCCCTGGAAGTATGGGGGACACAGAGGCCAGTGCTGACTTCCACAGGGTCTGGACCCTGTCATCCTCACCCCAGGGAAAAGAAGCTTCAGCAGGGAGTACTGCAGGGTCCTGTGTGTGCATATGTATGTGCACGGGTATGGGGTCACGCGGACTTAAGTGTACATGTGTCTGTGTATGTTTGATTTGAATGGGTATTTATTTATGTATGTGCACACTCGAAGAGGCAGGACCCCACGTACTCCCCATAAGTTCTAGACTCAGCCCTCCAGTCTGCCTGGCCATCCAGATGCTTCTTGGACCCTACCCACCCTGCCTGCCCCCCATAGGCACTTAGGATGCTGGTCAAGATCATGCGTGTACACTCAGCTGAGGTCATCAAGGCCATCCTGGACCAGCTGTGCCATTCCAGTGTCCTTGAGGTAAGCTCTCGGGCTGCCTAGTACCCTTCTTTCTGCAGCACTAGGGCCGGGTTGGGGATGGAAGAGGAAGGGAGTCTTATCCCCACCCCTGCCCTCAGCACCGCTTTGAAGCCACGCAGCTGCTCAAGACCATTGGGCTGGAACAGATCCAGGCACAGGGACTGGAGGGACTCATATTTGACCTGCTCAGGAGGAAGCTACATAACGAACCCTTCCTTGTAAGTGAAACCAAAGCTCCAAAACCCAGGCAGCCCAAAGCTGTGTCTCCCTTCTGCGAAATCCGCTCCTGTCTTGACTCCCACAACACTGTCCCCTAAAAATCACGTTCACACTACCCCAGTGTTTCCCTAATGCAGCCCTTGTTTTCAAGCCTTTGCTCAGGCAGTTCTCTCAGCAAAACGCCTCCCTCCTCTGCAGGGTGAAAAACTTGTCACACGCACTAGTAACTTCTCTCTCCCTCTGCCTATTAAAGTACAACAGCTCCTTCCAGAGCAGTCCCAACACCACCACCTATGGGAAGCTTCCCCGAATCACTGCAAACCATCATGTCTGCCATCCTGGGTTCCCTCGCTTTTATCTTTCTGTGAGCTTACTACAAACTAGCCACAGACCTTCACCTACAGACACTCCTCTAAAATGTCAATCAGACTGTCTCACCTTTGCATAAACCTTTCCAACAGCCCCCCAACGCCCTCAGAAAGGTTTACCCTGTCCTTCACCACCCACGGCCTGCGCACGGCTCTAGCTTCATCTCACCCGCGCTCCCCCTCAGAACCACACACCAGCTGTGCTTACGGTGCCCCCATCCAGATTGATGCCTGCAGTCCCAGTGTGCCCCGCTTTCAAGAGTCGCAGTTTGGTCACCCAGCTACACTGAACTGCTTTTTGTTCTTTAAACACGCTGTGCCCTCTCCCTCGACTCCAGGCTTTTGTCCATGTTCCCCCTTCTGCAGGGAAAAATCACCCTCCCCGGCCCTCCCTATAAGTTAGCTCCCACTCACCCTTCAGTTTTCAGTTGAGAAATCAACTCCTCCAGGAAATCTTTCTGGTACCCAGACTCAGTTAGGAGACCTTCCTGCGTACACCGTACGCTTAGTTCAGCTGCTATCCTTACCACAGCAACGGAATTCCCTACGCACTCATCTGCTTCCCCCACCAGACCAGGAGCTCCTCAAGGCAAGGATCATTGTACGCGTAGCGCAAACTAAACATTCCACAAAGGTCTGTGAAGCACTTACGGGTAAACCCCTGCATTCCTCCCCTCTTCAGGCCATGAGGCAGGCTGTGGCCGAGACTGTGGAAGAGCTCAAGATGAAGCCTATGATGATGAATTCACTGGAGGAGTGAGTGGCTTGGGCTGGGAGCTGCCAGAGCCAAACCCTAGGCTGTGGGAAGGGGGCAGGGGGCCAGAGAGCTAGAGCCCACTGCCAGTTCCCGGCTCTCGATGGCTTGTGCCCCTGGCCAAGTTCCTCTTCGACCCCTGGACTTTTCTCCAACGGTAAAAAGAGGCTGGTTATACCCACCACTCAGGGTTGCTATAAAGCTCAAATTAAGATGAGGACATAAAAGGTAAAGTTCAGGACCAATGTGATTGTCAATAAGCACCTCCTTACCAACTGTAGTACCTGCCCTTCCCCTATCAGCCCCTCTCCTGACTGAAGAAACAAGAGGGAGAAATTATTGAAATTAGCATCACTCATCAGCTTTACGCCCAACTCACTCTGGGCTGGAATAAGGAACAATCAGCCTTCCTCCCACACCCCCTTGACTGGGCCACAACACACTCACTCCCTTCTACACAGGCAACTGATGAACTCAAATGCCACTGCACGCCAGGAAGCAGTCATCTCTTTGGTAAGGCCAGCGATGCTTCTCTGACCAAGTGGTTTGATGGCAGGGGCACCAGGCAACTGAGCAGAACTACTGAGGGCAAGAAAGGGCTGTTAAGTTTAGGGAGGTTGTTTGCTTGCTTATTTTACAATTCCAGCCCTACCAGGAGTTCAGAGTAACCTTTTCTTTGGGATTGGAGGTGAGTGGGATAAGGAACAGGAGGTGGGTATGGGGGCATTGCTTTGATATTGCAGAAATTGTCTTAACTCTTCCTGGGGAATAATGTGCACTGGAAGCCCTGAATGCAGGGGCCCTGAAAGGCAAGGAAAGAGATACCTCAGCTGGGAAGCCTAGCTCAGCTCTCCAGGCTGCAGGGTCATCTCAAGGGGACTAGAACGGACAAGAGCATATGCAGGCACCTTCCTGGGCTGGCTACTTAAGACACTCTCCTCTGCCTCTGCCAGGGCGTCCTGGGGATCCGCAGCCCACAGGTGTTCCACTTGCTCCTGGACATGCTAGACACAGAAAAGAACCTGTCGGTGAAGAAGAGTGTAAGGCATTCCTGCCCTCCTCTTCCACTTCTCAGCCCCTCATCCAAGCCTTTCCTATCCATCCTCACGCTGTTCATCAGAAGGGGGGAGAGGGGAATAAGCCCTCAGCCGCTGTCCCTTGACCTCATTCCTTGGTGCCATAGTGGCCCGTGGCCAGAGCTCCTCCTCACTGGGGTACCCCCTCCACTCCAAGCCTTAGTCTGAAGTGAGCCAGCTACACAGCCTTTATTTCAATGCAGCTACAAGAAACATTCATTCTTTTGGCCTCAATCGATCCCTGGATCCAAAACAAGATGAAAAACAAGATTCTCTCTGTCTATGAGGCACCTAAGAATGAGAAGACAGAGCCTACAAGATTCAGGGAAAAGCATGAGAACCCAGAAGAGTTAAATATCCAAGACTTTCGCCTTGCACAGCTGAAGCCCTTGTTAATTGCAAAGGCCAGTGCCACATCTGACCCACAGAAAAAGTCAAGTGCCCAGAAAGGGCCTGCCTGCTGCCTCTCTTCTGCCTTCCCTCCCAGTTTCTCTAAACCACTGAAACAAAAGCCCCAGGCCACAGGGCCCTGGGTGCCAGGGATCAGGAAACAGCTCCGGATTCTCGCCAAAACCTCCAGATACGTCAGGTCTTAGGATCTAACCCATCCTCCCTGAGGATGCCTCTCAGGCTCCCCTGAGGGAACAATCCATGCTTGTCTTCCACGAATAAATGAGTGTCCCTCTACTGACCAGTACGTTTCCTTCATCAGCGGCTATACTGAAATGCAGGTACCCTCACTCTCAGTTGAGTGTTCCTTCCACTCAGCCACGTCCTTTTCATTAAGGGAAAGAGAGAACAGAACCAAAGCTGTCCTGGATGGCCAGCCTACTTCCCTAAATCAAGCCCGTGTCTATGCCCAGAACTTAATGACAAAGCTAGAAAGCTGAGCCACTGCCAAGGGCGGGGTGCTGAAGGGAAAACAGAAAATCCTGGAAAGCTTGGCTTTCGGACAATTTCCTCTTATTAACCTGCCCAACCCACCTCTATCAGCTGTCAGGAGATAATCAGGCTCTGGTCAGACCAACCACTTCTCTGCTCTCTTCTTCACATCTACTTTCTACCTACCTCTGGGCCGTTCCCTTTGACTGACCCTATTCATTCTCAAAAACTGCTTTAGTTTCTCCGGTTTTCTGAAGGCTTTAAGTTTCCCTTTGCTAATAGGACCTGCCACACCAATCCCAGCAAGCGAAGTCCTCCCCATCAAGGAAAGCAAGTCCAGACTTAGGAATCAGATAATCTGAAATCTAGGGTCCATCACTGACTTGATCTTTGACTCTGGACAAGTTACTTACCTTTCTGACTATTCCTCGCCTACGAAATGAAGAGAATGATGTGTACTATGATGTGTACTATTTCGGAGAGGTCCTACAGGATTAATAACAAAAAGCCTACCAGTGCCTGGCATTACGCAGTAAGCTCTCAAATGTGAACTTGTTCTCTTTTCCTCTCTTCTGTGTTGTCACATGCGCCTATGACAACCAGAGGCTGAACACATCCTGCCACTCCCACTTATTTCCCTAGTCTTCCTAGAGTGATCTAATGGGAGGTCAAGCTTTTCCCACCAAAGAAGAAAGATCCAAGTTAAACGGATGTTCCCTTCCACTTCCCCATACTCCAGGTTCAAGAGTAGACCAGTTAGTCTGAATCTAGTCCAGTGTGTCATTCAGATTTATCTTCCCACCTGCCCTATCCTGCCACTTCCAGATTCATGTGTCCCATAGAGTTGCAAAAAAACCAGGACGAGTTTCACTATGCTGAAGTATAAGCAACACTACCTCTAATAGTATGGCACAAAGATCAGAAACAGGAAAAATAATCTTACTCTCTTGCCCACTCTGCAGTGTTGGGCCAATAAGCAATATCACCCAAATTCCCCTCGGCTTTCACCATCTGTGGGTATAAACAAGGCCTTATTAACTACGTAATTCTCAACTCCTGCAACATCCTGCCCACAGATCTGCAGCCCATCCTCCTCCATAGTTCTGGGTCTCTTCAGAGGATGTCTTTATTACTTGGCCAGATACCTGTCTCTGCTCAGTAGCACCCCAATAGTAACTTTACCAGTCCTCACCAGAAGATTTAAGACAGGAATGAGCATGAAGGTCTGCATAGAGCATCACCATCTGGTACCCCACCAGCTGTGGCCAGATTCTCTTGGAAGCCCAAAATGCCCACTCCTCTCAGCCATTAAAATCTGTTGGGAATGATCCGTGGACACCATCCAAAATGTAAATCCCCCCCCTTCTCTCTCATCTCTTTCTAATGGGATCTGTGGCTACAAATAGCTTCAACACCCTCCACCTCTTCCTTGAACATTCTCATCCATCTCTGTGCTGTAGCTGACACCTAGCTCTCTTGAACTGGCATCTTCCTGAAATCTCAGCTGTTGCTCGTCCTATATTCCTTCCAATGTCATCACCATCCTGACCCTTTATATAAAAACCATTGTTTCTCTGAGGGTCCTGGCTCTCCAACCAGCTGTACCATCCTCTGGTTCACTTCCTTATTTTTCCCTCATTCATTGACTGAACCTTGGTCTTGGCGTCACCCTGATGGTATCCCTTTGGACAGACATCCAATATCCAGCTCCTCAGTCCTTGGTATCAGCCAAAAGACTTTTCCCTTCCATTCTCCTCAGCTACCCACTTCCGTGGCCACTCCTAGTCCTTGTCACCCCGAGGAATTTCTCCATCTTCAAAATCTTAAACATACACTTTCTGACCCAAGCCTTCTATCCATCCTGTTCTTTTTATTCCCACTACCAGTTCTTTGAATCTCATAGGCAACACTGAGCTCTTGACTTCCCTACATTGTCCCTGTCAGCACCTTTCCTTTTTCCCTACCCAGCCTGGCCTCCAACCATCAACCACTATCCTTGCTATTCTCATACCCAACCCTGAAGCCTATAACCAGGTTTCTATTACCACATTGCTGATTAAAGCTGGAGAAAAATCAGACATCCCTACAGACTGGTACCCCCAAAATATTTGTCTTCTACTTTAACTGAGCCCTTATTGTCTGGCAATTTTCTAAATTCCTACAATGGTTATTTCAAGCCTTCTCTGCTATCCTCACATTTCCTACAGTCTCTTCTAACTTTCTAACATGTTACTTCCCCAACTCTCAATAGAACATTATACTGTTAAGGAAAAAAAAAAGGCGATCAAATGAATTACCTCAGCTTCCTGCCACCTCTGCTACAAGCATCCTGTATGCAGTAAAGAGCCCAGGCTTGAAAGCCAGATGCTTAAGAATCCTGGCTTTGTCACTTACTAGAGGCGTGAATTTGGGCAAGTTGCGTAAACTCTAAGTGCCTCTGTTCTTCACTGTACCCTCTGGAAAACCACTTCCCAATGGCAATCAAAATCATTTACACCATTCAACTCTTCCATGAAACATTCCCTATACCACCTTGCCTGACAGCATTGTTGTGAGAATTAAATGAGTTAACACACATATACACAGACTGCTTATAACAGTGCTCCCAATAAATGTCAGTCATTTGTTACTAGTATTGAGTTGGTCAAAAAGTTTGTTTTTTTCCCATAAGATGACTCTAGTAGTGCTTAGTTGTCTTTCACTTCATTTGAAACAATTTTGTTAGATTGTATTATGAAAGCGGTCACATCAGCGTGCATTAAAAAAATGAAATGGAAGAAAATACGCAACACTTTTGGCATATTATGATTTGTTATTTCAAGAAAGGTAAAAAGGCAACTGAAATGTAAAAAATTTGTGCAATGGATAAAGTGCTGTGAGTGATCAAATGTGTCAAAAGTGGTCTGTGAAGTTTCTTGGTACTATGGACATTTTGGCCAAATAATTCTTTGCTATGTGGCTGGCTTATGCATTGGGAGATGTTTAGGACCACCCCTGGCCTCTACCCACTGGAAGCCAATAGCGAGAGACGGCTGACATACTCAAAATATCCAAATCAACAAAGTTACTGGTGAATAAGAAATATGCATATTTTATTTTACAGAAAAAACTAAACAGACTGTTTGGGCAACTCAGTCTTTTATCAGCACCTGCACTTATCCTTACCTCCAATACAAGAGGCATTCTCCTCTTCTAAGGCAAATCTTTCACCAGTGACCCAGATGACATTCCTTCAAGGGATTTGAACATCAGTCACCCCCGTTTCAAGTAGTGTATAAACACGCTCAATTCTCACCCATCTTAAAAATAATCTCCCATAGCCCTGGCCAGTGTGGCTCAGTTGGAGCACCGTCCCGTAAATCTGAAAGGTGGCGGGTTCAGTTAGCAGTTGGGGTGCGTGCAAGAGGCAACTGATTTCTCTCACATTGATATTTCTCTCCCTCCCTCTCTCTCTCCCTTACCCTCCCTACAACCAATAGGCATGTCCTCAGGTAAAGATAAAAAATAAAATAACATAACCTCCCACAAATCCACGTCCCTGTCTAAATTACTCCTCTTCTTACCACACCCCACCTCTAATCACCATTCATAATCAAGATTCTTAAATAATTGTCCACATTCTGTCTCCATTCCCCAGTTTGTAATTCGTTATCCCATTTCACTTTGGGTTCAGAATTCAATCTCTACCAAAACTGCTTTTGCTAAGGCAGTAGTTCTCAATAGGGGCAATTTTGTCCCCCAAGGGACATTTGGCAACACCAGGGGACATTTTTAGTGGTCACAACTAAGGGCTGCTACTGGTGTCTCCTAGTAGAAGCCAGAGATGCTGCTAAAACATCCCACAATGCACAGAGACCTCCATACCAAAGAATTATCCAACCCAAAATGTCAGCAGTACCAAGGCTGAGAAACCTTGTGCTGAGATAAGTTATAACCCCCATATTGCTACATATAATGAATACTATCCTACACATGCTTTGGCCTGGCGTGAGCACTTGCCACTATTAGCTTCTCCTTCCTTCGAATTCACTTTTCCCTTAGGTCACTGGTCATTATATTTTAGGTTCCTCTTCTGTTCTCTCTTTATCAGTATTTCTCAATGTTCTGTACTTAGCTCTTTTTTCTACATCCCAAAATCATTAGAATAAACTGGGTGAGGATCTTTTCAACTTGCCCAGGCCTCACTCACAGGCTTCATTTTGGAGGGAAGCCCAGATATCCTTTTTTAAAAAAACTTGTTAATTCTAGCATACAGCTAGAATAAAAAACCATTATAGACAGTCGTATTTTAATCATATCCACTCTCATCAACTGAGTTACCATTTATATATTAATGACTCTCAAATCTGTATCTGTAATAAATTTACTCATTTAGTCAATATTCACTAAATATCTACTCTGAGCTTCATACTGTTCTAGGCACTGGAATAGGACAGTGAACTGACAAGGTGCCCTACTCTCTTGGAGCTCATATTCTAATCAAGGAGAGAGAAATGAACGACCACAAAAAGATCATTTCAAATACTGACAAGTACTATGCAAACATTATAAGAGGTGATATGAGAGTAACTAGGAAGAGACAGTATTTAAATAGAAAAGCCAAGGAAGACCTGGGAGAGAGGGAGGGAAGAATTTGACCCAAAACTGTAGTGAAAAGGAATGAACTATATAAATATCTGAGGAACAAAAATTCTAGACAAAGCATATACAAAATACTGAAGCAGAAGCATATTTGGTACCATCAAGAATTATGACCAGTGTGCTTAAGGCAAGGTAAGTATGGATAAATGGTATATATATATATATATATATATATATATATATATATATATATATATATAAAATGAAGTTGGAGAGGTAGACAGACCAGATCCTATAGGGCTTTATAAGCCAGGGTAAGGAATTCATAGCCTATGTGCAACAAAGTCACTGAAAGGGTTTTAAAGGGGCATGACATATGGTCTGACAATGCAAATGTCCAGAAAATAAATGATTGTAGCTCATACTAGGATTGTAACCAAAAATATAAAGATGATTTCAGGCTATATTTTGGAAGTAGAATAAAAAAGACCTATAGGTATAAAATAAAAGAGAAATCAAGTACAGGGCTGTTTTTTACCCAATCTGATCTAGGTAGATAGTGAAGACATTTACTGAGATGAGAAAGACTAGGAAGAAAGAAACTGATTTGGAGAGGGGGATCAAAAGTTTTGTTCAGTCCTGGAGGAATTGCCAAGAAAAAACAAAGTTCTGTTTAGTACATCCTAAAGGGTCAGGTAGGCAGCTAGATATACAGTATCCCCTCATTTATCGCGGGTATTACGTTCTAGGCCCCCCTGCGATAGGTGAAAATCTGCGAAGTAGGAACCTTACATTTATTTTAGTATTTATATATATTTTAAGGCTTTATAAACCCTTCCCACACACTTATAAACTGTTCCCAGTCCCTTATTAACCTTTCCCGCACTTTTATAAACACTACTTATGTTCTTAAACGTATTCTACACTCTTAAACCTACATAACTTTAACAACATACATAAACAGTACCACAAAATCCCACGATATAGCGATAAATCCACGATAAATAATTAAATATATTTTTAAAAATCCCACAATTCAGTGAGGCCGCCATAAGTGAACCACGATATAGAGAGGGACTACTGTAATCCAGAGTTAAGGGGAGACGTCAGGATTGAAGACATAAATTTGGTAGTCCTCACTGTATTAGGTGATATCCTTTGCCTAGGATAAAAGTGGGTATAAATTTTAAAAAGAGAAGGGGTATTAGAACAAACCCTGAGGAACTTCCAACATGTAAAGATCAAGTAAAGAAGTCAGCAAAAACAAGTCATAAGGAAGAAAATCAGGAGAGGAGCATAATGTTGAATGTCACTGTTCTCTCAGAGGCAGATCTGCACATCCAGCTGCCTACTGGATGTCTCTACTTGTAAATTTGAGTGCCCCAAACCCAACATACCTCAAATAATCCATTCCCATCTTGCTCCCAAATCTGTTCCTTTCCCATGTTTCCTATTTCAATGAACAGCACATCTATCCAATTGCCTAGGCCAGAAACCTAACTCTTCCCTATTTCTGACATTCAGCCAAATCCTGTCAAATTTCCCTCATTACTTCTCAAATCTAGTTATCTTCTCCTCATCCAGCCAATACCAGCTTACCATACCATCTCCCGTCCAGCCTTTCGACAAGCCAGCCACAACTGTCTTTCAGTAGATGCCATTCAGGTCGGGCCACTCCCCTGCTTAAAATCCTTTCATGACTCCGTATTTGGACACAGGGAAAAATGAAATGCAAGGACTTTAATCATATAGCTTTTTCAGCTCTCCTATCTTCCTTCTCTTTTGCATGCCCATCCCTGAACTCCTCCCACCAATCAAAATGCACTACACATACATCTCAAGCACAGTGCCTATTCCTCTCTCTTTCTCTGAACTCGTTAATTTGTTCATGTCATTAGTTTTCTTCTGGGATCACTATTTCCTCACCCCAGCTCCATTACTTGGCCAATTCCTACTATTCCCTCAAGACTCACCAAGCCTTCCCAACCCCACACCTGAATTAAGTGTCTTTCAAATCAGCTCTCAAAAGCACCTTGTATTCATTCTTATTGGAGCACTTATCAGACTGTATATTGTGTTTGCTTAATGGGCAACACAGCCAGTATCTGGTACAGTGCCTGTTCTACGCTCTTGGTAAGAGAAGAAATAGTTTTTAATGAATACCAGATAATACACCACGGGTACTTATTGAATCCTTCCTCTTCTTACTTAGCTCTTAGACCTCCATATTCCCAGCGTCTAGAACACTGCCCTAAAGAAACAGTTCATAATTGTAAACTGGAAGTGACTATCAAAATCATCTGGTGAGCCTGACATAAAGATTCCCAGTCCTATGTCCACACCACTAAGTTCTGATCCAACAGGCCTGAGAAGAGGCCTGGGAATCTGTAATTTTGACAACTTTCTCAAGTGATTTTGATATGCAATCATTTTTTAAGAACTGCCATTCTAAACAGAAGTACAATAAATGTTGTTGAAAGTAGCATTTTAATTTAATGAAGTAGAATTCATTTCCTAATTCTTCAGGGTTAGAATCTGCTGTAACTAAATCCTGAGCGTAACAGAACAATGCACTAAGTGTACAAAAATCCACAAAACAAGCAGCCTTTATTGCATTATTACAAAACACTTTCCATTTTGGCAATATTTTACAATGCATTTAGCTTCAAGGGTTGGGAAGGAGAAAGTTGGAAACTAAAGGGGAAATTTTCAACAAACATTACTAAAAGAAAAACTGTCCCAGCCCCCCTGCCCCCAAATAAAATTCCAAATGTCACTTAATTTCACTACCCAAGAAGAGGCCACGAGGAAAGCAGCAGGCAAAACTCTGGCAATTTCACTATGGATCATGTCAGAGACAAAGGAACATTCAAAACAGTCATCAGTATGGTCGGTTGCGCTGATCATTTCTGTAGTCGTTTCTAGGAATGAAAAATAAAGAACCAGACTAAATGCTAATTTTCTACCAAAGGGCTGTATCAAACACTTCTTCAGGGTGCGGGTGACTGGTATCAGCTTGACAATTTCTGCAAGGATGGCACCGTGCCTGATTTATTTCACTGCTCCTAGAAGGTGCGTAGTAAATGTCTTATCAGCTTTAAGACCCATGAAGTTCCTAAAAGCAGCTTTACTATCACCAACTCTCTTAAAATTTCCCACCTAGAATAAGGATTTCAAACCCCTGTGGTATTTCAGGAGGTAAGAAACTATGCTAATTCCAGCACTCTGAGCAGACCAGTGGCATAGTGGAATAAGCAAACAAACACGTTCATCTAAGAATTCTGGATCTCCCACTTACCATGTGACTGTGGAAAAGTTATTCAATGTTCCTAACTCTGTAAAATAGGAAGTATACCTACTTTATGAGGTTGAAAGAAGGATAACTAAAATACAGGGTGGGGCAAAAGCGGGTTTACAGCTGTTATGGAAAATAATACGATACTTAATAAATAGTAATACAAAAATAAACTCTTGTGTTTTGCATACTCACAACTGTAAATCTACTTCTGCCCCACCCTTTATATACACACACTTCCAAAGGACTTGCCATATGCTAAGAAGTACTCAATAAATGATGATAATTACTAATAGCTAAAAATTACACAGTACTTACTATGGACCAGCAACTTTTATAACATAATCTACTATAACTCCATGAAGGAGGAATTATTAGCCCCACTGTACACAGGACAGTACTGATGCTCCAAAGGGTTAAGTAACTTGCCTAAGGTCACATCACTAGTAAGGGGTGGAGCCAAGATTTGAACCCAGCCAGTCTGTCTCCAAACCCTCCGAACTCCTGGCTTTGTAACCACCTGCTATACTAATTCTCACTATGCCGTACTACCTCTGGAATACAAATGCTTAGTATAATAACTGAAATTTCTTTGTATCGCTGGTTATTCAATTTTTTTCCTACCTCTACACCATTCAAGTGCACTGCACAACACACTCCCAGTAATACCACCAGTGACTTTCATCTGGAAAAAGGTATTACCAGAATCACTAGAAAAACTACTGCTGGGTATATATAGCATATATGATTGAAAAAGCATACCACTATGAAAGGTGTGTTCTCCCCCACCATTTAGATTAAGAATCCCTGATTTACAGTTTCAAATTACCTCTCAATCTCAATTACCTTTGCTATGAGAATGAACACATACACACTCATATGAAGATTCATGAATAAAATTTTCAAAATAATTATTTTTAAAAACTACTAAGCAGACAACTATATAGATCTTCTCCACCCTGATAGAACTGCCCATAGGAAATTCAAATTCAAAAAAACTAGACAATAAGGAAATGTGACAAAAGGGCTCAGACCTTAAAATCTAAGAGCAGTGAGGTAAACAGTATATTCTAATACTCACCTTCCTCCCATTTTGCCTCCATAGCCACCTCGGTCTCCTCCATAGCTGCCACCACTCCTGTCTCCTCCGTAGCCTCCACTTCTATCTCCACCATAGCCTCCTCGGTCCCCACCATAGCCTCCTCGGTCTCCTCCATAGCCGCCACCTCGATCTCCTCCATAGCCGCCTCGGTCTCCTCCATAGCCACCTCGGTCCCCACCATAGCCACCTCGGTCCCCACCATAGCCGCCTCGGTCTCCTCCATAGCCGCCTCGGTCCCCACCATAGCCACCTCGGTCCCCACCATAGCCGCCTCGGTCTCCTCCGTAGCCACCTCGGTCACCTCCATAGCCACCTCGGTCTCCTCCATAGCCGCCTCGGTCCCCACCATAGCCGCCTCGGTCACCTCCATAGCCGCCTCGGTCTCCTCCGTAGCCACCACCTCGGTCTCCTCCGTAGCCACCTCCTCTGTCCCCACCATAACCACCCCCACTTCTGTCTCCTCCATAGCCGCCCCCACTTCTGTCTCCTCCATAGCCACCTCGGTCTCCACCTCTGCCCCCACGGCCTCTGTAGCCCCTCTCTCCACCGTAGCCTCTTCCCCTGAAATCTGCAAGGCAGAAATGCAAACCAAAGGCATCAGCAAAATGATGTAAAGTTTCCTTCATGCTAGTCAGAAGATACATACCAAAAAGCTAGCCTACCTCCTCCTGAGGGACGAGAGTCCTCTGGTCTGGGTTCATTGCACTGATTGCAGGAATTCCTTCGAGCAAAGTTCATATTTCCACAGGACCTGAGGAAAAAAGGAAAGTAAAAATGCTCCTCAAAAGCTTCCAATGGATTCAGAACTCCCCTTGCATCTTCCAACCTCAATTTCAACTTCTACTCCCGCCGAAGTAAATGGGATACTTACGGATTAGGGCAAACCCAGTCCCCACTTTTGGGGTCTCCACCTCTCCCCTGAAAGCCTCCACGGCCTCTATATCCTCCACGGCCTGAGGGATTTAGGGGAGGGAAGGGACAAAAATCAGCAGCAAACGTTAACAAAGCATAGAAAAAGTACCAGATGAAAGCATGTGCCTACCAGGAACTGGACAGTACCCCCCCCCTTATGGCAGGCCTCTGTGATTCTGTGATTTGGGGCTTTACATAATAAATGCAGGAAATGTGGGAAAGATCCCAGACACACTTTACAGTGCCAATAATGTACACTTAAAAACTTTTCTGTAATACCCTCCTTAAAGAATCTCAGTAATAAGGGTTAAGTGAGAAGACATATTCCAAATTTAAGGAATTAGACCCAACAGAAACGAACAACCTGGCAGTAAATATATCAGGGAACTTACACACTGGTCAGATTAAGTATCTAATTAGATATCATTTAACTGATTGCCTCCTGATTTCCAGGAGAATAACGAACTGCTATACAAGTTTCCAAAGGAATTTTCAGAACCTTCTTCCACTACTCTCGTAGGTACTATGACACCTTATTTACCTAATCTCCTATTTAATACCCTCTCACCTTAACATAGAAGGAAAAAAAACAAGGCAGAGAAGGAGGTAGCAGCAAGTTCACACAATGGGGACATATGACAGACTCAAATCCAAACCCTCTGTACAATATCTGGGCTAATAAGCAACAAGTATCTTACCTCGCCGCCCACCTCCACTTCCACCTCCTCTCATAAATTCAGGTCTTCTGGTGGCAAAAGACACTTTAATGATGTTGCCATGAAATTCTTTCCCTAAGGAAAAAGAAAATGGTTTGAAGAAATGCTACACCAGCCCTGGCTGTACTGTTCAGTTGGTTGGAGCGTCACCCCGTAAACTGTAAGGTCATGGATTTGATTCCCAGTCAGGGAGCATGCCTGGGTTGCAGGTTTGATTCCAGGTCAGGGAGGGTACAAGAGTCAACTGGTCGAGGCTTCTCTCTCACATGGATGTTTCTTTCCCTCTTTTCCCTCCTCTACAAACAATGAGCATGTCCTCGGGTGAGAATTATAAAAAAAGAAAGAAAGAAAGAACTGCTACTCCACATTTGCACTTCTCAATAAAAACATTAAATTGTCTCGAGTATTTTTAATTTCAGAGGAATAACTGACATGTCCTCACGGAAATTCAAACACACTAGTATTCCCAAAGAGTCAAGGTAACAGTATTAAACCATGACAATTTATTGAATAGAGCAGATCTGTAACTGGGAGAGTCATGTGTGCACATGCACGAGTGTGCACATGTACTTATATATGCACACATATACTTGTATATACACTATTATACTTAACTCTCAATAGGGAAAACAAGACCACTGATGTGGGGAGGGGTCAAAGGTGGAAAGAAAACTCATTTGTTCTGTTCTGTTTTTTAATTTTTTATTTAATTTGAGAGAGAGAGAAAGGAAGGGAGAAAGAGAAGAAAACATCAATGTGCGAGTGATACCTCTATCAGTTGCCTCTTGCATGCCCCCAGCTGGGGACCTGGCCCACAACCCAGGATGTGCCCTGGCTGGAAACGAACCGGCAACCTTTCATTCCACAGGCCAGCACTCAGTCTGCTGAGCCACACCAGCGAGAGCTGGCCAATAATCTTTAAACGTATCATGAGCAGAGGAAATTGCTTTATGATTCACAGAAGCTCTAGATAAAAAGCAGAAGTCAGGAAGAACGGACCAAGCCTTCAAGAGCAAGGCAATGGGGCTTGGTAGATGAGTACAAAAGAGTAAAGAACATGGAGGTAAGGACATATAAGGTATCACAATCTCATCTTGGAAGAAGCAAAAGAATGAAATTATGTTTTGGAAAAACAGGTGAATTTATAATATGGGGAAATCACTATGTAAAAATGTTTAGTGAAAAGAACATGAAATCCAACTGAAGTGGCTGCATGGTCACATTCTGGAGACCGGCAGTGCTTGCAGCATGGCAGACCAACTGACTGAAGAGCAGACTGCAGAATTCAAAAAAGCTTTTTCACTATCTGACAAAAATGGTGATGAACTGTAATGAGGTCTCTTGGGCAGAATCCCACAAAAGTTGAGTTATAGAACATGGTTAACAGAGTGGATGCTGATGGTAATGGCACAATTGACTTCCCAAAATTCCTGGCAATGATGGCAAGAAAAACGAAGACACAGACAGTGAAGAAATTAGAGAAGCATTCCATGTGTTTGATAAGGATGGCAACGGCTCTATTAGTGCAGCAGAACTCTGCCATGTGACGACAAACCTTAGACAGAAGCTAACAGATGAAAAGGCTGATGAAATGATCAGGGAGCAGATATTGATGACAATGGTCAAGTAAACGATGAAGAGTTTGTACAAATGATGACAGCAAAGTAAAAACACTGTAGAGAATGTGTTAAATTTCCTGTACAATTATTTATTTGCCTTTTCTGTTTGTAACTTATCTGTAAAAGGTTTCCCCTACTGTCAAAAATAGACATGTATAGTAATTCGGACTTCATTCCTCCACGTCGTCTTCTTTCCTAAATCTCACTGTCATTGTCCTGAAACCTTATTTTAGAAAACTGATCAAGTAACACATTGCATGTGGCTTGTTCTGGATATATCTAAGCCCTTCTGCACATCTAAACTTAGATGGAGTTGGTCAAATGAGGGAACATCTGGGTTATGCCTTTTTAAAAAGTTTTCTTTAAGAACTGTCAGCATGCTGTTGCTGAAGTGTGGAGTTGTAACTCTATGTGGACTATGGACAGTCAACAATATGTACTTAAAAGCTGCACTACTGCAGAACGGATGTATTATCCAGGCACTCACACACCCTTTTTTTGTAATGCTGGTCCTGTACCAGAGATATTTTCTTTTATTGTTACTTGCTTTTTAAACTTTGCTTAGCCCTTAAAGAAAAATCTGCTTATGACGCAATTTGCCTCAAATCCATTTCAAGTTGTATTATGTGTTTTCCACTTAAAAAAAAAATTATACCCCGCTGCCAAAATAAGTACATGAAACAAAACTACATTTGGAACGTAATGATAAACTGTTTTTTAAATACAGTTTTAAAAATTGGGAGAAAAGTTAATAAAAAAATATTACCAGTGGTTATCTCTGAGTAAAGGACTATGGTGCTTTAACTCCTTCCTTCTATTTTCCCATGCTTTCTCATCTTCAGGGGAAAAAAAACTTAATATTTTTTCTATGTATAAACTTTGTATTTGAAAGAAAAATTAACCTAAAGTTTAAAAGAATATAATAGGGTCAACCAGGCCAACCCTCTACATCTATATCAGGGTGGCCTCAAGCACAAGTCATGATACAAGGAAATATTCTAGACAAAAACAAGAAAGAGAGCTCATCTCATTTCTAAAGGTATATTAAAAGTCTGGCCTATATTCTTAATAAAATTAGCTATAAAAGTAAACATGAAAATAACCACTGTCTACCAGAACATATTTTGACTTCAAGACTAGAAAACATTTTTATCCAAAGAGCATGCTAAAATTATATGAATGAAACATACCATCAAACCAGTCAATGGCTGCCTTAGCTGAAGGAGGGTCATCAAATGACACTGTTGCCTCTCCTTTTGGCTTCCCTGTGTCCTTGTCTGTGTACAGATTTATCATTGGTTTTCCAGTCTTCTTGTTTGTCTGAGGAACAAACAAGCTGGTGTTAGCATTTTAAGAAAAAATGATCAGAAACCATGTAATTTATTATTTTAAAGAAATTCACACTTCCATACTACAAAATACTATGAACCATTTATTAAAGTGAAGTTATCTGTAGGTTTTAAAAAGGAAAATACGCTAAGACAAATTAAGTGAAAAACCAAACTAAAAATGATATAGTATATGTATTTTATCTGTGTATAATTCCTTTAAACCCACAAAAAAATGTAAATAATGCTTTATGCCAATCTATACCTTGTAAAACAAAAAAGGCCAGGAAAAATGTTCACTAAGCAAATCAACAGATTAACACTAAGATTACACACTAGATTTGGCTAGAATGGGAGAAGACAAAGAAGAATTTTTACTTAATCAGAATTTACTTTTTTACATATTTCATGTGTAATTAATTCCTTAAGAAATTTTAACTTAGCAAGAAGAGAGGAAAAAAAGAGAGTAATTCCATAGACACCAAAACAAGACAACTGTCAATTGATTTCAGGCAAATGCTACAATCTTCCAACACTGCTCCTAATGATGCTTTCTAGTTGAAGACATGAAAAAGACTGGGTTGACCAAAAAGTCTGTTTAGTTATTTCTGTAAAATAAAAGACGTATTTTTCATTTTCACCAATAACTTCACTGGTTTGCATATTTTCAGTATGTCAGCTGTCTCCCACTATTGGCTTCCAGTGGGTAGAGGCCAGGGGTGCTGCTAAACATCTTCCAATGCATAAGACAGCCCACAGCAAAGAATTATTGGCCAAAATGTCAATAGTACCAAGAAACTTCACAAACCACTTTTGACACGTTTGATCAGTCACAACACATTCTCTATACACTGCACAAATCTTCTGCATTTTAGTTGTGTTTTTACCTTTCTTGAAATAATAAATCATAATACACTGAAAATGTTGCCTATTCCATCTTCAATATTAAAATGGCTACACAAAAATTCACTGATTTTGATAAGGTTTTTAAAAATATTTATTTCTAGAGAGAGGGGAAAGGAGGGAGAAAGAGAGAGAGAGAGAAACATCAATGCGTGGTTGCCTCTCATGCGGCCCCAACTGGGACCTGGCCCACAACTCAGGCATATGCCTGACTGGGAATTGAACCGGTGGGTGACCCTTCGGTTTGCAGGCTGCCACTCAGTCCACTGAGCCACACCAGCCAGGGCTATAATTTTTTTTTTTTAATGCACAATGGTATGACAGCTGTCACAATACAATCTAACAAAATTGTTTCAAATGAAGTGAAGGACAACTAAGCACTACTAGAGCCATCATATGGAAAAAAACTAACTTTGGCCAACCCAATAATACTAATAAATGACTAACATTTATTGGGAGAACTGTTATAAGCAATCTGTGTATACGTGTGTTAACTCATTTAATTCTCTAAACAATGCTATCAGGCAAGGAAAAAACTAAATGAACTTTTTGGCCAATATTTGCATGAAACAGCACAATAAAGTTATCAAATAAAACATTACATATTGGGCTAATATGTATCACAAACAAGAATACCAAAACAAGAAGTTGTCAGTAACAACTTGAGTTTGCTAAATATATTTGTTTTTCAGAATCTATAAAATATTCTCACAATTTCATTTGGTCTTAGAATTCTAGGAGCTAGTCAGAGACTATTTTTAGAGTCCTATAATTGAAAGCTAAAGCTGTAAAAGGCCGTGGAAAGGTAAACACAAACAAGGAATAAAACCATCATGTATTTAGCAAATGCCTACAGAAAAGGGTGAGAATGTGCACCAATGAATTTTCAGAAACAAGCCTTACTAGGATAGAGGCTTATTATGTAATCTATGTATCTTAACCAGAATATGTAAATGATTATGAGATTTTTAACAAAAGCTATACTTTTCACTCACCTTGATAATTCCTATCTGTTTAAAGAACTCCCCCACTTGATCTGTAGACACACCCTCCCCAAGTCCTTGCACAAAGATTGTGTTGTTATCTGAATTATCAGATTCTGAATCTAAGGGGAAAAAAATGATGGTTAATTTTACATATTCCTTGATTTTACTACATTCTGCTTAGTAATCAAGAACAATAATTTACTGTCCAATATTCAACTCTTTCTATGGCTGAAAAAAAAAAAAACCCAATATAATAAAAGTCTTATATAAACATGCAAAGTGGTCACAGTAGTTATTTGGTCAATTAGTACAACTAAACTTAAGATAAAGTGGATCAAGTCCATATTGTAAAGTACAAAAGACCAATTAAGGGATATCTTACAAATCTCACTCTTTAGGTTCAGATACAGGTCTCAAACTCAGGAAGAGATGAAGAAAGTTTATAAATTGGCATTCCTTTCTTTGGAGAGCTTTAATTCTTTATGGGTAATCAATACTTTTAAGGCTCTCTAATAGACAAGTCCCCAAATCTGACACGTTGGACTTCCAAGCAAGCCAAGCAGAATTGGTGGTTTCCCCGTTCACTGCAACAGCTTTGTTATAGACCAGAGGGTAGAAGCACCTTGAAACATACCTTACCTTACACATACACTTTTGGATTAGTATAACAAAATAAGAAAGATGTAAAAAATTCAGTCCATCAGGGATAATTCAGAAATTGCCTTCCATATAGAATACTCTGGCATCTTAATAAAAACGAAATTAAAATCAGAACTTTCAAAAGGCTCCATGCAGCCTTGAATTTCATTTAAGAATAAAAAGCCACATGAAATTAGTGACTTCTGCCCAGAGTAAGACAATTCTCTCACGTATGAATCCAGGTTCCTTAGGCCCACTAGGAGACTACCAATCCAATGTAATTATTTCCTTAAACAAAGCTTTTCTACTTCTAATTTCCCAATAATACAAATTCTTTCAAATCTGATTTGCAGTGATTAAATAATGCTAATTAACAGTACAAAATCACAAACATAACAATTTTGCCCAGCAAACTTTCCATGAATTTTTCTTTCTGGTATGTCTTTAGAAATAAAGCTCCCCAGTTCTGCCAGCACTATCAAATTAAATCTTCCTCCTGAGCTAACGCCTCCAAACACACACTTTTCCCTTGAAAAAAGTGGAAAACTAACATTCTCTCAATGGCAAAGTTACAAACTACCATAAATCTTACCAGCATCTGGTCTGGGTCCATAATCCCTGTGACCTAAGGGAAAAGAAAAGAAAAAGAAAAAGAAAGCTATTTAAGACAACTCATTAGAAATCATTTTAAAACAATAATAATAACCAAGGCACGAAAAGTCAATACTTCCAAAATCCTTGGAAGTCAACCATCACAGATTTACAAAGTAAATATATAAATTGTTTTATTAAAAGTTTAAGAAATCGAGATAAATGTCAGTATTTCCTTAAACTTGTCCCAAACAACACCTGCCACTTTGGCATTATGCTAGTATCACTTCTATTAAGCTCTGGTTGTGAAGGCTGATTGAAAAACCCTAAAAATTTAAAAACACCGTGTCAGCTACCTTTATTAAAACAACGTACTGTCAAATTCCAGTAAAGGCCTTATTCATTGGTCACCACAGACACTTTCATGCAAATTCACTGTGTAGAAATCCATTGGACTGAGATCAACTATGGCTTTTTAATGTTTTCATTGATATATATACATATATATATATATATATATATATAAAATCTTTTTTTTAAGCACACAACACACACCAGCCTCAACAGAGTTAAGTAAGAAAGGGCTTAGACTGCGTCTGCGAGATATTGGTGGCTTTTAGATTTATATAGCATTTCCACTGAAACATTTTGGGATACTCAGCACTTACCACCAAAATTTTTGAAGCCACCGCGGTCACCACCACTGCAGAGGAAAAATTGAAGAAATGATTTCTTCCTTAAGTCTCTAACGTGCTGAGCCCTGGGCTCAATCTACACTTAACTGTCACAAGTAGAGCACCTAGGAAAACAGCAGCACCTCTAGCTTTCCAGTAAATTCCATTTCATAGACTTCAAAATATTGTTTTTACCTAAGTGTTTTTCCCAATGAGCTATTTCCATAAGGGTGCCTTTTCAAGTGTATTACAGAACATACCTAATATACTTCTTTTAAAGTCTTCCCAACCCCAAGACAAAGGGATACTACTTAAATCATAACTTAAAGCTGGAGGCACAGCATGAAGAGTCAATAGAGGAAACATTCTTTCCAAGGAGGTATTTTTTAAAATATGAAAAAAGGAAAAAAAAAAGGAAGAATGATATAAAGCAAGGTTAAGATTTAGATAGCAGGAGAGGTAAAAACTTGAGTACTGTGTTCTACTGTGATATTAAATAGTGGATTTTACAAGATGAAGAGAAAAAGTGGGGTATGAATATGAAAGTAAGCCTGAATAAAAGCAGTCCAAAAAATTGCAAATCATTCTGAAAGCTGAAAAAATGAGCATTAAAAAAGCTTAATTTAAAGCTGCCCTCCTACTCCACACCTACCATAATGTACTAATCTCTTCACATCAGAGATACTAAGGTTCATGTTGTCAAATGTTCAGAACACCAATCAGTAGACTATAACAGAGACAGGATGCAATAGATTCCAACACTACAACTTCCCAGAAGAAATACTCATTAGGCAAATTTCCACTGTCAGATAAAGGTTAGTGGTCCTTCTGTGCACAGCTTTACCTAAGAAATCTAAGATCTCTCTTATCAAGAAACTCTTTAAACACCCATATATTGAAAGCTTATTTCTCTTGATTGAATTAAGTAATCCTCTAAGACTCAAGTGCTGAAATGGAAATAAAAACACCTGAAGTTTTCAGATGGCAATAAATCTTATCTTCTACTGTAACCCAATAAACTAGTCTAATATACTAATTTCTCTTCATTGCTTAAAAGCCTCTCTAGGGATAACGATGCCCTCTAAATGGCTTTTCCTGAGAAAAACCACTGAATAAATAAGAACGTATTCTTCCTTTATCATTAGTCTAGTCTACTAATTTGATGTAAAAAAAATCCCCCCTTCAATCAGCTCAGATACAGATACATATTAATACATCCTAATTTGCTATTTATCCTATTTGAATTTTCAGGAAGCCTAAAAAGGAGAATAAGACTATTTCAAGGCTATGTAGACAATATGAAACTCAGGTCCCTCATATATAGTTTTTTTATTAAGTCTCTAAGATTGCTCTTTCAGAAGAGTGCCCAAGCCCTCCCTAAACTTCTAAAAGACCTGTATATCACTGCTTAACTCTTTGAGAAAGGAAAGCCAACAGAGTTCTTGAGATTAAATGGCTAAAAATCTTATTATTAGAAACCAAAATATCTCAGCTGTGAACATCTAATGATCAAAGATGATCATTAGAATTCAAAAAAACCATGAGAAAAGAACCAGTGAAAATACTCAGTTCACATTCCTATGTGAGGAAGTTAAAGGTCCCCAGGATAAAGTAGATTTTTTTAATAGGAAATTTTCACAAGTGCTGAAAGGAATCTTGTAATTATACTGCTGTCATCTTAACTGAGTACCAAATTGTCTATCTGGCCAAAAGGGAGAGAAAACATGCAATTTCATACATGAGCTAATTCCTACAATTTCTATTCTGGCCAGCTATATCATCTTCATACAACTTTTTAAAAGGATATATACCACTGCAAAATAAAAGGGATATAAAACTAATGACATCTGAATAAGTTTATAATTTCCTATTCCTTCATATAATAAGAGTTTAGCTTAGCATTTCCTTTGAAATTACAGCAGCTGAAGATTTCTACACAATAGCCATAAATATGCAAACACCTAGTGCATTTGCAAAAGTACTAGTCTTCAAACTGAAAGATCCAGGATATAGTCTCAACTATCACTAACCAATCCTGAAAATTTGGACAAGTCACTAACTCTCCCTGGGCTTCAGATTCCTCCTTTACAAAATAAGGGTCTCTATCCCTGCTACTCAAAGGGCCATCCATGGAACAGCAGCACAAGCAGAGCCTACAAATATCTCGGAAAAGCATGATATTGGGCCTCGCCCCAGACCTACTAAATCAAATCCCCAGTAAATTCATGTGTACATTAAAGTTTGAGAAACAATGGTCTAGATGATCTATAATTCTATGTGACACTTTCTTCCAAGTTCAAATGTTTCAACTGTTTTTCCTCTTTAATAGAAAAGTTCATATTTGTTATGTTATAATCTCTTATTAGAAAATTTGTTATAGTAAATAAGCCTCAAGTAGTACTCACTATTAAATAGTTAACAGAAGATGGGCCTATCATTAAGAATCTTTCTTTCAAACCTATAGTGAAGTTACAGGTCCCATTCCCATATACTAAGTCAAGGACTCACTAGCAAATTAAGACATGAACAAATGTGAACATCTATGAATCAAAATGCTGCCATAATAAATGTTTTCCTCCCAGAAAGGGAATCAAATTTATACACATACAGAATTCCTGAAGAACATTTTAAAGTGAAGTAGTAGAGGTATTTACGTACTACAGTAGACATAAGCATACTCCAATTTACAGCTGAGTGCCCCCTGCATAAGAAAACCAACTAAATATTCTTGACTCAACTACAGAAATGGTTGTCCCATGTTCAAAATTACAATGACCAATCTACCCTAGGGTAGAACTGAGGGGTCTTTCACTGTTATATTACATATTTACAGAAGACATACTTAATTTCAGGCGCTTGTCAAGAGGAAAAAAGTTCTTTGACAGCATCTTTATTCCCACCTTTAATTTTAAAAAATTAAATTAAATATATTTATTCAAGGACTAAAATGGCCAAGAAGTAAAAGCACAATGAGGAATTTTTATTACCAGAAAATTCATTATCTAGAGAGAAAAAGACTTGGCTAAAAGCTGAAAAAGCCTAGTTAAAAAATAAAACCGCTGTACTTGAGTTCTCATACTAGTAAATCCAAAATACAATTTTGGGGGTACAAAGAACATCAACATTAACTCCAAATAGAAATGATTCACTGGATTTAAATACCATGCTCAATAGTAGCTGTATTTCTTTCATCTCCTCCCTTTTCTTATACGTGTGGTTAAAAAGGCTTTCTAGATTCAGCATTTACCAACATTTCGGGAGGCCAAGAATCTGTCATCCTAGAGCTGCATTATGCAATACATTATTCACTGGTCATACGTGGCTACCGACCACCTGAAATGTGGGTAGTCTGAATGTACTCTAAATGCAAAATACAAAATGGATTTCAAAGTCTTAGAATGAAAAAAATAATGTACAAGCCATGGCCAGTGTGGCTCAGTGGATTGAGTGCCAGCCTGAGAACCAAAAGGCGGCTGGTTCGATTTTGGTCAGGGCACATGCCTAGGCTGCAGGCCAGGTCCCCAGTTGGGGACTCGTGAGAGGCAAATGATCAATGTTTCTCTCTCACATCAAAGTTTCTCTCCCTCTCTTTCTCCCTGCCTTCCCATCTCTCTAAAAATAACTCAATAAAATCTTTTTTTAAAGCTAATAATGTTAATTTTTTTAAAGAATGCATGCTAATTTTTATACTGAATTCTTGATGAATAATCTGGATATAGTAGATTAAATAATTATTAATATTAATTTCACCTATATTTTATTTGACTACTTGAAAATTTAAAATTACACGTGGCTTACATTTGTGACACACGTATTTCTATCGAGCAGAAGTATTCTAGACGATCACCAGAACATATGCTCATTTTTAAGGGAGCTCACCAAAACTCTTTTAAGAAAACACTCAAAATTCAAAATTACTTTTTTTAGGCTTCAGTTATTAAAGCCTGAAACAGTTATTTAACTTGATGACATACTGATAATGAAAAGGTTATCCATAAAGTTCTGGCAATTTTGCAATGCATTCATCACAACATTGAAGTTAAAAACAGAGAATTTATGTCGTTAAACTTCTAGTCCACTAAGAGGTCAGTGGTCCATTTTGAACAATTAGAAATTCAATCTTTTTTGCTGCAACGGCTTTTTCAAAGAAAAACATTGTTGCCTATAATTCTTATAACATTCACATTTCTCTTCTTTATTTTGGAAACTGACAGTTTCCTTTTTGTCTGAATTCCTCCTGTAGCCAAGCAATCATACAACCTGAGTCTAAAAGTGTCCCACCCTTGAACACATCCGACCAGTACCCCCTTCTTCTTCAAATATAAAACCAACTAATATAGTCTACACACAGCCACGAAAGGATTATATTTTCAACCTTGCTATTTTTAATTAAGATGAATAGAAACACAAACGCGAGTGTTAATGAAGACTAACAAAAAAATGTTTGGGTATTCTGGTACTCAATTGTAAAACCACGTGCAAAAAAGATCCTAAAACCAAGCATTTTTATTTGATTTCAAAATAATTTACCCCTATAAATGAGCTTTAAAAAGCACATCTTTGCCCTGGCTGGTGTGGCTCAGTGGGATTGGGTGCTGGCCTGTGAACCAGAAGGTTCTCAGTTCCCAGTCAGGGCACATGCCTGGGTTGCGGGCGAGTGAGAGGCGACCTCTCGATGTATCTCTCACACATTGATGTTTCTCTCCCCCTCTTTTTCCCTCCCTCCCCCTCTCTCTAAAAGTAAATAAAACCTTAAAAAAAAAAAAGGCACATCTTTAAGCAAGATATTTTGACACATGAAAAGTTACCCATAAATGAAGTTTTATTGGAACACACCATGTTTATTCGTTTATATACCGTCTATGAATGCTTTGATGCTACAACACAAGGGCGGAGTTGAGTAGTTCCAACAGAAGCTGTCTGACTTGCAAAGTCTAAATTACTCACATAAAAAGTTGGCCAACCCAATATAGAGAGTAATTATCATAATCCATATGGGTTTCTATTTATTGACTGAGGAGAGGTTGCCTCAGGTAGACAGCAATTGGGCAAGACCCCTCCCCCATTCCTACCCCGACAGAAACCAGACTGGCATTTTAACCTAATTAATATCTACTGGGCTCCTGCATAAGATTTTGTTTAAAGAGGTTCTAAGGCTAAATAAAAAGACTATGAAAATCAAAAACTTAGTTCATGATTCAGTATACAATCAAAACTTATACTGAAATATATTGCCAAAGAGGTTAAAAAAGTACTTAAAAATGGAACTTTCAGGTTGATTCTGGTATGGATTTTTGTTCCTTTATCAGGAGGACCATTCAAGATCCTTTCAAGTTTCTAATACTAAGATGAGTCATCTCTCAAAGATAAAAATATATACTTAATATATACTTAAGAATTTTCCTTCTACCATTCAGAAATGGTCATGTTTTAATAAATAATTATAGGATATAATTATAACTTCCTTATCAAGAAAATTAAACCTATGATGTACTATAAAATATAGAGCATTCCAAGGCAGCCAATTATCCAAAACATACTATTTGGAAAACTAAATATACCTGTTGGTTATCCTGTTTGGGATTCTGTTTGAGGTAGGAGGGAGGCTCTTAGGTAAGCACCGTGTCACTTCACATTGTTCATTTATATATACATGATGGCAAACTGTTCTCTTTGATATTGAAGAGGCACACAATATACTTGTTTTACCTTAGTACGCTGACTTTGGCTATCAATAAATGGCTTTTAATGTTCAAGTCTTACAAAAGAGTCTATGTTTAGACTCTAGTTTTGCCATTATATCATAGCGATGCACACGAAACATAGAAAAATACAACTCAGTGAGATCAAATTCCTGGTTCATGTTGAATAAATGACAGTGCTGTATGTAACTGGCTCTGTGGTCAGACCACCACAGGGGGCAGACACTCAGCTCAATCCCTAAAGAGCAAGAGTGAACCAGTACTGATATATTAAGTGTCAGTTAACAGGCCACTGACAATTTCAATTCCCAAGGAACACAAATTATCTTTTACGCCTGTGCATTTTATACACAAATTTGCACCTGCCAACCTCTCATCTGCGGATAATAAATGACAACTACTTTTTCATTCTTGTTTTTAGGGCCACAGTGCTAAATTTACAGATAAATTTAAATGTAATTTTAAAACCAGCTTTCATAACATATGCCAAACTTGGTAGTACTAGCAATGGAGGCAGAAAAGCTGTATTAAAAAGTCATTCCTTTTCCAAAACTTAGGCTAGATAAAATACACAATAGTATGTGACTTTGCAACTTATTATTTCAATATTTATTTACTTAAGAAGAGGAACGAAATAGTTTGGTGACATTAAACCTTTCTCTCTTTGCTAACCACACCTCTATGCCATTGCCTCCTACTGCTTTCCCTTCCCAAGGCAATCAAGTTTAAGGAAAAGCCTCTCTGCCCTCCATTCCACAATTAACTTACCTTTTATGTTTTACAAACAAAACACTTGGATTTCCCAGAGTCATTTTTTAAAGAAGTTTAGATTCTAAAGCTCTGGCAGGAAAAACATAATGAAGTGGTTTAACCACAAACATAGTAGGAGATTTTCCTCCACTGGTGTTTAGTGTACACCATATAAACTGCTAACATAAACCTATTCTGAGGTAATTTATGTAGTATCTTAAGACTGGAAACAAATTTTGAATTTCTGCCCTCTTCTCTACAACATAATCTCTTTAAAGCCTCTTAAAACTACATTAGATGCTAGAAGTAAACTAGCTAAGCAACAACCAAAAGAAAAAAGAAAAAAAGAAGAAACAGAGAGAAGAAACATAGGCATCTATACCTAAAAACTTACCTTGATCCTGTCATAGGACCTCTTCCGTCCTTGTCATATCCCCCACGCCCTCTACCTCCTCCCTGTGACCCGCCATATCCTCTATTATCTTCTCCATACCTACTCACATCACGACGGTCATCTATGAAAAAGAAAATAATACATACATAAATAAATAACCACTGTGATTTCTGACCCAGACTTCCCATAACAATCTTAAATAGCTCTTTAGGTCACACATTATGGTCTTTGAAAAATGGCACATGCGCACAGAATTCAAAGGTAAGTCCATCATAAAACCAACTGGAAGTAAATGTGTTTGAGAAGCCGGGCCAGGTAGCTCAGTTAATGAGAGCATTGTCCTGATATGCAAAGACTGTGGGTTCTAGTCCCACCCAGGGCACATACAAGAAACAACCAATGAGCGCATAAATAAGTGGAATGACAAATCAATGTTTCTCTCTCCCTTTCACTTTCTCTCTAAAAATTAGTAAAATAATAATAAAAAAAATATTTCCTTGAACAACCAATATCAAAAAAATACATCTGGGAATTATATCTGTCAAATTCCACTCTGCTGAAGTCAGACAGCAAAATGGTGATAGTGACAGAGAATAGTTTGAGTTAAAGTACAATATTAGGTACAGAACCCTAATAAATTAGATAAAGAACATAAGCCAAATCTGAAGTTATTACTTTCTTCACCTCAAAAATATTTAAATGCAAATTAAGCGTGGACAAGAAATAATTGGATTTTCAAACTGAGATAGTCAGTGCATATATTCACTGAAAGATATTCAATGAATAAACTCCTACTTTTATTCATTCACTTATTCATTCACTCAATTATTCAACAAATAATTATTGAGCACTTAATATGAACCAAGCCCTATACTATGCAATGAAGGTACAAAATTGAATACGACAGGGCCTTTGCCCTTTCTTGGCAAGGACAGATTCCTAGATATCAGTGGTATATACAAAGTCCTCCAGGAAAACAGGAAGGAATGACTGGTTCTTCTTAGATGAGGTTAGGCTAATACAGAATTATAATTCCCCCAAATCAAGTATACCACCACTTCCAAAAGAACTGGTAGCAGACACATTTGCCAAAAGATCAAAGCTGTCTGAGACAATAAAGGAAATTCTTTATCAGCCATCAAAAAGTCACGTGACCATTTGGGAATCTCCAAAAAGTTCAGAAACAGAAATCTAGTAAACTAGTTTTGATAACCATGAGACCATATGTTCAAGGTCATTCCAAATTTTTATAGTTAAAATCCTATTTGGGTCTTCCAATCCAAAACTCAAAATACAAGTAATTCTGTAAGTGGGGGTGGGGGGAAGGTTGGTATATCTTACCTTGTGTGTGGTGGCTGTAATTTTCCCTTTGTGAATGGTAGGACTGCTGGTTTTGATTATAGGAATCATGCTGTTGATCATAATTTGACTGCTCATCATAAGAGCCTTGATGTTGATCATAGCCTGACTGCTGGTCATACGAATTTTGTTGACCATAGTTTGACTGGTCATATGAAGGTGCTCTTCCACCTTGGCTAAACAGAAAACAAGAATTTAAGAGGTTTTATAAAAGGATTATGTTCTCTGTTAACACATTGACTGAGACTGATATAAAAGACCTGACCAGCTAGACCTCAATCATATTTACCATTTTTAGATGGGAATCATTTTGTCTTTCACCTACAAAATCTCCTTATCGACAATGGAATGACCTTCAAACAATAATTTCACTGTCCTTGAAGAGGTGGCACATTATGAGAAAAAAACTACATGCACCTTTGAAAATATCGGTGAAAAAAAAAGATCACTATGGTTTTTACATCTCCTTGAATTAAAAAATTAAAGGTGCCACAACGTACAATAGAATATTTGATTCTTTAACAAACATGCCACAAGTACTGAGTCCTTTTAATAGTTACATTGAAAGGCTCTATAACACTTAATTTTAACGTTGTAGTATTTTAAACTCTACTTTCTCATAATCTTTAGAACCTACAGTACATTTTTTAATAAAAAATTATAATTACTTAAAAGCATTCAGAATGTCAACAAAACAGCTGCAACTTTTTTTTGCAATTACAGAGTGGTATTTGGTTAACAGAACAACAATTATTTCATATAAACTGCATCAAAGACAACTGAAGGTAAAAAAGTCTGCCATCCCCATGTATAACTACTTTGTGCTGTGCACCAACAAGAACCTGAGTTAGATGTCCATGCCAATGGACAACCCCCATACTGTACAAGGTAAGGTGAGTGGCTACTGAAAACACCACCGGGACAGAGCTAAAGACACATTGTAATGTATTAACTATATATTTTTTTAAAAAGACACTGCACAGTTTAAAAACAAATCTTACATAGCTTTCAATTTTTTTTTTTTAAAGGAGTTTTGTACAGGAGGGTTAAATGCTTTATAGACAAGAAAAAAACTGTGCTAAAACCAACTTATTCATCATCATCTTCTTCATCTTCCAGTACATTCTCTTAAATCTCCTCAATGATGATAAATTTTAGAAAACAGTATTCACTCAGATTTTTGGTATGCTGAGTGCAAAAAAGGAATTTGCTTTGTGGTGTCATTTTTTTATCTGAAAAGCCTAACTACCAAATAATAAGACTGCTTTCTTATTATCTCTGGCAATTCAGAAAAAAAATAAATTCTAAGTATGTTCTGAGAAATATGACAACTAATTACCTGCTTTCAGGATGGGAATGTTGAAAGAAAGACTTGATTGGATTTGAGTTCTAATGTTTACTTTCTAAAAAAGTGTCATAACTTAATAGTCACATTCTGTATCAGAACAATTCATTATGTTTCCCTACTTCCTATCCAAAGCACATCACATCAATGGTCAGAAACCTAGTACTTCACTTTACAACTGTTGTTAAACCAATTTTAACATTTTTCTTTGGTCTACATTTATTATGTCACACTTCCAAAAATGTCTTTATAAAAGGGGTCTCCTTAAATTTAAAACTAAGGGACAGGGCTTGAAGAGTTCTTCCTTCTAACATGTTTTCTGGGTATTATTTTCACATTTGTACTTACTCTCTACTTTTCAAAGCACTCTAATATCTATTAGACTGATAACTGACCTCACAAATCTTTCCCTGTTGCTTTTATTTGAATTTCACTCACAATAATCATCTTTGCTGCAGAGAGAAAATACTAGTGACCTCAGTTTTTCCTTCATTTTTTAGCTGTACATATAACCTGATCAGCTACGTAATCTTGACTTTACTTCTACACAATGGATAATTACCGATACTATCTCATAGTGGTGTTTAAGAATCAGTTAAATCAGAATATGCAAAAGCATTTCAAAGTGCTATTATTAAAATTAGTAGTAAGTACAGACTCCTTCAAATCTTAAAGTTAAAAAGGCTATAAAACCTGTAAAGTTGCTGGTAAATATTCACATATCTATATTAACAAATAAAATATATTTTAGGGTATCTGAAATATGTGATTATGTTTCAGAATTTTTTTCTTTGATATTTTTGTCCCTGAAAAAATAATACATTCAAATGATTAAAAAATAAAATAGAGCCCTGGCAGGTGTGGCTCAGTGGACTGAGCGCCAACCTACAAACCAAAAGGTCACCAGATGGATCCCAGTCAGGCCACATGCTTGGGTTGCAGGCCAGGTCCCCATCTGGGGATATGTAAGAGGCAGCCGACCGATATTCGCTCATACACTGATGTCTTTCCCTTTCTTTCTCCCTCCCTCCCCGCTCTCTGAAGAGAAGTAAAATTTTTTTAAAAAAATAAAATAGGAATAGAAATAAAAGCAAGCTCTGAAAAGTTTCCTTTTGACTGGTGTCTCTCTCCAAAACCAGGCCCCTCCCCTTTCTTGGAGAATGAATAAAAAACTTTACTCTCTATACTTTCTTCTCTTTGGGAATTCTTTCACAGCCCATGACACCAACCACCCTAACATTCTGGTGGCCAGTACAGGAACATCCTCTATTTCTCCCTCCCCCTCAGCCTCCTGAGATTTGCGACTAGGGGAGCAGTGGGCAGTGGGAGCTCAAAGCCCCTAACCCCTGTCTCTGTGAGGTTTGAAGAAGATTCTAATCCTTCTCCATCTCTCCAGACTCTGTGGACAGCCTCCTCCTCACCCATCTTCACAGCCAGCAATCATAATATAAGAAAACTTGTTTTTTCCTAGAACAATTTGGCTGGAAATTACTGAAAAGCAAGACCAGAACTAACCACTCCCTACAGCCAAAGGCATAAGAAAACATTGGAACAAACTGCAGCCCACCGTTAGAACGCCCTAACAGCCCAGGGGCCACACAACAGCAACCCCCTCCCGCCCTTTTTCAATCCAATCATAATCCAGTAAAGAGTCAAAGCCCCTACCCCTCAATGCTGGTCTATCTCTCCATACCACGCCCCTCTCCTTTCTTGGAGCATGAATAAAAACTTTACACTCTACCAAAAAAAAAGAAAAGTCTTCTTTTATAGGCTAAGTTTTTATTTAATCTCAAGTATAAAGGAGAGATCCAAATTTTTCTTTTTAACATTTAAATCACGTGCACTCATTTACAGCTAACCAACAATTTTACAATACATCGTTAAGTTCCAAATGACAATGCTGATAATTTCTATATTCTTCATAACACAAAACTGAAATTCATACTCCATCAAAACTTTTCTTAAAAAAGTGTTTAAAGTTAAGAGTTGGTAAAACCTGTTTAATACACAAAGTATTATTTCCACTGCCCAACACAATCTCGGTACTTTCACTGTTTCCTTACCCTCCTGATGATTCGGTGTTTTGTTGTCCCTGGTTATTATAAGATTGCTGGCCATATGAACTCTGCTTTTGATTCTCATAACCACCGTAGGATTGTGAATAACCTAAAGATTAGATGGATATACCACTTAGAAAAAGTTCTGATTTTTTAAATTTGTAAAGTAGTAAATTTACAAGTCAGTCCAACCTGATTGGTTTTGTCCATAACTGGAGTAGCTGCCATAGTTCTGTCCATATGAAGAATCAGTAGTTTGCCCATAGCCAGAATAGCTCTGAAATTTAGGTAAATACAAGTTTCATCACCTACTTAAGATAAAAGTAACTATTTAAGAAGAACACAATTCATATTTTAACCTACTTGTGGTGCTTGTCCATAACCTTGATTGCCTTGATTTCCATAGGAAGAATAACTGGGGGGGAAAAAAAAAAAGTACTACTTGAAAGAAATTTGTTAACCTTTAACAACTTAAAGAATCCTATCTTCATTTTCAACTTTCAACTCTAATACAAGCTTCTTTTCTGAGAAACTGTCAATCTGCCTCTTTCTTGAGTCTAAAGTGCAAGGGGATGACCAAAGGCTGCTAAAGACATAATTGAAGTCACTCCCAGACCATTTGGATGCCAAACACCAAAAGTTTTGCTTTGAAAATCTCCTACAAATAAAACTTCACCAGCGCTAGAAAATCCCAAGAGAATTTTGCTTGGGGTGGCAGAGGGGTAGATAATAAAGCAGCAAGACCCATAACCAATATCTGACACAGAAAAATGACTTTCAGTTAACGCTTTAATCAACTTAGCTATGTTCTGACAGATTAATTTCTTTCTACCATTTGCCTTAAATCTGCCTTTAACTTCCTAGAAAAGGCACAAGGTGGCACTAAAGTTTAATTTTTGTGCCTCAGTGATTAGAGATATGTTTATTTTCAGAGTTCTATCATAAAATAAAATTATTTTGTACTTTGGAACACAGTCTAGCATATAGTTTGAATAAATGTAACTTCCTCAGATTTGAAGTGTCTTTAATTTGATAGTGTATAAGCTCTAACAAGTCAGAAACAAACTTTCTGAATATATGTCAAAGAAAAATAAAACATTTTCAAGAAATCTTTTTAACATTTTAAGTTATTAAATGCTAACAGAATTTAACTTTACAAAATCTATTTCATTGAATAAACATTTGCTCATTGCCTACTATGAGAGTAGCACTATCCTATGAGAATAAAAAAGTCAAATCAGTTTTTATAAACTGTTCTCTTGAGATGCTATTCTGAATATCCCACATCAAACTGCAAAACATTTATAGTATAAGTTTAAGGTTGTATTTCTGGTAATCAAAAGCACCCTACTGCATGTAAACATTCACATAAAAACAGACTTTTTATTGTAAGCATGATAAGGAGTCTTAAAAAATGCTAAACGTTTCTATTATGGTGCTTTTAGGAATTCTGCTCCCCAAAAAACATATTAGCATATTATATACAATAAAAAAATGAAACGTTTTTTCTAAGAACCTGTTATAGTTAAAATGCTTAAATATTTTTAATAATTGTTTCTTTTTAAAATTTTTCCCAAGAAAACAATCTTTACAATATCTGTGAGATTTGTTTTAATCTCTAGGGGGCATCTTTATTTACTGATTCAAACAGCCCTTTAAAAAAGGAAGAAACATTTTACAGCGACTATTTACACAGGCTGACTCTTTCCATTTGCCAAGCTAATATTCAACTCTTCTAAGACATCCAGATACCAGATCTCAAGTGAGAAGGCCTGATTAAATTCATCCTTTTTTCTCAGTTCTACTCTTTCATAGTATTATTAAAATGTATGTATACTTTACCTTTGCTGCTCACCCCCAGACTGACCGTAACTTCCAGAATCTAAAATACATAAAAAGAATTTTAAATCTGATATAAATTATGCTTCCCTCAAAGCCTGACTTTAGATCTTACAGATGAAATGTGATAAGAAAATGTCATAAAAAGTAACTACAGAAAGAAAAACTAGAAGTTAAAAATACTGTACAAGGAAAAATCTGTAAAAATAGTATCTAGTGTTTACAGTAACTATATCTTTGAAAACAAATACTATGCAAACGTGTCCTGATGGTCACAAGAACCAAGTGAAAAATCCATCCTAAAACTTAAAAGCTCAAGCTGTATTATCTTTATACACTAAAAGGCATGTTAAAACTAACCAGGACCAAAAAGAGGGAAGACACTGGCAAGAGAAATCCCAGGATTACATTTACTTCTACACCCTCCCCAGCCGGGTATCTACACCATCCCCTTGTACTGCACTGCCTTGGTTGTCAGCAGCAACAAAAACATCTGTGAAGACTTGGTAAAAGCTGCTGCTAGTCGTTTAACTACAACTTTACCAAGTTTTCAGGGTCTTAGCCAACTGATACACCAACTCAGCAATACCTATTTCGAGCCTCCCTTTTGGTAATGAAATCTACCAAGGAAGGTATGAATTGAATAATATGTCCAAAACAGAAAAAAAATTTTCTCAATACATGTTATATCAAAACTTTTGAGTAGGCTCTATCCTTTAGGCTTCTACTCAGTCAAATTAATAAGTAATATTATACAATGTCTAACCGTTATGCTGTACACTGGAACCTAATATAAAATAATGTTGAATGTATAATTAAAATATAAAACTTTTTAAAAAAGAATATTGTATGAAATACTTGCAACTACAAAAAAATGAGCTCTGACCAGTGTGGCTCAGTTGGTTGGGCGTCATCCTTCCTTGCAAAGGAAAAGGTCGCTGGTTGATTTCCGATCAGGGCACATGCCTGGGTTGTGGGTTCAGTCCCTGGTCAGGGCGCCCAAGAGAGGCAACCAGTCAATGTTTCTCTTGTACATCGGATGTTTCTCTTCCTCTTTCTCCCTCCTTTCCCCCCTCTCTAAAAATAAATAAAATCTTTCATTTTTTAAAATGACTCGAGTCTCAAACTGCTGACCATTAGACCCAACTTCATCCAATTTGAAACAAAACCACTTGCTGTTGGACAGTTCTGTAAACCAACCAAAAAATCAAATCAGATCACATCAGTGACTTTTTCATTTGGCTCATATAAAACTACAACATGAAAGCATTACTGTATAATTGGGTAACATCAAATTTGGCACTTTTCTGCAGTAGAGATCTCAAATCCGACTCAACAAGATTTTTTAAAATCCTTAGTTATATGAATATTGAATGCAACCCTGACACAAACTACTTCTATAAATGTGAAGAACATAAGGCTACCTGAGAGGAAAAAGAAAAACTGCATCACTGCCATGTCTCTGATAATAAAATGACTATAATTTATTTCTAGCTCACCAAATAAAAATATGAAAAGGATATAGACTCTAACTGGGCTACAGAGATTAAATACATGAGGGAAAAAGTTAGCTTTAACCAAATTAGAAACTGAAAAGGAATACTGGGAGATGGGGGTAGGGATAATGTGAATAAAATTTAAGATACTACAGGAATGCATGAAACTAAGTTAAACTATATCCAAAGGCATAAATACAGGTTCTCCCAGTGACGACAGTGGAGTCCCAAGATCTCAGTATATATTCCTTTGGCTCAGGCAAAACTATAGTAGTCAACATATAGGTCATGTGACCCTGGCTCAAATCTAGTCGAGTCCTTAACTGTAACCCAGCCATGTCAGCCCTCTGAAATTATCAATGTGATTTTATTAGCTAGCTGACTCTAAAACTGCAAATACAGAAATAAGCATATTGAGCAATAAGTCTGACCCTTAGTATACATACTTGAGTGAGAAAGTACAGATGTTTTATATTCATCAGAGAAAATCAGTTTATAAGTATTATTTAGGGCATTTCAAACTGCTCATTATGAGTTCTCGACACTGAGTCTTGTGTCTGGACCTATTAATTATTTAGAAGTGCTTTTATTTCCAAGTGCTTTGAGTTTTCTTTGCTTTTGTCTTCTAATTATATTCCATGGCAGCCAAAAATGGTATTTTCTGCATTATTCCTGATATTTGTTAAGATTTGCTGGGGGTTTTTGTTTTTGTTTTTGGCTTTTCCCTCGTTAAATATTTTCCTTGCATGATGCCCCTTATGTGCTTGAAAAGTACTGAGTATTTTGTTAAATGATGCTTGTTAGTTCTATCATTCATATATTTTAATTTTAATTTTTAAAAATTATTTATTTTATTTTTAGAGAGGTGAAAGGAGAAAGAGGAGAGAAACATCACTGTGTGGTTGCCTCTCACTCGCGCCCCCAGCTGGGAACCTGACATGCAACCTAGTCATGTGCCCTGACTGGGAATCGAACCAGCGACACTTGGCTCACAGGCTGACGCTCAATACACCAAGATCCACAGCAGCCAGCGGCTAACATTCATATTCTTATTAATGTTTGGTCTACCCAATCTATTACTTGCATAGAGATGCATACTTAAAAACACCATTTGACTATAAAATTGAGGGTTTTTGTTTGCTTTCTATATTTTGAGGCTATAATTAATGTTAGGCATATAGAGTACAGATTTATGTTTCTGGTGAATTTCCTTTTAACACTGATTATATTAAAACTATCATTTAAAATGCCCATGCTTTACTCTGACTGGTAACATCATCTTCCTTTTGGTCGTTTTCCCAGTTAATCTTTTTCAATCTCTATACTTTCAACATTTCTTGTTTTAGGCATATCACTTCTGGACAGCATATCTAGATTTTTCCCCAATATGAAAATCTTTTCTCTTTAAACTGTTTCTGTATTTTTATCAGTTACTTTTTTATTGATTTCTACCCACCAGTACTTGACTTTCTATTTATCAAGGTTGGTTTCATTATTCCCTTTAAACTCCTTTCCTGCCTTCTATTGGATTTTAACTTTTTCTTTTTACTGCTTTATAAGTGATACATTCAATTTCTGTTTTTAGTGAGTCACCGTCCATAATTTTTCTTTTTAACATACCTTTTTGACCAAGTTCAAAATGACTGTCAACCTCTACTAGAATCTTAATAGCATAATGCCAATCACAGCCTTCACCTATTATTTTGCTCCATTTTTTCCCCATCCTTTTGCTTCCACGTTTTTTCTTCTTCTTTAATCCTCACCAGAGGATATGTTTATTGATTTGAGAGAGGAAGGGGAGGGAAGGGGACTTGGGGGAGAGAAAAAGGAGGGGAGAGGGACAGATGGAGAGAGCCATCATCAATAGGTTAAACCGCAACCTAGGTACATGCCCTGACCAGGAATCAAACCTGCAACCTTTTGGTGTACAGGGCCATGCTCCAACCCAGCTACCAGTCAGGGCGCTTCCATGTTTTTTAAAACTAAATATAATCATTCTCTTCTTCAATAATTTGCTTTTTATTTACTGTTTGCTTCCCCTACATTGTTGTTTTCTGTTTTGCAACCTATTCCTTCATTTCAGATTTATTTTTTCTTTCAGCAAAGACCAGAAACTGGGTCTTAGTCTTATTAAGTAAAACTTTCAAGGTCACTGGTTATTTTTCCTCTAAATTCCAAGGATCATTTAATTACTTTCCAGTTTCTTAAGAACTTTAAGTCTATCAATCTTACCAGTTCCCTATTTCCTCTACTAGGTTTGTTACCAGTTATTTCAATCTGCAGTTTCAGATGAATATATATAGCTATAAATTGACTTTTATGTATTTGAAAACAATGCTTAATTCTAAAAAATTCACTAATTCTGTAAAATTATCAACCATTTTTTAATTCTTCTGTTTTCTCCTCAAACTTATATTAGGTTTCAATCTACTTGTCACGTTTCTTAATCTTTTATTTTTTACCTCTACAACTTTCTGAATTGAATTCTGGCTAAATTACATCACATCTACCTTCCACTTCATTAATTATTTCTTCTGCTAGGTCTATCTGCAATTCAACTTAACCATTTTTTTCCATTTCTGTAAGATGTATTTGGTTCTTTTTCAAATCTATATGTGGCTTTTCATAAAATCTTGGTCTCAGGGTTGATTCCTCTTTTTAGATTTTAAACATATAAATACTCACTTTCAGATTATCTGTTAGGGGGTTCTAAGTCTGTCACTCATTTTGTATTGTTTCCTGGAGTTCAGCAATTTTTTACTGTGAACTCATCTTTTCCAAGGCATTTTTTTCTGTAAGATTCCTGTGACCTAGGGTGTGAAATTTCCTTCAGAAAAGTTTTCATTTGTTTCTACCAGGAACCCCAAGGTTATTACCAACCCAGAAACAATTTTTATGATTTCTTGGTTTAAGGTTCTTGAACTCCATTACTAGCCTAAATGTACACACAAATTATATGAAGTACAGGTTCCAGTTTACAAAATCTCAGAACTTTTTTTCACTCAAGGTCCAGGCTTCCTTGTTACTTCTTATGCTGGTACAAGTTTTTTCTAGATCATTCTTTCTCCAAAGGTACAGTCCTTCAAACATCCAAGTCTTGCGTAAGGGTCTTAGTTCCCACTACCTGGCTCTGATGTTCTCAAGGCTTCGGTTCCTGTCCTTAAGTTTGTTACTTGGGCATTAAAACCGTTTCAGGGCAACCACCAAGTTAGCTCTATGTCTACCGTAATAGCTTTTGCTTCATTTCTGGCAGCTGGGGCTTGCCCCACCACCCCTTTTCTTTGGTAAGTTCTTGTATTTTTAGGTTTTTGTAGGTAGAGGATTTTCAACTTATCTTGGTCTGCCATATTGCCAAAATGAAAAGTACCTTGACTTTGTAATTTTTATATGTATAACTGATACTAGATTTATAATTTTTACAGTAAAGGTGTAATTTGTAAACAGTATTTGAATATCTGAGAATCTGACATTTGTAATTTTGATATATTGATTACATAAGTGCTTATATTTTATTAGGTTTTATAAGTCTGCCCTGTCAGGCATCTGGTGTGGATGAGTCGATTTGATGGATTCAACTTATACATGTAGTTTGGAATGTTTAAAGGACTTAACTAAACTTAATGTCATTAGTTGTTTAGGGGGAGTTTACTGTTAAATTTACATTTCCATAGCAGCTACCTACTCCTATAAAATTAAACCATAATTTTATGCCAACATCATATCATAAACCAAGGAAGGCCAAGTTTTTAATGAACACCATTATCCATTGAAAGCTGGTAACTTTCTCCACAGGGATTGGAGAATACCTTTTTTTTTTACCCATGTATGAGTTACACACCCTCTTAAGGGTACACTTCGATGTATTTCTATGGAGTTTTACCAGACTTCATCCCAAATTATGCACCTGGTAAAAGATGTACTAATATCCACTTTAGGCTAAGAAATTATTTCATTTGGGCAAGGATTACAGAAATTGAAGGAGCTAAAAGATGCCCCCTCCTGCAAAAGATATTCTGGCTACCTAACACCAATGTCAACCTAAGGAGTGTTTTTCATCCTCTTGCCCAGCCATTCTCACTAATTTGATTTCTTCTTAACCTACTGCTTCCTTTTCCTCACATTTCCATCCTTCTGTAAGAATGGATTATTGGGGGAGGGAGAGGTGTTTTAAAATACCAACAGGTCCTCCCTTAAAAAAAAAAAAAAAAGTTAAAAGACTGTCACCATTCATTTTCATCCCAACCCCATGGCTTTAAAGAAATGTTCTGCTTTTGTATCAGGAAAGTAGTATCTTAACTCTCAGCAAGTGACAGGCTGGGTCTTCGCAACCTGTGATGGATGCAGCCAACAACAGAGGACCTCGTGCGGTCAGCTAGGACTGCTAAGTCAAACACCCATGTTCCAGACTTTGTATTTCGGGTTAGCAGGACCGAAACTGGCTGCCCTGAAGAGACCGAGGCCTCTTTTTCTCTTGCACCCAACGCGGGGGTTCTGTCAATTTAAGTGTTTCGGGGACGACCGCCTCTTTGATATGTTTTAAGGTAAATGACACATGTACCTACAGGAGCCTCTCTATAATAGAAAAGGCTCACTCTCAAGTTCTTGCAGGAGATTAAAAAAATAAAAAAGAAAAGGGGAGAATGACAAAAAAAAAAAAAACAAAGTTGAAAAGGAAGCTGAATTTTATACAAACACCCCCAACTGGAATTCGGCTCGTTACGACAGAAGGAATGGCGATTAAGTAGAATTTCGTGGAAGGCAACGTCCTTTTCAAAGGGCTCCCAGGGCGTCAAGGCCCTTGCCTGATGAATGGGTCAGAAGGCCCAGCTCCACTTCATGGATGGGGAAACTGAGGTACGAGGCGGAGAGACGACTGGCCCGAGGCCTCGCTGAAAGATGTGAGGCGGAGCGGAGAACCAGGTGCACCCATTCTCAGGCTGATGCTTTTAATGACGGGCTCCCCCCGCCCCCGTGATGGCGTACACGGCCTCCGCCCCCCGATTCACACACCCTCCCCCGGGAACAGCACGTCTCCTCAGGTTCCAAGGACAGAGCCAAACGACAGGGACCCGAAGCACTCCCGCCGAGATCTGCAGACGGAGAGCGTTGGGAGCGTGCTTTCCTCCAGTCCAACATGGCGGCGGCCGCGTCCGCGCCCCAACCCCCAGCCTCCCTCAGGGCCGGAGGCTTTTCCTCAGGGCCCTCCGGTGGGCGGAAAGATGGCCCACCCCCGCAAGGCCCCTTCTCGCCGCTGCCGCTGCTCGCTAAAGAAGTCACCTACCCGACATGACTAACGGCCGCGGCACGGAACCCCCACAGCCCGCAGAGAACAAGGAAAACGAGAAACAGGCGGCACGGCGGCCGAAGAGGTACTGAGGGCGGAGCGGTGGGCTGAGCCCGACTGCGGGGCCTCGGCAGCCAATCAGGGGACAGTGGGCGGTACCATAGCGTCACGGTAGGAGGGGTGGTTCTGTACTAGGACCAGCCTCTGAACCCTGAGGACTTGGGAATCCCTGTGTGTCCTCCCCTCCGCGGACGGTACCATTATTGAGAGGGAATTGAAAAGAGAAAGTACCAATGCCACGATCACTGTGGGAGAGAAAGCCGAAGCTCGCTCTGTCCTAATTACAGTCCTATTTCCTACTTTATTGGGTCTAATAGTTTGAGGTTGGGAAGCGGAAAAGGAGAGACCTTATAAATACGGACTGCTTGTTTAGGAATAACCTTTTTCCCCCTGAAATTTCGAATGGTATGCCCTGGTTCGCTCCGCTTGGGCTGCAGAGAGCTTGAGCCGCCTGGGGGCGTTAGAAGTGGACGAACTCGGCGACAGAAAATCGTGACGCGCTCAGGTGCCTGATCGCCTCCCGGTTTGTCATAACGAGCTTGTCAAGTGAAAAATAGACAAGGTAACACTAGAACGAACGCGTACATTAAAACGAATTCACACACAGACCGGACTCAGGATGAGGCGGGATAGGATGTAGATATTTAGTTTTCAGTGCTATTATATCTAACTTAATTGTCAGGCACCTCACGTCACCTCATTCCGTTCTCACAACAGGTTGATGAACTGTTATCCCCAAGTTAAGAGGAGAAGGCAGAATTTACGTGCTGTAGGTCGCACAGCAAGTAAATGACCAACGTGGAATTCAAATCCTGATAACCAGATACCACTGTCTAGGTTTAACCATTAGACTGTACTGCCTAAAAGGAACTAGAACGCTGGAGTGGGAGACAAAACTCTGAACGCCGAGTGCAAGGTGACATCTGAGGCAAACCGGGGGCGTGGGGGGTGAGCAGAAGTTGAACAAGTGGGGGAAAGTGCTTTTGACCAGTTGCAAAACCAGTAATTCAATATGTTTGGAGTTTACCAGTGAATGGGAGAATGGTAGGAGATGAGGCCAGAAAAGTAGCTGAGACCTTGTATAGTACATGAGAGTCTCTGCTTTACTTTGAAGGCGGTGGAAACCCCTCACTGGAGGATTTTCAAAGATTAGATTTTCATTTTTGAGCTGCAGTATGAAAAACGTATGGAGATGAAAGGTGCCTGCAAGCAGGAAGACCAATGACGTAGCCAGTGCAATCATTCTGGTGAGAGATCATAGTGGCCTGGAGATGGGGGTAAGTGGAGAGATCCCTGAGAGACTGGGCAAGACCTGGTGACAGATTTGGGTGGGACAATCTTACAGAGAAAGAAGTCTGGGGTGAATTCTGGGTTTCCCACTTAGTGGACAGATGGTGTCATTCACCATGATAGGGAATAGGAAGAGAGGAACAGGTTGGGGTGGAGGTGAAACAGTAGCTTCAGAATTAACGCCTTCAGGTCAGAAAAAAAAAGGCATGAGGTCATCTCTCTTCATGATACTGGCAGGAATTGTGCATTCAGGTCTGGATGTAGTGGGTCACAGAGCTCTCTAGACAGGTCCAAACAAGCAAGGCTAAGGGAACAGAAATTCTTGCATGACTAAAAACAATTTAGCTGTTCAGCTTAAATATTGAGGAAGGCAACCCAGAGGAGGAGGTGGTCACGTGCAATAAATAGTGTGAGGAAATTGGGTTATGGAGGAGGAGGAGAGACTTCTAGATTGTTCTTTTTAACTTTTTTAAAGGATGGGAATACAAAAAGTATTGCTCATCATTAATTCCCTAAGTTTGCACAACCATTCCTCAGGTCATTTATTTATTTATTCCCATGCATGCATGCATTCTTCACTCAGCTGTCATCTCCTGATGTCTACTAGGTGCCAGGTCCTGGAAGGCGCTGGAGATAGAAAAACAGGAAGCACCACAGCCCCTGCCCTTCAGGACCTGCAATCTCATAACAGGGACAGTATAGTCCTATGGTTCCAATCAACCATTAAATGTGCTCAAGTTGGAGGACATGAAGGGTGCTCTGAAAACAAGAAGGAAGAGCGTCTAGCCAACATAAAGGATGGAAGAAGTATTAAGGAAGGCTCCCTGCAGGAGATACCTCCTTAACTGAGCTTGGAAGAAAGAACAGGAATTCACCAGGGGGGTGTATATCAGGAAACACATGCTCCAAATAGAAAGGACTGTATTTACAAAGAGTAAGAAAGAGCAAAGTTCTGGCTGGTCTGTGGAGTTGCGGGGGTGGGGAGTGATGATAAATGAAGTGAAAGAAGTAGGCAGAAGCCTCAGCTTGAAGAGCCTTATGTGCTGTGCGGAGGAGTTTGGATATTAAATTTGAAACAATGGGGAACTTTTGATGAATCTAATCAAAGAAGGGACATTTAGTTTTCTATATCCATTATTTCTTTAAATCTTCTGGATGCCCAGTGAAATATAGGTATTGCTGTTATCCACACTTTGTAGATGAGAATGCTAAAGGTGAAATGCTTTACTAAGTTTACACAGCCAATTAAGGACAGAGCTCAAACCCAGGCCCTTGGACCAAGCCCAGTGTTCTTTTTACAGTATCCCTGGTCTCCCAGCCTTGAAACAGGGAACTCCTCTCAGGTCTGCACTGCTCTGGGGCTTCTTTCCCAGGGTCCTGCTCTACCACAAAGGGACTCGTAGATTGAGTCCTATGCTCTCCTGCCTTCCAGGCTTTTGCTGGGGGATGATTATCTGCAACAGAGTTCACTCAGTCATTCTTCACACTACAAGATCCTGCTCTCTCCACTATTCTAGCCTCAGTCTGCATATTTAGAGAAGACAGCAGGTACATTTTACACATCAGGTTTAGCAGGATTTATCTGGGAATGTCTTGGTACTGGGCCTGTATGGCCCTGGGCTACTCCTCAAGCCCTCAAATGGGGAGCTGACATCTGCAGGCTGCATTTCCGTTTCAGAGACTCCTTCAGGCAGTACCTTCCAACTAGAATCAGGTAATGGGTGTCCTCTTGTGAAAGCAGATGGTAGAAGAAAGAAAGGGTCTAGGGTTATTTCTCCCTATCCCTCTCGGGAAAGAGGGTGGGGTGGGGTCTCAGGCAGCAGCTGTCTTCTCCAGATCTCTAGTTTCCATCCTTGACTCTGGCTCCTGGACCCCAGAAACCCCACTTCTCCCTTCATTCCTCCAGCCTATGGCTGATAGAGGCATCTATTTATCGTAGAAGGAAGGAAGGAGGGAAGAAAAGGCCAAAATAGAGTCACTTTTGCTAAACCATGGCACCAAACCAAAACTTAATAACAAACCTAATTGCAATTTCGGCCTCTCCCAGGAGTGGAATTTTAAACCAATCAGCCTGGAATTTCCTGATCCTGAGGTAATCTGCCTGATAAGGCCCCTGCCGTCCTCTAAGGCAGCAATTTTCAACTTGTGTGCCACAAGAATTTTTAAAATATGCAGAACCTCTTTTCCCTCAGATTGTCAAATTTTTTAAAATGACAACAGTCAACACAGCAATAGCCGTGGATGAATGAAAATGATACCTAATTTCTTGGTGTGCCACAGAATTTTAGTAATTAGTTTATGTGTGCCATGAGATGAAAGAGGTAGAAAATCGCTGCTCTGGGGGAAGGTGTCTTTGCCTGAAATAATCCACTGTTCATTTAGTCCCACCTTCTTTCTTCCTATAAAGACCTTCTATTTTCTACAATTCTTCTGAGTACATTTCTAGCAATTCATGAATTGCTTAGTAAAGCCAATTAGATCTTCAGATTTACTCAGTTAAATTTTGCTATTTAACACTGATAACATCTGAGCTGCTTTCTTTCCCTGTCGGGCTTCTCAACCCTTCCGCCACCAAGGACTGTGGATTGACTTTGAGTGAGAAGGGAAGCCATTAGAGGGAGCCATTTAGCAGAAGCCTTGCAGGACTGACCTATTTACCAGGATTACTCTGGCTGCTATCTTCAGAATAGACTGTAGTGGGCAAAAGAGGAAGAAGCATGGAGAGGTAATTGCTTCTACCAGAGGGAAGACCAGACCACAATGACTTTTGCCTCTCGTGTAAAGGCCTATGGAAGTCACAGTTGTACCACACAATTCAGGGCTTGCCTACCTGATTAGAGGCCGATTTGCTCTCTAGTTGGGTTGTGGAGTTCATCTCTGAACCCCTCAGTGCTTCACACAGTGCCTGAAACAGTGGGAATTAAAAAAAGAAAAAAGAAAAATCTTGTATTTAATGAATGAATAAATAAATGGCGCAGGGGGAATGGCATGACTTGTCTCTCTCACTTGTCCGTAAACTCCTCAAGCTCAAAGGCCTTATCTAGGACTTTCCTAGACTCCCAAGTGTTTGGGGAGTGTTTGTTGAAAAGGACAGGCTGCTCTGTGCCAGGTGCCCTGGGCAGTAGTGGCCAGCACCACCCTCCCACCCCCAGCTCCTTGGAGGTGTCCCTCCTTGCTCCTCCAGTCTTCCTCGAGAGCAAGCCTCCCACGAAGTTTACCCTGAGGCTCCACTTTGGCAGGGGAAGCCTTCTTGTAAATGACCAGGCCACCCTGTCCTCAGGACAGTGACAGGCACTTCCTGTTTGGGGTGGAAAGGAAGCAGACAGTTTCCTGTTAGCGGGTCTTTTGAGCAAAGCAGTAGTTTCTAAGCAGGTCCTGGCGCAGCCTTTGAGGCCAGATGCCTGGCAGTTCGATAGCCTTTATGTGGAAGGGAAGTGGGGCGCAGTGCCAGATTGGCCAGGCTTTTATTTTATTGTACTCCTTGCAAGTCCCCCGGGTCCTGATGTGAGTAAAAAACAAACCAGTAGAGGCTGACGCCTTGCAAACCATAATGGAGGTTAGGGAAGATGGGACTGATCTGAGCCTGGTGAGGAGATGCTCATGTGACTGTCCTTGTATATGTTGTCTGGATGTGAGCATACTCGAGTGTGACCCTGTGTGAAGAGTACATGTTGCATGCTTATTTCTGTGCACCCAATAGCCAGCACTTGATAGGATTTCACATTTATTAATTGTCTAGCTTACTCCCCATAGCAAACCAGGGTACTAGAAAAAGCAGGAGTTATCAGTCCACTTTAAGATGGCAGAAACTCAGAGAGATTAGTTGACTTGCAAGTTTCAACAGTGTGAAAAGCCAAGATTGAAACCCACATGTGTCTTGCTGCAAACTTCTTGATTTTTCCAGTCCCACATGAAGATGTGCATGTGTATGTATGTACAGGGAGGTAGATAAGTAGGTAGGTATGCTTGTTAATGTGACCCCGACTGATGAGATCACATACACAGGTGCTGGAGAGGGGCAATTTCTGTTTCAGAGGCAGAACTGATTGCTAGAAAATCAGGGCTTCTGGAATTGAATCACAGCTAAAAATGCACAGAGGTGATAGTCAATAATAAATTCAAATGATCACAGCTAACCTCCTCAAAACTCTGGGGAAAGCCTCCTTTTGGCTCTCCCAAGATAATCTCATTGCCTCATCTTATTCCTATTATTGTGGGTTTTCGAGGTTGATCATTCTGTGAGTGCCTTTCTCTGGAGCCCAGAATTCCTTCTGATAAAATCTGCTTTGTGTTCTGCACACTTCCTGGGGAGGAGGAAGGGACAGAGACAAAGCCGATTGTTTCTCATGTTAGGGAGAGAGAAACTGAGGCCCAGAGGGGCCTTGTCCAGATCCACACATCCTGCCTGATTCAAGAGGTCCTGGTCTAGAAGATGATTCACCGGCCAACTGTTGTCTTCTGTCAGAGAAGAAGGAATGGCCCACAGAAGTCCTGTCCACTCTGGGAAGGCTGAAAGGCACTGTGGATCTGAACTAAGCCCAGTGCAGGGAGAGGGAGGAAAGGGAAGCAGCTCTCTTTGAAGAGGAGGTATGGAGAGGACTGCCAGCCTAGCTAGGCCAGGAACCTGCACAGCCAAGAGAGATAAGGAAGGAGAGAGCCAGACCCTTGAGAAACCTAGTGCTATCTTCCTCTTGTACATTGGTATGTAATATTTAGTGATTAAGTAGGTCTGGAGTGGGGCTCTGGAAACTGAATTTTTAATATGTGTCACCAGGTGATTCAATGCAGGTGATCCAAGAACTGCATTTTATAAATTTGACTTGAGGCAAGATATATAGTGTTAAGGGAGCAAGATCTGGACTTATACTCCAGGTTTGAACCCTGACTTCATTACGAGGTTTGTAACTTTGGACAAGTGACATCTCTCTGTGCCTCAGTTTCCTCATCTTTAAGATAAGAATGCTTATAATAGTAGCCACAAACATTCAATGACATGCTTTGTATAAAGCACATAGCACATACATGGCTCATGTCAATTTCTGAACAAGCATTTACCATTATTATTTTGTTCCAATTCCTTGTTCCCATCCCCCCCTTCCACCAGAGGAAGAAATAATGGTATTAGATTGATACAGCGATTTGTCACCAGAATATTGTTTCGGATGTGGGTGATCTTTGCACTGTGCTTCAAGAATCCCTGCTCCAAAGCCATTCTCCCATCACTCTCTGAGAGCCTGGCTGTGGACTGAGCTTCTCCCAGTAAACCACCCTGCCTTTCTCATCTTCCTTTCCTCCTGGGTCACTCCCTTACGTGGCAAGCCGCCTTCCTTCTCCACCCCATCAAGTTATTTGACTCAGCATGTGTCCTGGAAAGTAAAACCAAACAGCAAGTGGTTGTGGAGCTGCATAGACCCCTGGACTCCTTGAGCAGATCACAGAATTTGTTACTCTGGGACTTCTGAGCAAACGTCAGAGGCAGAAGCGAACAGAAACCTGCTACCCAGGTTCTACCCATGGACACATGCTGTCATCCTGGGAAACAGAGACATCCTGTGCAAAGGCCTGTTGAAGCCCACGGTAAGTGTGTGGGCAAAGGAAACTCTGTTCTTGCAGGCATTTGTGGGTATCAATGGCATTTCCAAGTGACCGTAAGCAGAGGTGGAATGGGGAGAGGTAAGGATGGGATGAAGTAATCCAACCAGGGACACAAAAGGAATGCAGAGGGAGCCCATTTTCAAACACAGTAGCGGTGCTAGTTTTCTGAGGTCCAGGGACCAGGGCTCACCTGGGATGCAGAGAAAGGCAGGGTCAGCTGTTTGAGTGGCTGAGCCTGTCTCCTCCCAGTCACTCAGCCCTCCAGAGAACCACTGTTTCCTGCCTTCCACTCTCCTACCAGTGCAGCTGAAATAGAGAATCTCTGGGATGTGCTAGAGGAAGGGATGTTGAAATTCTTCCTAAAGAAAAAAATTGGCAAATCTAGGTTTGCCTCCAGATTGGCCCACAGTGTCCTTACCAATTGGTACTCCTCAAAACTCTGCCCCAAAGCTGAGTTGCATCTAGCCTATCAAAATCCACCTATTAGCCCTGACTGGTGTGGCTCAGTTGGTTAGGCAACATCCCACAAAATGAAAGGTCGCTGGTTCAATATCCCCGGTCAGGGCATATGCCTAGGTTGCAGGTTCAGTAACTTCCCCCAGATCGGAGCATATAGGAGAGGCAACCTATGTTTCTCTCCCTCCTTTTCTCCCTCCCCCTCTCTCTAATAAGTAAATAAGTAAAATTTAAAAATCCACCTGTTGGTGAAAGTTACCATATATGTACCATGTCATACCTGCAACCTTCAGACATCCCCTCAACATGCACACAGGTTGCCAGATAAAATAGAGGACACCAAGTTAAACTTGGATTTCAGACTAGTAATGAATAATTTTTCAGTTTAAGTATATCCCAAATATTGCATTGGCACATACTTATTCTAAAAAATTACTCATCCTTAATCTGATACTCAAGTTTAACTGGACTTCCTGTATTTTTACTTACTAAATCTAGCAAACTTACCAAACTCCCCTTCAGAATCTCCCTCCTCCAGGCTGACCACAGGACTTCACTCAAACCTGTAGCTGTGTCACAGTCTATTCTCGCCTTAGCTGAGAACCTTCCTTATACTCTAACCCACTAGACTGAAAGCTCTCTGAAAGTAAGGCCTAGGCTTTGTCAACAATCTCTGGGGCTCCATTCCAAGCAACAACTCTCTTTACAGATGTGCACAAGGACACCCCTGGAGAGGAGGATGGGCCAAGAAATCCATCCTCAACTCTGTGCTCCCAGGAGAGTCCTGGCACAAGGATGTGCAATGGAAAGGCACCAGAGAAGAGTCTAATTGGTTCTCCCAGATGAGTGCCCCATTTTCACTATTTGATTGAGAGGTCAGTGGGGCCTATTCCAATTATTCCACCCACAGGAACTCCTGTTTCCAAAAATGTTGTCTAATCAAAGAGGAGCCTTTTAAAAATTCCTCCACCAGCCCTGACAGGTGTGGCTTTGTTGGTTGGGTGACATCCTGCAAAGCAAAAGGTCTCTGGTTAGATTCCCAGTCAGGGCACATAACTGGGTACCAGGTTTGGTTGGGGATGTGTGGGAGAGGCAACCAGTCCATCTCTCTCTCTCTCTCTCTCTCTCTCTCTCTCTCTCTCTCTCTCTCTCTCTCTCTCCCCCTTCCTTCCCCTCTCTCTGAAATCAATCAATCAATAAAAAAATTTTTAAATCTCTCCACCAGAGTGGTACCTTTTTCTAAATAACAAAAGCACTCTATGTGTTAATAAACTTTCGAGGCCCTAAGCCTTAGGATAAGAATACTTCATTACATTTGTTTAGCACTTTATAGATTCCAAATGACTTACATATATCAACTCATCTAATCCACACAATTTAAAGAGGTAGGTATTACTGTGCCATCTGCATCAGCAAACTGGAACTAGAAGAGAGACAGTAACCTGCTTGCAGGTACTAAGATAATGAAAACAGGTTACTTTTGCTCAGTGTGAGCTTAGCTTTCACCTAAATCATTTCTCTCCACCTTTACTACAATTACGTGGGATCTATAAAGTCAGGCACGTGATATTCATTTTCTCTTTTAACTCCCGGAACTAAATATCATTTGCTCTCATTTTATGAGGAAACTGACGCTCAAAGTAGCTAAATCCTTTGCCAAAGGTCACAATGCTTGCAGGCTGCCATTTATTAAATGCGTACCTCATAACGCCAGGCACAGTGTTGAGTTACTTACAGGCATTATTCTCTCATTAAATGCTCCCTACAATGACATGATGCTGGCATTCTTATTATCCTCAGTTAGCGATGAGAAAAATCGGTTCAGAGAGGGTGGTTGACTTGCCCAAGACCACACAGCCAGCAGGTAGCTGAGTCAGGATTCACACGGCTAGCAAAAAAAAAAAAAAAAAGCAGCAAAACTGGAACTTAAATTCAATTCTGACACCCGCCCAGGGCTCCTCCTCTCACACTCCAGGTTCTCATCCCTGCAACCTGGATGAAACAATGACCCTCAGGTAGGCCAGGACCCCGCTTATAGAAGTCATAGGTAGCTATAACCGCCGGGAAAAGACCCTTTGACCTCACCCCCTGCCGTCCCCGGAGAGATCTAGATCAACTCGAGGTGGCGGGCGAGAGAACCAGTCCGCAGGGCGGCGGCGGGCACCGGGCGAGGCGGTACGGCCAGCGGAAGAGGCTCAGGGCTGCTGCGCCTTCAGCAGCGGAGTGGGGTGGGTGGGGCCGCGTGCAGGGCTCCCGCCCCCTCCCTCCCTCCCTCCCTTGCCTTCTAGGTTCCCGGGCCGGCGACCCACGGAGTAAGATACTGCGGGAGCTGGACAACCTCATACCCGCTCTGGCGAAGCGTCCCAGAGAAGCGGCCCAGCGCTCGGAGACCGGGCACTGAAGAACCTCTGGGACCTTCGCCTCCCCGCCGGCCGGCGCAAAGCCGGAGCATCCGCAGAGTCCCAGGCACTGCTGACCGTGGGCGGGCTTCCCCCAGCGCCGCAGCTCCCCACTCCCCCGCGCTCCGAGGCAGGGGCGGCGGCGAGATGGCCGCGCATGTGGGCCTCCTGCTGCGCGCCCTGCCGCTGCTGCTGTGGGGCGGCCTGGACGCCCAGCCCGCGGAGCGCACAGGCCAGGAGCTGCGCAGGGAGGCAGAGGTAAGGGGCGTGTGCGGGGCGGAGTGGGTCTGCGTACCCGAGAACCTCCAGAACTTTGCGTTCAGGCCACCCAGCCGTCCCATCTGAGCTGACAACCTGTGTTACCCTCCCCCTGTCCTCCGCACCCGTCACACTGGCACACAAAGAACCTGGGGCAGCATTCTCCCCCCCCCCCCCCAGCCCCGCGTCCGGGCTGGAACCACACAGGCACGCGGATCTGCAGGCGTTTTCCCCCACGGGGGAAGGAGGGACAGACAAGATGGGACAGACAGAGAGAACAACTCAGAGAGAGGGAGCCCCTGCACCCCAGTTTGGCACGGAGGCACTGCCTGTCACCGCCTAAGCTGGGGAGACTCGGCAGTTCATTCATCGGATGTCCCAAGTCCTCCCGGAGTATCAAACACTGTGGGGGCCCCTCGGTTGGTGCGCTGTGGAGGGCACCGCTGACTGGGCCAGGATACCGGTGACAGAACTGGCTCTGGGCAGGTGCTGCCACTAACCAGGTTGGGCAAGTCAGCACCCAAGCTCAGAACCAGTTTCTTCAACTGTAAAATGGGGGGGGGGGGGGGGCTACTCTCAAGAGTTACTTCTGAGGAGCTTTAAACAGGGCTTCTGGACTGAACTTAAGAAGGGGGGGCAGGAAGGTGGAGATGGACCTTAAAGCTTTCCCATTTCATTCCCTCCTTTGAACTGGACTGCTTGCTCTAGGACACCTAACACAGAACTTTTTGTGAGGTAGGAGTGGGGCTGGACTTGAGACATCTATTTCCTAGATTAAGATGATTGTAATAATCCACCACTATCATTTCTTTCTTCTCCAAAGAAGCATTTGCTAGTCTTGCCCTGTTCAGAAATGGCCAGAATTTCCCCTTCCCTCAGCATGGAATGGGCTTGGCTCTACACACCGTCCCGTGACAAATCAGGACGGATGCAGGACTAGAAGCCCCCAGAGTGTTCCTAACTCTTCTCAGGAATAGGACTGGGGTCTCCACTATTTTAAGGCAAAGAGACCCCTGTTAAGTTCCAAATTATTGAGCCCCGTGCTCTCCCCTGAGACTCCTGCTCACCTAAGAGCATCATTCCTTAAAAAGAAAGAAAGAAAAGAGCATCATTCCTGCTCTAAAACTGCCAGCTGAGAGCCTCTCAGTATCCCCCCACTCTCCTTTGCTAGAAGAGGCAGGCTGAATTTGGGGGGCTGAGGAGGGCTCTCGCGGCATCACCCTCCCTTCTATCAGCCAGCTCCTATCTCTGCCCTGGGATGTCTTGGGAATGACCCTGCTTCAATAAGGAGGTCCTTTCTCAAATTTCCCTTCCAAGCACTGGTCTCTTGGTCTGTGCTCTCTGCTTAAGGACATTTAAGAATCACTTTTGTTTCTCTGAATTTAGAATTTCCATCAAGTACAGAATCTTTGTGGTCCCAGGAGAAAGTTTCTGTCTACCAAGCCAAGGCTTGTTAAGAGTCCCAACCCACCTCCCCCCAAGTCCAGGTCCCAGGCATCCTTGGCAGGAGAACAGAGACAATATCTCTGCCACTCATGCCTGTGGTGGCCCCAGAGGAAGAGAATTTCATCTCGGGGGTGTGCTTTGGAAATGTAATATCTAGCAGCTTGAGTCTCTTTCAGTCTTTTTAACATAAGTGGGGGGGGGCATTTTTAACTCTGAAAACAAGAAATATTTTAAAAACAAAATACTCTGGAAATGTGTAATGGGTGTGTAGTGTCTCATTATGCCTATGCATGTACATACATATGTGTTTAAATGTAAATTAATGTGTGGGTCAGTATGTCTATATGTGTTTCTGCATATGGTCAATTGCATGGTCTTCAATGTCAGACAGACCTGTGTGCAAATCATAGGTTTAACCTCTATGAAACTCACTCAGTTTTCTTCTCTGTACAATGGGGGTTAATAACACCTATTTCAAAAGAATATTGTATGGTTTCATTGAGATCAGCACAGTCCCTAGGACACAGAGAGCTGTCTGTAAAAGGAAGTTGCCCTCAGTGTTGTTGTTGTTAGTATCTTCATCATTATTTTAGAGAATAATAAGGCAGCTATTCTCAGCATTGGACACCAGACAGCGCAGGGCTGTAGTTCCTGAGATGGTGTTGCAGTTACTATGGCTACATTACACATTTCCTTGAAACTTAGTAAAGTCAAACAACCATTTGTTATGTTCACAGATACCGTGGGTCAGAATTTCAAACAGAGCACTTCAGGGCAGCTTGTCTTTGCTCTACAGAGTCTGGAAATGGCATCATCTGAAGGCTGTTTACTCATCGACCTGGTGGTTGGTGCTGGCTGTCAGCTGGGGGCCTCAGTTCTTCCCCACGTGGGCCTATCCACAGGGTCTCTCCACATGGCTAGTTTAGGTTGCCTCAAAACTTGGTGGCTGGGTCTCCAAGATGGGCGTTCGGTGAAAGAGAAAAAGGGTGGAGGAGAGAGAAAGACAGAAGAACTTGTGCCCTCCTTATGACCTAAACTAAGTTGGGTAGCATCACTTCTTAGCAGCAGTCACAAAGGGGAGGGACCTGGGACCCCACAATCGGTGGGAGGAGTGTTGAAGTCACATTGTAAGAAGAGCATGGGAACAGGAACTGGTGTGGTCGTTTAGGGAAATCCAACCACACAGGGTGAGGCCCGTGATCACACCGCTTCTCTGCTACGTACAACTCCCTGACCTCGGTGCAGGGAACCACACAGCACAGCAGTCCTACTGAGCTCATGGGCAAAGGTCAGATTTCAGGATGTAGAAGGAAAGAAATAATAAAAGCAAGCGGTGTGATGTTATTTCCTTCACTTACCCAGGCTGCAGTTTCCTCCACTGTAAAATAAGGGAGTTAATTTTCTTCAAGGACTTTTAAGATTCTCTCTATTGCAAACATTCTTTGGTTTTGGAGTGTGTGTATGCCTGTGCATGTGCGTGTGCATGCGCATGTGTACACAATTCACCTGCCTGTGTGCCCGTGTCTGTCTGTCTGGATGTGTCCGTGTCCCCACATCTCTGTGTGCATCCCTGTGCCCTGTGTGCATGGCTGTATGTGTCCCCTCTGTGCATACAAAGTAATAAAGTTGAGGACTTTGTGGAGTGGGCTTTGCCTGGGAGGAGACTGACTGCTTACAAAGCTGCATTATGAAGAAGTCCATTGTTGCCCACTTGGGAAAACTAGGGCCGCTCACAACACTAGTGAATAGGAAGGGCCTCCACTGCTGAGTTGCAAGACTGAGAGTTAATAAATGACATCACCCTGGCTTCACTCCCATTCCCAGCCGGGCCCTGCCCTATTCTTGGGCGACACAGACGGTCCCAAGGGATCCATTTACCATGTTTTGTTCAGACCTTCCTTAGGCCCACCAGGCAAGAGTGTCCAGGACCTGCCTTCCACTCAGTGGCCTGCATACATCTGCACAGCTCCTCCCGGGGTGCCAGACTACAAGGAACTGGGGAGTTTGTTTCTCCAGGGAGATATTGGAGCTTCTGTCAAGTGTCCACTCCCCCCCCCCCCCACCCCCGATGCAGTGTCTGTTTCTCAGACTCCAGAGCCACTCATTTGACTTTTTGTGAGTCAGAAACCCAGAAGCCCGGGTGTGGAAGCCATTCCCAAGAGCTCAGCTCAGTGACTCATAGGTACAGGGTGCACAGAAGTGCAGAGGAGGCTCTGAAAGGTCCCAAAAGACCACAAGTTGGTGAGAAAACAGTTGTCAAGCCAGCATGGAAACCAAGAAATCTAGCAAAAACTGCATGGTGGAAGCAGGAACAAAGAAAGGAGAGACAGGCAGACAACTCTTCCTAAACCTGACCTTGATTAAGGCATTATTTTGTGCCTTAAATTTAGCCCCACAAGCCTAGTGAAGACCAAATGGTCCCTTCATCATGGTCATTTGACATTAGAAAAAGGACAAGATAGGGTGTGGATGGAGACTGGCCAGTTAATGTTTTCCAACATCCTTCTGGACAGAAGATAAAAGAAGGAGCAGGGAGTACAGGCAGAGGCATCCAGGTTACACCCGGACAGAACTCTGTGGATCTGAGACTAGAGACAAAGGAAAGGAAGAGCAGTGAAAGGGAGTCAGACAGAGGGAAGGGCAAACCTTCGCCCAAAATAATGGAAAGGGGCCAAGTTGGCCTCACTGCCCGGAAGCCCTCAGTAGACCGCAGGGGCCAGAGAGCAGAAGCCAAGCATCCTGGAGTCAGATATTTGTCTTTGTGAAGGAACACGCTTCAGTCCTGTTGAATACCTATGGCTTGTCAGGCACCTGGTTGGGAGCGCAATGGAGATGTGATTCCAGCCTCTGTTGAAAGCCAAGTCCATGACCCAGGAAGCTTGGCTTCTTCCCTCTGCTCTGCCCCTGGACCTGCTTGCAGAGGAGACAGAAGGAAACCAGCTAGAGAGAGCCCCAGTTTTGCCTTTTTCTTCTTGGAGGGCTGACTCCCCAGTGGGGAGGATGGCTCAGCCCCCGCTCCTTCTGTTTTAAAGCCCCGGAGTCATTGCTGAAATGTGAAATAAAACATCCTGTGTGAGAGGGTTCAGACTCACTTACGGGTTCTGTCACTCACTAACATGCTGCGCTCCCCTGAGACTGACTCTCTTCATCCTTAAAATGGGAATAACACCACCTTTCCTGTCTATATTCTCGCAAGGTGATTGTGAAGCTCAAAGAAGCCGTGATCCCCCTTAAAAGCTCTACGACAGTGAAGAGCTCCCTGTATTCCTGATTACCAGAAAACATTTTTATTTATTGGACATGCAAGGCAGAATGCCAACTATCATCCCTTGTGTCTTGACTTGGCTAAATAATGCAAAAGATGTATTGAATGATAAGCACAGTCACGTGGAGTCACCATGAAAATACTAAAATCATAACGAAACAAAAGGAGATGGAATAAATCATAGGTGAAGCAACACGGTTGCTGTACGAGCTTGCCATTGTGCAAGTTTTTCATTCCTGGTTTCATTTTTGCTGCTGCAGTTCTTTGATATGGAGGGTGTCACAGCAACTCTGTGGACCTGAGACTTGGGGGGCTGGTCTCTCCTAGACTGCCAGCACTAAAGCTTTGTGACTCAAGAGGGGAAAATGATGTTTTTAGTGGGACAATTATCATAAAGCTTTCCCTAAGCATCTTCTTACTGGATTTTCATTGTGCTCCTATAAGAAATATAAGCAGTATTCTTCTCCCCCATTTTATGCTTTGGGGCACAGAGAGGTTGAGTAACTTTATCATTGTTCACACAGGTAATCAGTTGCAGAAGCAAGGCTATAATAATAGACAGAAGTAGAGTATATCTTAGCCCTAATCCAGCCCCCTCACTTTACAGAAGAGGAAACTAAGGCCCAGAGAGGCACAAGGCTTGCCCGGGGACACATAGCCAGCAGCAGCCCCAGGAATAATGCTTGAGACACTCAGCCCAGGCAGGGCTCTCGTCCTGCCAGGCCAGTGACTCAGAGTTCCTAAATCAGGCCTGGATTCACTTTGCTACACCTTACTGCTAGTCTTGCCCTGTTCAGAAATGGCCAGAATTTCCCCTTCCCTCAGGCATGGAATGGGCTGGGCTCTACGCACCCTCCCATGACAAGACAGGACAGATGCAGGATTAGAACCCCCAGAGTTCTGATTCCACTTAGCTCCCTGAGTTCCAGGAAGAACTTATTGTTTTACCCAAACACCCCAGCCACTCCCAGGGCTTTTCAGAGGCGACTTTCCAGGAAAGTGGCCCCAGCCATGACCAAGTGGGTGAGGCAGGTTGGCACCAAGGTTAGGCCCAAGCAGGGTGAATCACCGAAGGGGCACAGCCTTGGGCTTCCCCAGGGAGGATCAGTGGAGAACAGGAAAGAGAGAAAACCTGGTGTTTGAATTGCAAGGCAGAGGGGAGCAGCCCAGGTCCTACATCCATGAACGGGGACGGGAAGGCCTAGGGTGGAGCTCAGACAGTTCCTGAGAGGACACGGGCCCCCAGAAAAACTGCAGCCTGGAAGGGAAATGACTCCTCCAAGGTGGTTAGTGTCGAGCTGAGAGGAGAGCAAGAGCTCCAGCCTCTTTTCCTAGGATCCCTTTGCCACACTGTGCCCTGCCCCCCACCTCTGCTCAGGGGTGTTTCTCTCATCTCTGCAGGGGAAAGCAAGGCAGAGTAAATGGACTCAGAAGAGGATTAGGGACAGACAGATCCAGGAGCAGAGGTGTCTCAACCCTGCCTCCTCCTCACCAGGGACATAGGTCTACTCCCCTCAACAGAATTTTAGAGCACTCAGCACTGACAGTCTTAAGGGGACCCTTCCCTGTAATTAAAATTCTAATTATAGGTATATTAAACATAAAATAACTATAAGAGAGTTCTTAAGTCCTGATTATCTCCATAATAACACTTCAGTGCTTTTATGGTAGTATAAAATGTCAAATTCTTAAAATTTCTTTTTCTCATTCTTCTGGTGTCTCTTGGCTGGCGTCATGAACACATGCTCACTGCTTCCCAGGGATTCAGCTACACCTTGCAACTCACAGAGTCCCAGAGACGAGTCAGGAGAAAGACTTCCCCTCTGATGGGCCCCTGAAAAAGACCGCCACCCCATCCTATCCCCCACCCCACCTTGCCTGCCAAAGTGCCAGGCACAGGCCCAGCCAGGAAACAGGAGACACCGCTAGTAGACTTCCCCTCCTCCGTCCTCCCACTCTGTTCAAGGCTTCTTAGTTCCTGAACTGGAGCCAACTCCCTGATAAGGGTTGGGTGGGTTCTCAGGGAGGGACAAAGGGAGTGCCAGCCTGTTGGCCTGTGACCCAGTCTCTTCCAAATTACTCAGCAAAACTTTCTATGGAGACATTAATTTCCTGGCTTTCCTTAAAAAGCCACTCTCTCCATCCTCACCAGGGAAAGGGAGGAGGCAAGGGAGAGAGAGCTAGGCACCCTGGCTGGGGTGAGGCAATCCTGGGAGAGAGCACCTGAATTGAGAACAGAGATGTAACTGCCTTATTCAAAGCAGTTCCATCTTACAGATGGGTTGCACTCCAAAAGTTTGCTGTTACTTTTCCCTGTAAGTTAAAGCAGCTAGATCAACTGTTTGTTGAGCATTTACTATATAACAGGCCCTATACTGGGTGTGCATTGCTTTATTTAATCCTTCTGAGAATCCTATGGGGGTTACTCTTGTTCTCACATTGTGGGTGAGGAAATGGAGGCTCAGAGAGGTTAAATAAGTTGTCCATGGTCACCCAGCAGAGTCAGGGTTGGGAATAGATTCTGGATTCCAAGCCCAGTGGCTACTCCATGATGCCACACTATTTTGAACAGTAAATAGTCTTCCAGATTAAGTCACTAGAACTCCTTTACTCCATTATGCATCCCAAAATAGTGCACATGTGCAAAGGGAAAACAAGAAAACAATGGTGCTGAAATTGTAATAAATCAGTGCTGAAGAACAATAAAACGGACTGGGGAAGTGTTCTGTTGTCTAGAATAAGGGCTCCTCATGGAAAGTGGTTTTATTGCAAAGAGGACCTGGAGGTCTCTAATGGTGTATGGAAATCCACAGAGAGAAGGCTGGATACTTGCAAAGCTTTAGGGGCTTGTGATTTTGGCTCAGTGTCTAGTTTCATTCCAATTTAGTGCCTTTTCTTAAGGCAGCAGCTATGATTGAAGTTCACTGGAGTTAAGAAATAGAGCAAAGAAAAATGAGTAAGAGAACAAGGAAAACAGAAAAGTATTTCCATGTAGGTAAAACAGCAAGAAGGGGTAAAAGTGAAGAGACATTGTATGTCTGTATGAGAATTAAGCAGCGAAGGTGACATTAGAGAATCCATTCCCGGAGCTTTTATCAGTGAAAAGGGCAAGCAGGGAGCCCCGTACATTGGTTCCCCCTCAGGGTAGGACTGGTGATGGGTAAGGACAATGAATCACACACTTCTCTCCACCGGCTTTCTAGGGCTTGGTCACTGAGGAAGCAGCGTCCAGGTATGTGAGGGTGGGCACTGAATAAGAGGTATTTGGGGGCGGGATGTTCTTGTTATATAATTTCCTGAGGAGATCTCATCCCAATCCATAGCTTTACATCGTCTCCATGCTGAGAGATTCCAGCTTCCTGCCTGAGCCCCAAGATCACACGGCCAGTACCACTGGGTATCATGACTTCACCTGACCCACACCACCCTGATCTGTTCCTCCTTCAGGCTTCCTCATACAGTAAATGGCATCATCTTCCAAGGCAAAAATGTGGAAGCCATCCTGGTTTCCTCCCTTTCTTTATTCCCCACAATTAATCCACCACGAAGATGAAAATAAAACTCACATTTCTTACCCCAGCAGACAGTCCGCCTCTCTCTCTGTGGTCGTCACACACCCTGCCGCTCACACTCACTGGGCTCCCGCCTTCTTCTGAAACAGGCAGGCTCATTCCTCACTCAGCTTTTGCATTGGCTGCTCCCTCTCTCTGCCTGGAACCCCTTTTCCCACCTCATTGCATGGCTAGTTACTTCTCATTTTAAAAAAGATTTTGTTTATTTACTTTTGGAGAGAGGGGAAGGGAAGGAAAAAGAGAGAGAGAGATACATTCATATGAGAGAGAGACCTCAATTGGCTGCCCCTCGTGTGGTGCCCAGGGGCAATCCAGGCATGTGCCCGACTAGAATTGAACCTGCGACCTTTTGCTTTGTGGGACAACGTCCAACCAGCTGAGCCACACCGGTCAGGGCTGCTTGGTCAGTTTTAAAAATGAGGAAACTAAGTTTCAGAAACATTGAATGACTTGTTCAAGACCATGCAGCTTGTCAGTTGTTGGTGTCCCGGAGCTAAGTCCAGGTCCATCTGACTTTGATCCCAGGATTTTTTCTGCTTTAGCTCATAGACCCTTGTTGGGACAAGAGGTGAGACCAGGCATGACGTATGTGCCATGAATGCTTGGAAACCAAGGGAGGGAAAGGATGCCACACAGTGGAAAAAGCTGACATTCCTCTCTCCCCCAGGCATTCCTGGAAAGGTATGGCTATCTCAGTGAACAGGCCTCCAAGTCTCCCTCCTCCACACGATTCAGCAATGCCATCAGGTAGGATGAAGGGGTATGGAGGACTTGGGGTGGTGGGGTACAAGCTTGGGTTACCTCCTCCCTTGTGGGGGAAGGCGGCCCCCCAAGTGGGTCCAGGGTGCCATACCTCATTGTTCCTCCCCATGCACCCACTCACCCCTTACCCCATCCCGGCCTCCTGCTGTCTCCAGGGAAGCTCCCCACCCTCACCACTACCACCTACCCACCCTCCCCTTGTGGTCCTTTAACTCAGTTCCTCCTGACAGGGAGTTCCAGTGGGTGTCCCAGCTGCCCATCAGTGGTGTGCTGGACCCTGCCACCCTGCGCCAGATGGCACAACCCCGCTGCGGGGTTGCAGATACTGACAGTCAGGTGGCCTGGACCGAGAGGGTCAGTGCCCTGTTTTCTGGACGCCGGGCCAAAATGCGTAGGAAACGCTTTGCAAAGCAAGGTGAGCACTGTGAAAATGTAGCTAGGATGGGATTCCCCACCATCCTGAAGCCCCATGGCCAGAAAACCGGCTCAGCCTTGGACTGGGCTTTGTCAGTAACTTCTTCCCTTGGGCAGGGGAGGAGAGCACAGCGGGCAAATAGCACCTCTCGGACTTGAGGACCATGTTTGTGAATGTAGACATTTAAATCAGAATTATACCTGTGTTGGTGAATTGTCATTGTGCAAGTATTTTCTAGAGCAAACCCCATTGAGTCCACTTAATTCCTTGGTCAATCTGCTCTGCAGGGCAGTTAAACTGTTGTCAACATTTTTCTTTATAATTTACTGGAGTTATTTTCATCAGAATCAGTTCTTTTTCATAAGAATTATGCAACAAAGATGCGATTCATCTATTAGTTTGATCTGGTCCATAGCACATTTTTAACAGCTTTATTGAAATAGAATTCACATACCATACAATTTGCCCATTGAAAGTGTACGGTCCAGGGCTTTTAGTATATTTGCAGAATTGTGCAGCCATCACCACAATCTAACTCCAGAACATTTTCATCACCTGAAACAGAACCCCATGCTCATTAGTAGTCACTCCCTGTTCGCCCCTCCCCCCAGCTCCTAGTAACCATTAATCTATTTTTTGTCTCTATGGATTTGTCTATTCTGAACATTTCATCATAACACATTTTAGACATTACACTTCCTGCTGTTATGATTTAATTTTGTTTCTTCCTTCTCTTCTCTTCCTCTTCCTCTGTCTTTGGCCAAATTCAATCTCCCAAGGTCAAATGTTACTGATCTAAGATCTATAAAGACTTTATTCTTTTGTTAGTTTTTGATCCACAAGTCTTGCCGTGTGTGATTTAACATCTTGGTTGTTTTTACTAAGTTGAATTTTCTCCAATCAATTTTTGCAGTTTTCAAGATTTCTAACAAAACGGGGCTGTTTAGTCAGCTTTTCGTCTGTAATTAATTTTACTATCTCACCTTCTTGCACCCCAAGGGAGCAAGTGATGGAGCCTCCGTCACTGTCCAACTCGAAGCATCCCTTGTGGATGGAGATTAGGGCTAAGGCACCTCTGAGGCAGATGGCTTCCCCCAACCAGCCTAGGCCCATTCCCTTGTCTGACGCTAACCCATGGTCCAGACAGTGGTGGCAGCATTAGAAAGAGAATTTCCCTTGCGGTCACAAAACGACCCACAGCAGCTTCCCTTTCTTTACCTCCTGGGTGGGAAAATATTCCCTAGAAGGAAACTGTGGGCTTGGCAGGCGCTGAGCACTTCCTGTGCCTTAGGAAAGCAAGTGTAATAATAACAGTGAACACTCACTGAGCATTTATGATGTGCCAAGCACAGTTGTAAATAGATTAACTCACTTACTCCTGTGATAACCCTATGAGATAGGTACCGATTTTACCTTCATTTACAGATGGGCAAAGTGATGGACAAAGAAGGAGCTTAAGCAACTTTCCCAGGGCCAAACAGCCTTCTTGTTGTTGGGAGGGTTAAGTGACGGTCCACATGTGGAAACCCCCAGAATATGGGTCGGTGCTTAAAAAATGATGTGGGTTCCTATGCCAGTGATTTTCCATTATGTGGGTGAATGCTGTGCTGATGAAGCGGGGTAGGGTTGCCAGGTAAAATAGAGGATTCCCAGCTGAATTTCAACTTCAGATCAATAACAAATAATTGGTTTGTTTTTACATACTTTTATACTTAAAAAATTACTTGTCATTGATCTGACATTCAACTTTAACCAGACATTCTATATTCCTATTTGCTACATCTGGCAACCTCGTTCCAGATGCCTGCTCCCCTCTGTGCCTGCAAGGCTGATTTTCAATCCCCCTGCCCCCTCACAGAGCTAAGGGTGGGGAGCACAGGGGTGGAAATGGGGCAGAAAAGGAAAAAGTGAACGGATGCTTACTGAGCACCCAGCACGTGCCTGGCAGCTGCAGGTTGCTATTTTATTTCTACCATGGGGGAAGGCTCATCAACCCCACTTTGCAAACAGGGAAACTGAGGCTTGCGGGGATTCTATAATTTGTTATATAAGGTTGTAAGTAACGGTACTGAGATTCCAACCCTGCTCTTTCCCCAGTAGCAGTTGCCCATGTCCTCCCCAAGCAAGGAATCTAGCTCTCCTCCCTGCCCATCTTTTTTCTCTCCTCTTCCCTTTTGGATTTTAGATTAAGGGTGTGAGGTGCCGTGCCAGGTGCTCCCATGGCCTGGGGCTTGCCATGGAAACCAGCCCTGCTCAGCCAGGGACTGGAATGGGGCCTGCAGTGGCCAGCCTGCTCCACGGGCACAAATCAGGAAGAAGGCAGGGGACAGGGCTCAGGCTGCTGGCCCGGCGGTTCCTTCCTTCCCGGCAGGCACACCAACAACCTATCCCCTACTCCCCTCCCAAGGAAAATAAAATCAGTCATTTTCTCTCAATTCCTGTTCCTAGTTGTCCTGCTCATACCCCCCCCCCCACACACACAGTTGCACCTTCACTGGCTTATCCTTGAGTGAGGGGCACCCCTAACTGCAAAGAGGCTGAAGGAGCTGCCTCATAGTTTTCTAGAAGCTGGAAGGTTGGAGGTGGGGAGGGGGAGTCGGGGAATTGGTTACCCATAGCAGGGTGTGCAGAGCCCAGCACCAGCCCTCCCATAGCCCAGTGAAGACTCACAGGCACTGGAAGTCCCTGTGGGGGCCCAGGGCGCCTCTAAACACCTCGCCTCTCCTCCCTTACAATCCTTCCCTCTTCCCTCCCTGAGGGTTGGCCACTGGCTGGGAGGGGTTGGGTGCCTGCCAGGCCAAACAGGCCCTGGGAGGCAGCATTGCCTTGAATGGAGCTTGGCTCAGGGGTGAGAAAAGGGACATTCCCTCCCCCACTTCCATGGGGGATGGAAAGAGGGAAAGGGTGCCCAGCTCCTCTGTCCTCTCAGACCCTTCTTTCCATCCAGAGAGTTGTAGCTCCTGCAGCGCCCCTGCTTTGACCCACAGGAGCCGTGTTCAGGCAAATGTATGTGCCTTGAGTCTTAGCGAATACACCTGCTTACCTATGTGGGGTAGTGGAACATGCACTGTGTTAGGGGGCAGGGTCTGGGCTCCTACTCACATGGTCTATGACCCTGGGGACGTTTCTTCCCTGGTCCCATGTTCCCCAAATAGAGGAGAGGTTGAATGAGGAAATGGCGAATGTACACCTCACTCCTCTTGCCTGGTTCAGGCAAGCACTTCCCTAGGACAAAGGGGCAGGTGGCTTGAACCTTCGGCTGCCCCCCTCAAGGGGAGAGGGGGCTCTGCCTACGAGCCTGGTCTCCTAGCCTGCCCTGCCCACTTGTCACCCACGCCCCAGGGATCTGGCCCATTTGAGAAACTGAAGCCCCCAAAACATGATTCTTGTGTGTTCTTGAGCCCAGGAGTCCTGCCTCCAAGCTGTGAGGCTTCCACTTGGGGTCACAGTCTCAGTCCCTGAACTTACAGGGCTCAGAAATAGCCCACGGAAAACTCAGAACATGGCCTTCTCAGCACCCCGGTCCTGGGTGTGTGGTATACCGGAGCTGGGCCCAGACTAGCTGACCTGGGGCTCAGGCAGGAGGCCTGAGTCTCAGGCCTCAGGGAGCAGTTGCGGTTCTGGGCAAAGGAATAGAAACACTTAACTAAGTGGAGATGGAAAAATTTATCTCGGTCATTGACAAAACACACCCTTTGTTCTTATTTGTTTTTACCTCAGAGCTCTCGAGTCCCTGAGGAAGTGAGGGGGAGGGCGAGGGGTCAGGGAAGGACCTCGAATAAATGGGTCTTGTGGTCGCTGCCCCAGGGCAGCAGGAGGCAGCGGGAGGGTGTGAGGGGCGGAGAGGAGGAAGGCAGGGACCGGCTGTGACCCTGGTGGCCCCACCTCTCCACCCTGACACAGTGAGCAGGGGCTGGAATTTGCTGCCAGAAGGAGGAGCAGAGGGATTTTCAGGCTCAGCCCAGGCTGTGGGGATGGAGAGCAGGGACCAGAGGGGTCCTTCAGGTCGGGGGCTCTTCCTAGGCAGAGGCTGCATCTCCCCCATCATACTTTGGAGGGGGATGCAGCTTGCCAAGGTCCTAAGGGTCCTCCTTAGGCCAACCCAGGAGGCGGGACTCTCCAGGATGAGGGTAGCAGATCTGTCTGAGAGCAGCTACATGAGGCCTTCCCGGGGGCAAGGGCCATGTCTTCCCCACCAGATCAGAGGCTCCCTGGGGGAGGGCCTATCTCCCTAGCATGCGTGTCCTGGGACCAGCCCCAGGTTCTGATGTGGCGTCTCTCGGTGGCAGGCAACAAGTGGTACAAGCAGCACCTCTCCTACCGCCTGGTGAACTGGCCCCAGCATCTGCCTGAACCAGCAGTCCGAGGGGCCGTGCGCGCCGCCTTCCAGGTGTGGAGCAACGTCTCCGCGCTGGAGTTCTGGGAGGCCCCGGCCACAGGCCCCGCTGACATCCGCCTCACCTTCTTCCAAGGGGACCACAATGACGGGCTGAGCAACGCCTTCGATGGCCCAGGTGCTGACAGGGCCCCTCTCCCACAGGGCGGGAGGGGAAACCAACTAGGACAGGCGGTCTGTGGAGGGCGATGGAGCAGTTGCTCTCCCTGTGGCCTTGACCCAGCTGCATCCCCCAGCAACGAACCCTCAGTCTCCTCATCTGTCAAATGGGAAACAGTGGTCCCTGCCCGATTATGTCCCATAGGGCTGTCGGGATGGTCGGAAGGCGTTCTGCATGGAAAGTGCTTTGCAAACTCAAAAGAGTACTATCTATTCTTCTGAGGTCCCATCATCCACCCCCTGCCTCTAGACAAGCCTGTGCCTCTCTTGTTCTCCAGAAGTGGATGTTCTCCAGACCAAGGTCCTAAAAACATCCAGAGGCCATCACCACCCTACTCCTGCCCTCCCCCAACCCAGTGTCACAGTCACTGCCTCAGAGCAAGAGGCATTCTACCCGCTGGTGGCCACAGAAGAGTCTCACATACTCATAGCCCAGATGGTTCTCCTATTGGCCTCCAACTTGAAGGCTCCTGGCTGCAATTTAAACTGCTGTCCTCCCGTTCTGCCCAACACTAGCCTTCAGAAACTGAACGTAGGTTATCTATGCATCCTCCTAATCCTCCCCACTGAGGAGTAAGCAAACCTGATCAGACCTCTCTAGGTGGGGACTTAGGGGCTGTGTGGCCTGGGAACTTGGTCTCCCATCCCCTTGCACTCTCCCGCTTTCCATCAAGTCTACTCAGAGCAAAGACACTTCCAGGCTGGACCAGGGTAGGGCTGGGAGAAATCAAGGCTTTTTGAGAATCCACATGTAGGACACACATGGGCTTGCGTGTAAATCATTTCACCCATGATATCTATGTGAGATGTTTACATCTGTTCCCAGGTGGAGTCTGGTAGCTAAGACAGCACTGGACTGGGAGTCAGCTCTCTGATGTGAGACAGGTGCTTTTGTCTTTTTGAGTTCAGGCCAAAACCTGCCCATCTGTCCCTCAAGATTATTGTGAGTTGAATGGAGAGGCAAACATTGCTCAAAACAGTTCAAAGCACATTCAAAATAGGAGGCATTTATTCCTCCTACACATGGCCAACTCTCCATGCTCCATGAGGCTCTCCTTTATCCCCCCCTTTTTTTTTTATCCTCACCTGAGGATAAGTTGTTTTTTTAAAAATTGAGTTTATAGAGAGAAGAAAGGAGGGAGGGAGGGACAGGGAAAGAGAGAGAGAGAAAGAAAAAGAGAGAGAGACATTGATCGGTAGCCTCCTGTACACGCCCCGACCCGACTGGGGAGCCTAGGTATGTACCCTGACCGGAGATCGAACCTGCAACCTTTTGGTGTACAGTACAAACTGAGCCACCTGGCCAGGGCCATGAGGATCTCCTTTAATGTTAACCTCCCGACCTTTGTCAGTCCTAGTTGGCCTGGGCTCCAGAAGGCAACACTCACTGGAAGGACCCTCAGAGGCCTCTAGGCCAACATTATCCCAGTGCAGTTTGCTGACCCCTGCCCCCGCAGAAAGTGAATTGTGAGGGTGGGTCCTGAAAACTGCATGACTGATAAGCTCCATCTGGGGAACCTACAAGCTTGAGAATCACTGATCCAGCCCAACTCCCTCTGCTCACTCCTATTAAAAGCAGGGAGGTAAAGACCCACAGGTAGAGGGGCCCTGGCAGAGGCAAAGCAAGAAGACAAGAATATGTATGATTTTTATGAAAGAACCTGTTCATACACATAAACACACCCAGCGCCCAGATCAAGAAACAAACACTACCAACACCCTGGATGGTCCCATCATGCTCCATTCTGGGGTAACCACTGTACTCACTTGTAGATGTTTTAGAAATTAATTCCTATGTAGCATTTATTGTATGCTAGATACTAAAACTAAGTACATGTAACATACACAGATACATTCCTTTTTAATCCTCAGAAAAAAACCCTGTGAGGAAGAACCTCATTATCATCACTCTTATTTTCAGATTAGGAAGATAAGGCACAGACAGGTTAAGATATTTGCCCAAGGTCACACAGCTCAGAAATGGTAAAACCAGGATTGGAATTCAGGCAGTTTGACCCCATGCTGTATGTACACCTCGCTGCCTCTTAGCGTCCATACCCCACAGCCTAGTCATGTGTTCACTGCTCCACACTTCAGCTTCTGCCAGACTTAATTAGGAGGGAAATTATGCAGCAGGAAACAGCCTCCTACATCCCAAGGGCTTCTGCGTTTGGCGATGGGAGCCTGGGGGCGTCGTGGGCGGTGGCTCCCCCTGACTCTCCGCGCCGCCTGCAGGGGGCGCCCTGGCGCACGCCTTTACGCCCCGCCGCGGCGAAGCTCACTTCGACCAAGACGAGCACTGGTCCCTGAGACGCCGCCGCGGGCGCAACCTGTTCGTCGTGCTGGCGCACGAAATCGGCCACACGCTCGGCCTGACTCACTCGCCCGCGCCGCGCGCACTCATGGCACCCTACTACAAGCGGCTGGGCCGCGACGCGCTGCTCAGCTGGGACGACGTGCTGGCGGTACAGAGCCTGTATGGTGAGCCCCGGATCCGTGCCGCCACTGGCCCCACCTCTGCCCCCCCCCCCCCCAAAACACACCGCACCGTCCCCGAGCTTTGTTTATAGTGCTTGGGTCCCCAGCCCTCAAGTTGGATCCCCGATCCCAAGCTCAGGAAGCTGGCCTCCGCCGGTCACGGGTCCTTCCAAATTCTCAGGCTCCTCTGAAATCCGAGAAACTTAGTTACCTCGAGCTCCTGCACCCCCACCCCCCATGCTTGCCCCTTATCGATCCTAACGAATTTCTGTGCACAGTCCTTTGCGTTACAATTCCCGATTCCTGCACAACCCCCCGGCCTCCGCAGTTCCTCTCACATTCCGGCCCCATCACCCAGACCCAATGCTCAGTCCCACCTCCTTCCCCATCCCAGACCCTCATTCCTGCTCCCAGCTGTGCTTTCTGTCCAGTCCCCAACATTGATGCTGATGCCCAGTTCCCCCAAGGCTGGGCCTCTGCCTGGCAGCGGACTCAGAAAGATCTCCCCCATAATGAACTGGCCAGCACTGCTGCCCAGGGACCTGCCTGGACCCTGGCACCTGGGGCTGTCTCTGTCAGAGTGCCCGGGGTGCAGCGGGGCCAGGAGCCCTGGGTTCAAGTCTCTCTCCGATTCCTGATTAGTAGTTGCCCTGGGCAACTGAGAGCCTTCAGTTTTACCTTCTGAGAAAATAGATAATTGAGGGCCTGCTTACCTGACAAGCTTGTCGTACTAGTGAGTATGAATATGCCTTGTAGCCTAAGAAACCTACACACATGTCATAATAACAGCTGCTATTTCATGAGTGCCTACCACGGGCCAGGCACTTAACATACAACACATCCGTGAGGTCAGTATCTCTTCGTCCACAGATGAGGAGAATGGGGGTCAGAGAGGTTAGGTAACTGTCTGAGGTCACACAGCCAGGAAGTTGCAGGCCAGGATTCAGGAACTGCTGCCAAATTTTAAGCTTTTGGACTCTGCCTCACTCTCCTAAGTGTAGTGATGTAATTATTTTAAGTGCTGTAATTAACGCCACTTGGGCCCCTGAACTCTGCCTTCAAGCCAACTGCTTTGTCCAGGACTCAGAGAAGAGTATTCTCCACACTCCTCCGTTCCATCCCCTTGTTTGGTTCCCCACTTGAATTTTATCTCAGTTGGTGCCTCTTTCCCAGACTGTTTGATAGGAGAGACAGCTTCTGAATTTAGTGCTATGGTTAACATCAACAACCAAAGACAGTTCTTAACTCCCACCCCTGCTCTCCTTTGCTGCCCCTCCTATCAGAGAATGGTGAGAGAAATCAAGGCGGGGGCCGTGAGCCCTCGATACACACACCCCAACCACTGTGCATTTGTCCCCTCTTCTCTTTACCCATGCAGGGAAGCCCCAGGGGGGCTCTGTGACTGTCCAGCTCCCAGGAAAGCTGTTCACTGACTTTGAAGCCTGGGACCCCCACAGACCCCAGGGAAGGCGCACCGAAACCCAAGTTCCTAAATACTGCCACTCATCCTTCGATGCCATTACTATAGGTAAGTGGCCCCACCCATGCCTTACTTATTTCTTTCCTCTTCCCCCACATCTCCAGGGGTCTCCAGAGCCGAAGTTCAAGGTGGGGGAGGGTAGAAATGATAAAATCCAGAAATCCCAAGCCACAAGGATCCTACAAGGCAGCAAGCCCACACCAGGCAAAACACTGCTTTCTCCTGCACACTTTCCCTTCTGCCCCAGCTGTGCACACTGCATCCTCTCTGGTCAGTCTGGAAAGCAGGGTTCTAGGAATGTACCTTCCCTGGAAGGAGGCTGATGGTCACTACCCAACTCTCTCTTGTCTCTCTGGGCAGACGGGCAACAGCGACTATATATTTTTCAAGGGAGCCACTTCTGGGAGGTGGCAGCCGATGGCAACGTCTCAGAGCCCCGCCCACTGCAGGAAAGGTGGGCTGGGCTGGCCCCCAACATTGAGGCTGCCGCAGTGTCATTGGAAGATGGAGACTTCTACTTCTTCAAAGGTACCCACCCTGGGGCAGATGAGAACGTTGAGACCTAGAGAGGAAAGCTGTTCTGCCCAAGGTCAAAAGAGGGGAGGCATCTCAATTTCAGTCCAAAGTGTAGTTTGGGAAACTGGAGATTGCTTTAGTGGGGGATAGAGGAGGGGGTATCAAGGTTGTCCTAGAGAGAGAGGGTGGGAGAGTTTCAGAGAAGACTCTTTAGGGAAGCCCAGCACCACTCCTGAGCTCTGCAGTTCAGCAGAAAGTCGTACCTTCCTTGGAATCCTGTCTGTGTAAGGTTGGCAGGTCACTTAACTCTCAGAACTTGAATTTCTTGAACGGGGAAAACAATCCCTCAGGTTTGTTGGGAAGAAGGATGAAAAGAACGTAATGCCTGAGCAGTGTGCAGTAAATTACTTCAGTAAAGTGTTCATTCATTCTTCAACAGTGCCCTAGACACAGTAGGAGGTGTTGGGATACGTCAGTGAACAAAATGAAACTCCCTGCCCTCCTAGAACTAGTAGTAGTAGTGGTAGCAAAGAAAGCCCCATGGCCTTCCCTAAAGTCCCATCCTCACCAAGGGAGAGGACCCTGCTACCCAGGGAGGGGGTAGATATGTTCCTTTAGCACTGTCTGCCCTCTGCTGACACCTGCTGGAAGTCCAGGCCACAATAGTCCCTCCCCTACTGTTCATAACTAAACAGTAGTATGATCCATTTTTAACATGAATACTAACCACCTTGAGCTCCAACACAAGAAGGAGCAAGAGTCTGGGGGGACAGAGTTGGCGCGGAGGACCAAAGGTTGAGAGCTGCCAGGTCACCGTAGCTCTCCCAATGCCCCACAGGGAGTCGATGCTGGAGGTTTCAGGGCTCCAAGCCAGTGTGGGGCTCTCCACAGCTGTGCCGGGCAGGGGGCCTGCCTCGTCACCCTGATGCAGCCCTCTTCTTTCCTCCTCTGAGCCGCCTCGTCCTCTTCAAGGGTGCCCGCTACTATGTGCTGGCCCAAGGAGGGCTGCAGGTGGAACCCTACTACCCCCGAGGCCTGCAGGACTGGGGTGGTGTCCCTGAAGAGGTCAGCGGTGCCCTGCCCCGGACAGATGGCTCCATCATCTTCTTCAGAGATGACCGCTACTGGCACCTGGACCAGGCCAGGCTACGGGTGACCACCTCAGGCCGCTGGGCAGCAGAACTGCCCTGGATGGGCTGCTGGCATGTCAACTCGGGGGGCGCCCTCTTCTGAAGTCACCCCCACTTCTTATTGAACTGTTGGTGCTGTCATGGCCAGTGTGTGTTCCCTGCGCCGGGGGCAGAACCTGTCTTGGGAGCCTCTGAGCCTCCCTGCAGGAGACCCAGCAGTGAAAGTTTGTCTGCATTTGTTTCCTGGAGAATGTGGCATTGTCTCGGTGCTGTCCCCACCACATGCGGACAGGGCTGAGATCGATCCAAGGAGAAGCCAAAAAGGATCACGGACTCCACAGCCTTCTCCTCAAGGACTCTTTCCTCCCCAAGCCTTGGGGATTTCATTTTTTTCTGCTAAGGGTGCAGTTCCTGACTATGAGGCAGCAGCACTGGGCAACCAGGGAGGATGCAAATCTCAGCAGAGAGGTTGGGACCACTTTGCAAGAGTGTCACCTTCCCTTCAGGACCTTCTGCCTCAATTCTTGGAGAATTGTATTCTCTTTCAGCAGAGGCCCCACCCCCAGGAAGCCTGCATGGGTTGGATACAAGGATTTCCAACCTCAGAGGCCCCAAGGCAGATCAGGACCCAGAGCCAGAGGGAGACTGATGCAGTCCTGCTGGGCCCCAGTCTTTTGTGGGAGGCTGGAATAAAGAGATGTCTCTAGCTGGTGGGCCAGGGGCACAGATCAGCCTTCCTTAGAATAATTTCCAGTGAGAGCAGGTGGGCATGGATGCTGGAGAGGAGACCTGTTCTTCCCACTGAGCAAGGGCTAGCTGGCTGTGTGTGTGTGTGTGTGTGTGTGTGTGTGTGTGTGTGTGTGTGTGTGTGTGGTTGTGATGGGGAGAGGCCTGCCTGTCCCCAGAAAGCTTGCCCTCCCCGCTCAGGTCAGATGGAGAACCATGTGGGGCAGGGGGAGGACTGGAGCCTCTCTGGAGGTCTGCACTGCTGCTGGCGCTGGGGGCTCTGCAGGCTGGGGGCACCCCTGTGCGCACAGTCACCCCATTCTCCGGGCCACACATGCTGTATTCCAGGAGCTCCTGCCAGCGGGCCAAGAATAGCTGGGATTCCTGGAGAAGGAACCAGCTCCCCCAGCCGCCCTGTCTTCTGCCTCGGCCAGTCTCGGCGTTTTAGCGTGTGGTTCTCAGCTCCTCCCCGATCCACACCTACCAGGGCCTCATCTGTACACCATTGACCTCAGCCAGACCCGGGCTTCCAGGGGACCGGGAGAATGGTTTGGCAAGGTTTAGCCCTCAGCTCCTCCCCGGCATTCCTGGCCCTGTGCCTTAGTTTTTTCTTTTATTTTTCTGCGCAGTGGGGAGAATGGCCTTTGACTGCCCTTGGATGCACGTGCTTTGCTTTGCTCTGCCCTGTCCTGGGGGAGGCTGAGGGAGGAGGGAGGAGGCTCTCCGCGTGCCCTTTTCGCTCTGGCGTGAACCTCTGCAGAGGGGAAGGAGGGTAAATTTCATCAACCTCACCACAGCCGCCTCGCCCCCACCTCAAGGCACTAGCACTTTGCCTACAGCTTTATTGAATGACTGAGAGAAGGAGCAGGTTTCTCAGAGGGGTGAGAGATCCTGGAGGTTATTTTCTCTAGGCATGCTTCTGCCCGGCGGGCCAGAAGGACCTGAAATACGCAACGGATGAGTGTGAGGCTGTGCCAGGGGACGCGAGTCAGGTGGGCAGTAGGCACTGGGTGCTGCCAGGGGACGGGAGCCCCCAGTAGCTCTACGGAAAGAATGGAGCTCCAGGTGACGTTGGGTTCTGCATTGGATGGGCGATAGATGACAGGTGGGACCGCCACATAGACGGTGGGCCTGCTTGCCTGAGGTGGGGGTGGGGTGGGGCGCTCCCGGAGAGCAGCTCTTGAGAAGGGGCAGCTCTGGGTGGGATGTGCTGGAGAGCGCTCGGCGTCAGGGGACGGGAGAAAGTTTTGGGGAGCCTTGGGTCAGGCGAGAATGGAGAGCACAAAGCCTTTGAGCGGGGGCTCCCGCTCGAAGCCCGCGCCTCACCCAGATCCGAGTGCTCCAGAATGCAGTGCGCTACGTAGGCCGGGTTGCTGTGCAGATTCCCACATTTCTTGCAAAAAAGGATCTCGCAGCGCGCACAGCCGCCGCCGCGTAGCGGTCGCCGCCTTGTCTGCAACACGCACAGCTCCTCCGGGAGGCTCCGCTTCCTGCGGACGGGGACCTGGCGCTCAGTGCACCGTGAAGTCCCCTCCCGCCTGGGGTGCCTGCGTCGGTCTGTCCTGTGGGAGGAGGGCCGCGCCCTCTCTCACCTGTCGGCGGGGGCAGTCGGGCCGCCGAGCCGCGCCAAGGGCAGGAGCCAGCCCCAGAAGCCGGCGTCCGCGCGCCGCAGCAGCGCCACCTGCTGGGTGCTCGACTCCTGGCGCAGCGGGCAGTAGGACACCGAGCCCCGCTCGCGGCCCTCGCCGCCCTCCGCCTCCCCGCACTCCGCCTCGCCCTCGGCCGCGCCCTCCTGCGACGGACTCCCCTTGTCTTCCTCCTCCGAGCTCTCCTCCGCTGCCTCCTCCTCCCTGACCCCGGTCTCCTGTAGTTCCTTCTTCCACAAGGGGGTCTTCACGCCTGCGGGCGGGCGGAGAGGTCAGTGCAGGCTCACTGTCCCTGGGTACTCTGTTGTGCACAACCCAACTCCCCGCCCTCCCCCAAGAGTCACGTGGCCCTTTAGCAGTGGGAAGCCACTGAACATTCTGATGTAGGGACATGCTCAGAGTTGTGTTCTGGGATGTTCCCTCTGACAGAGGGAGACCCACTTAGGAGTCATTACAGTGATCCAGGCCAGAAAAAAGTCTGAACAACAGGAGGTAAAGAAGAGGAAACATATCAAGAATATTCAGGAAAGAGAAAGGAGAGAGTTTGTACACAGATGGGTATAATAAAAAATTTTTTTTTAAAAAGGCTGACTTCTACTCTGATGATGAGCTGGATAGTCCACCCTGCAGTCAGGAGACCTTGTCCTCTGGCCCCACCCTGCCTCCATCCTCACTCACCGTGCTTATCCATCCTTCCCAAGGCTGTGCTGCCCTCTTCTGATCAGAGCCTGGGCTAAGAGGGAGTAGCCAGAATCCATAGAACTTGGTCTGGTCTCTAGGGCATCTGTTGGATCACAAAGGGCGAGGCTACAACCTCACCTGCCCATAGGGTTCCATTCAGGAATAGCTGCCTTTTCTAGAGCCTCCAAAAGCACTCAAAATCCAGATGTTCCCTACCTTCCCTCATGAAAAGGCATTAATAACAATAGAGCGTGGCTTTTGCCCCTAGTAGACAGGGTTCAGATCCCAGCTCTAGCACATAAATATAAAAGGTGTCTGACATTCAGCATGCTATCTTCCTGACCCTCAGTCTCTTCACCTGTAAGCCAGATGTTGTGGTATGGTACCACTTTACCTGGCCCACAGAAACCACTTAAAGCATTGTTTATTTGTATCATTATTTTCTCTCCTCCCCTTTCTGTCCTATCCCTGGCCTTCCTCAACCCTGCTCCCCACTTCACCTGCTTCCAGATCACTGCCTAAGCTCAGAGGAAACCCAGCTGCCATGTCATGAGGATACTCAGTCAACCCTGTGAAGGGGATCGTATAAGTGAGGAACTAAGGCCTCCTTCCCACCCTGATTTTCTTGTTTCCTCATCTATAACATGGGTACAACAATCATGTCTTGATGTCTAAAGAAGGTAATTGACCAGCCAAGATGGAGGTGTAAATACACACTCTGTGTCTCCTCACAACTGAAAAGGAATTTACAACCACTTCAAAACAAAACAAAAAGAAAAAGAAAAAAAAAAACCCAGAAAATTGAAACTACAGGGAAGTTCAGCAAAGAAATAAAGAAGACATAGTCAGCCAGGTGAAGAGGGAGAACAAGAAATTGAAAAATTATGTGAAAAAATAATGAAGGAAAACTTCCCTAATTTGTGGAAGGAAATGGACATAAGGGTCCAGGAAGCATAGAGTCCCAAACAAACTAGACCCAGGGAGGACCACACCAAGACACATCATAATTAAAATGCCAAAGGTTAAGGATAAAGAGATCATCTTAAAAGCAGCAAGAGAGAAGAGGAGAGTTACCTACAAAAGGGTGTCTATAAGACTGTCAGCTGATTTCTCAGAAGAGACTCTGCAGGCAAGAAGGGACTGGCAGGAAATATTCAAAGTGATGAAAAGCAAGGATCTACAACCAAGATTACTCTACCCAACAAAGCTATCATTCAGAATGGAGGGGCAGATGAAGTGCTTCCCAGACAAGGTAAAGATGAAGGAGTTCATCATCACCAAGCCATTATTATATGAAATGTTAAAGGGACTTATTTAAGAAAAAGAAGATTGAAACTATGAACATTAAAGTGAAAACAGTATCACAACTACCAACAACAGAAGCTAGGGAATGGAAACAAAGGCAAACTAAGCAGACAGACAGAGTGGAAACAGAATCATAGGTATGGGGAGCATGTGGGGGGAGGTCAGCTGGGAGGGGGAAGGGGAAAAGGGAGGGAAATGGTACAGGAATTAAGAGGCATAGTAAGAGGGTGAAGAGTGGGCAGGGGGATGTTGAGAAGAGCTTATATGCATGACCCATGGACATGGATTGGGGTGGGGGGGCTACTGCTGGAGGAGGGGGTTGCTGGGTGGAGGGGAGCAAAGGGGAAAGAAATTGGGACAACTGTAACAGCATAATCAATAAAACATACCAAAAAATCATTTGAAAAAAAAAAGAAGGTAATTGAGCCCTGGATGGTATGGCTCAAACGGTTGAAGCATCATCCCATACACCAAAAGTTTGGGGGTTTGATTCCCAGTCAGAGCACACACCTAGGTTATGAGTTTGATGCCCAACCAGGGTGAGTATGGGAGGCAACCAATGGATGTTTCTCTCTCATATTGAAGTGTGTGTGTCTCTCTCTAAAATCAATAAACATATTTACAAAAAATTTTAAAGATCTTGAACTGTCATGTTTTTTAAAAAAGAAGGAAACTTCCCTTCTGAAAGAGAAAGAAAAGCCCTGCATAATCTGAGACCCCATTTCCTCTCTGCCTCAGAGCCCACCTCTCTCTGCTATTCCTGGAACATGCCGAGCAGGCTCCTGCCCGGAGGTTTTGCACTGGCTAAAACTTCCCTCTGCCCGACTGCCCTTCCCCCAGATACCTGGAGGTCCTGCTCCCTTGCTTCTCTCAGGTCTCCATTCAATACCATCACACCCGTGAGGCTTTTCCTGACCATCTTATATACAATTCAACACACACACCCATCTTCTTCAGTCCTTTTGTTTGCTCCCTGGTATTTATCACCCACTAATATGTAAGCAGGCCCATGAGGTCAGGGGCCTCACTTATTGCTCAATATTTAGGCCTACACAGTGCCTGGCACACAGTAGGTACTCAAGACACACTTGTTGAATGACTGTGTTGCTGCGGCCCTGGGGTAGGGTACTATGACTGATAGCCCACTCCAGAGGGAGCCTGTGGTTAGAGTCTGGGATGCCCAGATTCTCCAGGGACAGCGGGGACCATGGTGCATAGACACGGGTGCTGGGAGGATCACCAAGACCCAGGACCTACCCGGTCCTGAGTGTGTGTGTCCTTATAGTCTGACACTTTCCACATATATTATACATTTTATTTATTTATTTTTAGAGAGAGGGGTAGGGAAGGAGAAAGAGAGGAGAGAAACATCGATCAGCTGCCTCTCGCATGCCTCCAACCGGGGGGCCTAGCCTGCAACCCAGGCATGGGCCCTGACCAGGAACCCTACTGGCGATCTTTTGGTTTGTGGGACAATGTGCAACCCGCTGAGCCACCCCAGTCAGGGCCACAAACATAATACCTTTATTCCTCAGCTCACAACACCCCAGAAAGGTAGATATTATTATTCCCATTTCACAGTTGAGAAAACTAAGGCACAGAGAGGCTGGGTAGCCTAAGAATGTCACAGAGGGATTTAGCAAAGTGTCCAGGGCTAAATTGGTGTCTTTAGACTCTATCACTGTCTAGTAATCCCCATTCTACAGGGCCCCCTAAGCACCAAGGGGCACAGCAGCCCCTGGCCCTGCCTTTCCTGCCCCCCAATCCCCTAGAAACCCCCACTGTGCTCAACTCCACCTTTCCTCCCGGCTCCAGGGCGGGCTCTGCAGGGCAGTCCTCGCCGGCCAGGAAGGGTTAACAGGCAGTGTTTGTAGCAGCCACGTCTCCAAGGAGAGGAGAGGAGAGGAGAGGAAGGCAGAGTGGAGAGGCCCCACTGCCACCCGGCTAGCTGGCTGGCTGGCTGGCTGTCGGGGGGTGGGGTGGGAGGCAGCCAGAGCGCCCTGTCCAGCCCAAGGGGGAGATAGGAGTGTCCTCATTTCCATTCATCCTGGCAGGTGGCAAAGGGTCTGAGGTCACTGCAGGGCCACCAAGTAGGGAAAGTTCTGGCAGAGACTGAGAAATGTCGGGGAGAGGGGGTAGGGCAGGGGCCTGGCCGGCCTAGTGGAGGCGGCTGAAGCCAGTGGCAAGTAGCAGAGCCTGAACCTGAGGCTCTCAGAGGGGAACCAGGAATCAGGGAGAACCAGCCAAGACTCAGCAGGTGACAAGAGTGAAGAACAAACAGCAGGAGAGAAGAGGTGCCCACCTCCTCCCCTGCTAAGGGTCAAGCCATGTCCCAGCCTGAGGGACGTGGGAGGAGGCCTGAGACCCGGGGGCCTCCGGTGTGCAGCATCCGGCCCTTTAAGTCCAGCGAGCAGTACTTGGAAGCCATGAAGGAGGACCTGGCTGAGTGGCTTCGGGATCTCTATGGGCTGGACATCAGAGCAGCCAACTTCCTGCAGGCACTGGAGACGGGCCTGGTGCTGTGCCGGCATGCCAATGCCATCACCGAGGCTGCCATGGCCTTCCTGGCCGAGGCACCGGCCCGAGCCCGAAGGATTCCCATGCCTCGGGCTGGGGTTTCCTGCAATGGAGCTGCCCAGCCAGGCTCCTTCCAGGCCCGGGACAACGTCTCCAACTTCATCCAGTGGTGTCGCAAGGAGATGGGCATCCAAGGTACCTACCCAGGACCTCCCCTCGCCCAGACCTTTACCTTGTGGGGCATCCACCTCCTCTCTGAGGCCCAGGCTGCATGGAGGGTTAAAGCCAGGGTCCTCCTTCCAGATTTGCCTTGGGCCAGCTCATCCCTTTTCATTCTTCAGCTTCCCTGTCTCACAGTAAATCCTCAGTAAATAAATGTGTTTGTTCATTGAATGATTCGTTCATTCAACAAACACACACCGAGTACCTCTCTCCTTTGCGGAAAGCACCGTGCTGGGCACTGAGGACAGAGAGCACTGACACCCAGTGCCCGAGCAGTGCATGGTCTAGGAGAGGAGACGGATGAGTGAGTAGACACACCCGTTACAGCCTGGTGTGCTGAAAGCTCAGAGGAGCGGTGTGTGTGCTGGGGCCAGGGGAGCAAACATCTCCCTGATGCGGTGGGATGTGAGGGCAGAGAGATGCCACATAGAAGAAGGACATTTGAGCTGAGTCTTGAGGCATAAACAGAAGTTTGGGGGGGGAAAGGGACTTCTAAACAGGGAACAGCAGGGGCAACATTGTTTGGTGACTGGGAGAAGCTGTGGTGGGTGAGGGCACAGGGCTGGGGTAGACGGTGAGGAAGCAGGGGTGGAAGCATGGGATATTAGGGAGGGGTCAGATGGAGCTACATGTTGTGACATCCTCTAGGCCAAAGGCAGCAGGTTTGAGTCAGACGGGAGGGTTAGGCTGGGCTACTGGCTGGTGGCAAGGCAGTGAGGGGCTGGACTGGAGCAGGGAGCAAAGCTAGTGTTTTATCAAGCACTTATTATGTGCTGGACTTGGTCTGCAATCACTAACAACTATCCTCACAACAATGCCATGAAACAGACTCTATCCCCATTTTGCAGAAGAGAAGACTGAGGCTCAGGGACTAGCCCAAGGTCACACAGCTGGTGGTGGGAATGTCAGGGATCCCTGGCAGTCAGGCTGCAGAGCCGGTACTCAGCCCTGCCTGGTTACACCTGGGCTGGCAGATAGCGGAGGTGAGAGGCCGAGGCAGAACAAACTGCTTCTTGCTCCTGGACCCATCCTGGCAACTGAGTGGGGGTTAGTCCTTCTCTCACAGCCAGGCCCCAGGTTCCTCTGCTTGGCTGTGTCACCTCTTCCCATCCCCGACCTCTCCTGTTAGAAGGGCCACCTTGACTACAGTCAGTGCCTGAGCGGTTCTGCACAGACCCCTCGTGAGGCTGGCTGCACTTGGGATCCTGAGTCAGACTTCCTCCTGTGCCTGGCACCCCCCACCCCTACATCCAGGGATGGGCCCAGGGCTCTCTCACCCCCTGGGCTCCGGGAAGGTCAGCAGGGGCCTCAGGCTGCCTACCCCTCCCTGTACCCCCTCGCCCCGTTGCCAGAGGTGTTGATGTTCGAGACGGAGGACCTGGTGCTGCGCAAGAACGTGAAGAATGTGGTGCTGTGTTTGCTGGAGCTTGGCCGCCGTGCTTGGCGCTTCGGGGTCGCGGCGCCCACCCTGGTGCATCTGGAGGACGAGATCGACGAGGAGCTGCGGCAAGAGCTGGCCCTGCCCCCGCCCGACCCCCCGCCGCCCGCGCCCCCCAGGCGCCGGCCCTGCCACTTCCGAAACCTGGACCAGATGGTGGGCGCTCGGTACTCCCTCTTAAGGCCCCGCCTTCCTGGGCCCCGTCCTCCCTCCCCTCCCACTCCTGCCCCGCCTGGCCGCCCTTTCTTGAACTCTAGTTCCGACCCCAACACTAATCCTCTGCATGGCTTTAAGTCCTGTCTCACTCTGAGCCTCAACCATAATCACAGATAATAGTAGCTAAGCCGCTTATTATGTTTTTATTACAAATCCAGTATTCTACACCGCTCGCATTTAGCCCCCCGTGAGACAGTGTTTTCAGAACGCAGACCCTGGCACCGTCTCTGACACCCTGGATCAAGTCTGAGTTCCGCTGCTTCCCAGCGGTGTGACTGGGCAAATCATGTAACCTCTGTGTCTCCTCTTTCTGTGGCGTGGGGACGGTAGCAGTACCTGGCTTCTCTGACTGACATGAGTATTAGATATTAAAGTGCATGTGAAGTGTTCAGGACCCTGTCTGGCGGAGGGGGCAGGTCACCGCAGTTAGCTCTCATTGTGATGAACCCCATTCTACCAGCAAGGAATTGGGGTCAGGGAGGTTTCGTAACTTGCCCAAGGCCTATTACAGTGGAATCGGGACCTGTCACAGCCTATCGGATTCCAAGGCCCACCTCCTTCACCTTTACGTTCCACCACCTTCATCAGCTGGGTCATTAAAATTCTCCCCTACTCCGCCCTGGCTGGTGTGGCTCAGTTGGTTGGAGCGTGGTCCCTTACACTGAAAGGTTGCAGGTTCGATTCCTGATTGGGGCACATGCCTGGATTGTGGGTTCGGTCCCTGGTCCAGGATGCATGCGGGAAGCAGCCAATTGATGGCTCTGGGGCCAGGCACCCCGGACCCCTCAATTGGGCTTTACCTAGCATAGGTGGTGGGGACCTGGGGCACATGTGCAGAGGAAGGGCTGAACTCATGCTCACTGCCCACAGGTTCAGAACCTTGTGAGCCACTGCACATGCCCAGTTCAGTTCTCCGTGGTCAAGGTGTCTGAAGGGAAGTACCGCGTGGGGGACTCCAACACCCTCATTTTTATCCGGGTAAGTGCTGGGACTGAGGGAGAAGGGCCCCCAGGATCAGCAGACGAGGGTTTCCTTCCATGAGACCCTGCCCAGGCCTGAAGGCAAGGTCAGGAAGTCAATAGTCACCCCTTGGGGTTTGCCTTCTCTCCCTGGAAAAATTCTAAAAGATTCCTCACAAAGTTGGCAAGCCTATCCCCTGATCCCATTAGGGCAGCCAGAACAACCCCCCACTATCTGTCTCCAACTCAGCCTAATTCTCAGGGGTCCCAAGCAGAAGTGGAGTATGAAGGGTGCTCCTTATTTCCATCACCTCCACTCCAGCAACAGGCTTAGTCAGAGCAAGGAGCTTGAGAACCCCAAGGTTCTGTTCAGTGCATGAGCCAGCCACATGGACCTCCTAGTTCACCCCTTGGGTGACTGAGTTGGTACATTCTGCAGAGTGAGCAGTAGCATGAGCTGAAATGTGCCTCCCACGCCTCATACCTGGCTCTTCCTCTGCAGAAACAATCTGTACCCAAAGGTGTGGCCAGCAGCTCAGGGTCATGGGCAAGCCCTTCACGGCACAGGCCACACCTGGGCGCAGAGCCAGTTCCGTGAGCCCTGACCCAGACCCTGAGCCAACATCCCTGTGAAGCAGGCTGGGGCAAGGAATTGTGGCCCCACCTTTACTGGGGAAATGGAAGCCTGGAGAGACTATGTGACCCAGAATGGAGTGGGGCTCAGAGTCCCCTGGATTCTTTGACACACGCAGTACAGAGCAAAGACAGGGCCCCATTTCTAATACAAGCATGTGCAGGGGGGTCCCTTGACAGTGAAGAGAGGGCTCTGGGGCCGGACTACACAATGCTTGTGAGATCCCTTGTCTCGTTCTGGGGCAACTTTCTGTTTGTCAGCCTGGCTCCACCCTTGACAACACATGTTATCTGATGCCCATCACGGCAAAGACTCAAACACTCCCAACTACACATGTGTGCAGGGGAGTATTTGCATGTGCATATGTACATGAATGGGGGTATGAGCTGGAAGACCGCAGCCTGGTCCAGAAAGAGGGGACCCTCTACACTTTGCCCTGAATCTTACCCTTGCCCTCTGCAGGTCCTCCGGAACCATGTCATGGTGCGTGTGGGGGGCGGCTGGGACACACTCAGCCATTATCTGGACAAACACGACCCCTGCCGGTGTACTTCCCTGTGTGAGTCCCTTGAGAGTCTCCTTTCTGTGCTCTGGGTTGGGAGGCCGAAAGCGGGAGGTAGGTTTGACGTCCAGGGGCAAGAGGTGTGGAGGGGTGTGTGGAGAAGGGAAGATGCTATAGAAGGTACAGGTGTGGTGCTCCCTCAGCCCTAGAAGGAAAGGGGAGCAGGCATCATGCGATACCAATTCTGGACACAAGATGGCGCCAACACCCAGAGAATCAACGTTTGGTCAGGGTGCCTCTTGGCTGGGCTTAGGTCTGGCTCTGATGTCCACGGTGATGACCCCAAGCATGACCTGAAAGGGTCTTTATTCTTCAAATAATCTCCATCAGCACCTCAAACTCACACATAAGCATGCAACCTAAGTAAAATGTGTGGACTGGCAATACAAACACAGCTTTAAACAAGTTCCCCTGCTGAGCCACCTGACCAGATTTCATCCCCTAAACCCCTATAAGGAAATTCTGGCACTGGTGCTGTCACCGTCACTGTCACTGTCACTGACACCCTAGGCCCCACTGTCTCTAATGTGGGATGTAGAGTGCGAAACAGCTGTGGGAGAGGAATCAGAAGCATGAATGTAACCCTGTCCTCCTTTCCTCTCTGGGGGACTGTGTTGGTAGCACACAAGCCAGGCAGCTTCCTGAAGCCCTCAGTTCCACTGGTGCAGCATGAAGTGAGGGTGCAGGATGCGCCCTCGCAGCCACAGCCTACGATGACCATCAGCCGCTCCCAGAGCCCACTGCCCCCTGTGGACTGGAAGACATATACCTCTTCAAGCCGAAAGCTGAGGTCCCCTGCCTCCTCCCCCAGGACCCGCAGTGAATGGGGAGCAGGGGCAGGGGTCCTAAAAAAGACAGCATCATTCCTGAGGTACAGGGGAGGGATAGGGCAGGGCCATTTTCTCCTTTGGGGACCACATTCTCAGAGGCAACCCCACCCCACTCCAACTAGACCTCAGGTATTCAGAACAAAAAAAAAAAAAAAAACTCACCCAATACCTTTGGGATCATTTAGTTACTTCATAAGCCCTCCCATTTCACAGATGAGGAAGTTGAGGCCCATAAAAGGAGCAGGCTTACCCAAGGTCTTTCTGCCATTTCATGGCAGGGCAGACTCTTAAGACTCCCCTGCCCCCCAAGACCTGTGGTTGCTGGGTTTGAAGTAACCCGGGGTCCAGACCAGGGAGATGGAGAATAAAGTTAAACAGTGTCTGCCACAAGGAAGACTCTTGGATAGACACAGAGGAGGAGGGAGGATCTGTTTCCTTCATGAGGTCTGTCCCCCTTGGAGTTCTGGTTGAGGAAAGGCCATCCCTGCTTAGAGCCAGGGGACTGTATTAGAGGACCCTGCCAGCCTTATGATTCTCCCTTTCAGGTACCAGGAGAAGCCACTTGCCCCATCTCAGAGGCAGCTGTCAGCTGGGGACAGTCCACCCAGCCCTCAATCCTCCTGCACCCCTATGGGCCGAGATCCACAATGCACCTCTTCATGGAAGAGGGAGGACAGATACTCCTCTGAACTCCCCAGGGGAAGGACTCCTACATCTTGGGTTCATGAGGAGACAGACAGCTGGGGGACTCATTGTAGGGTCCCCAGCCCCCAGAGACTTCGAGCCCCTGAGACCACTGCCAAAGGGATACCAGCAAGAAGACCACCTTCCCTACCTCATTACTCCAGTTCAGACAAGCCGATGGGCCCCATGCAGCTACGCTGGAGTGAAGTTGAGGAAGCTTCCTCCCAGCTCAGGGAGGCAGCATCTGTCCGTTCTCCATCCCCTGTTAAAGGACCCACCAAGATCCCTGTCCAGCTGCTCCCTGCCCGACCTCCCACTCCAGGAAGAAGCTCCCCAGGTACTGCAAGTGGTCGCTCCACAACAGAATTGGCGAGAAACTCCATTCCACTAAGGGCCGGCACCAGAGTCTTGGCTGAGTCCAGACCTGGGGACTGCTCTGTGGAAGGGAGGCGAGGGGACCAGAAGCCAGACACCTGGGTGACAGCAGAAGCTGGAGAGTCCCGGGGCCTGGGCCCACAGGACCGGGAGAGGAGGTACACTCCCCTGACCTTGGATGGGACTAAGGAGCAAGCCATCTACCATAGCCCTGAGGAGGAGCTTTTGGCCAAGATGAAGCTGCTAGAGGTGGGGACTGCTCATCCCCAGGGCCCAGGGTCTGGGCTCATCCCTTGTAGCGGCGTCTATGTCCCCAACCTGGGTGCACGGTGGCCTGAGCCTGGGGGTCCTTATGACAAAGTCATTCAAGAACTGGCTCAGGGTCCGCCACCCCTCATTAAAGTAGACATGGGAGCCTGGAAGGCTGCCCCTGCTGGCTCTCCTAAACTGGCTGTTACCACAGGCCCAGGAAGCTCAAAAGGGAAACTGGGAGCCAGAGAGAGCGCACCAAGGACAAAGGCAACCTTGAGTGCCAAGGGCACTGGGATGAGGAAGGTCCCTGCTCAAGCAGAACAGGGCTGCTCAGTCCCTACTCCGTCTGCAAGCCTGGAGGCCCCCACACCTTCGCCCTTGGACCCAAATTCTGGCAAAGTCAAGGCATGTCCAGGCAAGGGCAAGAGAACACTCCGGAAGCCCCAGAGAGTACCATCCATCTACAAGCTGAAACTGAGGCCCAGAATGCGGCCCCGGAAAGACCACAGGCCTGAGAAGCAGCCTTCACGAATCCCGAAGCCCCTGCCCTACCTCCACCTGGGTCCAGCCAGGGCACCCCCTAGGGGCAGGCTGGAGAGAGCATCAGCGCTAGGTAGCAAGGGAGGGAAGGCAGCCCTGGTGGATGGAGCCTGGGCAGAGGAGGAAGAGGAACGAAAGGAGAAGAAAGAGCCAGTCGCTCCAATGGAGAGCAAACCCCAACCTTTGGGTCTGGGGCCTCAGCAGCTTGATCGAGTTCCACTCCCTCCCGAGGAGGAGTCCTGGGTCTGAGGAGGAGCTTCTCATCCTGGAGCCTGCGAGAAGAATGCCCATGTACCCTTTGGACTCCCAGCTGCGGGAACGGAAGGAAAGGTCCCTCCCCTCAACACAGGGCCATGGCCAGGAGGGGTCGGAAGACAAATACAGACTCAATGAGCCCAGATGAGCAAACAGGCTACCCATTACTCCCGTGCCAACTCCAGAGTTAGGGGAGGGGCAGTGGGGCCACCTTCTGCTTGTCACCTTCCCCCAGAGCAGCTCCCCAAACTCCTGTCCTCTGGCCATGCGCATCATTTCCACAGCTCTTACGTTATTAAACAATGCGGGTCTGTCCTTGAGTCTCCAGCTCTTGAGTCCCTCTCTCTAGGACTGCAGTGATGCCAGGGATGTGTGGCCTCAAACATTCTCCCACTGGAGGGGAAGGGGCCGCGGGGAGGGAGCTGGAGTGAAAAAGTCCAGCCCTGCCCCACACAGCCCGTCTCCGGGAAGTGGCTGGTGCGTCAGCACCGTGGACAGGGGCAAGGGCCGCCCAACACAGGCTCCTGCGAGACTTAAAAGCTCTGCTCTGGGGTTTGGAACTGAGATCACTCGGAGTCAAGAGGGATGGCTGAGAGTGTTGACACATCTACCCCCTTGAAGTTAGGACAGAGAGGCCACAGAGGCTCAGCAGCCAGTTCGACAAAGATGCAGAAGCAGGGGCTAGAATTGAGTCCAGTTATAAAAAAAAAAAGTTCTCCTGAGACAGTGGCAGAGGGAGACGTTACGCTTCCCCTCTCCATGGTTTTGATCTGTGGGAGGGCTCAGCGGTAGGTGGAGGGGAGCTGAGTCCCAGGCTCTTCCCCTTAGTTCTCCTCGTTGACCTGGTGTCGGGACTTGGGGTCACCTCATCACCCTCCCCTTCCCTGCCCAGCAGAGCTCTGTAGGAAGCCCCACCCCTCCCACCGTCAGAAACTGAGCCAACACCTTGGTACAGAAACGAGGGAAAACACTCCCTGAATTTTAATGACTTCCGATCATAGCACGGTAGGTGTCATACACATTTCCAGACCCTGTGGTGGGAAACCCTGGGTGGGGGTGGGGGGAGAAGGCAGGGAGAAGGACAGAGACTCAGAATGAGGGTGAAGGAAATTGAAATCAAAGACCTGGGGTGAAGCAGGGGGGGTGAGGTGGACCGGCCAGGCAAAACATTCCAGCGGCTCCCATGGGGGCAGCCAGAGGCCTGGGCCCCCACCCAGGTGCCTCAGAGCCCGGGGCAATGGTGATGGTGAGATGCTGCCACCCCTTACCCTGTCCCCCAGTGAGCCAGGCAGCAGGATGCAGGGGATGAAGGGGGCAGGCCCTCTTCCTTACCCTCCCAGCCACTCCAAGGTGTGGGGAAGGGGAGCCACTGCCTCTTCTTCAGAGGGAGGCTCAGAGGGTAGGTCGCTTGTCCAAAGTCTTGTAGTACTTCAGGCACTAGGATCCAGGAATACTGGACTGCCCAAGGTCATGGTGGTCACCGTAGGGCTGTGATACCCAGGGTCATGGAGGGGGAGTCAGCTAGGGAATTCATAGATTCCCTCTCACACTGGATCTGGAAGATAAACCCCCCACCCACAATCCATCCCCCAGATTCTTATCACTGCTCTGGGGTCCTTAATTTCCTGGTCTATAGTGTGCAGCTGGGCCAGGTCAAGGCTGGGTTGTTCTATCTGCCCCTCTTCTCAGAAGGGACTTCGATATCCTCCACCAGATCAGGGCTGAGGGCTGACCCTCAAGGAGAACTCTGGCCAAGGAGCAGGGGATACGCCCTTCAAGTCCCCCAGGAATCCCTCAGGCTTCATTATTTTTGTTATTTCTAAATTGGTACAAAACTGACAGTAATCAGCTCTGGTAAGGAGAGGTAGAAACCCGGCCAGGCAGCCGGAGAAAATGGGGTGGCGTGAGTAAGGGCATAGGGCCAACTGGTGTTGGGACAAGGAAGCGTAGATCCTGAGGGTCTCCATCTAGGGCTGGGAATGCGGGCATATCTTCCTCAAGCAAGGGGTCCTCGTAATTGTTTTTCTGGCTCTAGCCCTCCCCAGATTAATCAGGGTAATCTGAGATTCAAATGGGCAGAGTCTGGAGCATCAGACTGGGGTGGGATGAGGAGGCAGAGCCTTCACCAGCACAACCAGGCCTCCAACACCCCACCCCGGGAACCAGCTCCCCAAACCCAACATCCCCCAATCTAATAGACCACCCAACGCAGGAAGAAGTAGAGGGCTGGAACCTAACATCGTGGAAGTAAACCTACCCTTCGGGGGATTCCCGCTCCACACTCTGTCAAGAAAATAAAGTTTTAACCCAGGGGTGTGACCTGGCTTTGGGGTCAGGAAAGGGGTGAGGGGCACCCAGCAGGGACGGACCATCGAGTTAAGGCTGGAAGGTAGGTTTTTGTGTCTCTGGGGGCTGCTGGGTGGGGAGGTCTCCCTGGAGGGGGTACAGCTCAGCTTTCTCCCCCTGACTGATCTGGGACCTCAACCCTTAGACCCAATTGTGGTCAGTCCTTGGGCCACCCGCATCTCTGTCCTGTGCCGGTGGCGCTGACGGATCAGAAGGCGGGCCTCACAAAGACTCCGCCAGGATCTGCAACAAGGGGTTGGACGAAATGAGAGCCCTGTGAACGGAGCGGGAGTGGGGTGGGGAGGGGGAGCAAGAGGTGGCTAAGACAGCTAAGGACCAAGAGACACTTGGGCAGACAGATGGGCGCGGGAAAGGAAGACACGGGAAAACGACAGACACTCTCTGGAGAACACAGGTGGGGGCCCAGCTAAGGCAACACCTCCCCATCCCCACACTTCATTTCCTGCGCTCACCCCAATCCCAAAAGGCCGTGGTGCCCCTTGGGGCCAGGCTGGGTACTGCACTGCCTACAGTCCTAAAGGAGGCCGTCCCAGGAAGACAGATGCGAGAGAGGACGACTGGGCAGTTACGGGGACGCTCCCTCTCTGCCCTCTGCCTCTCACAGGGAGATGCGTGGCTGCAGGAGCATTTCAGGCCCGGAACTTCAGAGTTCTATTCCCGCCACTCGCAACTCAAGCCCCGCAGTCCCATCAGGAAGCTGCCCAGGCCGTGGCGCCTACAGCCCTGGCGGCCTCGGGCTGGTGCGGCGGGCGCCTCACATGATGGCGCAGCGGTTGCGGCGCAGCGCCCCTTGGAAGCGCAGGGCAGCGTGCACGTGTTTGCAGCGGGCGCAGCCGACGCTCTTGAGCAGCTCGCTGAAGAGCAGCAGGATGTGCCAGTTGTACTTGGCCGAGCACTCCACGTAGCCACACTTCCAGGTCTTGCGCACCAGGTGTGACACGTTCCAGCGCGGGATCACGCGTCCACGCTGAAGGTCCCGCTTATTACCCACGATGATGATGGGCGTCTCTGAAGTGCCAATCACCCTGGGGGACGAGGTGGGACTCTCAGAACTCCACCAGTATCGCAGCCACTGGACTTTAATGAGGGCAGGCTGTGCCTAGTCAGTAATATTACTACCGTATGTCTGTTCCAGGCACAGGGCTTAGCTCTGGAGATGAGTATACTCTCTAATCTGCACTATAGATCCAAAAGGTGGGTACTATTGTTCTCCCCATTTTACAAATGAGGAACCTGAGGCTTACACATTCACTGGCATAAAGTCATGCAGCTGAGGGGCCCTGGCATCTTGTCCCCAGAGCCCCTGATCTAACCACTGTACTAGATAGAGTAGCCACCCCATGGTACGGGTCCCAAAATGAGTTAACAGTAAAACGCCACGAGTGTGTGCGTGCCTGAGTGTGTGTGGGGAGGTTGGAGGCTGATTCGTCTGCATTCCCCCACTGCTCCCTTTTCATGGGAGCTGGCTAGCACTGGGACATCTGCTGAGGCGGCAATGGACTGCATCCTGGGCCCTCACCTCGTCTCTAGGATCTGCTGGCGGATGGTCTTGACATATTCGAAACTGTCAAAGCAGCAGATGTCGTAGACCAGGATGTAGGCGTGGACGCTCCGGAGTCCCCTGCAGCAGGCATCGGCCCACTCCTGCAACACCCCAGGCAGGGCCAAGTCAGAGCAGCCATGAGGGCTCCCCTGCCCCCAGTTACCTCCAGCCATACACTGACAGCACTCGCACCTGCCACTGCACCCCAAGCCGTCCACACCCACTTCTCCCCAGGAGACCAGGGCCAGTGCAGAATGGAGCTCAGGGCCGTGGCTTCCCCACCTCAAGCTACAATAGAGTAGGTCACACTGTCTGACCTTGAGGGCCACTGCATGGTCCTGTGCATATCTGGAGCTGAGATCTGCCTTGTACCATTCTACCCCCTAATCCATCTACCCACCCATCCATCTTTGTTCAAGTACATTTATTAAGTGTTTAAGAGCCTATCCCTGAGCTAGCTGTTGGACCTGTTGAAATAGTCTCTATCTTCTAAGGCTCAGCTCAAATGCCTCCTCCTCCAAGAAGCCTTCCTACAAGCAGGGGACTCCTCCTTTCACCTCCTGAGTATACCTTGGTTAGAGCTGTTTCCATCCCCAGCTCCCCACTTCTGCTGTGAGCTCCTGAGGAGGCCAGAGTCAAGCCATGCTCATTTCTACATACTTCCTCCTCCTCCCCACTCAGTGTCTCGCACTGTGTTGGCTCTTAGCAGGCTCCTTATGCTCTGCCTAACTAGGTGAGCTCTCCATGGTCCTGAACCCCAGGTTGGTCCATGCTGGGATCAATGCAACTCCTGTCTGTAACTCTTGCCCTTAGATTGCTACCTGATGTGCCCCTTCTGTAGGTTCCACTCTGCCCTCAAGGTTGAGAAAGAGAAGGCCTGAGGAGAAAAGACAGGCTGGATGCATAAAGGGGGCTGATGCAGAACTTCCTGCATGCTTATGGCAAATTCTCAGGGTGGGGTTGCACCTCAAGATGAATAGACCCCTGGAAAGGCTGAGTACACTAAAGAGAAGGTTCCTTAAGAATTAATCAGCTAATTAACTTGCCAGCTGATGGCAATTGCAAGAGCAGTTGAAGGCAGCCAGTGTGTGGAAAGAAGGTGGACTCTGAAGTTGGGGGAGGTGGAGGCCTTCAAGGACAAGGGCAACCAAGGTCTTCTCTTTTGAGGGGCAGGCATGTCTCCCATAGGCTTGTGAGTTGGGGCCAAGACCAGGAGTGAAGGAGGACTGCAGCTGGCTCTCCACCTCATAGGAGGAACGAAAGGAAACAACTTTGGTGGCAGTGACAGAGTTGTGTCTGACTCCCGAAAAGTCCTTCCCAACTCAAAGGTTTAGAAGCTTGTGCAGTGAATTTCCCCAGGGAGATGATGTGGCATCTTTTCTTTGTGCTGAGTTTTAACTTTGGTGTAGGGGGAAGATGTTGAGGATGAATCCCAAACTGTAGGAAACCATTAACTGGCTTCTCTGGCCAGGGAAAATAGCATCCTGCTGGACACAGTGAGCTCCAGGAGCTTAAGACCCACAGGTGTACGTGGTTCCTCCCCAGGCCCACACAGGAGTGGGGATTAGTGAGAAGTGGGAGGGATGTGGAAACAGGCACAGAGGCTCCCACTCTCTTCCAGCTCTCTGCCAGGGAGATAAAACAGCTGCCAGCCTCCCAGGGCGACAGCCCGCCTCTTCCCCAACATGCCGCCTCCTCGAGGAGGCCTCCAGGCTGCCTCCCACCCACTTCTCTCCAGAGGCTCCTAAAAAGAAGAGGAGGAAGGCTCTGGAATGGCTGGCTTGTCCTTTCACCCCCAACTGAAGGAAGGGAGCAAGAAAGCCCAACTTTCCTTCCAGCTTGCTCTAGGAAGGGTTCCAGATTGTATTGGGTTGGCCAAAAAGTCTGTTACATTTTTCTGTAAAATAGAAGACACATTTTTCATTTTTATCAATAACTTTATTCATTTTGGATATTTTGAGTATGTCAGCTATCTCCTACTCTTGGCTTCTAGTGGGTAGAGGCCAGGGGTGCTGCTAAAAATCTTCACATCTTCCAATGCATAAGGCAGCCCCACAGCAAAGAATTATTTGGCCAAATGTCAATAGTACCAAGCAAGTTTGTAAACCACTTTTGACACATTCGATCAGTCACAGCACCTTCTCCACACACTGCACAAATCCTTTTTTTTGTGTGTGTGTGCTTCAGTTGCATTTTCCTTTACCTTTGACATTAAATTGGCTACACAAACATTCACCAATTTTGATAAGATTTTTTTCAGTGCACGCTTATATGACAGCTGTCACAATCCACTCTAAATAACTTGCTTCGAATGAAGTTAAAGACAACTAAGCACTTACTAGAGCCATTGTATGGAAAAAACATAATGGACTTTTTGGCCAACCCAATGAAAGGCCATCTTGCGGCTGTGTCAAGACAGAGAAGGAACAGTGGAAATTGAGTGCAGCTCCAAGGAAGCGGGGGATGAGGGAGGTTCAGCCCCTGGGTCTAAACCATGCATTTCCTGCTCACTCCTGTGGTGGACTGCACACACCTCTCACTTCAGCTTCCTGCTCTGATACAGCAGAGGGGGCTGTGGAAGGAACAACTGAGGCCCAGACCCAGGAGACACCACTCTCCTGGGCTGGATTTCAACAGGAATTGGAGAAGAATGTATTTTTATTCTATTTTTGGTTGGTGGCCATCTGGATTCTTGTGTTTTATTTTGATCTTTGAGGCTTCCCGGGTCCCTTCTCAATACTTCTCTGCTCAGAGTCACTTAGCTGTGCTCTAGGAGTGAGGTCTCGGACATCCTGAAGAGTCCAAAACTCATAGAGTCAGTCAGAATGAAAAAGGCCGGCAATCCAATAGAAAGATGGGCAAAGGGCAGTAATAGTTGTCAGGAAAGAAATGCAAAGGCCCTTACATAGGAAAAGATGCTTAACTTCACTCATAGTCAGAGATGCAAATAAAAACTACAATGAGACCGTCAAATCTCATCTATCAGATTGTCAAATATCCTGAAGTTTGACAATGCACGCTGGTGGCAAGGCTTTGGGGAAGCAGCACGCATGTTCTGTGGAACTTTACAGATGGGGAGGGGGCTCTGAAACCTTCCAAACTCCAGGTGCATTTACCCTTTGATCTAAGCAATGCCCTCCCGGAAATCCATCCTGCATAGATTCTACCCTATGTCCTAAGTGACTATGTACAAGGCTACTCATCATAGCATTATTTGAAATAGCAAAAGGCTGCAAACAACCCACTTGTCCAACAAGCGGGAAACTCCACAGTACATCTCACCGATGGAATACAACATCGTCATGAGGAAAGAATGAAAATGACCTCTAGGTACTGACATAGAAAGATCTCCAGGTTATAATGTGGTCAAAAAGCAAGGTGCAGAACAGTTTTTCTTTAAAGGTAAGAAAGTGGGGTGGGATAAGACTACATTTTCTCATTTGTATAGAGAAACACTGGAAGAATGAACTTAAAAAAACGAGAATGGCTAACAGAGAGTCGGGGGAAAGTCAGGGCGAAGAGGGCAGGGGTGGGACTGAGATTTCTCTGCGTGTTCTTTTTCTACCAAGTTTGCACTTTTAAATCGTGCCTTGCCTCTGCTCAACTTGAAATTAAGTGAAAATCAGGTACACAACAAAAAGTAAAAAGTACACGGAGCTCAGTGCGCAGGACGGCAGTGGGAGCTGAGTGCCAGGCTCCTGTTCAAGTACCCCCGGAGAACGAGGCTCTGACCCTAGACCCACGGCCCTGACCGCGCTGTTCCCAAGGGGTGGGTGCATAAGTCTTTTGTGCTGATGCCCTGCACCTGGGATGGCAGAAACAGTGTCCCCAAGGTCGGGCCAGGGCCCTCCTGCCCAGGGTTGCTGAGACATGCCGAGCCTGTCCCTCCCGAGCCCCTACCTGAGAGATGGCCGTATTTGCACCATTACAACTGTCCAGGCCGTGGCCCCTGCCTTCCTGTCTCCACCACGGTGCCTGTCCTTCTGAGCAAAACCTCTGCACACCCTGGTTAGGGGCTGCCTTTGGTGAGCAAATGCATCTTAGAGGTCAGTCTCCCCACGCACCCACCCCCTCTCAAGCCAGAGGTGGAGAAGGCTAGGAGAACCTGGTCCCTGCACGCTTGGGGAAGGAGCACTGGAAGCCAGTGCCCTGGGAGCATCCAAATCCAACCCCTGCAGGAAGGGTGCCCAGCAGGCCCGTCCTGAGCACAGGGGCAGAGCGTCCCTTAAGAGAAAAGGCCCTTGGGCAAGACACCTGTCTCTGAAAACACCTTTCCCAGGTCCTGGCCTTTTCTTCTGCTGCCCCTTCTACAGACCCTTCTATTCAAGTGCCCACTACAGGGCCTGGCACACATTAAAACGCTCATCAAATATTTGTGGAATAAGCCAGCACACAAATGGATTCCTGGCATGGATCTAAGCGGGGTGGCCCGCGGGGCAGCGTGGAGCTCTCAAAGTCAGGGGTGGAGGCCTGACAACAGGGCCAGAGCCTGGAGAGGGATGGAGACCAGCCTTTCCCCTACCGCCCCACCTGCCACTCCCCCACTGCCTCTCTGACTGTGGGCCCCCCTACCTGCAGCGTGTTGACAGGGAAGGCGCTGATGGGCGGGAAGTCCAGGATCTGGAGGTCGTGCACGTGGCCGTTCATGACGACGGCAGGCAGGTAGAGGCGGCGGGCGGTGGTGGGCACGCAGACCTCGCTGAACTCGTTGTACAGGAACTGGCGCACGATGGCACTCTTGCCCACGCCTTGAGCCCCCAGCACGGCCACCCGGTAGGTGGAGACCATGCCTCCCGCCCCGCACCGCCACCAAGTCCTCACCGATGCGTGGGGCTCCCCTGGGCTGCATATTCCAGGGGCTGGGGGGCTCAGCCACCGTCAGGACCAATCATTGCTGCCCCTGCTCGCCCTGGGCCCTCTGTGGCCTCCACCTGGATTTGGGGATGAGAGGTGGGCTTGGTGGGCTGGCTTTTTCTTGGACATTGCTGCACTTTTCCACCTTGGGATCTTTGCTGAAGCTGTTTCTGCCACTCAGAATGCCTTCCGTTGCCCAGAACCCCTGTCTCATCGATGGGAATCCTCCCCATCCTTCCTTCTCCATTTTTTCCCCTGCCCTCCCACCAGGGGGAATCAATCTTTCATGACTTGTATTATGACCTGACCATAGGCCAACTGAGGCAGGCTCAGCCTGCAGAGCAGTGGCAAGAGCACTAGAGCTTAGCTCCCCCACAGCACCCAGGACATGCCTGGGTCTCCTCCTCCTCTGGGGTGAGACTAGGCCAGTGTGTCTCAGCAGAGACACTGTTGGCATGTCTTAGAGGGTGACTTCTTCATTGGGCAGGACTGTTGGCACACTACAGGGCATTTTGCATCCCCAGCTGCCAGCAGCAGCAGCCTCCAGTCACCATGACGACCCCAAATGCCCCCCCACCTCCCAAATGCCCCCATTGAGAACCCCTGGACCAGATGACCACTTGGCTCTGGAGGACAACATGGTTGAGCACCTGCTCTGTTAGTGTGTGTGCCCACAGGTCATCCTCAGTGAATACGGTATCCCTGAGGGACAGGTGTTCCCACTCCAGTGAGAAGGCTCACAGGGAGTAAGAAGTGTACCTAGAATCACACAACTGGGAAGACCAGCTACTCCGTTCTACAATGTCACAGTACTTCCAGCTTCCAGTTTAGTGATTCCAGCTGGTAAATGCCTACAGGCCAAGAGCTGTGTCTGATTCTCTGGCAAACCCCTGAGTTTGGAGGGCCTGGCACACAGCAGGTGAGTTAGCAGCCAGGAGAGGGCTGCTACAAGGTTGGCCCTTGCCATTGATTCATTAGCTCCTTGCTTGCTCAGTTGCAGTGACTTTAGAGCTTGGGTATGAACCCCAGCTGTGGTGCTTTCCAGCTGTGCATCAGGGGTGAATCACCCGCCCAATCTAAAGCGTGCTCTGCACATATATTTAACTGGGGCCAATAGCCTGTACTTCTGAGATAATCTACGTAAATCTCTTAGCTAGGTGCCTTCTCCTCATTGGAGGGGATGGTGACCAGGGAGGCTGCTATATGCCTGAGAGACTTCCTGTTTGGGGACTATTCCCAGGAAGGATGACAACAGTGCCTGCTAAATGGGTCCGGGGCAGATGGGTTTGTTGGATTTCAGTAGGGCTGTGCTTTTCAGGCTGTATGTATGTCTTCTGTGTGGATGCATGTTCTTTCTCCATATGCACAGTTTACAGCTAAATGTACCTCAGCTTGTCCTGGTATGGACAGAATAGTAAATAAAGGGCAGGATTTGAGCAAAACCCACCAGGGCTGGAGTCCCAGTTCTGTCGGTCACCTCAAGTGTGAAGTTGGACAAGAAACTTCACAGGGCGTAGTGAGGTTGTACAGATAAAGCCCAGTGCCTGGCACAGCGTAGGTGTCCAATGAAGAGTGGCCATTGTCATGTACAGGGGTCTTCTCTTCATTTAAACTTGCTAGGACCTCCTCGCCATCGTGAGATGGGCCACTATCCACTGTTGCTCACATACTTGTTGTGTGTGCGTGTATGTATGATTCTTTTCCCTGTTTTATTGAAGATGAAAACAAGAACCAAAAACAGAGACTTAGGGAAGTGAAGACCACAGAGCCAGCTGAGCTGTCAACTAAGACTAGGACCTCGATCTCCTTCCTGCCCCATGTCCTGTCCTCACCTCAACAGGTGCTTACGGGCTCCCAACTGGGGTAAGTACCAGTCCCTTCCTCCCCATTAACTGTTCCAGGCCCTCGGCCCCTCAGGCACTCCTGGACACTGTCAGCTTGACAGAGAGCTTCAGCTGGGTTAATTACATAACCAGCACAAGCAGGTGGGGAGGGGACATCCTAGGGGAGGAAGAGGGCAAGGAACCCCCAAAGTCTTCTGCCTCTCTCTGGGTGTGGCAGCTCAGAGATATCTGGGATGTACCCTACCTGCATATTCTCGTGAACACCACACTCCCGCCCAGAAATCAGTCCTTTTGGGGGAATAACAGGGAAGTATAGCAGGAATGGTGCTAAAGCCAGGGAAGGGTCCAAGAGAGGCCCCTACGCTGGGGCAGCCTCCTGGAACTCACCAGGCCCAAGTGTGGCCCTATCCCCGACTCAGAGGTGAGCGGTTCCCCCTCTCTCTTCCCAGGCAGGGGTCCTGGGTCTAAGTGTCTACTAATCCAACATCCCCAGCAGGGTGGGGACGGAAGGGGGCTGCCCAGAGAAGCAGGCCCCAGTCCCTGAGCGCTCCCTCCCCAAGGCCTGTGCTCTGCAGTGAGTCTGCAGACAGCGCTCCGCAAGAGACTGGGGACACCCACAGGGGCCAAAGCCTGTCCCTGCCCCTCTGCCTGGACACCTGAATCTGCCCCAGACTGAGGAAAGGGCCTTTTCCGTCCCGCGGGCCGAGTCACACGTCTGCCTGCTGTTTGTCCCCACCACATTCATGTAGGAATGGGTGGGTGGGGGCTTCGAAGGCTGCTGGGCTCCCCATGACCTGATTGGTAGGAGTTTGGGGGGGATGTCAGAGCCCAGCCTGCTCTCCGCCTCCAGCACCTTGGAAGCACCCCCCAACCCCCAGCTCCAGCTCTCACGTGGCCGCCCCGCGCCGCTTCCCCACCAGCCCGCCGACCCCCTCCTCCATTCTCGCCCAGGCACCAGTCGCCCTTGTCGTTCCCCCCTAACCTACCCCGACACCGCGCCGCCCCCGGCACGACCCAGCCCGGCCGCGGCCCCGCCCGCGTCCCCTCCTCCCGCCGCTTACCCGGGGCTGTCCTAGCTGCCCCCAGCCCTGGCCCGCCGGCCGCCGGGGCCGCGCTCCCCCCGGGCTCCGGCGCTGCCCCCTGGCTCCCCGGCCCGGGGGGAGAGAGGAGGGGGCGCCCCGGCTGCCCAGTCGAGGCGGGCTCAGAGGCGGGCGCTGGGGACAGGTGCGGGCGCCGAGGGGGTAGGCACCTCCAGCCCCGGCTCTCCCTCCGGAGCACGCCGCCCGCAAGCGCTGGAAGGAGGCAGGAGGGGGGAGCGCGGGATGGGGCGGGGCAGGGCCGAGGAGGGGGGGGCGCTGACTGGCATTCCGCTGGGTCCCTGAGCCTGACACATTCACTTGGGCGACCCTAGACGAATTCTTCTTTAATCCCCAGACGCGACCTTCACCCCCTCCCGACTCTTCCTGCGATATTTTTATCTCTAATCAGGAGCAGTGGGAGGAAGAGACCAGAGAGGTCCTAACTCACGCCCTATGCTTCACTGCAGACCAGGCTGGCTCAGAGCAAAGCTGATGACCTCCTGCGCACCGCCCAAAACTCTACTACCCTCTCCTCTCCAGACTGGGAGATGCCAGGGATTGAGGAGAGAATCACCGATGTATTTATTCTAAAACAATCGTTATCAGCCTCATTCATTATCAATAGCTAATATTTTATGAGCATCTACTCTGCGCCAGACAACATGGGGAGCTTTGCCTGTATCCTCAATTCTATGCAACATGCTGAGCTTTGCCTGTATCCTCAATTCTGTGAGGTCGAACCTCTTTCTCCCGTTTTACGGAAGAGACAGCGGAGGCTGAGAGGGGCTGAGTAACTTGTCTTATTGAAGTGCAAGATATGGAGTACAAAGATGGGGAGCCCCTAGCTGGGCAACCCCTAATGAGCTTGGAATGGTGCTCCCAGTCCATCAGGGTGACCAGCAGACCCGCAGCGCTGATACGTGCTGTGTGCCAAGTCAAGGTTCTGCGGGAAGGTAGAGGGGGTGGACCAACTGATTAGAAGGGTCAGTGGAGGCCACTTTCAGGGAAGGAGGCTTGAAAGAAATGGTGACTTGTGGTGGCAGGGTGGGCGACGTTGTGGAGGAGGAGGGCTTGTAGGTGACAGACACTACAGAGGCTTGAAAGTGAGCCTGGAACCAGACCTGCACCTGGGGGTGGGGTGGGGGGCGGGCAGGAAGCGTGGTGAGTCGGGGGAGGTAAGAAGCTGGTTGAGGTGAAGTCACAAAGGACCTGATTGCCAGGTACGGAGTTGGGATCGAGCCTCTGCTGATGGGAAGGCATCGAAAGGTTTTGAAGCAGGGCAGCAACCTGGTCACAGTTGTCGTTTAGATGCCTGGAGGACTGGGGGAGGGTGGGGAGCTCTGAAAGACGTTTTACTTCCGGGATCCAGCAACCCGCACTACGACTTTCTAGACTCTACTACTTGCAGGCCACCGTTTCCTCATGGAACCCAATGTTTTCCCTCCCTCTGGGCTCTGAATTTCAGGCAACTTCCCCATTGCTCCCTCTTCTCTCCTGTCGACAGAAAGCATAGAAAGCATAGTGGTTATGAGCCAGGGTTCAGAATCAGACAGATCTGGATTTAAAATCTGGCCTTACCACTTGCTATGGACTGAAGGCAAGTAACTGGAACGCTCCAAACTCCAATGAACTTATTTGTAAAATGGGAGGCGTAATTCCGACGACAAAAATGAGCTACCTTGTGCCAAGTCCTTAACACAGTGCCTGACATGTCAGAAGTTTTCTCCTTTAGAGCCCCGTGGCCACTCATAGGTGAGCTTGAACACTACTTCGGGAATGGAATGTTTCCATTTATTCTGGGTAGGCTCCCAAGACGGTATGGTGAAGGTATGAGGAGAGAGGTCAGGGCAGCAGCTAAAAGCGAATACAGGGCAGAAAAGGATACAGCTTCCTCCTGGAGTACCGTTTGTGTGGGGGGGGGGGCGTGGGGCAGAGAGGGTAGATTTACTGGCCCCAATGGGACCGCAATGGTCACCGAGAGCCTCCTAACGTCATTAAATTATCCAGGGCACTATCTATTCCTCTAGTGTATTTGAAAATCTTTAATCCTTACTGTCCTGAGGATCCTAAGCTTTATGCCTAGTCCCCTGGGACCATGACCCTCCATTCTGGTTCTATTTCAGACCAAGTGGACTACAAATAAGAAATTGTGCAATGCTCACGCTCATACCTTGGACCCAGGCTTCTCCAAAGCTTCTTGACTTATACTAGGGGAACACAGAGCCACAGGTTAACTGTGGAGCTTCATACTGGCCTCCAGTGGTAGGTAGGTCGGTCATTTGAAGCATTATTCTTATATTAAAAAAAAACAAAAACAACCATAGTATTAACATAAAATGCAAAATTTGCCTTAATTTAAGATTCCGTTAAGGCATTTTGGTTTGCTGAATTTCACTCTGGGCTAAGAATGTATGTCAGGGGCCTGTTCATTCTCCTCTGTCATTAGGATTACCTTGTGAGAGTTTGACAGGCACTGTCCCCGGGTCTGTCTGACCTTAATTAAGCCTCAAGTAGCTCTGGTTCAGCTGAGGACACCAGACAGCTGAGATGCAAGCTCAGCTCCATGGGAGCAGATCTGTGTGTGTCTACCTCAAGCATCTGAGACCCAGACACAGAGTGGGACAGGAAAGACAAAAACCTGAACCTGCCTGCCTTGCTTGTTCTATCATATCCGAGGATCCCACTGGCTTCCAGAGGCTGTTCAGTCATATCCTGGAGCCTCTGACCGTAAGTGGAGTGGAAGAAACACAGGAGGGAAAGCCAGAGGCTGGATTTGAACATCATCCTCCCTCACCTATGTAGTGGGGGCAGGGGGTGAGTGGAATTCCCTCAGTCCCAGAGTATTGGGGCAATCTTGTCTGGAAAGGATACTTACGGAAATTAAGTCCATCTGGGTCTCACCAGCCTCTGAATTGGCTTTGCCCTTGTTGGCATCATCTGACCAGTGGGGTAAAAGCTGAGAAACTGAGGTGGCAACTTTGAAAGCTTCAAGAAACATCCTTGTTTCTTATAGCACGTATGGGGGCTGACTGGGATTCTAGGATTAGTGTCCAAGAGATGGAAATGGGTAACAACGGGGGAGGTGTGATCTTTCCCAAGTGCCACACCAGGTATTAAAATAAACAGGCTCTTGCCTCCTGGAGCTGGGGGTGGCAGGGAAAAGAAATCTGGGTCCCAGCAAAACCAGGAAAAGCATCAATGCAGGAGGTGGGAGTAGAAAGGCTCAAACACAGGAGTCCTCAGCTGTTTTCTGGCCTCAGGAAAGAGTACCTGAACTCTCCGTATTTCATAGCTGCCACTGTGGGGACAGGGAAGGATCATGAAGTCTCAGGTGAAGTCTGGAGCAAGTGTGCCCAGCTTTTGGAGACTGAACATACTGCTGTCTTGGGGCTTAGCAAGGCTGGCCATCGGCCTGGTGGCTGAGAGCCGAGGGGAGGGCCTATAAGGGAACCTTCAATGGAATGAAGGGGAAGCTGTAGTGTAGTGGTAAGGAAAGGACATGGAGTCTGAAGACATGCTGTATCTTTCATGGAAAATGAAGATAATGCCCATGCTCTGGCTGGGTGGCTCAGTTGGTGGTTGTCCCCGCACACCAAAAGTTGTGGGTTCAATCCCTGGTTGGAGCTCGTAAGGAAGGCAACCAATGAGGTTTTCTCTCATCCATATTTCTCTCTCCCTTTGTCTCTCTTTAAGATCAGTAAACTAATCCTTGGGTGAGGATTTAAAAAATTAAAGGTAATGCCCAATACATGGGATGGTCAAGTATCATAAGCATACAAGTGCATTTACCGCCTTCAACTGCCATAAAACCATGAGCATCGCTATAGAAGAGGAAGTAGAGAGATTCCATCCGGCAGTGATTCTCAACCCCTACTGCACATTAAAAACACTTGGGGGAGTCTTGTAAAATGCAGATCAACCTGGCTCAACACAATCATTAGCCTGTTATGAAAGCTCTCAGGTGATACATTAATGTGCACCCAGGAGTCAAGAGCCTCTGCCCTAAGGATACTCTTGGCTCCAGCTGACAGGCTTAGCTGGTGAACCCAATTAGATCTCAGTAAGGCCCATCCCGCTTCATATCTTTGACCCAGAACCTCAAAAGACTGCCCCGACCCCACTCCTCAAAGTTATTGCTATTATGGTTGGGGCTAAGTGCTGCCCAGCAACAGACATCCAAAAGGCTCCTAGCTGCCAAAGGCAGTTCGTTCATGATGTCTGGATCCAAGTAATGAAAACAATTCTTGTTCTGAGCACATGAGTGCTGAGCACTGTGCTTACAGACACTAACTGGATTGGTGGAGAGGCTCAGGGCATCTTGGTATTGGATTCCTCGGCCTCTTTACTCCAGTCTGTGGGAGATTTCAGAGGCCGTCACTCATAAGAACGCAGAGTGGGGCCTCTATCTTGATGATGCCTAGGTCACATGCCCCCAGCGATACAAATGCAGGTGACGTGAACTCCTTGGGAAGCTTCCTTTCAAGCAGCATTAATTCCACTCACTTGGGAACATGCAGGCCCTGAGTCCAGGTCTGAAAGCCTTTTATAAATGGAGGGATTAGTGAAACGCCCTGAGTAATAGGAAACCGAGGAGTCTGCTGTGCTCCGTCTGCCAATGGGGCCATCTGCCAGGGGAGACAGCAGCTTCCCCTGAGCACACCCCGCCTGAGGCGGTGATGGTGGTATGGGGCTGGCCTGGTTCAAGGGAGCCTCGGGACTGTTCCTCAGGCCAATCTTAATTTCATCTGGCTAAATCCCTGGGAGGGCAGGGCAGCCAAAAGAAAAGTTCTAACAGTGTGCTTACCAACGCCCTGTCCGTCCCTTGGCTGGCTGCTTTTTGTCCCAGTGTCAGTTCTGAGAACAAAGTACATATACCACAAACTTCATTTTGTGTAAATGAAGAGTTTATTGAGGAGGACACAAGGTCAAGCTTCCCCCAACCCCCACCCTCCCCAAGAACAGATCCCAACAGGAAAAGAATGATAAGAATTCTTAGGGTAACAATTACCTTCCCCCTCCCCATTGCTCTCCAGAGTCCCAAGCTTCACAACACAGACACACGGAACAGGCTCGGGCGAGGACACTCAGGGAATCTCTGACCAGCAAGAGTTCTGGGTGTGTGTGTGCTTCCCTTGCCCTTTGTATGACACCAGCTGACGTGACAAAGACATACTGAGGCAGAGGAGAGGGGAACTCAGAGCAATCTCCATTCCGTTTCCCCAATTCGGCCAAGCTTGAATGGGCCCAAAGGGAAGCTGTGGTGGAGGCAACGGGTTCTGTCTCCTCAGGAGAGAGGTCCTTTTCTGTGGAGAAGCAGCCCTCCCTAAGTGCTGGGAATGTGGGGAGGGGAGGCAGCCTCCCCAAGGAGCGAAGGGTTCCTGCATTAGCTCCATTAGCTCCGCCAGGTCCGCTGAGAACAGCAGCTGTTACCCATCACTGCTGGGGAGGCTGAGAGAAGCCTAGTTCCAGGGGCGAAGGGACATATCCTGGTACAAACTTGTTTTCTGTCTGCTCACCCTGACACACTCCTTTTGCCAACGATAGTTTGATTTAAGATGAGAACACTGCGTTTGTAGGGAGAACCTCCACTGCTTGTATCCAGCTGACTCTAAGAATGATTTCCCAACCAGGAAACTTCATCAACCTGTTTCTCCACCGCCCACACCACCGGCCTACCCACTTCCCACACACAATCCTGTGTTACTTTCTGTTCTCCTGGGGCCTGAGGGGTGGTGAGCGCAGGACATAGTTCCTTCCCCTCACCCCAGTAATTTTTCTCTTGGAGATTCTCAAGGTTTAAGAAACTGCTTTGGAGGACCCACTCCTCCAAGCTTTGCAAATGGCATAAATCGGGGTGATTTCAGACATGGCAGGACTAGGGGGCAGTTTCTGCTTGTTTTCTACGGTTACTCCTCTGGGATTCACTTGTAGTTGAGGCCTTTGGACCCGGAAGTATCTATGATTTGAGTAAGGGCAGCTGGGAAGCAGTCTTGGTCATGGATCCTGAATACTGGGCGCCCAGCAATGCAACAAGTGCCCACAGATGAAGCGGTGAGCACCGCTAAACAGGGTGGTATTTGGGGCATGAAGCTTTCGTTGACAAATCACATTCAATATGTTCAGGTGAGGGGATTTCACACCTCCCTATCTTTTGAGAAACGACAAGAACTCCTTGACTTTCTGAGATGATCTCAACTGCTTTGGAGCTTAAATAACATGGGTCAAGAGCAGCTCAGACAGCGGCAGTGGTGAACGGAATCTGTGAGACCTCTCTAAGCTCATTTCGTCTCTGTGCCCACCCTGGTGGCCTCAAGAACTATGGCTCCAGGGCCGTATGCGAAACATTAGCTACTCCTGCATTCTGGCATCTGGATTTACCTTCAAGGGACTGAGAAGATACTCTGCTGCCACCTGATGCCAATAAATGAAGTGCCAAAATCGGTGTGGAGTATGAGGAAAGCCATAAAGCAGCAGGCACAGGAAAGGCAAGAGAAAGGCATTGAGGGGAAAAAATTAATGAGACACTTCTGTAGTGAAACACTGGTGGCAGCTTAGGAAACTCACTCCCCCAGCTCTGCTACTAAACAACCAACTGGCCTCAGGCATGATACCCTTTTTGCCTTTTACTGGTTTCCTTTTTAGAAAAACAGGGTTGGGTAAGTTATTACTTAAAGTCCGTTTCAACTCTAATGAAAGTATGATTTTTAGATCTGAATTGGACCTGAGAATTAAACTAAATATAGGGCAGGGGGCTGGGGGAAAGGCATTTTGGTTTCTGTTCCCCATCTCTATTCAAAATCCTTAATAGTGTTATAAATGGGTCAGAGCAGGGGAAAGGAATGTAGTTAAGTTCTAATTTCTTTCAGCCTTGTACCGACAGCTCCTATTGCTGCACCCAAAACCGCATTCAAGGAAGACCACCATTCCCAACTGAGCAATCAAATCACGTGACAATACAGGGCGGCGGGGGATTAACCAGGAAAAAAAGAAAAAGTTTGGGGAGAGAAAAAATAAAGTGAAAATCCAAATGACTAGGGAGAAGGTTGCCACAGATAAAAACAAAAACAAAAAACCTAACGGGGGGGCGAGTAACTGTGTGTCTTCCTCCAGGGCTGTGCAGTTAACGATGGTCAGCTGTTTTAACACTTTCTAGTAATGATTACACTGTTCCCTCAATTTCTCATATGTACAAAAATATAAAATAAAGTGCAGTTTATGTTTCAGTGACACTTTTCCTTGCTTTAATATTTTTTTTTTGTCTTTTTCTGCTTTTGAAATGAGTCTCAATTACAAAATATTAAACTACACTCAAAAACGCCAGCCACTGGCACAGTATGGAGAAGCCCACGAGTAAGGACAGACAGCAGCAGCGGGTGGCAAGAGGTGGGAAGTGATTGAAGCGGTGGTTAACAAACGTTCACAGGAAGCTAAAACTATCCAACAGGTTGTGCCCTAATTTAGCACAGGTTACACTAGTCACTACCTTGGTGGGTGGCCTCAGTGTATTTGGGTTCAGATTCTACACAGCAATACAATTTCTTCCAGTTAAGAGTTCTTGGCTTGCACCAATCACAGGGTGGCTGGACAGCACCGGACCAGTCTCTTAGTTTTTCAAAATGCTGTCGTAGACCTGATAGATGTACTGAGAGACTTCGGGAGCTCTGCACTTCAGTGACAGCTGTTGGGAAGAAAAGGAGAAGGAATATGAGCATGGGGGTTGGCATTAACATGAAAGGTAGCCAAATACTTGGTTTAAGAAAACCTCTTTCTGATACAGTGAGAGAAAAGCTTCTATCACTGAGTATTCGAACAGAGTCAAACAAAGAGATCCTGATAGTGGGTGCTGTGGGTTTTAAAATTTCGTTTAATCAACATCAAGTTACACTGTGTTTCCACCTACATGCTACGTGTGTCTATGAGGTTAGGAAAATATTTCCCACTAAAAACAGCATAGTCTCTGACTGCAGGGGGAGAGCTGCTCCAATGCCTTGCTAAGTCATAGGGATTATTCCCAAATGAAAAGGGAAGGGCTAAACCCTTAAATTGCTGGCGGCCATTTCACCTGTCTGCCTCTGTTTCTTAGTCTGACAAGGAGAGTTATTTCAGCCCCAATACAGGAGGATGTACTAGCTGAATCTTTTATTTACTCTCTCTTTCAGAGGGCAAGTCAGATACTTCTGAGACCACTCTACATCTCTACCACCACCTCTTCTTCCAGTCTAACAATTATCAAATTAAAATTAAAATATTAAAAGGATTCCAATGTTCAACACTGAGATTATTCACTTCATTATTCAACAAGCACAAAATTTAAACCCAGATTTGGACTCAACTGTATTAGATTAGGCAAAATATTAATAATACAAGAGTGAAAGCATGCAAATTGCATTTGGAACCAGAAAATTTCATATTTACTTTTTTTATTGCTGACACCATTGCCCTTATCTATTAGGGTAGATCAACAAAAGCTGTCTTTAATAATTTATCACACCATGAGATTCTAGCTCATTTTGCCTCTTTGTTCACTTTTTAGAGACTCAGGATGAGTTAATCCAGTATAAAAGGTGAGAATATTTTTTTGCAAAAAATGTGAAGATGATACTGAAATTTTGAAAGAAAGAAAAAACTCACATTCTCAAAACTTAGGGTGATTTTCTGCCACCACTGCTGCCACGGTGCCTGTGGAAAACCTTACAGTGGAGGAGAAAAAAGCAGCAGGTTCTGAAGTTTACCCTTGACTGCAACTACCCTGTAGAAGATGGAATCGTGGGTGCTGCCAATTTTGAGCAGTTTCTTCAGGAGAGAATCAAAGTGAATGAAAAAGCTGGGCATCCCGGTGGAGGAGTTATATCCATTGAAAGAAGCAAGAGCAAGATCACTGTAATTTTTTTCCAAATCAAAGAGAAAGTTTCCTTAGGAAGTCACAGAGGTAGACAAGAGTAAGTGAGGCAGCTGGGCTGCGTGGGCTCAGAACACAAGTTAGAGCGGCAATAGGAGGGCCCTTGGAGCTCAGGAGAAGGAAAGCAGAGACACACCTAAAGGAAAAGGGCGCCAAGATCACTGATTTCCGAGGTGCCTTTCTCCAAAAGGTATTTGAAATATCTCACCAAAAAATAGTTGAAGAATAATCTACATGATTGGTTGTGCATAGCTGCCAAGAGCAAAGAGAATTATAAATTGTGTTACTTCCAGATTAACCAGGATGAAGAAGAGGAGGAATATGAGGATTAAAACTCATTTATCTGGCCCATTTTGTATGAGTTCTTGAATAAAACTTAGGAAGAAACAAACAAAAAAACATTTTTAAGTGAAATTTAAGACAAAGAGAACATCAAAAGAGGCTCTATTTATATACAGCTTTCACATTCATTCTCTAAGGCATTCTAACATTATTAATCAAGAAGACAATTCTGATAAATATAAACAATACCAACTCATTTAAATATGTACAGAAAACAGCCCCCTACTGTGTAGCTTTACAGGCATTCCCTTAACTTCCAAACTCCCTGCAGAGGCAGTTTTCTGTACCACCTCCCCCACAGCCCCTCCTGGGACAATATGTGGGTTCAGAAAAGGAGGAGGAGAGGAAGCTAAAAAGAGTAAGCACAGCCTAAAGGAGCTAACTCCCAGACTAAAGAGGGAGGAAGTTCCTCTCTTCCAAAATACTGTCTAATACTTTCACACATTTTTGTAACAACACTTAAGTTCTACCAGTTGGAGGTTCACTTTTATGGTTCACGACTAGTAAGGAAATGCTGCCTTCTTCAGCGAAAGCCCAGGCTGCCAAGGTTGAAATAGTTGTGGGGCGAGGAGAGAGGAGTCATAAACTGACCAGACTTGGGCCCTGAGAATTTCAGTTGCTCTGTGGAGGGGGGAGAAGGTAAGAGGAGGGAAATCTTTCTCCTTTGGTGTACAGAATGATGCTCCAACCAACTGAGCAACCCAGCCAGGGCTAAACATCCTTCTTAATGAAATACAGTGAGGACTGGGGTGCGGTTAAGTAATTCAGTCTCTCTTAAGAGACTGAGGGACCCCGGTCCTCATGCACTCATGTGGGCTCAGTCAGGCTTCTTTCCTCCTTAACACCTCGCTGAGATCAGATCAATAGTACAACAGGCGTTCAGGGTGATGAAGGGAAGGAAATGGATCTGAGTGATTTTGAAGTCTGGAACACTATTTAGGGGAATGGATTAGGCCTGTGTCAAGACTGTAATGAAAAATTTAGATGGTTTTGTGGGCAGTAAGAACCTAGTCTTCAGATGGATAGAAAACGGGAAAAGGGGCAAGGAAATATAAGCAAATTCAGGAGAGGAGGGGAGGTGGCTGTGGGTATAAACAGAAGGATCCCATGGGAATGTTTCTTACATTGCCAATGTGAATCTACAGTTATCTCACAATAAAAATTTTAAAAATACATTGGGGAGGAAAGTGAACAGATGAACTGTTCCATGCATGTATGCAAATACTATACCTAGTATAGTGCGCTCAACAACAACAACAAAGTAATATAAAGACTGGTGAAATCTAATATTAACAAATCTAATTTGTTAATATTATTTTCTCAATGTCAATTTCCTGTTTGAAAATGTACAACGGGTATGTAGGATGTCATCAATGGGAAAACTGGGTGGAAGACACAGGGGAATGCTATGTACCATTAAAAAAACTTTTTGCAAGTCAAATGATTTCAAATGAACTTAAACCTTAAAAAACAACAACAACAAAAAAAAACTAACAAACTGTGTTTAGGACAGTGACACAAAGAGATTTTTCTCAAAATTCTCATTATCCTTATAATGAATAGAGAAAGAACACAGTAGGAAATGTCAAGTGATACCTGAATCCTAAGCACAGTCTACCTACCAACAAATTATATGACCTTGAACAAGTCACTAATCATTCTTAACCTTGGTTTCTTTATCTGCAAACTAGGGATAACCATGCTTCTTTAACCTGAGATGGAAGACTGTATACAATAAAAGGATGGATAAAAACAAAACAAAAACACATGGACTGGTGGGGGGGGAGCTGGGTGGGGGGAGTGTACACTTTATGGGGAAGCCTGAAGTGTCCCAGCTCACAAACATACATGCTCATCCAGATGACTTCAAGGGACAGAACACACCAAGGATTTCCAGTTCTGGGTGGTACCATTACATTGATGTATGCTAATAAAAACAGACTTGGCTGTTAAAATTAAGGAACGGGATCACAGACTTTTATCAGCTAAATGGCTAAAAAGCTTCCTTCATCTACTGACTACTGAGCTTCTTCTGAGTTACTCAATATTGAATCTTATATCTGTCACTTTCCTGTCCCCTCCTTCCAAACAGCCCACAAAAGCCTCAAACATGACAAAAGAATAAGATATTTTCCCCAAGTGGTTTTTCTTTCACTTTACAAAATGCAGATGACAAGCATTTTGTCACATGGGAGATCACATCTGACAACAGCAAACAGATGCCAAGTGCCTAGGGTATAATTCTTTGTTGCCTAACAAGGCAATTTGCTCCTGTCTTAAAAATATTGCCAGAATTTAAATTTTAGTCCATTGTAGCACTGAAGGAAATTTTCCAAACTAAAGCTCCCTTACAGGAAGCCAAAAATGTGTTCCAAGTCTTTTGCCTTACCTTTCACGACAAGCATTTCAGGACAGATAATGCCAAAGGCAGGCTCGGGTGTTCATGACTCTGATATCGTTAAGACACGAACTCCAATAGCAGGAAAGAAGGCCTTCTTCAAATGAGCCATGTAAACAACCCTCTAAGCAGCTTGTTTTAGTACCACACGCACAGATAGGCTAGATAAGTATTAACTGATACTGATAAAGTTGCCAAGTTTTGTGAGCAACTCTATATTCTAGGGGGAGTCTGAGACCCTCCTTGCAGCCAGAGGCACCATGCCGATTGGACGGGGCAGAAACTGCAGAGATTGTCCAAAGAGGCAACTGAGGACTTCTATACTGACTTCTTGTTTCGGACATCTGGGGTCTGAAGAACAGCTTCCAGGTCTTTCCAGAGTGCTAAGAAAAAAGGAAAGGCTTCTTACCTCCCTCCTCGAACCCATCTCACCCATTCTGAGAAAAGCCTTACCGTGTAATTGGGGTTTCCTGGCTGGATACGTAGCTCAGCCAAGATCCAAATGCCATTGGTGAGCTTCAGAGATTGGTACAGCATGTCCTGCCCTTCCACATTTCTCTTGGCAATCGTATAAACGTTGTTGTTTTGCAACTTGCTGGAAACAGTGTCTAGAAACACAGATTCAAAATATCAAACAAATGCTTACTCTTCTCTGTCATCCTAACTGCCACATGTGCTGACATCCTGACAAGTACCACTCAGCACACACATTTCAGGAAGCCCTTCTCCCACAAGAGCAAAGGGTGAGCAAGGGTCTCTTGAAGTGCCTGCCTATCACATTCTGTGACAGAAAACAGAATAAGGTGCGGCTAAGCATTAGTTTAATACCTGAGCAGATTATGATATATCAAAGGAGGTGGTTATCTTAACTGGGTGGCAGACAGGTTAAAAACGCCCTCAAGAGGACAAAGACAGAAATGGGTGTGTGGGTGTGCCACAAGGACATGCAGACTGCCGAGCACATCCACAGCACTGCTGCCAGGATCAGAAAACAACGCAGAGTTGCAGAAATCCTGCGAGTCAAATTTATTAACTTGGACATTTAAGATTTCTTTTTTAAAGCAAGCAAATGATTTCTAAAGCCTGTATGGAATACCATGTGTTCAAATTAAATCATGAAAGACTAAAACTGCACAAAGATGATTACTACAAGGCCCTACAACCCCAGTGGCTGATGCTGGTTATAGTGGAGGCCCCCAGTCACCAACCCAGGTTAAGGACAGGTTGGTGTTTGGGGCCGTCCTTATAACTACAGCATTGAAGAATATGACATTCTAGAATTAAAGGTCATTTCTCTCTTCTTGTTTTCTTACTGCTAATGAGAGATGTTGCAGCATCAAAGAAAAGCTTTGAGATGATGAACACTGTTTCTTTGTTGATAGTTTAGCATGCTCATTTCTGATGAGAATTCACATTACTCTTGCCAACTGCAGGAACTAAATTCGTTCCACGTAAACACCTGTCATATTCTACTGTACTCTCTAGGAAAAGGTTGCCGTGATGGACAGTCTTTCTGCTTGCCGAGGCAGTAAGCTCTCTGAGAACAGAGGACCAGTTTTCACCATTCTGCTTCCCACAGTACCTGGGATACAATGGATACCTGCCATCAGTACCTGTGGATAAGCCTCTGACTCAGGAGTCGGAGATGCCAATATATAAGTAGCACCATAGGCATTAAAAACCATCCACTTAGATTTTGGAGGTAGTTCTCGTCCTGGCACCTTTCACCTATGTCCGAACCAGTGAAAGTTCAGGGGAAGAGGCACTAAAGTCCATTTATTAAACATATGCACTATACTTAGTTATCACCTAACTTTCCCTCCTTTAATTCCAAAGAAGATTTGCACTAATAATATGCAGAGTATATTATATAGTTAGATACCCTGGCTGGTTTGGCTCAGTGGATTGAGCGTTGGCCTGCGAGCTAAGTGTCGCTGGTTCAATCTTCCAGTCAGGGCACATCAGAGAAGGAAAACTCTGACTCCAAAAAACCTCCGCTGCCTTGCGGCATACCTCTTCAGGGGAAAGGCTAAGGGAGTAAACCCCGACAGAAAATCCGGAGCCGGAGTCCCTAAGGCGGTTTGACGTTGTAGTCAACACCGGCAACTCCTGCGGCGCACCTGAAGCCAAGCTGTATTGACTCCGTCTTTCCCTTGGACCCTTCAGCTGCGAAGAGAGGGGGGGTCTGCTGCATGGGCAACAGCAGACCCTCCATATTACCCTGCCCAGGCTCTGTAGCTTCAGCTTCACTGGAGAGGACACCCCAGCGTCATCGCAAGATGTCGATTCAACACGGGAGGAGACAGATACCGAGTCACTCCCGAGTCGGACTGCACAGCCATTCTCGGCGGTGCAGATAGACTCTTAAGAAGCTACACCATCGTCTCTCGAGACGGACAGCTGCCGCCGCCGACGATATTATATAGTTACAATTCAAGAACTGGTTCTCTTTGAGGAGATAAAAGGTATAGCTTATGGTAGTTATTAGTTATATGCAATACTGTTGAAGGAGACCTCAATAGGCTTTTTACTCACCTTCTAAAGGATCAGGCAGTTCTGGTTGTCACCTTGGTTCTCAGAATAAAGGGCTCTTGTAGCCTAGACTGGGTTATTAGGCAATGTGGCCAGCTGCAGCTTGGCTAATACCTTTTTTTCTTTTTTTATTGAATTTATCAGGGTGATACTGGTTAATAAAATTATACAGGTTTCAGGCGTATGATTCTCTAATACATCAACTATATATTGTATTGTGTGTTTGCCACCCATAGTCAAGACTCCTTCTATCACCTGGCTAACATCTTTTGACAGGATTGTCTTTAACACATAGGCGCCTGCTTTAAGTTGAAAAGGCATTCCTAACTTTCAAGGTTCTTGCCTATTTCTGAGGAAGTGGAAAACTCACAGTAGGAGCCTTTACTGACGGGCAACCTGTTGCAGAGGCACAAACGTGTTCTAGACATACCTACAGCAAGGCCCAGACTCTTACAGACATCCCAAGGTTTACCACCTATGTGAGAGGCCAGAAGCACCCCAAGCACCCCCATCATATACATACACTTTTCTATTAAGACAGGATTAACTATTAAGGCTTGGGAAGACAGTTTCTTCTTTAGAAAGAAATGGGAGAGCAAAAGTAAAAGCTCAAATGCTAGGCTGGTAAGTCCTTTAAGCCTGTAACTTCCAATTGCCCTCAGAGTGTTACGGCCATCTGTCAAATGTCTACTCTGGCACAGAAAAGCTATTTAAAGTGTTGGTGCTATTGTGATTAGGGCAGATCAGCTGGAAAGGATGGTATTTTTAGCTCTCAGCTAGACACAGGGTGTTGAATCAGAAGGCACTAAACTTGGAAATGTCCATGTTAATAGAGCCGTCAAGAATGGAAGGAAATGTAAAGACCAGGGCACACCGGACCCTGGGGTAAAGGCAGAGGAAAAGAATTAGTTGCAGAAAGTGGTCTTGCAAGATTAGCAGCGAAAATGATGGCCTGGGGCTCCTGGAGGACAGAGAGATGTTTTACCCGCCACTCCATGTGCAGTGCTGCGACAGAGCTGTGTATCATTGAAAAACCCATTCTTTGGTATCTGGAGCACCCAAGGCAAGGAGAAACTGGCATGAAGCCATGGTAGAACTGATCAAAATGGAATTTGCTCTGAAAAACTGTTCTAGGCTACATCAGAGAATGTATCCCCATTGGGAGAAAGGCCAGATACTTCTTTGGCAAGATCACAAATGTACATCAAGGTGCAATAGGGTTCACAATTCCAATCTGGAAGCAGGGGGAACTTTTCTATTACTTTGGCAGTCGGACTAAAGCCCTCAGTTATCTGGACTGCTGCTGCTGCTGCTACTTTCTTTTTTTTAATAAAAGAAAAGCTTGTCCCTTTCATACAGGATGTCAGAAACCTAACAATCTTTCTAATTAGTCTGGCCTTTCACTGGGTCTCATAGGTTAATGTTCTCCAGACTGTGTTCAAGGAACACTTGTGTTTCAAAAGATGTCAACAATAAGCACTTTGTAATTTTAAATTCCAGTCAACACTGATCTAAACAGGTTTCCTCGATGTAGGACTTCGCGACTTTTAGTGTGCTGACATGCAACTGCAGCTTCTAAGAGAGGCACATCACGCACCGTATTTTTCACAGAACCCTTTTATAAAAAAGAATAAGTGTTCTCAGAAGCATAATATATGAAACGTTGCCACAGGACCAACTACCACAAGGGTAACTATAAGGAAGGGCCTGTTTTTTCTCCAAGCTGGGTACAGAGGCTGCTTCTTGTGACAGGACCCATGCCGGCTCTCACCATCAGCAGCCACTGTGGACCTGACCGCTCCTGGAAGCACAGCATCACTGTGGAAAGCCGTCCAACCTCCCACAACCATAAAATGAGATCTGCAGTAACTGACCAGGGAACCTCAGAGAGGGGGACTGATAACTGTCATCTACCTAGAATACAGCACAAAAAGTTCCATTTGAAGTTGTTGTTTTTTTTTTTTTTTAAACACAGTAGAAACTCTAGTTTTGTTTAATGAATACATAACCAGCCATGGTGAGAAACCCAGAACAAGAGTATGTTGGAAAGAAGGCATATATATGGTATTCCTGATGGAAATTAATGAATTAGTTATTACAACAGAAATTATAGATGACTTATCTCCTCAAACACCTGTGCAAGGGCTCAGGAGAAGCCCTATAAGAAAAGATGAGGGAGACTTCTGGCCAGGATGGAGGCCTACACTGACACGCTCCGTCTCCTTCCATAACTAAGAAGGAATACAACTACCGCAAAACCAGAAATAACCAGAAGTTCCAGAAAATCAAGCTGCATGGAAGTTCATCTGGATGGGTAGGAGGGGCGAAGCCAGGGCAGAGGGGTCAAGCTGTGCTGGCGGTGGCAACAGCAACGGCAGTGGGACAGCGGTAAACACAGACACCTATCTTTAAGGGGAGGCGAGAAGCGTCTGGGGAGCACCCCCGACTGCAGACCAGACCCGTCAGCTTACGATTCCAACGCCCGGGAAGGCAGACCCCCATTGCCTCGGACAGTGAGGCCCGGAGGGTGTGGGGACAGAGGAGGAGGCTTCCGGTCTCTCAGCGGAGAGTGAATGGCAGGAATCCATCTTGGACCCCCGCCCCCACACAAAGCGCCACAGCGTGGTGAGAAGGGTCACCTGGTTGTGAAAAGTGCACGAGGCTCCACCCCCTATAGCACAGGAGGTGTGACAGCCCCACCCAGGAAGCAGAGGTAAACACAAAACTGTCAGGATGGCACAGATCATGATAGAGATCCCGGTGATGCAGCTGACCGGACAGCAAATATCTAATCTAATGACTCAGCAGATAGGAAATCTTTCTGAGGCTCAGTTCAGAGCTTTGGTTATAAAAATGCTTACAGACCTAACAGCAGATCTTAAACAAGACAGGGAAGGAATGAAGGCTAGTCCTGCTGAAATGAATGAAAACACATACAAAACTAGTGGTGAAGGAAAGAAAACTAGGGGTCAAATCAACACATCAGAACACAGGGAAGAAACAAACAGTCAACCGGTGCAGAAAGAGGAAACGAAAAGTGAGGAAAATGAGGAGAGGCTGAGAAACCTCTGGGACAGCTATAAGCAGGCCAACATCCAAATCATAGGGTGCCAGAAGGTGAAGAAGAAGAACTAGAAATTGAAAAATTATGTGAAAAAATAATGAAACAGAACTTCCCTAACCTGGGGAAGGAAACAGACTTACAGGCCCAGGAAGCACAGAGAATTCCAAAAAAGCTAGACCCAGGGAGAACCACACCAAGACACGTTATAATCAAAATGTCAAAAATTAAGGATAAGGAGAGAATCTCAAAAGCAGCAAGAGAGAAGAAGAGAATTACATACAAAGGGGTCCGGATAAGACTATCAGCTGATTTCTCAAAAGAAACTCTGCAGGCAAGAAGGGACTGGCAAAAAATATTCAAAGTAATGAAAAGCAAAAACCTACAGCCATGATTATTCTATCCAGTGAAGCTGTCATTCAGAATAGAAGGGCAGAGAAAGTGCTTCCAGGACAAAGTAAAACTGAAGGAGTTCATCAGATCCAAACCACTGTTATATGAGATGTTAAAGGGACTCGTTTAGGATAAAGAGGATCAAAACTATGAACGTTAAAATGAAAGCTGTATCACAACAACCAACAATAGAAGCTAGGGAACCAAAATAAAGGCAAACTAAGTAGGCAATGAGAGTGGGAAAAGTGTTATAGGTATGGGGAACATTATGGAAGGAGGTCAGCGGGGAGGGGTAAGAGGGGAAAGGGAGGGAGATGGTGCAGGAAATAAGAAGCATAGAAGGAGGGAGTGGAGTAGACAGAAAGATGTTGAGAAGAATTATATGCACAACCAATGGGCATGGACTAAAGTGAGGGGACCGGTTGGAGGGGAACAAAGTGAAAAGAAATTGGGACAACTGTAACAGCATAATCAATAAAGCACACTAAATTTTAAAAAAAGAAAAAGAAAAGATGAGCCTGAACAGAGGATAAATACATCATAGAACCCAAAAAACTAAAATTAAAGAGTAAGTTAGAATGAAAAGACAGGTTTTTCCTCTCTTCCTCTGTACCTGCCACACTGCCCTTTTCCTCAGTGCTGCGCTCTGGCTACAACACGATGGCAGCACACGGGAAACACTTAGGAGAACCACCAACATAAGGAGGGGGAAGTGAGGGATAAATGAGAAGGAGGAGGTACGGGCCAAGCACCAATGCTCACTTCCACTCAAACTTAAAACCCTGTAATAACCTACAGACAGACAGACAGACAGACAGACAGACAGAAGACATGGACTGGGACAAAGACACGACTCTGAACAGATCAGGGCGCCTTCCCTTCCTGAGGAACATTTCAGTGAAACAAACCATCAGGGACTGAGAGCTGCTATTGTTTCTCCTCTTGCTTACCTCTGATGTTCTAGTATAGTAACAAAAATAACTACAAAAGGGTCTGGGGTTTTTAATGATGATTAAAGAGGTACTGCGATAAATGCTGACACAAGGCGAGAAAGAAGAAAAAGGTTACTGATTAGTCTTTAATCAACTATGATGTATTCTTATTTAATAACAAACACAAGATTTTAAATAAGGATATCATAGTCACTTTTCCTCGAATACTAAAGGTAGATATAAAGAAAAATATTCCTTTGAATTCTAGGGAGAGTGCATATCCTTAAATGCCACTTCAATTACTTAATGCTTATTAAGATGTTCAAGTAACACCACTAACACATGTTCAACTACTGAACTGGGAAGATGGAACCATTCTAGTTTCTTAGATCTATTGGCTTATAAGTAATCTAGTACCTAGATCAAAACACCCCAAGTTTTTAAAGAGAAGTTTGCAAAGTAATATATTTACCATATAACCACTAGAAACAAGGTAGATATAAAGAGAAGAAGTAAATAAAGACACAAATTTCAATGATCTGTTTTGACTTACTGAATTAAAAATGAAAAGTAAAGTCATTACTCACCAGCATTTAAATGACATTCCTTAATCTGGAACTGAAGTTCATTTTCATTGGGAATATCCTTCCATGTTGCAAGGAAGACTTGGCGCTCTGTATGGGGAAACAGAGCAAAGGAAGTGCATGCACACCTGTCGATGCTCTATTCCTGATGCCTTGCACGGTTTCTCCTTTGAAATGCTGGCTCTTGCAATAGCAACACAACCAGGACGAGCCTGGGCCTGGAGCAGATCCTCGGCTATGCAGACCTCTCCGGGTCGATTGATCCCTCATGAGTAGCATCAAAAGAGTTTACATCTAGGGTTTAGTTTTAGCTCTAATGTTTTCCTATTTGACGACTCTGGGTAAGTGTGTAACCTTTCTGATCCTTAATTCACCATATATAATTATGTCTGTCCTGCTTACCCAAAGAGCCACTGTAAGAATCATATCAATTAAGTGCAAACACAATCTAATATGCACCAATATAAGTTAGTTTTATTAGATGGTGGTTTCATAAGTAAGGGAAGAGAGAAATGTCGACGTCAACAACCACATGAAGAATACTAGTGGTTTACTGCCAATTACTATAGTGAAAAAGTGTGAAATAGTGAGAGAATTATCAAAATGTGAACAAATGATGAAAAATGGTGCTGACAGACTCGCTTGATGCAGGATTGTCACAAACCTTCAATTTGTGGAAAAAAACCCCACAGTATCCGCGAAGGTGTATGCCTGTGCTCTGTATGCTGGGGTGAGGGGGTTACTCAGAAAACTGGCATGTGACTTAGAGACCAACAGCAGAACAAGACCACTGTGACTCAGGCAAATAAATAATTAGCAATTATTAGAGCTTCAGAATAACAGCCTTACCCATCTCGTTTTTTTAAAGCCTCAGAATAACTTGTACTTCTAGCTATGTTCTGCCTAACGTTCAGAGGAAGGGCAAAGGTATATATGTGGCAGGACAGAAGGACACACTTACCCATTTTGCCATCTTCTACAAAAAGCACATTGAGTGGGATGAGGCAGCTGAAGTAGAAGACATCAATATTGTTTTTGACAGCCACCTGACAGGAAAGAACAAGGGAAAATGAGAACATCATAGGAAGCTAGAAAGCTAGGTAAGAGAAAGAGAACAGTTATGTGTTTGGAAATATATGACCGTGTCTCCTTTCTCCTATACAGTGCAGGACTCGCCAAATCAAGACACACCAGTCCATACACTGCAAAGCACATCCTTACTCATTCTCCTGTCAGAGAACTGTGACAGCTTGCAACCGTTCTCTAGGAGGAGCTCCAGGAGGAACGAATTCAAGGCCCAAGTTCTGTACCCAGAATATTCTACTCAGTTATTTTTTGTTTCTATGGTTATTAGCAGTAGCTGCTGCTACCACTTACTAAGTACCTATTAATGATATGACTTCCAATCCTCATCATTACTACCCAAACAAAGCAGGTGTCACTCCCCTCTCATTTTACGGACTAGGAACTGAGATTCAGAAAGACCCAGGGTCACAATGCCAGTACACAGAAGCACCAGGACCAAATGCAATTTGTCTGAACCTAACACCCGACTTTCTCCTCTCCACAATAACTGACCATACTGCCCCTTATCTTGTTTTAGATGCCAGTTTTAAAGTTGCTTCTTTTATAAAATCTTATTTCCTAAGTTCTATGGCTGGAATAAGCCTGTGGGTTTAACCGTGGTAAATCAGATGACTATAAGAAGGAAAAGCCTTGGAGCAAGCGAAGAAATGAGTTTTCTTCTCACAGCGCAAGCTTCTGATTTAGGTAGGCTGTGATTCTATCACAGCCCATTCAATTCCCAGCGTGCTGTTTATATCTTTAAAAAAGCTACAATAAGTATTTTTATTCAGGGGCAACACTGATTGGCGTATATATTCAGAAACAGGCAGATCCCACTGAGGCAGATTCTAAGAACCACACACTGTGAGCAGGGAGAGGAGGAGGAGAACCGCATAATCACCACTGCGCACTGGTTTCCGTCACTAGTGACTTCCCTATTTATGCTCTTGGCACTGCAGGAAAACATGTCTCTGGGCAAGTTCTATAATCAGCAACCATGCCTATTTCTCTTTCATTTTGTTTGAAGAATCCTTTTTGGGGGAACAAATGCCCACACTTCAACAGCACATCTATCTCTTCATCAAAAATTTGGTTTTGAGCTCCAAATATCCACTTTCCGAAGTACTTCTAGTTCTTTTACATTTATTATCAACGTATCTTCCCCACTTTAAATAGGACCTTTGTTTCCTCCTCCATAATTTAGTTGTCTACTTGACAGTCTTTCTGTTCTCTCTCCCGGAAGAATCCATCAAATTACTTTCCTTGTACTTGTGCTTTTAACCTTTCAATTAGCAACCTCCCAGGAGTTTCTGACCTGTATCACATAATCTGATGCCCCAAATGCCGAGACAGCAGGATTCTCAAAAAACTTGACAGCAGTGAATGGAAACGGAGAAACTAACCTCAGGAAAAGAGGGGCTTTAGCCATTTTAGATGTACTAGACCACCACTTCAAAAGTATTACACCAGCGTGGGCTTCTGGAAAAGAGGCATTTTCTAATTAATGCGGCACCTAGCAGTAAAAGAAGGAGAACTCATTTCGAATTAGGGCACTAGGAGGATAGGAGTGCCAGGCTCTGGAAAGGGTACTGAGAAGTGAAAATGGGGGTGGTGTAGGTGAGAGAGTGTGGTTACATAAAGGCTTTACATGAAATGCAAGTGATTATCTACTGTCACTTCAAATACAAAGCTGTCATCTTTCATCAAATATTTATTAATGTTTACTATGTCCTAACCATTAGAGATATAAAGAATACAGAAAATACCCTTGTCCTCCAAGGGATAATATTAGTGGTACTTAACCAAAAACTTATATATCATCTTCTTCCTCTGAGGGAATCCTTATTCAAACTGGAGCTCTTCAACAGTGAAACAGACATAAAAAGCTCCTCTAGGTTACCATTCTGCCTTGCAGACCCGTTTAATACACAGATGAAAGCCATGGACCCTCTTTCTGAAAAATGTGCAACATTTTGACATACAATTTCAGGGGTTTCCAGGCAGTCTGAAAATTACCCCTGGACTTCTGTTCCAGAATAATTCTGAGGAGCTGGGACACCCAATGCAGAGGCAGTGGATACAGTGGCTCAGAACATGGACTTGGGAACCAGACCACACAATCTGATTTCACATTTTGACCCTGTCACTTACTTAGCTGTATGACTGTGGGCAAGCAGTACTCAGCTCAGTTTCCTGTCTGTAAAATGGATATAACAACAGTACTGAATGCACGGGTTAATACAGAATAATGGAGTTAATATTTGCAAAGTACTTAGAATGATGTCTGGCTTAAAATAAGTACTCCCTCTTCCTTCACCATCTTCGGCTTTACCTCTTTTACTCAGAATTTTTCATAATTAAGGATAATCACATTAGACTCACCTGAGATCTTACAACACTCAAATGCAGCACTACTGCTATGCTAAGAGATTAGAAAGAGGTAAAAGTTTTACTAGCAAACTGTCACTTAATGATTCTTCTTGCCACTGAGCCCTTGGTAAAATATTATCTCGTGACAGATCAACTGCACACAGGTCACTCTTTGGGAGGAAGTGCTTCATCTTTTTCATTAGCTTTTCAAAATCTGCATTTTGCAGCTCTTAAAACTTTTATTCTTTACTAGACTGCATTCACTTCAAGAATATATGGTTCTCTTGGACCTAGTCCCTGCCTACCTCTCCAGCCTATTTCCTTAACTTCGACCATATCAAAATTACTTCTTGTTCCCCAAATACTGAAACTCACAACTCTGTGCTTCTTTTTTAACATGTTGTTCTACTTAATTTAGTCTTCTCCTGAAGCTGTAGCTGTCTGGAAAATACCTATGTAACCTTAAGATTCAGCTCAAGCTTGAGGTCTCTCAGGACAGCCCTTACCCTTCCCCACAGCACCCCGCGCACATATTTCTGCTACAGCATAAAACGTCAGTTTCCATCTTCCTCACCCTCAACACAGTGAGCTCCTCAAGTGCAGAGACTCTCATTTTTCACTAGCACTAGTGGTTCAATGAGTATTTGTTGCATGAAATTAAGGGGAAGATGCCAAGCAAATGGAATGAAACATGGTTTCTCATCCTTTTTTCTACCACTTCATCATTCATCTGCACAACATAATCCCATTAGTAACATCTCTCATTACATAAATTGATACTCAATGAGGCAGGAGTGGGGGGATGGGATGATATGTGGGCTCTTTCAGTTTCAAATCCTGAGCTAAAATAACATCTATATGCTAAGGAAGAATAACATAAGTAGTAGATCACAACCCAAAGAATACTAGATTCTCCAAGGATATGCCAATTACTCCTTGGGAGTTCAGGGATAAAAGAACCAAGGGAAAAACACAGTACGAAGCCAGTTCAATTCCAACTCAGACGGCAGCTACTTTTAAATAAAAGTGAGTCAACCTTAAGAATATGATATTGAGCCCTGGCCGGGTGCTCAGTTGGTTAGAGCACTGTCCTGATACGCCAAGGTTGCAGGTTCGATCCCCAGTCAGGGCACATAGAAGAATCAATCAATAAAGGCATGAATAAGTGGAACAACAAATTGATGTTTCTCTCTCTCTCTCAAAATCAATAAATTAAAAAAATAATAATAAAAATTTTTAAAAAAGAATATGATAATGAGCCTCTGGCTGGTGTGGCTCAGTGGATTGAGTGCAGGCCCACAGACCAAAGAGTTGCTGATTTGAGTCCCAGTCAGGGCACATGCCTGGGTTGCAGGCCAGGTCCCCAGTTGGGGGCATGCGAGATTCAACCAACTGATGTTTCTCTCTCCCTCTTTTCCCTCTTTCACTTAAAAAACAAAACGAAACAAAACAAAACACATTGACTGCTTCAGAAGTATGAGTGAGTTTCTTGCTTTTTGAAATTCATTATCCCAACAGGTACAGAATAGGAAGACATAATCCAAACGAGCTGGAGAATTATCATATTTTGCAAGAGGTTTAACATCAATATCTAGCTTGCCTATGGAAAATCAATTATCACATATATACCCGACTGTCTACTTACTTGGGTAATATCTCAAATGAACATGTCCAAAAACATCAATTTCTGATCTCTCCTCCTCCTCCTTAAAAGAACCTGATGTCCTTCCAAACTCGGTAAATAGAATACAGCAAAGCCTCTTTAATGGTCTCTCTGCTTCTGCACTTGTCTCTCCTACCCCCAACACCTCGCTTCTCCAGTCTATTCTTGACACAGCAGCCAGAGTGAACTTAAAATGTAGGTCAGCACACAAATACTTCTCTGCTCAAACCTCCCATGACTTCCCATTTCACTAAGAATAAAAACCAAAGCTACAATTGCCTATAGTCTGATGCCTATTACCTCACCGACGGCACATGCTACGACTCTCTTCCTGCTGGCTCCACAGCAGCCGCAGGAGCCTGTCCTTGCACATACTAGGCAGTTCCTCTCTCGTGGCTTTTTGCATTTCCTGTTTCTTTGTCTGGAATTCTTTTCCTCCAGTAATATGCAAGACTCATTCCCAGCTTCTTTGAGGTCTTTGCTTTTATCAAATATTATCTTTTCAGGTAGATCTTAATGACCAACATATTTATAAAATTACATCACCCAATCTCCAATCCCAGGACTCCTTACTGCAATCTCCGCTGTATTTTTCTCCATTGCCCTCATCTGACACACTATTTTACTTATTTGTCCGTTTCCTGCCTGTCCCCATGCCACATGCCCCACCTCCAGTATAAGTTCCATGACAGAAGAGGTTTTTGTCTCTTGTTCACTCCGTATTCTCAGTTTCTAGAACAGTAACTGGCACAGAATTAACTACACAATAAGCCTAATGATTATAAAGTAAACTGCTCAAAGTTCCTAACAACCATTTAGGTTTAGATAAGATAAAAACTTGGTCTAAAGTTTCCAAAAGAACAGTACTTCTCAAGTTTTTCTAGTCTACTTCCCTTAACAGAAGGAGAAAGTATGGATATGCCTACTGGGGTGAAGGTGGGAAGAGAGGTCAGGATTAGAAGTATAATACCAAGTACCCATCATAAAAACAAAATTATTTGAAGTTGCATCCTATTCCATAATGCATTTATACGTTTCAATAAAAAATTTTTTCTCCCTTTATCTTTGAGTATAACTGATGCTCCAGAAAAATCTGTCATCTGAATTCTTCAGCTTCAAGTACTTCCTAGCAGTGTGTTTTTAACAACAGTAGGTAATAACCAAAAGGTGGTTCTTAAAATTGACTTAGTGGACTGAACTGGCATAAAAAATAGAATAAGAAATATCATAGTCCATCTCATGAAGAATAAATCATGTTTCCTGAAAGTGTTTCAATTTTATGTATGTATTATGTGTGTATATATAGTATATAAAATGTTTCTTACTGTAACTTTTAGTAAGAGAAGTATAAAAGCCATATTACTCATACACCAAATTAAAAGCAAGTAGTGAAGAAACAGGTCTAATGAGCTAAGGAACCAAATGCAAACCTGAGCTTCTGCTTTGAGAATGCCTGAAAAACATCACAGATGGTACCAAGGAGCAGATTACCTAATCCTCTGTTCCTCTGGTCTGTCATGTGCAACCTGTGGCCATAACATATTAACTTGCCTCTCAGGGACATCTACAGGAACATCAAATAGAAATGACTCTGAGGCGCTTGGAAAACACAAAAGGAGGCTATAAGTGCTCAATAATAATAATAATGAATTTTAGAAGTTACTTTCACTGGCTGCAGGGGAAAGAGCAGCCTGTCAGCGCCAGCCTGTAACCAGCAATTAGTCTCTCTCTGTAGTGCAGGAAGCCTGCTGCAGTAGCTGCAGCCTCTTTATGGCGGCACAGCTGGATACCAACAGACTAAATTAATATTCTAACCTCGTTCCAGTGTACTCAAAGGTACTATAAAAAGGTACGAGAGGAACTCAGCCTGAACTCTGGCAAAGGAGGCCTCTCACCACCGATAACCACAGGAGGAACCGCCACTAGAAAAATCAAAGCGAGTGGAGCGCAGCTCACCTTTGAGAGTATATCATCTATTCTCCCTTGACATCACTCATGACCTTTCCAAGTTTCTGAAGAATATTTTTTTCTTGTATTCCTCCTCTCCATTTAGTTTTTGGGAAAATTATTTGCAAGCTGGTGCAAGCTAAGACCAGGCAGTGGTGCCAAACATCTCCATTTCTGAGAAATGATGAGTCAGACGTGTTTCAAACACCATGCCATCTAGTCAACAGATCTAGAGGAAGGGCTCTGAGTGACAGGTTTTTAATGGTACTGGCTCCGACTGTGTGATATGTCATCTGAGACTCAGCAGAAGTGGCTTTTTCTGCTAGCTGCTGGAGTTAAATCTACCTACAGTTCTGTCTCTAGTCAATGCCAGAAATACCTACCATCTTTAGGTTGGGTAGGGTCCTCCATTTCAAATCCACATGGAGACCAGTGAGGAAACCAGTGTGGCTAAAGCAGAGGGAGGTGAGGAGTAGCAGGTGAAGTCAGTGAGGGAGGGCTCTGTAGACCATTGTTAGGATTTTGGTTTTATATCAATACAGACTCTTCTAGATTTTAAAGCATGAGTATAACAGAGCCGTGGCAGAGCAAGAATTAAGCAGCTGTGGGCCTCACAAGGAACCCAAGGGAAAATAATGCTAAGATATATTGCATCAGTTCTGGTTCCACGTAGCCTCCTCATTTTTACAACATTTTACGAATAACGTTAGGCAAAATAAATCAGAAACTTACAGGAAATGTACATGTGAGCTCTTTCTGCCAAGAGGACTCACTTGCCATACCATACTGACTGCTCCGGTCACTATCCAGAAACCTTTACTACAAGTCTCAAGTTATCTCTTCCTCTAGTAGCCTACAACAAAATTACTCTAGTTTCAGTTGCTAGAAATAAACAGCAATATTTCCACAGGTCCTTCAGCCTGCCTGACAGATAAGATTCCCAAAAGATAAGGTCTTACCTTAAACAGGTTCTGCCAGGCCAGTATGGGCTCTAAACCTTAAGGCATCAACGTTTTTCTTTTCTCCTTAAATGACATCTTTGGGTACCTTGCTAAGACGGGCTGATGCGCCCCTGGTTGCAGCTTTTACACCTTATAAAACTATTTACATTAACAATATAAACTGTTTCCTGTGTAGGGCTCATTCTTAAACTTAAAAATACACTTAATACATACTGTACTGAACCACAAAATGTGAAGACAGAACTAGTAAACTATCAGTTAAAGTGATTAGATATCCCACACCCCGGTCTGGTATGTCATGGGGTAGGAGACCCAATGGAACCTCAACAGAAAAACAGACTTCAGTAATGAGAATGAATAAACATTATTTTTAAGTCCTGGGGTAAAACTGACTTAGAATCTAATCTGGGTTCTAGATAATAAACACATCATCGAGTCTCAGGTTAGTCACAGCAAGTCAGAAATCAAACAGGCTCACAGGTGTGCCTAGGTACTGACTGGTACATTATCTAACCTTAATGTGGACAGAGAAAGGGCATGTCGGTGCCAAGATGACTGGTCACATGGGCAGGACACTGCAGAGACGCTGTCTCTGGGACAGAAATTACTGCCAGGAGCTCAGTGTGAGCTATGGAACTGAGAAGTTCTGTGTTTTTATATTTGGAGCACCTGTTTTCCAAACTCCTTCAACGGTTCCTGGGAAGAAATGTCGCCTTCAAACCAAGGACAACCATTCACTGACACTCTTTTCAAAAATGATGAGATAACAGTTCCTCAGTCCCCACACTGTAATTGATACTAAGTACATTAACCAGTTCTACTTCTGACTGGTTTTTCTCATTAGAACAATAAACTGAAATCTATTTACAGTACACACAAATAAATGTTCTTCCATAAACTTTGGCTTTCCTTAAATGGAATAAAAAGGAAAACTAATTCAGACGGAGAGTATTTTCATTATAGGCGTACTTGACTGATTTTCAGGCCCCATAAGCCTTGAATCAAGGCAGAAATTTGTCTATAAAACCCCAGCTGTAAAATGAGAATTTATAGATGGATTTAAAGACATATTTTAGTTCAATATACATGACTTTCTAGCAGAGTTTTAGGAATATAAAATGGGCCACTTTAGGGTAGTAAATCATTAGTATTCATGTCATTGAGATCCCTAACACTGCTCATACATGGTAAATTCCAAAAGATAGGGTTTGAAACAAACAACATTAAAAGTTACCTTTTCCAAACATGACATTTTACATTCTTTATGTTTGCACTCATATGGCTCAAAGCTTTTCTAAAGTTTCACTTTCAAGATGTATGGACCTCAATTACATGAAGCCTATGCATAATCCCTACATAAAAATTCTCTATAAAGCAATTCTCCTCCGATCCCACTGAATATAATGCTACAGCAAAATATGAGAGTGTACATACACATGAGGGAAGGACATGGCTCTCAAGTGGGCTTCAATCCAGCTCTGGAAAAGCCCAGTGAATTGCCATGAATTCCAACTATAATGTACATTATGGCTTTGTAAAGTCCCCTGCTGCACAAAGATCACATGGTTAAATCTGTCTTCCAATCATTTATCAAAACAGAAACACAAAAGTGATTCCATTTTTCATCATCAACTCTTAACTTACTACCAAAATATAAAAATGGCTGGGATTTTTATAGATGAAAACCCACATATCACTTTTAGTATTACTTTAGAATTACTTTGTGAAATACATTATCTTTGGCTCAAGATTCACAGCATCGGCTTCTGATCTCACAGGCCCTTTCTGACATACTGTCTCCCAAGGTTGGGTGTTTTGAGAACTGAAGTCTGGGTTTCAGGAGCAACTGTCTCTTGTCATTGAGGCCAGATTTATGCTCCATTAGACCACCTCTGCTTCAGAATACAGACTTCTTGTCTACTGCTTATATGTGGTTATTCAAGCTGGGCAGTTGCTACTAACAGACACATTTGTAAAAGACAGTTCCAGAAGCAAGTTGAGTGCTGGTTATATTATGATAAAAGATATTGCCCAGAAGAATCTTGATATCTTGACAAAAAGGATAAGGATGGTTCTCAAAAAGAACAACCTAGTAAGAAAAGGAGTATGTCATATGTAAGATACTCTTATTTCTCAGATAAGGTTAAAGGATATGTCTGAAGTCCTGATGTGACACAACAAATACATAAAATTTGAAGTAGCAATCACAGAAAATAATTTTTTCTTTTCTTGGGTAGTAAAATGTTTTCGTCTTTTATAACCAAGACCCCACTGCCTACATATTACTAATGGAATATTTCTGGTACTGTACTGTCTACAGGGGTTATTTTCAGTGCTGGATCTACCTGTCTGACCTGGGGAGCTCTTCTAGTTCCGGTAAGATCCACCACTTCAAGGACTCAACACCTATTCAAGCATGTGGCTCCATAAAAGCAATCACAGTGCACAGTCTTCAACTGCAAACCTTGAAAGACCAAAGGAGACTTTAATATTGAACTTGTTTACCATGAACAACAATCAAGAAAAGTCAGCAAATGCCAAGCTGGTTCGCTTCATTTGATGGAAGCTGCTGAAAAAGTCTTCCGTTTGGAAGCATTTACCCGTTTTTCTGGTACCGCGGTTAGAGCTGTGGGCTTTCTAGAGTGCGAATGGACATACATAAGCCACGAAATATCAGGGACAGGAGCCATCTGCAACTGATTCTCTCACAGGCTGGGACTGCACTGTAGGAGTAACAAGGGACAGAATTTTCTCAGGGCCATACACTGGAGAATTAAAAAAAAAACCAAAACAACCTTTTGGCTGACAAAAATCTTGAGAGATGAATAAATGGGACTGTAAGATTGTGTCCTTTGCAGCTAAGTGCCCTGATCATTCAAAGCCTATATAAATAGAACTAATGAATACTGCTTTGTTTTAGAAGAGACATTCAAAGAAAAAAACCAAGAGGCATTATTTCTTTCCCCTAATTAATATTTATCCTCTTATTAAACAACATTTATGCAGAGCTTAAAGGTGATATATAGGCAGATAGCCCTAGCCAATGGTTCGAGTGTTGTCCCATACCAAAGGGTTGTGGGTTCGATCCCTGGTTGGGGCACATACAACCCCCAAGTCTGGGAGTGTGCAGGTGGCAACCGATCGATGCTTCTCTCCCTGTCTTCCTCCCTCCCTCTCTCTCTAAAATAAATAAATAAAATCTTTAAAAAATAAAATAAAAAGCAATGTAAAAATGTTCTTGGGTAAGAAAAAAAAATCAAAGGAGACAGGTAGATAAGACAGAAAGATAACAAAAATTATATATAGGAAAGGACCAAATTTTTAAAAAAATGTATTGGCTTTGGGTGTACAGCATAGAGGTTAGACAATCCCATACTTTACATAGTGATCCCCTTGATATTTCCAGTCCCCTAACTGGCACCATAGATGGTTATCACAAGATTATTGATTTTATTCCCCACGCTTCATTTACAACCCATGACTATTTTGTAGCTACCGACTTCTACTTCTCAATCCCTTCACGTCTTTCACACAGTGCCCAGCGTCACCCTCCCCTCTGGCACCCACCAGTTCTCTCTGTACCTGTAAGTCTGCTTCACAATTTTGTTTTGTTCGTTAGCTTCCACATATTAAGTGAAATCATATTTGTCTTTCTCTGACTTATTTCACTGAGCATAATACCTTCCAGGTGAAAGGGAGCAAATCCTTATCCATAGATTCACCTCTAAGCCTCCTAATTGTAAGAAGAAATTTTTATAAAGATGCCATCAGACTTTCAGGTAAAAACAGTAGACTAAAAATCGTATTTAAATTTTCTTTCTCCTGGAAGAAATTCTGCCATAATTAAAAGAAAAAATTTAAAAGTATAAATTCATAAAGAAAGGGAAGGAAAAATTACAACAACAAAATGTTGGTAACCATAAAACAGCTGGATTAGCAATAACACCACAGAATTCTCAAAGATTTTAGACTGACAGCACCTCTGAAACTTATTAGGGGAGAGGATGTTAAAGGAAAGAGGATTAAGATGCTGTTAGAGTACCAGATCCCTATCACCATCCTAAGCTACCTTAGCCCTTCAGTCCCTACCTAAAACTAAAGATTAATTCTTTTAGAGAGATAAAATAAATGGTACTTTGAAGGGCATGCCAGGCACAGCTGAGGGGTGGCTGACGTAAGTAAATTATGCACACTGAATGCACACTCTTCGGTCCTCTTTTCCAACCTAGCTCCTAGAAGACTGGCAGAAAGCCTTTACTAGACAGGAGAGTCCAAGACAATTTTTGGAAGAATTAAGCCAACCTCAAAAGAAAGTACTGACAAGGGAATTCCAGCTGCCCTCAGTGATAGGTTAACTGGGGCTCTTGTCCTGGGCCTCATGGATAGAAGGCCATAGTCTGATCCTCCTCTGGCCTCCCTGAAACCCATAGAAAAAAGGATCCACAAGCCAAAGAGTGTCCAAGTAGAACACACAGAATTTCCTAGATCAACAGCCACAACACTGTTTCCAGGGCCTGCTTGAGATACCTCTAGTGATTACTTTTCCTGAGGACCGGCAAGCATACCCTTAGGCCCAAGGGATGGCCAAAGGAGGAGAGTAGGGTGTAAAACAGGGTTCTCCAGTTGTCCTCCTGAGTGAACAGATGGGAAATTTTAGCGAAGAACCAAAGAGAACTCCCAGAACTGAAAAGTACAATATTTGAAATGAAAATTATACTGAATAGATTTAACAGAGGTGTAGTCTATAGAAGAGTCAGTATACTTAAAGACAGATCAACAGAAATTATCTAATCTGAAGAAAAAAAAAAAAAACAGCGTCAGTGACCTCATAAACAGTATCAGTAGTCTAACATATGTGTAATTTGAATTATGAAAGGAGAGGAAAGAGATAACTGGGCAGAAAAAAAAAATTAAAGAAATAATGGCAAAACTTTTCCAAATTTGGGGGAAACTATCAATTTATAGACCCAAGAAGCACAAGAAACCCTAAGCCAGATAAACACAAGGAAAACCCTTAGGTACATAATAGCCAAGCTACTGAAAACCAAAAACTTAAAAAAAAAAAAAAAAAAAAAAAAAGACAGAGGGGTCAGCACCATCCAGTATTGCTCTTTGCAGCCATGGAAGTGCCCTGCTTCTGCACTGCCCAGCCTATTAACTGCCAGCCCCATGTGCGCTTGAGATGTGTCTAATGCAATTAAAGAAATTCAACTTTAATTTTATTTAATTTAAATTTATATAGCCACATGTGGCCAGAGGCTATCATAATGAACAGTGTTGGTAAAGGGACTTATGAGCTATCTACTCATCATAATATGTGCACTTTACTAATTAAACAGCTATAATAAAAACAAAGTTTAAGACACTGATAAACTTGAGCATTGGGTATATGATGTTAAAATATTCTTGTTAATTGTTTAATGTACAATAGTTATTTTTAAATTATATTTTATTGATTATGCTATTACGTTGTCCTGATTTTTCCCGTTGCCCCCCTTCCACCCAGCACTCCACCCCATTCCCTCAGGCCATCCCCCCACCATTGTTCATGTCCATGGGTCATGCATATAAGGCCCTTGGCTACTCCACTTCCTATACTGTACTTAAATAGAGCTGCTTATAGGGGAAAATAGTTCTCTCTTTTCAAGTTTTTGCTTATATTCTCCACTGGGAGATGCCAATTAAAGAGAGAACAGCCATAATTATGACATCCCTGAAAGAAGAGAATCTATGAGAAAAACATGGAGAATCAGCAGTTGACTACAGATGGAATTGTTTTTCTAGAGAAGCTGAGATGCTTTATTACACTCCACTTAGATGGAAAATAGTTTAAGTTTGCTTTTCATAATGGCAGATTTGTAAAAACAAAGACTTTTGAGGGAGAAGTTTGGACTATAACAGCGGTTCTCAACCTGTGGGTCACAACCCCTTTGGGGGTCGAGTGACCCTTTCACAGGGGTGACCTAAGACCACCAGAAAACATATATATATAATTACATATTGTTTTTGTGATTAATCACTATGCTTTAGTTATGGTTGGGGGCCACCACAACATAAGGAACTGTATTAAAGGGTTGCGGCATTAGGAAGGTTGAGAACGACTGGACTGTAAGATCCAATGTCTATTATTAAGGTTTCCACTCAGGTTGTTCATTTCACTGAATATGAAATGAAGATGCAAATAGGAAAGTAAACTGATATTCATTTATTTACTGTTTCTTTTTTTAAGAGCAGAAAATTCGCCCTGGTTTCTGTGTCCCAAATTCCCTTTCCTATTCCTACAGTAAAGCATTCCTGCACTCATGCCGACTGTCCTCAAATATTAGGCCTGAGGCTCTCTGGGCCAACAGGAGGTTAGATTTCAATAAAAAGGGAGCAGGTGTAATAGATCTGGGTTAGTTAGTTACTTACTTCAGGATTTTGTGCTGGAAAAGCCCCTTAACACTTTACTCTCAATCATAATAAGAGCCAATTCCATCTGCACAAAACAATCCTTGTTTTGTTCCTCTAGTCTAAGCCAAGTTGTATTGTATGACTCACTCATCTTCACTCTAATCATTACACCCTTTGTTGTACAAGAGGCAGTCAACCATTGCAGCAACAAGGTAGTTTGTAAACAGGCTTGTTAAACTATTGAGAAACATTTTTTTTTAACTCCAAGTAACTTTACTGTTGATGTCTCATTATCAGTACTAGTACCTCACACTGGTATTTCCAGAAGAGTAAGCAATGGAATCCCATCTGTCTTGACCAGAAAGTGAAAGGTTGGTATTTTTCTTTAATCATTTTTAAGACATATTTTATAGTCTCATTCAGACTATTCTATCATTTCAAGCTCTTGGTAGAATGGGAACACCAACCCTCTTTGCTGCGTCTTCAGACTGTCCTTCACAGCGCATCTTTTTCGGTTGGCCTCTGAATGATAGTGAGGTAAGTCGGAAGCTATACAGCCTTAAAATAGAATGTGAACCTAAATACCCAGAAGCACACCCCTGAGGTTTGTAACAAAAATTAGTATGAATGGAGTTAAGAGTTCTAATGGAGTGGTGGACCCAAGAGCCACATCAGTGCTAGCAGAACGGCAGAGTTCACAGAGCATCAAAGATGTACTGCGAGAGTTTCGATGCCTAACGTTGCCAAAAGGAAATACGAAACTCCCTCAGCCACCAGAAGGGGAGTGTTACAGCAATTACTCATAAAGAAAAAACATAGGCCCTTCCCCTCCCCTGTTTGATTTAAGCAGTCTTCATTTCCCACAACAGTAAACGCAGACCTCAAAGTACTGGAAAGGAAGCTTCCAGTCAAAAGGCACTTTATCTTAAGATACTGTAAATGACACTACTTTTTCGTCCATTTCAAGGAAGTTATACTATAACAACAACAAAAACACAACTTTTAGGGCTTATATCTGTAGCAGTCTTCAGGGCTGCTATAGGTTCAGCCCACAATCTTACAACTCTACCTTCATTCTAAAAATACAGTATTTTCAAGATTAAGAGGCTCTTGTAGACGGGATGAAGTTCTGAGCTTTTCAAAGATTCTGTTACACTTATCATATATGTGTGCTAACAGTGGGTATTTAAATCCAAATAACCTAACTGTACATGGTTGTGTGTTTAAGGGTAACTTCCACACAATTCTCTATTGAGATCCATTTTTATATCAATGACATTCAAATTCACTATCAAAGTCTGAAGAAAAAATGTTTGTAAAAAAGATCTTAAAAAGTTTCTAAATGTTTGAGTAAAAGAATGAATAACGTTCTATGCATTGACATGCTTTTTTTTTTTTAAAGTGCTTCTCCACAGTTATTGCAAACCCTATTCCATGACCAAATCTAATGTTTTATATATAAATAAAAAATTGGCAAGAAAGCGACTTGTACCCTGAGTGAGGTGAAACTCTAACCTGCAGGTTATTCAGGGGTTCCATCTTCATGACCGGGCCCAAGGTGTTGAGAGGCAGAGAGACGTCAATGCTCTGGTTTGGCATCAGCGGCGTGTGGATGGCCAGGGGAGTGCTGGGGATGACACCAAAGCTAGAAGGGAGGATGAAGGAATTCTACAAGTTAACCTGGAGGCGAGATTTCACCACATCGCTGGGCTTCAATGGCTTTTATTCCATTTGAAGTAAACAATTGTTTTGTAATATTAAATGAAGCAATGGCAGGACCGAAGGTTCTCAATTCTAATGAACTGTAACACTGGTTACAATATAACTTTTGTTTTCCATTAAATTAAGTTGAGGAAGGAGAAACAGTCATAAGCACAGATTCACTTTGCTAGTGCTCTGATTCTAAAAGCTTCTTATGTTTATCACACCATGAGGGACAGGTATAAGTATCCTGATGTTTAGCAAAACTGATTGGCTTAAACATTCTGAATGACTAGAATGAGCTGTAGTTCCAAATGTGGCCACTTTCTAAGCATAAGGTAGACAGAGTACAGTAGCCATCAGTATAACTTCTCAGTGAAGCCTGTCTATTAATAATACAAGAATAGTGAGGACTTTTGGTCAAGATGGGGCACAGGCAGACACGGCTAGCCTCTTTGTACAACCACATCAAAATTATAACTAAAATATAGAACCACCACTAAGAATCATCAGAAATCGAGTTGAATGGAAGTCTGATAATTATGGAATTAAAGAAAACACATCCATCCAAACTGGTAGGTGGGGCGCAGATGGGGAACAGACTGCTCCCTCACCCCTGTGTGACGGATAACAATTTGGGAGGGATATTTCAGGAGAGAGAAGTTCCAGCCCCACACCAGGCACCCCAGCCCAGGGTTCCAGTGCCAGGAAGATAAGTCCCCATTACTTCTGGCTGCAAAAACCAGCAGGGATTGGGTCAGTGGAAGAAATCGCTGAGCCCCAAGCAGTTCCTCTAAAAGAACCCACACACAGATTCACCTATTCAGACTTATTCCGTCTGAGCTTCAGCACCTGGTAGCGGCCTGAAAGGCAGCAGTGGTATTCAGGAAGAAACTGAAGTGTTTGGCTTCAAGGTGAGCAGAGACCATTGTCTCTTTTCTAAACCCTCCCCCCACAGACCATACAGGCTGGTGCCATATCTGACACTCCATCAACCTGACTAACACTGTTTGATCGGCCTTGGAGATGCCCAGAGACTCCACTGCATCCAACTTAGGGGCCCACCCAAGCTGCTTTTCCATATGAATGGCTGATCTTGGCTCATGCTTCACAACTTCCTAAATCCTCTCAAACAAGGACAGCTGGCCTCAGTGAGCCCCAGGCCGGGCACTAGCAACCGTCAGCCTAGATGCACAGCTTGGCTTCGCCTGGGAATCTCCAAGCCCAGCACAAGTAGCAGCCATCTCAGATTGTTTTATAGCTCAGGTAGGGTGGCCCTGAGCAAAACACCGGTGAGGGCTGACCTTGCCCCACACCACGTGATAACCCCAGAATCTGCGCACCAACTGGGCAACTACAGACCATGTCAGAGCACCACCACCCTGCCCCTGCACAGATAATCCTCCATGGAGGGCAGAGGTTGGTGGCAAGTTGTCACAGCCAGTCCTTGCAGCTGACTGGCCTGGAGCAAATCCCTTCCATTGACCTGCCAACAGCAACCAAGGCTCAACTACAAGAGGAGGGTGTATTCAGCCCACATAAAGGGCGCACCTCGAATACCCAGCTTGGGTAATAGGGGAGGCTGTGCCACTGGACCCTCAGGACACCTACTACCTTAGGCCACACTACCAAGACACGGAGTCAAAGCAGCTCTACCAATACACAGAAACAAACATAGGGAGGCTGCCAAAACGAGGACAAAATGAAACATGGCCCAAAGAACGAACAGATCAAAACTCCAAGGGAAGAGCTAAATGAAACAGAGATAAGCAATATATCAGATGCAGAGTTCAAAACACTGGTTATAAGGATGCTCAACAAACTTAGTGAGAACTTCAACAGCATAAAAAAGATAGTCAGAAATGAAGGACACACTAATTGAAATAAAGAACAATTTACAGGGAAACAACAGTAGAGTGGGAAAAGGTGAGAATCAAATCAATGTTTTGGAATATAAGGAAGCAAAAAACAATGAATCAGAATAATGAGAAGTAAAAAGAATCCAAAAAAAATAAGCAGCCTCTGGGACAACATCAAGAGGTCCAACATTCACATCATAGGGGTGCCAGAAGAAGAGAAAAGCAAAAAAACGTAAATATATTTGAAAAAATAATGAAAGAAAACTTCCCTAATTTGGTGAAGGAAGTAGACATGCAAGTCCAGGAAGCACAGAGCGTCCCAAACAAGATGGATGCAAAGAGGCCCACTCCAAGACACATCATAATTAAAATGCCAAAAGTTAAGGATAAAGAGAGAATCTTAAAAGCAGCAAGAGATAAGCAGAGAGTTACCCACAGGGGAGTTCGCATAAGACTGTCAATTGATTTTGCTAAGGAAACTTTGTAGGTTAGAAGGGATTGGCAAGAAATATTCAAAAGTGATGAAAAGCAGGGCCCTACAGCCAAGATTCTCTACCCAGCAAATCTATCATTTAGAATCAAAGGGCAGATAAAGAGCTTCCCAGACAAGAAAAAACTAAAGGAGTTAATCATCACCAAACCATTATTATATGAAATGTTAAAGGAACTTATTAAAGAAAAAGAAGATCAAAACTATAAACAATGAAATGGCAAAAAATACATTATCTGTCAACAATTGAATATAAAAACCAAACTAAGCAAACAAGAAGAACGGAGACACAATCATGGATACAGAGAGCATTTTGATGGTTGCCTGATGGGAGGGGGGGTGTGTGGAAATAGGTGAAGAGGTGAGGGGATTAAGAAGCACAGATAGGTAGTTACAGAATAGCCATGGGGATGTAAAGTACAGTACAGGAAACGGAGAAGCCGAAGAATTTATACGCATGACTGTGGACATGAACAATGGCGGGGGGATTGCCTGAGAGATTTGTGGAGGAGTGATGGGTGGAAAGGGGACAAAAAGGGGAAAAAATCAGGATAACTGTAATAGTATAATCAAAATAATTTAAAAATAAAGAATAATAAAGAGATGGGAAAAGCCTGAGTCTAAAATCACATTTAAAAAAACAACAAAAAAGCCCACATGAGCTAGGGTAGCCATATCTTATGGCAGAGAAAGTTAAGAATAGATTTTAGAGATGGGACAGGAGGGAAAAGGTGGATCTACAGCTATAACAAACAAATGAGTGAAAATTAAGAGTTTATATAGGTAGTATCTTTTTCAAGAGTCATAGATGGCAGAAGAAATATTCTCTTTTTTCTAGACAAACTACTTCAGGGTACCAAAATACAATAATGAAATGATCCTATAAATACGTGTCGCTCATTCTGACGTAACAAACCATTTTGCTCTTTTGATCTTGCTCTCATGATCAACAAACTCTATCAGTAGCCAATACTGGCACAGGAACATGGCAGCAGCTTAGTTCTACATCTTCAATGGCTCCTCTCGGAAATGATACAAAGGAAACAAAGGAGGAAAAAATTCCCTACAAACCTACAACCTCCCCTTCTGCAAAACTACAAGTCAGAGAAAACCTATAAACTCCAAAGTATATTTAAGTGCGGCCTCAGCACATGAGATCAGCAGAACTGGTGAGAGAAGCTCTGGAGATGCAGCAGGGAGGTCCAGGGGTTTCCATGGAAGCCAGTGGTAGTAACCCCAGAGACTAATAGTAAATATTATTCTCAGAAGAGAACCCCATTCTAGTGTAAAGTGCTGTGAGTGGGACTAAGATCAAAGAGGGAACACAGAGATGAAGTGAAGAAAGAAGGTGGAAAAGTCCCCAGGGGGCTTGGAAGTGACAGAGCTTAAAAAGCACCACCTTCCAAAGGGGAAACAAACTCTGTAAAGACAGGGCTGTGATCATTGGAGGCAGACAGACACCAGTAAAACAATCTGTAGAGCTCAGGGTGGACATAAGAAGTCTTCTTGAAGCAAGTCAGGTTCTGAGAGGCAAAGGAGTTGTGGCTACACCATAATAAAGGAAGAAGAGCTCTTGAGTAGCAAAGCCTAAAGCACTACCCTGGCTTATCTTCCTCTCCCACTGGAACTTCCTGCTAATAGCTGGTCCTGCCAATTCCAAGAAATGACAGTGGAAACTAAGAAAAGGCCTAGAAATAAGCAAAAATCCAAGACAACACAAAAGGTGCAAAAATGAAATGTAAAAATAAAACAATTTATAAAAATGAGAGAAAAAGGGAGCAAGACAGTGGAAAGGGAGCATGACGGCCTCATCTGTCCTAACTGGAGGTCAAAGATGACAAATCAAGTACAGAAGTTAAAGCATACTTGAGTACAGAAAAAAGTAAATCCAATAAAGACAGTACTAATGACATTAGGTGATGGGGGAGAAGAGGAGATATAAGTTACAACAGGAAATCAGTCAACTATCTATAGAAAGCAGGGACTACGGGTATTTTATAAAGGAAAACGTATAACTATCAGAACAAAAATATAAACTTTTCTAAGTGCTTTAATATAACTGGTCTTGACAGAAGAAAACAAATTTTCTGGATATTTCAGTGATTTCTAACGTGCCAAACTTTCAAATCCAGTTATTTCCAAATGATTAGAAATAAATAAGACAGTCAGTGATGTAAGTTGTTACTGACAAATTTTATTAAATCTATTTCAGGGGTCTAATAACTAACTGTTAGAAACAACTTTGAATTATCTCATATTTATGAATAAATGAACCCGCCATCAAAGTCTAACAGCCAGCTTCCTGAACCACAATTAATAAAAAACCAGTGATATCTCAGAACTGTAGGAAATCAACATTTCACTTCTTCAAACTCTCCTTATTAAAGTGGAGAATTCACTGCTAAAAGCAGACAGGTAGCCTACATCTGATTATTCAGCTAACCACATATATTGACTTTTCCTATATTTATGACATCAATCAGATCTATTCATTTTTTCCCACCAAAATGTGAGCTTTGGACACAAGTTTGGTTTTTTATTTACCACTCTAGCCTCAATACTTCAAAATGTCTGGCACAGAGATGCTAAACAATTATTTGTTAAATGAGTAAACTGATTTCAATTTTAAAAAGTTTTAAAATAAACTGTTTAGTAAAAACATTCTAGTCCTAGGATCCTTTAAGAAGGCATTAAACTAAGATTTCCTTATTTCACATGAATGAGTTTCTCAGCAAAATTCCCTAAGGCCTCAGAGTTGAAGCTGACAACCAAAAAGATGTGCAAGAGCCAGCATTCCCTCTATGCCTAACATCTGGCAAAAGGAGAGTCTTTACTCACTGTTAATGGAACGTTCTCTTATTGGACACAAGGTACACATTGTTGTCTCAGGACCTAGCCAGGGACTCATATTTCTTACCTATTCTTGTTAAACTGGATCGCAAAGTCTGTCATGTGCTGCAGAGCTTTGTTGGTGAAATTCATTTCCATGTAGATGTGCCCCTGACGATGAGTAAATGTCCCGGAAATCTCCAAGCCTTTAGCCTTTACCGCAGGCAGCCAGACCTGAAACACAGTATTAAGCCCAATGGAACTAGGCAAGATTTCTCTCGATGCTCTTGGTTTTTGAATAAAGGTAAAATTAAAATTTCACTTCCTTAGGTAATTATGGTGGTTTTCTTAGCAGCTTTGGTGAAAGGCTTAAAAGGGAAGAAACTGCATCTACTAATGAAAATGCATGTCTATAATCTTTGAAGGCTTTTTATCATAACAAAATCATCATCGGTAATCTCCTAAAGGACAAGGACTATATCTTATGTATACTTTGAACTCTTGCTATAGTTTCCAGTAAATAGTTAAGTACTCAGATGTTGCTTAAATAATCTGAATACCTATTTTGTCTATATAATTCATTCATTACCCACCCCTGACCCCAAAACTACAGTAAAGGTATTTAGTTTGCCCTTTTGAATTTCCTTCCGAGCATGACATCAGGCAAGGTTGAAGACTAAAGGAGCACCAGTGATACAAACCTAAAGAGCTGCACCAGACTTGGGCAGGCACTCCAGAACCCATGTGTGGTATCAGCGGAAAAGGGGAATGGAAGGAATGAGAGATAAAAATGTTACTTCTCCATACTGTATTTTCCCCCTGCTACTGCACTGTATATCAAATTTACACTAGAATGACTTTACTACTGACAAACGGGACAATATTTCTAAACATGAGAACAAAATTCAAATACTTAGTACTGCCAATTTTAAGTCTCCTTATAAAAATGGTTAACAAAGATGGTATAGTGCTTCCTATTGCTAAGTTTGAGGACATCTTTGATCTTTCTCTTAAATCCTCCAAAACAAGAGGGCCAAATCTTGAATTTATTATCGGTGAAAGTAACACAAATATCAGAAGCTAAGTAATCTGGGTCTTGTCCACTAAGCAAGTGCTGCTTTACTTACAGCCTTCGGAGCCACAAATCCACCATGTGCCATGCCTATCCCTGTAGAGAGTTCAAAGAGGTCATTCAGACCACTGCTGACCACAGCAGGTGTAGGTGAAGGAGCAAAGGTTGCAGGAACTGATGATGGGATGAAGGACTGTCCCACCTGCGGGGAAAAAGAAGTGGGGGTGGGGAATCAGGTAGAATAGATTAACAGTCCTTAGAATATTTCTATGTATTTTAGTAGTACGGAGAAATCAATAAGAACACACCATAATTACAATATTTTAGATGCTGGATTAGTATATTCTTTGTCCTTTCAATCATCATTGGTAAGATACATAAACATTATTTACAAGTTTTATCAAGAGAGTAATCAGTAGGATTAGGAACACAGTGATCCAAGATTTTTAATTTGTTCCAATTTTAGCTTCCATGATTCTGTGCAAAAGGCCTACAAGCACCCTAAGGAAGGGAAGTTTGTGTTTACATAAAGGAGAAGCATCCCTTAGACAGCAGCTCCATTTCCACTTGGGTCCAGGCAAGTCTTATTTCCCCATCTAGGCATAAATATCTAGAAGGAAACTCTCCTGGGGAAGAAGAATATTCACATCCGGAGAGCTAACTTACAAGGAGAGTTTCACTCTGAGTCCAACTGACTCTGTCAAGGCTTTTTTAGGTGACGCCAGAGAATAAAAGCATTCTCCAGTCAAGATGGGAGGTTCCATTTAGCTCTTCACTGCGCGGAAAACCAAGATCTTTGTAAAGACCAGAGCGCTAATCCCTAAAGATGCCCCTATACCACATGTGGTGTGTGACCCCAAAGATTCCAAGTAACCCTACGCTGCTTTCTACTGTTCATTTACTGCTACAGACGTTTTGGTGTACAGTGCTAGACAGTAGCGGTGGCTGGTCTGAGAACGTGTGCATAGGAGAGACATCAAATAGGGGGCAGCGCATCCCATGTAAAAAACAAAAAACAAAAAACGGATGGCACTTACTGCCGGACTTCCTCCAATGCCCCCGCCAAGGTCACTGCCAAGCTGAAAGAGAGAAAGGAGAGAGAGGAGAGAGAGGTAGAGTTCATTTAACTAAGTACTAGATGCCCACACAGAAGCTGTAAATTGCTCTACCAAGTTGCTAGGAATACATGCCATTTAACTTGTCTCCCAAAGCCGAAAGAAATTCTAGTCTGCAAAGAAATTATTTCCTTGGGGAACCAAGTAGTGGCAGTGATGGTACGTGGGAGTTTTGAGAAAACTTGGAAAGAAGATGGAGCTGGGACATCTCAGGGATGTTTCAGATCCAATCTTTCCACTGGGGTACGTAGGCACAAACCCGAACAGAATTTAAAGAATTTTCATATTCCAAGAAGCTCTGCCTTCAAACTATAATACATTGAATATGTTTTCTTTTCTCTTTAAAAGGAAATTTAAGGGGGGAAAAAAAGAAAAGCAAAGAAAAACTGAAATGCGCTTTCATCTACAAAACCCGCTGTTCCACTGAGAAGGTGGGAACCAAACCAGTACTGAGTTATAACTTTAAGCTTCAAAAATTATAGGTGGAATGAGAGTGATTTTTAGAGTTTGGAACTTTGCTCAGAAAGAAAACAGCTGGGAAAGGAAGGCATCCCACCTGGGGAGGACATGGGAAGGCGCACAGTGCTTCAGCTCTCTCTCACAATCAACGCTACCAAGGAGAAATGCTGTCATCATTTGGAGTAGCTCATTTTAAAGGATGCTAACTACTGGAGAATTCGCCTACTTAAGATTAGCTAGGTGACAGGAAAACAATTCCACATGGTCTTAGTAGTGCCTTTTTCCCCTTAGGGGCTCTTCTGTAATTCACCCTGAAGTTAGTCTTCCATGAGAAAAGCATTAAAGAGGAACTGAAGCTGCAAATAGCTGGCAGGAAGAAATAAGAAACACATATATGCACAATTAACGGTGTTGATTAAAAAGCAAAATACCCCCCCCTTTTTTGCTACAGTTCCATTTACTTCCTCCTTAGTCCTCAATGTGCATCTAAAATTCCCCTTTGAATCACCAAACGCCTTATGTCTGATTTATCAAACAATGTTCCCTTTACTGTCATTTAGTGGTAGAAACTTGGAGACCTTTGTGCTGCGGTTATGCTAAAAAACTAAATTGTATTGGTCTTCAGGATTTGGGAAAGAGGGTATATCTTCTCAATGAATAGATATATAAAACAAGGTAGCCAAAACCTAAAAATAACCTATATTGAAAAATATTGAGACCTGACAAAATTCTATTTCCACCATGACAGAAAATATTCCAGGCAGATGCTTCTAACTGGCATTAATAAGCATATTCTGCACTAAGCTACAGAGCACTCCAAACCTCTACAGAATCTGGTTCCTGAAGACTACTTAATGGTTAGACATGGGACAAAAATCACATGCACAAATAAAAAGGTCATCACAAATAAGAATCTGAATAATTGGAAAAGTATGAAAGCAAAAGAAAAGATATTATACATCTGCTTTCTCCCTGGTTCTAGAATAATAGCACATATCTGCAACATGGCATCTCAAAAGTACGAGATTCCTTTTATTCAAACAAACACTGATACAATGTTAACTGGGATACAAGGCACTACTGGAAATGCAAGGAAGGGAACACACAGATGAATAAAACCCAGGCTCTGCCCACTGGCAGGAGAAATAAAACACGAACTCCAAAATCATACAGACTATACTAAAGCAAAAGTGGGAAGTTCTGAAGAGGTAAGCCTCCTTCTGGCTGAAGATAATGAAAAGAAGCTTAAAAAAGATGGTAGTATGGGATTATTAAAAGCAAAAATGTGGGGTTTATTTCTCAAATAGCAGCAGCAAGGGCTAAAAAAAAGAACACTAATAAAAGTATGATCAAGAAGGAGTATAGTTCAATTAAACCGGAGCACAGGATAGCTATGGAGAGGAGTGGGGAGGAAAAGTCGTAGAAAATAAGTTTGCAAAGGCAGGCTGACTCTGGGATGTCTTCAGTGTTCAATTTTTCCTTCATAAAAACCCAGAAGTTTCTTAGATTAAAATTCAAGCTTTCTAAGAGTACTAGTAACTACTTCAATTGTTTCATGAACTATGGTTTTCAACTTCATATACACAATGAAATCAAACACCTGTGTTTTTTTGGGAAGTGGGGGGGGGGGTTAGGGATTTTAAAAATAGTGATGCCCGAGTCTTACCCCAGGGATAGTGATTTCATTGCTCTGGGTGTAGCCTGGGCAACAAAATTCTGAAAAGCTCCCCTAGTCACTCTCATGTACAGACAAGGTTTAAAACACTACCTTAGAGAATTAACTATTATTTTAACACAAGATTCATCAATTCAGAAATGACTTTGGAGCTAATTGTTAAATAAAAATGAAGTTAGAACTTGGGGAGAAGGAAAAACCCTTTGTAAGGAAGGGGAAGATACAAAATGTCTCATCTGGCTTGATACTCTGACTCTGTGACTTTTTGATGGGCTCACTCCTTCCTTACCCCCACAACCATCATCCTCCTTTTTGGCCAGGCTTATCATCCAAACTTGAAAGAGGTAGAATTCTTTATGGACCTGGCTGGCACTCATTGGCAAGGAAAGAAAAAACATAATGAAAGAGAAATAACAGTTTTCCCCAAATATGTTAAATTCAGTAAAAGGCCTTGAGAATAGGCCCCCCTCACTGGTGGTGTTTAGGCCGAAAGAAATAAAGCCCAATTATAGCCCTTATTTTCTTAGTTGTCATTCTTACATCTTTGAGTATTATATAAACATCTTAGCTGGAAAAGATCTGAATGTACTCTCCCCTACTACATGCTGCTCATCAATTTAATTTAAAACCAAGGAAGAAACTAAAGAGAAATCCTGATATTCATTTATGTTCAGGATAGCAGATACAACTCAGCTAGAATCAAGAACTCTGATCTTACAAGACAGGATCCAAGGGCTATTAGAGAGACGTAACCAGAAATATAAAGATTCACCTAACTGTGCTATGTCCAGAGAGCAAAGGGAAAGGAAAATTTCAATGTTTTCTAACTAGCAAAACTGAAGTTTTTTCCAGCACTGTTCCTCTTGACTGAAAAATAGTCTAAGGAAGGTTATTATCCTCCGCTCTGAAAATATGACAAAGGTGATACTACAGTGATGGCATGAGTGACTAAGAGGGAGATGTCAGCAAGGATGAGAGCCAATTACCCCCCTGAGTGGCTTCTTCTAATCTACTGTGACAAGCAGAATGATGCAGATATTAATCAAGAATAAAAAAGGAAAAGGAAAACTAGACAGCTGAACAAAACCCAGAAAAGTTGTCATGTAGCCTGAACTAGCTGTTTAACGACTTCAGTCCTTTGCTGGTATTATCTGGAGTGAGACAAGATTTATTTGTTTGGTAATACTTATCAGGTAGTGTACAAAATCAGTTAGACTAGGATTTGTAAAAAATCAGTGATATCTGTTATCCAGTGAGCTGGTGGGAACCAGGAGTGCAAAGGGACAGGTGTGTGGGGCATGGCTTTAATCTCAATCTTACTTGTCTAGCTACCGTGTTTTAGGGTCTCTCGAAGTTGTCCACTTCCCATTGCCCCAGAATGCCTTCTCAGACTGCCGTTTTCTCTGTGAAGGAAATAATGTCAACTATAGGCCAACTAAATCAGGATACAAGAAGATGAAGAAAGACAAGGTGCCAATTTCAGAAAAAGTATTTCAAATGCTAAAAATTGAGAATCTTTCTAAAGATCTGCAGCTGATAATCAAGTCCAAATTTTCTGCTAAGAGGTATAGTTCCCTCAGCCCCCAATCTAAATCATAGTTATTGTAGTCATTAAATGGCACCGAGACTAATACTAACATTTGGCCACTTTACCATGCCTGAAGTAGTGCTGAACAGGGCTCCTTTTATGTTGAGCTACACAATGTGTCCTTGCAATACTATTTCAGTAACTGGGTGGAAAGCAGCGATTTCATGGTGACTCATTATAACTTATAAGCTAGAGGGATTTCAGCCTGATTACATGAGCTCTGCAGCACAGCCAGGCCAAGCCGAGTTTGAGAGCTGAGTTTGCATACAGCTCTAGTTCAGCTAGATACCAAAAGAAAAAACCCTCAATCCAATAGCAACTATGCTACAACAGCAAAACAATACAGACAAAATCCAACTGAAGTCCTACAAGGAACAAGTCTGCCTGGCCCCAAGAAAAGAAAAAAAAAACCTTTTTAATACAAGTTTATCAACTGAAATGGCCACTGAGCAGACAAAACAAATAAAGAAAAAATCCCAGAAATGACCACAATGACAGATCTGGGTTAGCCCCTTTGAGGTGCATCTGACCAGTCTCAAATACCTTCTTGCTCCTAAAACTGTGCAGTTGTCAGAGTATCTGAAGACAGTCTCTTAATGAGAAGTGTCGATCTTAAGCTCAGACGTTTCTATACTCCCGTCTAGAGTTATTTGATGTTTTCCAGAACTGATTTAATTGAAGGGAATCTGAGTCAAATTAGAATGATGTAAAAGTCGTATATAAAGATTCCATCACAAACAACAAAACTTATACCAAAACCCTAGTGGTGTCAAAAATGTCAATCTATGTTTTTTCCTAAAAGGGCTTTAGATTTTAGAAGGCACAAACCATTTCCTAGGTGCAAGTATAATTTTCAGCTGTTGGGCTGCAAATTTTAATTTGATCTTCAAAAGGCTATTCTAAAAAGCATTATAAACTATAATCAAATAGGTGAAAAGGCTCTGTAATGATGTAAAAGCTATTAAACTGATGGCTGAAAACAGGCAATAGAGAATAGCATAAATGAATTTATATCACACAAACTATCAGAATACTCAACTTAAAGGCAAAAGACTTATATAAGCAGAAAAGTCGGAGGATGTTTAACAGATTACCTCCTGAGATGGAACAGAGAACAGAATGTGACAAAAAGACCTTGGAATGGCCACTACCGGTTTCTTAAGTCAGACAAAACTCAATGTTGAATGTGGGAAAAATCCACAAGAGAAGCTCTACATCTGTCTCATTTTCCTTTGTAATACTTACCACCTGACTCTACAAGGTGGGGCAAGTAGGTTTATAGTTATGAGTATGCAAAATACAGAGTTCCTTATTGTATTAGTTATTGCATTATTTTCCCTATGAACAGCTGAAAGCTTGTTTGCCACACCTTGTATACTTGTTTGTCATCTGTCTCCCCGCATTAGAGTATAAGCTTGTAAGGACTCATCACAACCATATTCCCAGTACACAGAATAGAGCCTGACAGAATATTTATTGAGTAAATAACTGTTCTCCTAACTATACAAGCAGGACTGTTGGCAATACTGTTTCGTAGGTAGATAATTTTGAAATGAATCACTTTACTGGAGAAAATGGACAGAAGGCTGACACAATGGCTTCAGCTGGTCTAAAGCATATCTGCATTGACACAAATGAATAGAACCAACTGAGGGAAAAAGGGCACCCCTCCCAGGTCAAAGCCCTTTCTAGAAAAGAAATGTATTATCTGAGTTGTTTGGACAGCCAGTTTTCAGCAGAAGAATGCCCTGCACATTATTTATTTGCCCTGAAAGTACTAGTACTTTATATCACAACTCACTGCCAAATAGATTGGAAGATGTGATTTCGTGGCTCTACTTGAAAGAGGGTAAGATGCTTCAAGATAGATATAGGAATAAATATGCTTCTACAGACCTCAAACTTTCATGTGCCTCCTAGTGTCATGCTAGCCCCAAACTCATAGACCTAGGACACCTGGGAGGTAATGCACAGAGGCCTACGGCAAACAAACCTTGCATTTTATCTTAAACATGCATGCAGTTTTATATTCGAAGCCTTAATACATCAGTGTTTAGTCTGTTTACATTACTTACCATCAAGTAAGACTGATATTGCAAGATAACGAGCCAAATTTATTCTGCAGTTTCAAATGCACCCTGCACCATACCGTGTACCCCAGTTTGAGAAGGACCACAAGTTAAGTGAGATGGAACTCTATTTCAGAAGATGACAATAACAAATAGACTGGAGAAATTACAGTATAGTGGAAAGAATATCAACTCTGAAGTTCTGAAGAAGTCCTGAATTCAAATTCTAACTCTAAAGACTTCACTTGCTATGTGGTCTTTAGTTTTTGTAAAATGAGGCCCAATATCAATTATTTTGCAGGGTTATTTTGAGGATTAGAAATTATAAAAGTTGTGCCCTGGCCAGTGTGGCTCAGTTGGTTGGAATGTCGTCCCGTAAACCAAAAGGTCGTAGGTGTGATTCCCAGTCAGAGCACATGCCTGAGTTGTGAATTCAGTCCCAGCCGGGGCACGTAAAAGAGGCACCCTATGGACGTTTCTCTTGCCCTCTCTCTAAAATCAGTGAGCATGTCTTTGGATAAGATTAAAAAAAAAAAAAAAAAAAAAAAACTTATAAAAGTTCTAACACACGGACTGGTACCAACACAGGCACTCAATAATTGATAATTATTCCCATAACTGCCAAAGGCCAGCCTGAACTAAATCCATGCATTCATTAAAAAAAAAAAAAAATGGTTAGAGAAGTAACACTGAAGAATTTACCAGGCAAAAGTGGGCCACAATTTACAAAGATATTTCCACACCACCACTGAAGCTCTGAAATCACTGCAAATCTATTCTAGAGGAGAAATACAAAAATGCAAAACTAATATGTACAATGCATTTCGGATGGGATTAAAAAAACAAATTAAAAGCTATTCCTAAAATAGTGCATGACTTAAAGTATCTGAAAGGTAAAAATCTGTAAGAAACAGAGGAGGAGGTTTTTTAAAACATGCAGGGGCGTCCAAAAAAGGCAGTTTCTCCTCTATGCCACCCCGTCCCAGCTAGGCACACTGAGAGCACAGTCCTCTAGAAGGAAACCCTTTGTCAGCATGAAAGGCATGCTGGATAATGTTTCCTTTACATTTTTGATGTAACAACTAATTGAGATGCAATTATTACTTCAGTTAGACTCACAGATGTCAAACTTATTAGCACATGGTTATCTTTATAACATGCACACAAGAGTTATGTACATAGGCATCAGGTCACCTCACACACTACAAACCAGAAGGATTTGCACCAGGAAAAAGTCACACTACACAGAACGAGCAATTCTTAGATTCAGTATCAAAGGCATCAAAAGATACATACACAGGTTTTAAAACAAAGAACAAAAAAGCCCAAGTAATATTCTTGCAAGCCTGCATCTAAACAATAGAACATCATGTTCTATGCAGAGAACAGAATCCATTACCTGAGTTCATTCCACATCAAGCAAAGTTAAGTTTATACTAAAAGAAAGAGGAAATTATCTATAGACTTCAAGCAAGAGAATACACTGCAGTCCCCCCTGCGCCCAAACCCCATTCTCTGCAGGGGATATATTCCAAGATCCCCAGTGGGTGCCTGAAACCGCAGATAGTACCAAACCCTATATATGCTATGTTTCTTCAAATGCATACATCCTATGACAGTTTAATTTATAAATCAGGCACAGTTGAGACATTAACAACAATAAAACAATTATAAGGATATACTGTTATCTCTCTGATAGCGAATCTGATAACTGGGATGGCTGCTAAGGGACTAACAGGTGGGCAGCATGGACACACAGCAAAAACAAAAATTCGAATCTGGGCAGGATGGCATGAGGTTTCATCCAATTACTCACAATGGTGCATAATTTAAAACGTACGTATTGTTTATTTCGGAAATCCTCTCCTTAATATTTTTGGACTGCTGTTGACCACAGGTAACTGCAACCATGGAAAATATAAACACAGTGGATAAGTGGGGGGACCTATTCCATTTCCTGAATAATGATTCTAGAAAAAGTTACAACGCAGCCCTGGCTGGTGTGGCTCAGTGGATTCAGCACTGGCCTGCAGACTGAAAATTTGCTGGTTTGATTCCCAGCCAGGGCACGTGCCTGGGTTGTGGGACAGGCCCCCATCTGGGGGTGTGTGAGAAGCAACCAATCTAAGTTTTTCTCCCTCCTTTCCCTTCTCTCTAAATAAATAAATAAAATCTTTTTAAAAAAGTCATAACTCACTAAATCTCAAAATTTCACAAGTGCAATAATGAAAGAGGGTCAACAAGATCTAATGGCAGTGGATTGAGCTCGGCTTGTGAGCCAAGTGTCACTGGTTCGATTCCCAGTCAGGGCACGTGACTAGGTTGCACGTCAGGTCCCCAGTTGGGGGCACAAGTGAGAGGCAACCGCACAGTGATGTTTCTCTCCCTCTCTCCTTTCCCCTCTCTCTAAAAATAAAATAAATAAATTAATTAATTAAAAAAAATATATATATATAATGGGAGGATCCCCAGATATGAAAAGGAAAGAATAACATTATCTTTAAGACTAAGGAATAGAAAATGGGTAACCAATCAAAAAAAAAAAAACCTTTCAGTTTTTAATTGTGGAAAGTGAGCAAAGGTTAAAAAGGACCCGGAGATGGAGCACCTAAATCTAAACTGTCAAATTCAACTTCTGATCAACTTCTGACAGGCTGTGTCACTTCTAAAAGTAAATCACAATGAAAAAATGTCCTGGGGGAAAGGACAAAGGTGAAGTCAGAGAGGTCTATTTTTGTAGGAAATGCCAAGGATGCTTACCAGAATATAATTCTTCTGTGGAAATTACTGCCTTGGCTTAGGGATCAATTTTTAATACCTTTACCTAACTCCATTTGAAATTTCGTATGGCTCAATGTTCTCCATCTAAGCTGCAAAATTAAAATAACCTGGGTGTCTTTTTAAAAGCACCAATGTTTAGGTCCTCTCAGTTCTGTTTAATTGTGCTAGGGTTGGGCCCAAACACTGATAGTATTTTTAAAAATATGGTACTAACTATGCAGCTCGAGTTAAGAACCATGACACTTGAAATAAAAGGTTAGCAGCTGCCATGCTTCATTAGCAGCACACCATGACCTCCTCTGCGGGTAAGGTTCTGTTAGAAAACAATGATAAGAGCAGTAGCCACCATCCAGAGGCCTTATATTTACTGAACTGAACACTGAACCATATAACCCGGTGCCAGGCAACCTCATAACCCTAATCCTGGCCATTTTTAAATGGGGGTCTGGGTCAAATTCTACCACTCCTAGCAACTCTATTCTTCCTAGAGAATAAAAGAAAGACTTTTAACAAAATAACGGGGTTTTGCCCTCCCTCAATTAAGTTAAGGCATTAGAGGAGGCAGGAGTATGTTTACTGCTGAAGAGAAAAAGGCATCTGGGTTTACCAACAGGCATAGCCCAAACACCAAACTGATGTGGTTCACAGTGGTCACAGACATTCCTTGAATTTACTATGCAAAATGTGGCCCACAAACCTGGGAGCTTGTTAGAAATGCAGACTTGTAGGCCTTGTCCCAGACCAACTAAATTATAATTTTTCTTGTACAAGAGCTCCTGTAGACTTATATGCACATTACAGTTCGAGAAGCACTGAGAAGAAGCAAGAATTCACTCAAGAAATGGTACTTTCTACATAAAATGAAAACTTTAAGGATAATTTCCCTATTTAAATTAGGTCATTAGCACAGGGCAATACCACTGCCTTAGAAACTCATCTTCCATACAGCCAGATTTGGACATTCCTTGTGACACTCTCCTAAAAGGAACTTCGTTCTAAAGGGCTTTTACTCCTTTTCATACTGACTTCTAGGATATATTTATATACCAGAATAAGTTAAAGAAAACTGCATGTAAATACTTTCTAGTGCTGTAACACCAAGTGTATCATTTTAAAGTCAAAAAACGCTAAAATTTAGAGTTACAAAGGAACATTGCTGGGCCTACATAGCAAAGGCTGTATAATACTTAGAAATCCAATTTACTCCTCACCCTCCAGAAGAACATCCTTTACAAAAAAAAGAGAAGAAAAAAGGCTGATGTGTGATGCTGGCTACTACAATCTAGGACAGTTCTAACAGTTTTTCTATCTAAAGTAATACTGGTGAGAATTCTAACAGATGACTAAATAGCTATGTAAAATAAGAAAACTCATTGGTTTTAGGGGCTAGCAAGAGTTAATACAAAGCCAAAAATAAATAACATGTCTCTTTCCTTCCATGCTGAAGTGGGTCAAGAAACAAGAGCATAGAATCCTGGGCCAGGCAACACAAAAACATAGGGACTCCTCCTCCACTCTATCCTTCAAACTTAACTTGTCATTCTCAGTTAGGTACAATGAGCCGCCAGGGAAATTGATAAGTAGGATTGTGAACCATAAACTTGAGAAGGCTGTAACATCTAACTTGTGGTTGATACATCAACAGAATAGAAAAGTTACTTCAATGTTTATAAGTGATTGCTGGAAGTCGTCATGAATATTTCAATATTCATTTGTCAGTCTCCTGTGTCTCTAAGGAGGCTATACGGCAATGCAAAATGATAGATCATATGAGGAAGCTATTGTCCTTATGTAATCGTAAACTACATTTATTAAAGATATGAATATGAAAAGCAAATACTTATATTCCCAAGAAACACTATAGCAGCACCCATTTGTGTCACTATAAGCTGGAGTCCAGAGCTCGTTCAGTGTAGTCTCTGAAAGCAACAACTTCCCATTAGTGAATGTACCTGTAGTGGCTGGCATAAAGGCAACACAGAATGCTGCTCATGAAGTAGAAGAGAAAATGCTAGTGCATGTAGTTCTGTTTATGCGATCTAAGACCATATATTTTCGTATCTATGGCCTTCTAATTTTTGATGCTAAGAAATAAGTCAGTTTGCTGGGCATCTTTCTAGTCATGAGGTTGACAAACATCTTTGCAAGTGTCCAGCTAAAAGAACTCATCTAATCCCATCATAGATAAGTACCTAGTTTGCAGGGAGCTATGTGATGAAACCTGTCATTTCTCTGGCCTTCTCTACATAGTTATAGGTCATTCTTAGTAGTTCTCATTTATCTTGTACAGCAACAAAACCTAATTTTGGTTCCCATTGGTGGCACATATTCAGACACTCTGGACGTTGGAGCCTTTTAGTATGAGAATCCTGGAAGCTAATTAAATTGGAAGTGTGATGGGGGTGGAGTAGTGGTGGTGAACAACCAATTAAGCAGTACTTCCCAGCTGTAATAAAGATATGTTTTAAATACACATGGCTGCCTCAAACCCTCTTAGAATTAGACAGGCCATAAGTCAATAAAACATTAAAAAGGCAAAGGTTTGAAAGCCTCAAAAGAGGATCATCTCTATGAGGGCACTTAAATGCTATTCAGGTCAAAAGGGGAATTACAGAGGCTATCCAGAGTTAAGAAGCAGGAGCAACAATGAGCTCTGGAAAGGACACTGAACATTAAGGTTGCTGAATAGGCTAGTTAAACATCTTCTATTTAGAAGCAGGACAACAAAATAATCCTGTACATTTGTAGACATACCCCATACTGCGCTGACGGACAGTACCATTAATTCTCAAAAGACAAGCTCTGCTTATCAAGGAAAGATCTAGTTCTAAAAAGTTGAATAATCTGAAGTTCTTCAGCATATCAAGAATTAAAAACAACCAAGAGGAAAAAGAAAGAGATGCTTACCAGACTATCTAGTCCTCCTCCCAAGAGATCCACTGCTCCCACCTGCATGGAGGACACCTGTGGCACATTGACTGGGGGACCGAGGTCAAGGTTTAAAAGGTCTCCCAGAAGGTCACCTTGAGAGGGAATAACCTGAGGCTGCTCCAGGTTGGTGGCAGTGGTGGTGCCAACAGGGCTGTCACCAGCATCAGTGCTGCAGTCACACACACAAAGAAGGGAAAGAGTCAGTTTCACCTGGGCAATAAGTGAATGTCAGATATTACAACACAGGAAAAAACAACCTCTTAATTTACAATAATTTATTGATGTACATGAAAAGATACTAGGAATTCTTGTTTTTACCAAAATAGTTACTAAAATGAAAATAAATGTGTACTACATAACATCATGAATTGGTCAATTTTAATTGTCCTCAAATAACTTACACTCTTAACAACAAACCATCAGCATTCACAAAACGGCTGAAAAGGACATTCACTGTGTAATAGTTGAAATGAGCATTGTGTGAGTTTCTGCCTACGACAGGATATAGATGAGAAACCAAACCAAACTAAACCAGGTGGGGCAGATTCTCAAGGCTTCTCAGAATGGTTTTGTGACTAGATTTTGAAGAATAGCAGTTATGAGAAACTACCAAGGAAAGACCTTCCAAAAAGGAAGGGATAATTTGTGCAAAGGCACAGAAATGAACAATCTGACTTCAGGATGGTGAAAAAGTTATATATCAGCAGAAGCTGAGATTAGGATTGGCAAGATTTTGGGGAAAAGAAAATGAGGAAGATTTAGCTCTGAAACTAGTCTGGAGTGTTAATTTTTATATGATAGACAATGCAGAATCTTTTTTTTTTTGAATGAAGAACTAAAAATAATATTAGAACATTATTCTAGCAGCTGTGTGTATAATGGACTGAAGTTGGAAGAATGGACATGAAGATCAGCTATGAGTATCTAAACTGCTACTGTCACTACACTGTAAAAATAAAAAGCAAGTGGTGAGTTCCAAGAGATATTTTAAAAAACTAGACAGAGGAAAATGATCTTTTCAATAATTGGTGCTGAGTCAACTGGATAGCTGTGTGGGATAAAATGAGCCTTGACTCTGACACTTCACAACATAAATAAAAATTATTGGTGTGGCTTAATGGATTGAGCGCCAGCCTGTGGACTGAAAGGTCACCTGTTCGATTCCCAGTCAGGGCACATGCCTCAGTTGCAGGCCAGGTCCCTGGTTGGGGGCGTGCAAGAGGCAGCCGACAGGTGTTTCTCTCAAACACTGATGTTTCTCTCCCTCTCTTTCTCCCTCCCTTCCCCTCTCTCTGAAAATAAATACATAAAGTCTTTAAAAAAAAATTATAGAAAGTAACTTGATGATTTTGGAGCAGACAAAATTTCCATAAAAAGTACTAACTATTAAAGAAAAAAATTGATGGACTGGACTCATTAAGAACATCTCTTCTTCAAATGATACCATTAAGAGAAAAGTGAAAAAAGGTATTCTCCATAGATTGGGAGAAAATGTTTGTCAACACATTTATCTGACAAATGACTTACATCCAAATTATATAACGAATTTCTACAAATCATTTACTCATTATATAGAGAATTCTTACAAAGAAAAAGACAATTCATTAAAAAATAAGGAAAATATCAGGCATGTCACAAAAGAGGATATACCAGCAGTTTATGAATGTGAGTCACCTAGAACTCCCATATATACATTGTGGAAGGAGGGAACATTGGTACAATTACTTGAGGAAACTGGCTGTATCTCCTACAGCTAAATATACATCTACTCTTTGACCCAGCAATTCTACTCCTCGGTGCATACTCAAGAGAAATGAGTATATAAATCTACCAAAAGACCTACAAGATTATTCATAGCAGTTTTATCCATAGTAGCCCCAAACTCCGGCTCCGGATTTTCTGTCGGGGTTTACTCCCTTACTCCCTAAGGCGGTTTGACATTGTAGTCAACACCGGCAACTCCTGCGGCGCACCTGAAGCCAAGCTGTATTGACTTTGTCTTTCCCTTGGACCCTTCAGCTGCGAAGAGAGGGGGGGTCTGCTGCATGGGCAACAGCAGACCCTCCATATCACCCTGCCCAGGCTCTGTAGCTTCAGTTTCACTTGAGAGGACACTCCAGCGTCATCGCAAGATGTCGACTCAACACGGGAGGAGACAGATACCGGTTATAAGCTCATCCGATTGGCGAAGGAAACGAGCGCCAGGGGTCTCCTCTGACGGTGGGAGAGGTCATCGCACCTCACTGGACAGCTACCGTCTCGCCATGGCTCGCCTGCCCCACTGGGTGCGTGGGGATCAGAGAGGCGCCTCTCGAAAAGTGGGCCACAAAACACCCGCACCAGTTAATTCCAAGCAAACAATAAGAAAGAAGCCTCCGGCTCTTCGCCTCGCTAGCTGGAACATCAGGACCATGTGCCCCGGACTTACTGCAGACCTTCTGTGGATCAAGGGTGCCAGGAAAACCGCTGTCATCGATAGGGAACTGGCACGACTAAACATCGACATTGCGGCTCTACAGGAGACCCGGTTGGCCGACAACGGAACTATCAGAGAAACCAACTACACCTTCTACTGGCAAGGGAAGTCTCCGGACCAACCAAGACAGCACGGTGTTGGGTTCGCTGTGAAGAACACGCTTGTTAACTCCATAGAGCCACCCACAGGAGGCACAGAGAGATTACTTACCCTCCGATTGTCAACAACTTTCGGCCCAGTCAGCATTCTTAGCGCGTATGCCCCAACCCTCTGCGCCACCACCGAAGAGAAAGAACAGTTCTACCATGCACTGGACGAAGCGTTATCCAAGATTCCCAGAAGTAACGCTCTCTATCTCCTTGGAGACTTCAACGCAAGAGTAGGAGCCGACCACATGGCCTGGCCCACCTGCCTTGGAAACTTTGGGAGAGGAAAGATCAATGAGAATGGTCAGCGACTGCTTGAGCTTTTGTGTCACCACGGCCTGTGCGTGACAAACACATTCTTCAAGTGCAAAGAGATCCACCAGGTGTCATGGAGGCACCCCCGCTCCCGCCATTGGCACCAGCTTGACCTCGTCATCACCAGAAGAACGGATATTGGCAGCACCCTCCTCACCCGCAGCTACCACAGTGCAGACTGCGACACGGACCATGCCCTCGTGGTAAGCAAGGTGCGCATAATGCCGAAGAGGTTGCACCACTCCAAGATGAAGGGTCGCCCACGCATCAACACCAGTTGTGCCAGCAACCCAGTTAAGACCCAGCAATTCATCAACAAGATGGAAGATGCACTCGGCGAGGGAGTGGCGGCAGATGACATTATCGAATCCAATTGGCCACGTCTCCGCGACGCCATATACAACTCCGCCATTATTGCTTACGGGAAGAAAGAGCGGAAGAACGCTGACTGGTACGAGGCTCACTGGGAAGAAATGGAACCCGTGATTGAGGCTAAGAGGAAGGCCCTACTGGCTTACAAGGTCACGCCCACTCCCAGTACACTTCAAGCTCTACGGGCTGCCAGGAACAAAGTCCAGAAGACCGCCCGCCACTGTGCCAACACCTATTGGCTAAACCTGTGCAGAAGCATTCAGGAAGCCGCCGATATAGGCAACGCACGAGGAATGTATGAGGGTATCAAGAAGGCAACAGGCCCAATCCCCTCCAAGATCGCCCCCCTTAAGTCCAAGACAGGTGAGGTCATCACTGACCAGGAACAGCAAATGCGGCGGTGGACCGAGCACTACCTCGAGCTGTACGCAACGAAGAACACCGTAACAGACACTGCTCTTAAAGCCATCCCAGACCTACCAGTCATGGAGGAGCTAGACACCCCACCTACTGCGGCAGAGCTCGGCAAAGCCATCGACCGCCTCGCTTGCGGGAAAGCACCAGGAAGCGACGGAATCCCTCCAGAAATCCTAAAGAGCGGGAAACCAGTCCTGCTACAGCCGCTCCACCATCTACTCTGTCTCTGCTGGAAGGAGGGTTACATCCCCCAGGATATGAGAGACGCCAACATTATCACCATGTACAAGAACAAAGGAGACCGCAGCGACTGCAACAACTACCGGGGCATCTCTCTCCTCAGCGTCGTCGGCAAAGTATTCGCCCGGGTCGCTCTTGCCCGCCTGCAGACCCTTGCTTCCCGCGTCTACCCAGAGTCCCAGTGTGGCTTCAGAGCTGGCCGATCAACAGTGGACATGATCTTCTCCCTACGCCAGCTGCAGGAGAAGTGTCACGAGCAGCATAAACCACTCTACCTCGCCTTTATTGACCTCACGAAGGCGTTTGATCTGGTCAGTCGAAGCGGACTCTTCAGCTTGCTACGGAAGATTGGCTGTCCACCACATCTGCTTGCTGTGGTCATGTCCTTTCACGACAACATGCACAGCACGGTGTCCTACAACGGCGCAACCTCTGAGGCCTTCCCAGTCAGCAGCGGAGTAAAGCAGGGCTGCGTCCTCGCGCCTACGCTGTTCGGAATCTTCTTCTCCATGCTCCTCCAATACGCCTTTAAGGACTGTAGCGAGGGTGTCTTCATTCACACCAGATCCGATGGCAAGCTCTACAACCTGGCCCGTCTACGAGCCAAGAACAAAGTCAAAGAGGTGCTCATCCGTGAGATGCTCTTCGCCGACGACGCAGCTTTGACATCACACTCCAAAGGGGGACTCCAGCAGCTAGTCACTTGCCTTTCCCACGCATGCAAGGAGTTCGGACTAGCCATCAGCCTGACGAAGACGAATGTTATGGCTCAAGGCACGGGGACTCCCCCATGCATCACCATCGACGGATACACCCTGGAGGTTGTCAACGACTTCACTTACCTCGGGTCCACCATCTCGAGCTCTCTGTCAGTCGACTTGGAGGTCAACCGGAGAATCGCCAGGGCAGCCACAGTTATGGCCAGACTGAACCGGCGAGCGTGGAACAATTCCAGCCTCACTGAGAAAACCAGACTGCGCATCTACCAAGCCTGCGTACTCAGCACTCTCCTCTATGGCAGCGAGACGTGGACCACCTACGCAAGGCACGAAAGGAAACTCAACAGCTTCCACATGAGGTGCCTGCGACGCGTCCTGCATGTCGCCTGGCAGGATAAGGTCCCCAACACCGAGGTGCTGAAGCGAGCCAATATGAGCAGTTTGCATGCAGTTCTTAGCGAGAGACGCCTCAGGTGGCTCGGCCATGTCAAAAGAATGGATGCAGGCCGTATCCCCAAAGACCTCCTCTACGGCGAGCTAGCAGAAGGCAAGAGGATGACAGGGCGCCCAAAACTGCGGTTCAAAGACATCTGCAAAAAGGACATGACACAATGCTCCATCAATCTCAACACATGGGAAGTTCAAGCAGACGACCGCCTAGCCTGGAGGCTCGCGGTCAGGCAAGGTACGTCACGTGCGGAGGCTGCGCGCAACGAGGAGGCGGTCCAGAAAAGATTGAGGCGGAAGCAGCGTCAACAGCAGCAACAACGGCCATCTGCCTTCACCTGTACCAAGTGCGGCAGGGATTGTCACTCCCGAATTGGACTGCACAGCCATTCTCGGCGGTGCAGATAGACTCTCAAGAAGCTACGCCATCGTCTCTCGAGACGGACGGCTGCCGACGACGACGAGCCCCAAACTGGAAAGAACTCAGAAGTACATAAAGATATAAATTGTAGCATATTCGGGCAATGGGATACTATATATCAATAAATAGAAACACACAACTGATAGCACACCATAGATTAGTCTCACAAAAATTACATTGCATGAAAGAAGCCAGACACAGAAGAGTAACTGTGTGGTTCCATTTCTACAATTTTCAAGAATAAGCAAAACTAACCTAGTCAAAATAGTGGTTATCGCTGGAGATGGGTATTAACAGCAAAGGCACATGAGGAATCTTCTAGGGTGCTGGAAATAACCTTTATCTAATCAGGGTAGTGGTTATATAAGTGTATACAAATGTAAAAATTTATTGAGCTATACACTAAATATTAGTGTACTATTAATACTAACATTATAAATATCAATTTAAAAAGCAGGGGGTGGGGGAGTGGGAATCCCAGATAAAATTCCAGGCCCAAATAGTTTCACTGTGAATACTTCCAAAGACTTAAGAAAAAAAAGTAAAACCAATCTTAGATTTAAAAGACAATAGAGAATAGCAATTGAGAAAATCTAAAAGTAGTTCGGACAGCTTACTGAATATTAAGAAATTATTAATTATCATTAAGAAATTATTAAAATCTAATTTTGTTAGGCTTGATTAATACATTGTGATTTTTAATTTTAAAGTCCTTCCTTATCTATTACAGATACCATTTAAAGTATTTCTGTCCCTGGCTGGTGTGGCTCAGTGGTTGGAGTGTTGTCCCATACACTGAAAGATTGTTGTTTCAATTCCCAATCAGGGAGCCTACAAGAGGCAACCAGTTGATTTTTCTCACATAGATGTCTCTGTCAAAAAGCAATGAAAAAAATGTCCTCGGTGAGGATTAAAAAAAAGTATTTCGCAGTGAAATGATATGAGGTCTGGGATCTTAAATACTCCAACTCTCCCCCCAAATTGTGGGATTGGTAAATAAAATATAATTGGCAAAACAGTGATAACTGTTGAAGTTGAGTTTGTTACACCATTCTACTTGGCATGTCTTCTAAGATTTATGTAATAGAATTTGAAAAAAAGAGGAAAAAGCACTGTAAAAATTCCATTAGTAAACAAATATTTTCTTAAAAAAACCTAGGTAGTTTTTTATGATAGCTGACAATACCTGAAAATAGAGGATGAAGAAGGATGCAGAATCAAACTCAGAGAATAAACAAAAATTAAGAAGCAAAAGCCTAGTGATATGCTTTATAACTGTAGAGGAATCTGAAGGAATGATGAGAAAAATAATACGCTGTTTTCAATTCTCTTAAGTTTTAAATAAAAAAAGACGTCCAACAGGCAGCTGAAGACAAAGGACCGGCAGTCAGAATTAGAGAAGTAAACTTGGGAAGAAATTCATACACATACCTCAGGTGAAATCAGCAGAGTAACACAGTATGAGCAGGGGTCTAGAATAAGAAAGATTAAATGTTGGCTTCACTAATTACCAATTGTATGATCTTGTGCAAGTGGCAAAGCCACCAAAACAAAGAGTTCTGTTTTCATGAGGATCAAATAAAAACATGGTGGAAACTGTAAAGCCTTGTAACATCTCAGCGTAGCTGTGTTTAGTAGGCAAGTTCCCTAAGGGGAATACACAGAGAAGCACAGAAGAGAAGGTTCAGAATGAACCCTGTGATACATCCAAGATTAATGATCAGAGAAGAGAACGAACATAGAACAGCAAAGATTAAAGAGAGAAAAACAATCTAAGAAAGGTAATTTATGAGGAAAAGTGTCAAAAAAGCCAAGAGGCAAAGTTATCTAAATAGGGGGCGGCGGCAGTGGTGCAAATATAGCCAAAAATTAATAAAAAAGTCAAAAGGGGAAGCAATTTCATACACTCCTGTTGAGAAATACATAAAACTGCCATAAACGGTATTTCTCTGCATACGAACTCTACCATCTTATGACATGAGCCATTTAGGAAATGTGACAGAACACATCAGTACCACTAAAGAGAAGGCAGAATACCTAACAATGCACACATTTTCCTTCACTAGAATAGAAAGGGAAGAGTATTATGAGAAGATAAAGTGAGGTAGATGAAAAGAAGAACATGATTCTAAAGATTCTACAAGTTAAGAATATGGTAAGTCATTAGTATGCATTCTTTCTAAATGGAAAACACAAGAAAATTAACACGAAAACGGTTCCCATTGAGAACTAACTGTCATCACAGCAAAATTTTCAAAAGGTGAGACTTTTCTAAGTTAGACTACTACTTACCATCTCGGCCCCACAGAGCAGCTGAGAAGTACAGAAATCAATACACAAATGACAAGCACTTTTTCCTTCCCCAAGTGATTTAAAAAGACCTAGTGAAATCAACATTTTTAAACCTCTAGAAGAGACAGAGCAGGTTTGAGTGTTACTGTACTGCACATCAGTGGCATCTTACTGAACCTGAACCTGCAGAAGAGAGCCAGGTAATGTCAGTACTATTGCAGACATGCCATTTGCAGTAATATATCATCCCTATTTAAAGAAAATTTATTTCTGCATTTGTGTTTCCCTTAAAAATACAAAACAAGCACAAATGGACAAAAGGAGGTTATCCAAAAAGGATTCATATAAGGAATTGTGAAGGGTCTTTCCCTGTGTTCTAGAAAGGGCTGTTTTTGTTTCTTGATTTGTTTCACTTTCCCCTTCCATTTGAGGGTCAAAAGTTATCAGGAGAAAGTTAATTTAAATGACATATAAATATTGTTACAGCAGTAAATTACAACAGAAAGTCCATATCTATTATCAAAACCTGAAGCACAGACTATGAGATTACTTAGAAATCCAATGGTCATACCTAGAGAATGTTAAATATTACAAGGCCTTATCCTTATGAAGCCACAGTCTCCTTTGGGTAAAAATCACAGCACCTGCCCTAAAACCAAAGATTCAACTCAATTAAAAACTAAAGAAAGATTAATAATCATTTTCTTGGGGATTACCCTTTTCTTATCTGTACCCACAGTTTGTTTAAATGGAGCTGAAAACGTTGACTACACTAATTTGTAAAGCAGTAAACCCTACATTCTGGCTACTCAGGGACCACTTAAACAGCAATATATGAGGAGGTCCGTCCAGAAGAAGTCCAGCCATCATTAATATAACGAGAACAGTTTGTGTGACATCACTGTAACCTGGCAGCCAAGGAGACTGGCCTGGAATGCACATGTGTGATCAATGATGACTTCTCTGTACTAGTCAGTGGGGACGGCAGATGCTGTTGAGTGAGCACATGTACTGTGTGGCCGTCACATTCAAAAAGACTGAGAGAGTAGACCAACGAATCTGCATCAAGTTTTGCATTAAGCTTGACCATTCCTCTGTGGGAACTGTTCGGATGGTTCAGAAGGCCGCAGCCGTGGGAGACTGGTGATTGGCAGCTTCACCACGACAACGTGTCCACTCACGCATCACGTCTCATGCAGTGTTTGTTCGGGAAACAGGAAATCACCCAGGTGACTCAGCCCCCCTACAGCCCAGATTGGGCGCCCTGCAACTTCTGGCTTTTCCAAAACTAAAATCACCTTTGAAAGGGAAGAGATTTCAGACCATCAATGAGATTCAGAAAAATACGACTGGGCAGCTGATGGCAATTAGAACTGTGTGAGGTCCCAAGATGCCTATTTTGAAAGGGACTAAGGCGCCATTGCCCTGTTACAATGTTTCTTGTATATTCTTCAATAAATGCCTCTATCTTTCATATTATGTGGCTGAATACCTCTGGACAGACATCATGTATTAGACAATGGTATGAAACACTCATTAATGGAAGTACAATTACTCTTAACAGTCTGGGATCAAATTCTACTTAGATTTAAGGCTTATTATAATTAATAAAGGAAGGAGATTCTGAAATGATTACAAGATACCCATTATTAAAAGAGCTTATTAGTTATTGAACCTTCCAAATTAAAATTGTAAGACAGCTAAAAAGCAAGAGTTCCATGTTACCTGAGAGCTGATTCATGATGAAATTTAGTAAAAAAGGTACAGGTAACTGAAAACTGTGCCTACATAGAACCTAGGCTTCTTTTATGAAACAACCCTGCAAATATTATTTCAATAACAGCTTTACTGCGTAAGAGACACAGTATCTGCCATCATTCTCTGTAAGCTTCAGCTAAAGTTACAGTAAAGGAGAAAGACAGCTAAATGTTCATGTAGGCTGTTTTCTAGGGTTTCAACTCTGGGAAGATTTCTAGCCTCATCTTACTGGAGACTTAAGCAACTTTCAAACTTTATCAATTCAGAAGATCTTCACCACAATTTTCTAATCCATAATATTATCAATTCCCAGATTAGAACACACAGTGTGCATGTGTGGTCACTGGTATTCAGATGGAGCTCCAGGGACAGTACAATAGGTTTGCTATCCATTTTGCAAACCTGCTAAGTATAAAAGCACAAGGAAGGCCAACTCTCTCTCAGCAAAAAATCACTTCTTACTCAAATCTAGTTCACCTGCTTACCTTCCGTGATGTATTGGCAAGTGTTTACGATGGATTCCATGACTTCCCTCCACAAAAGCATTGGGAGGCTTGTGGTACACAGAAGCCAAAGAACCGATGTGGCAGATTAGCTCATCCAGCAGAGTTGGCTCAATAAGATCTGTCTCTTCAGAGATCAGTGGCTTCTCAGACAAGACTACTTCTTTGGCTGTGACAGGGTCCGTTGAGAGAAGCCGCCAATAAATATAGCCCCTGTCTCGAAGGTCAGGATTATCAGAATCCTAATGAAAAGACCAAAGCAAGAAGATTTAAATGAAACTTTTCTCAATACAGAAACCCAAACTGCTGGGTTTATTTATTATCAAGGCAATGCTATAGTGCTTTATGCACAGTTTGCTGTTAAGACCCAACTTAGACTCAATATAGTTTTAATACAGTCATAATTCTATAATTTCTATTTTTCCAAGAATTTAAACATAAATTAAGATGGATTAGTCTTAAAACTCAAATTCAAAAGGGAGTCAGGAAAAGGAAAATAAAGTTTAATATAATAAAAATTAACTGATGAAATGGCTTTGGGACATAAAAATATTTTTTAACTGCTATAAATATTGGCTGGATTATTCATAACATACATCTTACATATATTTCCCCCATACCTTCTTTCTTCATTCAAATATTTATTAAATATCTCCTATGGAGACACTAGCTAGGCCCCTGGAAATAAATAACAACCAACAGTGCCTGATTTTAATGAGCTCACAGGGTATTATTACAATATAGTATGAGATATCACTATTATCTAAATAATACAAAAACCAATACAGAGAGCACATTACCAAGTTCTTTCAAAAGGGGTCACACTTAAACTTAGTGGTCTTGTTTTCCTGTGGTGGTTTTAAAGATAATTTTACATGCTCATTGCTAAAAATGTTTTATCAATGCCACATCACAATTTAAAAGTGTGTAATTAAGTCTCTTCCACAATCATCCAGCCCTTCCCCACCATAACTCCCAATTCCCCAAATAGCCATGTTAACAGGGTGTTATTTATCTTTCCAGACAGCTCCCACACACACATTTATTTTATGTAAATTTAGTTTCACATTACACTGCTCTGCAAGTTGCTTTCCATATTGGCACATACAGCTGTAGCTTTCCACTGTATATGTAGCAATCATCATCATTTACTGGTGCCCTACTGATGGACATTTAGACTGTTGCCTCTTGGTCTGTCTGTCTGTCTACCTGTCTACCTACCTCCCTCCCTCTCTATCTATCCATCGAGCTATGTTTGTGATCATTACAAAGTGTCAATAAATATCCTGGTATCTACCACTCAGAATAAATCTATACGGTGGCATTTATTTATGCACAAGTTGTTCCAGTGGTATCATGTTATTAAAAGCTAAAGTAAGTCCCTGTTTCAATTTCTGTATTAAAACACACATACAAAAATATTTTCTTTAAACTAGGCTTCCACATGAGTTTGTAAGTACAGAGATGAACTGGTTCATGATTTAGCCACTTAAGACAGATCTCATTCAGCTCAATACCAGCAATGATCTGGATGGTTTTGACTAAATGTTTTTTCTTAGTCATATATTCTTTAATTTGCACTCATGAATAGATTCAAACCCATACAGATTCCTTACCTGTGTTGCCAAACTCAAGACCTGCTGTACCAGCTCCTGTGTTTCTGATGGTTTCTTGAGAAACAGCTTCACTATGGCAGTAAGCAGAGTGAGCTGTACCTAAGCGAACATAATTTAATAGATAAAATGAAAGGCTTTCATTATCCATACCATCATTTCCAAAATAGCATTTCCCCAACTATGACTTACTATAGGTCCTTTCTGATTTTGATTAAGAGACAAAGATGAAAATTGAGCCAATAACAATAGCAGTCAAAGGCACCATCAACTGAAAATTCACTAGCCTCCTATTCCCATCAAAGCATCAAAGATTGCTTTTTTGTTTCTGGCCTAGATAATTACCTGTATTTCTAATGTGATGACAATAAAAATGGTTCTTGACCAAGTCCATTATTATTTACTTCTACCAAGAGCTGCAAGTTTAGGGGAACTAAGGAATCATCTGTCTTACTGAGGCAAGAGCAGAGACAGAAGAATTATGCCAGATCACAGCCAATTAAGAGTGGGGTGCTAAACCAGAAAGCTACTGGCTTATATGTGTTCCTTGTAAAGGCCTACTAAAATTACAATGGTGGATTACACAGATGAACTTTAATTTGTAGTGAGTACAAATGATAAGGAAAAAGGGTTTAATAATTTATCTGCTTCTTTGGGCCTGTAGTTCTAAGGTCAGATCTGTCAATTTCTGTAGAGGAGAGAGGAAGATAGGAAGGAGTCTAACCATCCACAGAGAATCTTTTCAAACTGCACATGCCAGCCCTCACCCCAGTTCCAGGTGAAAACACCTGCTATAATAAGCCATTAACTATTACTAACAGGAGTGGGTAATCATCTTTGGATGACAGAAAATGAAAAAGTGCTAACTACTGCTCTAAGCCAGTAGTTGTCAGTGTGGTTCTACAGGAGCAGGAGCAGCAGCAGCATCACCCTAAACCTTGTAAGAAATGGAAATGCTTGGGCCCATCTCAGACCTACCGAGTCAGAAACCTAAGGGTGGGGTCCATCAACCTGTGCTTTAACAAGCTTTCCAGGTGTTTCTGAGGCTCACTAAAATTTGAGAGCCACTGGTATGTTTACTCCACCAAAAATCAGCACAAATGAAAAAGCTCATCCCTTTCAGGAGAAAAATGAAATATACAAGGTCTGTCCAGAAAAAGTCCGAACACTGTTAATATGACGAGCACAGTTTGCACGATATCAATGTAACCTGGCAGCCAAGGAGAATGGACTGGAATGCACATGCATGAACAATGATGACTCCACTGTACTAGTCAATGGGGGCAGCAGATGCCACTGCGTGAGCGTATGTACTATGTGGCTGTCACATTCAAAAAGACAGAGAGTACAGTAACGAATCTGCATCAGGTTTTGCATTAAGCTTGAACTTCCTCTGTGGAAACTATTCGGATGGTTCAGAAGGCCGCAGCTGTGGGCAACTGGTAGTGGCGGCTTCATCAGACAATGTGCTCGCTCATGCATCACGTCTCATGCAGAGCTTTCTGGTGAAACAGGAAATCACCTAGGTGACTCAGCCCTGCTACAGCCCAGATTTGGCGCCCTGCAACTTCTGGCTTTTCCCAAAACTAAAATCACCTTTGGAAAGGAAGAGATTTCAGACCTTCAGTGAGATTCAGAAAAATACGACTGGGCAGCTGATGGCAACTGGGAAAACTGCATGCGGTCACAAGATGCCTACTTGGAAGGGGACTGAGGCATCATTGTCCTATGTACAATGTTTTGTGTATCTTGTTCAATAAATGTCTGTTTTTCATAGCACATGGCTGGATACTTTCTGGACAGACCTCATATATATCAATCATGTGAAAACTGCTAAACCTTTATTTTCCCTAAAATCTTCCCTAAAAGATCTATGACATAGGATATAGATGAAAACTTACCTGAGTGCTTTCATCATGAAAACCCTCCAGGAAGCTCTCTAGTAACTCATCTGCATTGTCAATTCTTTCAGCATATTCTCCCACAATCCAAATCATCGCTGCTCGAGCATCTGGCTCATCCAGCGAGTCTAAGTTCTCACACAGAGTAGCAATGATACTTTCATACCTGATATAACAAAATGGACTACAGTTAATGAGGGCAAAACTGAGAACAGTATTTAATAAAAAAAGTTAAAGGTAAAATCAGAGACAAGGTACCCCAAAATACAGAGGCTTTTTCGTCAAGGGAATGTACAGGCTTTAAACCAGAAGACGATATATGTCTTAAATTTCCCTTCAATTATGTTTAATAACTAAACCTTAAACATGTATATAAAAGCTCATCAAATATTCTTTTCATAAGGAAAAATTAACCTGTGGTGTAAGATAATACCACTGCCTGATATTTCTAACAATCTTTCTGGGACATGATCAGAGAATTTTCCTACCTATTAATCTATTTTGCCTTCATGGTAGAGGAACAAATCCCACTCCACTTTTAGGAAAATAGAGTTAAGACAACAACAGCATCTGGACTAAAAACAGTAATTTTGTCCCTTAATCCACATCTCTCCTTTTTGTAGAGATCTTTATGTTCTTTCCTCCCAAGGCACCACTCGTACTAATGATTTGTTTCTCCAAGGAAACAAGAAATTCAAATACTTGTTTTTAATTTTACAGGTCTATAGCTCTTTCACTTTACCCTGTTGAATCCATCTCCTTCGCTAACGTAGTTGTAAACATCAAAATGACATTACGCAATTAATTAGATGTAGACAAATAAATAATACACTTAACTGTTTGCCCTACTTCCACTGATGAAATCAGGTTTTTGATAATTCTTTCTTAAATTTACTAGAACCAGAAATGAACACATTTCTTGACTAATCATATTATGATATACATCTCCACCCTTAATCAAGAAGTTTAGAAACCCAACACTCCTCTTTTCTGGAGGGTGATTAAAGTACGTATATGGTTGTTTTCCCAAAATACCATTTCTGAAATTTGAAATATGTGTGCGTGTGTGTATATAAAATGCTTAATAAACCACTACTTTGCTAAAATATTTCTTCTAATTTTGAGTCTACCACTAAGCTGACTGCAAGTCACTTCATTTCACACTGTCATTAATAACTAACCAGAAGCTTTGGCACAAGGTATCTCTATAACTTTAAGGCAAAATAAGATTTAGTACGCTTACAAGACCTACTCTTATTTTGCTATTTCAGATTCCTTAAGTGATTGTTTTCAAAACCAAATCTAAGTATTTTTCCTTCATAAACTAAGAGGCCTTAATGTGAAAAACATGTGGAGTGAAAAAGCAGATTTTGTAGCTACATACATGGGAGCAGCTACATCACATCAGAAAAGATCTGAGACACTGATAATTTGCTGTTATCTGTTCTATGATTTTCTACAAAGTACTAAGTAATATACAAAGTGAATCATGCAGTTATCACCTTCCTGGTCTTTACGATAGGGTGGTCAGAAAATTTATCATCCAAACTGAGACATTTCTGAGAGTAAAAAGGGGCACAGTCATTAATGATCCCTGGTAACAGGCATAAACTGGGATTATACCTGGACAACCTGGAATATATAGGTCTCCTATTTAATAGTAACTTCACTAGCGAAGAATCTGGTTAACGTCAATATATGCCATTCAACAGTGTATATTCAGAGAGTTTCAAGTCTTCTAAAAGCAATAAAGCAACCCTGGCCCTGGGCAGCTCAGCTAGTGGGCGCGCTGTCCCATACACCAAAAGGCTGTGGGTTCAATTCCCAATCAGGGTGCATATGGGAGGCAACTGATCAATGTTTCTTTATCACATGGATCTTTCTCTTTCCCAATCTCCCCCCTCTCTAAAATCAATGTATCCTCGGGTGAGAATAAAATAAAGCAGGGTGGAAAATAAGGCTTTAGTCCCTGTGTTAACAACCTGATGTGTTTCTGATTTTTAATAAAGTATCCTATTATGATGACTAGTTATGTTACAAAGAATAATTTGTATCTAGCCAATTTCAAAATGCCTTACTTAAATGTTTCCTAAATGATCTGAGGAAGAGGGTTAGAAGTATTTGGACATACTTGTTGGGGTACTTGCGGAAGATGTCCCTGATGACAACAATCGCCTCTTGGACCACATAATTTACTTTGGTCTGGATGAGATCAAGCAATGTACTTACACAACGTTCTGCAGATTGCTGCGAAGAGGAACATAATAAATGAAAGTCAGATGATCTATCCAATAACACAAAACCTCAATATATAAAAAATTCTGAAACATACAGGTACATCAACTAAACTAGACTGAAAAATCAAGCACTTAATTTAAGCAAGTTACACAAGAGGCTACTAGAGATATACAAAGTTCTAGATGTACCCCATATTTTACTCACTATAAACATATACTGACAGGTGAGTGTTCATTCATATGGAACAAATCATCTTGTATAGCTAGGAGAATAAAAATGGGAAGAATAAGGCAAGAGAGGAGGTCTTTATCTGGAGTTCATGAGTGAGTGGAGACCAGAAGGCGACTTTAAACCTCTTGAAATGAAATCGCCAAATTTCATATGTGCATACAAGCATATTTTCCAGGGAGAGAGTCCACAGCTTTCATTGTAGTTTCAAAGTTTTCTGTGACTCAAAAAATTCTAAGAAAAAATTGCTATCTTTTGGGTTATATAACAAAGTCTATGACCTTAGATAAACTGCAATATTCCACAGCCTATAGTTCATCTATAAAATAGAATTTAATCTAGTAAGCTTTCATCGATGAAAGGAATATGGAAGAATACAAGAGACAAAATTAATGTACTGAATCTCTGTCATAATTTTTTAAAAGGAGAAGGGCTCTAGAGGAGATTCTAAAAATCAAGGACTCCCTGGCCAGGTGGCTCGGTTGGTTGGAGTGTCATCCCGTATACCCAAATGGTTGTAGGTTCAATTCCTGGTAAAGGCACATGCCTAGGTTGTGGATTTGGGGCGTACAGGAGGCAATCAATCAATGTTTCTCTTTCTCTCTCTGTCACTCACTCTTCTCAAATCAATAAACATATCCTCGACTGAGGATTCAAAAAATAATAATAAAAATAAAATAAAAATCAAGGACTGATTTATCATATATTGTAATGCACTGTAATACTGGAATGATGGGTCACTGCAGTACATGCCTACTGGTAAGATGCAATAGAAAGTACACAGCAACACCCAAGAGGTATTCTTGCCAAAAACACAAAACATGAATATTACCAAGCCTCTAGATTTAATTATGGGAAGGGGATGGAGGACTGAGATAAGCAACACTACAATACAACCACACTTGACACTGCAGTCCCTTCAAAAAGGGTATCAAATTAAATAAGATATAAGATATATTAACCAAAAGCAATGTGTGGATCTTGTTTAGATTTTTATTTGAACAAGCCAACCATAAAGAGATTTAGACATAATTAGGGGAAATTAAACATGGACTGAGCATGAAATTAAGAATTACTATTAGTTTTTGAGTGTGGTAATAGTATTGCGACAATATTTTTCTGTAAAGGATTTTATCTATTAGATATACTTGTTGGACTACCCCAATAAGATCACATCTGGGATTCCCATTAAAATATAATTGCACTCCATTTCCTTAACATTTTTAAAAATCTTCGCCCAATAATATATTTATTGATTTTTATTTTTGGGGGGGGAGAGAGGAAGGGAGGAAGAGAGGGAGGGAGGGAAGGAGGGAGGAAGGCAGGGAGAGAGAAATATCAGTCAGTTGCCTCCTGTAAACGCATCGACTGAACCACCTTTTGGTACTTGCGATGACGCTCCAACCAACTGAACCACCTGGTCAGGGCCCACCCCCTTTTAAAGGAGGAGAAAGAAGGAAAAGATAAAACAGGAACATGTTCATATTTGTTCAAGATGGATGATACGTTCATGAGAGTCCATTAATCAATTTTACTTTACTGTATGCCTCAAATTTTCTTTAATAAAATCTTTTAAAAGTATTATAATAATTTAAACCATTCCAACCAATTGAATGAAAACAAAATTCCATCGTGGGAATATTTATATGAGGTCATATATGTTTCTGTTGCACCATAAAATAAAATAAATTCTGCCATCTTTTATGTATTTTTATGTTTTATTCATTTTCAGCTAGTAAGTCCTGTGCTGCTATTGCAACACCAAAATAGGGAAAAATAATTAAATATATAAGTTGTGATAAATTATAGCATGTAAGTATAGGTTGCCATAAAGTTAACTTGTCATCGCAACCATCACTGATTTAAAGAAAAGGAAAAAAAGGCTATCAATAAAGCAGTACAGTAGAGGAGCAAGAGTAAACACACACAAAAGGCCAGAAACGAAGAACACGTACACAGATACAAAATTTAGTATATGATAAAGACAACATTTCATAACAGTAAAGACAAAATGATTTGCTCTGGTATTTGATTTCCACATTCATGTCTTTCACAAAAATCATTTGCAATTATTTTAATTATTGATTACAAACATCTTTAAATGTAAAAACAAAATCATTGTCATACAAGTAGAAAATAATGGTGAATTTTACGTAACTTTGAGGTGAAGCACAATTTTCTGGGTATGCTACTAAATATACCATCAAGAAAAAAAACAGAACTTTAAGAAAACATAAACTACTGTGTATTAATAAGCCAAATGAAATAAAAGGAAAACAAATTGGAAAAATAACTGCTAATGAAATGAAGGAAAAAAAAAAAGGGTTAATACCTTTAATTATAAAAGACTTAAAAAAATCAATATGGGAAAGATAACCCACAGGAAAAAGATGCATAGGACATGAACAAGCAATTTCAAACGCATCATGAAAAAATAGTTCACCTCAACTAGAGATCAAAGATTTGGCTACAAGGACCCTGAGGCAATCACAAATTATGTCTATAAACTACTAAAAATGATAAAAAATATTATCAGTAACATGGATAAATATCCATGTATGGTAAGTGGGAAAAAAGCAGATTATAAAACAAACATAAATAGCATTCATACAATGATCTCATTTTTGTAAAAAATACACCGTGTATGGAGGACTATATAAACAAAGATTTAAAATCATGTTTCCATCATCTCTGGGGGGATAGAATGGAGGCATAAGAAAGCAGAGTGTTCTATTTTCATTTAACATTTCATATTTTATGATTTTATGTAGTAAATACAAACAGCTTTCCTAAGAAGAAAAATATAATTTTTGTTTGCTTTTAAATTAAGGGATGAGACACAAATCTATATACATTTTTTAAAGATTTTATTTATTTATTTTTAGAGAGAGGGGGGAAGGAAGGGAGAAAGAGAAGGAGAGAAACATCGATGTGAGAGAGAAACATTGATTGGTTGCCAAGAAGCAACACAAGCATGTGTCCTGACCAGGGACAGAACCAGTGACCCTTTGCTTTGCGGGATGATGCCCAACCAACTGAGCCACAACAGTAAGGACAGTACCTATTCTGGACCTATAGAAATCTGAAATAGTAAACACCACAGAACAGAAAAATAGGAAGTGAAGAATTCCTGGAACTTATTGCCTTAATCTCTCTCAAACAAATAACATCACTTGATTTTATTTAGAAAACTAAAAAAGGCCAAGGCTTGTTTATCTCCTTCTTAAAGAAACAGGTATATACTATAAGTGTATACAATTTTAATTTGTCAACGGTACCTCAATAAAGGGGGGAAAAGTATTCTGTTAAAAAAAATAGGAAAAAGTAACTGAAAATGAGTGTTATAAAATTGCTTCTTCAGTGCTATTTATTGACACAATGGTTTACTGCTAATCTTTAACCTAACCAACTTAATATAACAAAATTATATATTCTTTTCACCTAAGAATTCTTACAGTAACACCGAAACACCTATATTTTTAGTCATGATAAAAATACAACTACAACTCTTAAAGACACCTTGAACTTTCAGATAGTCCCTGTTCTCTTAGCTAAGAACTAAAATTAATTTTTTGCCATTTGTCATAACTTTGAAAGCAGCTACACATTAAAAAAGGATAAGATGTTCTGAAAGAAAGTAGCAGCTCAGTGTACAATCTACGCAGAAAGTCAACTACAATACCTGCGCTAGTTTTGCCCCTCATCTCTCAGATGGGTTAGTTAAAAACAGGCGATCATCGCCTCTCCTGCCCCCAAAACTGGGCTCGGCCACTCTTTCCGACTGGTAACTTTCATGATTGAAAACGCTCCAGGAAAAGCTCTAAGACCAACCCAAAGCAACCTGAGATAAGAAAGCACTAAACGAAAGGCAGGGTTCTTGAAGGCTGATCTTAAGTTTCCTGAGGAAGTTCATTCCGCACATATTCCCACCAGGGCACCCTTTGAGTATTGTTTCTAGATTAAGGACAACTTTTCAGTTAGTCATAGTCACAATAGATGGCACTAATAGTCTCTGGAATTTAGGTGCTTTGAGAACACTTTCTAGTAATTCCAGGCACAGAAAATCTTATTTGGAATGGGATATAATTTTATATGACTCTTTAGAGCTCTGTCAGAGAAGTCAATAAGACAATGACTGGAAGTGACAAGCTCAAAATGATTCTTACGCTACCAAAATCTCTCTAAAAATTATCTATGTTAACAATAAGTAGTTGGTCAATCTCTGCTCGGAGTTAGCCCGCTCACATGTTCTGTGAAGTGTACTATCACTTAATAAATGTGCTTTCTCTTTCTGTTATAAACTCTCTTTGTGTTCAGTTCAATTCATTGTTCGCAGTCACCAAGAACCTCACTACCTGTGCCCACCTGCTAGAGTCACTGAGAAAGTGCACTTTGGTTTCAGCTTCCAAAGCCAGAGAGGAAACCATTTTGCTGCTATTAAAGGTATTGATGGGGGACTCAAATGTTGGAAAAATTTGTTTCAGCAGGACTGCGAACAAACAAGATGGTATCTGGGCCACGATACTCCAGGGTGAGACCAAGCACCACTGGCCAAGACACAGATAAAGACCACAGCCCAGGACACAGATAGGGACCACTGCTAAGAACACAGATAAAGAACGCTGCAGCTTTTATCTAATCAACGTTTTCCCTGAATTCCAGACCCCTTACCTACACTTTTCTTCTCCTGATAAAAAGGGTCCGTTTATAATGGAATTTAAGACAGTCTGTTAAGGTACAAACCCGTTGTCTTCTCAGATCCCTGACCATTTGAATAAAGTGCCAATAAAGATTCAAAAACAAACAAACAAAAAAACACTAAGTAGTTAGCTATACCTCAATAACAAAAAGAAAACAGAAAAGTTAAGTAGGTAAAGTATGGTGATTAAAAAAGATATAATGTATCAAGACCCAAAACACAAACTTCCCCATTTCGCAAAAGGAGCAACACAGGTGTATTAAATAGCTGAAGCAATTGAGCTAGCAGAGCCAGGACTAGAAATCAGGATTAATTTACTTCTTACTGTAACAACTAGTCTACTAAACGATTTATCAATTTAACTTCATGAAGCAGCACCGACTTGAATAAAAACAAGAAAGGCCAATTAGGAACTTGGCTTTCATAAATGCTTCTCTGACAGCATGTTTCCTTCTGTTCCCACAATGTACTAAGTTCTGGTCATACTGTACAAATTATTTTAGTATACTTGAGAAGTCGTACGGCCCAACCCTCTGCCTCTAAGCAGAATTGCATATAGTCAAGTAGCCAGAATCTGGAGCTCCAAATTCAAAATAAAGTGAACAGAAGCCACTGGTAATTAAAAACAAAAAAAAATTCTGAATGAGGAGAAACAAATGGAGGACTGCTAACTGATGAAGCAGGGCAATGTAAATTGTAGCCCATAATCCCTATTAGAAAGCTACAACCAAGCTAGAAACAAATCTGCCCTCTAAAACCACAGAGAGCTCTTCAAGAAGAATTACAAATAAAGACCAACCTACTGTCCTAAAGCCAGTTCACAGTCCTGCCTATGCACACAGAGGTACTGATGAACTTATCTCATTGTTAAATATAAACAGACTGCACTTAACTATATGCCTGTTATACACCTCAATTAAAAACTGTGTATTTGGCCCTGACTAGTATGGCTCTTGGTTGGGCACCATCTCACAAAGCAAAAGGTCACCGGTTCTATTCCTGGTAAGGGCACATGCCTGGTTTGCAGGTTTGGTCCCAAGTTGGCATGTGTGTGAGAGGCAACCGATCAATGTTTCTCTCACACATTGATGTGTTTCTCCCTCTTTCCCCTCTCTCTAAAAATAAATAAATACAATCCTAAAAAAGAAAACTCTAGACATGTAACCATCACCACAGAATTCTCCTGATAATTAAATTCAAACTGCAGAAACTAAATAAAAACACTAATTCATATCCTCAGAGATTCAGAAGATACTAGAACCACAAAGAAAGAAATGTTATTTAAAAAGTACCAATAACAAGAAAGAACAATGAAGAGGCTGGATGAAATGACGGCTGTGAGAAGCCAAGAAAGAAATTACTAGTCAGACTGGTGCAAGCACGAGGACAGAGTGGTGGGAGAGAAAGGCTCTAAGGCAAAAAGAGGTTTTACACATCCAATATTATGCTTGAAAAGCTCAAAGACAGGGGTGCATTGAAGACACACAATGCAAGAAAATAAGAAAGCCATTCTAGAAATTCCAGAAAAAACAAGTCTCTATAAGAAAAGAATATATAGTCATTGGCTTTGAATGGCCTCTACATATTTAGTCATAATATGCATAGTAAATTTTAAAAGCCTGTAGTTGACAGAACAAGAAATGCAGATATATTATCTCAATTTACAAAAAGATAATCAATATAGGAACAAAAAAAAATCTCATGATATAACTATACTGGAAAATAGGAGAGGGAAGAAGTAGGAAAGGTGGGGTATATAAACTTAACTGCTCATCTTACAGCAGAAAGTTAACAATGTCTGTAATTGGTAAATCAATATTAATAGCATAAGCATATTATTTAGAGAGACATGGAAATATCTCTAAAGAATAACTAACTAAAGCCAGAAATATGATTAAAATTATTCCCTCAGAGAAGAATCAGGGATAGTTGCTTATAATGAAAAGTTCTCGAATATTTTAACTATAAACTTCATTATTTTGATAAACTTTAAAATTAAAGAAAGGAGTAGAGAGCATTCAGCATCCTGTAACATGGTCACAACCACCATCGGACACTTGCCTCCACCTTGATGGCACACCGTCCAATGGCCCGCACAGCTTTGCGAACAAAGTCAACATCCACCTCTGTGGCATATTCCTTCAGTTCTGCCAGAACCTGTTAAAAATCCAGGAAGTGAACAAGCATTAAGTATTCTCAAACAACCATTTAATGGCCTGGCTTTCTCTGAAGGCCAGACCTTAACACCTAAGGCATTATAAATCTGAGTCTACAGAAAGTCTGACCTGAGCAATATTGGCTTGGGATGCCAAACGAATCATGATGTCCAACTTCTCTAGTTTAACATAGATGGGATCATTATACTTCACAAAGAAGACTTTGATTTCCTGCTTTAAGATTTCAGGCCTGTGATACATAGAAACACAAGATAAGGAAGGTGAGGCATTTGCTGAATCTCCTGAGTCTGCATTAATATCTAATCCAGGCCTTCTTGCTCTTCTCCCACTGCAGCCCCCACAGGGAAAAAACTCACAAACTTTCCCTACACCCCGCTATTCTTATCAGTTCCATTTAGCAGACCGGTTTTGTCCTTTAGTGGGTCAGGGTACACACAGTCAAGAACTGCTGGAAGAACAGCAATCTAGCTCTAAACAGCAGCCTGAACCACATTAAGCTGGCACCAGCCAGTATGCTATTAAGAGACCCCTTGAGAAAACAAACTGCACTGGAGAGAACAACGGGCATTTATTATAGGAGTACTCCAAAGCTAAGTGTCGCTGGTTCGATCTTCCAGTCAGGGCACATCAGAGAAGGAAAACTCTGATTCCAAAAAACCTCCGCTGCCTTGCGGCATACCTCTTCAGGGGAAAGGCTAAGGGAGTAAACCCCGACAGAAAATCCGGAGCCGGAGTCCCTAAGGCGGTTCGACGTTGTAGTCAACACCGGCAACTCCTGCGGCGCACCTGAACCCAAGCTGTATTGACTCCGTCTTTCCCTTGGACCCTTCAGCTGCGAAGAGAGGGGGGGTCTGCTGCATGGGCAACAGCTGGCCCTCCATATCACCCTGCCCAGGCTCTGTAGCTTCAGCTCCACTGGAGAGGACACTCCAGCGTCATCGCAAGATGTCGATTCAACACGGGAGGAGACAGATACCGTGTCACTCCCGAGTCGGACTGCACAGCCATTCTCGGCGGTGCAGATAGACTCTTAAGAAGCTACACCATCGTCTCTCGAGACGGACGGCTGTCGACGACTCCAAAGCCAACAGTTAGCCTCCTGAAACAGGACAAGGGGCTCAGCCATACAACAGACTCAATTTCATACGTTAAAAAGAGTTTAACGCTGGCCCCTTTAATACTGGTATTATTAAGGTTAATTCTAAACTACAAACACTTCAATCACCGACTCATTTTTTCCCCAACCTTTTCTGAACGATTAGGTTGATGTTCCTCAGGGCGACGTACTGAACCTCTGGCTCTCCAGACAGCAGGGTGACGAGTGGTGGGGCCAACTTCTTCAGCAGCATATTGTAGTAGTCAGAGTCCTTGGGTAACAGCTCTAGGAATTTCATTAGGACTTTTACCGCGGAAAGCACCACTGCTGAGTTGGCATGAGATAGCCGGGGAGTGACCCGCTCACAGATGCTGAGGGACAGAAAAGGAAAATTAACATCTTGAATTATAATTTCTTTGCTTAATACCATCTATAAGGCAATGTGTTAGAGTCCCATGACCCAAGTATCAAGAAATCAGAGAATCAGTAAGAAAAGCCAAAGCTCCATGTGTAGGTAAAAATTGGGACCCAACACTGCAAAGGCCTCATTCCTAGCAAATGACAGGCAGAACAGGGACCTCAGAAGACTTTAGGAAGCCAGCAATAAGGGCTGTTCAATCTGGAAGGAAACTAGCCAATACCCAAAACACTTGAAGCTCACACCATTTACCTTCCAGTTTTATAGTCCCTCATAGTATGCAAGGGCTCATAGCCTCATAGCCCATTACAGGAAGTCAAATTAGGCATTCTGAGAGTTATTTCATACTGACAGATATCAACCAACTGTGACTGAAGGTTTCACTGTTAAGATGCAGGAGATGGGTTGACAGGGAAAACTACGCAACCCTTTGCCTTCAGGATAATAAGGGAATCTTTGAAAGAGTTTTTGTTTCTTTCTTAACAATAGTACACCACTGCAACATTCTCCTTTCCCTAGCCCCTGACACCTACATTTAAATGCCTCATGAATTCTTGAATACCTAATTATCTGTTGAGGGGTCTTTGGAAATTAGCTTAATTTTGATTGCTCTTGGGCAATCTAAGTGGTTACTGACTACACCTTAAAATATATATAAATACTAAAATAAATGTAAAGTTCCTACTTCGCAGATTTTCACCTATCGGGGTGTGTATGTGTGTGTCTAGAATGTAATGCCCGCGATAACTGAGGGAATACTGTATAGTATTCAGTTAAAGATACAAGACAAGCAGACTGTTTCTTTCCTTCCCTCCTATTTCTGCTTGGCTGACTCCCTGACCTCCTTCAGGACGTTATGTAAATGCCACCTTCTCAGAGGTCCTCCCTGACCACCCTTTTATAAAATACAACTCATCCCCAAATGTCAAGCATATCTTAGTTCTCTTCCCTATTTTATCTTTCTCATCAGCACTTATCATCTGACATATTATGTTACATATCTCTATATATTATATACATGTTATATATCTATACTTCTGCTCCATCCCTCAGAATAATTGGTCTACGAGGGCTATAATTTGTCTGTTCACCGCTGTATCCTTAGGGCCTAGAACAGTGCCTAGCACACAACATGGCTCAGTAAATATTTCCTGAGTGAATGAATAAATAAGTGTGAGATGTCAATGACCAACAGAAAAGAAATTCTATGTAAAGATCTTTCCAGAAGATATTTGTACTTTCAATGATGAAAAGAAACCATCAGTGTGAACTTTAGCTAAGTCCAGAGGGTACAATTTCCCAGACAAATGAAAAGCACTTATGTTAAGTAGCTTGAGCCTCAGCCAAGCAAAGAAGGTTCTTATCTACATATAAAAATGTCAACTTAATTGAAGAGCCAATGTTTCTACAGAAATACTTTGCCTAGTACAATGCCCATATACACAAAATCCTCAATAAAAAGTGGTGATAATTTCAACTCTATAAACTAAAATGTATGGATATGTATGTGAAATTTAATAACCAATTTCTGATAGTCAAAGAATATTTGAAACATGACAGCGGTAAAGAGCTGAGCAGAACAGCCCAGGTGTGCCTTCCAAAATCTCCAAATTCAGACTGACATGATTTCTATAGCTAATGGGAGACATCGTATCTTTTGCTGGCTCGAACACTTTCTGTAGTACTGAATTATAGGTACAGCTCAACTCAGTAACTAGTATCAAGCCAATTACTGTGTATTTAATAGAATAAAAAGTTTGTCACTACAGTGAAAGGCACTCAAAAACCTTTGTCATGTGGCCCAGAACTGCTGTATGGGAGATGAGACTGTGACGAGGAAGACTTTCGCACAGCATAACTATACTGTTCAAACAAGTGATTTATTCTACCACCTAAAATGTTCCCTAAATCTAATAAGAAAATACCATGGGGAGAGCAACATCTACCCCCTAGACCACTGATCTTCCTGAACATAATAGACTTTATTCTAATACAGACACAAGAACGTATTAAAACCGGTCAAGACTCCCAGATACTATCCAGAAAACCAGACTTACCTCTGAGCCTCTCGATCATCTTTAGGATTATAATTGGAGAGGCAGTCCAGGATGAAAATCTGGCCCCATTCAGTGCACTCATTCAGGGCTGTCAGCAGCTTATTAATGTTCTGTGGGTTCAGATCGAGTAAATTGCTATTTGGGTGAGATTCACTGATTTCAGATAACGCTGCTACAGCATTAGCCACCACCTGAGAAAGAAGCAAATATGGCCTTGATTTACCAAGAACAGTACAACTATAGACAAACAGTCTTCTCTGGGCCATAGATCTCAAATTATAACTATTCCTGAATATTTTACCTAGTCAACTAGACACAGATAAACTACTTTCAAAACATATGTTCAGCCACTAATGATGGCATAAAGAGCTTCCTGGTGGTCAGACAACCCAGAATTAAAATTCATACACTAGCAGAAAGTAACACATAACTTACTATTAAAACATTAACTATTTTAATAGTACTCAAAACAATCAACAGAATCATGAACAGCTAAAAAGAAGCAGTTAAGTTTCAATATGAAACACATACATTTGGCAATGAAGAGAAAAATCTAGGTCAAATAATTTTATAGGTAAACGGGTCTACATGTATGGGGCTAGGGGAGTGGAGCGGAGATGACACCGTCAGGCATACCACAAGTCTCAGAGTAAGAAAATTTGAGCTTGAAACCCTAGATCCCTACTATATGATATTGGGAGAGCTCAGAATCTGTGAGATTTAGTTTCCTAATCTGAAAACTAGGGGTAATTTAATCTACTTCACAGATTAGCTTTAGTTTAAGGATAAAATCAGATGACATACATATAAATTCTTTCTACAAAACCTTATGCAAAAGATCCCTGGCCAGTGTGGCTCAGTTAGTTGGGCCCTTAACTGAATGGTTGAAGGTTTGATTCCCAGTCAAAGCACATAACTAAGTTGTGAGTTCCACCCCTGGTCCAGACGCACATGATCCCTGGTCTGGGCACCTACGGAAGGCAGCCAATTGATGCTTCTCTCTCGCATTGATGTTTCTCTCTCTTTCCCTTCCTCTCTCTCTAAAGCAATGAAAAAATGTCCTCAGGTGAAGGGGGTAAAAAAAACAAAACCTTATGCAAAATAAAGATGGTAGTATTACAATTAATCAGTTGAAGAGTTTTTCACATTAACATCTCTATAACTGGGATGAATTTAATAATCAGTGGCACATCAGTTTAATATGAAGTGTTTTTCTTTACAGGTAATACATAAAATAATAAAGCATCTTAAGCCTGGCCAGGTAGCTTAGCTGGTTGGAGCGCTGTCCTGATAACACACCAAGGTTGCGGGTTTGACCTCCAGTCAGGGAACTTATATGAATCAATCAATGAATGCATAAATGAGTGGAACAACAAACAGATATGTGTGTCTTTCTTTCTTTCCCCCTCCCTTTCTAAAATCAATTTAAATTTTTTTAAACCTTAAAATAAAAACATTAAAAAAAAATAAAACATCTTAGAATCAGTGCTATCTTATAATCAATTATCTATGGTATCCCAAAGGTATCTTTCACTCAGTATGACAAATAAAAAATTGCTACCAAATAAAGTACACTTGTATCTTGGTTTCAAGGAAAAAAGTAAACACCCTACCAAAAATTATGGATTATTTCTAACAAATCTATCATAGAACCAATGAATGTTTACGAAGTAATTTAAAACTTGCAAATACACCCACCAAAATAAATAAAACTATTCTACAGCCACGTGCAAGTAAATTTAAAGCCACATTTTGCGGACTCCCAGTTGTCACTAAAAATTAGCAAGGTAAGGCTCCATATAAATATTCTGTAAGTGTAAATGAGCTGTTATAGGAGATAGCAACTTCAGTAATTACATATATTGAAAAGATTCTCAAAAATGTCAAGTCATTGTTAGTCCTTACTAAAGTCCCTTTTGCTAGCAAGAGAAGAAACATAATGGGCATGATTTAGCTATTGATTTTAATATCCACATTATCTGGATAGTTTAAGAGATTATCCCAGCATATGATTTTACCTAGAAGATAAAATTCTAGAGAATATGATTTTTTAATCAAATAATCGTCGTTGGCAGCCGTCCGTCTCGAGAGACGATGGTGTAGCTTCTTAAGAGTCTATCTGCACCGCCGAGAATGGCTGTGCAGTCCGACTCGGGAGTGACACGGTATCTGTCTCCTCCCGTGTTGAATCGACATCTTGCGATGACGCTGGAGTGTCCTCTCCAGCGAAGCTGAAGCTACAGAGCCTGGGCAGGGTGATATGGAGGGTCTGCTGTTGCCCATGCAGCAGACCCCACCTCTCTTCGCAGCTGAAGGGTCCAAGGGAAAGACGGAGTCAATACAGCTTGGTTTCAGGTGCGCCGCAGGAGTTGCCGGTGTTGACTACAATGTCAAACCGCCTTAGGGACTCCGGCTCCGGATTTTCTGTCGGGGTTTACTCCCTTAGCCTTTCCCCTGAAGAGGTATGCCGCAAGGCAGCGGAGGTTTTTTGGAGTCAGAGTTTTCCTTCTCTGTATTTGTAAAGTATATACTTAATTTTATAATATTTAAAACATTCTCAAATCTCAATAATAAGAATGCAAATAACATAATGAGCAAAACACTAAATATTTATCTATTAAGATACATAAATAACAAAGAAACATTACTTATCTCAACATCATAACTCATTAGAATAATGTAAATTAAAACCATAATGAGAAACTTCGACCTATCTCTAGAAAGGCCAGAATTTTAAAGACTGACCATACCAAGTGTTTGTGAGAATGTGGAGCAACTAGAACCTTCAAGCATTATTGATGGGAATACGAAATGGCACAAGCACTTTGAAAATTGTTTGGCAGTTTCCTACAACATTAAATATACTGCTACGACATGATCCGGCAATCCTACATATTTATCCAACAGATATTAAAGTGGATATTCACACAAATATTTCTACTAAAGTGTTTACAGCAGCATTACCTATAATAGCCCCAAATTGTGAAGAAACAGAATAACCAAATTGTCATACATCTATACAATGAAACATTACCCAACAGTTAAAAGGAACAACCAGCCTACGTATGCAGCCGTGTGAACGAATCACAAAAGCCTCTTGCTAAGGAATAGAAGGACATGAAAGACTATGTGCTGCATGATTCAATTCATGTGAGTTCTAGGGAAGAAAACACAGTGACAGGAAGGGCTCCGGCTGCCAGTGCCCAGGGCCTGGGGAGGGATGCACTGAAGTGGAGCGTAAAGGAAATCTATACTTTGATTAGTGATAGCTACACTCCTGTGCACATTTGTCAAAATTCATCAGATTATACATTTAAAATGGTAATTCTTACTGAATGCAAACTGCGTAACAGCGGCAACAACATCTAAGCTAGAGAAGTAATGGGCAAGCGTGCCATGGGGGTGGGGGGGCATGGTCTGTACTGGGACAAATGAAACAATACGACCCTTTATTCACAGAGATCTGAATGGAATGAAAGTGGGGCTTTCAGTAGCCACAGAAGGAATTATAGTTAGATTTAAGAAAACACACCACCATCCCCTTTTGGAAACTGAAGCGGGAAATGTAGAGCAACTTTCTTCCTGAGGGGGAAGCAGTTGTAACAGATTTCCTAGGAGAATTGGGGCAGAATTTGGTGCAAAGTCTTTTCCTTGAAAGCACCAACCCTTCTCTGTGGGGGAAAGTCTCTTCAGTGTGAGTTCCGGTCCCAGAGGCAACGCCAGCTGGGTCCCCAGTTGAGGTCTGCAGGGCTACAGGACCAGGTACTCGTGCCTCTGAGGCAGAAGCCAGGGATGGATCTGACCACCAGAGGCAGATTTCCTTCTTTTTTTTCAATCATGACTCCATTTCCAGGCCTGAGGTAAATCAAGGTAGAAACAACATAGTTATAGGACAGAGTGATTGTTTTAATTACTTTAAGCCCTCTGCAGAGAAACATGATCTACAAGGTTAAATCCTGGAGTCCCATTTCTGGCTTCAAAGATTTGGCTTTTTTTTTTTTTTTTTTTTTCTTTCCTGTTTTTGATTTCAGAGAGAGAAAGAGAGAGAGAGAGAAACACCAATTTGTTGTTCCAGTTATTCAAGCATTCATTGATTGATTCTTGTATGTGCCCCGGATGGAGGATCAAACCCACAACATCAGTCTATCAGGACGATGCTCTAATCTGGCACTGAGCTGGCCAGGGCTAGGTTTGACTTTTCTGTTCTCAGTTCTACCTGCCTGACATCAAGGACTCCAGGTTATAATGGATCCTAAAACCCAAGCTCTGGACACCTGAGTATTATGTTGAATTTCAGTTTGGTTTCTGTAGATAATGGAACAACCCACCTAGTCTCACTTCTCTTGCAATGTATTTTCTCTTTCGTGTAAATATCACTTTCTGGCTTATTCAGGCTGATGGAGGCTTTTCCTACCATTGCAATGTATGGAGGACCATGACTGGTCTTTGCAGAAACTGGACGCTAACAAGTCCTTCTACTCAGTGAGAGGGATGTGAAATAAAGAGGCCGCCTTTAAAGGCGGGGGGAGTGAAACAGGAAGTGCTTCCCCTCCTCAGGGGTACATTCTATGCTTCTAGCTTCTAGCTCTCAATTAACAGATCCACAGTTCAATTCTCATGCCAGTTTTTTCTCTCTTCAGGTCAAGCAGAATGATTAGAAGTGCAGAAGGAAGTTGTTTCATAGAGTCTTTCTGCGGGGGAATAATTCCTCCCGATGAAGCAACCCGCTCTGTGGGTTTGCAGGCACTGGGGACACGTTGCTCCATTTTCAAAGAAGGCACGTTTGTGGGGCCTCACAAGGCTCCAGGCAAAGAGTGGGTCTATTTAATGGTGATTCTGTGTCTGAAGATGAAATGAGGCACCACCCAAGCCAGCTGTGTTTGGGGTGCAGACCCTTAGCTGCTGCAAACCCAAGGACAGCAGGTCCGAAATCACAGAAAGCTATTAGAGAAACGTTTTAAAAATTAAATATGGCTCTTTTCTCTTTCTTCCCTTATTTAATGAGAATACATGCAGGTGTATCCGTAGACACACGAACATGCTGACACATGCCACACTGCTCAAGGCCATGGTCTATGCCACACTGTTCAGGGCCGTGGACTATGTCACATTGTTCAGGGCCGTGGACTATGCCATACTGCTCAGGGCCGCAGACTATATCACACGGCTCAGGGCCGCAGACTATGGCACACTGCTCAGGGTCGTGGACTATGGCACACTGCTCATGGCTGTGGACTATATACCACACAATCAAATAATATACTTGTGATAATTATCCATTATTATGTTAAGGATAATGATGCCACAAATGGAATTAATCTTCATCTAAAATTTAGTGATCAGAACAAAAATTCCAAGACGAAAAATCAAAGACTCGGTTAGTAAGTATGATTAAGGATAAAACATGTTATCGTTAAAACAAATCAGGAAGAATTATCTAGTCCATCTGTTGCACAATAGCATGCATGAGGCTCTTTTCAGACTTAATTTTTGTTTTCTACCTCCAATATCAAGCATGGGATTTAGTGAAAAACAAAAGGCATAAAGCGTGAAATAATAATCCCCTCCATAATCTCAGTGCTTTACATATAGGGAAAGATATTTTATTTCCAGTGCACAATACACTTGATAGACCCGATTACAGTATAGGAGTAAAATGTCACTGGAGGACCAAATGCCTGTTTTCATCTATTGCTGCCAACAAATGCCCAGTGTTGGTTTCCAGTCATCCAAAATTAACATGCTGTTAACAGGAAATGTAAAGGAAAGGGTGAGAACTCAGGGAATTAAAAACTTTGGGGATGAATGGGAACAGAAGGATATTGGAAAGAATGAACAATTAGAATTCTTTTGTTATTGTCATAGGCGATTTGAAACTAAACCAAGTGTTTAATGCAGCTAATAAAGTACATGTTCTGGTGGTAAAATAGACAGTTTCCACTTATTATCACATTAAAACAAAAAAGAAAATAGGGAAGTCAGTCTAAGAGAGCCAGTGAGATGAGATTATAGGATTATGTTGAGAACAGCTTGCACTGAGAAGAGACCACTGCCAGCCAGCCACTAAGCCAATGCCTGAGACTGGCTTAGGAGATGCGTCCCCCAAGCACAAAACTGTACTGTTCTTCTAAACCTCCTTGAAGTTCCTTCGATTCTACCTTTCCACGTACTTCTCTCCTAACTGCCACATTTCAGATCATTGTTTTCAGAAATACAGTGAGGTGAGCCCATGAGGGACTGTTTAGAGTTCTCCTGGTCAGTAAGCCATGTTGTTTAATGGACACTTAAAATAAGCTAAACATACTACTCAAAAGTAGATAAAGAAAAAGACTGACTTCAAGCAACAGGTGGCCAGGGTATATAGGATAACTCACTTGTCAATATTTACACAGTTTCTTTGTAATTTTATACTCTGTACATGGTACATCTACTGTCTATTTTAAAAAATAAACCTTAAAACTTAGTATTTTCTTTCCTAGAGAGCCTTCTCCAAACAATAATTCAATATCACAAAAGAACAAATCTGACCCTTGCAGTAACTGCCTTGATTTACTGGTATATTAAAACAGAGGTTACATCTCTCTCACCTGAACCATTACACATAACATTTTTCGTGAATTTGAACTGTAACACTTTTCCCTCTAGAAAGTAGGCGTTTCTCTTAGGAAACACTACCAGGAAGAGAACAGAGAACAACGGCCTTTGAACTGTGGTCTGAGGAAAATTAGTGTTTCCAGGAAAGGGGTTTCTAAAGGAAGTTTTGTTTTAAAAAATAAATTTATAAAGTTTCTTGAGTTATCTCAGTAATTAGCTGATTTATAAAAAGCTGGCATCCAAAAAAACAGAAAGAGAAAAGTTGACATTTAGGCTAAAACACATCCATAGTGTCAAAAAATATTTTTTAACTTCATCTTGCTTGCCAATTATGGTAAGTTCTGTTCTTTGGGGACTGCAACTAAATGTTGCTCCTCCCCATTCCACCCCACCTAGACCTACTGTAATACATCTATACTTTACAGATAAAGATGTTAAAAACATATATACACATACATATATAACAGCACATATAGAGAAATATATGTAAAATCATAGTCAACACTAGACAAATCTTTCTCTGCCTTAACTACAGGCTTCTATTCAATTGGATAGTTCCGTGTAGACTCTTGGAATCTGAATTTTTTTAAAGTAAGCAATTTGTGTTTTGACTTACCTGATACGATACTTAATAGAGTGAGTTGCACAAAGAGATAAAAAGACACTAATAGGTAAAATTTACTGAACACTTACTATGTCCTATTAATCCTCACAAGTAGTTGCTATCGAAATCCACCTATTACAGATAAGAAGCAGGCTCTTTAAATCAATTTATAAGTACAGGGTTAGAAAAATTCAGTGACTTGCTTAGTCAACAGAGCCACAAAGGGATAGTGCTTGAATATGAACTCAAGTTCTGTACCTGATTCCAGTGCCTGAGTACTAATCACTCTGCATCCAGCAGTTATAAAAGTTCTAAGAGCTGTGAACTTAAAGTGGGGGAAAGAGGAAGAAAAATTAGAGTTGGGAGAAAATACTATAATCAAAACATTATTTCCAGGCAAAGGTGACATGCAGATCTATACAAGGAGAAAAATTTATTCTTCTACTTCATATATTTCAGGGATAATCATATCATGGCATCACTTAAAGGGGCAAGATTTACTATCTAGCTATAAAATCTGATTTAAAAGCTACCCCTATCTTACATGGAGTAACTCCGAGGACATTAATTTGGACTTTTTCAAAAAAAGAGCAAGCTGGAGTGGTGGATATCATTAGAACAAAGGTGATCCTGTATGAAAGAACTCCTGAGGAAATCTAGATATACAATGGAAATGGAGTATCACAGACAGAAACTCTTTTATGAGAAATCTCTCACATATTACTCTGTCTCTTGGAACATTTCATTCTGCATTCTAATTTCATTGATTTTCATAGCCTCAGATCCCAAGAAAGATAGCACTTTCCAACATAGTGACTTCCTCCTATTAACTAAATTACTGTTAGAGGACTTTCATTTCTAGCAATGACCTTCAAGGTTGCACACTCTGAACTAATGCTTCAGTTTTCCCATTCAATTTGCAATCCTTGGGCGGGTGCCCCTGAAGACTTAAATACAGTGAAAGCAGCAGAACTGGCCAAAAGTAATAGGATGAAATATATAGGTGGCTTACATACTGTCATCCTCCAAAAAATCAACAACAATTTGGACTCTTGCTTTCTCCTTTAGGGTTGTCTCAAGTCACATATTAAAGAACAGAGCATCATCATTATCAACTCCTTAAGGACACAGTGACTATATGGTATCAGTTAATTTCTCCCCCTCAAGTAAAACTACAGCTCATGCTATAATGCCCAGAAGACAACTGATAATATGCCAACTGTATCACATTCTATAATGTTCCATTTCTTTCCCCATCTTCCTCCCGAGAATGAGGAAGTTGAGTCAACACATCTCATCATGGCAAGAAAGTCTGATGACATTGTAACACTTAAGACTGACAAAGAAGTCTCAATAAAATTCATTACTTAAAAGTGGCTTAAGATGTGGTTTGACAAAATGCAAATATTTCCAAAGCCAAAACACTACAAATAAATATCAATGAATAGACAAAAAGGTATTCCTAAGAAACAAAGTTCCTTGGCCCATAAACCCTACAATTACACTAAACCATGCTGCAACATGAATAAAACAAAAAGAAATTATCATACCACTTATCTCCCTTCTGGGAGCAAAGTAATCTCCTGCCAAATTAAAGCCTGGTGATCATCTTAAAGGGGACAATGAGAAATCAACCAGCCATGATCTTTTATGTCCACTACCAAATTACTATGTATAACAGATCCAGTTTTCAGGATGTTGCTGGTGAAAACTGCTTTAAAGGTATATCCCTGAACTTATTTAAGATAATTCTGCAATAATGTAAGTAATATTGTAAATAGACTTAGCTTCATTTGTCAGTAAGCTGCCCTCAGAAATACGCTGAAAAACAATGTCTGGCTTTAAATAAAGTATAAAAAAGAATTAAATGTTTTACAAATAAACTTGCCATTGAAAGACTAACCCCTCTAAAATCATTAATATTCAGCACCACAATCATTATACAATATAGAATATAAATGTTTATTATTATTAAGGACTTCCTCTATACCAGGTTCAGTATTAGAATTCTGCAAGCCCTTGATCCTTTAAATGTTCACAACAATCCATGTTCTATATGAGGATACTGAGAAGTTTAGGAAAACCACACAGTAAGAAACGGCAGAAGCAGGATACAAACCCATGTCCATTTGGTTCCAGAGCCTGAGTTTTAACCACTATGCTATAGTACCAGGGGGGCAGGGGTATGTCACAATTACAAAGCACTTTTCTGTTTATAAGATGCTTTAATACAGAGTGAGAGAGCTCTTTCTATAAGGAAGTAGTTAAATCCTGGATTAAATCCTCGAACAGCAAAAGGACGGTTGTGTTGAAACAGGTGAAATTCAAATAAAGACTATACTCCAGTTAATAGTAATTTACCAATGCTAAAGTTTTAACCATGTTTATGTAAGATGTTAACATTAAATGAAACTGAGGGAAGGGTATATGGGAATTTTCTGTACTGTCTTTGCAACTTTTCTGTAAATCTAAAATTATTCCCTTCCAAAATGAGCTTATTTTTTTTAAAAAGGTAAGTTGGTAATTATTGATAAAATAAAAAGACAATGCATAAAAAAGTGAGAATACATAGAAAAAATTTCCACAGAATTTATTATAAAGAAAAACAAAACTCATTTGTTTCCTCTGTAAGTAAGACACAAAAGCATTCAGGTCAACCTGTGGGAAACACAAGAGGTGGGCAGCAGGCCCTTTAACCTCCAATGATTGCAATAACTCAGCAGTCCAATCCTGCAGAAATTAACAGCAGCTCCTCTTTCAGAACCAATATAACATCACTAACTTGGGGAACCCAGATACAGAACATATTATCTCTTTTAATACTCTTATCAAGTTCCTAATACATATTGACACTCTTCACACATGCTTAAAATTCTACCAGCTCTGGACCTCCTTTACATACATTTGGCATGAATAGCACCATGCATTTCTACCTTTACTTATAAATATTTTAATTTATAACTCCCCTACTCATTAATACCTATTTAGGGATAACAAAAGTCATATAATTGAAGTACTAAGTTAAGTGAGGTCATAAGCTTTTCAATGCATTCTAGGACTATCTTTAATAAACAGTTTAACATAGCCCACAGACATCAAATATATTCTGGAAAAAATTCCTTTCATATTTACAAAGTGATCTAGAGACTTCAGTCTTTCAATGTTTATCATCTCAGACTGACAACCAACCACAACAGAAATATTCTAAGGCCTAAATAAAAATTACAATAATTGAAAAGTACATATTAGGTCTGTTCCTTAAGAAAAGTTGCAGTTCTATGTCAGGTATTAAAAACTGTTAAATAATTATTCCTTCACATTCAACATAATCCAGTATAATAGGCATTATCTCTATTTTACAGATGAGAAAACTGAAGCTCATTTTATTTATTTATTATTTTAAAATATCTTCACCAGAGGATGCTTGATTTTAGAAAGAGGAGGGGGCAAAAGGGGAGACACATAGAAACATCAATGTGAGAAACATTGATCCACTGCCGCCTGTACATGCCCTGATCAGGGATCGAATCTGCAACCTTTTGGTTATGGGATGATGCTCCAAACCAACTGAGCCACCCAGCCAGGGCTGAAGCTCATTTTAATTAACCTGCTTAAGACCATGTTTCTAGTAAACAGCCAATCTGGGGCTCAAAAAAGCAGCCACTCTGGCAAATTGCCACTGCCTTAGCCCTCCTGACATTTTGGGACAAATAATTCCTTGTTGTAAGGGGGACATCCCATGCAGTGCAGGATATCTAAAGCATCCCAGGATTCTGCCTACTAGACACTAGTAGCACCTCTCCCATCAGTTTTGACAACCAAAGTATTTTCAGACATGGCCACATATCCCCTGGGAAGCAAAATCACCCCCAGTTGAGAACTACTGCTGTAATCCCATGCTGTTTCTACATACTGGCTACCACACTGTCAAAATAAGCCCTTTTTCTGTGAAGAAAGATGTTGTGTTTCATAAAATAGCTTTCCAGAATAAGTTCAAGTTAAAAGAAGCTAACTATACCTCTGCCAAAGGCTATACTGGTCCAAGCTGAGGCTACTGTAAGAGCATGCTGCTTGTGCAGAAAACTCCACAAGTGAAAATGTGTGTTTTTACAAAGTCAGTGGCTGGTGCTCTGGCAGAGAACAGAGCAGTGGCAGAGGAGCATTCCACGGGCAGCTCTCAGAGTGATGGAAGCAGAACTGAGAAGGTTTAGAACACAGAAGGGGCAAAGTCCCTAAGCCACAGGGACTTAGGAGAATCGAACTCACACAGACTGCAAAGCACATGGGGTGGGGCTGTCGAAAACCTCTGGACGCGCAGGTTCTAGCAGAGATGTTAACTTACATTGTACTACCTCGTGATGCCTCTCAGAAAGAAAGAAAAAAACCACAAATAAACAACAAAAATTCCTAATGTTTGGGCAGAAAAACTACAGAATAATCACTATCACTCAAAAGTGTATTTTTCTTGCAAATATAAACTTAGTGACAGAAAATCTTTTAAATTTTGACATCATGGGAGTTCTTTTCCTACAGCTGCAAGTATTTCCTCATTCTAAATACAAGTTTATGTTCAAAATAATGGACTAATAAAATCGGCATCTGAATATAAGTTTAGGTCTAATTTTCTCAGAAGCAATTTTACTCTATGAGTTCGGATACCAAAGGAATCAGAACCTTTTAAGTTAATACTACAGTAATAATGTTACTCTTTGCCATTAGGTTATGGTAGCAGCAGGGCTCCTCTCATGAACTCCCAAAAGCCAGGCCTTTCAATGGGTGCCTTTTTATGCAACAGCTCAATTAATACCCCCCAAGGCTCTCTCAGATGGCATTCCTCACTGTACAGAAGGAGACAGAGACTCAGGGAAGTTAACAGGACTTAACAGAGTGAGGATTTTTTACTTCAAAGTGTATCTTTCCTCTTTCAAATAGTGTCTCACTGAAAATCAGCTTTAGAGTATAAATGGTAAAATGAAGTATGTGTAATCACCCAAAAACAGAGAATAAAAATATAATATTTTATTACTTGCAGCAAAGCACACTACCCCCAGGAACCAGCCTGGAGGTCAACATAACCCCAAGAGTACTCAGATCTTGATCAACATTTTACCCCAAGATTTCAAAGTCATTTCTGCAGAAGTTCTAATGCTTTGACATCTCGGATGCCCTTCTGAAGTGAGCTACAAGAAAACAACTAAGACACAACCCCACGGAAGCATTAGTTTCTTTTTTGCCTATTCTTGTATTTGCTGGTGCAGTGCTGCCCCCATGTGGAGTAACTTCTGAAAAAAAGTGGAATAAAATTCCCTCACAAGAGCAGTAAAAAACTGGAGTTATGAGGATTTTAAGATTTCCATATTAAAACAGTTCTCAGATAAAGGCCTTTGTATATTCAAAATTTTAACCATGTTGAGAAAATGAAACAGTTCTAAATGTTTCTGTGTGCATATACACATTTAAATTCTATTGTATACACATATTCATGAGGACAGTGACAAGTATATGGGTATGGGGACGCAGAACTAGGTTAGAAGCCTGGCTACATTACCATTAACTATATGACTTTGGGATAATGCTTTACCCTCTCTGAGGATACACTGCTTTATCTCCAACATGGAATAACATCTACTTCATTGGGAAAGTACAAAAAATAAATATTTTAGGTAAAAGCGTCTACCACTGTGCCTAGTATAGAATACACTTAAATTTAAATTTCTCTTTTCCTAATGATACTAGATCATCATGAGCCTCAGGAGCTTCTCAGACATTTGAGCTACTACTAAACCTTATATTCTACTACTAGACCTTGGAGGTTACTTAAGATTCATGCATTCATCCATTTCCTATCAGCAGCACTTACCTCAACTAATAAAATAGAAAAATCAGTAGTATAATGATAGTAACTGAATTACTTTCTGGTAGAAAGACATATTGTTGAGTTGAAAGTATGAGGTCAAGATCAAAAGTAGGCGTGTATGTCTATATGTGTTGGCTACCTTTTATTCTAAGCTTTTCACTTCTTCACTAAAACAGGAATGAAGGGCTCAAAAAATCAATTGAATGTATGTAGAACAAGGCCAGAATAAGAGTAAGGCAAGCAAGGTATTTCCAAGCACAAAATTTAAGGAGGCACCCCACTCTCACGCTTGTGCAGATACAGTCGTCACCTAAGAGAAACTGCCTCCTTAAATTCTGCACCCTGGATGCTTTGTCAGCAGTTAAGTTGAACCGTATCAGAGAAAAGTTCTGCTACTGAGAAGTCTAACAAGAATCAGAGATATTTTCTATTTAGGGCAGTAGGTCCAACAATTTAACTTCTAATGCTGACATCTGCTCTAGGAAAATCTGCAATAAAAATACAATAAAACAAAAGGTATCCCCCAAAGTTTCTCAAAAATCTACCAAGTAACCTTAAGCTTTCTCAGAGATGCTTGTGAAATTCTCCCCAAATCACCTACTGATTTGTTGTCATTGTTCCTACAACAGGTTAAGAATTATTAAGAATAGTACATTTACTACAACCTTAATATATTAAATTCAAACAGAGACTTAGTTCTGTGCTGCCTGATTAAATTACATATAGGTACAAGGTGGGGAAAGAAAACAGGTAAAACAAGACTAGTATGTAATGATAATTACTGAATCTGGTGACAGCAAATGGGTTCATTTTATTTATTTTGTTGCTCTAATTTTGAATGGGTTTAAAAATTCCCATAATAAAAAGTACACATAAATAAATGGCATACGCATACTACTTGAGTACAATGGACTGAATGCAACTAGCCCTTCCTCTACAATGAAAACTTTGAATAAATCAGATAAATTAGGTTTGTACCAGAATTGTTCCATCCTCTCAACTGATCTGTTCTGAAATCTCTAAGTGCTACTTGGTTGAAAACAAAAACAAAAACAAAATCCCAAGATGCCTTTATTAAGCCCTCAGTTAGGCCCTACCCAACCACTGAACTTTATAGGTTCTGCTTTGAAGACTTTACATTAGTACAGAGATGCCTCTTTCTTCCCAAACTGGAACTGCCTAGAAGTTAGAACTCATTTTTGCTAAGGTCCGCTCTACACTCTCAGCCTGATGGACATTTAACAAGTTTCCACAGGGTACATGATATCCTGCTCATCAGGATGCCTACAACTTGGTGTTTGGAGCCCACTTTTCATCATCTCATATGTCTTCAGGCAGAAAATGTCAAAAACAAATGCTCAGAATAACAGGGTGAATCAGAAGCAGCGTCAAAACCACAACTTGGTACCAGCTAAAGATCCTATAAAATAGATGATACTGGCTTATAAATGTATTTTTTTTTATGGGATTTTTAAAGTGCCACATGGTACTGTTTGAGGGAAAAAAGGCAGGGTGCAATAAGAACTTTTTTAAAAGATTTTATTTATTTCTAGAGAGCGGGGAAAAGAGGAAGAAAGAGAGGGAGAAACATCAATGTGAGGGAGAAACATCAATGTGAGAGAGAAACATTGAGTGGGTGCCTCTCGCACGCATCCCAAACCCACAGGTATATGCCCTGACCCATGACCAAACTGGCAACCCGCTGCTCTTTTGCTCTAGAGAACAGTGCCCAACCTACAGAGCCACACCAGTCAGGACTGATTCAGAATTCTAATACTGGGTAGTGATACCTGTCAAAAGCCATAGTTTAAGCACCTATGCATCCACGCCCACTTCTACGCTTAGGAGGTGGTTGAAGGACTCCTGAGGTAGTTACTACAGTACCTTGAAAAAAATTTAGCTTGCTTCATCCTTTGACCTTGATACTAAACTTAAAGGATAATGAACAGAAGCAAAGGCTACCCAAAGAATAAGATGAACCACATAAAATGTCAAAGCAGAGATCTGAGCAAGTAATTTGCAAGTGAGAGACAATGGCTATTTCGAGGCAAATTCCAACTCATTATTTCAAAGTTAAAAAAAAAATTCAGATGTTACCTACCCACTGATTTAACTGATAATGTTATTCCCCTCCTAGTAATTACTGCATTAGGTGAAAAGGGGCAAGTGGCTATATTCCTCCATCTTGTAATGATACTTAACAGGTCAATTCAGATGAGCTTCAGTTACTAGCACAGCCAATGTACCACTTGGGACTCGACTCCCCTTTCATCAGGTAGGAAAAGTTTAAAATGTCAAGAGAAATAAGTGGTCCCCAAACTTTAAGGTGCTAAGTTACATTCTGGCTGCCAAACATTTAAAACATAATCAAGTTGACTAAGAAGAATCTTGTCCTGGAATTCTCCAAAAGAAGAATGCATTACAATAACTAGGCAATAAAGATAATTCCGTTCCAATTCCCACATCACCAGAAAATACCACAAACATCTAACTCGAGATAATCTTTACAGAACTGATATAAATTTAAAGCAAAAACCTCCTTCAGAAAATGATGAAAGGACTGGTTTGTTTCTAAAGCCAGCAATTTCCAACCATTTTCATCTCATGGCACGCATAAACTAATCACTAAAATTCTGCTGCACACCAAAAAAAAAAAAAAAAAAAAAAGATTTATTTTTGCCAGTGTGACAGAAACATAGCTGTAATTTTGATGCATTCACACTAAGTGGCTATTGCTGTCTTGGCTGTCATCATTTTTTAAAATTTGACAATGTAAGGGAAAAGAGATCAGCGCTCCTGACTAAAAAGTCAGGTACTACATGTTTTAAAAATTCTTGTGGCACACTGGCTGAAAATCGCTAAGCCAATACAGGGGTAAATATGATGCAAAGGTTTGCTTTAGGGCCCTTGTATTTTAGTACGTGGTCTCATCTCAGAAATACCTAGGATGTGAGACAATCTGTGGGACATACAGAGGTCAGGCTTCCCACAGCTAATCTATGGTTCAATGTCCCAAAGGTAAGCTTTGTTTTAAGCACGCTTTTTAAAAATACTGTTCTCTTTACAAAAGCAGAAGCTTATTACCATTGGATTTGAATCTGCTATGAGATCCCGCAGAGAATCCAGAAATCCCTGATCTTCCACCATTTGGGCATTGATATCATGGAGTTTTGCCACGCAGACTGCTGCTGTTTTCCGAACATAGGGATCTTCATCCTTCAAGCACTTGCGGAGGGGCTCACAGAGATATTCTGTAATCTTGTCCACCCGGATGCACCCCATGGTTCTGACTGCCAAGGCTCGAATCAAAGGATTGGGATCTTCACAGTCCTACAAAAAACAATCCTTGACAACTACAGGTATACATGGTGACTGAAGTAAAGAGTCTAGTTTGCATAAGCCACAAAAGACGATTTTGTTAATGTAAGCTTCCAGTTAGTCTGTGTCAGAACCCAAAGCTCCCATGCTATACCTTTCCTAAGTACAAATCTTAGTTGCCTCTAAGAGTCTAGGTTAGCAATTCATTTAACTATTTTATATACACAATGAAGAAATGTCCAGGATTAGCTCCTGGGCTGAGCAAAAGCCCAGTGAGCTGGTGTTACCATCCCCATGGCCATTAGCAGACCTGCCCTAAAAACAAAAAAGGCCGCTGGGCCTATATTCTGGTACAGGAAGAATGAGGACTTGGAAAGACAAGCCCCATGCCACAGCCAGTTCACAAATAGCAAGGAGGGAGAAAAAAGGACTTGGTTGGTCTATAGAAAAAAAGACAAAAAAGCACAGGAGCTGGTGTGGGCCTGACATAAGTTCCTCCTTTACTAGAAAGTGCTCTTCCAAATATTGCACAAATAAAACACTTAGTAAGAAGGAATACTCCTTAAATTGTCCTTCTTAGAACAATTTCTTTAAAAATTATAAACCCTTATGGTGTGTGAACTTCAAAAACATGTAAACTAAATTGTTTCCAATGAGGTAGTCTAGCAATCAACCACTGGAAAGAATGAAATGTTCTTTGATACTGTACAAAAAACATTTTGTTCTTTTCCTGTACCTAAACAGGAAAAGGACAAAAATTCCCTAAGAAGAAAGAAAGCATATTGGTTACACTTCAAAACTGTTTAATAGAAGCTAATTTAAAAATGCTACCTCTTTTTTTAAAAAATGCAGACTAAATTCTAGGTAGAAAAAAATAAGTAAAAATATACATATATTAATATAACAACATCATTATTATGTTCATCAAATCTAACAAGCAAATATTTGACTGGACATTCAATAACATTAAGGAAGTTTTTTTTATGGTCAAATTTTTGAGGTATAAAAACGGTATTCTCGTTATCTTTTAAAAAGAAACCCTATTCTGACAAATACAAGAATGAAATAATTTTTCATCCTTATGATGTTTGGGATTTGCTTTTAAAACTATCCATAGGAGAAGGGAAAAGGATCAGAAAAGCATGTATAGAGTATAAATTAAACAAGACTAATCATGGGTTGGTAACTATTGAAACTGCAAGATGGGCCCTGGCTGGTGTGGCTCAGTAGACTGAGCACCAGCCTGCGAACCAAAGGGTTGCAGGATCGATTCCTATCAGGGCACATGCCTGGGTTGTGGGCCAGGTCCCCAGTTGGGGGCGTGCGAGAGGCAACTACACATTGATGTTTCTCTCCCTCTTTCTCCTTCCCTTCTCCTCTCTCTAAAAATAAATAAATATTTTTTTAAAAAAAGAGACTGCAAGATTGGTACTTTGAATATTCCCTCTACTTGAATATGCTTGAAATTTTCCATAATAAAAAATGTTAATCAAATGTAAGACCTATTAAGTAATACAAAGTAGAAGTAGTACCCTCTGTAGTAGTTGCCACTACTTCTGACCTATAAGCATAGTTTCTATAAAAGTAAAACACGCTGATACAACAATATGCCCACCCTACATCAGCCTTGGAAGTCTTTGTGAGCCTTTGTCAGCTCACAAAAGAGTGAGATTTCACCTGGCTTTCTTCTCCCATCTGGCAAGATGCACTAAGCCCAGCGAACAGAAGGTTCACCATATGGTCTGAACTGAATGACAAGTGTTGGCATATAGAATGCCTGAAACAGGAATATTCCTAGTCACTGCCAGTACTTCTCTCTACAGGCCCTGTTTTGGAACAGAGGTTGCTTATTTGCAATGCAGACACTAACTATACAGAGACACTTCTGAAAAGGTCACTGGGAGTATAAGAGCCTGATCCTTAGTCTTTGAAGTTACCTTCACAAAGCTGTTGACAGCCATGATAGCCATGTCTGGCTGACTCTTGGCATAGTTCATCAGGTAGAGATACACAAGCTTCTTTAGTTCCAGGTTGTCAGTCTGCATACAGTTCACTACATCTGGAAAGAGAGAGCTGAGAAGAGAGGAGAAAAGAAAAGGGAATAATGTATAGATGTTGGTGCTAAGCTGTTAAGATAAAATAAACAAGAAGTACCTTATTTACAAAGTGATTTGATACAAGGACAAATGCACCCACAGTGGTGATAATCATTACAGAAATGAATTACTAAAGAACCTGTAGTACTAATCCCAAGGTCACTAAAAATAAATTTAAAAAATTTTTATTATGAAAATTTTCAAACAAAAGTAGAGAATACAATATAATGATCCCAATGTATCTGTCACCCAGTTGCAAGCACATACTGATATATGCCAAATATATTTCAGACACTCCCCCCTCCCTTGTCCCTACCCCATCTAGTTGCTCTGGATTATTTTTAAGTAAATCCTAGATATCATGTCACTTCATGTATAATATTTTAGGAATTTTTAAAAAATCACTGTTTTTATCATTCAAAAAAATTAACAGTAATTCTTCATGTCAATTCATCACAGTTTCAAAGTACTGCCGCTATTAAACTTTTTAATACTCATTATTTGTCCATCCTTGACCAGTGGGAACTTATGCAGTTAGCTCCTGAGTCCTTGTAATATGGCCCTCTATTTTCAAGAGCTTTCTTGCTTTCTGGCAGAATAAAATGTTCCATTCAGGCTCATTTTGTACATCTCTAATCCCTCAACTGGAATCCAGTAATTTCTCTAAGACATAAAACGTTTCTGTGGAATTTATTTATACATTCAGACAAATGAAATTTCAGAACACTCAAAAATAAAAGGAGTTTATACTCTTCCCAAGTCATTTCATGATTTACCATTCTTCTATAAGGCCAACAAAAAGAAATTGTATTTTCACTCACAAAGTAGCACCATTAGCTTGAAAGGGTTGAGCTTGTCAGATTTAGTGTAAATTGCATTAAAAAAATATGAGTTAACTATAATTTTATGGGAAGTTAGCAATTAACCATCCCCCTAAGGCTTTATCAAAGTACCTTATAAATTAAATACTTCTAAATATTGTACTACTAGTACAGAAGAAAGGAGAAGCAAATGTCAGTGTATTTCTACAGAAAAGAGAAATAATAGGTCATATGTTATAGCTACCATAAAACATACAAAAACAATATACAAAAATAGAAATTATTTACAAAAAGAAGATGGACTGCTAAGTCAAAGAATCCATCATATGGCCAATAAACCAATGACTTCTATCCTGGAAGGGAAACTACTTGTTTAATTTGCATGTGTGTTCCTTATGTAGTTTTGTGTATATGTAGATAATTAACGGACACTAACAACATTCTCCAAAATGAGTGCTCTTCCCATTTCTTAGGGAAATAGCTCATGAAAAACAACTGTAAAATAAGTAAATACATGTGAAACATTAACCAGCAGGAAATTCAAGATCCTAAATAATTTAATTCCAACAACCTACACAAGATCAAGAAGATCTTAATCAAGAATAGTCAAAGTTCTGGAGGTAACGACTATTAAGTACCAAAGTAGAGAGCTAGAAACCTGAACTTTCCAATATAGTAGCCACTGGTCACATACAGCTTGCAATGTGGCCAGTCCAAACCGAGATGCGATGTATACATAAAACACACTGAATGAAACATATAATGTAAAGTATTTCTTTAGTAATTTTTATTGATTTTATGCTGAAATAAAACTATTCTGGTTATACTGGGTAAAATATATTATTAAAATTAATTTCATCTATTTTTTACTTTAATTTTAATGCGGCTAACAGAAAATTTAAAATTGCTTATGTGGCTCACATTGTTATTTCTACTGGGTAGTACTTAACCTGAGGTTACTTGCAGAGGAGACTGAAATATAACCTACAAACAGCTAACCTGTACTTATTGTTTCTTTATCTTTCTAGGCAGTTTAAATCCCATCTCCTCCAAGAAGGGTTCTTCAACTATTTCTATTTATATGGATCTCTCTTTTGTAAAACTTTTACTGCTTTTAATGTATATGTTTTAGTACCTAATTACTTGGTATTTTATTATTAAGGCTAAAAGACATCTACCATCCTTTTTGTCTGAATTACGATATGTGGTATGGTGCTAGACACAAAATAAACAATAATTACAGAATAACAAATAGTATTTACCAAACATAAAAAAGGAAACTCCCCAAAAAGTTTTAACTCTTCTGCAGGATATAGAAATAAGCACAAAAGCCCCACCAATGAAGTATGTACCAGTTCATTTGTACTGATGCACTCAACGTAGATTTATTTATTCCTTGGCAAAAACAGCCCTTCAGTGACTGATCATGGGTAAGCAAACTACAGCCTGTGGGCCAAACTGAGCTCATCACCTATTTTTGCATGAGTAGTGAGCTAAAAGTGGTTTTTACATATGAACATTTACAACTAATCTGATGGTAGAAAGACTAACTTTGAACCCCAATTAAACAAATTATAATCTCCCCAAAAGAATCCCAACTTCTCTTTGGGAGGACATGTAACCATGTAGTACAAAAGAAATGCCCTTAATGAAATGTTCCATTTTGTCAACAAAATATCTGTGGAAATTTTTCTCTCTTGTTACATAATTACCCATACAGCATCCTCAATGTTTGACTCCTGGTCTGCTAAGCCTGAAGTATTTACTATCTTGCCCTTTACAGAAAAGCTGGCTGACCTCTGAGAGAGATGGCCACGTAACAGCATGTGAAGAACCAGATGTGCTTATGTGCTAACAAACGAAACTCAATCAACAAAAATCTGCCTCAGAACAGCAGCACCTGGAGCACAGGATGATACTGAGTCACTTCCTACTGTCACCATGTCCACAAAAGCCCCTGATCTGGTTAGGAAAGCTGTTCTCACCTTCTGGGTCTCATGACCCCTTTAAAAAGTACTGAGGTCTCCAGAGAGTTTCCGTTCATGTGGGTTATATAACTATTGATACTTTGCCATATCAAGAATTAAAACTGAGAAATTTTAGAAATATTAGTCCATTTAAAATAACAATAAATACATTTCATAGTAACAAATATTGTCTTAAAGTAAAAATTTAGTTTTTTAAAGAGATGATACTGTTTTACATTTTTGTAAATCTCTTTAATGTCTAGTTTAAACAAAGAGCTGGATTTCTATCTGCTCTGTCATATTATTTTGGTTGAAGCATAAGAAAAAAATCCAGCTTCATACATGTACATAAATTGGAAAGGGGAGAAGTACTAATGGCTTTTTCATACAACTATATCCTTCTTTGATACCTTAAAGCTAGACAAACAGTTGTCTTTCATCTTTTTGAGTCACAAATGTAGTTTCTTAAGAGTTAGTTGCAATATGCATCTGAAATCATAAACTTTTCATACTTGGTTGCATTAAAATCTACTCACTTATCATTTATTTTGAATGGATCTTTACCCAAGCATAATTTTGTGATGTATGTACTGGTCATTTGGAAAATGTTGGTTCAATGAGTTATGCAGCTCTTCCCAATGTTGGCACGTTTCATTATGTAACAGCAAATAATCACATTCATTAATTTCCCACCAAGCTCACCAGAAAATTGCTAAGTATTGGGAAGCTGTCAATCTCATGACAGGGGATACAAGTTTTCCAACACTCTAATTTTTACTTTAAACCTTAAATTAATCTAATGTCATTTTTTTCCTCTTGAAGTAACAGGTTCACTTTGTTCATTTTTGATAAAATGTCTCCCAAGTATTGAAGTCTAGTTAACTATAATTTGTCTGTCCATCATGCTTTCACATGACATTGGTATTTCCAATTCAAACACTCATGCAGAGGTTTTCTTTGTTTTTTGTATTTCAATTCAACCATGACTCTGTTATACAGCATAAGTGCTTTATGCATAATTTCCATCACACAGACTATTAAAGAGGTTCAAATGTTTAAAATAAATTTTAATGCTTCATGAAAAACAGTCCTAAGTGAAACTGCCCTGTCTTTCTCCTCCAAGTGCGGATGGTAAAGGGTCCAACGACCACGGTGACGGTTTGGCACCACCGCCTTGATTCATGTACCACACGTCAGCAGCACAAATGTCAACGTAATGTAAAAGGCTTGTAACACCTCAGTATTATTATAAGAAAAGCTCTGACCTCAGGACGCCTGAAAGGATCTTGGGAATCCTCAGGGACCTGTAGACAATCCTTACTTCTTTCCAAATGGTATTGCTAAATTGCAGAAATTTTTTTAAAAAAGGATTTTGTTAACACTGATTTAAAGTTGAGGGCACTGGCTTCAGCCAGTTAAAGAACATCGAAGCTTCTGCTTCTCAGTATATTTTTATCACCTTCTAAAACTCACTCAGCAACAGATTTAAAACTGTGCCAGCTCTCAGGAGGTTTTATGCTAGGTCTGTATGCAACAAAATCAAACTGGTTTCACTCTCAAAACAAACAAACAAGCTTAAGTCACAGAATTAATATAAAAGCAACTACACTTTCTAATGCTGTTTTCAGGGACAAGCCCATTCTGATTTTAACTATTTTAAATGAAAAGCAGTAAAAGCCAAAAAACGGAATGGATCTAAAGTGACCAATGGCAGCAGGGACTGCCCTTACCTAACGTCCTTCCCCACAGTCATAGCAGCAATCACTTTCTTCACAGCCTCCTTTCTCTTTTCTTTCTTTTCATTGTTGAGTTCAGCCTTTAATTCGAAGATTTCTCCTATAAGAGAACAAAATAGATGAGTTCCCAGGACCAAAGAACTAAAGCAAAATACTGTGTTACGTAATAAGTAACACCATGAAAGTTTACCAGAGGCAGGGCAGCAACCAAAATAAGATTACTTAAAAATAATAGGGTAAGTACAATTCAAATCCCTAGAATATTAACTGACATTCATAAGGACACCATCTTTCAGGTTATTAACGGCCAGAGAGGAAGATACATTCTAGTTCTTAGGAGGCATAGGAGTGAGAAAAAGTAAATCTCATAATATTTTACAATGGGGAGAGAATGGCATCTGAGGAATGATCTCCCATCAGAATTTCAAGGTCCTGGGAAAAAAATAAATGTAGGCAAAGAAAAGGTTCACAAATCACTGTTTTCAAACCCAAAAAGACTCCAGATACCATCTCATTCACCCACCTTTTAAAAAATTAATTAATTGCCCCTGGCTGGTGTGACTCAGTGGACTGAGCACCGGCCTGTGAAGCAAAAGGTCGCCTGTTCAATTCCAGTCAGGACACATGCCTGGGTTGCAGGCCAGGTTCCCAGTTGGGGGCGTGGGAGAGGCAACTGATCAATGCACTTCTCCCGAAATGATGCTTCTCTCTTTCTCCCTCCCTTCTCCCTTCTCTTTAAAAAATAAATAAAATCTTTTAAAAAATAAGCATTTAAAATTATTTATTTATATGGGGGGAGGGGACAAACATAGATATGAGAAACTTTTATCTGTTGCCTCTTTTAAGTGCCCCAATGGGGGGGGGGGGGGACACAGGGGCTGAACCAGCAACCTAGGCAGGTGCCCTGATTGGGAACCGAACCAACCCTTCGCTTTGTGGGACGCTGCCCAGCCAAGCCGCACCGGTCAGGTCTCATTTACTCACTCTTAACCTCTTAACTTCACAGATAAAGAACTGGGGCTCAAAGACCTCAGAGTGAGTTAGTGACAGTGTCTCCTGAATCCAGGGGTTCTCAACCTTGGCCACACTATTTCCTGGGAAGTATTTAAAAATAACAATGCTCAGCCTCTACTTTGGACCAAATAAATGAGAATATCAAGGAGTAGAACTCTTACATTCATATTTCTGAAGTTCTCCCAAGTGATTTTAATGCACAACCACAGTTGAAAATCACTGCCCTACTGTAACTGGTACCTTAAGAAGTTAATGGGCGTGGGGGTTGGGGTTAATGGGCTTCAAGGCCCCATCCTATTCAACGTATCTCACAACAGATATAATAATCTGGAAGCTTCAAGAATGGTACAAACCAGTCATTTCTAAAGGAACGGTCTCAAATAACTGGCTGTTCAGGCCCTGCACTGTGAAATGGCAAGGCTGTCACCACTTTTAAGGCCCAGGTTTACCCATCTTCAGAAAGCTGGAGCCGAAATAAGAAAACCTAATAACCCTCCACTGGTTTTAAAAGAAAAAAACAAAATATACCACCACGCCCCTGAGGCAGTTGACTCCCACTTCAACTTCCATCCATTACTTTTAAGCCCTTCTGAAATACCGCCTCATTTTCCTCTACCTTTATGTCAGTTCCTGCTGTTCATTTTAACCACACCTCATTCATCAGTGGGGACAGAAAACCATGGGATCTGCTAAAACCTCTAAGTGTGAAGAATGAAACTAAAAAACACAGCCACTGAACACCAAAAAAAAAGAAAAAGAAAAAAAGAAGCTGTTACATCAATATCCACTGCCAACAAGGCAAACAAATTCATGTTACAAAAACTACTGTTTTATTTCATCAACAGCTGGAAAAACAGCACAGCCAGAAAAGCTGGGTCCTTTAAAGAGTCATTCACCTCTTCAACAAGTCCTCTGCTGCCAAATCCATCTCTTTGGGGTCCTTCCCATCATTTACTTCTGGGGACAATAAAAGATAAGCCTTAGGGTTTCAGAAAGTCTGAATTGTGAATAGCAACAGGAGTTGAAGAATTGAAACAGGATGTAACTGAAATTATTCCAACTCCAATAGCATAAACTTAAAGAATATGTTCCTGTGGCAATTATGGTGGGTGTTGCAGGAAGTAAAAGGAACACAGTCTATCCATTTTTTAAATATAGCATTTATCCAGCCATGATTCATCTGTAAGTCTCAAAAGTTTTACAAATTCCTAAGTAAAAAAAAGGTTACCAGGACCCATTACGAGAGAAGGTTTGAAGAGTTAAGTGAGTTTTTAAATAACTTTTTATGTGATTACAGACAATAACCTTGGTCATCAAAGCCAAAAAAAATGTTAACAGAATACCTACATTTCAGAATAAAAGAATCAGAAAAAAAGGTGAAAATGAACAGCAAGGGGCTAGAGACTTTTGTGAGGCGTAAGCAATACAGACAGAGAGGAAAGAAGTTGGGAGGAGCCAAGGAGAGGCATTAAGTGAAGCAAGGTATCTCATACATACAACTTCACCAAATCTTACCTTTTTCCCCTCCTCCTCCCCCCACATAATCAAATCTACCAAGCATTGCTAACAGCTAGCAATTCTCGATCTTGGCTACAGATGAGAAAAATCTGGGGAGCTTTTAAAATTCCCCCGACTTGCCACTGCCACCCCCACCCCGCAACCGGCCACATCCCAGACCAATGAAATCAGGTTATCTGGGGGTGTGGGACCTGGACATCAGTATTATTTTAAATTTCCCTAGGTAACTGCAATGTGTAGGTAAGGTTGAAAGTCACTGAGTAGTAGGTAGTTGATATAATTAAGCAACTAACTATGGAGCTTCGTGTATTATAACAGAAGAGCTTGTTTACCCTTACATAGCCCCGAATGTCAGAAGAAAACAGATATGCTTGTGCTTTCTGAAAAATATTCTGGTGTTCCTTGTTCATTCTAGGCCACTAGAGTGTGCCTACCTACCTTTTCTTTTTTTTTTTTAAATCACTGCTATCTTAAAGTTACAAGATTCCCCAACTGTTAACATTATGCCATATTTGTTTTATCATACTTTCTGTATATTTAAAGTTTCTTCCCTGAATCATTTTAACAGTAAGCAGACTATCTCCTTAGCTCTGAATTTGTCAGTGTATAATCTCTAAGAACAGGATTTTACATAACCATAACACAATAATGAAAATCAGGAAATTTAACAATGATACATTATCATAAAGACCTTCCTCAAAGGTCTTGATAATGTCCTTTATAGCAATTTTACACCCATTCCTCGTTGGGCAAAGATCCAATTCTGGATCATGCACATTTATTGGCATGTCTATCTATTTAGTCTCCTTTAATCTGAAGCAGTTCTTTAGCCCCTGTTTTTCATGATAAATTCTTTTTTTTTTTTAGCGTGCTCTCAGTTGGGTTTCTCACGAGTGTTCCCTCATGGGTTTCGGCAGGCATAATTCATAAATGATGCTATGTTCTATTCAGTGCATCACATCAAGGGAAAAAAGGATGTTAATTTGTTCCATTATTGGTGATGTTAACACCAAATACTTGGTGGTAACTGCCAGGTTTTGACACTATATTACTGTTTTTCCCCTTGTAACTAGTAATTTTGAAAGGATACTTTTGAAACTATATAAATATCTTATTCAATAAACTTTCACCTGCCAGTTATTTTAGGATTCACTGATGACTCTTGCCCAAATCAACTACTATCATGATTTACGAGTATTTATGTACTGATTATTCATTCAATGGGTTATAATCCAATAGTCTGATCAATTTTTAAATTATCAAATTTTTTCAAAAATGGGCAGTGGTATCTCCTTCAAACTATTCTACTCCTTGACATGTTCCATCATTTTTTGAGTACTTCCTTTCTTTTGCTTTCTGGCATAAGATGTTCATGTTCCTATTGTACTTTCTCTTAACCCAGCCTTGGAATCAGTCATTTCTCCAAGGAGTCCTGATTCCTTTTAGTGGGAAACAATATTTATAAATCAAAATCTGGGTATTAGGCAGTGGTTCTCAACCTTCCTAATGCCACAACCCTTTAATACAGTTGCTCATGTGTGGTGACCCCCAACCATAAAATTATTTTTGTTGCTACTTCATAACTGTAATTTTGCTACTGTTATGAATCGTAATATAAATATCTGATATGCAGGATATATTTTCATTGTTACAAATGGAATATAATTAAAGCATAGTGATTAATCACAAAAACAATATGTAATTATATATGTGTTTTCCGATGGTCTTAGGCGACCCCTGTGAATGGGTCGTTCGACCCCCAAAGGGGTCGCGACCCATAGGTTGAGAACCGCTGGTTTTAGGTATCCTTTTGCATCTACTCTGACTTGGAGGAAATTAGGATATTTACTAAGAAACTAGCAATGTTACAGTAGAGAATATGACTCACACATAATAGGCACTCAATTAATATTTACTGAATAAGTGAATAAATCAAAGTAAAAGGACACTGCAGAGTGTCCTTCAAGGCCAAGTTTAGTGAAATCTGGAGACAGTCAGGAGGTTAAGGCCAGTACACATCACAAGGGAAACCAGAAAGATAAATTCGGGGGCAGAGAAGTTGTCCTATTTTAGCCACTGGAGGAGAGGAGAAAGGGTACAGTTGAGAAGGCACATTGTTAGAGAAGAGGAATGGGTCATGCCCAGAATACTTCAGTAAACCTAAGGACTGCTGAATACAAAAGTGCAGAATGCTGATCCCAAGGAATAAATAAAGCTCAGCTGAGGGACACAACAGGCAGAGAAGAGCTAAACCGGTCTGCCTTTGATGGGAGTGCCATCTATAGCACTAGAGAAGAGCTATTTTATTTAGGAAGAATTTTAGAAAAGATAAGGAAGTTGGACTTTCCCAAGAATACTTAGTTCTTAGGCTAACAACACTCACACATAAAAACCAGTGTTATATTTCTGATTACAAAGATGATGAGGTTAATAACTTCAAAGCTACTCAAGTAATCTATGACCTAAAAAACATTATACTGACTTTAGAGGTTCCTGTTTTAAGTACAAAGAATATATCTAGACAAAGCTTAGCCAAAGAATGAGGTACAGCTACATGCATATGAAAATATCAAGTTTCTTGCACTGTTCTTCATGACCTCATTTTCTTCAAATAAATTTTTTAAAATTATATGTGTTCACATATATGTATATATATGCACAGAAAAAGATTGAGGATACACACTGAGTCTGTCTCAGGAGCAGGAATAGGGAGGGCAGAACTTTCATTTTTACTTTATACATATCCGTATATAATAGTATTACTTGTGAAAAAAGTTGAAAGAGAATAAATGTGCTCAGATCTACCAAGTTTCAATGAATCAATGCTGGATCCCTTCCTTTTACTATGACAGAACCTTCGAATCAAATTTAAGAGCTGTACTTTAATTTACTCAATACAGTTTTCTGTAGAAGTAGCAGATCCCCAATGAGACTGTCCATAACATGCGTGTCTGAAGAGGCCAGAACATTCTATTTGGGACAGTCTTACAACATAACTTGTGAAGACTCTCAAAGCTTTGATCAGGTTCTCATACTTACCTTTTTTATTGGTTGTGAAGTACTTGGAGTCAGTCATGGTGTTGGCTCTTCAATGTGCACCTTCAGCAAGAGAAAAGAATTCCTTTATCGAAGTTATTTATGCCCAGCAAGGTATAAACTCATTTTAAGACCATTTATATATTAGAATTTCTATGTTCAAAAATGAATATCTTCTGCCCTGGCCAGGTGGCTCAGTTGGTTGGAGGGTCATCCTGTCCACCAAAAGGCTGTGGGTTTGATCCCCAGTGGGGACCCATACAGGTGGCAACTGGCTAATGTTTCTCTCACATTGATGTTTCTTTCTCTCTTCTCTCTCTCTAAAAATCAATAAACATACCCTCGGGTGAGAGTTTTTTTTAAAAAATCAGTATCTTCTTCCTTATCATCATCATTGGTGATTCAAGGGATGCAAAAATAATAAAGAATGTAATTCTTGCCTTAAGGAGCTAACTGGGGCAAAATCTACACGCCAAATGGAAAGGAGTAATAATCTGAACCTATTATGATAGCTTTGTGATTTTAATCACAATTATCTCTTAAAAGCCTCCAAGACCTAAAAACCAGACCTTTTTATAAATACATATTCAGTTACTTCTCAAGTTTGTTTTGAGAGATATCCCCATTACTTTCCAGTCAGGAAAATGTGATTTACTTCCCTGCCTCAAGATGACTACTTTAAAACATATTCTGAAGCAGTGTATTATCAAAGGACAAAACAATTCTGCCAGCCTATTCATCATTATGTGCGACTTTTAATAAAAGGAATCTCAAAAAAAAAGCCTAAATTAGAATATTCTGATGACAAACATCTACAGAGGCAAACAGCTTTACCCATGGATTTTTTTTTTTTAACTATGATTTTCATGTTCCTAACATTTAGCCCAACAGTATTCCCAAAGTATAAAAATCAGTTTACAGCTAAAAACAAGGCAAAACAAACAAACAAAAAGAGATCATCAGAACTGGCATTAAAACTTTAAAAAACACAGATCCAGCCTCAACTTTAACTCTTTTGTTCCAATTTCCAGAAATAATCCAGCTGACACACGGCTCTCTACGAGTAAAACAAAAGCAGCATGGACTGGTCACATTTCTCCCCACACAATACCTGACATTTTTGAATACAGTGATCCTTCATTTATCACGGGTATTACGTTCTAGACCCTCCCGCGATAGGTGAAAATCTGCAAAGCAGGAACCTTATATTTATTTTAGTATTTACTGTACAGTACCACAAAATCCCGCGATATAGTGAAAAATCCACAATAATTAAATGTGTTTTTAAAAATCCCGCAATACAGTGAGGCCACGATAAGTGAACTGCAATATAGAGAGGGACTACTATACATTAAAATTTTATTTTAATAATATTCCTTCTGGCCTAGGCCATGTAATGCAGTTGGTTAGTGTCATCCCGATTCACCAACATTGCAGGTTCGACCTCCAGTCAGGGCACGTACAAGAATCCACCGATAAGTGGAGCAACAAATCAGTGTCTCTCTCTCTCTCTCTAAAGTCAGTATAATAGTAATAAGTAAAAGTTTGTTTAAAAAAGTAATAACATTCCTTCTGCACTCAAAACAGTATCTTCTTCCTCACCACCATCATTAATAATACTAATTAAGAAATTTAGGACAGATGCCCAGGTACCTGCTCATTATTGTCAGGTCAAACCGACACAAGTGATAATGTACTTGGCAAGCCTGAGTGGTAACACATTTGGCAAACAATAGGAAATATAGATCTGAGGAAAAGACCTAAGTACTAAACAAATCAATGTACTTAAGGAAAAGGAAAACGGGCCAAAAAACATAAAATAATGAAAAAAGCTTGGCTCAAATTATCTCTAAAATGTGCTGCTTGGACAACCTAGGAGAAATTACACTCATTTGTTATCTTTCCAAGCAGCTACCTTACTATTTTACAGCCCCGATCCTCATACAATAGTGCTTTAGGTTTTATCAGAATTTCACGTAATTACCTTGTTAAAAGTGAGCTAGAACTCACAAATATCATTATAGAATGCAGAAGTGTTTTGATTACATACGTTAGAATTAAAAATTAACCTGTTAAGGCTTGCCTTATACAATAGTTTTGTAATGCCTTTCTAGCAAAAATCCAAAAAAAATGTATAATCATTTAATCCATTCGGACGTAAACTAAATGTGAAATGGGAAAATTGAAGAAAAGAGGTTTTCATATAAAAGTCCTGGAGAACTTACAAAGAAAAAAACCAGCATACAGAAATGATTACTAGAGCCTGACAGAAGGATTGTAACTCAAAGCCATTACCACCTGTCTAGGATATTATTATGCAATTTTAAGTCCTATAAGATCATAAAAACTTAAGATTAAAAAAAAAATCTGCTTGGAATTTTTCACCCAGTTTCTTTGAAAAATGGCACAAAAATCGCTGTTTGCTTAAAGCTGTTATACACGCCACACACGTTAAGTGTGTAACAGTTTTCAATACAATCTGTTAAACATTAAATTAGCCTAGTCTTAAAGCCTACCTTCATTAATGACCCACACATTTCATTACTTCTCCCAACAAATTTCATTGTCAAGGATTTGTTATCTCTGTCCTATTCATTATAAGCATTAAGTGTTAACGAGAGATTAATGTGCCCACCCACAAAACTTCAGGGAAGTGGAGAAAATCAAAAGTAATCTTAGATTCTAAATTAAGAACCCCTACTCTTAAAGAGAAGGGAAAACATACTCTCTTAGTCCACACTGTTGTAAACACCAGTAATGAAATGTCCCTCACCCATATTGGCAGGGAAACATTGTAATAAGTCAGTTCTTGCCTTAAACCAAAAGAAATTCCAAGAAAAATGAAAACAGTCTTAAACAAAAACAACTAAGAAGTGGTAGTTGTGAAACACTGAATAGATGAAATGCCACTGAACTACTCACTTTCAAATGGTTAATTTTATGTTATGTGAACTTCACCTCAAAATATTACACTTGTATGTATATTTTAAAATGAGACACAATCCCATGCCAGAGATGGATATAACCAGATTCTGGAAAATAAAGGATGAAGAGAAGTGTTGGATGATGAAAAGCGTTGTCTGCATTAGAAACCAAAGAAAAAGCAGCCAAGATAGAGCTCAGGAAAACAAATCAACTATTTGCTGAAGAGTCTCAAAATATTTAGCTCCTGGAAAAAAAAATTACATCATTCCTTCTGGAGAGCCCCGGGAAAAATCAAAGCCATCTCAGAGTTTGAACTCACACTACCTTTCTACCAGATCAAACTAGCCAAGTCCTGGAGTTTTTGCCTAGAGGCATCGTTAAACAACAAAGCTGCCGCAGACAGAGCACACAATCACTCTCACTGGTCCCAGCCCAGAGTGCGGTGTCACTGCATTTCAGAGGCCTCCCTGGACAGAATTATACTCCTAGGTTTAACATAACCTAGTTTCCACTAAATATAGATCATCAAAGTCCCTTCTCTCCTCCTTTCTTCCAGTCCCTCCAAAGGAAATAAGGCCAGAAAAAAATTAACAGGGTCTTAATTGCAAATGGTTCTCTGGGAAATGGCAGCTAAATGTGTTGACGAAGCCACTAAATCCCTTCATTTCACATAAAAGTTGGGCTTTACACAGTCGGGTGCTCATACTAAAAAGTGGCCAAAGAACCGAACTATAAAGCAGAAAAGTCATTTCAACAATCTTATTACAAAGTGAGAGACGCTCATCAGGTATTTCAATAATAATGCAAAGACAATAGGATCTTCAGTATCATTTAGCTCATAAGGAATTATAAAAGGTACCCAATTACAACAAACACACCTGTGATTTCATTTATATATGACAGACTACAAGGCAACTTGTTATTATACAGTAAGAAAGAAGCTCAAAGTTTTACATCCAATTTTTAACTGAAATACCAATAAATTCTGGAAAACTTAAACACAGAATGAAAGAAGGAAGAACGTAAGTCTATTTTATTCATTCCTTGTTCAGCTCGGCTCAAACATCAGCCTAAAATGTATTTTAAAATATTGATCTGTTTAAAAAAAAATAAAAAGATGCAGGAACTGGACTTTGAGTCTCTTAATTCACATTGTTAAATTTTATATTAATTTTACCACCCGATTTTCAATGAGGCTTTTTGCAAAACACACTATCCTTTAGCTTCCTTGGGAGTTTGTTAAGGTATCTGCAAACGTTCTCACCTTACCACTGGCTTAGTCACCGCTGGAGTGAGTTACACTTTTCTTGTACAGCGGCATCTCCTTCGCCTGCTGCTTTCTATTATTACTTTTAAGTGTTCCCTGAGGCTAAGCAAGAGAAGTATACCAGGAAGATTATTAATAATTTAAAGTGTTCCTCATTGAGACCACCTTTCTTTGTCACTCTGCCTTTCCTAAAATGACTGCGGTTTCTTTATTTTTAAAAATCCCATTGATTGTGGTAAGTGGCATTTAAAAAACACTTTTTAAAATTTTTATTCACACTGCTTCATAATGAAGCAGCCAAGTGTGCTCTGTAAAAGCCACAAATGGAGACTACCCTGAAAGGAAACAGCAAGAATAAATTCTCCAGATTCAAAGGATTTGGAAGTAACAGGAAGGTCCACTTTCTTTGCCTTAATCGACAGCCTTTATCAAACCAGATCATTCTTGTTAAATCCAGCATGAAAAAATTCCGGGCTAAGGTTTATCTCCACTGCCCGTTTCCACACCGGGTCAGTTCTGGAGATTTTTCTTCCCTGAAGTGTAAGGAATTCCTGTTCCTTCCCCAGGTGGTCAGCAGTCCTGGGGTTTGTCCCTTCATTACGGGGCTGGGGAGGGGTGCCTCTCAAGCTCAAACTAAGGGAGCCGGGCACACCGCTGGGGGACCCCTTTTCCCTCCTGCTGGCTGGACGTCCCAGGCTCTCAATGAACGACCCCAAGAGGCGAAGGCTGGTTCTCCCCGCGGCCTCCAGCCTCCGCCGGCCACACCCCTGGCCTTTGGCCTCCCTGGCCACCCGACTTGGACCATCCCTACCCGCCGGTGCTCCCCGGCTCCCAGCCGCCACACCCGAGGATTCCCTCACCCCGCCACAGCGGCGGCGTCCCTTTCTCAAACCCTCTTCCTCACAACGGTCACACCCGACGGCTCACTCCATCCTCAACGGTCACGCTCCTAGGATTTCCTCTCCTCCGCCCGTCTCCAGCAAACCTAGGGTCCCCCCAACCCCTGCAGAGCATCAGTGAGGGACACACCCCAAAGTTAGCCGCCTTGAACTCACCGGAGGCGAGGGCGGGGATGGCGGCGGCAGCCAGAGAGCACGGCCCGAGCGGTGTTGTAATGGTTTCCTGCACGTCACGACTCCTTTCCCAGACCTAAGCCACTGCGCAAAACCCACTTTGCCAGGGACAAAGATGGTGGACAGGAAACTCTAACGTCAGAGAACCTCGCCGTGCGGTGTCATCTAGGCGCGCCGGAGAAACAAAAGGCGGTGATCTCCGTCGCCCTGGAGATGCAAAGTTTTTGTTTGTTTGGGGGGTGCGGGGGTGGGGGCATGGTCTCGGAGAGACCCGCCACTGGCGTCTCAGTTCAGCGTCCATCCCAAGGGCTGTGTTAAACAAGCTGATATTCTCTGTATTTGTTTCCTCGCACAGAGGTTCAATAAACGTACTGAAATATTCTGTTCCTTTCTTAAAGAAAAACCAACTCAGCGAATTCCTGGGCCAGTTCAGGAGTGTGGAAAAGGGTGATCCGGCCCAGTTCTATACACAGGCCGTGGGACAAGAGTGGTGCAGGGGAAAGGCTGAGGTGGCATCAGATCTGAGTTCAAATCCCTGCCTTGAATATGACCGGCAAAGTTACCTAAGGTCTCCTCAACTTCAGTCTTCTTATCTGCGAAACGAAGTCTTCAATGATTTTACAGTACAGGTATCTGTCTTCGGTTTGTGAAGCTCAACTGGATAAAGTACATTATGCACCTAGCATGTAATAGGTGTGCTTACACAAAAGTAAATTCCTTTTGTGAACCACAACCTAGAAACTTCTGTATCTTCCCTTAAGTTTTACTGTGAACCTGAAACAACTGCTTTAAAATAAAGTCTTTTTTTTAAATGTGGAGATAGAGATACGCCTGGGGCAGAAGCTGAGGAAACCAAAATTTGAAAGGGACCAAGAAGGAGTAATCGGAGAGGTAAAAGGAAAAGCAGAAAATTATAATGTTTTCAGGATGCTTTTAGAGTTCCATAGAAGAACTATATCCATCTGTTCACTCTTCTATTTATGAGGTCTAGCCCCCCTTTGCAAAATTTGTTCAATTAATAAATGTGTGAGTTGTCAATGATAACAACTGCCATACAGATAAGAAGGAAAGCTGAAAAATATCCAAGGATTAAGCAACACAAAGGTATTCCATAGCAGTAGAGATATGAAGGCAAAAGTCACAATATATAAGTTTGAGCATGAATTGAGAGGTATGGAAATAAAATCAGGAGTTACAGATAACACCTTTAAAAAATACAGGTGAAAAGAGAAAAGTCTCTAGCTGATGTGGCTCAGTGGATTGAGTGCCCACCTGCAAACCAAAGGGTTGCTGGTTCAATTCCCAGTCAGGGCACATGCCTGGGTTGTGGGCCAAGTCCTCATTTGGGGGTGCGCAAAAGGCAACCACACATTGATGTTTCTCTCCCTCTTTCTCCTTTTCTTCTTCTCATTCTAAAAATAAATAAAATCTTTTAAAGAGAGAGAAGATATAGTATGGTATTTGAAGGAGAGAATAGCAAGATATTTTTAATTCTATACTCACAATTTTCTTTATACTATCCCTTTAGCAGTACCATGGGTTCAATTATCTTTCCTACCCATATAACTCCAATATCTACCTCTGGCCTTGACCTGTTCCCCAAACTTCACCACAAATTGCTAATCATACTGATGCATAATTCTATAATTATGGCCCACCCAAATTAAGCAAATTATAAGGGAATAAGGGTTATGGGAGAGGGTTGAAAGATCTGGTTCCAGGTACAACGTCCAGCAGACCAAGGTGGATTTTTGTCAAGATGCCACAAAAAAATCATAAAGAACTTTGATTCATATCTCTTCCCTACTCAGAAACTTTCAACAGCTCCTCATTGCCTAATATATCCAAACCCTATCCTTCCCCATCTGCCTTTTTCTTTAGTTTTCTAATTTATAAAGTGGGAAAAATAGTAATATCCAATCATAATATTGTTACAAGGATTTAAAGAATTAGTATATGTAAAGCACTTAAAACTATACCTGCACATAGTATGGACTATGTATTGGGTTGGCCAAAAAGTCCATTACACTTCTTCCATAAAATAAAAGACACATTTTTCATTTTCACCAATAACTTTATTGATTTGGATATTGTGAGTATGTCGGCTATCTCCCACTACTGTCTTCTTGTGGATAGAGGCCAGGGATACTGCTAAACATCTTCCAATGCATAAACAGCCCCACAGCAAAGAATTATTTGGCCAAAATGTCAATAGTACAAAGAAATTTCACAAACCACCTTTGACATTTTCGATCAGTCACAGCACCTTCTCCATACACTGCATACATCTTTATGTGTCAGTTGCATTTTTACCTTTCTTGAAATAAGGCATATACATAATATGCTGAAAGTGTTGTGTATTTTCTTCAATATAAAAATGGATACACAAAAATCCACCAATATTGATTTTTTTTTAAATGCACGCTGATGTAACAGCTATCACAACACAATCCAACAAAATTGTTTTGCATGAAGTTAAAGACAACTAAGCACTACTAGAACCATTGTATGGAAAACACTAAAACTTTCTGGCCAACCCAATACAGTAATTAATAATAATACCTGAATAATTTGTTTTGCATACTCACAACTGTAAATCTACTTTTGCCCCTCCCTGTATGAGGTTAGAAATAATGTTATTCCCTTTGGATACATAGGATTTTTGTTCAAGCTAGCTTGAACTGCTGGTAGTTACCTCTTCCACTAAACTCATACCATATTAACCTGTCTAATGGATCTTACTTAATACCTTTAAATATAAGTGCAATCACTTTTTATGTCTTATCTATTAAACTAGAAACTTGAGAGTAGGGTTTGTGATAAAGTGTTTATTCCTTTTTCTTATGTAATAACTTTATTTTGGAGTATCTTTAAAGGACTCTTAGTCGAGATGTTTTGCCCTCCTCTGGTGTAGTGAGAATGGAAAAAAACTCTGAACCAAGATAAGTCAATAGGAATTTGAATTAGTACAGTGACAGAAATTTGTTGAAGCTCATTTATTCCAAAAATGTTGCCTGGATGAAACTTTGCTAATTCTTGCTAGAGACATCCAATAGATTGTGTAGTTTCTGTTCCTTCAGAGCTGGATTTCCTTGTTAGCTACTCCATACACTTCTAACAAATTTCTCTAATTTCTGCTGCTTTTACCCAAAGAACTGCAATTGATCCAAATGTTTAACTAATTTTCCACTTATTTTAGTTGATGTTATTTCTCAACTTCTTTTTGCTGTTCACTTACGAAAAGCCTGTATATAACAGCTACTGTTGATCAAGTGCCTAACAAGTACCCGGTACCACTTTACAGAAACATTATGTCTAGTCCTTAAACTCTAAGGTAAAAATCTTTATCAATGTGACTTTCTCTAGCAGGCATTTTGGTAGAGTCAAAAAAAAAAAAAAAAAACTTTTAGAACTTTAGGTAGGGTTAATTTGTAAGATATCATTTATTTCCTATTCAATGAACTAAACCCAAACCTTGTTTTTGGGGGGTTCCAACTATGCAAACCAATGATCTATCTTCATAACTTAAGGTCCTCTAACTATTTCGCCCAGGGGTGAGGGAGGAGTTCTAGAGAGAGAAGGCAGGTTGAAATTTAGCTCTTACCCAAATTCAATAAACCTGTACCAGCAATTCAAATGATGTAAAAGCACTTTGTAAACTGTAAGGTAAATTTCACTAACTTTGGTATACAATGTAAATTAGTACCTTTTCTCTCAAGCCTCCCCAGTTCATGCTAGGTGGAATTTATCAGGATTCTTTCGTCTTAGCACTGTATTCGTAAAGCTAATGTGACACCCTCTCCCGTGTACGTAGAAACCACTTTCACCTACTGTAGCAAGTTCCTAAAGTTACGCTTGAACGTAATCAAACGTAGAAGACGGTTAAGTACCAGCTTCGACGAAATGTAATCGTGCCAAGTTTTGAGGAAACCCAGGAACCTTTCTCATTCTAATCATATTTCTTTATAACTGGCAGCAATACAGCTAAGGCCTCAACCTCCAGCTACAACGCTTCAGATCTTTCTGGGCAACCACATAAGATAAATTCACCTTCACCCTGCCGCGCGTACACTGAGAGCCTTTCCACGCCACATTGCCTTTACCCCTCCGACTAACTCGATCACTCGCGGGACCAAGTTCTGGTGCCTGACGTCGGCGCTCCAAACATCGTCTCAAAAAGACCTCTGCAGAGACTCAGGGCTGTGGTCTCCTACCGAGAGAGCTATGTACAAGCCACCAAGCAAGGTAAACGACCGAAAAACCTCTATGTAAGAGTAGCGCCAAGTACCCTCCTTTATTTCAACCAGGGCGGAAGCGGAAGTGCTTAGTGGGGTCATAGAGTTTCCTTGTTCCGGTTTCAGGGCCGCGTTCGGGACTAGAGCGTCTCTCCCTGCGGTTCCCCAGGACCGGTGGCACCTATTTCCGGGTGCGGCTTCTGTCATAAAGCTGAGACCTCTCTTCAAACGTGGCGTCGTGGGTCCTTCGCGCCCCGCCTGGGGTCAGCGCGCAAGGACGGGAGCGGGCAGGGTACTTAACAGCCAACGGCTGGAGCCGGTCCTCGCGTGCCGGGCCCGCACTAGCACCTCTAACCCCTCAGAACTGGCTGGCTTGTGAGCCAACACGATTGGAAGTCCCTGATTCGCAGCTTTCAGGACTGCAGCTCGAGAGGACAGCCTCCTTGGCCCATACCTATACCCCACAGCCACGTTCTGCCCTATGAAGCCCCCCGTTTGACAAGTCCCCATACACCACTTCCACCCACGTCTGCGTTAAACTTCGTCCTTAACCTCCCTGAGACTTCGTCCCCTCTGCCTCCAGAAGTGGTCTTTTTCCCCAGTTCCCGTGAGAATTGAGTTAAAAGTTTCGGATATACTGCAGAAAGATTACTTCTAAGACTGCGCACCTATTTGATATCCCAAACAAGTTAAGGCTTACTAGAGTTTGTGGGCAAAGTGAAACCCAGTGCACACAGAGAACTATGGCCGAGCACGGGGCTCACATCACAACTGCTTCTGTGCTGGATGACCAGCCCACCATCTTTGAGGTGGTAGCACAGGACAGTTTGATGACAGCAGTGAGACCTGCTCTTCAGCATGTGGTCAAGGTAAGGTATTAATTCTTTAAGTGGTTTTAGGGACGACTGGGTAAACACCAAACCAATAATTTGAATTTATTTGGTAGCCGTTGAAGTGACAAATTAGCATATTATTCATATTATATGATTTAACGGTTATTGAGTGAGTCCCTCTTATGTGTAGAGTACTGTAATGAGTACCCAGCACTTCAGGAAGGGTAGGGTAGACCCCAAAAGAAGGGACCTGTTACTCTCAAAGTGTAGAATTTAGAGGGAAAAAAGGAAATTAAATATATGGCACAGTAGCTGTGAAATGGAATTTCATTAATTAATTTACTTTGCTTTAGGTTCTTGCAGAATCAAATCCTGCCCGTTATGGCTTCTGTTGGAGGTGGTTTGATGAAATCTTTGCCTTGCTAGATCTTCTGCTCCAGCAGCATTATCTGTCTAAAACCAGTGCCTCATTTTCTGAAAACTTTTATGGCTTAAAGCGGATTGTAACAGGGGACACACACAAGCTTCAAAGACTGGCCAGTGCTGGTCTCCCCAAGAAGCAGCTTTGGAAGTCAATCATATTCCTGGTTCTTCTTCCCTATCTGAAAGTGAAGCTGGAGAAGCTGGTTTCTAGCCTGAGAGAAGAGGATGAATATTCTATCCATCCCCCCTCTTCCCGCTGGAAACAATTTTACAGAGCCTTCTTAGCAGCCTATCCGTTTGTTAACATGGCCTGGGAAGGCTGGTTCCTTGTACAACAACTTCGGTACATCCTAGGAAAAGCTGAGCATCACTCACCATTACTAATTCTGGCTGGAGTTCGGCTAGGTCGACTCACAGTCCAGGATATACAAGCTTTGGAGCACAAACCTGCTGAAGCCAGCATGATGCAGCAACCAGCCAGGAGGTAAGGCCTTGACACTCCCCCAAATCTTTAACAAATTCTAAAAATCTTACCTAATTTTATGACCCTTAGTCCACTTTGAGGTATTTCATAAAAATCATAGAAAAATTGTGTTCATAAAACAAGGATTACCATCCTGGTAACTTACCTCATAACTACTACATTTTTGTGTACACTTGCTGTGTTCAGGCCCTGAGCTAGGTGTTTGCTTTATCACAACTCAATGAAATCAATTCATTAGCCCATTTAACAGTCGAGGAAACTAAGGCCTAAAAGCTAGTACCTTGCCAAAGCCACGCACCTAGAAGGTGGCAGAGCTGATATTCAAGCCAGAATAACACAATTCTCAAGACTGCTCTCAACCACAACGCTATTGCTTCTAGTTAGTGTTCATGTTCTCCTACAAGTTCAAATATATATTCCTCAATAATGCACTAAGTTAATTTTTGTTAAATGAGTTGTTTCTTCTTCTGGATATACTATCTTACACACACACATACACACAGTCTATATAATGAATGTCTCACTAATTTCTCAAAACACAAAACAAAACCCTAGCCATTAAAGACAAAGTTTAGCTCTTATGCTCTTAAAATACTGTAAGAAAGGGGACCATTTAGAATAGAACCTTAGGGAGACAATGCCAATCCGGCAACTGTTCAATCCCCAAACTGAATTGGTGATTCTGATGAAAAGTGTAAGAACTACGTTTGTGTTAGTCACTCTGTGATTATACCTAAATAAAGTTTCTCCTTTTGCTTCCTTGTTCTGTTCTCCAACAGTGTTAGTGAGAAGATAAAGGCAACTCTGAAAAAAGCTGTGGGGGGAGTTGCCTTATCCCTCTCTACTGGCCTTTCTGTGGGCATCTTCTTCCTGCAGTTCCTTGAGTGGTGGTACTCATCTGAAAATCAAGAAACCATCAAATCATTGACTGCCCTGCCTACTCCACCACCACCTGTACACCTAGACTACAATTCTGATTCTCCCCTATTACCCAAAATGAAGACTGTGTGCCCACTGTGCCGTAAAACCCGGGTGAATGATACTGTTCTTGCCACCTCTGGCTATGTGTTTTGTTATCGCTGTGTGTTTAATTATGTGAGGAGTCACCAAGCTTGTCCCATCACAGGTTATCCAACAGAAGTACAACATCTGATTAAACTGTATTCCCCTGAGAACTGAAAGGGATGAGCACTATACAGCCACAGGGCTGCTTTTCAGCATGGTACACAGCATTGTTTGGTATTTCTTAGCCTCAATTCATAATTATATGAATTTTAAACTGTATGGATTTCTTTAAAAGAATATACCCATTGATCTTAACCTTCTAGCCTACCGTCTAGACCTCAACTTAAGAGTTGACCAAGCTGGTTAGAGTAAGAGAATTGGGATTGGCAGGGGATATGAGGGTCAGTGTAGAAATGGGTAAAACAGGATAATCAGTACAGAAGCTTTTCCTTAAAGAATGAAGAGGTATAGAAGCGCTCAAGAAAAACCGAAGTTAGACTTCATGAAGTGGGTAGTGAGGGGAAAGCAGGCCTCTTCTTTATAAAAGAAAGTGTTTATCTGCCTATGAAGAGGAGGTTGTTTTCATCAGTTCGCAAACTGTGAAAAGTGGGCTTGCTCTTCATAGAAACTTTGGAAAAACAATAGCTCCTTCAATATACTGTGACCACTGGTTGAGTAACATGTGCTGCAATTTATCAACTTTTAAAGATTCCTTTATTACCCATACATGTCTCTCTTGGGAAACTGGTTAAAGGAAAGTAGTGGTCAAGTGTATATAGAGAGCAGCCTTAAGATTTTGGTGTGAAAGCAAAGTACTAATAAGCAATGAAAAGATGAAGTAAAATACTGATCTAACTGTGTAAAGAAATGATCTTTTAATAAGCTCTTTCTGCTTGCTGTTAAGAGTTTGCTAAACTGACATGAATTATTCTATTACTAAGTTTCTATGAAACGCTTAAATAAAATTTAAGAATAAATGATTTGAGCAAAGAATTGTTCCACGTTGTCATGATTATGTAGAAACTTAAAGATTACTTGAGGTGTTTAAGGTAAATTTTCATTCAGACCACCTTGACTTTTTGGGGTATTTTTGTATTAATATTTTGCTTTTATGCTAATCCAATACGTGGGGGCGCGGGGGGGTCCTCTACTCCAACAGCAAGAATTCAGTCCTGTTGGAAATAACTTGTACTAGAAATACTACAAAAAACAATTTTCCTATGTAGAAAAATTCATGCCTGGATTGACAGGTTGGTGAAAAATATGGGTTAAAAAAAAATCATGACTAGAAGAGGAAGAATAAAAGTAAGCTGTAAGTGCCACTGCTGAGATAATGTTTTCCAATACTTTAATGCATTTTATAATAGCAATTCAAAGTACACACATTCTCTCATAGCAACAAAGGTGATGAACTAAATTCCAATATGGAGCATCTTATGGATTTAAAAATATTAACGCTTTTATGTATCATAGGAAGAGTATATTGGATATTTGCAAAAATTCTTGATAAACAGCAAGGTTTTACCAAAGCAAATACCATAGTTAATTTTTTTAAAAGTTTTTTAAATATAGTAAGTCAATAAGGGAACTAAACCAGATCCAGGACTGAAGTAACGTAGTACTCCATGAAGGTATTGAAGCCAGATTTTTCACCTCAACCTAAGAAAGAAAACATGAAAGTATCAATAAAATTCAAAAGAATAGCAAAGAAACACTCATATACTGTATGTAATAAAACCAGTATCCAAATAGGCTAGAACATACCAATGTGGGAAAAGCACAACAGAATCAGCTCAGAGAGAAGATTAAGTGATCATACCCTGGTCAAAGCCAACACAGAAGAATGGCAATACCAGGTCAGACTATACTTCACTCATCATCGCATCACTGCATTTCACCTCCTTGTACTATCTAAGAGTTTTTTCACTCCCAAAGAAACTTAGGTTTACCCATGAAAAAAAATAAAACATTACTTTTAGATTTTCTACTACATTCCTTTATAAACTCTAGTTCATTTAATATATATATATAGATTTACAATTCTTCACACAAAGATAAAAAGTAATCATACTTTTTTTTTTTTTTTTTTTTTTTTTAATAGAGGCAGAAGGTAGGAAGAGAAGCATCAGTGTATGGCTTCTTCTTGCGCACCCCAACTGGGGATTTGGCCTGCAACCCAGGCATGTGCCCTGACTGGGAATCGAACTGGTGACCTTTTGGTTCATAGGCCAGCACTCAATCCACTGAGCCACACCAGCCAGGGCGTAATCACACATTTTTTATACCAGAATCTTCTATCTTAATGAGTCCAAGACCCAGAAAGACTATGATTTGCCCAAGGTTCATAGCAAATTAACAGCAGAGCTAGAAAGAACGGAGGTCTGATGACCAGATTTATATTTTCCACAATTAGCTAAATATAAGATATAATTTCATTTTTCTCCAGGGCATGAGCAAGATAAAGGAAGCAAGGCAAAGCCTGGGTAATTCACAACCTGAATAATTAATTTCTGAATGAAAAAGCTGGTTGCATTTCATTTATTTTAAAAGGCACCTGGTAATATACAGTCGCTGACATGGAAAAGTACTAGGATCACATGTCACCCTTTCCAGCCTTTCATCACGGTATTGTCAGTAAACAATTTTGGGGACACCACATGCTTCCTTCAGCCACCTATAGATATCAATAGACTGATACTCCACAAAGCTGACAACTGTTGGTCTGTGTTTGCCATTTAGCAACTAGGCTCTATAAAGAGGGGGAAACTATAACCAAGTATCTGTTCTTTAGGTGCTATGCTTGAGCCTTAATCTCATCATCCTCTACACAAACACAATTTCCTAATTTTCTTCTTTAATACACTTTGCTCCATCTGGAATGCCTTCCCCAGCCCTTTCAATTTGGAGAACGCCTAATTGTAGTTTTAAAACCTTACTCAAATGTCACCTTCTCTGTTAAGTGGTCCCAAACTCTTACCAGTCATCCCCTCCTCTGACTCCCATTGCACTTCTTCCTGCCGCAGCACGCATCCCACGCCTATTACCCACGTCCCCCACCTCCCCATACGTCCCATCACAGAGTTCCTAAAGAACCAAGACTGTGTTTTACTGACCTTTGCATCCATCGCACTCAGAAGAGCGCGGAGGAGGCCTGCTAAATGAGCGTTTAACTCAGTCAGTGCACGACCCTCCCTACTAAATCCTAAATTATGAAAGAATCAGCACAATTTATAAAGCCCACTTACCTCCAACGTTTCACGCAGGTAAGGACCATATCTTAAGCATCTCTAAATCCTCCTTCCCCCAGCTTCTTCCTCAGGGCGCTCTGCACTGTGCTGGACAACCAATGCTTACAGTGGACCATCAGAAATAAAATATGTAATATGGTCCAAACCCCACCAACTTCAAGAATGAATGAAAAAAGCCGTCCTCGCGGGAAACACGAGTAAGGCCGGAGCCAGGGCTCACACTAAAGACGCAGGCAGGAGTCTTAAAGCCTCTTTCGGAACTCCTAAAACTCCTGCGACCTAGACTCTTAAGGGGCTTTCCCGGGCCTGCGAAGCCTGGTGGAGCGTATCGCGGGCCCTCCGCTCTTCTACTACACGGGTCTCCCCGCTCGCCTCCGCTTCGGGCCGGCCGGCTTCCCACCACCCAGTGCGGCCTTCGCCAGACAACCAATCCCGCGGAGGTTAGGTGGTCACGTGGGGCACAGCTGGCGGTGACAGCCAATCGGAGGGCGAGACGAACATCAGGGGTGGAGCGGGCAGGAGGACCGGACCGCCTTTTCCATTGCCTCTGCGTAGCCGGCAGAGTTTTTAGAGTTAGGATAGTGGCTTAACAGCATCCGAATAGTTCCCTCCCGCCCTCGGACCTCAGGATGACTGTTATCCCGAGTGGTTTTGTCGGTGCCTTCTTTCACAACTGGGAAAGGGTGTCTGAGGCAGTTGTGCCCTGAGTTTCCGGGAAGAACTATTGATTGAGTGATCCGACGTAGTTTATTACCACTTGTGCGGATGCCCGCGTGACGGCTAGGGGTTGGGGTGGGCTTAGCTGAACGTGTCCCTCTTCGTACAGGGGTAACTTACTGACTGGTCGGGCTCTTGGACGCTTCCTAAATAAGCAAGAGGTGCCACAAGAAAAGTGCAGATAAATATCAAAAAAAGTGAGGGAGAGCAGGGAAGACTTCCTGGAAGAGGTGGCACTTGATCTGGGTCTTGAACGATGGGTGGGGTTTCAGAATTAGGAGATTCTGAGAGAAAGCATTAAGGAGCTGACCAAATTTAGGTAAAGTTGAAACGTGTAGTATCACTCAAAAATCGGTGAGTTAGAAACACCAATATCAAGTACGGATGTCCCCAGCATCAAAAAGAAACCACACACACACACACACACACACACACAATGCCTGGGAAAAAGAAAGGGGATGGTAGGAGATTTGAAAGAGGTCAAGATTTTGTTAAGAATGGTGCTTGCTAGCTGTGTAGTTCAGACTACTCTGGATAAAGTGAAAGATTTAAAGATTTCACAGCCCAAGATCATAGAAGATCAGATATGTACTTTAGAAAATTCAACATGCAACTGTGTTTTTAAATAGATTGAAGGAAGGCAGACGGAATACATTGTAAGAAATTACAAAGGTCCAGGTGAGAGCTAGTAAGAGCCTAAATTAGGACTGTGGCAATGGAAATGGAGAAATCGCATATGAAAAGCAGCATGAGGATTGTGATGAATGTCAGGGATGGAGAGAAGGACATGAAAAAATAAAAAGGAAGAATGGAGGAAAATGGAGGGTCTTTTGTACTAAACTTACTAAGGACATCCACTGTACTTTGAAGACAGGAGGTTAGACAGTGAAGAGACTGTCTCTGCATGTGCTGTTTCCTCTGCATGTCTGTCTCCCTTCTCAGCCTGGTGCATTCTTACTTGCAGGTTCCAGTTCATATACTATCTCATTTATGAAATTTATCTTATTCCCACAAGCATAGATATTGTCACTCCTTAGAACACCTGAAGTGAATGCAATGGTCATACATTTCTAACTCTACAGAGTGGCACTAGAGTGTAGTGGTCATGCACATGGACTGTAGTGCAAGCATTATGCTCAGTTTTTCCATATGTAAAAAGAGAATAATAACAGCACCTTCTTCACAGAGCTGTTAGATTAATGAGAACAATGCCTCGTACATAGAATGTATATGTTATACTACAGTGAGTTGCTTACTCCACGTTTTCCCTCTCTAGATTGTGAATAGGACATGTATCATTCTTCCAGCTAACAAAAAGGATGCATGACAAAATGATAGTAAATGGGTTTTGGAATCTGACAGACAGGGATTCAAATCCAAATTCTGCTACTTACTAGGTGTGTAACCTTAATCTTTACTTCCCTGGACTCAGTTTCATTTAAAACAAAAGGACAAATGAATAGCTTTCAAGACAAGAAAAAGCTAAAGGAGTTCATCACCACCAAAACGGTATTCCAAGAAATGTTAAAGGGGCTTCAAGAAGGAGGAGGAGGAGGAGAAGAAAAGGTTTCAACATATGAATAATAAACAGCCATAAAAAAATGAAATCTTACCATTTGTGACAGTGTGAATGGACCTAGAGGGTACTATGCTAGGACACAGAGGGTATAATGCTAAGTGAAATAAGTCAGTCAGAGAAAGACAAATACCATATGATTTCACTTATATGTGGAATTGAACAATATAAACAAACAAATGGAAAAACGGGAACAGACTCATAGATACAGGAAACAGATGGATGATTGGCAGAGGGAAGGGGGATCAGCGTACCAGCTGAAAAAGTTGAAGGGATTGAGAAGTATGGATTGGTAGTTACAAAATAGTCATGGGAACTCACAACTATCAACAACAGAACCTAAAAAGTAAAAACAAAAACAACCTAAGCAAATAACTAGAATAGGAACAGAATCATAGCTATGGGGATCATTTGGAGGGTTATCAGCTGGGAGGGGGAAGGGGGAGAAATGGGGAAATGGTGTAGGGACTAAGAAGCATAATTGGTCGGTACAAAATAAACAGGGAGGAGTTAAGAATAATATAGGAAACGGAGAAGTCAAAGACCCATGCACGACCCATGGACATAAACTAAGGGGGGTGGGATTGCTGGAGGGAAGGGGGTACTGGGCAGAGGGGAGCAAAGGGAGAAGAAATTAGGACAACTGTAACAGCATTAGCAATAAAATATACTTAAAAAAATAGTCATGGGAATTTAAAGTACAGCACAGAAAACATAGCCAATAATACTGTAAGAACTATGTATGGTGCCAGATGGGTACTTGAAATATCAGGGAGATCACAGTATATGATTGTCTAACCACTATGCTGTACACCTGAAACTAATACAAAATAATATTGAATGTAAACTATGAAAATAAATATAATCTTTTTTAAAAGGGGCAGGTACATGAGGTAGGCAAGCTGTAGGTCTCCATGTGGACATTCAGAAATGACCTGTAATTAGGTTTTTGAGAGATGCTTCTCTTCCCACCTTCAAATCTGGTGTGAAATCTATGAATACCTAAGGGAGCCCCTAATAACATTTTGCTTATTATCACATGCCTGTTGCTTTTCTTTTTAACCTTATGGAATACCACAATTTGTTTATGTGTTCTTACGTTGATGGACATGTGGGTTGTTCCTCCCTTCCTTCCTTCCTTTTTTCCTTCTTTTTTTTTTTTTTTCATTATAAATAAAGTTTTTATTTTCACACGTAGCCCCAGAGCACACAACATCATATTTGGAACACAGTAAGTGCTTAGTAATTGATAATTATTTTCATTATTGAATGAAAAGCTACATTATATGCCAGGCACCATACTAAGCTCTTTATGTACACCATCGCACTTTATTCTTACAAGAACTCTATGGAGAAGGCATTATTATTATCTCCAATTTACACAGAAGGAATCTGAGGCTCGGATTAGTTTCACCAAGGTCTCAAATCTAGAAAGGGCCAGAGCTAAGATTTCGATTCCCTAAGTGCTCAAATGAAAGAATGAATGAAAGTTAGGAGACTTACCCACACTCAGGTATTGTGGTGTGGTAGAACTGGCATTGTTGCTCTTGGTCACTATATTCTCTGTAGTCTTCCAATGATCTCTGTGGATGAATTGAAGGTGAGATGGAAATTAGCGTTTGTCTGGTGTGCACAAAGGCTGTACCACAAGTACGTCTACTAATAAGTTGAAATTCTTAGTGAATAAATATATCTTAAATAAATTGGGGGCTCCGGTTCTTTCTTAGCCAATTGTCAACAGAATGGCCAGATCACTTTCCCAAGGCCTAGGAAAAGTATTGTCCAAGCTAATGATTTCAAATTACTTTGTATCATGGACATGTGCTTTGAGGTAGCAGAATCAGATGTGAGATCCTCCCTGGTGTGATAACCTAACTATTCATAGCCAGGGGACTTAATTAAGGAGCTCTGCAGAAGGAAGAGAAACTCTCTTTGCTCATCTTTCGCATTATCCCTCCTTCTCCTGATTTGGTCCCTTGTAGTGCATTGAGGAATAGGAAGGAAACAACAATCTGGTTCCCAGTTCCCCTTCCCAAATAATGTTCTTTCTGTTGACCGGGAAAGAAAGGGGGAGATATTCAGGTAGAGTTCTGATTTTGAAGACTCCAGAACTTGAAAGGCAGTGGAAGGAGTAGAGACATTTATATTAGACGAACCTGGTTTGAACTCCAGCTCTTCCACTTGCTGGTCATGTAATCTCAGTTCCCTTGTAGAGTTAAAAGCTCCCAGCTTGGTGCCTTGTACCCAAATGCTCATGTCTAGGAAATGATGGTCATTTTTACTTTTATAAAAGAAAGTAATATCAGAGGACTTTCTATGTAAGAGTGAGGCTGGGAATTAAGGTTGGTGGTAGAACTAAAAGTGAGACTGAATTTGGAAGTGCAGTTAATGAAAATCTGTTAAAGTTGAAGTTGAGGGCAGGCTTTTGAAGTTTGTGGTGTTACTGTGCTGATTATACATTATAGCATCTGTTCTGCCTCCTATCCTGAAACTCTATTCAGTCAACATATACAAAAGGTAATGCCAGCAAAGCAGAGCTTCATAGGGATAGCAATCTCAATTAATAATAATAATTTTTAAAAACTAGGGATACCCAGAAACTTATTTAATGTCATTTCATCATAAACAGATTGAAGGAGAAACACGGAATTGTTTGACAGTTCGATTTAGAAGGAGACAAATATAGTAGTTTGCTGTAGCCACTACAAAATTACCACAAACTTGGTTGCTGTGAAAAAACAAAAACAAACAAACAAAAAACCCCACAAATTTATTTCTCACAACTAGAAGTTTTACACTAGCCTTTTGGGCAGAAATCAAGGTGTTGGCCGGGCTGTGCTCCCTGGGGCGGGGGTGGAGGTCTATGAGGGAGAAACCATTTCTGCCTCTTCTGGCTTCCAAGGGTCGCTGAATTCCTTCACTTGTGACCACAGCACCCCAGTCTCTGCCTCTGTGGGTCACACACTGCCTCCTCTTTTGTGTGTATCAGATCTCTCTCTGCCCCTCTCACGAGAACACTTACCCAGTGGTACCTCGGTACTCATCATCATTAATTCGTTCAGGAACTCGCCGAAACTGACGAGTACTGAACAATGAAGCATTTTCTCTTTGCAGGGATGCATCGCGACTCATACAAGTTCTAGCAAGTGCGATGAGTGCTGAGCAAGCGCCAAGTGCTGAAACATTTTTTTCTCGTCAAAATGCGATGAGTACAGGATTTGATGGGTTCTGAAGCCAAGGAGTACTGAAGTATGACTGTAATTGGATTTAGGACCCACCCAGATAATCCAGGATAATCTCCCCATCCCAAGATTCCTACTTAATCACGTCTGCAAAGACCCTTTTCCTTATAAGGTAACATTTATGGGTTAATAATAATAATAGTAATAATAATTGGTGGCCATTATACAACCTACTTCAAGAAGCTTTATCCAGTTTAACCAGCATTTCCAAATGAAATTACTGTCTCTCATCTGTTTACTTCTTAATTATAAAACAATTCATGTTCATTGTAGGCCATTTAGAAAATACAGGGGAAACGTTTTTGAAGGAAATTAAATGAAAATCATCTGCAGTCTTCTCATCCAGAGACAGCCAGCTTCATCAATGAGCATTTTTCTAGGCTGGGTCGTGTGCCCAACAAAAAGGAAGAATAGGAAAAAGAGAATAAAAGTAGATAGAATAGCCCTGGCGGGTGTGGCTCAGTGAATTGAGCACCGGCCTGCAAACCAAAGGGTCAGTCACTGGTTCAATTTCCAGTCAGGGCACATGCCTGGGGTGCAGGCTGAGTCTCCAGCTGGGGGCGCGCAAGAGGCAACCACACATTGATGTTTCTCTCCCTCTCTTTCTCTCTCCCTTCCCCTCTCCCTAAAAATAAATAAATAAAATCGTTTTTTTAAAAATGGAGTTAGATAGAATAAAGCAAGCAATTTGAAATGTAATGGAAGAGGTTAATATTGCTCATAATGGATATGTACAGAGCAGCCTAATTTAAAATAAAGGTAGATCTTTGAAATAAAATTAACCAGGGCAGGAGATGCTTGTATGATGTATGGAAATGATGCCAGTCTCTTAGAAGTGGGAAGTTTAGCTTTGGCACCTCATTTGCAAATTTCTCAATCTTCCCATTACTGCCTAATTCACTTTCAGATGTCAGAACTTGGCCTGCTAATCTGCCCTGTCATGGGCTTTTCTTGAGTCCTTATCAGCCTTCCTCAGTGGGTCAATGTTATGAGGACTAGGGGAGTCTGGCAGAGTTCCTGCTCCTCCCAGGCTGATATCAAAGGACAGCAGGGACTGTGACAGAAGGCAAACACTCAGACCGAAGCCAGATGTGGAACTGAAACAGTGAGCGGAGAAGCAAGATCATCAGGTAAAAAAAAAAAAAAATTTATTTTAAAAAAGCCTCATCCATCTCATCTTAATGCAGTTTATGTCTGAGGGCATGAAGGACTTAGTAAAATAGTAGCTGAGGAGACACTTGTAAAGGAAAATATGTGAGAAACTTTGGGAAAAGTGGGAAGGATATTCATACCGAGCAAGAATCTCAACTATACCACAGTTGTTATCAGCTATGATAGTGTAGCTCTACCATTTCAAAAGCAATTCAATTTGTCAGTTCAATTCAATTCAATCTCAACAGATGGAAATTTTAGGGAGAAAATTATAGTTGAAAATGAGAAAGCCATTTCTAACAGAGCAGTGGGAAAATAGAAGGGACTAATTTGATAGGTAATGAATTACTCTTCACTGGAGGTGTTCAAGCATTTGCTGAAAAGCCATTTGTTGGGAGTTGGGAATGTCACACAGAGGATTTGAGAATCATATAATTGGACCTGAAAATCTTTCAAGTTCCTTCCAATACTTCTGTGAGTCTATGATATGGCTAGAATGTTATCAGAAGTTTCTCTAAAGAGCCAGACATTTACATTTATGTATAAGAGATGCTCACATATGAAAAAATTGATTCTGGTTTACTTGGTAGAAGTGAGAAAGCAACCAAGGGCAAACTATGGCAGAGGAGGGTCTTGTTGAATGCCTGTTTTTTTCCTCTCGATGGGTACAAACAACACCCACATGGCCTCTACTTTTGCAAAGATTACACAGAAGAAACAAGTTCTTCTAGAGGAAGAATTTTAGTTTGGGTTGGTAAACATGTGATTTTTGCAGTTAACAAAAACTAAGGGAGCCATGCCTGAATTATTTGCTTCAGAGCCCTAATTTCAATTTAGATGGCTACTCTCCAATCTTGAAACAAAAGGAGGTTGACCACAGTTTAATAACTATGTCCCAAAGGCTCCTGTTCTTTCCCAGGTCTCAGAGGCTCCCACAGCATAGGGCAGAAATATAAGGAGGCCAGGAAAACACTTGCTCCTGTCTCACACTGTATATGGAGAAATGTACTTTTAGAAGAATGTTAGAAGAGATAAAAAGAATTCGGCATTTGGTGTCAACTGACAGCCTTTCAGGAGTAGAATAAAGCTTTTAGAAATGTACAAAATAACACATAAAGAATACCAAGTTTTATGCTTGATTTTATAGTAAGATATCTACATCACATATACCATCAAACTGAACTCCCTTAGTTCTCTGTTGCCCCCTTCCTTTCCCCTTTGAATTATAAATAGGAGTGTTTTTGACTTCAACTTCTGCATATTCTTTATTAACTTACTTTGACTTCTGTTCCAACCCATGGCTTTTTTTAAACCCATGACTTTTATTTATGACATCTGGAATCACTGGTGGCACTTCCTGATTTTAAATAAAAGATGGCTACAAACTTCAGCACTATAAGTTTTCCATTATGGCTAAATACTAAGCCTTTACCGTTAACTATGCCCATTCATGCTGGAAAGACTAAGGATCTTGATAAAGTTGTTAGAAAACAGTGATATTAAAAATTATTTCCATGTTAAAATAAATGTATAGGAAACAATTTATAGCTTTGAAGCAAATATTGTGATCTCTGGAATTCTTGTTAATGTAGGAACATTTCTGTCCTGCTTATTTATTTCTATCATTGTTTTGAGCACAGAGGGGCTGCTGAGATGGAAAGTCTCGAGACCAATACGGAAATGCTCTACCCTGAGATAATTGTAGAAATGGGCACAGTGACTTTTGGAGAAGAGAACAGGAAGAAGATGACCAATAACTATTTGAAAAGAACTGAGAATTCTAAAATCATCCAAGCCACCTGTGCACTGTTAAATTCTGGAGGGGGTGTGATCCAAGCGAAGATTGATGATAAAACCTACAGTTACCGATGCCATGGGCTGGGGCAGGACCTGGAAACCTCTTTTCAAAAGCTCCTTCCTTCAGGTTCACAGAAATACCTTGACTACATGCAACAGGGGCACAATCTCCTGATTTTTGTAAAGTCATGGACTCCGGATGTTTTCAGCCTCCCCCTGAGGATTTGCAGCTTGCGCTCCAATTTATATCAGAGGGATGTGACTTCTGCCATAAACCTGAGTGCCAGCAGTGCCCTGGCGCTTCTCAGACAGAAGCAGTCTAGAGCCCAGAGAGGAAGACCAAGGGTGAAGGAGCCACATTCTCAGAGAGTTCTTGACAGTAACATCCAGGAAGAGGAAGATATAAGGATGTCTGCCTCAAAATTTCTTCAAAAGGACAAACTCATATATAAAGAGAAACTCAATTTTACTGAGTCAACACATGTTGAATTTAAAAGGTTCACCAGCAAAAAGATTGTTCCTAGGATTAAAGAAATGCTGTCTCATTACATTTCTGCATTTGCCAACACCCATGGGGGGTACCTCATTATTGGGGTGGATGATAAGAGCAAAGAAGTGTTTGGATGTAAGAAAGAAAAAGTGAACCCTGACTTATTAAAAAAAGAAATAGAGAACAGCATTAAAAAATTGCCTGTATTTCACTTCTGCCATGAAAAACCGGAGGTGAATTTCACTACTAAAATCTTGGATGTATACCAAAAAGATGTCCTGTATGGTTACGTCTGTGTGGTTCACGTGGAGCCCTTCTGCTGTGTAGTATTCACAGAGGCCCCAGATTCCTGGGTCATGGAGAACAATTCCGTCACAAGGCTGACGGTAGAGAATTGGGTAACCATGATGCTAGATGTTCAGCCAGGTAAAGCAGAACAGAAATCATTATTCAGTTAGTAGGGAGGAACCCCATTTGCTTACCTTCCAAGGTTGTTTGGTTAGATACTTAAAGAACAGAAAGCTGTTTTGCTTAAAAGCTGTCTGTTACATGGTTCTTTTTCTAATATTTTTAATTCCAAAGACAGAGCACATGAACTCTTTGAGATCAAGAAATGCTTGGATTTTAGTCTACTTTGGAAAAGTTGTAATAGTATGCCACCAGCCATGAATTAGTAACAGTTCCTTTTTATGTTCTGTAAAGGCCTGTTGAAAAACTTTTGCAGGCTGATATTTCTAGTCAAAAACATTCTTCGGTAGTCTTACTCTAAAGGTATTTCAGAGAAACAGTGTTTAAGAATGACTCTCCACTACTTTTCTCAAGGGAAACTTGTTGACAATTTTGAATTGTTTCAATAACATCAGGAGCTAATACCTTCAATCTCTGGGTTTGGGGCACCACCAAGAAGGAAAAAAGCTGATACAAAAGGAGATACTGGGGGCACGGGATGGTGGTGGGGGAGGAGGACTCCTGGGGTTCTCACTTCCCTTACAGTTTTGCTCAGAATCAGCTCTGGGGATTTCTAAGCAGTTAGTAGAGGATGTACGGCCTGAAAGAAGGTTACCAGTTTGCCTTCATGGTCATTGTATTCTAAGTTTGATAAAAGAAGCTTGGATCAAGACTCGGTTTTATTAGACTATTCTTTCTCTTCTAAATTTTAGCTTACACACACACACAGAGACACTCCAAACTAGAGATCCTGCCACTTTCTATTCCATCTGAACTTTGGATTGGTACTTAAACCACTTTAAAAATATTAAAAATACATATTTTGCTTAACTTTTCCTGATCCCACCCCTTCTAGAAGCCTTTTCCTCAGAGAAATGAACTGGAATCAGAATAGTAGAGTTGGAAGGAATCATAGGGATCATCTCACCCTGGCATGAGAGAGAGAAGGGAAATGACTTGCCCAGGATGAGTCACACAGTGACGTAGAAGATGCAAAGCCTTGCAGGCGTCCCCAGGCTTCCTTTTGTAACACAGGTGAACTGTTTGAGTCATAGAAAATATGAGAGCCATTTGGCCCGATGCAAATCACACGCCAACAGTAAGAAGGACAATTAAAAAGTGCTTTTTCTTTTTTGTCTGAAACAACTCTCCGTGTATTCATTTATTTAGCTCCTTCCAGTTTGGCCACAGACTACAGACTCCCCCTGATTTCTCCAGCTTCATCTGCACTAAGAAGCCCATCATATCCCATAAAAGTCCTGGATTTTAAGGGCGCTCTGCAACAACGTTTGTTTCCAGGTATTTCCTTTTTCATTTCAGCTAAGGGAACTTTATTTTTTTTTCCCTAAAATTACATTGGGAAGATTTGATAGCAATTAGTCCAAATTTTTCTCCTTAGAGAGAAGGTCAAATGTGGGACTTAGCAGACATAATAGTCCCCAAATAATAAATATGGCTAACTCTTGTGTCCCAACCATCAAATTCACACAATATTTTTGTGTGCTTTGGGACTTCCAGTCACATATGGCTTTTGGTTTCTAAATCTGAGAGAATTTAATTCCTTAGGTCTATACCACAGGAGAATTGCTCCCTGGCTTTCCAATGGCGAAGGAGGGGAGCCATGGGCTCTATAACAGAGTTACTCAGCCTTGGCACTATTGAGATTTGAGTCAGGTAGTTCTTTGTCAAGGGGGGCTGCCCTGTGAATTGTAGAATGTGTAGCACTATTTGTGGCCTCTACCCTCTAGATTCCAGTAGCGCCCCTCCAGCTGTGACAATCAAAAAATTTCAAGACATTATTAAAAGCCCCAGGAAGGGGAGGGGAGTCAAAATTACCACATGTTAAGAATCATTGTTTTAAAGGAAATTTCTTAGCTCCCCCAAAGCGACAGGTTCACACACACACACACACACACACACACACACCCTTAACAGGAAGTAGTGACTTCCCAGCAGCTGTGGACCATTTGTCTTTGAGTAGACAGTGCTCAGAGACTGTTCTGTGAAGACTCCTCTCTGGCTGCCCTCCCCTGTATAAGAACTACCTACAGTGGGAACTCCAGAGCCCTGGCCTGTGGAGAGGGGGTGCTTTCTTTGCAGACAGGGACACCTGTAGTTCCATACCTAGACTCATTTCTTCCTATGATGTTGCAGGAATACTTACAATATGCTTTTGTACATTTTAGTAACTTCCACTCCTTGAATTTTCAGTGACACAGGAAGAGATACAATTTAAACCAGAAGCCCTCTGTACGAAGCTATTCTCAGACCATAAAGAACTGGAGGAATTAATGAAGACTCAGATACGTCCTTATTCTCAGGGAATTGTGATATTTTCTAGAAGCTGGGCTAGTGATGTTGGCTTAAGGAAAGAGCAGAATGTCCTGTGTGATGCTCTCCTAATAGCAGTTCACAGCCCCCTGGTACTCTACACAATCTTAATACACCCTGGTGGGACGGAAGGGCCTGAGTATGCCCGAAACACTGCTCGTCAGTTAAAGCAGAAACTGGGAACTGTTGGTGGTTACACAGGGAAAGTGTGTGTCATTCCAAGACTGATGCACCTGCCTGGCACACAGCATAGACCCTGTGAAACCTCTGTGCACTACCCCCGATCCTATCAGCTCGCTAATAAAGAGGAAATGGAAGACTTGTTACAGGCCCTGACCGTGGTCTCGCTGTGCTCTAGATCTCTGCTGAGTGACAAGCTGGGCTGTGAATTCTTCAACTTGCTCATAGCGGAGCAGTGTGAGTTGCTTTCAGAGAGCCTTCAGGAGACGCGAGAACTGTTCATTCACTGCTTTCCAGGAACAAGGAAGACAGCCCTAGCCATAAAGATCATGGGGAAAATCAAGGACCTATTCCACTGCAAACCAAAAGAGATCCTCTATGTTTGTGAACACGACTCTTTGAAGGATTACGTGATGTAAGTGTTTCACTAACTAAACACAATAAATGTATTTAGTTAGTCTTTCCAACAGTATCAGAAAAGGAATTTGTGTTATTTAAGATTTTGCAGTGCCATAACTATGTAAATGCAAGAGCCCAAACATTTCCAAGTGATTAGGTGGTTAAGCTATAAAAGGGTACTTTGCTATTTTCAGGCTTCAACATCTCATCATAAATTAGCCAAGTATACATGACTTTAAATTTATGTAACTAGAAACATCTTTCACTATCTGTGGTCTTAAATTTAAGAAAAATAGAAATGAACCTATCTTTCTTTAAATAAACATTTGCTTGATACTTAATACTTTACAGTGATAGGGTATTTCAGTTAAATAGACTTTCTACCTAATAGAAACTTGAATTTAAATACCGTTTGATTTTGCTTATATTTTCATTTGTTTGACTTGTTCTGAATCAATAATTTTATAAAACATGCACATTTACTTCTGATTTAAATCTTTAGCTTTTGATTCTATAAAAGAAATTGGTTGCTTTATAATCCAGTAAATGAGAGCAAAGTCATTTTAATTCTTTGTTTGGTTTACTAATTCATTCAACAAATCTCTTTGAGCACTGTGTATATGCTAGGTACTGTGTACATTTAGTGTTAGTGGGGAAAACATACTGAAGACCTGGCCATAAAGCCCAGTAAGGGGGACAAGAAATAAAATAAGCAATGTGGATATTGTATAATTACTATGATAATAAAGATATGCTTATCTTAACTTGGGCTGAAGGTTGGTCAGCAAATACTCCCTAGCAAAGAAGATCCTTGGGCACACTCTTAAGAAGTCAGTAAGGAAAGTAAATAAAATAAGGGCTCATTAGGCAAAGGGCACAGCAGATGCAAAGACGTGGAGACACTTGAGAATTAGAAGGGTAAGTCTCACTGCAGCAGTGGGGGTAGGGTGTGGGTATGCAGTACCTGACAAAGTTGGAAAGGAGGCAGATGCCGTATTATGTAGAGTATTATAAATTGTGCTATGGGTTTTCTTTTTTTAATCTTCATCTGAGGACATGCTTATTAACTTTAGAGAAAAGGGAAGGGAGAGAGAGAGGGAGAGAAACATTGATGTGAGAGATAAACATTGATCAATTGCTTCTCGTATGTGCCCCAACCAGGGACTGAACTGCAACCTAGGTATGTACCCTGACCCGGAATCAAACCCATGACTTTTTGGTTTAGGGGACAATACTCCGACCCAGTGAGCCACACTGGCCAGGGCAGGTTATGTTTTTTATTATGCTTTATAGGTATGTTTAAAATACCTCAGTCAAAAGGCAAATTCAATTCAACAAGTATCTATTGAACCCTAATGTGAGGGAGATACAGAAAATGGCTAAGAACCAGTGCTTTTCTTCAAGAAGTCTACACAGTCCAAACTGGAAGAGAAGAACAAGGATAGTTACGATTCAAGGTACAGGGAGTAAAGCCCCAAGGACCGCATATGTAAAATTAGGAAGTCTTTAGGCATGAGTGATATCATCTGGCTCCAAATCAGAGGAGGTGACACCCGAAGTGGGTTGTTTCATGCCTTTTTCAATTTGTTTCTCCTCCTCTAAAACGCTAAAAACATACTGAAAAGGAAAATTGAACAAAGTAAGCAGGATCATCACCCTGTAGGTTTATTGCCCTACTTGACATGTCATGGAACTCAGTAACCTCTTGACATTTTCCTTACCAAAACCTAAAGAGGCTTATGGTTTTGTACTGCAAGTAAGTGGGGTCATAGGATTTGCTTTAGAGAAATTGCATTTGACCATACCTCTTTTGCATATAAAAATTGTGATATACCTCTAGGTAACTGTTCTCTAGCTCTAAAAAGGACAGAAAATAAAGAAATGGTAGTAACAAGTGTAAATTACTTTTGAGATTTCTTTTAGGTATAAGGATCTTGTCTTTGGGAATTGTCAAGCAGCAGAAAGGGACTACTAATAGAATTAGTAAATTCTACCTGGGTTTAATTTCTTTTTTAATCCTCACCCGAGGACATTTTTTAAATTACTTTTAGAGGGAGAGGATGAGAGGAAGAGAGAGGGAAAGAGAGAAACATTGATGTGAGAGAGAGATATTGATCAGTTGCCTTTTAGTACGTGCCCTTACTGGGGATTGAAGCGGCAGCACAGGAATGTGCCCTGACTGGGAATAGAACCTGCGACCTTTTGGTCTATGGGATGATGCTCCACCCAGCTGAGCCACACCAGCCAGTGCTACCCAGGTTTATTTCAAAAGTTTCACATGCAGGTTTATCTCGATAACTTGAAGAGTTGGGTTTGCAATTATATATTCTCTCTGTCAGGTAACTTGTAGTAGAGCAGTTTTGTAGTATTCAGTGCATGAGGAGATCAATTAATCAGCCTCCAGATGAGAACCAGCCTCTGATTCCAATCCAGAGAGTAATGAGTGCCCGGTATTTCCTGAAACCCTATTCTCTCTTTCATCCTTACAGTCAACAAACCACCTGCCAAGCCGTGACCCGGAAAACCTTCATGGGAGGGGAGTTCCTAAAGGTTAAACACATAGTGATGGACGAGACTGAGAATTTTTGCAGTAAGTACGGTGATTGGTACGTGAAGGCTAAGAGTATCACCCACCCCAAGGTGAGGGGAGCTAGAAGTGAAAGCCTTCACCATGGGGTTCTCTGGATCTTTCTGGACCCTTTCCGAGTCCATCATGCTGATGTCAGTGGCCTTCCCCCTCCATCTGCTCGGTTTCCTCGTAAAATAATCACCAAAGGGATCCACTGTTCTCTGGAAATAGCAAGGGTCATGAAACAGGAAATGAAGAAGATCAGAGAAAATCCTCTCTCCAATGTGTGTCTGGACACAGTGGCATTGTTCAGGGAAGCTGCCTACGAGGAAGCAATGCGTGCTCAGGCTCTTCCTGGGGTGTGTGAGACAGAGACTGACATGACAATAGAACAAATTGCAAAATACGTGGCCGAAAGATGTCACAGCCTGCTCCACTGGGGCTATCTGCCCAAAGATATAGCAATTCTGTGCAGAAGAGAGGAGGACAGACGACGCTATGAGCTTGCACTGCGAAAAGCAATGGAATCACCCGAGACCCACAGCGCAACAGAGGTTGTGTTCAGCCGAGCCTCTGGTGTCGTGGGCAGTTACATCATTTTAGATAGCATTGAGCAGTTCTCAGGCCTAGAGAGGAATATTGTGTTCGGCCTTAGTCCGGAATGGACCCTGTCAGAGGAAACTCATAAGCTCTGCTTTGCCTCAAGAGCCATTAAACACCTCTACCTGCTTTATGAAAAGAGGGCAGCTTTCTGAAATTATTTCAAACAATACAGGAAGCCAGAAGGGGTAGAGTCCCTTCTTCTAGGCAGGGGGCAGTTATTCCTTTTCATATATTACAAATGAGGAAATCAAGGTGGTCAGTACAGCAGAGAGCCACAGAAAGGCGTCTTGAGAATGACCCTGCCACTCGATTTGCAGTGTACTGTCCTTTTCCCAGTCCACTTCATCTCCTCCATGGACAATTACAGCAGACTTATAATTGGTCCCCTGCCTCTGGTTTCATCCTGTCAACCACAGATGTTCTCCTCAAAGAGAGAACTGGTTTTATGACACCCCTGCTAATGTTCCTTCAGTGAGTCCCTGCAGTGTTTAAATCAAAACAATTTTCAAGGCTTTCCATGAGACACCCTGACTTTCTCCTAACGCAGGCTTTATTAAACCTCCACCTCCCAGCCTTGCTGGTCTATTCTGGGGGTGGGAGGTGGGTGCCTTCAGGGCTATTTAATCTGCCTGGGTGTCTCAGGGCAGCACCCTGGTTGGCATCTCATACTGGCTATGGGTCTCAAGCTTTAATGGCTCAGAACTTGATTTCCTCTTTGCACCAAGTTTGGATCAGTCCCTAGGGGTTGCTTTATGCTAATCAAGCTCATAAGTGAAAATACTGCTCTGTCAATCTACAGTCAGGATCGTAGTAATACGTGGCCCAGATGTTATTGCTAATCAGTGCATGCAACAGTAACAGGAGCCAAATTACATAAGTACAGCCTTGCAGCAAGAGGAACTGGTAATATGATGCAAATGTATGAAGTCTTCAGGCTATGTTAGACTATTACAATCGTCTCTAAAATAGGGATAATTCCACCACAAGGAATAAACTAGTCAGATTTACAAAAGAACACAAATTTAGAATAAGAGTGACTAGTTGTTTCATATTCTCTGCCTCAGATGAAGTTCTTTTCTTTCCGAGTTTCTAAAGTTTCCAGGTTGACCACTAACCTTCCTCTCACTCCTCCCAACACATAACAATGCTTTACTCACATTCATTTTCTGTGTGTTAACACTTTCGTCTAGGCTAGAAACTGCTTATACACTGCTACTGGACTGGAAAGTAGTCTGTCGCACATCCCTGATCACTTCCGTTATGCTTTGTTGTTAATTTTATAATCCAACTCTAAGAGTTGATGGGGAGCCTGGATGGCAACTCTACCATCTATGGCACCCATACACATTGTTCCTGGCCGCACCTATGCCATTTTCTCAGCCTTCAAACCCTCTTCTGCTCCCTCTGCCTGTTGAAATCCTTACTTGTCAATCATCCCCCTAAATTAAACTTGGTCTTCTCTTTTGCAGCTATTCTATGGCTTAATTTTTAAAAAATAATAACACCCAACTCATTCTACACTATACTAGAGGAATACTTGTTGGCATAGCAGAATCTATGTAATTCCTTCTTATCATGTCTTCTTTCCAATGTATGTTCAATATATTAGAAATAAAATCAATTGTCGCTTTCTCTAATCAGCTCCCAAAATAACTAAGCCAATTCTGTGCTTGTCAATGCAGTTTTGTTTTTCTGTCTGTGTGATTTAAAAAATTGCTTTGAAAATATTCATATTTCCAGACTATTTTTAACTCCTAGAAATGTTTAGGACAACTTTATTGATGCTGGGGAGGCCACAATGCAGGAGAAAGTGTGGGAATAACGTTTTGGCGATAATTTCAGATAAAGCCATCACTTTCCAAGAGGTGGGAGGGCAGGCAGGGCTTGGAAAAGTGCTCTGAGCTGACTTTCTGAACTGCGCAGGCCACCAGGGGGGCCATCTGTCCTGTCCTGTCCTGTCCTGTCCTGTCCAGAAGAACATTTCTCTTGCCTCCTCGCTGCACCAATTACTAGATGTGTCCTCCTTTTTACCTTTCCTTGGGGGTTTTAGGGTACTTTTATGTGGGAGAAGAATAAATTCAGCAATTAAATAGTTTTTGATAATGCAAGATACCACTGCATTAACATTAGGATAATGGGAGATATGTGAGTTCTCTAAAAATAATTTAAAGAGTCAAAAGTGGAAGGGCATTGGGGGAGTAAAGAGAACAGGGTACTGCTCTACAGTATTTTAGTCATAAGCCTCAGTACTGTGTAACTTTTAAAATTATATGTATGCATTATATAATTTTGATAAAATAATTTATTTTTAACGTAATTGTTTTAAACATTGAATTTGAGAGTCTTTGTCAGTTCTTGGTCTACTAAAACAGCTCAGTCAGGCTTAAAGAAGAAGGCCTAACATAGTTATTCTCAGCCCGGCTACTCATTATTATCATCTGGGGAGCTTTGAACAGTACCAATGATCCAGCCAAACACCAGGCCAAGTAAATCAGCATCTGTGGATATGGGCTTGGACATTGGTATTTATTAGAAGTTGTCCAGATGAGTCTAATATGCCACCAGGGATCAGAAACATTGAACCTGCCTCCTAGTCTATTCTTTCTGTCCTCAAATAGATGTGTACACACTTCTCCTTCCATTGGACTGTGAGATCCTTGAGAGTAAGGATGGTCACTTACACATCTTTATTTCCCCAAAAGGAACTAGTGTTGTACCTCAAACATTATAATTATTTGTTGAATGGATTTTCCACTTTCAGAAAATCTGAATCTACTAAGAACAATGCTTCTATTTAATGAAATAAATATCTAATTTTGGAGACTTCTAAGGGGCCAAAGTGGAGAATAATCAACACTGCAATAATAAAGAATAAAAGGAATTTAAACTTTTTTTTAGGCAACAAAATTAAAAATATATGTTGATGGAAGTTCATTAGGTTCAAGTTTGAGATTAGGAACTGGCGGGAACTAAGAATAGTTAACTGATTTGCTTGTAGCTAGAATTCTAATTTTTTTCTACGGACCTTTAATATAATGCATAAAACAACTACTTTGATAAACTAACTTGCCTATTACGAGATGCTTTTAAAACTTACCTTTAAAAATAAAGGTAATATAATTCTATTGTGCTAAGTTTGAAAAATGGCAAAATAAAAAGTTCTTATTATGTTGTTATCCAGGGATAGTTTTTTTTTCATTTTTGCTTATTTATTTCTATTCTTTTTTATATGCAAAAATATTTTTACATAGTTATGATCAAGTTGTACAATCAACTTTATATCTTGTGTGTGTGTTTTCCATTTAACCCTTTTGTTTGAGACTGTACTGTTGTTTGCAATACTTCATCTCTCCCTATATCTATACCCTTTGTAGTTCATAACATTAGAACTGGAGTTTATTTTTCCACCCCCTTGATGTGAGCTTGGTTGTGCAACTTTATTCGGCCAATGAAATGTTAGTAGTCATGATGTGTACAGAGACTTTACACATTTCAGCATTAGTTCTATTCTTCTGGGCTTCTGCTACTACCATGTGAAGAGTATGCCTTGGGCAGCCCACCAGTAGGAGGAATGAGAGATGTGAAGCAGTCTTGAACTCAACTCATGACCTGGAACCACATTTGATTGATCTCAACTAGATTAGCCGAACTCAGCTGATTTGCAATGCATAAGGAAGAAATAAATGCTCATTATTGTATGACTGAGGTTTCAAGATTGTTTTGCAGCAGTAGCGGACTAATGCAGGCATTTCCTCGTGTTGTAGCATAGTCTTCAAAATGATCATTTTTAATGGTTGCGCAATGTCCCAGCTAGATTATACAAAATTGCAATAATCACCCCCCTATTAGTGGTTCACCAGCAATTCTACACTATTAAAATTAAATCAGGCTCATACTCAGGCATACAACCTTTTCTTTCTTTGGTATATTTATAAATCCCAGAGATGAAATTACTGGATCAAAAGGGTAGCCAAACCAAAAATTCACCTATTCATGTTGGTTCTCATGGGAAGTGCATAGAAAAACCCTAAACACTGTACCTGACAACATACAGATTTATTGCCTTAAAGATTAGGAGAACAAAATTCTGATATCAGGTTCCAATGGTAAAAAAGAGGCATTGGTATCTCAGAAACAGGTGCCTTAGAACATGCTGTCTCTGCATGGAGAATAAAACCAAGGCTCATCACCCTAACCCAAAACACCAGAGGAACTTAACTTAGAGAATTACAGATGGAATCAGGAATTATGTAACCCTAATATTATGTAGGGGAAAACAAACCTCTGGCCACTTGAAACTGTTATAGGGTACTATCTCAGAAAAAGACAAGATGCCTCTGACCATCAATAGGACTTTTTTTTTTTTTTTTTTTTAATTTTAGAGAAAGGAAGAGAGAGAGAGAGAGCGAGAGAGGGAGAGACATCAATTTGTTGTTCCACTTATTCTTGCATTCATTGGTTGATTCTTGTATGTGCCATGACTCAGGATTGAACCCACAACCTTGGCATATTGATATGATGCTCTAAACAACTGAGCTACCTGGCCAGGGCCAGGATTTTTTTTTTTCAAGAGAAACTGTGACATGGAGAAACAAACCCATTTAAGAAAAGAGGAGGAAGTATAGAGATAACTAGATTTTCTATGACGCTGAGGTGACCCAGTTTCCCCAAGGTTTTGGGGAGGCCAAACATAAAATTATTTTCAAGAAGCTTCAACATGAAATAAGTACAAAATTTATAATAACCGTATGTTACTATTTATTGAGATATTACTATAACCAGCTACTATTTGCTAATGCTTTGCATACATTCTCACAACTCTATGAGATATATACACATTATCTCAGTTTTATAGATCAGAAAACTGAAGTACAGAGAAATTAACTTTCTGAAAGGTGCATGTCTACTTAGTGTCCAAACTGAGAAAATACAACATGTAAATAGAATCCTTGATGTGGTCATCTCAACTTTGAGAATGTATAAATACTCTGAAAATGCTCTCCAGAGCTGAGAATACTCATGTTTGCTATCAGGATCCTTTGTCAAGTTCTTAATTCTAGAAAGCAGCGGTCTTCATTGTAAGTAAAAACAGTGGCTGTCCTGTTTCCTATAATTAACATCTGTGAGTTTTCCCTGACCATCCTGACTATTCTGGAAAAATCTTAATTTTTTCTTCTGCAAAGCTCAGAATCAGACTCAGGTCATATTCCTGACCCTTCCAAGGTCAGACACTTCTAACATGAACTGCCAGATTCCCTCTAAGGCTGCTGCATCTTAGTTCAATATCTTCTTTTGAGAGAGGCAACATGATTTTGAAATAAACAGGATCAGTTTCAATTTCATTTCTTCTTTCATTTTCAGCCTAAAATTGAAATAAAGAATCAGGGATTAGGACATGGCTACTGTGTTCTTTCTCTTCTTATTGCTTACTGCCCCAGAATGATCTCAGGCCATTTGCAGTTAAAGTCCATCTTCACCTCTGCTTTAATCAGGGAATGTTGTCTTCTTTGCCCAATTATACAGCTTGAAAGAGACATGTGTTAGCGAGGGGCAGGGAGGCAAGCAGGGGATCCCTTCCAAGACAGCCAGATATGACAAATAAACCCATTAGTCAATGACTAATCCATTAAAATACCTCTACAGTTCCATTCCTGTATCCTCTGATATACAGTGTTAAGATTATAGCTAACAGATAGTAAATGTTTACTGTTGTCAGACACTGCAAAATGTTTTAAATACATTATAACTTTTATTCTCCCAGCAACCTTTGAATTATGTTTTGCAGCCCTATGTAAGTTAGGATAAGGTTGTGTTAAGAGCCTGAGTCCTGCCCTGGCTGGTGTGGCTCAGTGGACTGAGCGTCGGCCCGCGAACCAAGTGTCACTGGTTCGATTCCCAGTCAGGGCACAAGACTAGGTTGCACACCAGGTCCCCAGTTGGGGGCGCGAGAGAGGCAACCACACAGTGATGTTTCTCTCCCTCCCTTTCTCCTTTCCCCTCTCTCTAAAGACGAAGAAATAAAAATAAATAAATAAATAAATAAAAGGAGCCTGAGTCCTAGGGTCCAACCCACCCTGGCTTTGAATTCAAACAATATTCCTAATTGGCCAACTGACCTCAGCGAGTAAATTTTCCCCTTTAAAATTCAGGTTTCTCATCTGTAAAACAGAAAAAATTCATGCCTATGTTTATGATAAAGATGAGGATTGAAATAATCCATTTAAATAAAGCCTGACATATGGAAAGCTCTCGATATATTTTGGCCCTGATTATATTTAATTTACAGTTAAGGAAGCTGTGGCTTAAAGATAAATACCTTAAGATCACTGAACTAGGGAGTTCTGAACACAAGATCTGAATCTATGTCTTCCTGACTCCAAAGTCTACTTTAGCCTTTAGGCTCTTCTGTTTTCTTGTACATGAAAGTTAACACCTGAGACCACTCTTGGATTAAACAACAGGTTTATTGCAAAAAAAGGAGAAAAGCAGATGGAGGGAAGAAGTACTTGAGGGCCCCATAAGAACAAGGGAAAAAAGGGAAGGGGAAAGGGGGAAGGGGGAAAGGGAGTAGGAAGAGTGGAGACTGCCCGTCACCCACGCGGGCCGGTAGGCATAACCTGCCTGAGCCTCTGCAGGCACTGTGTCCACACTTTGCCAATCACACACGCAGGTTAGGGTGAGCCCGCCCATCAACACATCCAGTAGGTTATTACATCTCCCTGCTTGTCCCCCACCAAACCAGTCAACATACCAGGCTAGGTCCCTCAACATTTCCTCTGGGAATGAGCGAGGTCCGTTATCATTTCCTATGGGAGGGGCTAGGACCAGGTTTATTTGCATATGGTTCATTTGCATGCGTCAAAAGTCCAGGTGGGCATTCCAGCTGCCTCCATGTTCTGACATTCATGATCTGTGATTTGGTGTTGTGACCAGGATTGAGTATACTTAGAATATTTGATATTAAGCAACATGGTTTAGTTTCTAAAATTTTTCTACAAAACCAATACTAAAATGACTTACACAGCAGAAATGTTTAGAGAAAAGTATATTCTACACTAAGAAACTTTAAAAATAAACCTTTCATTTCTAGGTCCATACAGGGTAATAATACAATCATTAATACATAATAATACAAGAATAAATTGTTTCATGTACTCACAACTGTAAACCTACGTTTGCCCCGCCCTGTTAATGGCATGACAGAAAGATTAAAAAATAGAGGACAAAAAACCCTTCATCCCCATTATTACCACCATATCTCACAGTTGTCATTTTTGCTTATTCATTTCCAGTGTTGGTCCATTGACAGATATATTTTAGCAGAGTTGTAATCATTGTGTACAGTCCATTTTCTATCCTGTTTGGGGTGATTATTTTGAAAGTCATTCCCACTCTTCAGTCTGCCATGCAGTTGGTAAGACGTTTCCCACCCTGCAGCCTAGCAGAGGGCAAGGCAGGGTTCTGTAACACCTCAGGTGATTGTTGTGCAGATTAAGTGCTTTACTTCATGCGCTTTGCACAAACCAAAGTGTCTGCAAACAGTAGTTATTAAACTAGGTTCTCAGTGTCTCAGATATATATGATCAATGGCTCAGTGATTGGGAAAAGTTACCTTAACATTATTACTTAACCTTTCTGAAGCTTAGTTTCTTCCTAGAGATAACCAAGATACCATGAAATGCTTACCAGTGTTTGTTTTGGCACAACAGTAAGTCCTCTGTAAATCTGGTTGTTAAGATGCCTTCTGGACGCTCCTGCTGGGTTTTTCACACTGGACATTTTTTAGCATAATTTTTTTTAATGCTATGTTTTTTTGGGGGTAATTTGTAGGTTGTAATACTTTTCTGCACTCAGATAATCACCCACTCTGTTTGACACATGTAGGCAACATCATGAAGTGATATGGGAAAGAGATTTGGTACAAATTGGACTTGTGTGGCAGTCTGTAATACTAGTAATTTCTGTGACAGTCCACCATGAATAATGAGCCTAGAGACTGATGATGGGAGATAGGAAATGGGAGTTCAGTAGTTCCTGAACCTGGCTGACCATAGAATCACCTGGGGTCTTAAAAACAGAGATTCACTGTTTGATTCTGCAAGTCTGGGAAGGAGCTCTAGAATCTGCATTTTTTTAAAGTATGCTGAAAGATTGGAAACTTGGTTGTAGTGTCTTTTTTCTTTTTGTAATGCAAATGCTCACTTAAGCTCTGACTGCCAAAGAGGCAATCTACTTCAAAGATGATTATCTTGGGTAAACACTTTGCCAGCCACAGGACAAGGTAAAGAGCTAGGTTAGGCCACCTCCCACTACTGAGACTTCTTTGTTTTACAGATCTCGGTTGATTCCATAACTGACCATTTGGGGCACTGTTTTAAATTTTTTTCTCCTTTTGCTATAAATTCCCGCTCTTATGTTTTAAACTCACCAATCAAGAGTAAGCCCGCGAAACCCTAGGCTCCACCCTCAGCTCTGATAAGAGCAGAACCCCAGGCCCGCTGTTTTTCTCTTTCTCTATGTGCAACGTCACTGTGTAACCCCAAGTGTGCTGTGTAACTTCTAGGTCCTGTAAGTAAAAAACCTTTATTTTTTACCTTATGATTACTGCTAAAGGGCGTCTTGCAATCATAATAAGAACGACAAGGGCAGGTCCAACCACAGCTTTGGTTATTGACAGGATAAAACACTGGATCATGACATCTCAAGCTAACTTCCCTCTAGTGCACAGTACCTTTCCTCATAGTTAAAAATAATTGTTAAAGCCATACTATAATGCCGCGACCCGCGCAGTTCAATGTCCAAACCTAAGGTACCAGGGAGGGGGGCGACCCGGAGATTAAAAGAAAAACACAGACACAAGATTAATGCAAAGTGGGGGGCAGGTGGTCCACTGCCCTCGGATGAAGAGACAATGACACCGGCCTGAGTCCACCAAGTTTATTTATAATGTTCCATTACATTAGCTACTGACATCACCAGTCAGGAGGTAAAACTAAGAAGGTAACTTCTAAGAAACGAAACTGATGAGAAACTCCTGAGAAAGCTGTAGGGGGAGTGTTCTCAGATATCTTGCAAGTAGCTCCTGCTCTAATCTAATAGGATGTTTCCTGCTCCTGCTTTGTTTCCAGCCCCCACAGCTCCAGCTTTCGTTATCAAAACGCTACAAATTGCAGACGTATTCAGTCAGGCGAGACCTCGCAAATACTTGACCCATCAGCAAATGCAGACAATCAGGCGAGACCTTGCAAATACCTGATCCTGGCCAAGCAAGTTGGCCTTCCTTCTGTAACTTCAGCTTTCACCGTCCCCTACACTATAATTCTTGAAATCTATAAGGATGGACACAGGAAAGAAACCAAACAAGAGCTCAAGGGAACTGTGACTTATGTGGGCTGTGGAGGGAAGTTGCAGTTCAAAGTGGTAAAAAGAATAAACTTAGAACAATAGCAACAGCATTAGCCTCCAAGTCAATAACAGAAAATCCGGCATAAATTTCAACGATAACTTTTGGAATTACAGAGGCTACTAGAAACTTAAGAAAGTCAATGAGATGTACAGCTTAATTCTTTATCTGACTCTAGCATTTCCCCCCTTATTGCATCAAATATTTCTTCAGTTATTTAGGCTTAAGGTGCAAAATAACAATTCCTCCCTGTCCATCATCTTTCCAAGTCCACTCCCTAGGAAGTAGTCCTTAATAATACTTTGGTGTGTATCCAGATAGGTTTTTCTGTAGCCCTGTTCTCCAAGAAGTTTAAAGTACTCCTTGTGATATACACTTCCTTTTCAGTCAAGCCAGAGCTAACTAGCCTTTCACCTGCTTATTAAAATGCCAAGTTTTTCTTGACAGGAAACAGTTCTTTTTTTTTTCTTCCTGAGGCCAGTAGGGCAGACATTAAAAGGCGAAAACATTCTAATTTAGTCTTCTGGGAAATCGAATCCTAACGACAGGAGGATGTTTAAGAGCAACCAACTTAAAAAAGTAAAGTGTAGATATGCTTTTCAGAGAGATTGAAACCTGGCATTCCTCCCGGGCTTGCTTTTCTCCTGGAGGCTCCTATTTCAGAGCCAGTTCTTCGTTCTGAAGGTTACCAAAGCTTCAGGCAAAAGCGGCGACCAAACAGATGAGGACTCCAGTTTTCTCTTTAACATTCCAACCCTGAAAAATCTTCCAACTTCCAAGGTAAGTACAGATTGTCTGAAAAAACCCAAGCCTTGCCTGTTCAACAGAAAAGATGGTCTCAAAAAGAGATAAAAAAAAAAAAACCCAAAACCCTCTAAGATGAAAATCCACCCTGGGACCTTTCCAAATATATCTTCTCTGTATATTTAGGCAAGATAGGCTGCGGTGAACACGAACAGCCCCACGTTTCTTAAGTGAGACAGACAGTGAGAACTGTTCTGGAGCTAGAACTCACCTTCTTGCTCAGGCCCCCGATGCAAGATTCCAGCCCGGACAACCTGGCGGGTTCTGAGACAGACAGTGCTGCGAAGGGGTTATCGGGTAGACTTATCCAAGCTCCGGGAGCGAGTAAGCTTTCAAGTGGAACAGGGAGGAGCTAGAGCTTTGGCGGGAAGAGATGACTGAATATTTTGTCAGTTTTTTTTTGGTTTGTTTTCCATAATATATTTCACTTTCATAAATATTTCAAAAAGAATTTCACTTTCAGGAGAAATTTAAGATATATTGATTGTGAAGCTCTGACCCAGTTGGATTCTTCAGATTATTTTTGTGTCAAAAGAACATATGATTCTTTTCTTTACCAACATTAATTAAAAGCACCGGAAAGTGCTTTTAAACAAGTTGCTTCTTCAAATCCTTTTGGCGCTAGGGCGCAAATGAATATATAATTATGAGTACTTCATCAGGTGGACAGTGGAGAAATACCTGCCATTCTAGAATAGGAAAACAATTATCTGTAACAACAAATATTTATTTTACTAGACACAGGCAACAACTACATATATTCTGGATATTTTCTCTAGACATCAACTGGTATACTCACTTTTACAACATAAATGTTTTAATTACTTCAGCCATAAATGTAAGATGATTATTTAGACCCAAATTAAATAAACGATTTCCATATATGTCTGAACAACAAACTATTGGAGATCATAATTACAGTATTGGGGGGGATAAATCAGAGGAGGTTATCTAAGTCTAACTCTGAGCAGGCCACAACTTCTCTTCATCTGCATAAAATACAAGACAGCATAAGGCTTGAGGCAGGCGGAGCCAGGTTCAAGGATGCGTCTGCGGTTTCTTTGTGGACCCTGATTCTCTCCGAGCCGCGGGGGGATCAGACCCCTGCCTCCCCATTCTATTCTTCCCCTTGGGCCCACATGCAGACGCTCTGCTCCCCATGCCCGGACCACTCTTGACTCCACATTTCCAAAGCAGTACACGGCTACAGACACTCACAGGCTCTGGCCCGGCACCCCAAGCCACTCCCGCGTCCCGACGCTGCCCTGCAGGAGCCTCGCTGGCCAGGGTTCTGCCGGAGTGTTGCGGACATGGGACACATTACCGGGGAAGCTACTTGGTTGGCGGTGGGGTACGCGCCGGCTGCCAGGGGCGCGGTGGGGGTTGGGGAAGCCGCAGCAAGCCTCTCAGCCGAGCTGAGGCGGCGGAGAGCGCAGGCGCAGAGCTGACAAGGCGGGAGTACGCCAGCGCGGGGGTTGAGGGGAGGTGGCGGGAGCGGGGCGGCTGTGTGCGCTAGGACTGCTGTTGCCACGTGGCTTTCTCAAGGTAAAAACACCTTGTTACTATTCCTAGATAGTTCTTCTTTGGAATAATTTGAATGTATTGAGATAATGTGACTCTGATAATCGCTCATGCCTTATTTTATATTATTCATGGTTTTGCTTTTATGCATAATCTTGCATTCCAGGAGAAATCCAGAGTGAGTGTGTGTGTGTGTGTGTGTGTGTGTGTGTGTGTGTGTGTGTGTCCGGGAGAAATCCAGTGTGTGTGTGCGCGTGTGTGTCCGGGAGAAATCCAGTGTGTGTGTGCGCGTGTGTGTCCGGGAGAAATCCAGTGTGTGTGTGTGTGTGTGTGCGCGTGCATGCGCATGTGTGTCTGGGGAAAATCCAGTGTGTGTGTATTTGTGTGTGTGTGTGTGTGTAATAGCAACAGTAATAGGAAACTTAAGTATAAAGATGATATGACAAACACTTCTTTTGTTACCCCATTACCCCAAATTGACTACTATTGGCATTTTATCATAGTTACTTAAAGCCTTTTAAAATTTTAATAAATAAAATATTATAGATAAATTTGAAGTTCTCTTTGCCTTCCAACTTCAGTTCCATTTTTTCTCTCCTTTTCTCACACACACCCAAAATTCTAAGTTCATTGTATATCTTTTTTTAAGTATATTTTATTGATTGTGTTGTTACTGTAGTCCCAATTTCTTTTCCCTTTGCTCCCCTCAGCCCAGTAGCCCTCTTCCCTCCAGCAATCCCGCACCCCCTTGTTCATGTCCATGGATCGTGCATATAAGTTCTTTGCATTGACCCTTTCCTATGCTGTTCTTAACAATCCCCCTGTCTATTTTGTACCTACCAATTAGGCTTCTGCACCATTTCCCTTTCTCTCCCTTCCTCCTCCCAGCTGATAACCCTCCAAATGATCCCTATACCTATGATTCTGTTCCTATTCTAGTTGTTTGCTTAGTTTGTTTTTGTTTTTACTTTTTTAGGTTCTGTTGTTTATAGTTGTGAGTTTGTTGTCATTTTAATGTTCATAGTTTTCATCCTCTTTTTCTTAAATAAGACCCTTTAACATTCCCTGTAATAATGGCTTGGTAATGATGAACTCCTTTATCTTTACTATGTCTGGGAAGCACTTTATCTGTCCTTCCATTCTAAATGATAGCTTTGCTGGATAGAGTAATCTTGGTTGTGGGTCCTTGCTTTTCATCACTTTGAATACTTCTTGCCAGCCCTTTCCTGCCTGCAAAGTTTCTTTTAAGAAATCAGCTGATAGCCCTATAGGAACCCCTTTGTAAGTAACTCTTCTCTTGCTGCTTTTGAGATTCTCTCTTTATCTTTAACCTTTGGCATTTTACTTATGATGTGTCTTGGTGTGGCCTAGCTTGTTGGGGACTCTCCATGCTTACTGGACTTGTGTGTCTACTTCCTTCCTCAAATTGGGGAAGTTTTACTTCATTATTTTTTCACATACATTTTCAATTTCTTGCTCTTCTTCCTTTCCTTCTGGCGCCCTACGATTTGGACGTTGCCACATTTAAAGTAGTCCTAGAGGTTTCTAAGCCCCTCCTCGTTTTTTTTCAATTCTTGTTTCCTCATTCTGTACTGGTTGACTGTTTTTTTCTTCCTTATATTCCAAATCATTGATTTGAACACTGGTTTCCTTACCTTCACCATTTGTTTCATGTGGATTTTCCTTCATTTCACTTAGCATAGCCTTCACTTCTTCCCTTCTGCGTTTGCCGTATTCAAGCATATCTGTCAAGTCTGTGAGCATCTTTATCACCAGTATTTTGAACACTGCGTGTTAAGTTAGCTATCTCCTCATCGCCTAGTTTTGATTTTGTTCCAGCCCATGTTCTAAAATCTAAAACCTAGTTATCTTTCTGTAATCCAAGAGCCTGCTATCATGTCAGTATCTATGTTATGAAGTAAAGGAGAGTTAGGTAAAATATTTTTATTTATCACAACTGCTCTATCAGTTGCCTAGGATCTCAGCAGTGTCATGAAGTCTGGGAAATGTTCACACTGACTTAAAATTGCCCCACACAATGGTACATATCAACCGTTAGTGAAGCCTTTGAAAAAACAAACGGGTTGAACAATGGGTTAAAGGAGGCACATACAGCATCTGTTCTTAAAGCTATCAACTCAGGAATAACCTCCATTATGAAATCTTGCAGAGAAGTGTTTTTTTTCCTCTTCAAAATTTGATAATAACAACATTCCTTACTGCAGTTCTGGCATTTTTTCATCATTACTGTGTTGTGAATCATCATCTGCTCCATCTACTTCTGGTAAATCTACATCTTCACCACCACCTATGTTGTTCATCATCTTAGAGAAACAATCAAAATTGGACATGTCTTCATCTAAATCATCTTCCCAGTCTTTCCAATTATTGAGGTCCATGCTAAGCCTGTTAAGCTTTGCCTTTTCTTTTGTTAACCTTGGCCATGATTGGTCAGATTCTACTTTTTGTAAACAACATGAAGTTGATCTGTTTGTTCTATTATTCTTGGAATCACTTGGATCAGTACAGTGAAAAAAGAACCATTTCATTTATATGTTTAAAATTATCACTTCCTCAAAGACAAATGTAAATTTAGATATTTCAAATTTTACATTAATGTCTTAATAGTCTTCAGCACAAAGTTCAACTACGACATAGTCCCTCTGGTCATTTGTTTCACTTTGCAGAAGCAGGCTGCATGGCGAATGGGGCGGGGTGACAGGTGAACGGGGCGGCGGGGCAATGGACTCCTCTTAGGAGGCAATTCCTAAGCTTTCTCCTTCCTACACCCTTCCTCAAGTTCGCTTGCCCTAAGTGATAGGAGCGGGCTCAATCTGGGCCCCCAGAATGCAGTATGGAGAAGAAGAAAGTGACGAAAAGGGTCTTGAGGACAGGGAATGAGCATGTGTGATAAGTGAGGGCTGGTGAACAGGTGGCGGCTGGTGATGCAGTGAAATGCACTATAAACATTCGTTACCAAGTTGAGGAAGTTTCCCTCTACTCCTAGTTTGCTGAGAAATTGTTTTTTGACTGTTGAATCTTAGAATTCTTTATGTAATCTAGATTTGGGTTATTTGTCAGATATGTGATTTGCAAAAATATTCTCCCTGTATGTAGCCTGGCTTTTCTTCTTTCTTTTAAAATCCTCACCCACAGATATGTTTATTGATTTTAGAGAGAGAGGAAGTGGGGTGGGGGGAGATGGAGGGAAGAAAGGGGGGGAAGGGGAGGGAGAGAGAGAGAGAATGAATGGGAATGTGAGAGAGAAACATCCATGGGTTGCCTCCTGTATGCACCTGGACTGGGATCACTGGAATCCACAACCTTTGGTGTAGGGGAGGATGCTCCAATCAGCTGAACTCTCTAGCTCGGGCATCTTTTCTTTTCTTTTTTTTAACAGGATCTTTTGAGGAGCAAAATTTTAAGTTTTGATGAAGTTCATATTGTTTATTTTCTCCTTTTACAGGTTGTGTTTTTGGTGTCATCTAAGAACACGTTACCAAACCCTAAAAACATCAAGAGCTTCTCCTGTGTTATCCTGTAAGTATCTTATCATTTTACATTTAACTCTGTGACCCACTGTGAAGTTTTTTTTGGTAATGTGTCAATTATGAGCTTTAGGTCAAAGTTCTTTTTTTTTTTCCCTTTGCTTATGGACATTCAATTGCTTCAGCACCATTTGTTGAAAAGATTATTCATCCTCTAGTGAATTGTTTTTGCAAAATCAGTTGACTGTACTTATGAGGGGCTACTTCTGGGTTCTCAATTTTGTTCCATTGATCTATGTGTCATTTCTCTGCCAATTCACACTGTCTAGATTACTGAGCTCCATATTAAGTCTTAATATCAGGTAGAGTGATTCCTTCCACATTTTTCTTTTTCAAAATTGTGCTAACTAATTTAGTTCTTGTGCCTTTCTGTAAATATTTTAGAATAATTGTATCTGTACATACAAAAAATCTTGTTGTGATTTTGATAGGAAATGTGTTAAACATGCATATTAACTTGGGGGAGAATTAACAGCTTTACTATCTTGAGTGTTCCAATCCATGAATGCAGTATGTCTCTCCATTATTCAGATCTTTCTCAATTTCTTTCATTAGCATTTTGGAAGTTTTAGTGTTAATCCTATACATGTTTTGTTAGCGTTATACCTACATTTTTTTTTGAATGATTATAACTGATACTATAATTTTAATTTTGTTTTCCACCTGTTCATTGCTAGTATATAGAAGTAGAATTGATTTTTGTATGTTGATTTTGTATCCAGAGACTCTGCTGATCCGTTTATTTTCTAGATTTACCATTACAACATCTGTAAGTAGGGGCAGTTTTATTTTCTCTTTATGCTTGTTTTTTTTTTTTTTTTTTTTTAACATTTTATGGTACATTTTGTCATACAGAAATTTAAACATTTTTTATCTAGGTAACCTCTGTTTCCATTATGGTTGGTAATTTTTCCATCTTGTTTAAGACAAAAATTTTTTCTGTCTTTCTTGGACCCCAAGATGTTTTTAATGTGTTGAGGTGTTCTGTCTGGCAACATTTTATATATGACTTTTGTCTATCTGTTCTTAGAAATTGACCCATATATACATATATATTTTGGCTTTTGTTATCAAGTATGTTATACAAAATGAAAGGTATAACCAATATCAAGAAGATTGTGCTGGAATGGTCATACTATCAAAAAATCCTGAAAATTTTTCTGTCCTCTGACTTCCTCCACTCCTTGGAGCCTTGCTAATTGAAGAAACTAGTTTGCATGATGATTAAGAATCTAGGTTTTGATAAGGAGCATTAGACTTTAGAGTCAGACATCACTGACTGCAAAGCATTATCCATGTGATTCCAAGCGTGTTCACCAGCCTCAGTTTACTCCTTGGTAAAATGAAGATAATAGTATTTGTTGTGAGGAGGTAGTGAGATAATATATGTAAACTTTTTGGTACAGTGCCCAGCTCAATAATGTAAGCTTTTTCAGCCCATAAGGAAGGGCACAAACATAATCCTTCCTACCACCCTCCCAGTTTCTATCTGGAATTGACTTGTCTAGTCTTCTTGTATCAAAACTTTTCATCCCAGATCTTGATAGGGATTTCTGCCTATCACCGATAATACTCCGGCATACATCCTAGTTCTCTTCCGCTTTTGGATCTTATTTTTCTCTTTTACATTTGGCTTATCTATCTGGTTTTTAAAAACACTATTTTTTTAACAGAAGTTTTAAGTTCACAACAAAATTGAGAGGAAGGTACAGAGGCTTGTTCTTGCCCCTACAAATGTCTAACTTCTCTTGTGATCAACATTCCCTACCAGAGTGGTACATTTATTACAATTTGTGAACCTATTATACAATGACATAATATAGTCATCCAAAGTCCATAGTTTACATATGGTTCATTCTTGGTGGTATACATTCTATGGGTTTGGACAGACTTATAATGATGTGTCTCATGATTATACTATCTACCCTACAAATCTCTGTGCTCTACCTGTTAACCCCTCCCTCCCCAGCCCTTGGCAACCATTGATCTTTTTACTGTTTCCATAGTTTTATCTTTTCCACAATGTCACATAGTTGGAATCACACAGGATGTAACCTTATTAGACTGGCTTCTTTCACTTAGCAATGTGCATTTACGTGTCCTTCAGTAAGCCCAATGTAGCCATGTACTTTATAATAGTCTGTAGTTGACTTATCTGAGTTAAACCAATTAGCTCTTATACCTATATATATGTATTTTTATTTTTAGAGAGAGGGTAAGGGAGAGAGAAAGAGAGGGAGAGAAGCATCAATGTGTGGTTGCCTCTCACGCGCCCTCAACTGGGGACCTGGCTCACAACACAGGCATGTGCTTTGACTGGGAATCGAACCAGTGACACTTTGGTTCACAGGCTATCCTTATATTTAAAAAAATTTTTTTAATGTCTTTAAAGTTCTTAATATATATTTTGGTGGAAAAAAGTCTTTCCCATTATTTTAGCGGAAGAAATCTACCAGTTTCCCATTTATTATCTTTCAAATCTTAAAAGAAGAAGAAATTAGGAGCTCTCAAGGTTTCTATGCCAAACAATATGATCCAGATTTAAAAATAAATTCTTTTATTGGTTGATTTTAGAGAGAAAGACACATTATCTTGTTGTTCCACCCATCCATGCATTCATTGGTTGCTCCTTGTACGTGCCCTGCCAGGGACCACACCCACAACCTTGGCATGTTGGGATGATGCTGTAACCAACTGTGCTACTTGGCCAGGGCCAAGATAATTCAGACGTATTAGATAGAGAAAAGAGTTGCCAATATGAAAATAATTATCCAAGAAAATGAATTAACATACAATACTTGAGAGCAAATGTCCATATGAATAAACGTTAAAACTGAAGTTCACATGTGTCTCAAATGGCTATTTGTATAAATAATCTGACAAGGAGGCTTTAAATGTGATAAAATATAGAACAAGATAGTTATTAATGTCAATTTTATCACAAGGAACATATCAGACAAATGATTAAGATTGTGAGTGACCTGACCTTTTTACTGCTCAGAATTCTGTTTCCTTGTCACACCTGCCTCAACTACCCTTTTATTTGTTCAGGGCTCTTTTTAAATAATAAGGATGCTAGTGTCTTGTATAAAAGTAAAAATCAAATAATCACAACAAACAAAAATAAAACTTAATCTTGTTAATTAATCAAATAATTGTTTTTAATTTTCCGATACCCTTCTGCCCTTACATTTACTATTCCTGTTATTTTGTGTTCCTCTGTGAGCTAGTTTTTTCTTAAGTTCTTTAAATTTTGAAGAAAATCACTATTTTTATTTTTCCCTCTTTCCAATATAAGCATTTAGTGCTATGGGTTTTTCTCCGTATACTGTTTAAACCACATCATGGTAATTAGATATGACCTAAACCATAAATCTCCAACCGGCAGATTCTTTGTGTCTTCTACAGCACTTAGTGTGCTCACAATGAACACTCAGTGAACTTTTCCTATATTAATAAATTGAAGAATGATATGTTTGATCGCATTCTTCAGTCTATAATCAAGCAAAAGAGAAAAATGACTGCAGGTGGCAACACCATCGTAAACATGTTCTGAGCCCCTCTTCACCGTGGGGCTGCTGCGTTTTATTGATTTACTGATCCACTTCCAAATGCAAGTTCTTTGAGAACATAAAGACTTGCAATCCATTGATCCTTCTTTTTTCCATTTATCAGATCTACCCCCTGCCCTATCCATCTTCATTCCCCACCCTGTCCTAAGATTGTGTATAGTCCAAAAGTTCAACCACTTTCTTACTAATGATTTAAATTTACACCCCCTACTCTCCTTTTAAATCTTTTTGGAGGTGAAGATTTTTTTGTTTTACATTATAAACAATTTCAAACTTACAGAAATACAAAGAACAAAATAATGAACACAAATATGACCACCACCCAAATTTAATAGAAGATGTCAATTTAAGAGAGTTTTTATTATGCCAGTAAGTGGTACCATTAATCACCCAGCTGCCTATGCCAAAACCCAGTTACTAAATTTTAATCCTTTCTCCTGATTTCTATCTGGTCAATGCAGATCATGTTGTTATAATTTTATTTCCTAAATATGTCTCATATATGCTCCTATTCTCTTCATCCCCATTGCCACTAGTGTGGCCCAGGGCTCCGTCATATTTCACATGGTTTATTGCAAAATCCTTTCTACCACAATTGCTGTATTCAAGCATGTTTCCTTTCAGACAATGAGCTCTGAGAGGCAGGACTACGTTTATTCTTGATCTACGGCTTCATCTCCAGCTCCCAGCACTTAGCAGGAACTCAGTAAACGTTTTCAAATAAATTAATGAATGCATTTTTTATGTACTATATAGTTTACTTCTTCATCAACATGATATGTCTATTTTAATAATTTGTGTTGCAGAATGAACATGGAGAAACCTAATTCATCTTTGGTGGTGGAATTATCTTACCCAGACTTGGTCATCAATGTAGGAAAAGTAACTATTGGTGAGGAGAACAGAAAAAAGCTGCAGAAAACTCAGAGAGTGCAAGAGAAGGAGAAAGTTATACAAGCTGCATGTGCTTTATTAAATTCAGGAGGAGGAGTGGTTCTGATGGAAATGGCAAACAACGATGAGCATCTTGTGGAGCTGGGACTGGATTTAGAAGAGTCTTTGAGAACACTTATTCAGTCACCAGGTTTGCAAGCTTTCTTCGAGACCAAGCAACAAGGGAGTTGTTTTTACCTTTTTGTTAAATCTTGGGGACCTGAGCCTTCCCCTGAAGATGATTCCATGAAGCCCCGCATATGCAGCCTGGATTCTTCATTATACTGTAGATCTGGCACCTCTGTGCTTTCCATGAAACCAAGAGAGGCATTTAATTTCCTGAAAACCAAGAAAAGAACTGCAAAATATTTGGACGAAGGACCTTCTAAAAAAATTCTCAGGGAGTCAAAGCAAAACTTCCAGTACTTGAATCCTGCTTACAACACTTTCCAAAGAGACCGTTTTAAGCGTGGTGAAACCCTGCCTTTTCCTGAGTCTCAGTATGTAGAGTTTAAACAGTTCTCTTCGAAACATATCAAAGAGTACATAAAAAGCATAATTCCAGAGTACATCTCTGCATTTGCAAACACTGGAGACAGCTATCTTTTTATTGGAGTGGATGATAAGAGCAAGAAAGTTCTGGGATGTCCTAAAGAAAAAGTTGACTGTAACTCTTTGAGGGAGGAAATAGAAAAGACAATAAAAAAATTACCTCGTGTCCATTTTTGCCAATCCCAACGCCAGATAACTTACACACTCAAATTCTTCGATGTGTTCGAGGAGGAGCAGTTATATGGCTACGCTTGTGCCATCAGGGTGAAGCTGTTCTGTTGCGCAGTATTCGCGGAAGCTCCCAAATCATGGATGGTGAAAGGCCAGGAAGTCTGCAGCCTGAGAACCGAGGAATGGGTAGGCATGATGATGGACACAGATCCAGGTAAGGGGGCGAGAGTACCTCCCTTCTTGTCCTTTTCTACCTCTAGCACCTTCATTTTAGTCAGGTTTCTCTTCGTTTCCTGTGACTTTGAACTTCTCACATCCGCTAAATTCCATGGTTTTTTGAATCTTCAAGTATCCTGCTTTCCATACTTGATAAAATTTCAGCGGGTAATTAGAAACCCAAATCAGTGTCTTACAATAGGCGATTTTTTTTCTCACATCAAAAGATGAGAAGAAAAATTTGGGGAAGTGGTTGCCTTGTAGTAGCTTTTACTGGCTCCAACATCATTTATTGATATTTTGCCCTGGCTGAGTAACTCAGTTGGGTAGTGTTGTCCAAGCACGCCAAGGTTGCAAGTTTGCTTCCTGCTCACGGCACATACAAGAATCAACTGATGAATGCATAAATAAGTAAAACAACAAATCTCTAAAAATCAATAAATACAATTTCAGGAATTTTGTGAGCCAGTTGTTAAAACTGGCCATTATTAAAAATTATTATATAAACTTACAAATACATTATATAGAAAGAAATGTAATAAATGCAAACTTACCACTGCCTAATTATTTACCACATTTTAATACTATTTTTGCTTATCAGGCTATTTACATCTATTGTATCTGTTTGGTTGAAATACTATAAAATGCTGTGCTACTATGCGTTTCTTCCCAACTCTGCACTGAATGACATCACATTGGTAGCTTGACATTATCCGTGGTTGAAAGTATTTACACCACAGAAATAAGCTACATGTACATACATGTTTACTAAAAGAATGTGCTACATAGAAAAAAAAAGCAATAGAAACAAAATGCTATCTAGACATAGAGAGTGAAGAATTATATTGAATGAGAAGCACATTCAAACTTCCAAATAATGTCTCTTCATTATCGGATTTTGGTAACCTCCATATGCAGTAAAGGTACTTGTCTACACAAGATGAATGGGGCATTATCTTGCCATTATCTCTCAAGTCACACTACCTAGACAGTCACATGATACATCTCCTTGTAAGGCCTCTTTCAGTGGTGAAAAGATGAACTAACATGTCAGAATAACATGAATTTTCTTTCTTTCTTAAGATCTATGCTTGTCCGAAGACTTTGAATCTCAGCTGAGTCTGTCTAGTGGGCCTCCTCTTAGCAGACCAGTGTACTCCAAGAAAGGCCTGGAACACAAGGAAGATCTCCAGAAACTTTTATTTCCAGGTAGCAATTACTGTTTGTCTACTTGACACCAGCCAGTTTCTATGCTAGGTTGAGGGGAGATAAATGGTTATGCTTGTTTTTTAAAATCTTGAAAGTAGCCCTGACTGATGTGACTCCAGTGGGTTGGGCATTGTTCTGCAAATTGAAAGGTTACCAATTCGATTCCTGATCAGGGCACATCTCTGGGTTGCGGGCCAGGTCCCCAGTTGGGGACATGTAAGAGGAAACCATTTGATATTTTTCTTACACATTGATGTTCCTCTCCCTCTCTTTCTCTCTCCCTTTCCCTCTCTCTAAAATAAATAACATGTTTTTAAAATCCTGAAAGTATACTCTGAAAGCCTATGTGTACCAGGTGATAATGCTACTAGTATATTGATGATAAATAATTTAGAAGTGAACTTTCACTGACCCCACTGGCTGAGGCAGTAGCACATATAGAATCCAAGACTATTATTATCCTTAAAGACTATTCGGTCCTAAAGTTCTCAAATTACACTGATCATCAATATTTATGGTTATTTTAAAAAGTACAGATACCTGGTTCATCACTCTAGATTTAAGAAATTAGGATATGGGGATAGTATGTCATAATGTATATTTTTATTAAGCTTGCTCCTATAATTTTGGTGTTCATCCAGGTTGGATACCTTTTTATGTAGTTGAACTAGAGGCATACATTGCACCAAGAGCAAAAAAAAAAAAAAAAAATGCCCACCTCTGTCATATTTTCCAGAGGAGTGCCCGTTATAAATATAAAAATAATATTTATATCAAGATGTAACATAAAAAAAGTGAAAATCAAGCCCTGGCTGCTGTGGCTCAGTGGATTGAGCGTTGGCCTGCGAACCAAGTGTCGCTGGTTTGATTCCCAGTCAGGGTACATAATTAGGTTGCTTGTCAGGTCCCCAGCTGGGGGCGCATGAGAGGCAACCACATAGTGATGTTTCTCTCCCTCTCTTTCTCCTTTCTCCTCTCTCTAAAAATAAATAAATTAAATAAATTAAATAAATTAAAAAAAGAAATTCAGAGCCAAGACTCAAATTTTAAAAAAAAGTGAAGATTAATTATGAACACTTTTCAGAGGTAGGAGAAACAGTTGTGTTTAACAGCACAAAATAATGATACAAAACCAAGGACAGCACCTGTTTTCTGCTCTCATCGCTCACTCCCAATTGTTAGGCTTTTACTGGGAGTCCATTGCTGTCCTCTTTCTAGACTTTTAGAGAGAGGAAACCACTTGCTGAAGTCTATGCAGCATCAGTGGCTTATCTGGCACTAGAATTTGATACATAAATGTCATGTAAATGTGTAAATATTAAGGACCATTAATAGATACTGACTGCCCAAAATTTTACTTTTTCCCTTACCTGAGGTCTTTCCTTTCATTTGGACATCAAATTTATATTTTAAAAATTGTACACAATAAATAATATTAGATACAAGAATAAGGATAAACATTGATAATGATTACCATGGAATAAATTATAACTAAAACAAAATACTGACTGTATGTTCACATATTCTTACATAAATTAATACAGTCTTATATAAAAGTTTTTCAGGAATTATACCAAATATCAAAAGAATGCTTTCCTTTTTTCACATTAAAAATTTTTAAAGATTCTATTTATTTATTTTAGAGAGAGTAGAAGGGAGAGAGAAAGAGAGGGAGAGAAACACTGATGTGCAAGAGAAACATCAATCAGTAGCCAAGGAAGGAAAAAAGAAAAAAGAGAGAAACATCAATCAGTTGCCTCTCACACGCCCCCAACTGGGGACCTGGCCCGCAACCCAGGTATGTGCCCTGACTTGGAATCGAACTGGCAACCCTTTAGTTCACAGGCCAGTGCTCAGTCCACTGAGCCACACCAGCCAGGGCTAACATTAAAATTTTAATTTAAAATTAAAGGGTCACTAAACATAAATTTGGAAAATTAAGAATTTCTTATAGTCTGTTAATGTCATTCTAAATTTTATCTGTAAATATAGATAAGGATATAGATATGTTTACAAATATGATATATTTTACATGATTTTCTTAGTTTTAATTATCTATTTAAATGCATATGAAAATTTAAATTTCATATTTAATACTCATAACCAATTTTACTTTTAAAATTATCTCTCTGAATTTTATTTTATTACTTATTTTCATGAAAACTAGATACTTTCAACACTACTTAAATTGTTCCATAGCCACAGAAAAAGGATGGAAATAACAAAGTTATTTTTTAAGCAGGAATAGCAATAATTACAAAACTTGACAGCACAAAAAAGGAATAACTCATACTAATATTATCTGTGAAAGAGGATGCAAATTAGAACTCCAGGAATGAAAAGATAGATCAACCTTAAGGGAGTTATTGTTAAAATTCAACATTTCTATATATCTATGCAAAATATATGATAATATGTATTCTTGACTTGTAAAAAACCTCAATAAAATAGGAACTCATAGATACCTCTTTAATATTGTATTTATATCTATCTATATCCCCTAAAGACCATCATATTAATTGGGGGATGTTATAGGGAGTCTATTAAATTCAGGAACAAAACAATCATGTGCACTCTAGAATTCACTGTAATATTGGTTAGCCAATGCAGTTAGATAAAGGAAAGAAATTAGAGGGATAAAAATTGAAGACGATAAGGCCCTGGCTGCTGTGGCTCAGTGGATTGAGCGTCGACCTGCGAGCCAAGTGTTGCTGGTTCGATTCCCAGTCAGGGCACATGACTAGGTTGCATGTCAGGTCCCCAGTTGGGGGTGCAAGTGAGAGGTAACCACACAGTTATGTTTCTCTCCCTCTCTTTCTCCTTTCCCCTCTCTCTAAAAATAAACAAACAAATAAATAAATAATTTTTAAAAATTGAAGAGGATAATACTATATATTTAGAAAATTTAAGAGAACCAATGAAAAACCACTATGAACAAAAGAATTCAGAATGAATTGAAATAATTGCATTACATAGCATTATAAGAAACATCAGTGAATATTAATATGCAGAATTCAGTGTCAATATAACAATGAAAGAAAATACCCAATTTTCAATAACAACAAAAAATTATTCAATAAAATATCTAGCATAAACCAATCTGCAAAATAATTAAAACCCATTGAAGGACACAGATGAAAACTTGTATCAAATGGAAACACATGTCATGTTCTTGAAGTCAGCATCATAAAGTTGTCAATTCTCTGTTATTTTATAAATGTTATAAGATACCAATAAAAAAGAGATGAACTTAATCTTGACAATCTTATTCTAAAGTTCCAGTGAGAGAGTAAATAAAAAGAACCAGAAAATAAAGACCTGAAAAGGAAGAGCAAACAGGAGGGGCTATCAAGACCTCAAATCATTATAAAGCCTCTAATTTTTAAAAAATTGGCGTATAATTAGACCAAGAATGTAGAATAGACTCTCTCAAAATAGATTCAAATATATATGAGAATTTAGTTTATGATGGAATTCACTTCTTTAAAAAAGTGTAGAGAGTAGAAAAGTCAACTGCACTAGATTGCAGCGCCTGGGGTGGACCTTTTTCTTAATGGTTTCCTTTCTCTTAAGATTTGATACAATCTGTCTTTTAAAAAGTGGAGAAAAACTGATGTTTCAATAAAAAAGATATCAGGATAACTGGGTAACAATTTACTTTTTAAAATATGGAGTCACACACTTCATGCCACATACTAACATAAACTCTAAATGGACCAAGAATTTTAAACAAAATGTTAAAGCCGTAAGTGTTCTAGAAGAAAACTTGGGCAAATGCTTTTATAACTTTGGCACGAGCATTAGAAAAATCAAGATTCAAAATCCAGAAGCCATGATAGTAAAGATTGATATATACGACTGCATAAATTTTTTTTTAAAAAGAATTGTGCATGACTAATGCCACGAAAAACAGTCAAAGGGCCATTGACCAACTGGGAGAAGCATTTGCAGCTTATAGTACAAAGGGCCACTGTCTTTAATATGTAAAGAGCTTCCAGAAGTTGATAAGGATAAAAAACAACCTCTTAACAGAAAAATCAACAGACGGTTCAGAAAAAATAAAATTCAAATGGCTTTCAAACATTTGAAAAGATGCTTATTAATCAAAATAAGAAACATATGCAAATTAAAACAGGATATCATTTTTATGTTTGCAATGTAAAAAATAAAGAAATCTGACATCATATTTTATATACTGTGCTGTGGAAACACATGGCTTCTCATATATTACTAGTGGGAGTGCATGTTGGTACAACTGGCAATTATCTATCAGAATTACAAATGCATTTACCTTTTTGCCCAGTAATGCCACTGTTAGAACTTTATTCTTCATATATATATACCTGCATACATACCAAATGTACAAGGTTATCTATTGTACTATTATTATAATGGCAAAAGATTAGAGGGGAAATCCATGTGCCCATCAGTAAGGACTTTTTAAATAAAATATGATACATCCATAAAATGGCATGTTAGATAACTGAAAAAATATAAGAAAGTTCTTGCGTAGTAATATAGAAAGATCTCCAGTATATATTGCTAAGTGAGATGAAGTAAGTGCCAAATGGTTTGCTACCTATTGTGTAAGAAGGTGAGGAAGAGGATATTTGCATAAGGAAATTTTGGAAGGATAGGCAAGCAACTAAAAATACTATCATGGTGGGGGAGTAGGATAGTGTTTGGAAGGCAGGAAATGGAGCGAATAAGAGTAGGAATATTTTGGTATTTGGACTATGGGAATGTATTACCTAATTAAAATTAATTTTTTAAAAGCCAATTTTTATTTTCAGAGACTACTGTTATTATTAGGTTCTGAATACTAACAGTGCTAAACAAAAAGTTTGTTTTTTGTTTTGTAGTTGGACTCCAGGTATTAAGAATAGAGATGTCCTCAGCACTTTAATTGTTAGCATGGATTGATAATGATTTGCCTTCAGTTTAAGTACTATAAATATTTATGTTAGAGGAAATGCAGTGATTGAAACAGAAATGTTGTCGATAACTGGAGTTATTAATACTAAAGAAAATCGGGTCCTGGGCTAGTAGGTCAGCATCAAACCAGCTCCTGGTGTCCTACACTGTTAGGAACCCTCCCCTGATTTCCTATAGTTTGAAAGCAACCACTCAGGACGCTTTAGTGCTTTGTTTCTAAAGATTTCCCTAGATACAAAGTGGCATTAGTGCACAAAATGGTTACAAAATTCTATGGGAACCCTGAAGAGAGGACAGACATAGCAGTTCTGGGAAAGATGAGAGGAGTTTTATCAGGTGACAAAAGTGGAGGAGGGCATTAGAGTCTCAGAACACACCTCTGCAAAGGCACAGAGGCCCCAAGTCACGTGGGGAGTGTGCCTGCTCTGATGCGTGGAGAGCGATGCATTTATGGAAAACCTATTCTGGTCCCTGCAATTTGCTCAGTGTAATGTAAAATATCAAAGAAATGAAAGGGACACTTCTTGCCTTCACATAATTTTCTTAGGAAGTACATCCTCTTGTATAACTAAAGAAAGATAAGACCCAGTCAATGATGAAATAAAACATGTTTGCTATTAATTGCTTTAGTGATTTTCTCCATTTATCAGCAGGGGTAGCCTGTGTGACTTGCAGGGCAGTGTGGCAGAGTGGAGACAACAGAGGGTCTGGGGTCTGGATGCTGGTTCTGTCATTTCCTACGGATGTGGCTGTGGATGACTCACTTAATCTGAGTTTCCATTTTCTCATAAAAAAGAGAATAATAAGTCTATCTGCCTTGCATAATTGTGAGGCCCAGTGATGTCTGTCAGCTCCCTAGTACAATCAACAAATGATGTTTTATTAATTCCTACTTCCTTTGGTTTCTAAAGCTCTAGTTTAAACATATGTTATTCTGTTTCATTTATTCTAAGATATGTGTTCCCCCCACCTTTTAACATCTCTGGAATCTGCATGTGTCTCATAAAGGAAGCCATCTCCCACTTGCTATCTATCATCCAGGTTACAGACATAATCAAGTTGTGCAAACAACTAGTACAAGTAAGAAAGCACTAACAACAACGAACAATTGCCAATGAAAGATGGGTAATTTCACTTAAAATTGGTATTACAAATGTGATTCTGGCTTGTGATCTGACACCAGCACAACAAGATGAAAACAGTCTCTTCATTTTCCCCCCTTTGGGACAAATGATCATTGAAATAAGTTTTAAACACCTACGGTGTGAGTTTATTTTCATGTCACATAATTATTCTTTGCTTTCATGACAAAAGGAGACTTGTGATGGATGCAGTCTCACCTTGACCTGTAAGGGAGTACCAGAGTTTTGTTTCAGAAGAGTTACCTCAGGGCCTGGCCTCAGGGTCTCCCAGTCCAGGACTACAGGGGATTCTCTACTAATAAAAGGTGTAACGTGGCTCCATCTTCTCTGCAAATATTTAATGAGCACCTTCTTCCTGGGAGGGCTCCTTCTGCCTCCATCAATGGGAACTGTTCAGAGAAAATTTGAGATTCGAATACTTTGAGGGTAAGAAGGGGAACAGAACTAACATTTCCCAAGTAGCTACAATGAGCCAGGTATTTTATGCTTTTTTATTTATTCCTCACCATAGGAAATATGGTTTTTGTTTGTTTGTTTGTTTTACAAATGAGGGAACAGAGTCTTAGAAAAACTAAGAAATTTCTCAGTGTGCCAGGTTTTCAAGACTTCATTTCCTTTATTATAAAATAATATTTACAAAAGAACACATATGAAAAAGCTCTAATTTATCATAAGGTTAATTATAATTGTAAGTATAATAATTCCTTTTTATTAATTGTAATTAGTCATAAAAATAAATATGATATTGACCTCAAATTTATAATTATCTCCATATTTAGTGGCATCAGAAGATTTGCAACGTTATCCTGAATCCCTCTGGCAGGAACTGTCCTCAGAGCATGAAGGTCTGGAGGAATTAATAAATAAGCAAATGCATCCTTTCTCTCGGGGAATTTTGATCCTTTCTAGAAGCTGGGCTGTGGATCTGAACTTGCCAAAGAAGCAGGGAGTCGTCTGTGATGCTCTGCTGGTAACACAGAACAGCACCCCCATTCTCTATACCATTCTTGAGGAGCAGGATGCAGATGGGCAGTTGTATTGTACCCGTACAGCCTTTGCTCTGAAGCAGAAACTGGTGAACACGGGCGGCTATGCTGGGAAGCTGTATGTCATGCCCAAGGTCCTCCATCTGAGCCCTGAGAGCAATGCGGAGTCCTTTGAAGGCTCAGGCTCTCTCATTGACTACCCTGAGTCCTATTACCTTGCAGACACCCAGCAAATGGAAGCCTTGCTACAGTGCCTCGTGATTGTCTCACTCGGCTTCAGATCTTCCCTGAGTGACCAGGTCGGCTGTGAGATTTTAAATCTGCTCACCATCCAACAGTATAAGATCATCTCAAAACGCCTTGACAAGAACACAGAATTGTTTATCCATGGCTTACCTGGCACAGGGAAGACAATTATAGCCACGAAGATCATGGAGAAGATCAAGAATGAGCTTCATTGTGAGGAAAATGAAATTCTCTATGTTTGTGAGAACCAACCTTTGAGGGACTTTATTGGGTAAGTAGTTGGATCTTGCTGTCACCAAATGAGGTTAGGTTCAGTCTGAATTCATTCCATACCTCCCTCCGCTCAGACCATTTTGTTCTGTAACAATCAAATCAAATGATCTATTAACAATAGTCCTGTGTTCATAGGAGTATGATAGCCATTTTCCTCCTTTATATACTTGGAGAAAACCTGAGTGTGTCATTTTAATTTTTTTAAAGATCTTACTTATTTATTTTTAGAGAGAGGTGAAGGGAGGGAGAAAGAGAGGGAAGGAAACATTGATTTGTGGGAGAAACATCCATTGATTGCCTCTCACATGCCCCCAACTGGGGACCTGGACCCACAACCCAGGCATGTGCCCTGACTGGGAATCAAACTGGCGACCCTTTGGTACGCAGGCCATCACTCAATTCATTGAGCCACACTAGCCAGGGTCATTTTAATTTTTTAACTGTTCATATATGTTATTTATTTTTTATTTTTTATTTTAATTTTTACAGTAATAAAAATATCTGCTGTGCAGTGACCCGGAAAACCTTCATGAGTACTGACTTTAAAAAAATTAAACACATCATCATTGATGAAGCTCAGAATTTCCGCACTGAAGATGGGGACTGGTATATGAAGGCAAAAAGCATCATTCAAACAGGAGATGATGGCCCACGAATTCTCTGGATCTTTCTAGACTACTTTCAGACCACTCACATGGACAAGAGTGGCCTCCCTCCACTCAAAGACCAGACTTCAAGAGAGGAACTCAACAAAGTGGTCCGCAATGCAGATCCAATAGCCCACTACCTACAAGAAATAATGCAAGATGTCAGAGAAAACCCGCCTCCTAACATCCCCCCTGGCTCCCTGAAGATACTCCATGAAGCTGAATGGGCTCAGGGTGTTCCAGGCAACTGTTATATTAAGACGTTCTCGAACTTGGAGCAGATAATAGCTGAGATAGCAATGCAATGCCAGGTTCTCTTGAAGAATGGTTATTCCTGCAAGGATATTGCTGTGATTTGCAGCAAACAAACTGATGTAGAAGAATATAAATCTAAGCTTCAAATAGCAATGAGGAAGAGAAGTAGTTCTGTGCTCAGTGAGGAATCTCATCTGTTAGTACAAATCAAAAATGCATCAGATATCATGGACAATCACATTGTGTTGGACAGTGTCCGCCGATTTTCAGGCCTAGAAAGGAACATAGTGTTTGGGATCGATCCCAGAGTAGCTGAGCCACCTCTTTTCCGCAATTTTCTGCTCTGTCTGTCTTCCAGGGCAAGGAAACACCTGTATATTCTGACACTAGTCTAAGAAAAATTGATAGAGAAAATATTCCCTCTGTCCCTGCAGTTTCAGAAAAGGAATGACTACTCTGCATCATAAAGGCATTATTTCTAACAATGGACCTTTGTAGGAAAACTAGCTTCAGAGTTGTTGCTCTATCCTGTAACATGAACTTCTAAAAAGTATAATTCTGATTGATTCTATCAATTGGTACTTTTTTGCCTTGCTTATTCATATTTATACTGACATTCAGTTTTTTAAAACTTTAAGTTTTGTTTGCTAATCCAGAAGAGAATTGTTGATATTTCTTTCTTTGTCCACACTTGGAAGAGCAATAAAACATAGGACTGCATACATTTGTTTTCATAAAGTGTTCAAGAATCTATGGCTCCTTAAATTTAACAAAGGGTAATATGAATTGGACCATTAATCTGAGAGATGATTTTTATGGTGAATAGTCCCTCCATGTCCAATTTCAAGCTTCCTATGTGACATCAACAGGCTCCTAACATCCCTGGAAATTTAACAGGTAGCTCTTGCAAGCCAGCAGAAGCCGGTTCCAGCACTACAACTGAAACCATTCCATAAAAATTTAACGTGCCTTTTTCTCAGCACAATGTGTTCAGAAAGAGAAAACATTAAAACTGGAACACTATAAACTTTTATTGAATTACTCAGTTGTTTTTACATTGATATTTATGTCTCAAAAGGTATTGTTTACCTTTTTACTGACTCTATTATCTTGAAAGGCAACTCTTCCAAGAAGAAAACCATTATGATATTTAGTCCTCTAAAAACTAATTCCTGAAATTTAATGTATTGTGGACTACATTAGCAAAAGAATAAGGTTCACCAGAAAAATATGGCCATGATATAGGATAATGTTGTCACACAACGTTCAACCTGAAGCTTTTAAAAAAATTTGAAGCAACTGCAACTACAGAAGAATATCACAGATCAGAAATAAAGGAGCACAGATAAGACATGGCCCAACAAAGAGAGAATGTGAAATGTGCCCTCAGCCAATCAAGAGAAGAACAACACAAAATAATTTCAGGAGTGAAGGCTAGATTATAAGGTGCATAGGGATAATCAACACAATAGACAACAGAATAACAAATTAAGAATATAAATTAGAAACCCAAAAAAGTAAAGAGATGTTTTAAAAGGTTAGAAGGAGACACATGTGGAAGACGGAATGGATTTTCAATGTATCTATAATTGGAGTCCTTCAAAGAGTGATACAAAACACTAGAACAGAACAAATATTTAAAACTGTAACTCAATAGAATGCATCTGAAATTAAAGGACACCTGAATCTATATATTATAGGAGCCTACCATGTGTCTAGAAAATGTAAAATTGGGTAGTACCCACTTGGCCTTCCTTGAAGCCAACTGTGGTCATAGGACCATACACATCTTGGACTATAAAGACAGAATCCATTGGCAGCCACACAAAGACTGAGTCACTTCAATGAAGTATCAGGCTGACACTGGCTTTCTCAGAAGAATGTTTCATGCCCCAAAAGAGTGGAGCTACACCAACAAAAGAGCCCCAGAAAGGAAGTGTGACCTTTTCTATGCAGCCACTCTGTCCATTATGAATGAAGAATGGAGAAGAACAATTTTGTATCTGTAAAAACTCAGGGAGGACCAATCCCATGAATCCTTCCTGAGCAACTTTATTAGAGGATGAACTTCATCCAACCAAGAAATGATTGTAGAACCATTGGCACAAAGACTGTCAGTGAACATGGACTATAGTGAACTGTAGATCTAAGATAAAAAACAAAGTTGGAGGTAAGAGTGGCAAAATAATATGTAAATGACATATACTGTGATAATATAGAAATTGCATACCTAAGGCGAGGGGAACACAAAGAGAAGAGAAGGTGGAAACCATACTTATTCCCTCATAGGACATTTAGTCATTTCTCCTACACAAGTGTCCTTCTTTACCCCAGTGTGTGTAGAATTTCCTTCATATACATTTTTTTTTAAGATTTTTATTTATTTTTAGAGACAAGGGAAGGGAGGGAGAAAGAGAGGGAGAGAAACATCAATGTGTGGTTGCCTCTCGTGTGCCCCCAACTGGGGACCTGGCCCACAACCCAGGCATGTGCCCTGACTGGGAATCAAACCAGTAGCCAGCCCTTTGGTTCTCAGGCCGGCACTCAATCCACTGAGCCACATCAGCCAGGGCTCTCCTTCATATACATTTTACACATTTCTTTATATGTTTATTCCTAGGTATTTTATCTTTTCTTCCATTATATTTTATGACTGCCCATTACTATTTTCTTCTATAGAAAAAGAATTACCATTTTAAACTGGTAAATCTATTTGTAGAAAATTAAGTATATTTAAAAGTATGAAGATAAATACTAAAAACATGATACTATTAAATTGGGTAGTAGAGGAGAGGAAAATGATAGGGGAGGGAACGTTTATAAGATAGCTGTATTAGGGCTCACGGTAGGGAACTGTCCAAAGAAGATGGAGCTTAAGAGTATTATATAAAGAAATAGCTTGCCTATTTTATTTTCCCCGTAAACCTCTCTCCTGTCTTCTACCTCAAAAATTTTGTTCAGTCCTAGGCAAAGTGAAATATATTTTGTTTGGATTTGTTGCTTTCTTCAAGCCTACCCGTGCATGCTCTTCTACCCTTAGCATAGGCTGCTAATGGTCTCTCAATATTTATTCTTTCCTTTTTCTATAGTAACATACATTTTTAGGGAAGTACATGATAACCTGACATTTTAAAAAGCTATTTTCCAGCTTCCTTGAAGCCAGTGGTGTCCATAGGGCCAAATTCTGGCCAAAGATATGTGAGCAGAAGTACTGTGTTTAATATTCAGGAGGTTTTCTTAACGAGGGCTTCTTGATGGTCCTGTTTTTAGAGAAATGATGTATTTTTCCATCAGCCAATTCATTTGGGTAAGGGATTATTAAGATGTGCCCCCAGGGAATCCCCTAGGCTTCTTACACAGTTCTTCTTGATCTGTGATGTAGCAGCAAACCAGTTTTCCCTTCATCATCAGTGTGATATTGTGATTTATAAGAAATATATATTTGGCCCAAGGTGACAGTGGCTGGTAGCAAAAGTTCATTAAATGGGTTATTAGATGTAATCATGAGAAAGTTTACTCACACTTCCACCCCTTGGTTCTCAGACTGGTCCATTCTGGCATACACTGCAGATTCGTCGTCGGCGGCGGCAACCGTCCGTCTCGAGAGACGATGGCGTAGCTTCTTGAGAGTCTATCTGCACCGCCGAGAACGGCTGTGCAGTCCGACTCGGGAGTGACAATCCCTGCCGCACTTGTTACAGGTGAAGGCAGATGGCTGTTGTTGCTGCTGTTGACGCTGCTTCCGCCTCGATCTTTTCTGGGCCGCCTCCTCGTTGTGCGCAGCCTCTGCGCGTGAGGTACCTTGCCTGACCGCGAGCCTCCAGGCTAGGCGGTCGTCTGCTTGAACTTCCCATGTGTTGAGATTGATGGAGCATTGTGTCATGTCCTTTTTGCAGATGTCTTTGAACCGCAGTTTTGGGCGCCCTGTCATCCTCTGGCCTTCTGCTAGCTCGCCGTAGAGGAGGTCTTTGGGAATACGGCCTGCATCCATTCTTTTGACATGGCCGAGCCACCTGAGGCGTCTCTCACTAAGAACTGCATGCAAACTGCTCATGTTGGCTCGCTTCAGCACCTCGGTGTTGGGGACCTTATCCTGCCAGGCGACATGCAGGACGCGTCGCAGGCACCTCATGTGGAAGCTGTTGAGTTTCCTTTCGTGCCTTGCGTAGGTGGTCCACGTCTCGCTGCCATAGAGGAGAGTGCTGAGTACGCAGGCTTGGTAGATGCGCAGTCTGGTTTTCTCAGTGAGGCTGGAATTGTTCCACGCTCGCCGGTTCAGTTTGGCCATAACTGTGGCTGCCCTGGCGATTCTCCGATTGACCTCCAAGTCGACTGACAGAGAGCTCGAGATGGTGGACCCGAGGTAAGTGAAATCGTTGACAACCTCCAGGGTGTATCCGTCGATGGTGATGCATGGGGGAGTCCCCGTGCCTTGAGCCATAACGTTCGTCTTCGTCAGGCTGATGGCTAGTCCGAACTCCTTGCATGCGTGGGAAAGGCAAGTGACTAGCTGCTGGAGTCCCTCTTCGGAGTGTGATGTCAAGGCTGCGTCGTCGGCGAAGAGCATCTCACGGATGAGCACCTCTTTGACTTTGGTCTTGGCTCGTAGACATACATCATATACACTACATACATTACATTACATACATCAGGTTATGGCTTCAGGCTCTAAAAAGCCAGCTGATTCTAAGTGATGGGCGTATGGTAACAGCAGAGACTTCTCTGTGTATGAGCTCAATGCTGTCCCATTGGGATATACTGTTGTGTTAAGATGAATTTGTTGTTTTATTCTAAGAAACCAAGGTTTGGTTTAACAGGTGAAAATCAACTGATGTAATCCACAACATCAACAGATTAAAAGAGAAAAATGATATAATTGTCTCAATGAATGTAGAAAAAGCATTTAATGTTATTTGACATGCATTCAAGATACAAACATACAGCAAACTAGAACTAAAAAGGAACTTCCTTTCCCTGGTTAAAGGTGTGTTCAGAAGCTCCCACCAAATATTATACTCAATGGTAAAATGTTGAGAGGTTTCCCTTCAAAAGATGGGGTGTGAATATTTTAGGGGTTCAAAGCTGGGAAATAACGGTTCATTCTTGCAAATTCCCAAATAAATTGCTGATCACTTGGACTTGCTTGACCTTTGTGTGGGTAATTGAGGGGCAATATGTTTTGGAATGTGATGAAATGTAGGAGAAAAGTAATGCTCCAGAATTCCTAGAGGCTGGCCAAAGAAGGAGAAAGGAGAAAATGGAGCTAGGTGGGCATTGGTGCCCTTAGGTTACCAGCTGCTTCAGCCGTTCCTTTCTCCCACACCACGTACAATGAGGGCAGATCTGGGGCAGGGAGTCCAAGAGGGGCCCCAGTGCGAAGCCGGTGCATTTGCACCCACGTGGGCTCTGCGTTAGGCCAGTGAAGAAGCCGCAGGCTGAGCAAAAGGCCTATGGCTAGGAAAAGAAAAGGGAAGGAAAGGAGGAGGAGTCGGGGAGCTAAGGAGGGAGGGGACAGACAAAGGGAGGAAGGGAGGAGGAGCAGAAAATCCCCAAGACCCAGTTTAGTTTTCTCCAAACACAAGCCCCAAGACCTGCCAGCCTCCAAAGTTCATCCGAACGAACGGGCTCCACCGCCAGGCAGAAGCGGAGTCTAAGTTCAAATCCTGGCTTCTTGGGACGTGTTGTGGAAGTTAGAGCAACAGCAACGGAAGAGCAGTGGCAGAATTCTCCTTTCCCTCATTTTGGGGCGGGCTGCTCTTTTCCTGGGGAGGGGCCGGCACCCTGGACTGGACCCCACAGCCCGCGAGGCCGGTGGTCCAGATGGGAAAGCTCTGGGGTCCCTACCAGGGCCGCGGCCCCCAGAGAACGGGGCCCTGCGAAGCTCTTAACATGTTTCTCTTCTATTACTCTTGACTTATTTTGGCCTAACAGCTTAAAAAAAAAAAAAAAGCGTAAGTTATACTAGGCACTCGGAGGTAACCAGGGATGTAGCGGAGTGCGCGTGGACAGACAGCGCCCCCGGGGTGTCTCTAGGGTGGGGATGTAAGGACCGCTCCCCGCGCCTCCAAGACTGGAGGTTCCAGCGAGTTGGCTGCGGGCAGATGAAGCACTCAGGAGACTGTACTGGCTCCTACGCCTGGCTCCCCACGGCCCCAGCTTCTCTCCAGCCACGATGAAGTCATCTGGCCCCATTTTTCCGGGTGCGAGAAGAGGGGGAGGAAGAGAGCTGTCGCCTGCAGAGGAAATAAAGATGTCATCTGTGACACTTGCCCAGTTTCTCAGAACAACCGCCCAGTTCTCTACACAAGCATTTGACAAAATACAGACCATAGGTCAAACCCAGCCTACCACCTGTTTTTGTTAGGTTGAAAAAATCTCAAGGAGAGTCATGTTTTGTGACAGTGAAAATTAGACAATATTTAAATTTCATTGTCCATGTAAAGTCTGTTGGAATGTAGCCACGTCATGCATTTATACATTGCCTATGGCTCCTTTTGTGCTACAACAGCAGAGCTGAGTAATCACAGCAGAGACTGCCTGACCATACTCACTCAGGCCTTTCACTGAAAATGTTTGCCTGCCCCTAATCTACACCACACAGGCAGCGCGCAGCCCAGTGCAAGGGCCACTCCACGTGCACTGCCCTCCCATTACAGCAGAAACTCGTGAAATGGGTGCCTGCATCGGAAATGTATGTTTCATGACCATGCTCTGCTACCTGTGCAACAAGAGGAACGCACAGATCCATGACGGCTTAGGCTTGTCAATAACTTATCCCGAGATGGAAAGCCTTACAAACACCCAGAAAATGAAGCTTTGTTGCAGTCTCTATACTAATGGGTTCCTTATTTATGTTTTTCTTGGCCTAGTTTTTTCTTATGTGAGCAGCTGAGCTCTGAAGTTTGAACCCACTCATATAACAGTATAAGCTGTTTTTAAAGAACCTTGGTGAGAGCAGGAAGTTGTTTGCAACTCACCTGAAATAGGGAGAAGAGCAGGAATGCGTTTCCCTGAGTCAGTTGAAGGTTTTTACATTTGTGAAAAAAGAGCCTCTGGAGAAGTTTGCGAGGTGCGCAGTCCGGGCATGACAACAGCAGGATGTGAGCAATGTTATAACTTCTATGTACATAGCAGTTTACTAGTTGAATCTGCCTTCTTTATTACATTAGAAAATCCTGCACTTGAGCCTTACATTTCTGACAGCAAGTAAAACATCTTCCAGGCAGTAGCTCAGGAAACCTTCCTGAAAAAGTAACTTTGAGAAGAGGCAACATGTCCTCATTGACAAAACTAAGAATTTCCACGCTGACAACATGAACTGCTGTGAGGGAAAATCAAATCATTCAAGGGAGAAAGGATTGCCCAGGAATATTATTTGGATTTTCGTTGACTACTTTCTGACTAGCACTTGGGTTATGGATAGGCGGTGGTATCGAAGGATGTTGCACACAGTAGCTCAATTTCTGTGAACCTTTGAGCTCCTTTATGTAAAACAGTGCTTCTCAATCTGTAGTGTGTCATGTGCATATGAATCCCATGGACATCTTGCAAAAATTTTGATTCAGGAGGTCTGGGATGGAGCCTGATAGTCTGCATTTTTAAGTAGCTCCCAGTATTGTTAGTGCTGCTGGTCCACAGGCCACATTCTGAGCACCGAGGTTCTAGCAAATGCCAGGTAGGGGTATTTTAAACCCATTAAGTATTGACCACTGTTGAGTCCAGACATCAATTAACCAAAATCAATTAGCCAAATCTAGCATAGTATTAATACCCTCTGATAGCAGCACATTCAATTACAGCTGGGTGTCCATAATTTTAGGCAGATCAAGCCTTTCATTTCATCCTTCTTCATCAAACATCTTTAGTATACATTGCCACTGCTGCTCCCCAGGCTCTGCCAATAAACATTGATGAGATTGTGAAACTATGGCCTACAGGCTATCTCCTCCAGGAACGGTCTTCACCTCTGCGCCAAGTTGGGCTCTAACTCCTATTACAGGGTGTGTTTGAGTCTTGAGGAACATCAGCATCAGGTGGTTAGGCACCTGGTCCAAGTGCAACCATTCAGCTGTCAAATTTTTTTTTTTGCCTGGGAAATTCGCTTCCCTTAGGCATGGTGTGCCTTCCTCTCTAAAGGTATTTAGGGGTCCAGAGTTCTCAGCACCTACCTGTAAGAACGGAGTCGCTCAGAAGGCCATTAAAACGCAATGAGCAGGAAAAAAGAAGTTTATTGGGCGAATCAGCAAATGGGGAGGGAGCCCTGCCACTGGTGGTCAAGCTTAGCAAGTGGGGAGGGAGCCGTGCCCACGGGTGGCTCCGACTCCGAACTCCTAGGGAGAGGGGAGTTGCTTTATAGGGGGAAGAAAAAAGCGACTATTGAGTTTAGTTGGCCGTTTGGTTATCTGGCAGCTGCAAGTATGACAGGCTGATCAAGGCCAAATTCGGTTTGGTTTGATGCACCCTGCTATTGCCGGGAACTCTCAGCCCAAAACATCGTTATCTCCCAGGCAGTTACAGGTGGGAGCGGGGCTGGGGCTAGGGGGAGGGCATGGGAACTCAGGCTGTCACTACCCAAACAGCCCTTCGTGGTTTTTGCTGCTGGGGGAAGGGGAGAGAAATTAGGAAAGAAAAGAAAAACAAACTCAAATTTCCTTAAGCTTTTTTATTTCTTTTATTTTTTAAAAAAGGTTGAAGCAAATATAAAAAAAAATATTAGCACTTATAAATCCTAGATAGCAAAGATGTATTATATATACAATTTTTTTACTTTTTATATTGTTTAAATTTTACCACTCCTCATTACACATCACTATTCATTATGGCCATGAGGGGCTTATCTCGGGGTACAGGTTGATAAAAAAATGATTCATAAAGCCATGACATCAACCAGTAAAAGCACAGGCATGGCAAAATCACATCAGCAAATACCCAAAATATTACTTGTACCAAATCCAAAAGTCATAAAAAAGCAAAAGCTGTCTTTTTATCATCTGTGTTCCCTCGCATTCATTTGCCCTTCCATAGAGCCAAACACTATTACCAGTTTTTTTGTACACTTGCAAAGATACTTAATGAATTTATAAGCACATCTCTGTATCAGTTCTACAAGTCAAAGATAGCCACTTTTAGAACACTGATTTGTTCACCATACAAAATCTCTCAGGGGTGGTCCCACATCAATACTTCATAGTATTACAGTGTGTTGATATGCCACAGTTAATCAATTCAACCCATTGAGGGGGCTATTTACTATTTTGCAGTCTTCTATTAAAAATAAAGTGAAGTTCAATGAACTGTACAGAAGTCATTGCATGCATTTAAGCACATAGGTAGAATAAATTCCTAGAAGAATAATTGCTACCTAAAGGGATATGCGCATTTAAAATTTTGGTAGCCTGCCAGATTGTTCTTGATGGAAGCTGTACTGCTTTTCACCCTGGCTGGTGTGGCTCAGTGGATTCAGTGCTGGCCTGTAAAACAACGGGTCGCTGGTTCGATTCCCAGTCAGAGCACATGCCTGGGTTGTGGGCCAGGTCCCCAGTTGTGAGGCACCGGAGAGGCAACCACACATTGATGTTTCTCTTCCTCTGTTCTTCCTCCCTTCCCCTCTCTCTAAAAATAAATAAATAAATAAATATATATTTTTTAAAAAGTGCTTTTTCCCTGCCAAATAGTAAAATCATTAGGTTTGAACTTAGTGATTTTTGTCAATCTAATGAGTGGAAAGAGTGATATGTTGTAATTTTTAATTTATACTTCTATTATTATGGTTAAAGAGTCTGTATGTTTAAAAACTATTTTAAATTCCTTTTCTGGGTTCTTCTGCCTATTTACATCCTTTGCCCATTATTCTTTTGGTATCTTAGAACTTTTCTCTTTAGTTTTTAGAAACTTGTTTAAAAATGCGGAGTAAACTACTTGTCTATGATTTTTTGTTGCAGATAATTTTTCACTGTTGTTTGTTTCTTGACCTATTTTCATAGTGTTTTTTGCTACAAAGATAATTTTGTTTAAAATAGTCAATATTTTATTTCATGGTTTCTGATTGGAGACCATATTTATGCCTTCCTTATACTGAGATTATAAAAGTAATTTTTGCTTCATGTACTTCCATAATTCCAAATTTTTACATTTAAGTATTGAATTCACCTGGAATTTATTTTGCTGTCAAGTGTGATGTATGACCCAAGCCTAATTTTTTGCAGATAGGTACCCAAGTCATTTAGCATCATTTGGCAAATAACCCATATTTCCCCAATGAACTTGAATGCTACCTTTAACATATGCTACATTCCCACACATATTTGAACTTATTTTTGGACATTCTAGTCTGCTCAATTCCTGCCACACAACAGAACCATATTGCTTTAATTATTGTAACTTAGGAGCTCCTGTGCCTGAGGGTCTCTTGGTGTTTTCCCAAGCTGCCTTTCAGTGTCCCAGATGGCACTCTAAATGGATCGTATTAGCGAGAATTCTAGTTTTCTTTCTTTTCATGTACCCTCTTTGCTCAGTACTGCTTTAAGCTTGTGAGTGTAACTATGCCTTCATATAAATCTTTTAAATTCTGATTTTTATGTCCACACACACTTATTGGGTGTTTATGGCATGAGCTTGAGCTCTCTTCTTTGCTTCTCTCTTGCTGGTAAAGTTTGGGCTGTAGTTTTACTAATTTTGTTTATTCTTTCAGGTATTGGTAAAGAGAGAGTCTGGGAACTGTACTGATTCAGCTTTTAATTGAGAATTGCCAATTTTTATATTAATCATTTTATTTTAAAAATATATCTCTATACTATCCTAAGTGATTTACAGTTTCTTCCAAGTTAGCTACAAATCATTTCACAATGCATTAATTCCATGCTTTCCCACGGACATGTCTCAAAATTTTTCAAGTTCTTAATATTGTAACCCAGCTGCCAGAAATAACCAATTCTTGCTTCAAGTTCATATTTCTTACAGAGATATCTCAATATCTCTATTTTGGGGGAAATACTGGGGTCTTTACTTAACCAAGAATTAACTCTGATTTTTTTTAGTTTAAGTCTCTCAGAAAAGAGGGATTTGTTTGACTTCAAATATTATGAGAATTTCTGAGAGACCATCGGCACACAAGGAATTTGCTCTTTGAGAGATGAGCTGAAATCCTGGAGACTCAGCAAAATAAAGATACTGGACTTACTTTATCATTTCATTGGTTATTAAATTAAGTGAAAAACAAAGTGTAACCTTTGAGTTCAGTACTTTCATCTTCTTAAGTACCCTTTCATTTTAAAGTTAATTTAAAAACACAGTATGTCCCCCTGAGCAAATGTGGCCATCTTTCCTTTGAGTAGTAACCCAAGATTTTCCACAGGAACAATATTAAAGCAGAGTTAAAGGGCTGAGATTTCAAGTAACTGAAAAGCACACATAAATTTTTTAAAACTGTGATAAGAAAAATACTAACACTATTAAAAGGAAACTAATAAATTAATGTGATGTGGTCTTACAAAAAATTATAATTTGTGCCTCTGATCATACATTTTGAAATGTGCCACAGTCATTCCTTGCCATTAAAAACCCAGACACACTATCCCTCTCCACCCTTCATCCTCTCCCAGCACATCATAGTCAAACATTTCTACACCATGGCAGTGTTAAAAGTAATAAAAAATATGAATTTGCCTGGCACATACAACTCTGATCTTCTCATGACTTCTTCCCTCACTGAGCACTTCTCTGACCACTCTAGATAACCAATCCTCCTTCCTGTCTACCTACCCACCTACCTACCTACACACACACATACACGCACACCCAGATGAGGGTTACTTAATTGTTTCTTAAATTAGGATCTTTCTGTCAGTTAGAAACCTTCAGAATATACAGGTGTTTCCTTGCCCTGGAAGCCAGACAGAGCAGAAGACTGTGGAAAACAGGTGGCAGAGCTCCCCTGGGATCGATCCCAAACATGGTGTTTCTTTCCAGGCCCGAAAATCGACGGACACTGCAGATAGCTAAGGTGTATGGAAAGTACAAAAATAACGATAATTTGAACACCTCAGTATTCACCAGTTATTTGTAATACACTTATTTGTAGTGGAGGGGATTGAGGACAGAATTTGAGTTATTCTTAGTATTTACTCAAAATTAAAAGTAAAACTCTCATGTTTGGTCTGTCCAAGAGCAGGAAAAGCCAAGAGCCGGCTACCTCTGGTCATTCACACATGCACACACACACTCAGTTAATGCAACTTTTTACCATTTTTCTCAAGCTAAGCAGGGAGCAAGTTAACAAGAAGTGGGGTGTTTTAAAGGGACAAATGGCCTTATAAGGTTCAGGGAGTCTCTCATGGAGGGAGAATCACTGTCTAGGCCAGCCACGTGTCAGTGACCTCTGCCAGCACATGAGGTGGAGGTCACAGTAAGGTGGGAAGCTGCGTGCCTTGGTCTGTAGGTCTTGGCCCATAGAGAACCTGATCAGCGTTCTCCGTGAGAGACACAGGGAGATTGATGCCGAGGCTCCATGCTCAGTGACACGGTAGCTGCTCAGGCTTTTATGCTAAAACGTTTATGGGGAAACGATGGGCTACAGCAGCCAGGAGTTTTAGCACAGAGCTTTATCAGTCCTTCCACAGACTTTGGTGTTTATAATATTCACTTTTTAGGCAATAAGAGATTTTCTATTTTCTTTATTTTTAATCAATAGCAACAAATTAAAAAAATAAATTTTACATAAACATGTTTTGATGGTTTAAAAAAAAAATTCTTACCTGAGGATATGTTTTTATTGATTTTAGAGAGAGAGGAAGGGGGAGAGAGAAGGGGGGGTGAGAGAGAGAGAGAGACATCAATCATTTGCCTCCTGTATGCACCCTGACTGGCGATCAAACCCAAAACCTAAGTATGTGTCTGGACCAGTAATCAAACCCACAACCTTTTGGTGCACAAGACGACACTCCAATCAACTGAGCCACCCAGCCAGGGCTTGGTATTTCTTAAGAACAATGTTTGTCATTGTTCAAAGTGGGGTAAACCTCTCCATAAATTTACTAGGAGGAGGGATGAGGCACCCTTTACAAGGGTTTATATAGACTATACTCATCAGAGAATGGCAGGGAGAATCTGGGTCCTCTGGCCCTCCCAGCACCCACAATGAGATCCAGAAGCCTCCTGGTGTTATTCCTGCCCCAGTGGGTGATTATACTTTTCCTGAAGGAGCTTAGTTATGTGAGCCCAATGCTCCATTTGCTTTTACATGTGTAGGAAAGTGAAAGTGTGGCTTAGAATTTTCTCTCTGTATCCTCCCTCAGATCTTTAGTTCACTGAGAATGAATGTGGTAGGCAGAATAATGGCCTCCCAAGGATGTCCACTTCTTAATCCCCAGAAGAGGTTATGTTACAAAGCAGGGGGAATTAAGATTGCAAAGAGAATTAAGGTTGCTAATTAGCTGAGCTTAAAATAAAGAGATTGTCCTGAATTATCTGGGTGGGTTTAATGTAATCATGAGTGTTCTTTAAATGTGGAAGGAACCCTGGCCAGTGTGGCTCAGTGGATTGAGCGCCAGCCTGCAAACCGAAAGGTCCCCAGTTAGGGGTGGGGGAGAGGCAACCAGTCAGTTGCTGTTTCTTTCCCTCTCTTTCTCCCTGCATCTATTGATATACCATATTATTTTTCTTCCCAGAGTCATTACTGGGAATTGTGCTGGGTTGAGAATTGTTTTCTCTCTTCTCTTTCATACCATGAACTATAATAACTATGTAAGCCTGGAGCTTCTGTGGATTATCTTTCCTACCACATGGAGGGTGCCTGCCAGAAGATAAGGTCAACTCAGGGGCTATCAAAGCCAAGATATGGGGTAGGAGGGAATGAGAGAGCAAGATAAAGACATCCATGCAGAAAATAATGTTGGTGACAACATTTGAACACTGAATCTAACAATATCAGAACTTTCCCTGGATAGACGAGATATATGAATGAATGAAATTTTTTATTAAAGTACTTATGAATTGATTTTATTTATATTCATCATGTCCATCTTGCTTGGAAGATTTTCCCAAGCAAATTGCAAACATCATGTCATGCTGTTGAACATGAACTGTATTTCCATCACAGTTGAGTGATGGATGTGATATGGGGCGAGGACAGGGCACTGCAGCAGAAACATGCAGTTCTAGGCAGCCTTATTCAAACAGCAGGGGAGAGAGAGTATAAACCAGGACAGATGAACATCCAGATACAACAGCATTAACCTTTATATTCACATGCCTGTGAGGCCCTACCTTACCACACAATACATTTTCCAAAATATAAAGAACTTCAGCCCATTATCCTGGCCTTTGGAATGGGTACAGAAAGAATTATACAACCTATCTTCCAAAATACAGATACAATTTATTCTCGAAACTTCTAGAACATGACAGATATAAGGAGCCAATGAAACAGACAAACTTTGGGCAAAGGGGAAGATTCACAACTCAGGGAACAACCAAGTTTCTTGTTTGTCTGTTTGTTTTTTGTTTTGGAGACTTCATCATCACTGCTATGATCCCTAGATGAACCGACACTCCAGGAGTTCCAGCCTCAGGACTGCCTAGTACTGGCTCAGCCCCAGCATGCCTGTGGGCTTCTGTCTAAGACACTGGTTTAATGAAGCCATAATCCATGCACTTGACGAGACATTCCCGGGCTGTCTGAATCACTGCTGCCCTCTTCTCGTCCGGTTCCTGTTTGCCCACCACAGTCAGGATCTCCAGCAGCTCACTCTCCACCAGCTTCTTGGCCAGCTCAGCATCAGCCTCCAGCAGGTTGTAAGCAATGACCAGGCCCCGGTGCTGGATTGACAGCTGGTCGTGCAGGCAAAGCCTCTGGAGGATCTCTAACCACTGAGTTGTCTGGTGGGGAAAAGGTGGTTAAGGAAGGATTAGAGGAATCCGTGGGTGGACAGAGAGATTTTGGGTACTGGGCATTGGCCCAGCCCAGATTCTGAGCTCTAAAAGGATGAGCACATATCTGGTCATGTGTGTATGGGACTCAGCATATGCCTACCTGGGCCCCTTGGGACTACTTGGATGATGCCCATTATACCAGAGCCAGGGCAGGAATTGGAGACCTAGAAGGAATTTGAAAGAATCTAATCCCTTTCATTTTACAAGTGGAGGGACTGAGCTCCAAGAAGAGGAAGTAACTTAGCTATGTATGGTATCTGGAAATAGTAGAAAACAAACATCCACCCATCCATTTATTTTTTAAAGCACCTTAAGAAGCAAAGGGACAGGCTTACTGCATGCCTGAACAGAATGAGGATGGAGGGCATTCAAAGAGGAGCATTCTAACCCTGGGCACATGGTCAGGACCTATTTCTACTAACCCAGGTGCCCCTGGAGACATGAGCTATAGGTGTGCACTCCATCAGCCCTGACTTCATCTGGGATCAACACTGGAGTTGGAGTGTATCTTCTCCTCCCTTCCCCCTCCCTTTCTCTCTTCCATTCCCAGGTGTGAAGCAGCCCAACCACTGTGCACGGGGAAGGCAGAACCACTCTGATCACCCCAGGAGACAGAGATGGAGCTGAGAATAGAACCAGGAGGCTTGACTCTTAATCATTCAACAGACACCCATGGGCAGCAGAGTAAAATAGTTATTGGCATGAATCTTGGCGTCAGAGAGACCAGTGTTCAGGCCCCAGCTCAGCCACTTACCAAATTTTATGACCTTAGCTGTTATTTAGCCTCTGCAAGCCTCAGGAGCCTCCTCTACCATCTGCTCTGCCTGTCTCTTAACATTGTGGTGATTTAGTAAGATGGTACATGGGAAGAGCTTAGCATGGGAGCTGAAGCATGGTGAGAGCCCAACAAGTAGAAGTGGACAGGGATGGTGACATTAGACACTAATCCGAAGAGTTCCTTTTTGCTTCCCTGTACCGGTCACCCCCACCCTTTAGTAGTAAGCCGGGATAGCTTTCTACATGCACTGCTCTCAGATGGGGAGAAGACAGAGGGGAAGAAAAGGCAAGTCATTGGCTTCTGAGCTTCTAGGAAGACTTCTGTAAACTCTACACTGAATCTCCTACCACAGAGAAAGGAAATGAACATTCATCTAACTGGTAGGGTTCAGGGGAAGATTTAATGCTGATGGGTAACCGATAATGAGTCCAGTGTCCATCGCTCCCTGGGATGAGTCACTGGAGGCTAAAGGAAGGTCCTTTTGGGATGGGATCCCAGAAGAAAAATCTGTTGCCTGGCTTCCCAGGGCGTATGTCAGCAGGTGTGTGCAGCATCCAGCATGGCCCCAGGGTTGTACAAAAGAGAGGTATAGCCAGCTTCAGAGAGTCCACAGGATACCACTGTGGGGACAGGAATGCAGCCAACATTTCTGAGTCCCTCAGAAAGGAAGAAGAAGTGGCCAGGAGAGGGTGGGCCATCCTAAAGGATTCCAATACCTTTCCAATTAGCTGTGTGGCCTTGGGCTACTTTTCTGCACTCAGTTTCCTCATTGGTAAAATAAAGATAATAATAATCATGCCCACCACACAGGGCTTTGGGGGGAATGGAATGACTTAATAGATATACACACTTAGAGCACTGCCTGGAGCCCAGTAAACTGAGGAGTCACAGAGCGCCCTGCAGGGGCCGTTGATAGGAGTTACTTCAGCAGAGGCTGCTTAGGGTAGCAGTGTCAGTGTGGTCCCCAGGCTGGAAGCACCTCATCCCCGGTACTGAATCAGAATATCTGGGGAAAGTATTTTAACTGGCCCTCCAGGTGACTCTTGCACACCTTACAGTTTTGAGAAGCTTGCCTTAGGGAAAGTGTTGAAGCCCAAGGACTAAGCAGGATGAGCTATGTTCAGCAGGGACACCCCTCCCCTGGTGCCAGGACAGCATCAGCACTGTGGACCTCAGAGAATACACACACACAGACACACATACACACACACATCCCTACATTAAACTGAGTATCTGAAAGAGCCTGCCTTTAAATAAAGAGACTTGACTTAAGTACCTTTGAATTGAGATGTTCACATTTTTCTCGATCAGTAGAGATGATGGCCATGAACTTAGTTGTTTGGTGGAATAAAGTCTCATTTTGCACCCCATGTTCGTGACTGTGTAAATATCCCTTTCATTACACCCTTCTGCGATGGCCACAGTGCCACCAAAGGAACTGAACGCCGTGTCCACTTAAGAGAGCTCCCGATGGTATCCTAACCACACCCATGCTTCTAGGGAGCTTGAGGCTCCACAACAGTATTTAGTGTTGTTGATATTATTATTATTATTCTTAAACAATGAATCATAAGCACCACCAAAGGCAATGTGTGAAACTACAGTGGAAGAGATTTGAATTGGAAAACTCAGAAAGTTCAAATAATGACTTTAAGGGGCCAAAAGGTATAGACTCTCCTCTCCTTAGGTGGTAGGAACAGGGGGGTTAGGAGAGGTTACCTTGGGGGTAGGCCTTCCCCCAGAGCAGTGCGGTCTGGGCATGAAAAGAGTCCTTAGAGCAGTGGTTCTCAACCTGTGGGTCGCGACCCCTTTGGGGGTCGAATGACCCTTTCACAGGGGTCGCCTAAGACCATTGGAAAACACATATATAATTACAATTACCTATTGTTTTTGTGATTAATCACTATGCTTTAGTTATGGTTGGGGGTCACCACAACATGGGGAACTGTATTAAAAGGTCGCAGCATTAGGAAGGTTGAGAACCACTGCCTTAGAGCCTACCCCCTTTCTAGCCCCCAGGGCCCACTCTCACCACTTGGGTCATCTTGAGGCACAGTTTCTTATGTGCTGCTGTCAGCATGGCCAGGGCCCCTGCAGCTGCATTTTGCACCTTTTCATCATCCTCCCCGCAGAGCAGTACCAGAAGCTTCAGCCGGTCATTCCCATCAGCCAGGAACCTCTCCTGTACCTGTGGGAGGAAGGTACATGGCTCAGAGAAAAATGCCTTTACCAGCCTTGAGAGGGGAAGATGCACCTGAAGCCACATTCTCTGACTCAGTATCTCTTGGAGCTTTCCTTTGAGCAGATTACCCACACCACCTCCTCCAGGAAGTCTTCTCTGAGTAGCTGTGTGAAGGGGCTACAATCTCCTTCAGCTAAAAGTTAGAGAAAACAAGGGATTCCCTAGATAGTGTGCTCTACCACCTGTGTTTGTATTCAACTAGCCACGGAGGGGAAAGAGGCAGACACAGACTCCTCAAGGGTAGATGTTGCCTGAGGAGCCACATCTCACTTCCAATTTGGGGAAGCCTGGAGTGTTTATCTCACAATAGGTGGGCCTTCAGGGTCTGCCCTAAAATGACTTTGCAGTCCCTAAAGGCACAGGGGCGTGGCAAGAGCAGGGAGAGGTTGGGTAGTTTATTTGGTATTAAAGTGCTGCTGTACCATCTCCACCAGGTGAGAGGTGAGCTTTTCAAAGAGTCCGAAAACAGGAGAGGAGCCTTCTCGGGCTCAGGGTCCTGAAGGCTCACTGACCCTTCCATCCTTCTGCTCTACAATAAAATGTGATTGATCAAGTTTAAGGGCATTTTGTTGGGTCAGGTTTCCTAGAAGTGGAGCTCCAAAAGGAGTCAAAGATCACAGCTGCCCAGGTTAAGCTGGATCAGTGTCCTCAGAAGTGAGAGTGTGGCAGGGATGGTCCATGCGGTCACTCCTCATAAGGCACAGTTGTGAATGGGAAACAGCTGCCCCCAGAGGACTGTTTTCCCCCACCCCTTGCACCTAGATGTGGTCATGACTAGTTCTCAGCAATGGAATGTGAGTGGAAATGTTGTGTGTCACTTCCAGGCCACCAGAATAGAATACTACAGGTGTCTCTCCCATGGTCTCTCTCCCAATTCACCCTCTGAAGAGAGATCACTCCCAAGGTGGCAAAGGGGGAGGCAGTTCTTGATGATCAAAGAAGCCTGGATCCACGAGTCACTCCTTGGAAATGAGCCACCTGATCCAAATGTGAGTGAGAAATGAGCTACCCTGTTGGGACCACTGTGTTTTTAGGTTCTGGTTGCTGGCATCAGTTGCTGCTTCCGCAGGGAAGGCCGCTGCCCCATCCCATTGTTGCTCCCCTCCCCTGTCCCTGGACACACTCTCTTCTCCCACATGGCTGCCAGGCCCCAGCCCAGCCTTCGGCCAGCTCCCTGGTGGGCCCTGGTCGTTCTGTATCCTTTGACTTGAACAGGCTTTCATGGGTCTAGTTTTCCTCCTACAACAGTGAGAAGACCCAAGACTTAAGTTCAGGACAGAGTGCATGTCACACTAGGCTCCCCATGAGTGTCCAGGAGGGCCACTTAGCCTGGCCCCCACATTGTTGAGGAACCTCAGGCTAATGCCCTGTTGTTACCTCTGATGAGGTTGTACCTGCAGGCACAGCAAAATACTCTAGCAGGATGGGAAGGAGAAGACATGCCTCCACCGTATGGTTACAGTTTATCCCATAACTGGACCATGAGGCTATTGACATGTTCTGAATTCATTTTATTGTTATAAATTCCATGATTATTCTATGAAGAGCACAGTTATAATGCAATGCAGTTTCTATGGAAATAGAGTATATTCATGTTAACATTTAAAAATATTCCAAAACTGTAACTGCTTTTGCATTTCTTCCACATATTCCTATATATGGAGCTTCAATAGATGCAAGTGGTCTAGCCTTGCTTGGCCTCTAAGAGGTCCTGGTCTCATATCCTGCTTTGTTATGAGGTTATTTAGACCTAAATAACTTAGGTAAATGGTAACTTCTACCTCATCCAATGGGAGCTTTGGGGTCAAAGTCCCAGCTAGTGATACTACTACTTTGTCTGTTTTCTTTCACCTTTGTGCATGTATTCCTCTCAGGGTTCCTGGGGGGGGGGGCTGTAATCTAGGAAAGATTTGGGGGTTTCTGGGTTCTGTGGCAAAAATGCAACCTTAATACTATTATAACAGCCCCCAGTCTCACGCCAGACCCCGGCCTGTGGCCTGACTCCCTGGGCCTCGGTCACTCCCCTTCCCCATAATGAGCCCCCTCACCTCCTTGTTCAACACCATGTTACACACACACTCGGTGGCCGCCTGCCGCAGCTGGTCGTGATTCTCAAACATGTAGTTCTCGATGTCTGGCAAGGCCTTCTCCTTTAAGATCTTCTGCCTAGGGCGGGAGGGGTGGAGGAAGAGGCCACTGAGTTCTCTGTCGTGAACAGCTGGGGTGTTTGGCCGCTCAGGTGCCCTTTTCCCACCCTAGTGGTGTCCTCCCCATGTCCTCGGCCTGCGTGGTTTCTGTGGCATTGACCCTGCCCCCAGTTTTTTTTTTGGGGGGGGCACCAGTAGGCGTGAGCTAAATGACAGAGCATAGCACCCAGCTGGAGATTCTCTTGTATTAATGCAGAGGAAGAGAGACTCTCTCTCTCTCTCTATCCTGCTGGACATGAAGCCAGAAAAAGATGAAGCCACTTCCTGCCGGGTACGAAGATGAAGCCTTGTGGCTGTGAGAGGCGGGGAAAGCCCACCTGAGAGTTAAGACAACAGAGACAGGCGAGGTACAAAGAACCGGGCCTCAGGTCAGCTTTGTAACCCCTGCATCAAGCTGCACCTGAGGCTGGAGTACCCCACACTTTTTATTTCCATGAGACAGTAAATTCCCTTTATGCTTAAACCAGTCAGAGCCGAGTTTTCTGCCAGCTGGCACCGAAAGAATCTCAGCCCAATACACTCCGCCACCCCTGCTTCTGAGAAGGAATACACTTTGTCTCTCCCCACCTGCCCCCCTGGGTATCTTTTCACAGCTTCAGAAGGAAGTATTTTCACAGTCTCCTTTGGCTTGTTCACTCGCCACATGGTTTCTCCAAGTGCTAATTCAGATCTCTCCCACTGTGTTTCTTCTCACGGCCTTTGATCGGGTCCTTGGAGGAGAGCAGTTTTCCCACAAGGTATCTGTGAAATTCACCCAAACGCCTCATGGGACACCTGTCTTCACTCCTGCTCCCTGCACACCCCACTCACCGGAGTTTTTCACTCCGCCCAGACAGGTTGGTGAGGCCTAGGAGAGCCTCGTAGTTCTGCAGCCCATCCCTCTGTGTGTCTAGGAGTCTCACAAGGGGACGCACCACCTCGTAGACCTATGGGGAGGAGAGGAGGGGTGGGTCAGGTGGAGACCACGATCCCAGTTTCTGACATTTATAGGTGTCCAGCTTTAGAATTTCCAAAGCACTTGTCCATCCACTATCTGATTCGACCTTAATGATGATCCTGCAGGCAGGATCATTTCCTTTACTTCGCAGATGAGATGAGTTTCCGAGAGGACCGCCCAGTTAGTCACCTCCTGTCGCCCAGACACGCACCCGCTCCCCAGGGAAAGCGATGTCCGGATTGGAGACGGCCGCGATCTTTGCTAGGGCGTGGGCTGCCTTCACCTTGCCCACATCCGTGCCCTTCAAAGCCAGGGGAATCAGGGCCTGTAAGAAAGGGCACAGTCCCTCCTGGGTCACAGACATCCAGAGGCCCCTCTCCCCATCCTCCAGCTGCTGTCTGTCTGTCTGTCTGTTCCATCAGAAGTTCAGGAAGACTGCGATATAATCAACTCCTGGGCATCATACAAAACAATGAAATACTTAATCACAGATTCACTGCCTCTGGTTCTCAGGGCACATTAAGGATTCATCCCTACTCTCCTCACCATCCATATATTCATTTGGTTTTTAGAAAAGTAAATAGATCAATACATTGATTTTTTACTTTCTGCCTGAGTCAAACCTAATCATAACAGCAGCCATTTATTGAGTATCTACTATGAGCCAATACTTTAAGTGTATTTCCTCTAATCCTTGTGACATTCTGCAAAGTAAGTGTGTGATTACCCCACTCCCCATTTTGCAGATGAGGAAACTGTGGATCAGGGAGATTAAGTAATTCACCCAAGATTGTACAGCTAACAAGGGGACAAGCAAAGAATGAATGACAAGTCTTCTGCAGCGAAGTCCATGGCCTTTGTATCTGTACTGTGCTTCCTTCCGGTGGCCAGGAGGACAGATGGGCTCCCACAGTAAGTCCCATGATGCGTCACAGAATCAGGCAGAAATTGGATTGAGGCCATAGCACAGCATAGTTACCTAAATGATCATATTCCAGGAGGTCAAATTGGAGCAGGGGGTACATTAGTGTTGAGCTGGGAAAACAGTGTGCCTGAGTGCACACACACACTCACAGAGTACCTTCTAGGATGGCGAGAACTTTATCTCAGCCAATTACCTTGCCACCACCTTGAGCCACAATGGTGCCTCGGTCCCTTGGGTTGTCACACAGTGCCAGGAATACCCTGTAGAGTGAGGATAAAGGGCATTTAATGCCCCAGCACACCCTTCCCAGGCATCAGCAGCCAGCCAGTCAGACTCAGGGAAGCGCTGGAAAGTGCTGCCGCTGTGTGCGCGCACCATGGGAAGACACTATCAAGAACATTAGTGGCTGGGGAGGAAGAGAGGCCTACCGAAGCTGCAAAGAGCCACCTCACCCTTACTTAGGAAGACAATGAGTGGCTCCTTGCTGCCTACCAACCACGAGAAGCACGTCAACATCAAGGCACCCCAGGACCTCTGTGACCTGGCCCTGTCTCCCATTCTAGTCTTACCTAGCACTGCTCCCTCCCATCACTCCATGCTCCAGACATACTGCAGGAGGACCCCAAACTCACTCATTCTTCCTCCATCCTGGGTGTCTTTGCATGTGCCGGTCCCTCCACCTGGAACCCTTGCCTCCCCTGCAGTTGAGCGGCTCCTGTTCCTTCGAGGCTCCCTTGAGCTGTCATATCCTCCAAGAGGCCTTCCTGGATGCCCACCCTCCTACCCTCCAGGCTGGCTGGCTGGGTGCCACTGCTCGTGCTCCAGCCAGCTCTGTCTTTCTCCCGTCATGGCACGTGTACCATTGTATTGAACCTGTGAGCCTGTCGTCCTCCTCCACCAGGCTGCACACATGCGGTGCCTTTCCTCTCTGAAATAGCAGGTCCCACACAAAACCCAGGATCCAGGTAACCAGCCAGTGACCTCTTTCCTCCTGATGCAAACTTCCACTTGTGATCACCTGCCCCCGCCCATGTCACTTTTTAATGTCAATCCCTTTAGGCTCCTCTCCAGGCCCCTCAATGGCTCAGTTCCCTATTTACTCCCTGCATTTCTATCTCCCTGCCCAGCCTCCCGCTTTCTGTCCCCTCAGACCCCAGCCCTGACCCACGGTGGCCGCACCTGGCCAGCAGCTCTTTGGTCTGGTCGGTGAGGATGGCACTGTCTGCTTTCACCATGCAGGCCAGCGCAGAGATGACGCCGGCCTTCAGGAGCCGCTTCACCCGCATGTCTATGAAGTCTTTCTTGTCCTGGGGAGACAAAAGGGCGCAATGGAGAAGGGACCTGGCACCAGGACAATCTGTATTGGAACTAAGATGGTGCATTTCTGACTTCTTGTGGTACATAGCATAATGGTCCCCAAAGCGTTCATGTCCTAATCCCCAGAACCTGTGAATATGTTACATGGCAAAGGGACTTGGCAGACACGATTAAGTTAAGGATCTTGAGCTGGGGAGATGATCCTGGATTACCTGGGTAGGCCCAATATAATCACCAGGGGGCTTTATAAGAGGAAGGCAGGAGGGTCAGAGTTAGTGGTAGGGCATGGGACAGCAGAAGCAAAGGTTGAAATGATTCAAGGTCATGAGCCAAGGAAGGTGGCTTTCCAAAGTTGAAAAAGGCAAGAAAAGATTGTGCACTCAGAGCCTCCAGAAGGAACCCGCCCTACTGATTCCTTGACTTTGACCCAGTGACACATTTTAGATTTGTGACCTCCAAACGTGGAAGATAATAAATCTGTGTTATTTGTGGCAATTATATTTGTGGCAATTTATTGTAATAGTAATAGGAAACTGCTACCCTCCTCTAGGTTCCCTTTGTCCAAACAACAGCCAGCAGGTTATAGCATGTTCTGCTGTTGTGAATGTCAGAACAACTCCTCCTCTTCCTTGCCCTCCCCCTGCCCCAAGACAGAGCTTGAGTAGCTGATATGGCCAGGAAATCAATCCCAAAGACTCTTCATTCACAGAGGAATGAAATAAAAGAATGATAATCCAAAGCACTAGATGACCCACATGTTAGGTTTTGTTTTTTTGCAGACGGTTGACTTTCTGTTAGGGTATGTAGCAGGTGGAAGGGTAGGGGGACGCAGGCAGGAGTGAGAGGGGGTAGGGAGCAGATAAAGCTGACATGACAATGGGTTGGGCTTTGCTGGAAACCCAAAGTCAGCCCCAGGGTTGAATAATCCTCAGAGTAGCTGGCATGAGACTGACAGCCGCAGGCGATCTTGAGAAGCCACATTTGACCTTGACAGCAGCAGCGCATGCTCTACACTCTTGCCTGCAGAAATACTATGCAGCTTTGAGAAATAATTCAGAGACTGACACAGCCATGAGAAAACCCATAAAGTATTTTCCCAAACTGGGAACGAAATGATAAGTACATTCTGATTACAACTATGAGGAAGAAAAAAAAAAGGTGGTAGGTAAAGTACCATGCCCCAATGCTGAGGGTGGTCAGGGGAGATGATGTCATTGCGTGCGATTAATTCTCTTCTTTACTCTCCACCTTTTTGTTTGTGTTGCAACCTGGTTATAGTATTTTGATCATTTAAAAAATCTACATGTTTTACTGGCTGGAAATATGATGCATATATAATATATTCATATACAAACCACATACGAAGTATACCTTTGTGCACAGGGAATCACTGCGGGAGGGCCCCCAAGGGGATCTGTGACACCTTGGCTACTGCAGATCTGTGTCCCACCTCTTCTCATTGTTCCTGCTGAGCACCCATATCCTCAAACCCAGATACCCCAGAAAATAAGATGTTTATGTGTTGGGAACATAAAATGCAACTGTCTGATGTCCGTGAAATCAACAACATAAATCGTAAAAAGTGTTCATCATGGTTCTGTTTGCTTTCTCAGACTGCAAATTGTTGGGTTCCTGACGTCCTCCCCCACCCCCGCGACCCCCCACCCCCCAGCCGGTAGAACATTAAAACTAAGAAAAACCTGAGCGCCACCTAGTGGGAGAAATTTACCATTATCACCTTCAGTTCCCCTTACCTGAAATGCCTTCAAACACACCCACACAGCACCCTGACATCACCCTCTCTCCTTTCCACCCCTCTGGAGGTCTGGTGGCACAGACCTCCCTCCCGGGGTGTCCCTGTCCCCACCTTGGGGTGCTCCTCGGGCACATGCTGCTTGGAGAACTTGGCCAGCTGTACGAGCTCGGGGATGACCTCCTTGACATCGTAGCTGTTGGTGCAGTTCACCAGGGTGGTGGCCACTGAGTACAGGACGGTCTTGTCAGAGGTCTGCTGGCACGGGGCAGGGAGATAGGAGGGAAAAGGCAGAAATGAAACTTTGGAACAAACTTTTGCTTCCAAGATGGCCCCCGCATGGCCCACACATTGGTTTGGGTGGAGGGTGTGGCTGACGCAGCTCAGCTCAGGAAATGCACAAGCAGCACGGAGGGCGAGGAACTGGCTCCGGTGCTACACGGTACACCTCAGCAGCACCCCCGAGAGCATGGGTGGGAGTCCTCAGAGTCCACCCTCTTTTGTGTGCCTCTTTGCAAAGGTCAGGATGGCCCTGGCGGGTGACTCAGTTAGTTAGGGCGTCATCCCAATATGTTCAAGTTGTGGGTTTGATCCCCAGTCACAGCACAAACAAGACATAGAGGAGTGAAACAACAAATTGATTTTTTCTCTCTCTCTCCCTTCTTCTCTCTCTCTCTCAAAAAAAAAAAAAATCAGTGAAAAAGAAAGGAAGAAAGGAAGGAAGGGAGAAAGGAAGGAAAGGGAAAGGAAGGGAACGGAAGGGAAAAAGAAAGAAAGATCCAGGCCAAGACACTTTCACATGTGTGTCTGCCTTCCCTGGGGTGGGGATGGGATGGGATGAGGACAGGGTGGGGGCTGGACATCCTCTGGCCTGGCCCTGATGAAAACCTCTCATACGTCCTCCCTTTAGTGGTGAGAAAGAGGAAAGGAGTCTGAGAGGGGCTCAGAAAGAGAACGGGGGCTAACAAGAGGCCTGGTACTGCCTCTTGGTCCTTCAGATCTCACTTCCTGAGGATCTGGGGGAAAAAAATCCCAGCCTCTTGTTCATCCTCCCACTGCCTGGAAGGCAGGAAGAGTCGCGAACCCAGTTTGTAGCCACATAGCATGAGCGTGAGGGAGAGGGAAATAACCCAGGTTTCCACAGGGAGTAGAGGGTCCAGCCAGGATGAGGACACAGGGGAAGGCCCTGTGAGCCTGAATCTGGGAGATCTTTCCTGAGGCCACAGGTCAGGGCCACACTTGCCTTCGCCAGCTCAAACATGACCTGCAGGGCAGGGATGTCCTGGACAAAGTCATCCTTCACGTCAGCATCCAGTGTGAGGTAGGCCATGCCCTCCACCGCCCATCGCCGGGTCCAGGTGTCTATGGCCGGGTTGCACAGCCACCTGGAGTTGGGGAGGGAGACATACTGTGAAGGGCTCCAGGGCTCGGGCCAGGGCAGTGACACCGTTTCAGGTGGTGGGTAGCAGGGGAGGGGCCTTTCACAACCTGGTGTACACCAGGCACACCCCGGAGAGATGGCAGGCCTGGGGAAATAGCACCCCTTACTTGCGGCACTGTTTGGCCAGCTTTTCCGTTGACCCTTCAGCAAACTGCCTGAGACCATAGTCTGTGCCACCTGCAGAGCCGAGCTTACAGAGTCCCTGGGAGGAGGAGAGACGGTGGACATGTGAAGGATCAGAGACATCAAGCTTGGGGACAATGCTTTGTTCAAACAGGTCCCTGGCACTGGAACATGTCACCCCTTTTTCTTTGCCCGGATGAACCTCTATGCATCCTACAAAACTCAGCTCCAGGGCCACCTCTTCTGAGATGCCTTCCCTGAGGCTTCCAGGTGAAGATAGATGCCCAAAAAGCTGGAGGTGTTTCCCCTAACCCCTCTCCCCACCATCTGACCCTGCAGATGTTCTGTGTCTGCCATTTTGAAATATCAGCACGAGATAATAGTAATCATATCTGGATCTGCAAGGCTGAAACTTGTCAGAGCACAAAAACCGGCAGAGAAATCCTATCTTGTGGGTGACAAATTCAGATATACAGAATTTTACCCAGGAAATTTGGACTGTTGTTAGAAAAAAAAAAGTCTTCCATAAGAGAAAACTCACAATAACAGAAGCTAAAATTAGTTTATAAAAAATTGATACAAAAAAATTACTCTAAGCCTCACTCTAATTATTTATGAGGAAAAGGTCAATGAAAATAATTTCTGTAACATGAGGATGGAAAGAATGAAGCAGGATTAACTGTGCCATATAGAAACTGATTAACGAAAAAAACCGACTTTTTGGAGTTTGCTCTAAAAATACTTGCTGGATAAGGCTCATCAGTGTCAGTGCCACCCAGAAGCATGGGGGGAGGGGTGAAAAAGGAGCAGGGATTAAGAAACAAACAAACAAACCTCATAGACAGACAACACTATGGTGAGTACCAGAGGGAAGGGGGGTGGGGGGAGGTAGGGAAGGGTAAAAAAGGCATGGAGGTGTTGGAGGTTGAACAGCAGGATCCACCATTCTGATTCTCTGCCCTCACAGCCTCCTGCACGTCCCCCTGCTCCTCAGGGGCCTGAGTGCCCTTGGAGCATGGTCTCCTCAAGGGTGGGGCCATGCCTCATTCATCCTGATGTCCCCGGTGCCCGGCATGGTGTCTGGTACCCAGCCCGCTTACCACCAGTGTGCGGATCTTGATCTTCTCATTTTTGGTGGTCTTGTAGATCTGTTTGAGCAGTGCCACGCCATTGGTGATGATGAACGTGGCACGGCTGAGCTTGGTGGAGGCGTGGATGAGGGCCTCCACGGCCACCAGCTGGTCTGCCTCTCGGTCTGAGCCGCACAGCGCTACCATCATCTCCATCACACCTTTCAGCCCCAGCAGCTGATTGCCCAGGTCAAAGGGGCCTTGCAGGATCCCTGACACTGTCTGGATGGCTATCACATTCTTGTCCATGTCCTGGGGGTCAAATGTGCCCCTAAAAGAGAAGTCAAGGGTGGTCAAGAGGACTGGTGGGCAGAGTGTGAGATTTGGGGGCAGACAGATTTGGATTTGCATCCTGGATTCACCACTTGTGTGCTGTGTGACCTTAGGCAATTCACTGAAGCTTTCTGAGTCTCAGCTTCTTGATCTGGAAACTAAGAATAGCACTACTATTTCGAAGAGTTACAATGAGGACAAGTGATAAAACAGATATACCAGGGGTCGTGTTCCCCAAGCACACTGTGAGACCGTGGTTGACACACAGGAAGTTTATTTGGGAGAGCTCTTGGGATCAACACCTGTAGGGGAAAGGAAGAAAGCAGGACTGGACAGAGATGCTGGGCTGCATGCTATCGCGACAAAGCCTCAGCCTGTGAAGAGTTCTAGAGCTGAGACACCCCTCAAAGCTGTTCCATGTTGGGGTGAGGGACAAGTCATTGGGTGCTAGCTGCCCTGGGAAGGGTGAAGCATCTGGGACAAGTCCTTACGACAGGTAAGAGGGGAGAACTGTGAGCCAACAGGCTTCCCAGCAGCTGGGGTGCCTGGTGGGTACAACAGAGACAACACGAAAAGGACTACCACGCCTGCTCGCTGCACGTCCCCCTGCAGCGTGGCTGAGTCACAGCTCAGCCTGCACCAGTCACTCCCCCCACTGTTCCCAGCCCCTTCCCCTATCAGAGGAGGGTGTGGCCTAGATGAGTCAGAAGGTTCTGCTTGGCTTTCAGAATTTACTACAGTATCATCTATCCTATGGGAAAATCTGTGTTTGGGGAAGGCAGAGGTGATGCACCTACTGATCCTTCCATGATCATGATGGGCCCAGGCTGGTTCAATGTGGGGAATCTGGGCAGGTGTGCACAGTGGAAAGGCAGATATGTATAAATGAGGGAAGGCAGTGTGGACTAGGCAGGAGAACTCCACACCCAGAGTTGGAGACCTGGGCTCTGGTCCCACATCTGCCTGGGGCTGGCTTAGTGACCTGGGAGAGAAGCTCTGAGAACCCCTCCAGCTCTGACATTCCAGGTCCTGCCCCTCTTCTCCCCACCCAGTGCCAGGGACCCTAGAGCCTTCATAATTAGTTTGTGCCCGCCCTTTAGGCTCGTTCCTCAGGCTAGCTGGTGCCTGAACCGCCCCCAGCTCCTGGCCCATGAGGGAGCAGGGTAGGGCAGCCTCAGGTGCCATTTGTGGAAGGCGGTGACCCCACCCACTGAGCCTCAGATGACAGACCTAGGGGCGGAGCCTGTGCAGAGGCAGCGTCCCAGAGGCTGATGGGGTGGGGCCTCAATCAAAAGCCTCTTTACAGGAGGACTAGCTGGGTGAAGTTACCCAGACTTAGTTTGGGACCTCATGAAAGACTCAAGGAGTTGGTCACAAAACCTGAGGCTGAGGGAAAAAAAAGACCAGAAGAGCCCTGAGGAACTTTAAGTGAAACACAGCCAGGAGTCAGGAGAAGCTACAGGGTTGTCCAGGAGTCACTGAACTTCAGCTACGGGCCAAATCTAGGAAGCTGAGAATGGTTTTTACATTTTAAAGGGTTTTTTAAATGTGCAATAGAGACCTCCATGTCCCACAAAACCTAAAATATTTACTCTGTGGCCCTTTATCAGGAAAGTGTGCAAACCCCGCATGGAGAAAGGAAAAGCAGAGTGAAGGCAGGGTCTTTACCTTCCCAAGACTCACCTGGGTGCTTTTTTTTTTTTTAAGGTTTTATTTATTTATTTTTAGAGAAAGAGAGGGAAAGAAACCTCACTGTGCAGGCGAAACATAGATTAGGTTGCCTCTTGCACGTGCCCAACGGGACTGAACCCACAGCCCAGGCATGCGTCCTGACCAGGAGTTGAATCAGTGACCTTTCGGTTTGTGGGACGATGCCCAACCCACTGAGCCACACCAGTCAGGGCACCTGGGTGCTTTTAAACATGAAACTTTCTGAGCCACACCCCAGACAACTAAGTCCAGGGCAGGTCCCAGAAACCTGAACCATGTACAAGTTTGAAGATCATTAAAATAAAAGAGTAAAGGCCATGTAGCAGTAGGAGGAGAAGGAAGACACATAAAGAGAAACAGACACAGAGAGAGCATCTGGGTCACCGTGATGATGGAGGGACAGTGAGAAGACCCAGGAACTCCAGCAGCTGAGGGCCCCAGGCTCCTGTCTAGTCCCTGCAAGGCCCCACAGTTCTTCAAGTCATGACAGAGCCAAGTCTCCCTCCTTGACAAGTTGAGGTTTGTTTCTTTCAACTACAGGAAATTGTGGTAGGTCTAATGTATGTCCGAAAATATTCTGACAGTCCTCCCTGCAAAAGGTGAAGCCTAATTCTTTCCTCTTGAACACAGACCAGACAATGACTTGCTTCTAATGAAGAGAATGTGGTGGAAGTGATGGTGTCACTTCTGAAGCTAGGTTATAGAAGACATCGTCATTTCTACCTTGCTCTCTCTTGGAGGACTCACTCTAGGGGAAGCCAGCTACCACGGGGAAGAATCAAGGCCTCCCGCCAACAGCCAGCACCCACGTGCCAGCCATGGGAGAGCATCATCTTGAAAGCAGACCTTCCAGCCTCAGTCAAGGCTTCAAATGACGGCAGCCCAGGCCAACATGGGACTGTAACCTCAAGAGAACCCCAAAGCCAGAACCATCCAGCCCAGCCACTCCCAAACTGCTGTCTTATTATAATAAATCATCGTTGCTGCTTTGAGCTGCTAAGTTTGGGGGTAATTTGTTGTACATCACTGATAACAAATACAGAGGCTGACCCATGGGGCCTCCAAGACACTCACGTGATGTACTCCTCGCAGATCTTGCGGAAGTGATCGCGTTCTGGGTCACAGCGTAGGTCGTCGTAGAGCTTATTGATGAGGATAGAGGCCAGCATGCGGGTGTTGTCCGTCAGGGGCAGGCAGGGCGGGAGATCTGGAACCTGCCCCACCACCTTCAGGATCTTCCTCAGTCCTACAGGACAGACGGCATCAGCCAGCGGAAGACCCCTGCTGGGCTGTGTCCTCACAAACACGCCCCTCCCTCCGTCAGTCATGCCTTATCATCCGTTGCTCTCCAGCCTGCCTTTAGGGAGCATAGGGCTTATCCAGGGGGAAGGGCCAAGAGACCCAAGCTGTACACCTGACTCTGCCCCTACTTGAGCAATTCATCCCCCCACTACGGGCCTCGATTTTCACATTTACAAAATCAAAAATAATTGATCTCAGAGGACTCTATCAGTGCTAACATTCTATAGGTTGATGTATCACAGAACCTTCTTCAAACACTTATTTTATATTCTCTTTTCCCTACCTCCCTCATAGAGTTGGAAGACTCAACGAGATAATCTATGGAAACTGCCTAGTGACGTCATTAGCACTCAAGAAAAATATGTATCATTTATTTAGAACAATATATTTACTATTATTGTTGTTTTCCCTACCCTTCTGTTGAAGACTCTTCGGTGGCTTCCTATTACATATCAGGCTAATTCAACTGTCATGTATTTGTTGAATAAATGAATGAATGAGTGAATGAATGAATGATCACTTTTCAGGCACTGAAATCAAAGAAACGATCCTGACCTCAAAAAACTCACAACGCAGTAGGGAAGACAGACGTATAAAGATTACAATAAGGTGTGATAAGCATAGAGTGGTAACACCACAGATGGGGTGATTTGCTCCAAAAAAGGAAGAATTGCAAGTTATTTTGAGCACTTACTCCAAGAGCTTTATACCTGTTGCCTCATTTAATTCTAGCAATGATCCAGCTGCTTTGGAATCATTACTCCCATCTTTCAAGTAGAAAACCAAGACTTGGAGAAGTCAAGGAGGCTGCCTAGGACCATGCAGCTGGTAAGTGACACAGTGAGTGACATTTCCCAGCAATGTCTGATTTCAAAGCCCATAATGTTAACTGGGATGCTATGCTGTCCCTGGGACAACAGACAGCTTGACTTCAGAGCCAGGTTTTAGAGGTGGCTAGGAGTCACTCAGACCTCAGGTGGCACACAAAAGTGGGAGAAGGAACATTCGAAGTAAATGTTGGAAGACATGAAACTGAGTAGTAAGAGTGAATTAACTGTGCTCAACAGTAAATTTTATGCTAGGTGTCTTTTACTGTATATACAAAAGCACTGGCAGGGCTGGAGCATAGGAAGGGGCCTCATGAAACAATGCAAATTCCCCAGCCCAGCTCTCAAAGACCGCCGTCAAATGCACCTGCTCCGCCTCCCACCACCTTCCCAACCTCAACCGCCATTGTTCCCTTCTATCCCTGCCCTCACCTTCAGCATCTATCTCATTTGTATTCTGCTAGAATACTCTGCACCTTCTCTTTGTCCATTTCTGCCCCTCCCTGAATCCCAAAGCTCACTTTAGGCTTGACATCCTGATAGCTCCCCGACCCAAGTCGCCCAACCCAGTTTGCAAAACATACAACCTCAACATTGCAGCTTTTCATTAGTACACCAGGATTCTAAGTCCATATTGTCTTTACCCAAGTGTTATTCATTTTGATGCCTAGAATAATAAATATGGCTCCCCATTACGCTATACCATAAACCATAGGGTTGGGCCCAAATCCTCGTGCAGAGAGAAGAGGTCTGCTGTTGATTCTCAGCCTTTGCAATATATGCAGAGAAGACCAGAACTGGGGCAAAAGTGTTGGGGGTGAGTCTTAAGCACTAGAGTCATTTGTTAATGTGCACTTTGCTGAAATCTGTGAAAACCAAACAAGGAAGTGCAATATTAAAAAGAGAATGAATTTCAAGCTGGTAAAGCTGACTTGAACCTTTTAGAACAGTGAATGGTCTAAATGTCATTAAACTTTTGAGAGAATTTATTGTAGCAGATTATAAAGCCACAGGTATAATTCCTGAACAATTAAAGAAGTTAATTTAGGAGAGGGTTAACACCTTGGAGCTAATAAGCTCAGCGACTATCTATCTGCTGGAACGTCATTACTGTGCTTTATATAAAGTACACTTGATGCCATGTCTCCCTTCTAGAAGGCCTATGAAGTATTTTGCCAACCATGAGACTTCAGGAACATGACCCAGTGGTGGGTGGAGTCTTGCTTATTCTTTAACACTTACCCCCATTTGTTAGGAAGCTCCGCCCAGATATTTTTGGTGTGTTTGGACATTTTCTGGGTGTGGTCAGGCCCTTAATTCAGACTTGACCTCCACCTTCACCAGCCCACTGGTGGATTCTAATATGCTGATGCTTTCCTAGCTTTTCAGCTGGGCCTGAATACTTCTTCCAGATAAGAGCCATACCTCTTGCACTTTCTGCCCACTGGAAAGGCTGGAACGAGCCCCAGACCCACCCACCTCCTCACCGTTATCCACCACGTAGATGGTGCGTGAGTTGTCTTGAATGGACAGGTCCTTCCTGGGGACATTCTTATTGAGCAGGTTCAGAGCCTGGTCCCTGCCCTGGCCTGACACCTTTTTACTAACCAGCATGTCAAGCAGGTGACTGGTGATCTGCTTCAGGTCCTTCTTGGTGTCTGAGGAAGGAGAGCACAGGGGTAAACAGAGAGGACTAGGGAGCCTCAGGTTATTAGGACCAGGAATGAAAGGGGCTTCTAGGACTCTGGAAATATCGAATCTACTGCTTCTGGGATATTGGAATTTCCCAGGAGGGCACAGTATTGTCCATCTCACCCCCCAAAAAGGAAGGAAATCACTAGACAACACTTCCAGGGGTCCTCCAGCCGCTCTGAGCACTGGCCTCTATGACAGCCCATTCCATCCTTGAACAGCTCTGGTTCATGTCTTTATTTCAGGTAATGATTGGCAGGGATCCAGAGATGCTTTGTGCAGTTTTTAATAAACTGGTTTAATAAAATATTTTCCAGAAAGAAACTTTATACTCCTTACAAACATCTTACTCCTCACAGAGTCAGGCAGGCTGGGAGCCTGAATTCAAGCCTCTGTCTGGGATGCCAAGTCCTCCCTACCCACTGGGAATCTTTTTTTTTTTTTAATGAGTTGTTTTTGTTTTGTTTAAGATTTTATTTATTTATTTTCAGAGAGAGGGGAAGGAAGGGAGAAAGAGGAGGAGAGAAACACCTATGTGTGGTTGCCTCTCACACACCCCCAAATGGGGACCCAGCCTGCAGCCCAGGCATGCGACCCGACCGGGAACCGAACCGGTGACCCCTTCGATCACAGGTCAGTGCTCAATCCACTGAGCCACCCCAGCCAGGGCCCACTGGCAATCTTAAATGGCAAATGCCTTTTCCTGCTTTGTCCCATCTGGCCCCCCTAAAACTTGGAGATGTTTGTTCCCATTCCAGGTTGGAGCCCAAAGGTAGGCAACAGGCAGACAGGCAGAAAGGAAAGCTTTCCAAACCATGTCATCTAAATAAATGAGGAAGGAATGAGGCTAAGTAGAGAAGGAAAGACAAAAGCGGACAAGGTAGCTTGTTTTCAGATAAAGATATGGCACGAGGGTGAGTAACAGACTTACTCTGTCAGGCTGTAGGCGGCAGAATTGGGACCAGAGGTGGGTAGATGCCACAGGGAGATAGGTTTGAAATCAATGTTCAGAATCTTTTAGCAGGGATATGTAATAGCGCACTGCCTCACTAGGAAGTTGTAGCCCCCAACAAACCGCACCTGTCATTATTACGTGCTAGAGGAGTCCCCTCCCACACTGGGCCTGGGCTGGTCATGTGATTTACTGCACATCCAGAGGCTTCAAAAGCATTTGCTCACTGGGGCCTGTCCATTGAAAAGTCCAGCCACTGTGTTACATGGAAATCCCACTAGAGAGGCCATAAGGCGTGAAACCAAGGTGTCCGGGCAGCATGCCCAGTTAACCATCAGCACCAGCCACACGAGTGAGTCCGGTTCAGACCCTCCTGTGATTCTAGCGCAGAAAAGGAACATGACTCGCTGACCATCACAATAGTAAATCAGAACCATATCAGGAAGAATTCAGGACTCCAAAAAAATTAATATTACTAATCTACAAAGAGCTCTTATGAATCAATAAGAAAGCACTGATCCTCTAATGCAAAAATAGGTAACAACATGAACAAACCATTCAAAGACAAAGAAATCTAAATGGTTAATAAAGAAAAATGATTAATCTCACTAGTACTTTTTAAAAATTCACACAAGGTCATTTTTACTTAATGAAAAGGAAAATAGATCTTTAAGAATGATCTTATTCAAGTCTGTTGAGACTGATTTGAGACTGTAACTCTTATCATCACTTGGTAAGAGTACAAACTGAAGCACCTTCTCAGAAAGGAATTTGAAAGTAAGATGGAGAAAGAATATTAGTTACGTTCACAGCTATTGACATAGTACTCCCCATTTCTCAGAATTTCTTCCTGAGAGGCCTGGCTGGTGTGGCTCAATGGACTGGTGGTGAGGGCCTGAGACAGGAAACCAGTCAATGCATCTCTCACACATCAATGTTTCCCTCCCTCTCTTTCTCCCTCCCTGCCCATCTCTCTGAAAATAAATAAATAAAATCTTTTAAAAAAGAATTTGTTCCAAGAAAATAATTACAAATGCAAACATAGATTTATGTAAAGAATGATTACTGAAGTGTTTTACAAGCATGCAATTAGAAACTATCTCAATCTCTAATAACATAAAGCAGGTTGATGAATTATGATACAACCACGCAATGAAATATACTAAAATTATTTAAAATCAATTTTCCTTTAAGTGAAGCTGTTTCTGTGACCCTCCCAGGCAGAGCAGGAACTCCTAAAACGATGCCTCGAACCTGGATGTGCAGAAAGAAGCACAGGTCTATGCGTGCAAGTATTTAGAAATGAAATAAATGTAAAATTAATCATTATTAAAGTCAAAAAGAATTCTTTTTAAGAATATTAAATGGTACACAATACTAACATAATGCTCAGTGAAGAAAAAATACAAAACTATCCATAGTCAAATTCCAATTTTGTTAAATAGATATTTATATGGATAGCTAGTGGAAGAAAAAGGTTCTCTGAAAGGGTAATTACAAGGTTATTTTTTTCATTATTACATATTTCTAAATTTTTGCAAATTTCTCCAATAAGCTTCTGATACTTTTTTAAAATTGTGGTAAAATATACATAAAGTAAACTTACCATTTCAACCATTAAAAAAATATTTTATTTATTTATTTTTAGAAAGAGGGGAAGGGAGAGAAAAATAGAGGAAGAGAAACATGAATATGCAGTTGCCTTTCGCACGCCCGCAACAGGGGACCTGGCCTGCAACCCAGGCATGTGCCCTGACTGGGAATCGAACCTGAGACACTTTGGTTCACAGGCCGGTACTCAATCCACTGAGCCACACCAGCCAGGGTTTTAACCTTTTTCAAGTGCATAGTTCAGGGGTATTAAGGACAGACATTCACATTGTTGTTCAACCATCACCACCATCCATGTCCATCTCCATCTCCAAAACGTTTTCACCTGGCAAAACTGAAACTCTTATCCATTACATAACTCTCCACTTCCTCCTACCCCACCCCTGGCAGCTGCCATTCTAATTTCTGTTTCTATGAGTATGACAACTTCAGAAACTGCATGTATGTGGAATCATACTGTTTGTCTTTTTGTGCCTGGCTTATTTCATTTAGCATAACATCCTAAGGTTCTTCCATGTTGTATCATGTGTCAGAATTTCCTTCCTTTTTAAAAATTTTACTTATTTATTTTTAGAGAAAGGAGAAGGGAGGGAGAAAGAGAGGGAGAGAAACATTGATGTTCGAGAGATACATCCATCAGTTGCCTCTCTCATGCCCGCAACTGGGTACCTGGCCTGCAACCCAAGTGTATGCCCTAACTGGGAATTAAACCCATGACATTTAGGTTTGCGAGCCAGCACTCAATCTACTGCACTACACCAGCCAGGGAAGTATTTTCTTCCTTTTTAAAGATGAGTAAATATTCCATAGTGTGTGTGTGTGTAACATTTTGTTTATCCATTCACCTGATGGACATTTGATTTGCTTCTACCTTTAAGTTATGGTACATAATGGTGCTATGCATCTGTTAATTTTATAATCAGAATATAAGTATGAGCCCTGACTGGTGTGGCTCAGTGCATCATCCCGAAAACCAAAAGGTTGCTGGTTTGATTCCCGGTCAGGGTACATGTCTGGGTTGTGGGCCAGATCCCTGACTGGGGGTGTGCGAGAGGCAACCATTGTTTCTAACGCACTGATGTTTCTCTCTCTCTCTTTCTCCTTCCCTTCCCCTCTTTGTAAAAATAAATAAATATTTTTTAAAAGAAAAAAAGTATGAAAATAAAACCAGACCACCTCCACATACAGGGAATTCCCACTCTGAGGTGGTAACTGACTCTCCCTTGCCCTCCAGGCCCCGGAACCAAAACTGAAAACTATCTCTTACCTAGAACCAGAGCCTCCTCCTTCCCTCGATGCTCCCGCTTGTCCTCCCCAGACAGAGAGTCAATGATGGCCTGGAGCAGGTTGCAGACAGCCAGAGACATCTCCTCATTCTCCACTGCCATGAGGCTACAGATTCTGTCTACCCGGACCGCATGGAGAATCACGGTGGCCTAGATCCCCAGCAAACCACAGTCAGCGGTGCGCCCCTCCCTCCCAGCTGGCATGCAGGTTCGGGAGCTGGAGATAACCCCCCCCACGCAGTAGGGAGCTAATGTCTCAGGGCCCATGGTCTGGGGATGCCCTTGACACCAGCCATGCTCCTTTCCAGGGGTTTAGAGCCACGGGCCACATGGAGCCACTGAGCACTTGCAACGTGGCAAGTTCACACTGAGATGTGCTCTAAGTGTAAAATACATGCTGGATTTTGAAGACTTAGTATGAGAACATGTAAACTATTGTAGTCTTTGCATTCAGCTCTTCCTCACAAATGACTTTCAATAATCTCATCTGTGTATAGACCCATTTCCAGCACAGAGAAAAGAACATAGGAGCAATCTCTGTTTAATCCTGGACCACACACCAAAGTTGGAGGGGACACTTCAGACTTTGTGTCAGGGTGTGTTTATGCCAGTCACACCCTGCCCACATGTCACCCTCCAGGTCCTTGGATGAGCAGCCATTCACGCCTAGCACCCCACACCCGGGCCCTCACCCTAGCTCGGTGGCCACTGCACATGCCCGACAGGGTCCGCACTGCAGCCAGCACCAGCTCGAGACTCTTAGTGTCCATAAGCTGCAGAAGCAAGGCCACTCCATTGTTCTGGAAGATCCTTTCTGCCCCTGCTTCTTCACGGCCCAGTACAATGAGGTTGTTGGCAGCCTGAAAGAGAGAAGAGACCATGAGGGCCAGGAGGAACGTTTGGCTGCTGAGGCCTTGGTCTTGTGCCAAGTGCAGGGTCTGGTTCAAAAACTGTGTCTTTATATTCTTTTACCCTATAATCTTACTCCTGGAAACATAGCCCAAGAATATAATTCAAAAGGAAGACACAATAACTTGTATAAAGACCAACTTGATGAAATATATTGCAATCATTAAAGACATAAATAAAAAGACTACTGAGTGATTTGGGGGGAAAATGGTAAACAGAATCAGAATTGTAGGTCCAACTCTGATTATATTTATGTTAAAATAAAGCTGTGTGTGTGTGTGTGTGTGTGTGTGTATGTATACATGCTTATGGATAAGGACTTAAAAAAGGTAGGGAAGTGTTAAATTAATTGAACAAAGAGGCCATTAGAACGAAGCAGCTGTAATGTCTTAGCAGCTAACCTAAGTAAACCAAGACCTAACTAAGTCTGTAATGCCTCAAGGTTAAGAAGTCCAAATTTAAGAACAATGAATCACAGCCAGCTAGGCTTTCCCAAATAGTGAACTGCTTAAGCTATAGCCAATAAATAACTTTCTTGCTTTGCTTCCACCAGTTTTCTGTCTTTCCCCTGGCTCTAGTAGGTGGAGTACTCCTAATCACTGCCTGTTTTGGCATCGCCTGATTCAAATTGATTTCGCCCAAATACACTTTTAACACTTTTAATATGCCTCAGTTTATCTTTTAACAGAAGTGAAGTGTTTCTATGTGGAGAATTCTTTTCCTTGAATATAGTTTTGCTGTTTTGTTTGTTTGTTTGTTTACCTGTTCAGGGTAATCTGAAGTTGCAAGACTTTCCACTGAGGAAGGTGGAAGGGAGAGAGAGCAAGAGATGAGTCTCAAAAGCCCTAGGCTTGAGTTCTGATTCTGCTACATGCTAGCTGTGTGACCATGGGCAAGTCAGAGCACCTCTCTGAGCCCAGATTCCTGTACATAGAATTAGGCAGTTGAGCTAGAAGGTTCCCAAGTGTCTTCCCACCCTAAAACCTTCCAACCTGAGGATGCATGAACCTTAAAAGGCCCAGATCAGGGAATAAGGCCCTAGAAAGGACCTGAGAACTTAGGGTGGGTGAAGAACTCATGAAGCAGCAGAAGAAGGAGGATGTGGGCAAATAAATGGGGAGTGGGTGCTGGGGAGGGGGCTGATTAGAGAATCCCAGGAAAGCATGACCAGAACCATCAGCACTCTACTAGTCAAAGGCTTTGTATTTTACCAAGTGCTTTTATCTATAACAACTCATTAACTCTTCGCAACAGTTTGTTGTAAAAGATATTTGCATATTACATGGCCTTATTGACTATACAGCGAACAAAAATTCCCCAGGCATTGTTTGCCAAGTTCTTATAAATGTAGAACATTCAGATGCTCATTTTTTTTCCTCTGAAAAAAGACTAGAAGGGAAAGGGGGAAAATGCAACAAATTTGGCTAAGAGGATGGCGTGATGAGTAAATATTTTCATATCTCAGAATGACTTTTTGCAATGTTTCTCAGGAATGTGAGATACTCAAAATATCAAAATCAATGCAATGCAGAATAAAAATAAAAATCTGATGAACAAAACATCAAAAATTTAAATATACACGGAATCCAACCCTGCTACAAAACTCTCCTCAGTGGCCTTATACTGAACGGCTCCCTTCTTACAGTTCATGTGGTTTTCTCAAGTGCTTGACCTTTGGCCTCTTATTGTACATGTTCCCCAAGTGGACGCCCCTCCATCCCTCTCCCCTCTTCCATTCCTGCTTCCCAAACTGTCCAGAGACTGGGGCGGGGCCTGAATGGGGAGTGGTTACACCCCGGGCCCAGAGCGTGTCCTCTGTTGGTCGGCTGCTTGCCCAACACTAACCTTCTCCAGTTTATCAGCTTCACTGTTTTCGTCCAGGAGGATCTCAAACATCTTCTGTACCCTCGAGTCTGTGGAGAACTGCACACGGAGCTAAGGAAGGAGGAGGGAGGAGTGGGGAAGGGAGCAGGCAGAAGTCCACATTTAGTCAGCTCCACGTGAAGTTCATCTCAGTAATATTAGGGTATCTACTCTGGGCCCTCACACTGCCATTCATTCATTCATTCATTCAACAAACGTTTACTGAACAACTACTAGGTGCCAGACACTGCTGTAGATGTTTAGATGCTAGGGATAGAATGGCAAACAAAATCAAGTCCTTGCCCTACAAAGCTTACAGTCAAGTTACATTCCTTATCCCAGTTGGTCATTGCAAGTCTTGGAAGGCAAAGGGATCATCTCCCCAATTTTGGAATCTAGAAAACAGTTAGCTACTAGACATTTAAATACGGGTTAAAACATAAATAGGCCTCCAGGATCAGAAACTGGAAGCAGCTTAAAGTAGCTCCTTAAGCAATTGAAATTACTATGTTTAGATGTGCATCCCTCACAATACCCATCCCAGCCTCAAGGCTCTGAAGCTTTCTTAAAATGACCAAACCGATCATCATCCCCCACCTCACCATCTCTGTCTGTACCTCCCACTACTTTGTTGTGCTGGTCTACACTCCCTCCTATGTCCTTCCAGGCCTTCAGGGAAGGGAGGGGTCTCTCATGCACCTCCCAGTCTTTGACCCTCTTGGGTTGTATTTCCCCAGCCCTGAGTCCGCACTCCAGACAGTGGTCCCACCTTGGGGCTGCCCCAGGCACATAGGAGTTACTGAGTCTTAGAGCCAGAAGCTGAGTGATCAGTTACCCTCCTGCTCCAATAGAGAGGAAACTGACACCCTGGGGGGTCCCTCAGAAAATTGGGAGCTAAGGCAGGACTAGGGTGCAGAATTCCTCACTTCTGGTCCAAGTTCTCCCCACTTTACTCCATTTTCCTAGAAGAGATTTCCTGTTCCTACTGGCTCCTGACTCTCCTCTATCCGCCACCAATAACACCCCCACCCCATTCCTAGGTATCTCACGCTGCCTTTATCCTCCTAGAAAGAGAGGGAGAGGTGAAGACACATTAAGTTGCAATTTTAACAAAAACCTCTATCTGGAACGTAAAAGGCCCCAGCTCTGGTCTGGCTGGCTCCAACACTTACACAAGCATTACAGCATCTCTGTTCCCTCACAGAGAGGTGCACCTGCTCCCCCGTTCTGCGGTACCTGCCTATGCCACTTGCTCACTCCATCCAAGGGAGTGGAGGTAGGACTAGCCTTGCCCTAATGTCCTGCACCTCTACCATGTCCTTGCTAGGAATGGGGGGAGGTAGCCAAGGCTTGTGGGAAGGGGTCTGGCTGACCTTCTCCTGGATGCTTGTATTGAGCTTCCTCAGTGTCTCCTGGAAGTTCTGGTTCCGTGGCTCGAGGGTGGCACAGCGCTGCACATCCTTGAAGGCCTGGTCCAACTTCCCCAGGTGCTCCAGTGCCTGGCATCGCCGATACAGGGCCTTGATGTCCGAGGAGTTGATGTCAATGGCTAGGGGGGACAACAGGCAGGGCCTTAGGGGGTTGGGCTGCAGATCACCTTCCTTCCCCTCCTGCCGCTGCCCCCAATCTCTTCCTTGGAGATTACCCACCCATGTGGACTATCTGGTTCAAGGCTCCCCTTTGTTAAGGAAAGAGGAAAAATCATTGTCTCAAGGTTGGAAGGGAGTTTAAGGGTCACCTTGCCCAATCCCTGATGCTCTAGAATCTGCTACACTGATCCCTGCCAAGTGTGCATCCACCTGGTGCTTGCATACCTCCAGTAGTGGGGAGCTCCCTCATAACGCCCTTCCCCTTTCCTACCTGAAATATGTCCCTCTGTAACTTTGCCCTTTCATCTTAAGTCCAGCTCTGGAACCCCCAAGATGAAATCCAATCTTTCTTCCTCGTGACAGTTTTTGCTTTTTAGGAATTTGAAGGCAGCTCTCCTCCGTCCCACCTGGGAGTTGCTTTTTCTGAGCTAATTATTGCCACTTTCCTTGGCTGCTCATCACAGGGTGTATTTCCAGTCCCCTCTCCAGCTGGTTCCCTCCCTCCTGAACTCATTTCAGGCTATTTGTTTCTCCTAAAAGAATGGCAACTGGATCAAAACCCAAACACAGACCTGCAGCCAAGAGAAGTCTTCCCATTTTAATCATGCTCTTAAGCCAATGTTGACTTATGGTTTTTTTTTTTTTTGTTTTTTTTTTTTTATGTTTACTTCTCCTAGTGTCCGTGGAACAGGCTGGTGACTCCCTCTTCCCCAGAAGAAGCCCAGCCCCCATGGAGTAGACTGGGCTGATGGACTTGGTCCTGGGGATCCCCCATGAGAATATCCAAATTTACAACAAGGGGTGTGTGCATCATGACCATGGCAAAGATTTTCAGAAGCAATCTCTTTTTTAAAAACATAAATTGCTCATTTATTGTATTCTATTCTGGTTCTTATGTAAAATGCCATTTCCTATAAAACTATTGTTATTTTTATTGTTGTTTCATTACAGTTGTCCCAATTTTTCCCCTGTTACTCTCCACTGCCCCACCCATCCCCCCCCATCCCCCTCTCCCACAGTCAGTCCCCATCCTGTAGTCTATGTCTATGAGTCATTTATATAATACATGTTCCTTGACTAGACCATCCCCTTTCTTCCCCCGCTTCTCCTTCTTCCCTCTCCCCCTCCCCTCTGGTCACTGTCAGTCTGTTCCTTGTTTCCATGCCTCTGGTTCTATTTTGCTCATTTATTTGTTTTGTTCACTAAGTTCCTGTTATAGATGAGATTATATGGTATTTGTTTCTCACTGCCTGGCTTATTTCACTTAGCATAATACTCTCCAGTTCCATCCATGCTGTCACAAAAGGCAGGAGTTCCCTCTTTCTTTCTGATCAGAAGCAATCTCTTAAGAAAAGAAACTTAACATGGAACTCCATTTGCAAAAATGTGACTTAGGGGTGGAAGGCACACCTGAAGCCCCGCCTACGATGCCTAGGTTGGCATTTACACAATTTGTAACTCCCCTTAGACAAAACAGGGATGCTGAGGCAGGTGGGGCAAAGGAGGAAGGGGTGGCTCACCTCTCGAGGCATCTGAAGCTGCCTGAACATAGCTCTCCTGAGAAAGAGAAGGAGACTTAGTTAATGGGGGCCCATTGCAGAGACAGCCTGAGAGGGTCCCCACGGGCATTAGAGGGCACCTGATGGGAGCTGCTGGCCATCAGGGACCCAGAGGAGGGTCCCTGGCTGGTTATGGAAAAGTGAGTGAGATTTGGATTTGAATCTGGGCTCTGCTACTAACAACCTGGGAGATCTCGGACAACTTATTGAACCCTCTGAGCCTTGGGGTTCTTATCTGCAGTATGAACATGACAGCCGCTGCCTCAGCAGGCTGTTATTGAGATGCTACAACATAACATAAAAAGCCCCTGGCTTGATGCAGGTTCCCATTACGCTGGTTTCCATCTGGGGGGAGTTCTGTCTCCCAGGGTAGTGGGTCTAGGAAAGCAGTGAGAGGCGCCCTTCTCCAGCCTGAGGGGCCTTGGGGAGGGGGCTGGGACGATGGAAGACGGATGATGCCTATCAGGAAGGGGAGGCTGCACCCCAGCCCAGCCCTCAACCTCCTGCCCCGCCCCAAACCATTTTCAGGCCACAGGCCGCCCGGTTGCGATAGAGTGTGGCCTTCAGGGCCTTATCCTTGGTCAGCTTCAGGGCCTGGCTGTAGCTCTTTGTCGCGGCCTTGTAGTCCTGGAGCTGGAAGTGCCGGTTCCCTTCCTCCTTCAGCTGCACAGCTTCAGCCTCCGCCTCTGCCATCTGTCGGGACAGGGCAGCTCTGTCTGGCCAGCCACTCACTCCAGACCCAGGGCTGGACTCCCAGCTTGAGGTCTGGAGCTCCAGGGTGAAGGTGAGTGTTCTTACCTGGAAGGGACCTGCGCCCAGCACCCCCAAATCCATTACCCAAAAGGATATTACGGCATGTGCTTGGAGTATAGCCCAAGTTGAGAGGGGCCTCAGGGTCCCTGTGCCTCCCTCTCTGTCCCTCTCTGCTGGGCAGATGAAGCCACCAGGCCAAAGGCCTGAACTCTCAGTGCAGACCTTAAAAGTTCTTGTTGGCTCCCCTTCTCCCTCCCAGTCCCAGGAACATTCCAACTGGCTTACTTTCTCCCAAAGACAATGTGCTTGGGCTGTTCTCCGGTGATGTGAGGTTGCTCCTCTGAGCTCCGGTGTGAACCCCCAGCCAGTCAGCCTCCCTCTGCCCCTCCCAGCCCCAACCCAGGAGACTATCGCCCCTGCCAGTGGCTCCAGACTATATTTGGCCACAGGGGCAGGTGCTCCTGGAGTCTGTCATTGATACTCAGGGCCCTCCCCATCCCCAGACTGGATAGTCAAGTACCACGTGGAGATGCTGACTAACCTCTGCCCCAGCACTCTGCACAGGGGCAGTTCTGGGGGCTCAGGCACTCATACGCTGAAGAGTGAGAGAAAAATCCAGAAGGTACGGGAACCCCCCAGCAGATCTCCTTCCCTAGGCACAGCTATAATGTCCCTTCTCCACCTCCATCCTGGATAAACAACCCTCTCTCCCTCCCCCAACCACAGCTATTTTGGGAGCAGAGTGACAGCTGAGGGGCTGACAGACTTGGATGCAGAGAGCAGCTGCCCACAACTGCCCTCTCCCTGTGGCATTCGCTTGTTAAAAATGTCCTTGCTTTACAGAAAGACCAGCAGACTTGTTAACTCAGTTTAATGGAATTGGGTCTGTTTTGATCCACATGTATTCTGTTCCTCCCCATTTGTAGTGAGTGGATACACTCAGCCTACCTCTCCTGTCCGACTGGGAACTCCCTGAGAATGGGCTCTGTATATCCTACCCCCTCCAGACTGTAGCCTTCTCCTAGGGCATGAGCTGGGTCAGCCTGGGAATTCCTGGAGACCAAGGACTGTGCCCCTTATCTGACTGGGAACTCTCCTCGGACAGCTGAGTCTCCCTCATCAGAAAAGGGTCTTTCTGGGATAAGAACTACGGGTTCACCACTAGAAAGCATCTCCCGGGGGGGGGGGGGGGACAAGAAATGTTTCTCAGGAACTGAGGGTTCCTGAGGTAAACTTATGAGGTTGTCCTGAGATGGACAACTCTCTCGCCTTTCAGTGTCTCCAAGCCTGGGCTGTGCGCTTCCTCTCCGAGGGCAAGCATGGCATCTCATGCATCTTGACTTCCCCTGGGGCAGAGCCTGGCAGAGGCAGTGCCCAGCGTGTGTTTCCTGATTGCATAAATAGATGAATGTGTGGTGTCTACATGCTGATGCTTTGATTCACTTACTACCATGGTGCCCCCTCCCATGTGTCTTCAAACTTGCCTACCCAGGCTGAGAAAGACACTAAAGAAAAAGCATAGGTGGGTTACCGACACCAGATTCTGCTCCTGGCTCTGTGACTTCGAACACACAGCTATGACTTTGGACAAGTTCTACTGCCCTACTGAACACAAGGCCCAGCCCTGATGCATGTTTGTCTAATGTATGTTTGTTGACTACATGAATGGATGGATCGATGGATGGATGGATAGATTGATTCCCTGAGGTCATAGTGTCCCAAATCCTGGGCCTCTTTATGGGGCAAGTTCTCTGTAGCAATGAGGTAATATGATAAAGGATTCTGCCACTGGCAGAGAACTGCAGTTCTGTGATTTTAGGTCCAATGAATCCCAGATTCTAATCTTGATTCATTCATTCCACAGGTATTTCTTAAGCATCTACTGAGGGCCAGGAACTGTGAACGATCATGAAAACAGAGAACACTCATGAGGACAAGGATCTGTGTCTATTTTGTTCATTTACATATGCCAAGTGCCTATAATAGTGTGTGGTATGTAGTAGGTGCTCAACAATATTGAATAAATGAATAAAATAGTTCCATAAATCTGCAATTTCAAATATGAGAAATACCTGGACATTTTGAAAACATGTAATAGGGGAACCTGACATCGTTTTAGAGAAGGTTCCCCTAAGTAAAAGATTAAAGAAGTTAATGCATTGAGAGCTCCTAGAACAATGCCCAGTAGAGAGTAAGTGCTCAGTATACTTGTTAAATGAATGAATGAATAAATATTTAAGGAACGACCTGAAGAGTGAGAAACTTGTATTAGTTTGCTAGAGCTGCCATAACAAAATACCACAGACGAGGGGGCTTAAACATTAGAAATTTACTTTCTCACAATTCTGGAAGATAAAAGTCTAAGATCAAGGTGTCATCAGGGTTGATTTATGATGCAACTTCTCTTCCTGGCATGTAGACAGCCAGCTTCTCACTGTGTCTTTACCTGGCCACTTCTCTGAATGAGTGCAAAACAAGAGACCTCTGGTGTCTTCTCTTCTTATAAGGACACCAGTCCTACGGGATCAGGGTCCCATCCTTATGACCTCCCTTAACCTTTACTACTTCCTTATAGGCCTTATCTTCAAATACAGTCACACAGAGGGTCAGGGCTTCAACATATGAATTGGGGAGGGTGGTACACAATTTAGTCCATAACATTTCCAGACAGGGAAAACTGCATGTGCAAAAGCACTGATGCAGAAAGGGTCATGCCTTGGAAGAACTAACAAAAAGCCAGAAGGATCTGATCTTAAAGAGATAAGAATGGCTGGAGAGGTAAGGCAGGCTGAATGGACCCTTATGAGGAGTTTGAAATTTTTTTTTTCTTGCATGTGATGGGAACCACTGCAGGGTTTTAGGTGGAGAGAAACTGACCAGATTTTTGGTTTGAAATCATCACCCTGGTTGCAGTGTAGAGAATGCATGGGAGGAGGCAAGAATAAAAACAGGGAGGCAAGTGAAGAGGTGGTGTAGGGAACCATGGTGACTCAGAGCACAGTGTGGCAGTGGAGATGGGGAGCACTGATTTAAGACAGGTTACCCAGGCAGAACTGACAGAGCCTGAGACTGCCTGGGTGTGAGGGCTTGAGGGGCGAGGGGGAGGAGGGCTGACAAGGAAAATCCCAGGTTTCTGGTAAGAGCACTCCTGTTCTTTGTTATCTGCTTCAGTTCCTCATCTGTACTATGGGGAGAAAAGGGTTGTTGTGAAGATTAAGAGTACAGCACTTAGAACAATGCTTGACACGTTGCTATCATTGTTATTGCATTACAGTGTTGAGAACGGTAGACATTTTCTGCTTTTGTTCTCATCAAATATTTTTAATTGATTTAATCCATTTTAAAAAGAATGATAAGGGGAAGAGGGTAGGGGAAGGTTGAAGAGGGTAAAGGAAGTCAACAATATGGTGATGGAAGGAGACTAAACTTTGGGTGGTGAGCACACAATACAATATACAGATGATGTATTATAATGTACACTTGAAACTTATATAATCTTATTAACCAAAGTCATCCCAATAAATTTTTTTTTTTTTTAAATAATGACTTATTTCCGGGTCGGTAAAGTTACAGAAAATTTTTATTCTATTTTATTTTTTATCCATGTATTCTAATTTTTCTAAATAAACGTGTAATAAAAATACAATAAAAGTCATTTTTTCAAATAAAAAATAATAATAATTTTTGCCCTCAACCCAATAGCCTTTGGCTTTGTAAGTAATCCCCTACAGGGATTACTGCTGCCTGGAGCCTATTTAGTCTCTGTCATTTTCTACCTCTGTGGTCTTGGAGAAAATCACAGCTTAAAACCTCGATTTCCCCATACATAAAATGGGCAAGAATCCCCGTTCTAACGAGACAAAAGTTTCTTTGCATCTTGCAAGGCACCGAGCTGTCCAAGGGGAGGTTGTAGAGATGGGTACTATGTGAGGCCATTCCCAAGGCCGAAGGCCTGGCGCGGCGTGACACTTTCCCTCCGCAACACCAGAGGGCAATGTCGCGGGCTGCGGCACCACCCGATCACGGGGGCGGCGCTCTGTCCCCACAGAGTCTTTCTCCACGTGGGAACGCGGGATGGCGGCGGCGGCGGCGGTGGTGGGTGTGCGGGAAAGGGGGCGAGGGCGTCGCGGCAGGGCGCTGGGGCCCGGGGGCCACGATGCGGGAGGGAGGCGGAAATGGAGACCCTTCTGTCCGAGCCGTGTGGCTGACGCCCGCGGTGCTTGTTGGCTCAGGACGAGGCGGCGGCGCGCGACGTGCAGCGGCTGCTAGTGCAGTTCCAGGATGAGGGCGGGCAGCTGCTGGGGTCCCCGTTCGACGTACCGGTGGACATCACTCCGGACAAGCTGCAGCTCATATGCAACGCGCTGCTGGCCCAGGTGAGCAGTGGCCGGTGCCGCCCGGGTCGGGCCCACGGTGGGTCGGGAGACCAAAAGGGCCCCCACCATGCGCCGACACTGGGTAATACACGCGGGTGCGAATCCATGGAGTGCCACTTACCCGGGGGCGGGTCAGAAAGACGCATCAGTGTGAGAGCGCTTTTCACGCCGACCATCGCGGTCCGCAAGCCCTGGGTGCTCTGTCAAATGATTCCTCGCCACAGCCCCTGATTAATTATCGTCATGTTACAGTGTGCCGGGAGGCATTAAGTTATTCGCAGGATGCTACGCAGTAGCTGTTGAATTTGGAATTGGAACCCTAATCTGTCAAAATCAAAGCCCATGTTCTTTTAACTCCTAGTCCGGTGCTTTGGAAGTGTTGCCTTCTGTCGGGGTGGGAGGTGCTTAAAAATGCTGTACTTGGGCTCCACCCCCAGACTTACTATACCAGACCCTGGGGTGAAGCAGAGAATGCATTTCCAAACAGCTTTTTGGATGCTTCTTAACACATTATACAGCATGGTGTGGTGGTTTGAAAAACACTGCTTAATGGTATATACTCATCTTGGACTTAAGTGTTCTTTTTAAAGAACACTAAAGAATCTGAATTAGTCATTAGCAATAGGAGGTTGGGCTAATTACTTGGTTGCTCAGAGCCTCGGGTTTTTTTTTTCATCTGTCAGGTGGGAATATTAATGCCTACCCCCAGGGTTATTGTAGGATGCAGATAAAGGATTTGAAAGTGATATGTAAGCAACTTGCTCTTCAAGGATTAAAAAGGTCGGCCTCGATGGGGAATGATGGGGTGGGTATAACTCAAGCAGGATGGCTGAAAAGAAGGAAGCTTTATCTCCCACAGCTCAGTGAGGGGAGCCTCGCTGGTGCAGGTGGCCCCTGCCCATCTTTTGATGGGGGGGTTGCCCTTTGCCATTGCCCTTCAGGAGGATCCCCTGCCACTGGCATTCTATGTCCACGATGCCGAGATTGTCTCCTCACTGGGGAGGACGCTGGAGTCACAGGCGGTGGAGACGGAGAAAGTTCTTGACATCATTTACCAGCCACAGGCTATCTTCAGGGTCCGCGCTGTGACCCGCTGCACCAGCTCCTTGGAGGGTCACAGTGAGGCAGTCATTTCTGTGGCCTTCAGCCCCACAGGAAAGTAAGGACAGCTGCAGAATTGTGGAGGGGAGTGTGGGGGTGCAGCGTCTGGCTGGAGTGAGGAGGGTACTCCCAAATCATGATCACTGTGACCCATGCTCTAGGCTCAGGTCGAAAGTAAGGGACTTTTCGAGTGAGGTTTAGTCCACAAAGATCAAGGACACCTGCCTTGGAAGAGTCCTTCCTGAACTTGATCTCAGAAGATCTGAGCTGCTAGTTCAACTCTGCCCCTTCTAGCTGTGTGACCTAGGCAAGTCACTTAACCTTTCTGAGTTTTCTTCATCTTCTGTGAAACTGGGACTTTATTTATTTATTTATTTATTTATTTATTTATTTATTTATTTATTTATTTTTAGGGGAAGGGGAAGGGAGGGAGAGAATCATCAATGTGCAAGAGAATCATTGATCAACTAACTGTCTCTCGGATGCTCCCCACCAGGGGACCTGGCCCACAACCCAAGGCATGCGCCCTGACCTGGAATCAAACCAGTGACCTTTTGGTTTGTGGGATGATGCCCAACCCACTGAGCCACACCAGTCAGGGCAGAAACTGTGTTTCTTTGCTTCTCACAGTCCTATGGGCGTAATCAGAAGCTTTACATCTGATTATAGCTGTGGCTGTTCCTTTTAGGAAGGAAGAGAAGAGAAATGGCCTCCTGGGGTCTTCTCCCAGATCACATCAGTGTTACATTTCTTTTCAGGGGAGAGAGAAAAGTCCAGCCCCAGATTCTATTCCCACAAGACAGTTGAAAGGCAGCAGACATGGGCAGTGTTTCAGGGTGAGCCCTACCCCTTGTCCCCACTGCAGAGGTCAGGCAGCGTCTCTTCTTCCCCAGGTACCTGGCCAGTGGCTCCGGAGACACAACTGTGCGCTTCTGGGACCTCAGCACTGAGACACCGCATTTCACATGTCAGGGTCAGTATGCAGTTAGCCATTTAGGGAGTCTTAATGGTGGGTGGGTGATTGACTCATCTCTTTAATTCCTGAGGAGGCCTGGAGCAGATTCCAGCTCCTTCACCTCCCTTTAGTGGCTGCCTGTTCCTAGGTAGAGACTGTACTCTTGAGCCTCGCCAACCATTTATGAACAAGAAGACTAGACCAAAGATTTGAGTGTGGGGTTGTGGGAAGGGACTGACTGGCTAATAGCAAGGAGAACCTGGCTTAAATCCAGCCTATGCCATAGTGGTTCTCAAACTTAAACGTGCATCAGAATCACCTGGGCTTTTGTTAAAATACAGACTGCTGGGTCCCACCCCGAAAGTTTTTGTCTCTCTAGGTCTGGGGTGTTGCCTGAGAATTTGTTTGAAGTTCCTAGGTGGTGTTGGTGCTGCTGGCCAGGGGGCCACACACTAGCTGGGCAAGGACCTTGGGGTGGGGCGTGGATGCTCCCTTTGTAAGCTTCTGTTTTCTCTTCTGGAAAATGGGGGTGATAATTTGTTCTTGACTTCAGACCTTAAAGCTATTGAGAGATTTCTGCGGATGACTTGAAAACACTTTGTACCACATGCCACATAGGGATCATTAGAGGCAGTATGTTATCTGTGCATCAAAAGGCATGGCTTTAGCACTTGCAGTGTATTCTCCCTCTGCCTAGGAAGCCTTATCCCTCCTTTTGTTCAATTGTTTATTCAGCAGCTAGTTTAGAAGTACTTACCATGTGCCAGGCATTGCTAGGAACTGGGGATAAAAAACAGATGTTCCTCCTTTCTTTCTTAGGACACAGACACTGGGTCCTTAGCATATCCTGGTCCCCAGACGGTAAGAAGCTGGCTTCAGGCTGCAAGAATGGCCAGGTAGATGGTGGTCAGGGTAACTAGACAGGGACTCTGGGGTTACCTTTGGGGAGCTGGGTCAGAATCAGGTTCTGGGTCTTCAGGGAGGGTGGGTGAGACAGGGAAAGGTTGGGGAGGGTTATTCCGTGAACTTCTGTCTTTCAGATTCTCCTGTGGGACCCAAGCACAGGGAAGCAGGTGGGTAGGACCCTCGCTGGACATAGCAAGTGGATCACAGGCCTGAGCTGGGAGCCCCTCCATATGTAAGTGACATTGACAGCTGGGGTAATGAAGAACAAGGGGTTCAGAGCTGTCCCCCACCCCACTTAATGCAGAGGGGGCAAGGTGAGCGGTCTGACAGTGACTATGAGGCAGGAAGTGGGGAAGGTCATTGCACCTACGTTGCTGCTCAGGCGGGGGCTGTTCATCACGGGGCCTGAGAGCCACCCAGAGGTGCAGCTGGATCTTGAGGTCAGGAATCTATAGACATTGTCCCTGACTCTTGAACTGGGAACGGGGAGGTGCCGTGGGGAGACAGGCATTACCAGGTCAGAAGTGAGGTCCCATCTCCCACCCCCTCTCCAGGAACCCCGAGTGCCGCTATGTGGCCAGCAGCTCCAAGGATGGCAGCGTGCGGATCTGGGACACGACCTCCGGCCGCTGTGAGAGCATCCTCACCGGGCACACCCAGTCCGTCACCTGTCTTCGGTGGGGAGGAGATGGGCTGCTCTACTCTGCCTCGCAGGACCGCACCATCAAAGTCTGGAGGGCTCACGATGTAAGCACTGGGAGCGTTCGGGAGCCAGTCTGGGGAAACCAGGCATCCAGCACTAGGAGGAACACTGACCGGTGTTCCCTGGGCATGTTCTGGGAGCCAGATCGGGGACACGTTTTGGGGACAGGGGGTCCTGTGATTGGTGCTGCACTGTAGGGGAGGTTCCAGGGTCCATCAGCATTGGCAGGCTCTGGAAATTCCAGCTGTCGGAAGCCTCTAGCTTTATTGAACCTGCCATATTCCAAACTTTATTATACTGGAGCCTGTCTATTCTGATATACTTCCTTCCATGAAACATATTTTCAGAAACATTGATCTGAACTAGTGCCCTCTTTTTACAAATGAGGAGAGATGTAAGGTCATAAGGGTGGTGTGATTAAGGTCACACTGAATCAGGGGCCTGGCTCTGAGTCTCCTGGGGCTAATCTGGGGGTGCAGGTTCCCCAGGTTGGAGAGTGGTGTGTGTCTGACCTCTGTCCTCCCCTAGGGTGTGCTTTGCCGGACTCTGCAAGGCCATGGCCACTGGGTGAATACCATGGCCCTCAGCACTGACTATGCCCTGCGCACAGGGGCCTTTGAGCCAGCCGAGGCCTCCGTTAATGCTCAAGACGTCCAAGGGTCCTGTGAGTGAATAGGAGGTCGAGGGGAGAGCTGCTTGGTAAAGAGCCAGTTCTGTAGCTTAACGTGTGAGAGTCGGACCTAAGCCGGGGGCTTTGCTGTTTGTGTTGGGTTTTCTAATCAGCCCCGTTCCTCATCTCCTTTTCTCCCCTCCGGTGCGTGGACACAGTGCAGGAGTTAAAGGAGAGGGCGCTGAGCCGGTACAACCTGGTGCGGGTGAGTATGTGCCAGCGAGTCCAGCTCTGTACTCTCCCTTGTCTAGTCCCTGCAGCGCTGCGGACAGTCAGCCCCGCTGCCTTCCAGCCCCGCCTGAGAAAGCCCCTTTTCTGGAAAGTTGTTCTTGAAAATCCTAGTTTATACTCCTAAGATCTTAATGTGCCAGAGATCACTTTTATTTCATTTTGTTGTAGTTACTTCTCTATATAGCGTTCCCAAGGTAACTCTCTTTTTTATTTTATTTAGTTTAAGTAACACACTCACATGATCTAAGGTTCAAAGAACACAAAAAAGTAGATAGTGAAATATCTCTCATCTCTGTTGCACATTCATTCATTCCTTCTGGAAACATCTAGTGCCATGAGTATCTTGTTTCTCCTTCCAGAAACTTCATATATACGTGTGTGTGTGCGCGCACGCACACACTGTATACCATACAGTCATGTGCTACATAATGACATCTCAGTCAACGATGGACCACATATACAAGGGTGGCCCCATAAAATTATAATGAAAAATTCCTGTTGCCTAGCGATGTAGCTGTCCTAACATCCCATCGCAATGCATTATTGTATTGCAGGGTACCCTTTATACTTATAAAGAAGTTTGCTGTAAACCGTGTGCCATGTTATGCTAGCAGCAGCCTCATATGCCTCACGTGTCTGTGATCGCGTCCTTTTCTCTTGCGCTTGATTTACTCTCGTGCTCTCTTGCACGGTAACGTGCTGTGTGGGCTTCTCACCTAGGAGCAATAGGCTGCTCCGCAGAACCTAGCTGGGTCGTAGGCTGTACCCCTTAGGTTGTGTAAGTGCGCTCAGCGAAGTCACAATGACAAAATCGCCAAATGACGCATTTCTTAGAGCACATTCCTGTCATTCAGTGGCACAAACCCACGTGTAAAGTCCATCCCCTTTTTAACACACCATTCTGTCCCTTGCTTCTTCATGTGATTACATATCTTAGAAATTGTCCTGTGTTCATAGTTTCCTTTTGGGGGAGGTAACTCATGAGGTAGTGGCTGGGCCAGGCCTTGTCGCTCATGTTGAGTAATCAGTAGCGTGTTTGCAGCCGAGGTCGGACTCCCCCGCCTGAGACCATACCCAACAGTGTGTGTTCTGCCTCCCCTAGGGCCAGGGCCCGGAGAGGCTGGTGTCTGGCTCAGACGACTTCACCTTATTCCTGTGGTCCCCAGCAGAAGACAAGAAGCCCCTCACACGGATGACGGGACACCAGGCCCTCATCAACCAGGTGCTCTTCTCCCCTGACTCCCGCGTGGTCGCCAGTGCCTCCTTTGACAAGTCCATCAAGCTGTGGGATGGCAGGACGGGCAAGTGAGTGGGGGCGTGGGGAGGGGGAAGAAAGCCACTGTTTCTCTGGAGAGAGCTTGGCTCTGCCGCTTACTAGCTGTGTGGTCTGCGCAAGTGTTTGGGTTTTCTGAGCCTCTGTTTCCTCTTCTGTAATAAGAAGACACCTTAGCCTGTCAGTCTTGTTACAAGATTTGCATGAGATGGCATATTTAGCAGCAGCATTAGTAGGCATGGAGAACGTTAGTTTATTTCACGTCTAAGGAGAGACGGTCCTCAAGCTGGTCTTTCTCAAAGTGTGGCCCACAGACTAGCGGCGGTGGCAGCAGCATCTGGGAGTGCGATAGAAATTCAGAACCTCGGGGCTCACCCAGACCATGTGAATCAGAATCTGCCTTTTAAAAATTTTTATAGTTGACATACAATATTATATTAGTTTCAGGTGTACAACATAGAGATTAAACATTTAGTTACTTTACAAAGTGATCGCCCCAGTAAGTCTAGTACCATCTGACCCCGTGCATGGTTGCCACGGTATCATTGACTCTATTCCCATTGTTGCGCTTTCATCCCCGTGGCTCTTCTGTAACTACCAGTCTGTGCTTCCTAATCCCTTCACCTTTTTCACCCTTCCTGCCAGCCCTCCTTCAGTCTGCCGACCATCGATTTGTTCTCTGTATATATGAGTTTGTTTTTGTTGGTTTGTTGATTTATTTTGACTTTTAAATTCCACATATATGTGAAATGTTATCTTTCTCTGACTTATTTCACTTAGCACAATACCTTCTCGGTCCATCCGTGTTGTCACAGATGGCAAGATTTCATTCTTTTTTATGGCAAATTAATATTCCGTTATATCCATGTGCCACATTTTCTTTATCTATTCACCTATGAGTAGACACTTAGGTTGCTTCCATATCTTGGCTATTGTAAATAATGCTACAGTGAACATGGAGATGAATGTATCTTTTTGAATTAGTGTTCCGGATTTCTTTGGATAAATACTCAGTGGAAATGGTGGGTCATACAGTAGTTTTATTTTTAGTTTTATGAGGAATGGCCATATTGTTTTCCATAGTTATTGCACCAATTTACACTCCCACCAACAGTGCGTGAGGGTTCCCATTTTTCCGCATCCTCACCAACACATGTTGTTTGTTGATTTATTGATGATAACCACAGAATCTGCATTTTAGTAAGGTCACCAGGTGATTCTGCTTGTCATTAAGTCCAAGAGGCACTGGTGTAATGAGGCACAGTGCCCTCGGGGTTAATTAGGTTGGAGGAGCGGCAAAGGCAGGGGCAAGAAGGAGCAAGGGAAACTCTTGGCACCTATGTTTGAACTCATTTTCTTTTTAAGGTAAGACACCTGTGTTTCAGAGATGCCTAATAACTTGTCCCAGTAGATGCAGCCACGCCACCTGTCAGCAGGCGACTGTCATATTGGGAGGATGTCAGGCAGACGGGCTAAGCAGGTGGCTGCATTGGACTCTAAGACATGCAGAGTTGAGTGGGTGTGGGGGCCTGGCAAGAGGCACCCTAGAAGCAACTCATTTGGAGAAGTTTTAAGACGCATAATGGGCAGTAATGATTAAATTGGCCTGGGATAGGACCTGGTGGTGGGATTTTGTAAAAGTTCCCAGGTAATTCTAACATGAAGCCGAGGTTGAAAATCACTGCTATAGGGGCATAGAGGACCCTTCAGACATGTTTGAAGATCTAATCTCCATCACCATCTTCCCTTGGCCCAGGTACCTTGGCTTCCCTGCGTGGCCACGTGGCTGCTGTGTACCAGATTGCGTGGTCAGCCGACAGCCGGCTCCTGGTCAGTGGCAGCAGTGACAGCACGTTGAAGGTGTGGGACATGAAGGCCCAGAAGCTGGCCACAGACTTGCCAGGCCACGCGGATGAGGTATGGCTGCCTGTCGTGGGCAAGGAGTGGGTATGGAATTGAAGCCTGGCCCTTCTCCTTCACCCTCCTCGTTACCCCACTTTTCCTCGTCTTCCTCCCCGGTTTAGGTATATGCTGTTGACTGGAGTCCAGATGGCCAGAGGGTGGCAAGTGGCGGGAAGGACAAATGCCTCCGGATGTGAGTTTGGGGGAAGTGGTGGTTGGTGTACTTGGCCCCGCTGCCCTGGAGGGGTCACTTTTTGTGACTTTCCCTTCTGGCATAGAATTCTGGGGGCTCGCCGGGTGCCCAAACTTTCCTGAGATGGTGTGTGAAGCCAGGTTCTCAGTGGGCAGTGGGAGGACTATGGGAATTGCAGGGATTGTGGGAGACCCTGACAGTTCTGAGGCCACCCTCCAGAGGACGAGGCCAGGGTCATTCCAGTGCCAGGCAATAGGCTTTTGGTTAGCACTGGGCTTGGGAGTTCCTAAGACCTGGTTCAAATCCTGGTTCTGCCTTTCAGTATAGTCTTGGAGAGCTTGGTTACTTGGAATGCGAGGCATTGTGTACTTGTAGAACTGTCACTGTTCGTCATTGGACAATGTTGGTGGGCATCCCAGGAGGCCAGGCCCTGGTCTGAGGCCCTGGTGAGGCCGGCGGTGGGTGGGCGCCTACTCTGACTGAGACAGTAGCTAGGCTGTGTATGACTGTGGGGAAACCACAGGTTCTCCCCATAGTGGGCCCCTGGGATTACATGACAGCCTCCCTTTCCTGCATTTTGTTCCCTCCCCTTCTCCACAGATGGAGGAGATGAGAATCCCCACAGCTCTCTCTGACGCCCACCTGAACTCAGCCTGTGTCAGCTGCTGCCCCGACAGACCAAGGGCCAGGGTGGTGACCTGGAAAGCAAGTGTGGCTTCCTGGTCCTGCACAGATGCCAGCGGGGCTCCTGCCCAGAGCAGGAGATCGGAGGGCACAGGAAGTTACGTGGAGCTCAGCCCTTGGCCATCACTCTGTATCATGCTGGTGCCATCAGGGTTGGCGGGCGGCCAGGCAGCGATTGGCCCCTGCTGCTGCCCCTGCCTCCTTGCCCTGATGTCAGCTTTATTCAGGGTCAGACCCCAGATTCTGTGACCAAATAAATTATATTTTGTGTGTTTCTGTTACAATCCTTTTTCTAGAATCTGGGCTGAGTCATTTGTTTAGCCTCCTCTGCACTGGGCTACACCAAAAGGATACTGGCCGGGAAGCCGCCTTGCCTCTCTCCACCCTGTGCCTACAAGTGAGAGGCCAGTTGAGGCTGGGGAGTGAAGTGTTGTATGTGTTCAGAGATGCTGAGGTAATTCCAGCAGACAGAATTATTGGACGAACGGAGGGGCTGCTGCACACTCAGGCAAGTCAGCCAAGAGCAGAGCAGAAGACCGTCCTTTTATTGGGTTTAGACATGATACTAAAAATAGATCAATGGGAACAGACTCAAGGTAAAGAATGTTAGAAATTTATAGAACACAATGGTTATCTATAAAAATTCAAACAGGATAACATATGGTTTAAGCTTTAAGTTCTTGAAACTAAACAAAGGTATAAATCCTTAGGTCTGATTTCAAGCAAGATGTTATCTATAAGGCAAGGAGATGGGAGTACTCAGCAAGGTCTCTTTGGTCTCAGTATACACCACGGCTCAGTGGCCTGAAACAGCTTGCAGCTGCAGGCGTCAGCAAGGCCAGCTTGCTTATCTGAGTCACAGGACACCTGGACAGAGAGGCATGGGAACATGTCCTTTCTCAGAGGCCTGATTTCCTCCAAAGGGAGGCTGGCGAGGCTGGCTGAAGCCCCTATCGTTGCGGCCAGAGAGGATAGTGTAAGGCTGTGCTCTGATGTGGTTGCACTAGCCACATGTGGCTATTTCCGTTAACTAGCACTCCATACAGTTAGAAATGCTGTTCTCAGTCACGCCAGCTGAAAACACAGACAACATTGTCACCATCACCGAGTTCTGCTGGCTCGTGCTGCTCTAGGGGTGCCTTCCTCGGCCTCTCAGCACACTTTTTGAGGCCTTGCCATACACTGAACACTGGCAGGTGCTCGGGGTGCATCTGGGAAGGCGACGGCTGTCCGGATGACTTAACAGCATGCGGTGGTGAGAGCTCTAGCAGAAGTGTGTGTGTTGTGACGTGGGAAGAGGGTTCCCTGTCCCGTGAGGATGTCCACAGACCCTTGACCAAGATGTGGCACTCCATGCGTTCTGCTTCACCTTCTCTTCCAGTGCTGAGGTGGATCAACTCAGGTTGCACTTTATTTTTTAATTGATTTTAGAACAAAGGAGAGAGAACATCAATTTGTTGTTTCACTTACTTATGCGTTTATTGGTCGCTTCTGGTATGAGCCTTGACTGGGGATCGAACCCGGTATCTTGGCATATTGGGATGATGCTCAAACCAACAGAGCTACCCAGCCAGGACTGGGTTGAACTTCTAAACCTCCCTTGTATGGCTGCTCAGGGCCACAGCACTTCTAGTCTTGTGTTCTCACCCTCCCCTCCCCACCCCCATCTGCGTTTACAGTTTTACTTGTCACCAGCGGTGGTTCTCAGCTTCCACCTTGCATGTCTGCAGGGAGGCTGCAGGAGGCTGCGGGAGGCAGCAGTTGCTGGGCCCCTATCTGTGCGGGTCCTTTTTCTGTGTGCTCTCCCATGACCGTCAGAGTAACCACACAGCCATACCTGGTATGATCTCATGTTCCCATAGTTTCGATGAGGAAATGGCCCAGGAAGCTTAAATGGTTTGCCTGTGCCCTCACATCCAAGAAGAGCCAAAATTAAGTGGACCCTGCCCCAAAGCTTGTGTAATTTGCACTATGTCCCACCAGAGCTCAAGTCTGATGCTGACAGTGTGTGGGCTGCCACTACTGTCCAACGTCGCTGTTTGTCCTAGCGTGTGTTTTAGTCTGAGTACCATTCTCTTCCTCCCACGGGGGAGAGAGGGTGATGCTGGCAGAATCAGGCAGTAGGTGGGGGTGGCATCTCATTGCCCCACACCCCTGTTTTCCATCCCCCACTCCCCCCGGAATCTTGGTTCTGGCAGAAGCTAGGAAGGCAGACGCCAACGGCCCAGCTGAGGCTGTGCACAGCATGAGGCAGAATTTAGGGGGTCTCAGTGACCTGCAGTTCTTTAATGAGGGACCTGGACTTAGCCCATATCTGGGGAGGGGGTGCCTAGCAGCTGCTCTGGCCTGCAATGTCTTGGACCCCTCCTCCTCAGTAGGGAGATAAGTGTTCCAGATCTTCCAGCCTCCGCATCTCATCTGGCCGGATGGTCACTGTTTTTCGCTGGGGTTTCTTGCGCCGCACGGTGATCTGGATTGGGTTGTTCTCAGGAAAGCTGCTCAGGTCATTGGCAACGGTTGCAAACTGAAATGACACAAGAAAACCCCTCAGACTTCCTTCTCACACCTGACCTCTCTGTCATTGCCGCCTCCTGGTTTGTTTGCTAAATGGGATCTTAGCTGGCTGTACCAACCTACCCATCAACACCAGAAACAGGTACCAGGAGGTATGATTCAAACCTGTGATGCTTCCAACCACAGGGCTGCATACTCAGGCTGCTCCCCCACCCTGTGCCTCTACCTACCCCCAGGCTGCTCCCCTCTTTGTCCCCCTTCAGCCTCTTCCCTGTTTCCATCGATGCCCTTTGCTTCCCCACCTATTCACAATTTTTGGTACCAAGTTGAAAGATGAATATTATAATGATGCTAATGAGTAAGTTAGTTCGTCCCAGTGGGTACCAGAGTGGCTTAATCCTTAAGCCTCCCAGAAGAGAGCAGCCTGGGATTGCTATGTATTTGTGCAGGTGGGAGGAAAGCAAGCAGGGAGATGAGTTGTGGCGGTATGGGGTGGCCCGGCCTCCAGAGCCCCTGGTGCAGGCTTCTCTCCCTGATCCCCTGGGCCCCCTTCTCCCAGGGCTCACTTTGTAGGGCTTGCACCACTTCCCCACCCCCGCTATGTTGACAGCACGGACGATGAGGCAGTAACTGGTGTTAGGCTTCAGCTCCATCAGCTTGACAGTGGTGCCCAAGATCTTGTGGAAGAACCATGGAAGAATCTTTGTCGTGGGAGGCTCATTATCATTTCTCTCGACTACCTCCTGCAGCAAGAGCTGGTAGAAACTGACTGGCTGCTTGCTCAAGGCATAGGTCCAGGAAATCTAGAAGAGAATCCCGGAGGCTTCCTCAGTCCTGGCCCGGCCTGTCCTCCCCTCACCTCGACACCCTGCCCTACCCCACATGGGTGGGAATGCCCATATCCATCCCCTGCCCCCTCCTCCTAGTCCCCCACCCAACCCCCACTCCCATGCCCTGTCCCTGCTGGAGCTGAGGCAAGTCTGATGGAGGTGTCAGGTACTCCAACCGAAAGCGGAATTGCCAGCCTGCAGCATACGCTACTCTCCCTGCACAGCCCCACCCACGTTGGAGTGTGCCTTCATTCTGTTTCTTCTAGACCAGTGATTTTCAGCAGGTGTATGGCAAGAATTTTTAAAACATGTAATATCTGACTCTAAATAGTCAACTAGTGTGCCACAGCCGATGCATGTTTTAAATATTCTCGTGGCACACCAGCTGAAAATCGCTGTTCTAGACTATGTCAGTTGAGAGGGACCTTGGAGATTATCTCACCCACCTCACTCACTGCAAGTGGGGTTAAAGGTTCAGAGAGGGTAAGTGGCTGGCCCAGGGTCGCATAAGCAATTAAGTGACAGGGATCAAAGAATAGCTCTGGAGTCTATAGACTATAATAGTGGTTGCCAAGCAAGCCTGACTAAGGATCCAAGGGAGTTTTAATAACATGGCAGATCCCTGGCCTGCTGTCTCCTGTCTGGTCTCCCATGTCCTGTTTCTCCTCCATCTGGACCAGAAGTTTTCAAACTGGTGTATATCAGAATACCCTAGAGACCTTGTTAAAACACAGATTGCTGGCCCCTGCCCCGACAGTTTCCGATTCAGTAGGCCTAAGTTGAGGGTGGGGTGACAGGGGGAACAAAAATGTAAATTTCTAACAAGTTGTCCTCTGATGCTGGCACTGCTGGTGGTCTGGGAAGACACATGGCTCTAGGCCCTCCAACAGTCGGGCTCCCAGATTTATCTTCCTAAAACTCAGCTCAAATTGCATCCATCACCAGATAAAAAGCTCTGAAAAAAGCTGTTTCCTACTGCTTACAGGAAACTCTTATTACGTAGCCTAAAATTGGAGAACTTCGGGAAAATGACCCCAGACTAACTTCCCCGTCCATTACCCTAATACCACTCTAGGACAGTGCTGCTCAGCATGTGGTCCGGGGCCATCAGTGCCACCTGGGAATTTTTTAGCAGTACAAATTCTCAGGCCCCATCCCCCAGACCTACTCCTGAATCAAAACCTCTAGAGATGGGATCTGGAAATCTTGTTTTGAACAAGATGATCAGATCTACAGACACATGAATGTGTGAAAAGCCCTGGGTTGGGGCCTGGGTGTTTCCTCCCCCTCTTTCCCACGTATGAGCCTTTGTTAGTATCAGCTCCTCCAGGGAACACCTTCCCCCCATCTCCAGATGTTTAAATCCTACCTCTATGCCCCAGCTCAAATGTTACCAAGAGCCACCCAGCTAATTCCTGTACCTTGAAGTAATGTTTCTTTCCCTCTGACTCCCTGGTGGTGCTTGATCTGAACTCTTCCTACAGCAATGAGCCCTTTCTAGCTTACGCTGGAGTTTCTTCCAAATATGCCCTCTCTCCTAACCCATGAGTTTGAGGTCAGGATGTAGGTGGTAGGCATCTTCACATTCCCCACAGAGCTCAGCCCAGGGCACACTGGGCGTGACCAGTAAGCCTTTGCCAAATGCGTGAAGAAGAAAACGCACCACTGCCGTGTAGTCGCTGACTGTGTGTTCACAGATGAAGGGCGCCTCTGGCACATCTATGACCACGGAGGACTTCGAGGATGTCGAGGAGGTGTCTGTGTCCTGCTCAGGGTTGTCAAGGTCCAGCAGGCCCCCAGGGGCTATTTGGGACTTAGATTGGTGGAGGCAGAGGGCCAGGTCCTCCTTTTCTGTATTCTTGGCCACTGGGGAGATGCTGAGTTTGTTCAGCTCGCCTTCCGGCAGCCCTGCAAAGAAGCTGCTGTTGGGCTGGGTCACAGCCAATTTGATGGGATTTAACAAGGTGGATGAAATGGGGGAGATGCTGGTGTAATCGGAGCTGCATTCAGATTCCTTCCCTGGCATCTGCTTCCTGGAGGATGAGGGGAGACAGGTGGGTCAGATGGGGGAGGTCACCCCAGCCAGCCCATACAGCCTAGAAGCTCCCGGAGGCCAGGCGTTGGGCCCCCAGCTGCTTCTGAATAGCTCAGAACATCCTCACTGCTGCGCAGCAGTGCATCTACCCACCAGAGCACTTGTTAGTGGGAAATGCAGATTGCTGGTACCCTGTCCTTCATTTGGGTGGGCCTGGGGAAGCTGCTAAAGTTAATAGGATGCTCAGACAATCCTGATACAGGTGTACTAAGAACCACAATTTGAGAAACACTGCTAAAACTTTGTCCTCCCTCCAAAGTGGGGTGCCAATGCCCCAGGGAATGACCACAATGATTTACTAGAGTATAGAAAAGTATCTAAAACTAATAATAAATTAAGCTTTACTAATATTTATTCACTATTTAATATTTATTTATTTTTAAATATCTTACTTATTTTTAGAGAGAGGGGAATGGAGCGAAAGAGGGAGAGAAACATCAATGTGTGAGAGAAACATTGGTTGCCTCTCACATGCCCCCAAGTGGGGACCCGGCCCACAACTGAGGTGTGTGCCCTGAAGGGGAATCCAACTGACATCCTTTTGGTTTGCAGTCCCATGCTCAATCTGCTGAAACACATCAGCCAGAGCTTCACTATTTAATATTTAATGTAATTACTAATGTAGTTACTTAGAATTTATAACATTTAACAATGTTAATATGTGTAGCATGTAAAATTAACAGATAAATATACATATCTTGGAATGAATGCTGAAAACTTTTTTCTTCCATTCTAATTTTTTAAAATCATAAACTATTTTAGACGAATCCAAGATATCAAGAATAATATATTAAGCTTTTAATGAGTCATCACCCAGCTTCAGAACTAAAGCCTCGTCAGTATGATTAAAGCCCCTGAACAATTCTTCCCTCCACCTACTGCTCTCACTCAGAGGTGGCCAGGACAGGAAATGTAAAATTGTGTTTATTCTCCTCGTGTCTTTACACGTTTGTTACATATGTATGTTATTCTTAAGCAAGATCTACTTTGCACATTTTAAAACTTTACATAAATAGCGCCATTTAGTACATTTCTACGGACAGTTTGCTTTTTCACGCAACCTTGTTTATTTCAATCCATCTGCATTATATGTGTACCTCTGCGGATATATGTATCATTACTAACTTTTTGCTATTACAAAGAAAAACCTTGCACATGTTTCCCCACTACTAAATTTTTTTTTTACCAGTGAAGTGCAGAACCCCCCAAAATTGGCTTTCAAATCTTTAAAAAATTTTTTTACCTGACACAAAGTAAGAAATACATATTATATGGCAACCTAGTGTACTCATACATATATATCAAACTAAAACACACTGCACAGACTAGTACTTATTCTGTGTGTGATGTGCTCTGGAATTTTTTATTCTGTTTAAATGCATTTTTATGATACTGGTCTCCACCAACTAGAAGGAGTTCCTGACCCATTAATGGATGGGTCACAACCCACAGTTTGAAGAGCACTTGTCTGGAGACAGCAGTCAAGGTCACATGGTAGGTTGATGGCAGAGTCGGAACTAGAACCCAGATCTCCTGGCCTAAGGGCTGCCCTGCGCTATGCAGCTCCCAGCTGCCCCTGGCACTTTCTGGCTCCTCTCCTCTGTATCCTATCCCGTCTCCCTCAGCTGCTCTGGCCAAGTCCAGCAACCAACACACCCCTCTGAATCCCTTACTCCAGGGCAGGCTCTGGTTTCATGGTTGGTTGATGGGTCAAATTTCTCCTCCCTGAGCTCCAGCCCCATTGACCCCCTCATGAGAAGTCCTCATCAGCCCAAACCTCCAATGCCAGCCCTTGGTCGACATTTAGAATAAATGATTCCCCCACCAAGGTCATTCGTAGGCTGAAGAGTCTGAGTATTGATGCGATTTATACTTCAACTTGTCCTAATGAATCTGTTTTCAAAACACCAGTGCTGAAGTGGGTGTGGAAGGCAGCTAGGCATTGGCTATATACTGGACATATTCTCTTCTGATGTTTACAGTAGTCCTGCTGGATGGGTGTTAGCCACAATTTCCAAATGAGGGACTGACTGAGGAGTCACTGATCTTAATTAACTTGTCCACAGCCATATATCTAAGTGGTAGAACTTGAATTTGAACTTAGACTCATAGTCTTAGACTTTCCCACTGTAGCATGAAGTTTCATGTAAGCATTTATCATTTTAGCTATACCTGCTACTTACAGGTCCCTTAGGAAATGGATACCATATCCCTTTCATATAATCAGGACCAGCTACATAGTTTTTGGGTCCCCTTCAAAAATTATTAAGAATTTCAAAAGAGTGACAGTGAGCATTAAACTAAGGACAGGGCCCTTCTAAGTATGGGCTGTTGTGACTGTAAAGGTCACACACCACAAAACTGCCTTGCAGATAATTTCTTCAGCCTATGTCAACCTCCTCCACCACCCCTTCACTGGCTAACTCCTTCCATTCCTATGACATTCAGCTCACATATCACCTCCTCCAAGAAGCCTCCCTTAACTGCACCGTCTCCCAAGTTATACTAAGCCTCTTCCATTTTCTCAAGGTGTCCTGTCATAGCATAGACCATGCTGTATTATTCTTGATTCTTGACACACACATACACCAGGCTGGGAGGTCTTGAAGGCAAACACTGTGCTTTTTATTGGTACATTCCAGAACTTAACACTGGGCCAGACACCTTGCAGGAGGCCAACAAGTTTTGTGGAATGAATTAAAGGGAACCCAGAATCACTGAGGAGCAGTAAACCTCAGTCTGAACACAGATGGGCTATTGGGGGGGGGAGGGGGGACATAATCAGGAAGGGGAAGACACCAAAAGGGAGGATTAAAAGACAGGAGCCATGGGGAGTGTGGAAGGGGGCATGGGTGTTTGGGGGAAGGGGTGAGGAACCTAACTACACTAAGGAGATGAGAAACACTGTCAATAAGTCTCTGACTAATCCTGGAAGTCCTCCTGGAGTGGGAGGCCTACATTTCTCCAAGAACTGATTTGGGGTCCGGAATCCATGATGCAACCTGCACACATGCTCTTCCCAGGAAATCTGAGGCCCAGGTTGTGATAGGTCCAGGAAGTCCCTCTCCCCACCCCAAGCTCCAGCTCCACCCCTAGCTCGAGGCTTAGAAAGGAGGAAAGGACCAGATTTGTGTCTTACGGTAAATTGATGGTATCTTCCTCCATGAAGTTAATCAAACCGCCCCTTGAGGAAAGTGGGAGTCCTTTGGTAGCAACTGTCCTGTTCATAGACTTGGAGCTTGGAAAGGGCTTTGAGATTTCATTGAAAACATTGAGGGTTTTCTTTTTCATCATGGCTGGCACCATGCAGGACAACCAAGCTGACAGGAAGTAGAGAGAAACTGGAGACAGCAGACACACCCTTAATTTAGCTGGGATGGGGGTGCAATGAGCTGACTTCATAATCATCGCAGAGTGTAACAATTGGGGATGCTGTTGCCTAGGGCCAGGACCGGGGTCTGGAGTGGGATAGAACCAAGAAACGGACTCTATCACCCTTCCATCTCTGATGCTCTGTGGTTCGGCAGCCCTGCCCTTCTCTGAAGATCAAAATGCCTACCACCTGTGGTGCCCTTTGGCGCTGCTCTGGGAAGGAGGAGAGGATGGTGGGAAGAAGGCACTGGAATGGGTTTCCAGGAGTGGGAGACTGAGGATGCTGAGGCACCATGTCCTGCAATTGTATGCGGCAAAGCCCCACTGTGTCCAGTCTGTAAGTATAGGGAAAGCATGGCTCACATATACCCAGGTCTTACTGCGAACATTCTAAATGTGCCACACTTTTACCCCAAGTGTCCCCATGTGTTGCGTGACAAAGGAGGGTGCTGCAAAGGGATACAGAGATGAACCAGACATTATTTCTGTTCTCAAGGAAACCACTCTACTGTAGGAAAACATACACATTACTTTCGGGGTGGGAAGAGAGGCTGTTAAAGCAGTACTGGCTTTGCATTTAGTTGTGGATTTGTCTGATTTAAGTCCTGTTCTGCCCTTACAGACTCTGTCATCTTTGGCACATGATTTTCCTCCCCTGAGAGCCTCAGCTTCCTCATCTGTGAAACAGGAATAAAAATAGCACTTACCTAATTGCATTGTGAGAAGATAACCCCGTAAGATTGTTACGTTTCTTCCAGAGGATGAGGCAAAGGAAAGGATATTTAAGATACCAAATTCTATATTTTGTGTCCCATATACTCAGCGTTTTTGTTTGTTTTTTAAAATGTTATTGGCCCTGGCTGAGTAGCTCAGTTGGTTAGAGTATCCGCCCTATATGCCAGGGTTGCAGGTTCGATCCCTGTTCAGGACACTATAATAGTCAATCAATAAATGTACAAATTAAGTGGAACAACAAAAATTGATGCCCCGCTCTCCCTCCCTAAAATCAATCAATAAAAAAATGTTATTCATAACAAATGTAAAGTACAGAGAAGCAGTTGCCCTCCATGTGTTCTGTTGTTCTTAGCACCCATCATATAATCTGTAGTATCCTATCTGGTTGATTGGATTCCTCTTTATTGCCTTGCCCTGAGCATGGGGACGATCAGTCTTCTGGAATTTTCTGGCGTTTAGAACAGAGGCTCATGATTAGGTCTGCCTGCTTGTTTGGCTAAGTGGTTAGAGGCTAACGCGCACTCGGAGCGCACGTGGCGCCGGCGGCCTGTTTCCTCCTCAACCAAAGGGTCTCATAAGGTCGTGCAGCCGTCCCTCGCGGCCAGCAGATGGCGCTGCCAGCCCGGCTCTGGAACCTGGAAGCCGGAAGCAGTAGCCAGGCCCGGACTGGCGGGCCCTGGGCGCGGGAGATCCGGCGTGGGGCCACACCCTCCGCGCCGCCTGCCCCCACTCCAGAAAGGGGCGCCGAGCGGCATCTGGAGAGGGCGCTGCGGCTGTCCACGGAACGCGCGGCCCCTGGTCCCCAGGGGACATGGGTGTGCTCAGGGCCGGCCTTTGCCCAGGCCTCACCCAGGACATGATCCAGCTTCTGAAGAGCCACGGAATCAAGACAGGTGACCGCGTGCGCGTGCCACAGAGCTGGTGACACCGGGGAGCCCGGCCCCACGGCCCTGGCATACCCGGGAGGGGCCACTTCCTCCCTCCTCTGCTCCCCACCCTCGGGATGGTGGGCGTGGTCAAGCCAAACCCCAAGCAGGGCAGAACCCCCGAACTGAGTGCCTGGCAGCACGCCAGGCTCCGCGGCTCTGTTAGATGGCCTGCCCCAAGGTAGAATTATCACCCCATTTTACAGATGGGGGAAAAGCCAAGCATGGGAAGTCCCGCCCTTCCTGCCAATCAACCACACCTGTTTTGTTTTCAGTGGTGGACCTGGTTTCCGCAGACTTGGAAGAGGTAGCCCAGAAATGTGGCTTGTCTTATAAGGTGAGCGGATGATCTCGTTCCAAACCTGAGCAAAGGGTTCCCAGAAATTGATAAGGGGGGCTGGTGGCATATGGGACTCTGGGATGCCCTCTCCCTTGCCCGGTCATTGCTCATTCCTGAGTACTCTGGTCCGCTTTGGGTTGAAGTGCCCTGGCTCCATCCTGAGTTGCCCCCACTCCTTCGCCAGGCCCTGGTTGCCTTGAGGCGGGTGCTGCTGGCTCAGTTCTCAGCTTTCCCCTTCAATGGCGCTGACCTCTATGAGGAACTGAAGACCTCCACTGCCATCCTGTCTACTGGCATTGAAAGGTTTGTATGAATGTGTACTTTGGGAAGAAGAGGAGAGGCAAGAGGACATGCGTGCTTCCTGCTCGGCCGTTGATGCTTGAGCCTAGGGAGGGCAGGGTTTTTCAAGCGGGGGTGAGGGCAGTAGGGACTGGTGGTCAGGACTTCTGAGTTCTCTTACCTCACAACAGGGTTTCTCGACCTCACAACAGGGTTTCTCGACCTCACACTCCTAACATTTGGGATGCATAATTATTTGATGGTGGGGCGTGGGCATGTCTTGAAGGATGTTTGGCTGCGTTACCTCACCTCTATCCTCTAGATGCCAGTAGCACCTCCCTCCCAGTTAACAGTGTCTCCAGACATTGCCAAATGACCCCTGAGGGACAAAATTGCCCCAGGTTAATAACCCTGTTCTGTAACACAAGATGTCAGTATTTTATTATTATTCAGCAGTTGAGAGCAACCCTTCTCTGGCTCTACGTCCTCATTCACTTACGGACAGGACAAGAAAGAACACTCAGGACTAACATTTATTGAGTGCCTAGTATGTGCCAGCCATTGACTAGGTTATATAATCTCTTCAGTGAGCCCTTTGAGTTAGTGATGATTAACCCCTTGAGTTTAGCCCAAGAGGAGCAAGGGGTGGATTTGGGGCTCAAGCCCTGCAGTACTAGACTCATGCCCCATACTCTGCAGCAGAAGGGGACAAGGGAGCTTTCATAAAGGAGTAGTTCTATTCTGCCGTGTTGTTTGGAGAGGGAGAGAGTTAAAGACAACAGCCACTTTCTGGCTGAGGGAGTCTGACTTCCTTCCTGTCCTATTTCTGTGGAATTTGATGCAGAATTCCTCCACCACAAAGGTCTTTGGATTGGTTTGGCCCTTGCTGCGTTCACAACATATTCTCTTGGCAGGGTTCACACAGCGTGGTGCGTGCTCCTCCTGGTTGGGGATCTGAGTCTGGTAGCCATCAAGCACCGGCTGAGTGCCTACTGATTGCCAAATACGTGCAGTTGGTAGGTGTATGAGTGAGGCAAGGATCCTACACTTAAAGGCGTGTGGGGTAGACAGAAGAGCAGGTGAACCCAGTGTACGAACCTGTGGAGACAGCATAAGGAGGGAGTGATGAACAGGAAGCTGACTTGGCCTTTGGGCTTGGGGAGCTAATAAACCAACATACTCAGAGGAAGCATTCACGGAGCAGTCAGCTGGTAAAAAATTTTAAATATACACGGAATCCAACCCTGCTACAAAACTCTCCTCAGTGGCCTTATCCTGAACGGTTCCCTTCTTACAGTTCATGTGGTTTTCTCAAGTGCTTGACCTTTGGCCTCTTATTGTACATGTTCCCCAAGTGGATGCCCCTCCATCCCTCTCCCCTCTTCCATTCCTGCTTCCCAAACTGTCCAGAGACTGGGGCGGGGCCTGAATGGGGAGTGGTTACACCCCGGGCCCAGAGCGTGTCCTCTGTTGGTCGGCTGCTTGCCCAACACTAACCTTCTCCAGTTTATCAGCTTCACTGTTTTCGTCCAGGAGGATCTCAAACATCTTCTGTACCCTCGAGTCTGTGGAGAACTGCACACGGAGCTAAGGAAGGAGGAGGGAGGAGTGGGGAAGGGAGCAGGCAGAAGTCCACATTTAGTCAGCTCCACGTGAAGTTCATCTCAGTAATATTAGGGTATCTACTCTGGGCCCTCACACTGCCATTCATTCATTCATTCATTCAACAAACGTTTACTGAACAACTACTAGGTGCCAGACACTGCTGTAGATGTTTAGATGCTAGGGATAGAATGGCAAACAAAATCAAGTCCTTGCCCTACAAAGCTTACAGTCAAGTTACATTCCTTATCCCAGTTGGTCATTGCAAGTCTTGGAAGGCAAAGGGATCATCTCCCCAATTTTGGAATCTAGAAAACAGTTAGCTACTAGACATTTAAATACGGGTTAAAACATAAATAGGCCTCCAGGATCAGAAACTGGAAGCAGCTTAAAGTAGCTCCTTAAGCAATTGAAATTACTATGTTTAGATGTGCATCCCTCACAATACCCATCCCAGCCTCAAGGCTCTGAAGCTTTCTTAAAATGACCAAACCGATCATCATCCCCCACCTCACCATCTCTGTCTGTACCTCCCACTACTTTGTTGTGCTGGTCTACACTCCCTCCTATGTCCTTCCAGGCCTTCAGGGAAGGGAGGGGTCTCTCATGCACCTCCCAGTCTTTGACCCTCTTGGGTTGTATTTCCCCAGCCCTGAGTCCGCACTCCAGACAGTGGTCCCACCTTGGGGCTGCCCCAGGCACATAGGAGTTACTGAGTCTTAGAGCCAGAAGCTGAGTGATCAGTTACCCTCCTGCTCCAATAGAGAGGAAACTGACACCCTGGGGGGTCCCTCAGAAAATTGGGAGCTAAGGCAGGACTAGGGTGCAGAATTCCTCACTTCTGGTCCAAGTTCTCCCCACTTTACTCCATTTTCCTAGAAGAGATTTCCTGTTCCTACTGGCTCCTGACTCTCCTCTATCCGCCACCAATAACACCCCCACCCCATTCCTAGGTATCTCACGCTGCCTTTATCCTCCTAGAAAGAGAGGGAGAGGTGAAGACACATTAAGTTGCAATTTTAACAAAAACCTCTATCTGGAACGTAAAAGGCCCCAGCTCTGGTCTGGCTGGCTCCAACACTTACACAAGCATTACAGCATCTCTGTTCCCTCACAGAGAGGTGCACCTGCTCCCCCGTTCTGCGGTACCTGCCTATGCCACTTGCTCACTCCATCCAAGGGAGTGGAGGTAGGACTAGCCTTGCCCTAATGTCCTGCACCTCTACCATGTCCTTGCTAGGAATGGGGGGAGGTAGCCAAGGCTTGTGGGAAGGGGTCTGGCTGACCTTCTCCTGGATGCTTGTATTGAGCTTCCTCAGTGTCTCCTGGAAGTTCTGGTTCCGTGGCTCGAGGGTGGCACAGCGCTGCACATCCTTGAAGGCCTGGTCCAACTTCCCCAGGTGCTCCAGTGCCTGGCATCGCCGATACAGGGCCTTGATGTCCGAGGAGTTGATGTCAATGGCTAGGGGGGACAACAGGCAGGGCCTTAGGGGGCTGGGCTGCAGATCACCTTCCTTCCCCTCCTGCCGCTGCCCCCAATCTCTTCCTTGGAGATTACCCACCCATGTGGACTATCTGGTTCAAGGCTCCCCTTTGTTAAGGAAAGAGGAAAAATCATTGTCTCAAGGTTGGAAGGGAGTTTAAGGGTCACCTTGCCCAATCCCTGATGCTCTAGAATCTGCTACACTGATCCCTGCCAAGTGTGCATCCACCTGGTGCTTGCATACCTCCAGTAGTGGGGAGCTCCCTCATAACGCCCTTCCCCTTTCCTACCTGAAATATGTCCCTCTGTAACTTTGCCCTTTCATCTTAAGTCCAGCTCTGGAACCCCCAAGATGAAATCCAATCTTTCTTCCTCGTGACAGTTTTTGCTTTTTAGGAATTTGAAGGCAGCTCTCCTCCGTCCCACCTGGGAGTTGCTTTTTCTGAGCTAATTATTGCCACTTTCCTTGGCTGCTCATCACAGGGTGTATTTCCAGTCCCCTCTCCAGCTGGTTCCCTCCCTCCTGAACTCATTTCAGGCTATTTGTTTCTCCTAAAAGAATGGCAACTGGATCAAAACCCAAACACAGACCTGCAGCCAAGAGAAGTCTTCCCATTTTAATCATGCTCTTAAGCCAATGTTGACTTATGGTTTTTTTTTTTTTTTGTTTTTTTTTTTTTATGTTTACTTCTCCTAGTGTCCGTGGAACAGGCTGGTGACTCCCTCTTCCCCAGAAGAAGCCCAGCCCCCATGGAGTAGACTGGGCTGATGGACTTGGTCCTGGGGATCCCCCATGAGAATATCCAAATTTACAACAAGGGGTGTGTGCATCATGACCATGGCAAAGATTTTCAGAAGCAATCTCTTTTTTAAAAACATAAATTGCTCATTTATTGTATTCTATTCTGGTTCTTATGTAAAATGCCATTTCCTATAAAACTATTGTTATTTTTATTGTTGTTTCATTACAGTTGTCCCAATTTTTCCCCTGTTACTCTCCACTGCCCCACCCATCCCCCCCCATCCCCCTCTCCCACAGTCAGTCCCCATCCTGTAGTCTATGTCTATGAGTCATTTATATAATACATGTTCCTTGACTAGACCATCCCCTTTCTTCCCCCGCTTCTCCTTCTTCCCTCTCCCCCTCCCCTCTGGTCACTGTCAGTCTGTTCCTTGTTTCCATGCCTCTGGTTCTATTTTGCTCATTTATTTGTTTTGTTCACTAAGTTCCTGTTATAGATGAGATTATATGGTATTTGTTTCTCACTGCCTGGCTTATTTCACTTAGCATAATACTCTCCAGTTCCATCCATGCTGTCACAAAAGGCAGGAGTTCCCTCTTTCTTTCTGATCAGAAGCAATCTCTTAAGAAAAGAAACTTAACATGGAACTCCATTTGCAAAAATGTGACTTAGGGGTGGAAGGCACACCTGAAGCCCCGCCTACGATGCCTAGGTTGGCATTTACACAATTTGTAACTCCCCTTAGACAAAACAGGGATGCTGAGGCAGGTGGGGCAAAGGAGGAAGGGGTGGCTCACCTCTCGAGGCATCTGAAGCTGCCTGAACATAGCTCTCCTGAGAAAGAGAAGGAGACTTAGTTAATGGGGGCCCATTGCAGAGACAGCCTGAGAGGGTCCCCACGGGCATTAGAGGGCACCTGATGGGAGCTGCTGGCCATCAGGGACCCAGAGGAGGGTCCCTGGCTGGTTATGGAAAAGTGAGTGAGATTTGGATTTGAATCTGGGCTCTGCTACTAACAACCTGGGAGATCTCGGACAACTTATTGAACCCTCTGAGCCTTGGGGTTCTTATCTGCAGTATGAACATGACAGCCGCTGCCTCAGCAGGCTGTTATTGAGATGCTACAACATAACATAAAAAGCCCCTGGCTTGATGCAGGTTCCCATTACGCTGGTTTCCATCTGGGGGGAGTTCTGTCTCCCAGGGTAGTGGGTCTAGGAAAGCAGTGAGAGGCGCCCTTCTCCAGCCTGAGGGGCCTTGGGGAGGGGGCTGGGACGATGGAAGACGGATGATGCCTATCAGGAAGGGGAGGCTGCACCCCAGCCCAGCCCTCAACCTCCTGCCCCGCCCCAAACCATTTTCAGGCCACAGGCCGCCCGGTTGCGATAGAGTGTGGCCTTCAGGGCCTTATCCTTGGTCAGCTTCAGGGCCTGGCTGTAGCTCTTTGTCGCGGCCTTGTAGTCCTGGAGCTGGAAGTGCCGGTTCCCTTCCTCCTTCAGCTGCACAGCTTCAGCCTCCGCCTCTGCCATCTGTCGGGACAGGGCAGCTCTGTCTGGCCAGCCACTCACTCCAGACCCAGGGCTGGACTCCCAGCTTGAGGTCTGGAGCTCCAGGGTGAAGGTGAGTGTTCTTACCTGGAAGGGACCTGCGCCCAGCACCCCCAAATCCATTACCCAAAAGGATATTACGGCATGTGCTTGGAGTATAGCCCAAGTTGAGAGGGGCCTCAGGGTCCCTGTGCCTCCCTCTCTGTCCCTCTCTGCTGGGCAGATGAAGCCACCAGGCCAAAGGCCTGAACTCTCAGTGCAGACCTTAAAAGTTCTTGTTGGCTCCCCTTCTCCCTCCCAGTCCCAGGAACATTCCAACTGGCTTACTTTCTCCCAAAGACAATGTGCTTGGGCTGTTCTCCGGTGATGTGAGGTTGCTCCTCTGAGCTCCGGTGTGAACCCCCAGCCAGTCAGCCTCCCTCTGCCCCTCCCAGCCCCAACCCAGGAGACTATCGCCCCTGCCAGTGGCTCCAGACTATATTTGGCCACAGGGGCAGGTGCTCCTGGAGTCTGTCATTGATACTCAGGGCCCTCCCCATCCCCAGACTGGATAGTCAAGTACCACGTGGAGATGCTGACTAACCTCTGCCCCAGCACTCTGCACAGGGGCAGTTCTGGGGGCTCAGGCACTCATACGCTGAAGAGTGAGAGAAAAATCCAGAAGGTACGGGAACCCCCCAGCAGATCTCCTTCCCTAGGCACAGCTATAATGTCCCTTCTCCACCTCCATCCTGGATAAACAACCCTCTCTCCCTCCCCCAACCACAGCTATTTTGGGAGCAGAGTGACAGCTGAGGGGCTGACAGACTTGGATGCAGAGAGCAGCTGCCCACAACTCCCCTCTCCCTGTGGCATTCGCTTGTTAAAAATGTCCTTGCTTTACAGAAAGACCAGCAGACTTGTTAACTCAGTTTAATGGAATTGGGTCTGTTTTGATCCACATGTATTCTGTTCCTCCCCATTTGTAGTGAGTGGATACACTCAGCCTACCTCTCCTGTCCGACTGGGAACTCCCTGAGAATGGGCTCTGTATATCCTACCCCCTCCAGACTGTAGCCTTCTCCTAGGGCATGAGCTGGGTCAGCCTGGGAATTCCTGGAGACCAAGGACTGTGCCCCTTATCTGACTGGGAACTCTCCTCGGACAGCTGAGTCTCCCTCATCAGAAAAGGGTCTTTCTGGGATAAGAACTACGGGTTCACCACTAGAAAGCATCTCCCGGGGGGGGGGGGGGGGGGACAAGAAATGTTTCTCAGGAACTGAGGGTTCCTGAGGTAAACTTATGAGGTTGTCCTGAGATGGACAACTCTCTCGCCTTTCAGTGTCTCCAAGCCTGGGCTGTGCGCTTCCTCTCCGAGGGCAAGCATGGCATCTCATGCATCTTGACTTCCCCTGGGGCAGAGCCTGGCAGAGGCAGTGCCCAGCGTGTGTTTCCTGATTGCATAAATAGATGAATGTGTGGTGTCTACATGCTGATGCTTTGATTCACTTACTACCATGGTGCCCCCTCCCATGTGTCTTCAAACTTGCCTACCCAGGCTGAGAAAGACACTAAAGAAAAAGCATAGGTGGGTTACCGACACCAGATTCTGCTCCTGGCTCTGTGACTTCGAACACACAGCTATGACTTTGGACAAGTTCTACTGCCCTACTGAACACAAGGCCCAGCCCTGATGCATGTTTGTCTAATGTATGTTTGTTGACTACATGAATGGATGGATCGATGGATGGATGGATAGATTGATTCCCTGAGGTCATAGTGTCCCAAATCCTGGGCCTCTTTATGGGGCAAGTTCTCTGTAGCAATGAGGTAATATGATAAAGGATTCTGCCACTGGCAGAGAACTGCAGTTCTGTGATTTTAGGTCCAATGAATCCCAGATTCTAATCTTGATTCATTCATTCCACAGGTATTTCTTAAGCATCTACTGAGGGCCAGGAACTGTGAACGATCATGAAAACAGAGAACACTCATGAGGACAAGGATCTGTGTCTATTTTGTTCATTTACATATGCCAAGTGCCTATAATAGTGTGTGGTATGTAGTAGGTGCTCAACAATATTGAATAAATGAATAAAATAGTTCCATAAATCTGCAATTTCAAATATGAGAAATACCTGGACATTTTGAAAACATGTAATAGGGGAACCTGACATCGTTTTAGAGAAGGTTCCCCTAAGTAAAAGATTAAAGAAGTTAATGCATTGAGAGCTCCTAGAACAATGCCCAGTAGAGAGTAAGTGCTCAGTATACTTGTTAAATGAATGAATGAATAAATATTTAAGGAACGACCTGAAGAGTGAGAAACTTGTATTAGTTTGCTAGAGCTGCCATAACAAAATACCACAGACGAGGGGGCTTAAACATTAGAAATTTACTTTCTCACAATTCTGGAAGATAAAAGTCTAAGATCAAGGTGTCATCAGGGTTGATTTATGATGCAACTTCTCTTCCTGGCATGTAGACAGCCAGCTTCTCACTGTGTCTTTACCTGGCCACTTCTCTGAATGAGTGCAAAACAAGAGACCTCTGGTGTCTTCTCTTCTTATAAGGACACCAGTCCTACGGGATCAGGGTCCCATCCTTATGACCTCCCTTAACCTTTACTACTTCCTTATAGGCCTTATCTTCAAATACAGTCACACAGAGGGTCAGGGCTTCAACATATGAATTGGGGAGGGTGGTACACAATTTAGTCCATAACATTTCCAGACAGGGAAAACTGCATGTGCAAAAGCACTGATGCAGAAAGGGTCATGCCTTGGAAGAACTAACAAAAAGCCAGAAGGATCTGATCTTAAAGAGATAAGAATGGCTGGAGAGGTAAGGCAGGCTGAATGGACCCTTATGAGGAGTTTGAAATTTTTTTTTTCTTGCATGTGATGGGAACCACTGCAGGGTTTTAGGTGGAGAGAAACTGACCAGATTTTTGGTTTGAAATCATCACCCTGGTTGCAGTGTAGAGAATGCATGGGAGGAGGCAAGAATAAAAACAGGGAGGCAAGTGAAGAGGTGGTGTAGGGAACCATGGTGACTCAGAGCACAGTGTGGCAGTGGAGATGGGGAGCACTGATTTAAGACAGGTTACCCAGGCAGAACTGACAGAGCCTGAGACTGCCTGGGTGTGAGGGCTTGAGGGGCGAGGGGGAGGAGGGCTGACAAGGAAAATCCCAGGTTTCTGGTAAGAGCACTCCTGTTCTTTGTTATCTGCTTCAGTTCCTCATCTGTACTATGGGGAGAAAAGGGTTGTTGTGAAGATTAAGAGTACAGCACTTAGAACAATGCTTGACACGTTGCTATCATTGTTATTGCATTACAGTGTTGAGAACGGTAGACATTTTCTGCTTTTGTTCTCATCAAATATTTTTAATTGATTTAATCCATTTTAAAAAGAATGATAAGGGGAAGAGGGTAGGGGAAGGTTGAAGAGGGTAAAGGAAGTCAACAATATGGTGATGGAAGGAGACTAAACTTTGGGTGGTGAGCACACAATACAATATACAGATGATGTATTATAATGTACACTTGAAACTTATATAATCTTATTAACCAAAGTCATCCCAATAAATTTTTTTTTTTTTTAAATAATGACTTATTTCCGGGTCAGTAAAGTTACAGAAAATTTTTATTCTATTTTATTTTTTATCCATGTATTCTAATTTTTCTAAATAAACGTGTAATAAAAATACAATAAAAGTCATTTTTTCAAATAAAAAATAATAATAATTTTTGCCCTCAACCCAATAGCCTTTGGCTTTGTAAGTAATCCCCTACAGGGATTACTGCTGCCTGGAGCCTATTTAGTCTCTGTCATTTTCTACCTCTGTGGTCTTGGAGAAAATCACAGCTTAAAACCTCGATTTCCCCATACATAAAATGGGCAAGAATCCCCGTTCTAACGAGACAAAAGTTTCTTTGCATCTTGCAAGGCACCGAGCTGTCCAAGGGGAGGTTGTAGAGATGGGTACTATGTGAGGCCATTCCCAAGGCCGAAGGCCTGGCGCGGCGTGACACTTTCCCTCCGCAACACCAGAAGGCAATGTCGCGGGCTGCGGCACCACCCGATCACGGGGGCGGCGCTCTGTCCCCACAGAGTCTTTCTCCACGTGGGAACGCGGGATGGCGGCGGCGGCGGCGGTGGTGGGTGTGCGGGAAAGGGGGCGAGGGCGTCGCGGCAGGGCGCTGGGGCCCGGGGGCCACGATGCGGGAGGGAGGCGGAAATGGAGACCCTTCTGTCCGAGCCGTGTGGCTGACGCCCGCGGTGCTTGTTGGCTCAGGACGAGGCGGCGGCGCGCGACGTGCAGCGGCTGCTAGTGCAGTTCCAGGATGAGGGCGGGCAGCTGCTGGGGTCCCCGTTCGACGTACCGGTGGACATCACTCCGGACAAGCTGCAGCTCATATGCAACGCGCTGCTGGCCCAGGTGAGCAGTGGCCGGTGCCGCCCGGGTCGGGCCCACGGTGGGTCGGGAGACCAAAAGGGCCCCCACCATGCGCCGACACTGGGTAATACACGCGGGTGCGAATCCATGGAGTGCCACTTACCCGGGGGCGGGTCAGAAAGACGCATCAGTGTGAGAGCGCTTTTCACGCCGACCATCGCGGTCCGCAAGCCCTGGGTGCTCTGTCAAATGATTCCTCGCCACAGCCCCTGATTAATTATCGTCATGTTACAGTGTGCCGGGAGGCATTAAGTTATTCGCAGGATGCTACGCAGTAGCTGTTGAATTTGGAATTGGAACCCTAATCTGTCAAAATCAAAGCCCATGTTCTTTTAACTCCTAGTCCGGTGCTTTGGAAGTGTTGCCTTCTGTCGGGGTGGGAGGTGCTTAAAAATGCTGTACTTGGGCTCCACCCCCAGACTTACTATACCAGACCCTGGGGTGAAGCAGAGAATGCATTTCCAAACAGCTTTTTGGATGCTTCTTAACACATTATACAGCATGGTGTGGTGGTTTGAAAAACACTGCTTAATGGTATATACTCATCTTGGACTTAAGTGTTCTTTTTAAAGAACACTAAAGAATCTGAATTAGTCATTAGCAATAGGAGGTTGGGCTAATTACTTGGTTGCTCAGAGCCTCGGGTTTTTTTTTTCATCTGTCAGGTGGGAATATTAATGCCTACCCCCAGGGTTATTGTAGGATGCAGATAAAGGATTTGAAAGTGATATGTAAGCAACTTGCTCTTCAAGGATTAAAAAGGTCGGCCTCGATGGGGAATGATGGGGTGGGTATAACTCAAGCAGGATGGCTGAAAAGAAGGAAGCTTTATCTCCCACAGCTCAGTGAGGGGAGCCTCGCTGGTGCAGGTGGCCCCTGCCCATCTTTTGATGGGGGGGTTGCCCTTTGCCATTGCCCTTCAGGAGGATCCCCTGCCACTGGCATTCTATGTCCACGATGCCGAGATTGTCTCCTCACTGGGGAGGACGCTGGAGTCACAGGCGGTGGAGACGGAGAAAGTTCTTGACATCATTTACCAGCCACAGGCTATCTTCAGGGTCCGCGCTGTGACCCGCTGCACCAGCTCCTTGGAGGGTCACAGTGAGGCAGTCATTTCTGTGGCCTTCAGCCCCACAGGAAAGTAAGGACAGCTGCAGAATTGTGGAGGGGAGTGTGGGGGTGCAGCGTCTGGCTGGAGTGAGGAGGGTACTCCCAAATCATGATCACTGTGACCCATGCTCTAGGCTCAGGTCGAAAGTAAGGGACTTTTCGAGTGAGGTTTAGTCCACAAAGATCAAGGACACCTGCCTTGGAAGAGTCCTTCCTGAACTTGATCTCAGAAGATCTGAGCTGCTAGTTCAACTCTGCCCCTTCTAGCTGTGTGACCTAGGCAAGTCACTTAACCTTTCTGAGTTTTCTTCATCTTCTGTGAAACTGGGACTTTATTTATTTATTTATTTATTTATTTATTTATTTATTTATTTATTTATTTATTTTTAGGGGAAGGGGAAGGGAGGGAGAGAATCATCAATGTGCAAGAGAATCATTGATCAACTAACTGTCTCTCGGATGCTCCCCACCAGGGGACCTGGCCCACAACCCAAGGCATGCGCCCTGACCTGGAATCAAACCAGTGACCTTTTGGTTTGTGGGATGATGCCCAACCCACTGAGCCACACCAGTCAGGGCAGAAACTGTGTTTCTTTGCTTCTCACAGTCCTATGGGCGTAATCAGAAGCTTTACATCTGATTATAGCTGTGGCTGTTCCTTTTAGGAAGGAAGAGAAGAGAAATGGCCTCCTGGGGTCTTCTCCCAGATCACATCAGTGTTACATTTCTTTTCAGGGGAGAGAGAAAAGTCCAGCCCCAGATTCTATTCCCACAAGACAGTTGAAAGGCAGCAGACATGGGCAGTGTTTCAGGGTGAGCCCTACCCCTTGTCCCCACTGCAGAGGTCAGGCAGCGTCTCTTCTTCCCCAGGTACCTGGCCAGTGGCTCCGGAGACACAACTGTGCGCTTCTGGGACCTCAGCACTGAGACACCGCATTTCACATGTCAGGGTCAGTATGCAGTTAGCCATTTAGGGAGTCTTAATGGTGGGTGGGTGATTGACTCATCTCTTTAATTCCTGAGGAGGCCTGGAGCAGATTCCAGCTCCTTCACCTCCCTTTAGTGGCTGCCTGTTCCTAGGTAGAGACTGTACTCTTGAGCCTCGCCAACCATTTATGAACAAGAAGACTAGACCAAAGATTTGAGTGTGGGGTTGTGGGAAGGGACTGACTGGCTAATAGCAAGGAGAACCTGGCTTAAATCCAGCCTATGCCATAGTGGTTCTCAAACTTAAACGTGCATCAGAATCACCTGGGCTTTTGTTAAAATACAGACTGCTGGGTCCCACCCCGAAAGTTTTTGTCTCTCTAGGTCTGGGGTGTTGCCTGAGAATTTGTTTGAAGTTCCTAGGTGGTGTTGGTGCTGCTGGCCAGGGGGCCACACACTAGCTGGGCAAGGACCTTGGGGTGGGGCGTGGATGCTCCCTTTGTAAGCTTCTGTTTTCTCTTCTGGAAAATGGGGGTGATAATTTGTTCTTGACTTCAGACCTTAAAGCTATTGAGAGATTTCTGCGGATGACTTGAAAACACTTTGTACCACATGCCACATAGGGATCATTAGAGGCAGTATGTTATCTGTGCATCAAAAGGCATGGCTTTAGCACTTGCAGTGTATTCTCCCTCTGCCTAGGAAGCCTTATCCCTCCTTTTGTTCAATTGTTTATTCAGCAGCTAGTTTAGAAGTACTTACCATGTGCCAGGCATTGCTAGGAACTGGGGATAAAAAACAGATGTTCCTCCTTTCTTTCTTAGGACACAGACACTGGGTCCTTAGCATATCCTGGTCCCCAGACGGTAAGAAGCTGGCTTCAGGCTGCAAGAATGGCCAGGTAGATGGTGGTCAGGGTAACTAGACAGGGACTCTGGGGTTACCTTTGGGGAGCTGGGTCAGAATCAGGTTCTGGGTCTTCAGGGAGGGTGGGTGAGACAGGGAAAGGTTGGGGAGGGTTATTCCGTGAACTTCTGTCTTTCAGATTCTCCTGTGGGACCCAAGCACAGGGAAGCAGGTGGGTAGGACCCTCGCTGGACATAGCAAGTGGATCACAGGCCTGAGCTGGGAGCCCCTCCATATGTAAGTGACATTGACAGCTGGGGTAATGAAGAACAAGGGGTTCAGAGCTGTCCCCCACCCCACTTAATGCAGAGGGGGCAAGGTGAGCGGTCTGACAGTGACTATGAGGCAGGAAGTGGGGAAGGTCATTGCACCTACGTTGCTGCTCAGGCGGGGGCTGTTCATCACGGGGCCTGAGAGCCACCCAGAGGTGCAGCTGGATCTTGAGGTCAGGAATCTATAGACATTGTCCCTGACTCTTGAACTGGGAACGGGGAGGTGCCGTGGGGAGACAGGCATTACCAGGTCAGAAGTGAGGTCCCATCTCCCACCCCCTCTCCAGGAACCCCGAGTGCCGCTATGTGGCCAGCAGCTCCAAGGATGGCAGCGTGCGGATCTGGGACACGACCTCCGGCCGCTGTGAGAGCATCCTCACCGGGCACACCCAGTCCGTCACCTGTCTTCGGTGGGGAGGAGATGGGCTGCTCTACTCTGCCTCGCAGGACCGCACCATCAAAGTCTGGAGGGCTCACGATGTAAGCACTGGGAGCGTTCGGGAGCCAGTCTGGGGAAACCAGGCATCCAGCACTAGGAGGAACACTGACCGGTGTTCCCTGGGCATGTTCTGGGAGCCAGATCGGGGACACGTTTTGGGGACAGGGGGTCCTGTGATTGGTGCTGCACTGTAGGGGAGGTTCCAGGGTCCATCAGCATTGGCAGGCTCTGGAAATTCCAGCTGTCGGAAGCCTCTAGCTTTATTGAACCTGCCATATTCCAAACTTTATTATACTGGAGCCTGTCTATTCTGATATACTTCCTTCCATGAAACATATTTTCAGAAACATTGATCTGAACTAGTGCCCTCTTTTTACAAATGAGGAGAGATGTAAGGTCATAAGGGTGGTGTGATTAAGGTCACACTGAATCAGGGGCCTGGCTCTGAGTCTCCTGGGGCTAATCTGGGGGTGCAGGTTCCCCAGGTTGGAGAGTGGTGTGTGTCTGACCTCTGTCCTCCCCTAGGGCGTGCTTTGCCGGACTCTGCAAGGCCATGGCCACTGGGTGAATACCATGGCCCTCAGCACTGACTATGCCCTGCGCACAGGGGCCTTTGAGCCAGCCGAGGCCTCCGTTAATGCTCAAGACGTCCAAGGGTCCTGTGAGTGAATAGGAGGTCGAGGGGAGAGCTGCTTGGTAAAGAGCCAGTTCTGTAGCTTAACGTGTGAGAGTCGGACCTAAGCCGGGGGCTTTGCTGTTTGTGTTGGGTTTTCTAATCAGCCCCGTTCCTCATCTCCTTTTCTCCCCTCCGGTGCGTGGACACAGTGCAGGAGTTAAAGGAGAGGGCGCTGAGCCGGTACAACCTGGTGCGGGTGAGTATGTGCCAGCGAGTCCAGCTCTGTACTCTCCCTTGTCTAGTCCCTGCAGCGCTGCGGACAGTCAGCCCCGCTGCCTTCCAGCCCCGCCTGAGAAAGCCCCTTTTCTGGAAAGTTGTTCTTGAAAATCCTAGTTTATACTCCTAAGATCTTAATGTGCCAGAGATCACTTTTATTTCATTTTGTTGTAGTTACTTCTCTATATAGCGTTCCCAAGGTAACTCTCTTTTTTATTTTATTTAGTTTAAGTAACACACTCACATGATCTAAGGTTCAAAGAACACAAAAAAGTAGATAGTGAAATATCTCTCATCTCTGTTGCACATTCATTCATTCCTTCTGGAAACATCTAGTGCCATGAGTATCTTGTTTCTCCTTCCAGAAACTTCATATATACGTGTGTGTGTGTGTGTGCGCGCACACACACTGTATACCATACAGTCATGTGCTACATAATGACATCTCAGTCAACGATGGACCACATATACAAGGGTGGCCCCATAAAATTATAATGAAAAATTCCTGTTGCCTAGCGATGTAGCTGTCCTAACATCCCATCGCACTGCATTATTGTATTGCAGGGTACCCTTTATACTTATAAAGAAGTTTGCTGTAAACCGTGTGCCATGTTATGCTAGCAGCAGCCTCATATGCCTCACGTGTCTGTGATCGCGTCCTTTTCTCTTGCGCTTGATTTACTCTCGTGCTCTCTTGTACGGTAACGTGCTGTGTGGGCTTCTCACCTAGGAGCAATAGGCTGCTCCGCAGAACCTAGCTGGGTCGTAGGCTGTACCCCTTAGGTTGTGTAAGTGCGCTCAGCGAAGTCACAATGACAAAATCGCCAAATGACGCATTTCTTAGAGCACATTCCTGTCATTCAGTGGCACAAACCCACGTGTAAAGTCCATCCCCTTTTTAACATACCATTCTGTCCCTTGCTTCTTCATGTAATTACATATCTTAGAAATTGTCCTGTGTTCATAGTTTCCTTTTGGGGGAGGTAACTCATGAGGTAGTGGCTGGGCCAGGCCTTGTCACTCATGTTGAGTAATAAGTAGCGTGTTTGCAGCCGAGGTCGGACTCCCCCGCCTGAGACCATACCCAACAGTGTGTGTTCTGCCTCCCCTAGGGCCAGGGCCCGGAGAGGCTGGTGTCTGGCTCAGACGACTTCACCTTATTCCTGTGGTCCCCAGCAGAGGACAAGAAGCCCCTCACACGGATGACGGGACACCAGGCCCTCATCAACCAGGTGCTCTTCTCCCCTGACTCCCGCGTGGTCGCCAGTGCCTCCTTCGACAAGTCCATCAAGCTGTGGGATGGCAGGACGGGCAAGTGAGTGGGGGTGTGGGGAGGGGGCAGAAGGCCACTGTTTCTCTGGAGAGAGCTTGGCTCTGCCGCTTACTAGCTGTGTGGTCTGCGCAAGTGTTTGGGTTTTCTGAGCCTCTGTTTCCTCTTCTGTAATAAGAAGACACCTTAGCCTGTCAGTCTTGTTACAAGATTTGCATGAGATGGCATATTTAGCAGCAGCATTAGTAGGCATGGAGAACGTTAGTTTATTTCACGTCTAAGGAGAGACGGTCCTCAAGCTGGTCTTTCTCAAAGTGTGGCCCACAGACTAGCGGCGGTGGCAGCAGCATCTGGGAGTGCGATAGAAATTCAGAACCTCGGGGCTCACCCAGACCATGTGAATCAGAATCTGCCTTTTAAAAATTTTTATAGTTGACATACAATATTATATTAGTTTCAGGTGTACAACATAGAGATTAAACATTTAGTTACTTTACAAAGTGATCGCCCCAGTAAGTCTAGTACCATCTGACCCCGTGCATGGTTGCCACGGTATCATTGACTCTATTCCCATTGTTGCGCTTTCATCCCCGTGGCTCTTCTGTAACTACCAGTCTGTGCTTCCTAATCCCTTCACCTTTTTCACCCTTCCTGCCAGCCCTCCTTCAGTCTGCCGACCATCGATTTGTTCTCTGTATATATGAGTTTGTTTTTGTTGGTTTGTTGATTTATTTTGACTTTTAAATTCCACATATATGTGAAATGTTATCTTTCTCTGACTTATTTCACTTAGCACAATACCTTCTCGGTCCATCCGTGTTGTCACAGATGGCAAGATTTCATTCTTTTTTATGGCAAATTAATATTCCGTTATATCCATGTGCCACATTTTCTTTATCTATTCACCTATGAGTAGACACTTAGGTTGCTTCCATATCTTGGCTATTGTAAATAATGCTACAGTGAACATGGAGATGAATGTATCTTTTTGAATTAGTGTTCCGGATTTCTTTGGATAAATACTCAGTGGAAATGGTGGGTCATACAGTAGTTTTATTTTTAGTTTTATGAGGAATGGCCATATTGTTTTCCATAGTTATTGCACCAATTTACACTCCCACCAACAGTGCGTGAGGGTTCCCATTTCTCCGCATCCTCACCAACACATGTTGTTTGTTGATTTATTGATGATAACCACAGAATCTGCATTTTAGTAAGGTCACCAGGTGATTCTGCTTGTCATTAAGTCCAAGAGGCACTGGTGTAATGAGGCACAGTGCCCTCGGGGTTAATTAGGTTGGAGGAGCGGCAAAGGCAGGGGCAAGAAGGAGCAAGGGAAACTCTTGGCACCTATGTTTGAACTCATTTTCTTTTTAAGGTAAGACACCTGTGTTTCAGAGATGCCTAATAACTTGTCCCAGTAGACGCAGCCACGCCACCTGTCAGCAGGCGACTGTCATATTGGGAGGATGTCAGGCAGACGGGCTAAGCAGGTGGCTGCATTGGACTCTAAGACATGCAGAGTTGAGTGGGTGTGGGGGCCTGGCAAGAGGCACCCTAGAAGCAACTCATTTGGAGAAGTTTTAATACGCATAATGGGCAGTAATGATTAAATTGGCCTGGGATAGGACCCGGTGGTGGGATTTTGTAAAAGTTCCCAGGTAATTCTAACATGAAGCCGAGGTTGAAAACCACTGCTATAGGGGCATAGAGGACCCTTCAGACATGTTTGAAGATCTAATCTCCATCACCATCTTCCCTTGGCCCAGGTACCTGGCTTCCCTGCGTGGCCACGTGGCTGCTGTGTACCAGATTGCGTGGTCAGCCGACAGCCGGCTCCTGGTCAGTGGCAGCAGTGACAGCACGTTGAAGGTGTGGGACGTGAAGGCCCAGAAGCTGGCCACAGACTTGCCAGGCCACGCGGATGAGGTATGGCTGCCTGTCGTGGGCAAGGAGTGGGTATGGAATTGAAGCCTGGCCCTTCTCCTTCACCCTCCTCGTTACCCCACTTTTCCTCGTCTTCCTCCCCGGTTTAGGTATATGCTGTCGACTGGAGTCCAGATGGCCAGAGGGTGGCAAGTGGCGGGAAGGACAAATGCCTCCGGATGTGAGTTTGGGGGAAGTGGTGGTTGGTGTACTTGGCCCCGCTGCCCTGGAGGGGTCACTTTTTGTGACTTTCCCTTCTGGCATAGAATTCTGGGGGCTCGCCGGGTGCCCAAACTTTCCTGAGATGGTGTGTGAAGCCAGGTTCTCAGTGGGCAGTGGGAGGACTATGGGAATTGCAGGGATTGTGGGAGACCCTGACAGTTCTGAGGCCACCCTCCAGAGGACGAGGCCAGGGTCATTCCAGTGCCAGGCAATAGGCTTTTGGTTAGCACTGGGCTTGGGAGTTCCTAAGACCTGGTTCAAATCCTGGTTCTGCCTTTCAGTATAGTCTTGGAGAGCTTGGTTACTTGGAATGCGAGGCATTGTGTACTTGTAGAACTGTCACTGTTCGTCATTGGACAATGTTGGTGGGCATCCCAGGAGGCCAGGCCCTGGTCTGAGGCCCTGGTGAGGCCGGCGGTGGGTGGGCGCCTACTCTGACTGAGACAGTAGCCAGGCTGTGTATGACTGTGGGGAAACCACAGGTTCTCCCCATAGTGGGCCCCTGGGATTACATGACAGCCTCCCTTTCCTGCATTTTGTTCCCTCCCCTTCTCCACAGATGGAGGAGATGAGAATCCCCACAGCTCTCTCTGACGCCCACCTGAACTCAGCCTGTGTCAGCTGCTGCCCCGACAGACCAAGGGCCAGGGTGGTGACCTGGAAAGCAAGTGTGGCTTCCTGGTCCTGCACAGATGCCAGCGGGGCTCCTGCCCAGAGCAGGAGATCGGAGGGCACAGGAAGTTACGTGGAGCTCAGCCCTTGGCCATCACTCTGTATCATGCTGGTGCCATCAGGGTTGGCGGGCGGCCAGGCAGCGATTGGCCCCTGCTGCTGCCCCTGCCTCCTTGCCCTGATGTCAGCTTTATTCAGGGTCAGACCCCAGATTCTGTGACCAAATAAATTATATTTTGTGTGTTTCTGTTACAATCCTTTTTCTAGAATCTGGGCTGAGTCATTTGTTTAGCCTCCTCTGCACTGGGCTACACCAAAAGGATACTGGCCGGGAAGCCGCCTTGCCTCTCTCCACCCTGTGCCTACAAGTGAGAGGCCAGTTGAGGCTGGGGAGTGAAGTGTTGTATGTGTTCAGAGATGCTGAGGTAATTCCAGCAGACAGAATTATTGGACGAACGGAGGGGCTGCTGCACACTCAGGCAAGTCAGCCAAGAGCAGAGCAGAAGACCGTCCTTTTATTGGGTTTAGACATGATACTAAAAATAGATCAATGGGAACAGACTCAAGGTAAAGAATGTTAGAAATTTATAGAACACAATGGTTATCTATAAAAATTCAAACAGGATAACATATGGTTTAAGCTTTAAGTTCTTGAAACTAAACAAAGGTATAAATCCTTAGGTCTGATTTCAAGCAAGATGTTATCTATAAGGCAAGGAGATGGGAGTACTCAGCAAGGTCTCTTTGGTCTCAGTATACACCACGGCTCAGTGGCCTGAAACAGCTTGCAGCTGCAGGCGTCAGCAAGGCCAGCTTGCTTATCTGAGTCACAGGACACCTGGACAGAGAGGCATGGGAACATGTCCTTTCTCAGAGGCCTGATTTCCTCCAAAGGGAGGCTGGCGAGGCTGGCTGAAGCCCCTATCGTTGCGGCCAGAGAGGATAGTGTAAGGCTGTGCTCTGATGTGGTTGCACTAGCCACATGTGGCTATTTCCGTTAACTAGCACTCCATACAGTTAGAAATGCTGTTCTCAGTCACGCCAGCTGAAAACACAGACAACATTGTCACCATCACCGAGTTCTGCTGGCTCGTGCTGCTCTAGGGGTGCCTTCCTCGGCCTCTCAGCACACTTTTTGAGGCCTTGCCATACACTGAACACTGGCAGGTGCTCGGGGTGCATCTGGGAAGGCGACGGCTGTCCGGATGACTTAACAGCATGCGGTGGTGAGAGCTCTAGCAGAAGTGTGTGTGTTGTGACGTGGGAAGAGGGTTCCCTGTCCCGTGAGGATGTCCACAGACCCTTGACCAAGATGTGGCACTCCATGCGTTCTGCTTCACCTTCTCTTCCAGTGCTGAGGTGGATCAACTCAGGTTGCACTTTATTTTTTAATTGATTTTAGAACAAAGGAGAGAGAACATCAATTTGTTGTTTCACTTACTTATGCGTTTATTGGTCGCTTCTGGTATGAGCCTTGACTGGGGATCGAACCCGGTATCTTGGCATATTGGGATGATGCTCAAACCAACAGAGCTACCCAGCCAGGACTGGGTTGAACTTCTAAACCTCCCTTGTATGGCTGCTCAGGGCCACAGCACTTCTAGTCTTGTGTTCTCACCCTCCCCTCCCCACCCCCATCTGCGTTTACAGTTTTACTTGTCACCAGCGGTGGTTCTCAGCTTCCACCTTGCATGTCTGCAGGGAGGCTGCAGGAGGCTGCGGGAGGCAGCAGTTGCTGGGCCCCTATCTGTGCGGGTCCTTTTTCTGTGTGCTCTCCCATGACCGTCAGAGTAACCACACAGCCATACCTGGTATGATCTCATGTTCCCATAGTTTCGATGAGGAAATGGCCCAGGAAGCTTAAATGGTTTGCCTGTGCCCTCACATCCAAGAAGAGCCAAAATTAAGTGGACCCTGCCCCAAAGCTTGTGTAATTTGCACTATGTCCCACCAGAGCTCAAGTCTGATGCTGACAGTGTGTGGGCTGCCACTACTGTCCAACGTCGCTGTTTGTCCTAGCGTGTGTTTTAGTCTGAGTACCATTCTCTTCCTCCCACGGGGGAGAGAGGGTGATGCTGGCAGAATCAGGCAGTAGGTGGGGGTGGCATCTCATTGCCCCACACCCCTGTTTTCCATCCCCCACTCCCCCCGGAATCTTGGTTCTGGCAGAAGCTAGGAAGGCAGACGCCAACGGCCCAGCTGAGGCTGTGCACAGCATGAGGCAGAATTTAGGGGGTCTCAGTGACCTGCAGTTCTTTAATGAGGGACCTGGACTTAGCCCATATCTGGGGAGGGGGTGCCTAGCAGCTGCTCTGGCCTGCAATGTCTTGGACCCCTCCTCCTCAGTAGGGAGATAAGTGTTCCAGATCTTCCAGCCTCCGCATCTCATCTGGCCGGATGGTCACTGTTTTTCGCTGGGGTTTCTTGCGCCGCACGGTGATCTGGATTGGGTTGTTCTCAGGAAAGCTGCTCAGGTCATTGGCAACGGTTGCAAACTGAAATGACACAAGAAAACCCCTCAGACTTCCTTCTCACACCTGACCTCTCTGTCATTGCCGCCTCCTGGTTTGTTTGCTAAATGGGATCTTAGCTGGCTGTACCAACCTACCCATCAACACCAGAAACAGGTACCAGGAGGTATGATTCAAACCTGTGATGCTTCCAACCACAGGGCTGCATACTCAGGCTGCTCCCCCACCCTGTGCCTCTACCTACCCCCAGGCTGCTCCCCTCTTTGTCCCCCTTCAGCCTCTTCCCTGTTTCCATCGATGCCCTTTGCTTCCCCACCTATTCACAATTTTTGGTACCAAGTTGAAAGATGAATATTATAATGATGCTAATGAGTAAGTTAGTTCGTCCCAGTGGGTACCAGAGTGGCTTAATCCTTAAGCCTCCCAGAAGAGAGCAGCCTGGGATTGCTATGTATTTGTGCAGGTGGGAGGAAAGCAAGCAGGGAGATGAGTTGTGGCGGTATGGGGTGGCCCGGCCTCCAGAGCCCCTGGTGCAGGCTTCTCTCCCTGATCCCCTGGGCCCCCTTCTCCCAGGGCTCACTTTGTAGGGCTTGCACCACTTCCCCACCCCCGCTATGTTGACAGCACGGACGATGAGGCAGTAACTGGTGTTAGGCTTCAGCTCCATCAGCTTGACAGTGGTGCCCAAGATCTTGTGGAAGAACCATGGAAGAATCTTTGTCGTGGGAGGCTCATTATCATTTCTCTCGACTACCTCCTGCAGCAAGAGCTGGTAGAAACTGACTGGCTGCTTGCTCAAGGCATAGGTCCAGGAAATCTAGAAGAGAATCCCGGAGGCTTCCTCAGTCCTGGCCCGGCCTGTCCTCCCCTCACCTCGACACCCTGCCCTACCCCACATGGGTGGGAATGCCCATATCCATCCCCTGCCCCCTCCTCCTAGTCCCCCACCCAACCCCCACTCCCATGCCCTGTCCCTGCTGGAGCTGAGGCAAGTCTGATGGAGGTGTCAGGTACTCCAACCGAAAGCGGAATTGCCAGCCTGCAGCATACGCTACTCTCCCTGCACAGCCCCACCCACGTTGGAGTGTGCCTTCATTCTGTTTCTTCTAGACCAGTGATTTTCAGCAGGTGTATGGCAAGAATTTTTAAAACATGTAATATCTGACTCTAAATAGTCAACTAGTGTGCCACAGCCGATGCATGTTTTAAATATTCTCGTGGCACACCAGCTGAAAATCGCTGTTCTAGACTATGTCAGTTGAGAGGGACCTTGGAGATTATCTCACCCACCTCACTCACTGCAAGTGGGGTTAAAGGTTCAGAGAGGGTAAGTGGCTGGCCCAGGGTCGCATAAGCAATTAAGTGACAGGGATCAAAGAATAGCTCTGGAGTCTATAGACTATAATAGTGGTTGCCAAGCAAGCCTGACTAAGGATCCAAGGGAGTTTTAATAACATGGCAGATCCCTGGCCTGCTGTCTCCTGTCTGGTCTCCCATGTCCTGTTTCTCCTCCATCTGGACCAGAAGTTTTCAAACTGGTGTATATCAGAATACCCTAGAGACCTTGTTAAAACACAGATTGCTGGCCCCTGCCCCGACAGTTTCCGATTCAGTAGGCCTAAGTTGAGGGTGGGGTGACAGGGGGAACAAAAATGTAAATTTCTAACAAGTTGTCCTCTGATGCTGGCACTGCTGGTGGTCTGGGAAGACACATGGCTCTAGGCCCTCCAACAGTCGGGCTCCCAGATTTATCTTCCTAAAACTCAGCTCAAATTGCATCCATCACCAGATAAAAAGCTCTGAAAAAAGCTGTTTCCTACTGCTTACAGGAAACTCTTATTACGTAGCCTAAAATTGGAGAACTTCGGGAAAATGACCCCAGACTAACTTCCCCGTCCATTACCCTAATACCACTCTAGGACAGTGCTGCTCAGCATGTGGTCCGGGGCCATCAGTGCCACCTGGGAATTTTTTAGCAGTACAAATTCTCAGGCCCCATCCCCCAGACCTACTCCTGAATCAAAACCTCTAGAGATGGGATCTGGAAATCTTGTTTTGAACAAGATGATCAGATCTACAGACACATGAATGTGTGAAAAGCCCTGGGTTGGGGCCTGGGTGTTTCCTCCCCCTCTTTCCCACGTATGAGCCTTTGTTAGTATCAGCTCCTCCAGGGAACACCTTCCCCCCATCTCCAGATGTTTAAATCCTACCTCTATGCCCCAGCTCAAATGTTACCAAGAGCCACCCAGCTAATTCCTGTACCTTGAAGTAATGTTTCTTTCCCTCTGACTCCCTGGTGGTGCTTGATCTGAACTCTTCCTACAGCAATGAGCCCTTTCTAGCTTACGCTGGAGTTTCTTCCAAATATGCCCTCTCTCCTAACCCATGAGTTTGAGGTCAGGATGTAGGTGGTAGGCATCTTCACATTCCCCACAGAGCTCAGCCCAGGGCACACTGGGCGTGACCAGTAAGCCTTTGCCAAATGCGTGAAGAAGAAAACGCACCACTGCCGTGTAGTCGCTGACTGTGTGTTCACAGATGAAGGGCGCCTCTGGCACATCTATGACCACGGAGGACTTCGAGGATGTCGAGGAGGTGTCTGTGTCCTGCTCAGGGTTGTCAAGGTCCAGCAGGCCCCCAGGGGCTATTTGGGACTTAGATTGGTGGAGGCAGAGGGCCAGGTCCTCCTTTTCTGTATTCTTGGCCACTGGGGAGATGCTGAGTTTGTTCAGCTCGCCTTCCGGCAGCCCTGCAAAGAAGCTGCTGTTGGGCTGGGTCACAGCCAATTTGATGGGATTTAACAAGGTGGATGAAATGGGGGAGATGCTGGTGTAATCGGAGCTGCATTCAGATTCCTTCCCTGGCATCTGCTTCCTGGAGGATGAGGGGAGACAGGTGGGTCAGATGGGGGAGGTCACCCCAGCCAGCCCATACAGCCTAGAAGCTCCCGGAGGCCAGGCGTTGGGCCCCCAGCTGCTTCTGAATAGCTCAGAACATCCTCACTGCTGCGCAGCAGTGCATCTACCCACCAGAGCACTTGTTAGTGGGAAATGCAGATTGCTGGTACCCTGTCCTTCATTTGGGTGGGCCTGGGGAAGCTGCTAAAGTTAATAGGATGCTCAGACAATCCTGATACAGGTGTACTAAGAACCACAATTTGAGAAACACTGCTAAAACTTTGTCCTCCCTCCAAAGTGGGGTGCCAATGCCCCAGGGAATGACCACAATGATTTACTAGAGTATAGAAAAGTATCTAAAACTAATAATAAATTAAGCTTTACTAATATTTATTCACTATTTAATATTTATTTATTTTTAAATATCTTACTTATTTTTAGAGAGAGGGGAATGGAGCGAAAGAGGGAGAGAAACATCAATGTGTGAGAGAAACATTGGTTGCCTCTCACATGCCCCCAAGTGGGGACCCGGCCCACAACTGAGGTGTGTGCCCTGAAGGGGAATCCAACTGACATCCTTTTGGTTTGCAGTCCCATGCTCAATCTGCTGAAACACATCAGCCAGAGCTTCACTATTTAATATTTAATGTAATTACTAATGTAGTTACTTAGAATTTATAACATTTAACAATGTTAATATGTGTAGCATGTAAAATTAACAGATAAATATACATATCTTGGAATGAATGCTGAAAACTTTTTTCTTCCATTCTAATTTTTTAAAATCATAAACTATTTTAGACGAATCCAAGATATCAAGAATAATATATTAAGCTTTTAATGAGTCATCACCCAGCTTCAGAACTAAAGCCTCGTCAGTATGATTAAAGCCCCTGAACAATTCTTCCCTCCACCTACTGCTCTCACTCAGAGGTGGCCAGGACAGGAAATGTAAAATTGTGTTTATTCTCCTCGTGTCTTTACACGTTTGTTACATATGTATGTTATTCTTAAGCAAGATCTACTTTGCACATTTTAAAACTTTACATAAATAGCGCCATTTAGTACATTTCTACGGACAGTTTGCTTTTTCACGCAACCTTGTTTATTTCAATCCATCTGCATTATATGTGTACCTCTGCGGATATATGTATCATTACTAACTTTTTGCTATTACAAAGAAAAACCTTGCACATGTTTCCCCACTACTAAATTTTTTTTTTACCAGTGAAGTGCAGAACCCCCCAAAATTGGCTTTCAAATCTTTAAAAAATTTTTTTACCTGACACAAAGTAAGAAATACATATTATATGGCAACCTAGTGTACTCATACATATATATCAAACTAAAACACACTGCACAGACTAGTACTTATTCTGTGTGTGATGTGCTCTGGAATTTTTTATTCTGTTTAAATGCATTTTTATGATACTGGTCTCCACCAACTAGAAGGAGTTCCTGACCCATTAATGGATGGGTCACAACCCACAGTTTGAAGAGCACTTGTCTGGAGACAGCAGTCAAGGTCACATGGTAGGTTGATGGCAGAGTCGGAACTAGAACCCAGATCTCCTGGCCTAAGGGCTGCCCTGCGCTATGCAGCTCCCAGCTGCCCCTGGCACTTTCTGGCTCCTCTCCTCTGTATCCTATCCCGTCTCCCTCAGCTGCTCTGGCCAAGTCCAGCAACCAACACACCCCTCTGAATCCCTTACTCCAGGGCAGGCTCTGGTTTCATGGTTGGTTGATGGGTCAAATTTCTCCTCCCTGAGCTCCAGCCCCATTGACCCCCTCATGAGAAGTCCTCATCAGCCCAAACCTCCAATGCCAGCCCTTGGTCGACATTTAGAATAAATGATTCCCCCACCAAGGTCATTCGTAGGCTGAAGAGTCTGAGTATTGATGCGATTTATACTTCAACTTGTCCTAATGAATCTGTTTTCAAAACACCAGTGCTGAAGTGGGTGTGGAAGGCAGCTAGGCATTGGCTATATACTGGACATATTCTCTTCTGATGTTTACAGTAGTCCTGCTGGATGGGTGTTAGCCACAATTTCCAAATGAGGGACTGACTGAGGAGTCACTGATCTTAATTAACTTGTCCACAGCCATATATCTAAGTGGTAGAACTTGAATTTGAACTTAGACTCATAGTCTTAGACTTTCCCACTGTAGCATGAAGTTTCATGTAAGCATTTATCATTTTAGCTATACCTGCTACTTACAGGTCCCTTAGGAAATGGATACCATATCCCTTTCATATAATCAGGACCAGCTACATAGTTTTTGGGTCCCCTTCAAAAATTATTAAGAATTTCAAAAGAGTGACAGTGAGCATTAAACTAAGGACAGGGCCCTTCTAAGTATGGGCTGTTGTGACTGTAAAGGTCACACACCACAAAACTGCCTTGCAGATAATTTCTTCAGCCTATGTCAACCTCCTCCACCACCCCTTCACTGGCTAACTCCTTCCATTCCTATGACATTCAGCTCACATATCACCTCCTCCAAGAAGCCTCCCTTAACTGCACCGTCTCCCAAGTTATACTAAGCCTCTTCCATTTTCTCAAGGTGTCCTGTCATAGCATAGACCATGCTGTATTATTCTTGATTCTTGACACACACATACACCAGGCTGGGAGGTCTTGAAGGCAAACACTGTGCTTTTTATTGGTACATTCCAGAACTTAACACTGGGCCAGACACCTTGCAGGAGGCCAACAAGTTTTGTGGAATGAATTAAAGGGAACCCAGAATCACTGAGGAGCAGTAAACCTCAGTCTGAACACAGATGGGCTATTGGGGGGGGGAGGGGGGACATAATCAGGAAGGGGAAGACACCAAAAGGGAGGATTAAAAGACAGGAGCCATGGGGAGTGTGGAAGGGGGCATGGGTGTTTGGGGGAAGGGGTGAGGAACCTAACTACACTAAGGAGATGAGAAACACTGTCAATAAGTCTCTGACTAATCCTGGAAGTCCTCCTGGAGTGGGAGGCCTACATTTCTCCAAGAACTGATTTGGGGTCCGGAATCCATGATGCAACCTGCACACATGCTCTTCCCAGGAAATCTGAGGCCCAGGTTGTGATAGGTCCAGGAAGTCCCTCTCCCCACCCCAAGCTCCAGCTCCACCCCTAGCTCGAGGCTTAGAAAGGAGGAAAGGACCAGATTTGTGTCTTACGGTAAATTGATGGTATCTTCCTCCATGAAGTTAATCAAACCGCCCCTTGAGGAAAGTGGGAGTCCTTTGGTAGCAACTGTCCTGTTCATAGACTTGGAGCTTGGAAAGAGCTTTGAGATTTCATTGAAAACATTGAGGGTTTTCTTTTTCATCATGGCTGGCACCATGCAGGACAACCAAGCTGACAGGAAGTAGAGAGAAACTGGAGACAGCAGACACACCCTTAATTTAGCTGGGATGGGGGTGCAATGAGCTGACTTCATAATCATCGCAGAGTGTAACAATTGGGGATGCTGTTGCCTAGGGCCAGGACCGGGGTCTGGAGTGGGATAGAACCAAGAAACGGACTCTATCACCCTTCCATCTCTGATGCTCTGTGGTTCGGCAGCCCTGCCCTTCTCTGAAGATCAAAATGCCTACCACCTGTGGTGCCCTTTGGCGCTGCTCTGGGAAGGAGGAGAGGATGGTGGGAAGAAGGCACTGGAATGGGTTTCCAGGAGTGGGAGACTGAGGATGCTGAGGCACCATGTCCTGCAATTGTATGCGGCAAAGCCCCACTGTGTCCAGTCTGTAAGTATAGGGAAAGCATGGCTCACATATACCCAGGTCTTACTGCGAACATTCTAAATGTGCCACACTTTTACCCCAAGTGTCCCCATGTGTTGCGTGACAAAGGAGGGTGCTGCAAAGGGATACAGAGATGAACCAGACATTATTTCTGTTCTCAAGGAAACCACTCTACTGTAGGAAAACATACACATTACTTTCGGGGTGGGAAGAGAGGCTGTTAAAGCAGTACTGGCTTTGCATTTAGTTGTGGATTTGTCTGATTTAAGTCCTGTTCTGCCCTTACAGACTCTGTCATCTTTGGCACATGATTTTCCTCCCCTGAGAGCCTCAGCTTCCTCATCTGTGAAACAGGAATAAAAATAGCACTTACCTAATTGCATTGTGAGAAGATAACCCCGTAAGATTGTTACGTTTCTTCCAGAGGATGAGGCAAAGGAAAGGATATTTAAGATACCAAATTCTATATTTTGTGTCCCATATACTCAGCGTTTTTGTTTGTTTTTTAAAATGTTATTGGCCCTGGCTGAGTAGCTCAGTTGGTTAGAGTATCCGCCCTATATGCCAGGGTTGCAGGTTCGATCCCTGTTCAGGACACTATAATAGTCAATCAATAAATGTACAAATTAAGTGGAACAACAAAAATTGATGCCCCGCTCTCCCTCCCTAAAATCAATCAATAAAAAAATGTTATTCATAACAAATGTAAAGTACAGAGAAGCAGTTGCCCTCCATGTGTTCTGTTGTTCTTAGCACCCATCATATAATCTGTAGTATCCTATCTGGTTGATTGGATTCCTCTTTATTGCCTTGCCCTGAGCATGGGGACGATCAGTCTTCTGGAATTTTCTGGCGTTTAGAACAGAGGCTCATGATTAGGTCTGCCTGCTTGTTTGGCTAAGTGGTTAGAGGCTAACGCGCACTCGGAGCGCACGTGGCGCCGGCGGCCTGTTTCCTCCTCAACCAAAGGGTCTCATAAGGTCGTGCAGCCGTCCCTCGCGGCCAGCAGATGGCGCTGCCAGCCCGGCTCTGGAACCTGGAAGCCGGAAGCAGTAGCCAGGCCCGGACTGGCGGGCCCTGGGCGCGGGAGATCCGGCGTGGGGCCACACCCTCCGCGCCGCCTGCCCCCACTCCAGAAAGGGGCGCCGAGCGGCATCTGGAGAGGGCGCTGCGGCTGTCCACGGAACGCGCGGCCCCTGGTCCCCAGGGGACATGGGTGTGCTCAGGGCCGGCCTTTGCCCAGGCCTCACCCAGGACATGATCCAGCTTCTGAAGAGCCACGGAATCAAGACAGGTGACCGCGTGCGCGTGCCACAGAGCTGGTGACACCGGGGAGCCCGGCCCCACGGCCCTGGCATACCCGGGAGGGGCCACTTCCTCCCTCCTCTGCTCCCCACCCTCGGGATGGTGGGCGTGGTCAAGCCAAACCCCAAGCAGGGCAGAACCCCCGAACTGAGTGCCTGGCAGCACGCCAGGCTCCGCGGCTCTGTTAGATGGCCTGCCCCAAGGTAGAATTATCACCCCATTTTACAGATGGGGGAAAAGCCAAGCATGGGAAGTCCCGCCCTTCCTGCCAATCAACCACACCTGTTTTGTTTTCAGTGGTGGACCTGGTTTCCGCAGACTTGGAAGAGGTAGCCCAGAAATGTGGCTTGTCTTATAAGGTGAGCGGATGATCTCGTTCCAAACCTGAGCAAAGGGTTCCCAGAAATTGATAAGGGGGGCTGGTGGCATATGGGACTCTGGGATGCCCTCTCCCTTGCCCGGTCATTGCTCATTCCTGAGTACTCTGGTCCGCTTTGGGTTGAAGTGCCCTGGCTCCATCCTGAGTTGCCCCCACTCCTTCGCCAGGCCCTGGTTGCCTTGAGGCGGGTGCTGCTGGCTCAGTTCTCAGCTTTCCCCTTCAATGGCGCTGACCTCTATGAGGAACTGAAGACCTCCACTGCCATCCTGTCTACTGGCATTGAAAGGTTTGTATGAATGTGTACTTTGGGAAGAAGAGGAGAGGCAAGAGGACATGCGTGCTTCCTGCTCGGCCGTTGATGCTTGAGCCTAGGGAGGGCAGGGTTTTTCAAGCGGGGGTGAGGGCAGTAGGGACTGATGGTCAGGACTTCTGAGTTCTCTTACCTCACAACAGGGTTTCTCGACCTCACAACAGGGTTTCTCGACCTCACACTCCTAACATTTGGGATGCATAATTATTTGATGGTGGGGCGTGGGCATGTCTTGAAGGATGTTTGGCTGCGTTACCTCACCTCTATCCTCTAGATGCCAGTAGCACCTCCCTCCCAGTTAACAGTGTCTCCAGACATTGCCAAATGACCCCTGAGGGACAAAATTGCCCCAGGTTAATAACCCTGTTCTGTAACACAAGATGTCAGTATTTTATTATTATTCAGCAGTTGAGAGCAACCCTTCTCTGGCTCTACGTCCTCATTCACTTACGGACAGGACAAGAAAGAACACTCAGGACTAACATTTATTGAGTGCCTAGTATGTGCCAGCCATTGACTAGGTTATATAATCTCTTCAGTGAGCCCTTTGAGTTAGTGATGATTAACCCCTTGAGTTTAGCCCAAGAGGAGCAAGGGGTGGATTTGGGGCTCAAGCCCTGCAGTACTAGACTCATGCCCCATACTCTGCAGCAGAAGGGGACAAGGGAGCTTTCATAAAGGAGTAGTTCTATTCTGCCGTGTTGTTTGGAGAGGGAGAGAGTTAAAGACAACAGCCACTTTCTGGCTGAGGGAGTCTGACTTCCTTCCTGTCCTATTTCTGTGGAATTTGATGCAGAATTCCTCCACCACAAAGGTCTTTGGATTGGTTTGGCCCTTGCTGCGTTCACAACATATTCTCTTGGCAGGGTTCACACAGCGTGGTGCGTGCTCCTCCTGGTTGGGGATCTGAGTCTGGTAGCCATCAAGCACCGGCTGAGTGCCTACTGATTGCCAAATACGTGCAGTTGGTAGGTGTATGAGTGAGGCAAGGATCCTACACTTAAAGGCGTGTGGGGTAGACAGAAGAGCAGGTGAACCCAGTGTACGAACCTGTGGAGACAGCATAAGGAGGGAGTGATGAACAGGAAGCTGACTTGGCCTTTGGGCTTGGGGAGCTAATAAACCAACATACTCAGAGGAAGCATTCACGGAGCAGTCAGCTGGTAAAAAATTTTAAATATACACGGAATCCAACCCTGCTACAAAACTCTCCTCAGTGGCCTTATCCTGAACGGTTCCCTTCTTACAGTTCATGTGGTTTTCTCAAGTGCTTGACCTTTGGCCTCTTATTGTACATGTTCCCCAAGTGGATGCCCCTCCATCCCTCTCCCCTCTTCCATTCCTGCTTCCCAAACTGTCCAGAGACTGGGGCGGGGCCTGAATGGGGAGTGGTTACACCCCGGGCCCAGAGCGTGTCCTCTGTTGGTCGGCTGCTTGCCCAACACTAACCTTCTCCAGTTTATCAGCTTCACTGTTTTCGTCCAGGAGGATCTCAAACATCTTCTGTACCCTCGAGTCTGTGGAGAACTGCACACGGAGCTAAGGAAGGAGGAGGGAGGAGTGGGGAAGGGAGCAGGCAGAAGTCCACATTTAGTCAGCTCCACGTGAAGTTCATCTCAGTAATATTAGGGTATCTACTCTGGGCCCTCACACTGCCATTCATTCATTCATTCATTCAACAAACGTTTACTGAACAACTACTAGGTGCCAGACACTGCTGTAGATGTTTAGATGCTAGGGATAGAATGGCAAACAAAATCAAGTCCTTGCCCTACAAAGCTTACAGTCAAGTTACATTCCTTATCCCAGTTGGTCATTGCAAGTCTTGGAAGGCAAAGGGATCATCTCCCCAATTTTGGAATCTAGAAAACAGTTAGCTACTAGACATTTAAATACGGGTTAAAACATAAATAGGCCTCCAGGATCAGAAACTGGAAGCAGCTTAAAGTAGCTCCTTAAGCAATTGAAATTACTATGTTTAGATGTGCATCCCTCACAATACCCATCCCAGCCTCAAGGCTCTGAAGCTTTCTTAAAATGACCAAACCGATCATCATCCCCCACCTCACCATCTCTGTCTGTACCTCCCACTACTTTGTTGTGCTGGTCTACACTCCCTCCTATGTCCTTCCAGGCCTTCAGGGAAGGGAGGGGTCTCTCATGCACCTCCCAGTCTTTGACCCTCTTGGGTTGTATTTCCCCAGCCCTGAGTCCGCACTCCAGACAGTGGTCCCACCTTGGGGCTGCCCCAGGCACATAGGAGTTACTGAGTCTTAGAGCCAGAAGCTGAGTGATCAGTTACCCTCCTGCTCCAATAGAGAGGAAACTGACACCCTGGGGGGTCCCTCAGAAAATTGGGAGCTAAGGCAGGACTAGGGTGCAGAATTCCTCACTTCTGGTCCAAGTTCTCCCCACTTTACTCCATTTTCCTAGAAGAGATTTCCTGTTCCTACTGGCTCCTGACTCTCCTCTATCCGCCACCAATAACACCCCCACCCCATTCCTAGGTATCTCACGCTGCCTTTATCCTCCTAGAAAGAGAGGGAGAGGTGAAGACACATTAAGTTGCAATTTTAACAAAAACCTCTATCTGGAACGTAAAAGGCCCCAGCTCTGGTCTGGCTGGCTCCAACACTTACACAAGCATTACAGCATCTCTGTTCCCTCACAGAGAGGTGCACCTGCTCCCCCGTTCTGCGGTACCTGCCTATGCCACTTGCTCACTCCATCCAAGGGAGTGGAGGTAGGACTAGCCTTGCCCTAATGTCCTGCACCTCTACCATGTCCTTGCTAGGAATGGGGGGAGGTAGCCAAGGCTTGTGGGAAGGGGTCTGGCTGACCTTCTCCTGGATGCTTGTATTGAGCTTCCTCAGTGTCTCCTGGAAGTTCTGGTTCCGTGGCTCGAGGGTGGCACAGCGCTGCACATCCTTGAAGGCCTGGTCCAACTTCCCCAGGTGCTCCAGTGCCTGGCATCGCCGATACAGGGCCTTGATGTCCGAGGAGTTGATGTCAATGGCTAGGGGGGACAACAGGCAGGGCCTTAGGGGGCTGGGCTGCAGATCACCTTCCTTCCCCTCCTGCCGCTGCCCCCAATCTCTTCCTTGGAGATTACCCACCCATGTGGACTATCTGGTTCAAGGCTCCCCTTTGTTAAGGAAAGAGGAAAAATCATTGTCTCAAGGTTGGAAGGGAGTTTAAGGGTCACCTTGCCCAATCCCTGATGCTCTAGAATCTGCTACACTGATCCCTGCCAAGTGTGCATCCACCTGGTGCTTGCATACCTCCAGTAGTGGGGAGCTCCCTCATAACGCCCTTCCCCTTTCCTACCTGAAATATGTCCCTCTGTAACTTTGCCCTTTCATCTTAAGTCCAGCTCTGGAACCCCCAAGATGAAATCCAATCTTTCTTCCTCGTGACAGTTTTTGCTTTTTAGGAATTTGAAGGCAGCTCTCCTCCGTCCCACCTGGGAGTTGCTTTTTCTGAGCTAATTATTGCCACTTTCCTTGGCTGCTCATCACAGGGTGTATTTCCAGTCCCCTCTCCAGCTGGTTCCCTCCCTCCTGAACTCATTTCAGGCTATTTGTTTCTCCTAAAAGAATGGCAACTGGATCAAAACCCAAACACAGACCTGCAGCCAAGAGAAGTCTTCCCATTTTAATCATGCTCTTAAGCCAATGTTGACTTATGGTTTTTTTTTTTTTTTGTTTTTTTTTTTTTATGTTTACTTCTCCTAGTGTCCGTGGAACAGGCTGGTGACTCCCTCTTCCCCAGAAGAAGCCCAGCCCCCATGGAGTAGACTGGGCTGATGGACTTGGTCCTGGGGATCCCCCATGAGAATATCCAAATTTACAACAAGGGGTGTGTGCATCATGACCATGGCAAAGATTTTCAGAAGCAATCTCTTTTTTAAAAACATAAATTGCTCATTTATTGTATTCTATTCTGGTTCTTATGTAAAATGCCATTTCCTATAAAACTATTGTTATTTTTATTGTTGTTTCATTACAGTTGTCCCAATTTTTCCCCTGTTACTCTCCACTGCCCCACCCATCCCCCCCCATCCCCCTCTCCCACAGTCAGTCCCCATCCTGTAGTCTATGTCTATGAGTCATTTATATAATACATGTTCCTTGACTAGACCATCCCCTTTCTTCCCCCGCTTCTCCTTCTTCCCTCTCCCCCTCCCCTCTGGTCACTGTCAGTCTGTTCCTTGTTTCCATGCCTCTGGTTCTATTTTGCTCATTTATTTGTTTTGTTCACTAAGTTCCTGTTATAGATGAGATTATATGGTATTTGTTTCTCACTGCCTGGCTTATTTCACTTAGCATAATACTCTCCAGTTCCATCCATGCTGTCACAAAAGGCAGGAGTTCCCTCTTTCTTTCTGATCAGAAGCAATCTCTTAAGAAAAGAAACTTAACATGGAACTCCATTTGCAAAAATGTGACTTAGGGGTGGAAGGCACACCTGAAGCCCCGCCTACGATGCCTAGGTTGGCATTTACACAATTTGTAACTCCCCTTAGACAAAACAGGGATGCTGAGGCAGGTGGGGCAAAGGAGGAAGGGGTGGCTCACCTCTCGAGGCATCTGAAGCTGCCTGAACATAGCTCTCCTGAGAAAGAGAAGGAGACTTAGTTAATGGGGGCCCATTGCAGAGACAGCCTGAGAGGGTCCCCACGGGCATTAGAGGGCACCTGATGGGAGCTGCTGGCCATCAGGGACCCAGAGGAGGGTCCCTGGCTGGTTATGGAAAAGTGAGTGAGATTTGGATTTGAATCTGGGCTCTGCTACTAACAACCTGGGAGATCTCGGACAACTTATTGAACCCTCTGAGCCTTGGGGTTCTTATCTGCAGTATGAACATGACAGCCGCTGCCTCAGCAGGCTGTTATTGAGATGCTACAACATAACATAAAAAGCCCCTGGCTTGATGCAGGTTCCCATTACGCTGGTTTCCATCTGGGGGGAGTTCTGTCTCCCAGGGTAGTGGGTCTAGGAAAGCAGTGAGAGGCGCCCTTCTCCAGCCTGAGGGGCCTTGGGGAGGGGGCTGGGACGATGGAAGACGGATGATGCCTATCAGGAAGGGGAGGCTGCACCCCAGCCCAGCCCTCAACCTCCTGCCCCGCCCCAAACCATTTTCAGGCCACAGGCCGCCCGGTTGCGATAGAGTGTGGCCTTCAGGGCCTTATCCTTGGTCAGCTTCAGGGCCTGGCTGTAGCTCTTTGTCGCGGCCTTGTAGTCCTGGAGCTGGAAGTGCCGGTTCCCTTCCTCCTTCAGCTGCACAGCTTCAGCCTCCGCCTCTGCCATCTGTCGGGACAGGGCAGCTCTGTCTGGCCAGCCACTCACTCCAGACCCAGGGCTGGACTCCCAGCTTGAGGTCTGGAGCTCCAGGGTGAAGGTGAGTGTTCTTACCTGGAAGGGACCTGCGCCCAGCACCCCCAAATCCATTACCCAAAAGGATATTACGGCATGTGCTTGGAGTATAGCCCAAGTTGAGAGGGGCCTCAGGGTCCCTGTGCCTCCCTCTCTGTCCCTCTCTGCTGGGCAGATGAAGCCACCAGGCCAAAGGCCTGAACTCTCAGTGCAGACCTTAAAAGTTCTTGTTGGCTCCCCTTCTCCCTCCCAGTCCCAGGAACATTCCAACTGGCTTACTTTCTCCCAAAGACAATGTGCTTGGGCTGTTCTCCGGTGATGTGAGGTTGCTCCTCTGAGCTCCGGTGTGAACCCCCAGCCAGTCAGCCTCCCTCTGCCCCTCCCAGCCCCAACCCAGGAGACTATCGCCCCTGCCAGTGGCTCCAGACTATATTTGGCCACAGGGGCAGGTGCTCCTGGAGTCTGTCATTGATACTCAGGGCCCTCCCCATCCCCAGACTGGATAGTCAAGTACCACGTGGAGATGCTGACTAACCTCTGCCCCAGCACTCTGCACAGGGGCAGTTCTGGGGGCTCAGGCACTCATACGCTGAAGAGTGAGAGAAAAATCCAGAAGGTACGGGAACCCCCCAGCAGATCTCCTTCCCTAGGCACAGCTATAATGTCCCTTCTCCACCTCCATCCTGGATAAACAACCCTCTCTCCCTCCCCCAACCACAGCTATTTTGGGAGCAGAGTGACAGCTGAGGGGCTGACAGACTTGGATGCAGAGAGCAGCTGCCCACAACTGCCCTCTCCCTGTGGCATTCGCTTGTTAAAAATGTCCTTGCTTTACAGAAAGACCAGCAGACTTGTTAACTCAGTTTAATGGAATTGGGTCTGTTTTGATCCACATGTATTCTGTTCCTCCCCATTTGTAGTGAGTGGATACACTCAGCCTACCTCTCCTGTCCGACTGGGAACTCCCTGAGAATGGGCTCTGTATATCCTACCCCCTCCAGACTGTAGCCTTCTCCTAGGGCATGAGCTGGGTCAGCCTGGGAATTCCTGGAGACCAAGGACTGTGCCCCTTATCTGACTGGGAACTCTCCTCGGACAGCTGAGTCTCCCTCATCAGAAAAGGGTCTTTCTGGGATAAGAACTACGGGTTCACCACTAGAAAGCATCTCCCGGGGGGGGGGGGGGGGACAAGAAATGTTTCTCAGGAACTGAGGGTTCCTGAGGTAAACTTATGAGGTTGTCCTGAGATGGACAACTCTCTCGCCTTTCAGTGTCTCCAAGCCTGGGCTGTGCGCTTCCTCTCCGAGGGCAAGCATGGCATCTCATGCATCTTGACTTCCCCTGGGGCAGAGCCTGGCAGAGGCAGTGCCCAGCGTGTGTTTCCTGATTGCATAAATAGATGAATGTGTGGTGTCTACATGCTGATGCTTTGATTCACTTACTACCATGGTGCCCCCTCCCATGTGTCTTCAAACTTGCCTACCCAGGCTGAGAAAGACACTAAAGAAAAAGCATAGGTGGGTTACCGACACCAGATTCTGCTCCTGGCTCTGTGACTTCGAACACACAGCTATGACTTTGGACAAGTTCTACTGCCCTACTGAACACAAGGCCCAGCCCTGATGCATGTTTGTCTAATGTATGTTTGTTGACTACATGAATGGATGGATCGATGGATGGATGGATAGATTGATTCCCTGAGGTCATAGTGTCCCAAATCCTGGGCCTCTTTATGGGGCAAGTTCTCTGTAGCAATGAGGTAATATGATAAAGGATTCTGCCACTGGCAGAGAACTGCAGTTCTGTGATTTTAGGTCCAATGAATCCCAGATTCTAATCTTGATTCATTCATTCCACAGGTATTTCTTAAGCATCTACTGAGGGCCAGGAACTGTGAACGATCATGAAAACAGAGAACACTCATGAGGACAAGGATCTGTGTCTATTTTGTTCATTTACATATGCCAAGTGCCTATAATAGTGTGTGGTATGTAGTAGGTGCTCAACAATATTGAATAAATGAATAAAATAGTTCCATAAATCTGCAATTTCAAATATGAGAAATACCTGGACATTTTGAAAACATGTAATAGGGGAACCTGACATCGTTTTAGAGAAGGTTCCCCTAAGTAAAAGATTAAAGAAGTTAATGCATTGAGAGCTCCTAGAACAATGCCCAGTAGAGAGTAAGTGCTCAGTATACTTGTTAAATGAATGAATGAATAAATATTTAAGGAACGACCTGAAGAGTGAGAAACTTGTATTAGTTTGCTAGAGCTGCCATAACAAAATACCACAGACGAGGGGGCTTAAACATTAGAAATTTACTTTCTCACAATTCTGGAAGATAAAAGTCTAAGATCAAGGTGTCATCAGGGTTGATTTATGATGCAACTTCTCTTCCTGGCATGTAGACAGCCAGCTTCTCACTGTGTCTTTACCTGGCCACTTCTCTGAATGAGTGCAAAACAAGAGACCTCTGGTGTCTTCTCTTCTTATAAGGACACCAGTCCTACGGGATCAGGGTCCCATCCTTATGACCTCCCTTAACCTTTACTACTTCCTTATAGGCCTTATCTTCAAATACAGTCACACAGAGGGTCAGGGCTTCAACATATGAATTGGGGAGGGTGGTACACAATTTAGTCCATAACATTTCCAGACAGGGAAAACTGCATGTGCAAAAGCACTGATGCAGAAAGGGTCATGCCTTGGAAGAACTAACAAAAAGCCAGAAGGATCTGATCTTAAAGAGATAAGAATGGCTGGAGAGGTAAGGCAGGCTGAATGGACCCTTATGAGGAGTTTGAAATTTTTTTTTTCTTGCATGTGATGGGAACCACTGCAGGGTTTTAGGTGGAGAGAAACTGACCAGATTTTTGGTTTGAAATCATCACCCTGGTTGCAGTGTAGAGAATGCATGGGAGGAGGCAAGAATAAAAACAGGGAGGCAAGTGAAGAGGTGGTGTAGGGAACCATGGTGACTCAGAGCACAGTGTGGCAGTGGAGATGGGGAGCACTGATTTAAGACAGGTTACCCAGGCAGAACTGACAGAGCCTGAGACTGCCTGGGTGTGAGGGCTTGAGGGGCGAGGGGGAGGAGGGCTGACAAGGAAAATCCCAGGTTTCTGGTAAGAGCACTCCTGTTCTTTGTTATCTGCTTCAGTTCCTCATCTGTACTATGGGGAGAAAAGGGTTGTTGTGAAGATTAAGAGTACAGCACTTAGAACAATGCTTGACACGTTGCTATCATTGTTATTGCATTACAGTGTTGAGAACGGTAGACATTTTCTGCTTTTGTTCTCATCAAATATTTTTAATTGATTTAATCCATTTTAAAAAGAATGATAAGGGGAAGAGGGTAGGGGAAGGTTGAAGAGGGTAAAGGAAGTCAACAATATGGTGATGGAAGGAGACTAAACTTTGGGTGGTGAGCACACAATACAATATACAGATGATGTATTATAATGTACACTTGAAACTTATATAATCTTATTAACCAAAGTCATCCCAATAAATTTTTTTTTTTTTTAAATAATGACTTATTTCCGGGTCAGTAAAGTTACAGAAAATTTTTATTCTATTTTATTTTTTATCCATGTATTCTAATTTTTCTAAATAAACGTGTAATAAAAATACAATAAAAGTCATTTTTTCAAATAAAAAATAATAATAATTTTTGCCCTCAACCCAATAGCCTTTGGCTTTGTAAGTAATCCCCTACAGGGATTACTGCTGCCTGGAGCCTATTTAGTCTCTGTCATTTTCTACCTCTGTGGTCTTGGAGAAAATCACAGCTTAAAACCTCGATTTCCCCATACATAAAATGGGCAAGAATCCCCGTTCTAACGAGACAAAAGTTTCTTTGCATCTTGCAAGGCACCGAGCTGTCCAAGGGGAGGTTGTAGAGATGGGTACTATGTGAGGCCATTCCCAAGGCCGAAGGCCTGGCGCGGCGTGACACTTTCCCTCCGCAACACCAGAAGGCAATGTCGCGGGCTGCGGCACCACCCGATCACGGGGGCGGCGCTCTGTCCCCACAGAGTCTTTCTCCACGTGGGAACGCGGGATGGCGGCGGCGGCGGCGGTGGTGGGTGTGCGGGAAAGGGGGCGAGGGCGTCGCGGCAGGGCGCTGGGGCCCGGGGGCCACGATGCGGGAGGGAGGCGGAAATGGAGACCCTTCTGTCCGAGCCGTGTGGCTGACGCCCGCGGTGCTTGTTGGCTCAGGACGAGGCGGCGGCGCGCGACGTGCAGCGGCTGCTAGTGCAGTTCCAGGATGAGGGCGGGCAGCTGCTGGGGTCCCCGTTCGACGTACCGGTGGACATCACTCCGGACAAGCTGCAGCTCATATGCAACGCGCTGCTGGCCCAGGTGAGCAGTGGCCGGTGCCGCCCGGGTCGGGCCCACGGTGGGTCGGGAGACCAAAAGGGCCCCCACCATGCGCCGACACTGGGTAATACACGCGGGTGCGAATCCATGGAGTGCCACTTACCCGGGGGCGGGTCAGAAAGACGCATCAGTGTGAGAGCGCTTTTCACGCCGACCATCGCGGTCCGCAAGCCCTGGGTGCTCTGTCAAATGATTCCTCGCCACAGCCCCTGATTAATTATCGTCATGTTACAGTGTGCCGGGAGGCATTAAGTTATTCGCAGGATGCTACGCAGTAGCTGTTGAATTTGGAATTGGAACCCTAATCTGTCAAAATCAAAGCCCATGTTCTTTTAACTCCTAGTCCGGTGCTTTGGAAGTGTTGCCTTCTGTCGGGGTGGGAGGTGCTTAAAAATGCTGTACTTGGGCTCCACCCCCAGACTTACTATACCAGACCCTGGGGTGAAGCAGAGAATGCATTTCCAAACAGCTTTTTGGATGCTTCTTAACACATTATACAGCATGGTGTGGTGGTTTGAAAAACACTGCTTAATGGTATATACTCATCTTGGACTTAAGTGTTCTTTTTAAAGAACACTAAAGAATCTGAATTAGTCATTAGCAATAGGAGGTTGGGCTAATTACTTGGTTGCTCAGAGCCTCGGGTTTTTTTTTTCATCTGTCAGGTGGGAATATTAATGCCTACCCCCAGGGTTATTGTAGGATGCAGATAAAGGATTTGAAAGTGATATGTAAGCAACTTGCTCTTCAAGGATTAAAAAGGTCGGCCTCGATGGGGAATGATGGGGTGGGTATAACTCAAGCAGGATGGCTGAAAAGAAGGAAGCTTTATCTCCCACAGCTCAGTGAGGGGAGCCTCGCTGGTGCAGGTGGCCCCTGCCCATCTTTTGATGGGGGGGTTGCCCTTTGCCATTGCCCTTCAGGAGGATCCCCTGCCACTGGCATTCTATGTCCACGATGCCGAGATTGTCTCCTCACTGGGGAGGACGCTGGAGTCACAGGCGGTGGAGACGGAGAAAGTTCTTGACATCATTTACCAGCCACAGGCTATCTTCAGGGTCCGCGCTGTGACCCGCTGCACCAGCTCCTTGGAGGGTCACAGTGAGGCAGTCATTTCTGTGGCCTTCAGCCCCACAGGAAAGTAAGGACAGCTGCAGAATTGTGGAGGGGAGTGTGGGGGTGCAGCGTCTGGCTGGAGTGAGGAGGGTACTCCCAAATCATGATCACTGTGACCCATGCTCTAGGCTCAGGTCGAAAGTAAGGGACTTTTCGAGTGAGGTTTAGTCCACAAAGATCAAGGACACCTGCCTTGGAAGAGTCCTTCCTGAACTTGATCTCAGAAGATCTGAGCTGCTAGTTCAACTCTGCCCCTTCTAGCTGTGTGACCTAGGCAAGTCACTTAACCTTTCTGAGTTTTCTTCATCTTCTGTGAAACTGGGACTTTATTTATTTATTTATTTATTTATTTATTTATTTATTTATTTATTTATTTATTTTTAGGGGAAGGGGAAGGGAGGGAGAGAATCATCAATGTGCAAGAGAATCATTGATCAACTAACTGTCTCTCGGATGCTCCCCACCAGGGGACCTGGCCCACAACCCAAGGCATGCGCCCTGACCTGGAATCAAACCAGTGACCTTTTGGTTTGTGGGATGATGCCCAACCCACTGAGCCACACCAGTCAGGGCAGAAACTGTGTTTCTTTGCTTCTCACAGTCCTATGGGCGTAATCAGAAGCTTTACATCTGATTATAGCTGTGGCTGTTCCTTTTAGGAAGGAAGAGAAGAGAAATGGCCTCCTGGGGTCTTCTCCCAGATCACATCAGTGTTACATTTCTTTTCAGGGGAGAGAGAAAAGTCCAGCCCCAGATTCTATTCCCACAAGACAGTTGAAAGGCAGCAGACATGGGCAGTGTTTCAGGGTGAGCCCTACCCCTTGTCCCCACTGCAGAGGTCAGGCAGCGTCTCTTCTTCCCCAGGTACCTGGCCAGTGGCTCCGGAGACACAACTGTGCGCTTCTGGGACCTCAGCACTGAGACACCGCATTTCACATGTCAGGGTCAGTATGCAGTTAGCCATTTAGGGAGTCTTAATGGTGGGTGGGTGATTGACTCATCTCTTTAATTCCTGAGGAGGCCTGGAGCAGATTCCAGCTCCTTCACCTCCCTTTAGTGGCTGCCTGTTCCTAGGTAGAGACTGTACTCTTGAGCCTCGCCAACCATTTATGAACAAGAAGACTAGACCAAAGATTTGAGTGTGGGGTTGTGGGAAGGGACTGACTGGCTAATAGCAAGGAGAACCTGGCTTAAATCCAGCCTATGCCATAGTGGTTCTCAAACTTAAACGTGCATCAGAATCACCTGGGCTTTTGTTAAAATACAGACTGCTGGGTCCCACCCCGAAAGTTTTTGTCTCTCTAGGTCTGGGGTGTTGCCTGAGAATTTGTTTGAAGTTCCTAGGTGGTGTTGGTGCTGCTGGCCAGGGGGCCACACACTAGCTGGGCAAGGACCTTGGGGTGGGGCGTGGATGCTCCCTTTGTAAGCTTCTGTTTTCTCTTCTGGAAAATGGGGGTGATAATTTGTTCTTGACTTCAGACCTTAAAGCTATTGAGAGATTTCTGCGGATGACTTGAAAACACTTTGTACCACATGCCACATAGGGATCATTAGAGGCAGTATGTTATCTGTGCATCAAAAGGCATGGCTTTAGCACTTGCAGTGTATTCTCCCTCTGCCTAGGAAGCCTTATCCCTCCTTTTGTTCAATTGTTTATTCAGCAGCTAGTTTAGAAGTACTTACCATGTGCCAGGCATTGCTAGGAACTGGGGATAAAAAACAGATGTTCCTCCTTTCTTTCTTAGGACACAGACACTGGGTCCTTAGCATATCCTGGTCCCCAGACGGTAAGAAGCTGGCTTCAGGCTGCAAGAATGGCCAGGTAGATGGTGGTCAGGGTAACTAGACAGGGACTCTGGGGTTACCTTTGGGGAGCTGGGTCAGAATCAGGTTCTGGGTCTTCAGGGAGGGTGGGTGAGACAGGGAAAGGTTGGGGAGGGTTATTCCGTGAACTTCTGTCTTTCAGATTCTCCTGTGGGACCCAAGCACAGGGAAGCAGGTGGGTAGGACCCTCGCTGGACATAGCAAGTGGATCACAGGCCTGAGCTGGGAGCCCCTCCATATGTAAGTGACATTGACAGCTGGGGTAATGAAGAACAAGGGGTTCAGAGCTGTCCCCCACCCCACTTAATGCAGAGGGGGCAAGGTGAGCGGTCTGACAGTGACTATGAGGCAGGAAGTGGGGAAGGTCATTGCACCTACGTTGCTGCTCAGGCGGGGGCTGTTCATCACGGGGCCTGAGAGCCACCCAGAGGTGCAGCTGGATCTTGAGGTCAGGAATCTATAGACATTGTCCCTGACTCTTGAACTGGGAACGGGGAGGTGCCGTGGGGAGACAGGCATTACCAGGTCAGAAGTGAGGTCCCATCTCCCACCCCCTCTCCAGGAACCCCGAGTGCCGCTATGTGGCCAGCAGCTCCAAGGATGGCAGCGTGCGGATCTGGGACACGACCTCCGGCCGCTGTGAGAGCATCCTCACCGGGCACACCCAGTCCGTCACCTGTCTTCGGTGGGGAGGAGATGGGCTGCTCTACTCTGCCTCGCAGGACCGCACCATCAAAGTCTGGAGGGCTCACGATGTAAGCACTGGGAGCGTTCGGGAGCCAGTCTGGGGAAACCAGGCATCCAGCACTAGGAGGAACACTGACCGGTGTTCCCTGGGCATGTTCTGGGAGCCAGATCGGGGACACGTTTTGGGGACAGGGGGTCCTGTGATTGGTGCTGCACTGTAGGGGAGGTTCCAGGGTCCATCAGCATTGGCAGGCTCTGGAAATTCCAGCTGTCGGAAGCCTCTAGCTTTATTGAACCTGCCATATTCCAAACTTTATTATACTGGAGCCTGTCTATTCTGATATACTTCCTTCCATGAAACATATTTTCAGAAACATTGATCTGAACTAGTGCCCTCTTTTTACAAATGAGGAGAGATGTAAGGTCATAAGGGTGGTGTGATTAAGGTCACACTGAATCAGGGGCCTGGCTCTGAGTCTCCTGGGGCTAATCTGGGGGTGCAGGTTCCCCAGGTTGGAGAGTGGTGTGTGTCTGACCTCTGTCCTCCCCTAGGGCGTGCTTTGCCGGACTCTGCAAGGCCATGGCCACTGGGTGAATACCATGGCCCTCAGCACTGACTATGCCCTGCGCACAGGGGCCTTTGAGCCAGCCGAGGCCTCCGTTAATGCTCAAGACGTCCAAGGGTCCTGTGAGTGAATAGGAGGTCGAGGGGAGAGCTGCTTGGTAAAGAGCCAGTTCTGTAGCTTAACGTGTGAGAGTCGGACCTAAGCCGGGGGCTTTGCTGTTTGTGTTGGGTTTTCTAATCAGCCCCGTTCCTCATCTCCTTTTCTCCCCTCCGGTGCGTGGACACAGTGCAGGAGTTAAAGGAGAGGGCGCTGAGCCGGTACAACCTGGTGCGGGTGAGTATGTGCCAGCGAGTCCAGCTCTGTACTCTCCCTTGTCTAGTCCCTGCAGCGCTGCGGACAGTCAGCCCCGCTGCCTTCCAGCCCCGCCTGAGAAAGCCCCTTTTCTGGAAAGTTGTTCTTGAAAATCCTAGTTTATACTCCTAAGATCTTAATGTGCCAGAGATCACTTTTATTTCATTTTGTTGTAGTTACTTCTCTATATAGCGTTCCCAAGGTAACTCTCTTTTTTATTTTATTTAGTTTAAGTAACACACTCACATGATCTAAGGTTCAAAGAACACAAAAAAGTAGATAGTGAAATATCTCTCATCTCTGTTGCACATTCATTCATTCCTTCTGGAAACATCTAGTGCCATGAGTATCTTGTTTCTCCTTCCAGAAACTTCATATATACGTGTGTGTGTGTGTGTGCGCGCACACACACTGTATACCATACAGTCATGTGCTACATAATGACATCTCAGTCAACGATGGACCACATATACAAGGGTGGCCCCATAAAATTATAATGAAAAATTCCTGTTGCCTAGCGATGTAGCTGTCCTAACATCCCATCGCACTGCATTATTGTATTGCAGGGTACCCTTTATACTTATAAAGAAGTTTGCTGTAAACCGTGTGCCATGTTATGCTAGCAGCAGCCTCATATGCCTCACGTGTCTGTGATCGCGTCCTTTTCTCTTGCGCTTGATTTACTCTCGTGCTCTCTTGTACGGTAACGTGCTGTGTGGGCTTCTCACCTAGGAGCAATAGGCTGCTCCGCAGAACCTAGCTGGGTCGTAGGCTGTACCCCTTAGGTTGTGTAAGTGCGCTCAGCGAAGTCACAATGACAAAATCGCCAAATGACGCATTTCTTAGAGCACATTCCTGTCATTCAGTGGCACAAACCCACGTGTAAAGTCCATCCCCTTTTTAACATACCATTCTGTCCCTTGCTTCTTCATGTAATTACATATCTTAGAAATTGTCCTGTGTTCATAGTTTCCTTTTGGGGGAGGTAACTCATGAGGTAGTGGCTGGGCCAGGCCTTGTCACTCATGTTGAGTAATAAGTAGCGTGTTTGCAGCCGAGGTCGGACTCCCCCGCCTGAGACCATACCCAACAGTGTGTGTTCTGCCTCCCCTAGGGCCAGGGCCCGGAGAGGCTGGTGTCTGGCTCAGACGACTTCACCTTATTCCTGTGGTCCCCAGCAGAGGACAAGAAGCCCCTCACACGGATGACGGGACACCAGGCCCTCATCAACCAGGTGCTCTTCTCCCCTGACTCCCGCGTGGTCGCCAGTGCCTCCTTCGACAAGTCCATCAAGCTGTGGGATGGCAGGACGGGCAAGTGAGTGGGGGTGTGGGGAGGGGGCAGAAGGCCACTGTTTCTCTGGAGAGAGCTTGGCTCTGCCGCTTACTAGCTGTGTGGTCTGCGCAAGTGTTTGGGTTTTCTGAGCCTCTGTTTCCTCTTCTGTAATAAGAAGACACCTTAGCCTGTCAGTCTTGTTACAAGATTTGCATGAGATGGCATATTTAGCAGCAGCATTAGTAGGCATGGAGAACGTTAGTTTATTTCACGTCTAAGGAGAGACGGTCCTCAAGCTGGTCTTTCTCAAAGTGTGGCCCACAGACTAGCGGCGGTGGCAGCAGCATCTGGGAGTGCGATAGAAATTCAGAACCTCGGGGCTCACCCAGACCATGTGAATCAGAATCTGCCTTTTAAAAATTTTTATAGTTGACATACAATATTATATTAGTTTCAGGTGTACAACATAGAGATTAAACATTTAGTTACTTTACAAAGTGATCGCCCCAGTAAGTCTAGTACCATCTGACCCCGTGCATGGTTGCCACGGTATCATTGACTCTATTCCCATTGTTGCGCTTTCATCCCCGTGGCTCTTCTGTAACTACCAGTCTGTGCTTCCTAATCCCTTCACCTTTTTCACCCTTCCTGCCAGCCCTCCTTCAGTCTGCCGACCATCGATTTGTTCTCTGTATATATGAGTTTGTTTTTGTTGGTTTGTTGATTTATTTTGACTTTTAAATTCCACATATATGTGAAATGTTATCTTTCTCTGACTTATTTCACTTAGCACAATACCTTCTCGGTCCATCCGTGTTGTCACAGATGGCAAGATTTCATTCTTTTTTATGGCAAATTAATATTCCGTTATATCCATGTGCCACATTTTCTTTATCTATTCACCTATGAGTAGACACTTAGGTTGCTTCCATATCTTGGCTATTGTAAATAATGCTACAGTGAACATGGAGATGAATGTATCTTTTTGAATTAGTGTTCCGGATTTCTTTGGATAAATACTCAGTGGAAATGGTGGGTCATACAGTAGTTTTATTTTTAGTTTTATGAGGAATGGCCATATTGTTTTCCATAGTTATTGCACCAATTTACACTCCCACCAACAGTGCGTGAGGGTTCCCATTTCTCCGCATCCTCACCAACACATGTTGTTTGTTGATTTATTGATGATAACCACAGAATCTGCATTTTAGTAAGGTCACCAGGTGATTCTGCTTGTCATTAAGTCCAAGAGGCACTGGTGTAATGAGGCACAGTGCCCTCGGGGTTAATTAGGTTGGAGGAGCGGCAAAGGCAGGGGCAAGAAGGAGCAAGGGAAACTCTTGGCACCTATGTTTGAACTCATTTTCTTTTTAAGGTAAGACACCTGTGTTTCAGAGATGCCTAATAACTTGTCCCAGTAGACGCAGCCACGCCACCTGTCAGCAGGCGACTGTCATATTGGGAGGATGTCAGGCAGACGGGCTAAGCAGGTGGCTGCATTGGACTCTAAGACATGCAGAGTTGAGTGGGTGTGGGGGCCTGGCAAGAGGCACCCTAGAAGCAACTCATTTGGAGAAGTTTTAATACGCATAATGGGCAGTAATGATTAAATTGGCCTGGGATAGGACCCGGTGGTGGGATTTTGTAAAAGTTCCCAGGTAATTCTAACATGAAGCCGAGGTTGAAAACCACTGCTATAGGGGCATAGAGGACCCTTCAGACATGTTTGAAGATCTAATCTCCATCACCATCTTCCCTTGGCCCAGGTACCTGGCTTCCCTGCGTGGCCACGTGGCTGCTGTGTACCAGATTGCGTGGTCAGCCGACAGCCGGCTCCTGGTCAGTGGCAGCAGTGACAGCACGTTGAAGGTGTGGGACGTGAAGGCCCAGAAGCTGGCCACAGACTTGCCAGGCCACGCGGATGAGGTATGGCTGCCTGTCGTGGGCAAGGAGTGGGTATGGAATTGAAGCCTGGCCCTTCTCCTTCACCCTCCTCGTTACCCCACTTTTCCTCGTCTTCCTCCCCGGTTTAGGTATATGCTGTCGACTGGAGTCCAGATGGCCAGAGGGTGGCAAGTGGCGGGAAGGACAAATGCCTCCGGATGTGAGTTTGGGGGAAGTGGTGGTTGATGTACTTGGCCCCGCTGCCCTGGAGGGGTCACTTTTTGTGACTTTCCCTTCTGGCATAGAATTCTGGGGGCTCGCCGGGTGCCCAAACTTTCCTGAGATGGTGTGTGAAGCCAGGTTCTCAGTGGGCAGTGGGAGGACTATGGGAATTGCAGGGATTGTGGGAGACCCTGACAGTTCTGAGGCCACCCTCCAGAGGACGAGGCCAGGGTCATTCCAGTGCCAGGCAATAGGCTTTTGGTTAGCACTGGGCTTGGGAGTTCCTAAGACCTGGTTCAAATCCTGGTTCTGCCTTTCAGTATAGTCTTGGAGAGCTTGGTTACTTGGAATGCGAGGCATTGTGTACTTGTAGAACTGTCACTGTTCGTCATTGGACAATGTTGGTGGGCATCCCAGGAGGCCAGGCCCTGGTCTGAGGCCCTGGTGAGGCCGGCGGTGGGTGGGCGCCTACTCTGACTGAGACAGTAGCCAGGCTGTGTATGACTGTGGGGAAACCACAGGTTCTCCCCATAGTGGGCCCCTGGGATTACATGACAGCCTCCCTTTCCTGCATTTTGTTCCCTCCCCTTCTCCACAGATGGAGGAGATGAGAATCCCCACAGCTCTCTCTGACGCCCACCTGAACTCAGCCTGTGTCAGCTGCTGCCCCGACAGACCAAGGGCCAGGGTGGTGACCTGGAAAGCAAGTGTGGCTTCCTGGTCCTGCACAGATGCCAGCGGGGCTCCTGCCCAGAGCAGGAGATCGGAGGGCACAGGAAGTTACGTGGAGCTCAGCCCTTGGCCATCACTCTGTATCATGCTGGTGCCATCAGGGTTGGCGGGCGGCCAGGCAGCGATTGGCCCCTGCTGCTGCCCCTGCCTCCTTGCCCTGATGTCAGCTTTATTCAGGGTCAGACCCCAGATTCTGTGACCAAATAAATTATATTTTGTGTGTTTCTGTTACAATCCTTTTTCTAGAATCTGGGCTGAGTCATTTGTTTAGCCTCCTCTGCACTGGGCTACACCAAAAGGATACTGGCCGGGAAGCCGCCTTGCCTCTCTCCACCCTGTGCCTACAAGTGAGAGGCCAGTTGAGGCTGGGGAGTGAAGTGTTGTATGTGTTCAGAGATGCTGAGGTAATTCCAGCAGACAGAATTATTGGACGAACGGAGGGGCTGCTGCACACTCAGGCAAGTCAGCCAAGAGCAGAGCAGAAGACCGTCCTTTTATTGGGTTTAGACATGATACTAAAAATAGATCAATGGGAACAGACTCAAGGTAAAGAATGTTAGAAATTTATAGAACACAATGGTTATCTATAAAAATTCAAACAGGATAACATATGGTTTAAGCTTTAAGTTCTTGAAACTAAACAAAGGTATAAATCCTTAGGTCTGATTTCAAGCAAGATGTTATCTATAAGGCAAGGAGATGGGAGTACTCAGCAAGGTCTCTTTGGTCTCAGTATACACCACGGCTCAGTGGCCTGAAACAGCTTGCAGCTGCAGGCGTCAGCAAGGCCAGCTTGCTTATCTGAGTCACAGGACACCTGGACAGAGAGGCATGGGAACATGTCCTTTCTCAGAGGCCTGATTTCCTCCAAAGGGAGGCTGGCGAGGCTGGCTGAAGCCCCTATCGTTGCGGCCAGAGAGGATAGTGTAAGGCTGTGCTCTGATGTGGTTGCACTAGCCACATGTGGCTATTTCCGTTAACTAGCACTCCATACAGTTAGAAATGCTGTTCTCAGTCACGCCAGCTGAAAACACAGACAACATTGTCACCATCACCGAGTTCTGCTGGCTCGTGCTGCTCTAGGGGTGCCTTCCTCGGCCTCTCAGCACACTTTTTGAGGCCTTGCCATACACTGAACACTGGCAGGTGCTCGGGGTGCATCTGGGAAGGCGACGGCTGTCCGGATGACTTAACAGCATGCGGTGGTGAGAGCTCTAGCAGAAGTGTGTGTGTTGTGACGTGGGAAGAGGGTTCCCTGTCCCGTGAGGATGTCCACAGACCCTTGACCAAGATGTGGCACTCCATGCGTTCTGCTTCACCTTCTCTTCCAGTGCTGAGGTGGATCAACTCAGGTTGCACTTTATTTTTTAATTGATTTTAGAACAAAGGAGAGAGAACATCAATTTGTTGTTTCACTTACTTATGCGTTTATTGGTCGCTTCTGGTATGAGCCTTGACTGGGGATCGAACCCGGTATCTTGGCATATTGGGATGATGCTCAAACCAACAGAGCTACCCAGCCAGGACTGGGTTGAACTTCTAAACCTCCCTTGTATGGCTGCTCAGGGCCACAGCACTTCTAGTCTTGTGTTCTCACCCTCCCCTCCCCACCCCCATCTGCGTTTACAGTTTTACTTGTCACCAGCGGTGGTTCTCAGCTTCCACCTTGCATGTCTGCAGGGAGGCTGCAGGAGGCTGCGGGAGGCAGCAGTTGCTGGGCCCCTATCTGTGCGGGTCCTTTTTCTGTGTGCTCTCCCATGACCGTCAGAGTAACCACACAGCCATACCTGGTATGATCTCATGTTCCCATAGTTTCGATGAGGAAATGGCCCAGGAAGCTTAAATGGTTTGCCTGTGCCCTCACATCCAAGAAGAGCCAAAATTAAGTGGACCCTGCCCCAAAGCTTGTGTAATTTGCACTATGTCCCACCAGAGCTCAAGTCTGATGCTGACAGTGTGTGGGCTGCCACTACTGTCCAACGTCGCTGTTTGTCCTAGCGTGTGTTTTAGTCTGAGTACCATTCTCTTCCTCCCACGGGGGAGAGAGGGTGATGCTGGCAGAATCAGGCAGTAGGTGGGGGTGGCATCTCATTGCCCCACACCCCTGTTTTCCATCCCCCACTCCCCCCGGAATCTTGGTTCTGGCAGAAGCTAGGAAGGCAGACGCCAACGGCCCAGCTGAGGCTGTGCACAGCATGAGGCAGAATTTAGGGGGTCTCAGTGACCTGCAGTTCTTTAATGAGGGACCTGGACTTAGCCCATATCTGGGGAGGGGGTGCCTAGCAGCTGCTCTGGCCTGCAATGTCTTGGACCCCTCCTCCTCAGTAGGGAGATAAGTGTTCCAGATCTTCCAGCCTCCGCATCTCATCTGGCCGGATGGTCACTGTTTTTCGCTGGGGTTTCTTGCGCCGCACGGTGATCTGGATTGGGTTGTTCTCAGGAAAGCTGCTCAGGTCATTGGCAACGGTTGCAAACTGAAATGACACAAGAAAACCCCTCAGACTTCCTTCTCACACCTGACCTCTCTGTCATTGCCGCCTCCTGGTTTGTTTGCTAAATGGGATCTTAGCTGGCTGTACCAACCTACCCATCAACACCAGAAACAGGTACCAGGAGGTATGATTCAAACCTGTGATGCTTCCAACCACAGGGCTGCATACTCAGGCTGCTCCCCCACCCTGTGCCTCTACCTACCCCCAGGCTGCTCCCCTCTTTGTCCCCCTTCAGCCTCTTCCCTGTTTCCATCGATGCCCTTTGCTTCCCCACCTATTCACAATTTTTGGTACCAAGTTGAAAGATGAATATTATAATGATGCTAATGAGTAAGTTAGTTCGTCCCAGTGGGTACCAGAGTGGCTTAATCCTTAAGCCTCCCAGAAGAGAGCAGCCTGGGATTGCTATGTATTTGTGCAGGTGGGAGGAAAGCAAGCAGGGAGATGAGTTGTGGCGGTATGGGGTGGCCCGGCCTCCAGAGCCCCTGGTGCAGGCTTCTCTCCCTGATCCCCTGGGCCCCCTTCTCCCAGGGCTCACTTTGTAGGGCTTGCACCACTTCCCCACCCCCGCTATGTTGACAGCACGGACGATGAGGCAGTAACTGGTGTTAGGCTTCAGCTCCATCAGCTTGACAGTGGTGCCCAAGATCTTGTGGAAGAACCATGGAAGAATCTTTGTCGTGGGAGGCTCATTATCATTTCTCTCGACTACCTCCTGCAGCAAGAGCTGGTAGAAACTGACTGGCTGCTTGCTCAAGGCATAGGTCCAGGAAATCTAGAAGAGAATCCCGGAGGCTTCCTCAGTCCTGGCCCGGCCTGTCCTCCCCTCACCTCGACACCCTGCCCTACCCCACATGGGTGGGAATGCCCATATCCATCCCCTGCCCCCTCCTCCTAGTCCCCCACCCAACCCCCACTCCCATGCCCTGTCCCTGCTGGAGCTGAGGCAAGTCTGATGGAGGTGTCAGGTACTCCAACCGAAAGCGGAATTGCCAGCCTGCAGCATACGCTACTCTCCCTGCACAGCCCCACCCACGTTGGAGTGTGCCTTCATTCTGTTTCTTCTAGACCAGTGATTTTCAGCAGGTGTATGGCAAGAATTTTTAAAACATGTAATATCTGACTCTAAATAGTCAACTAGTGTGCCACAGCCGATGCATGTTTTAAATATTCTCGTGGCACACCAGCTGAAAATCGCTGTTCTAGACTATGTCAGTTGAGAGGGACCTTGGAGATTATCTCACCCACCTCACTCACTGCAAGTGGGGTTAAAGGTTCAGAGAGGGTAAGTGGCTGGCCCAGGGTCGCATAAGCAATTAAGTGACAGGGATCAAAGAATAGCTCTGGAGTCTATAGACTATAATAGTGGTTGCCAAGCAAGCCTGACTAAGGATCCAAGGGAGTTTTAATAACATGGCAGATCCCTGGCCTGCTGTCTCCTGTCTGGTCTCCCATTTCCTGTTTCTCCTCCATCTGGACCAGAAGTTTTCAAACTGGTGTATATCAGAATACCCTAGAGACCTTGTTAAAACACAGATTGCTGGCCCCTGCCCCGACAGTTTCCGATTCAGTAGGCCTAAGTTGAGGGTGGGGTGACAGGGGGAACAAAAATGTAAATTTCTAACAAGTTGTCCTCTGATGCTGGCACTGCTGGTGGTCTGGGAAGACACATGGCTCTAGGCCCTCCAACAGTCGGGCTCCCAGATTTATCTTCCTAAAACTCAGCTCAAATTGCATCCATCACCAGATAAAAAGCTCTGAAAAAAGCTGTTTCCTACTGCTTACAGGAAACTCTTATTACGTAGCCTAAAATTGGAGAACTTCGGGAAAATGACCCCAGACTAACTTCCCCGTCCATTACCCTAATACCACTCTAGGACAGTGCTGCTCAGCATGTGGTCCGGGGCCATCAGTGCCACCTGGGAATTTTTTAGCAGTACAAATTCTCAGGCCCCATCCCCCAGACCTACTCCTGAATCAAAACCTCTAGAGATGGGATCTGGAAATCTTGTTTTGAACAAGATGATCAGATCTACAGACACATGAATGTGTGAAAAGCCCTGGGTTGGGGCCTGGGTGTTTCCTCCCCCTCTTTCCCACGTATGAGCCTTTGTTAGTATCAGCTCCTCCAGGGAACACCTTCCCCCCATCTCCAGATGTTTAAATCCTACCTCTATGCCCCAGCTCAAATGTTACCAAGAGCCACCCAGCTAATTCCTGTACCTTGAAGTAATGTTTCTTTCCCTCTGACTCCCTGGTGGTGCTTGATCTGAACTCTTCCTACAGCAATGAGCCCTTTCTAGCTTACGCTGGAGTTTCTTCCAAATATGCCCTCTCTCCTAACCCATGAGTTTGAGGTCAGGATGTAGGTGGTAGGCATCTTCACATTCCCCACAGAGCTCAGCCCAGGGCACACTGGGCGTGACCAGTAAGCCTTTGCCAAATGCGTGAAGAAGAAAACGCACCACTGCCGTGTAGTCGCTGACTGTGTGTTCACAGATGAAGGGCGCCTCTGGCACATCTATGACCACGGAGGACTTCGAGGATGTCGAGGAGGTGTCTGTGTCCTGCTCAGGGTTGTCAAGGTCCAGCAGGCCCCCAGGGGCTATTTGGGACTTAGATTGGTGGAGGCAGAGGGCCAGGTCCTCCTTTTCTGTATTCTTGGCCACTGGGGAGATGCTGAGTTTGTTCAGCTCGCCTTCCGGCAGCCCTGCAAAGAAGCTGCTGTTGGGCTGGGTCACAGCCAATTTGATGGGATTTAACAAGGTGGATGAAATGGGGGAGATGCTGGTGTAATCGGAGCTGCATTCAGATTCCTTCCCTGGCATCTGCTTCCTGGAGGATGAGGGGAGACAGGTGGGTCAGATGGGGGAGGTCACCCCAGCCAGCCCATACAGCCTAGAAGCTCCCGGAGGCCAGGCGTTGGGCCCCCAGCTGCTTCTGAATAGCTCAGAACATCCTCACTGCTGCGCAGCAGTGCATCTACCCACCAGAGCACTTGTTAGTGGGAAATGCAGATTGCTGGTACCCTGTCCTTCATTTGGGTGGGCCTGGGGAAGCTGCTAAAGTTAATAGGATGCTCAGACAATCCTGATACAGGTGTACTAAGAACCACAATTTGAGAAACACTGCTAAAACTTTGTCCTCCCTCCAAAGTGGGGTGCCAATGCCCCAGGGAATGACCACAATGATTTACTAGAGTATAGAAAAGTATCTAAAACTAATAATAAATTAAGCTTTACTAATATTTATTCACTATTTAATATTTATTTATTTTTAAATATCTTACTTATTTTTAGAGAGAGGGGAATGGAGCGAAAGAGGGAGAGAAACATCAATGTGTGAGAGAAACATTGGTTGCCTCTCACATGCCCCCAAGTGGGGACCCGGCCCACAACTGAGGTGTGTGCCCTGAAGGGGAATCCAACTGACATCCTTTTGGTTTGCAGTCCCATGCTCAATCTGCTGAAACACATCAGCCAGAGCTTCACTATTTAATATTTAATGTAATTACTAATGTAGTTACTTAGAATTTATAACATTTAACAATGTTAATATGTGTAGCATGTAAAATTAACAGATAAATATACATATCTTGGAATGAATGCTGAAAACTTTTTTCTTCCATTCTAATTTTTTAAAATCATAAACTATTTTAGACGAATCCAAGATATCAAGAATAATATATTAAGCTTTTAATGAGTCATCACCCAGCTTCAGAACTAAAGCCTCGTCAGTATGATTAAAGCCCCTGAACAATTCTTCCCTCCACCTACTGCTCTCACTCAGAGGTGGCCAGGACAGGAAATGTAAAATTGTGTTTATTCTCCTCGTGTCTTTACACGTTTGTTACATATGTATGTTATTCTTAAGCAAGATCTACTTTGCACATTTTAAAACTTTACATAAATAGCGCCATTTAGTACATTTCTACGGACAGTTTGCTTTTTCACGCAACCTTGTTTATTTCAATCCATCTGCATTATATGTGTACCTCTGCGGATATATGTATCATTACTAACTTTTTGCTATTACAAAGAAAAACCTTGCACATGTTTCCCCACTACTAAATTTTTTTTTTACCAGTGAAGTGCAGAACCCCCCAAAATTGGCTTTCAAATCTTTAAAAAATTTTTTTACCTGACACAAAGTAAGAAATACATATTATATGGCAACCTAGTGTACTCATACATATATATCAAACTAAAACACACTGCACAGACTAGTACTTATTCTGTGTGTGATGTGCTCTGGAATTTTTTATTCTGTTTAAATGCATTTTTATGATACTGGTCTCCACCAACTAGAAGGAGTTCCTGACCCATTAATGGATGGGTCACAACCCACAGTTTGAAGAGCACTTGTCTGGAGACAGCAGTCAAGGTCACATGGTAGGTTGATGGCAGAGTCGGAACTAGAACCCAGATCTCCTGGCCTAAGGGCTGCCCTGCGCTATGCAGCTCCCAGCTGCCCCTGGCACTTTCTGGCTCCTCTCCTCTGTATCCTATCCCGTCTCCCTCAGCTGCTCTGGCCAAGTCCAGCAACCAACACACCCCTCTGAATCCCTTACTCCAGGGCAGGCTCTGGTTTCATGGTTGGTTGATGGGTCAAATTTCTCCTCCCTGAGCTCCAGCCCCATTGACCCCCTCATGAGAAGTCCTCATCAGCCCAAACCTCCAATGCCAGCCCTTGGTCGACATTTAGAATAAATGATTCCCCCACCAAGGTCATTCGTAGGCTGAAGAGTCTGAGTATTGATGCGATTTATACTTCAACTTGTCCTAATGAATCTGTTTTCAAAACACCAGTGCTGAAGTGGGTGTGGAAGGCAGCTAGGCATTGGCTATATACTGGACATATTCTCTTCTGATGTTTACAGTAGTCCTGCTGGATGGGTGTTAGCCACAATTTCCAAATGAGGGACTGACTGAGGAGTCACTGATCTTAATTAACTTGTCCACAGCCATATATCTAAGTGGTAGAACTTGAATTTGAACTTAGACTCATAGTCTTAGACTTTCCCACTGTAGCATGAAGTTTCATGTAAGCATTTATCATTTTAGCTATACCTGCTACTTACAGGTCCCTTAGGAAATGGATACCATATCCCTTTCATATAATCAGGACCAGCTACATAGTTTTTGGGTCCCCTTCAAAAATTATTAAGAATTTCAAAAGAGTGACAGTGAGCATTAAACTAAGGACAGGGCCCTTCTAAGTATGGGCTGTTGTGACTGTAAAGGTCACACACCACAAAACTGCCTTGCAGATAATTTCTTCAGCCTATGTCAACCTCCTCCACCACCCCTTCACTGGCTAACTCCTTCCATTCCTATGACATTCAGCTCACATATCACCTCCTCCAAGAAGCCTCCCTTAACTGCACCGTCTCCCAAGTTATACTAAGCCTCTTCCATTTTCTCAAGGTGTCCTGTCATAGCATAGACCATGCTGTATTATTCTTGATTCTTGACACACACATACACCAGGCTGGGAGGTCTTGAAGGCAAACACTGTGCTTTTTATTGGTACATTCCAGAACTTAACACTGGGCCAGACACCTTGCAGGAGGCCAACAAGTTTTGTGGAATGAATTAAAGGGAACCCAGAATCACTGAGGAGCAGTAAACCTCAGTCTGAACACAGATGGGCTATTGGGGGGGGGAGGGGGGACATAATCAGGAAGGGGAAGACACCAAAAGGGAGGATTAAAAGACAGGAGCCATGGGGAGTGTGGAAGGGGGCATGGGTGTTTGGGGGAAGGGGTGAGGAACCTAACTACACTAAGGAGATGAGAAACACTGTCAATAAGTCTCTGACTAATCCTGGAAGTCCTCCTGGAGTGGGAGGCCTACATTTCTCCAAGAACTGATTTGGGGTCCGGAATCCATGATGCAACCTGCACACATGCTCTTCCCAGGAAATCTGAGGCCCAGGTTGTGATAGGTCCAGGAAGTCCCTCTCCCCACCCCAAGCTCCAGCTCCACCCCTAGCTCGAGGCTTAGAAAGGAGGAAAGGACCAGATTTGTGTCTTACGGTAAATTGATGGTATCTTCCTCCATGAAGTTAATCAAACCGCCCCTTGAGGAAAGTGGGAGTCCTTTGGTAGCAACTGTCCTGTTCATAGACTTGGAGCTTGGAAAGAGCTTTGAGATTTCATTGAAAACATTGAGGGTTTTCTTTTTCATCATGGCTGGCACCATGCAGGACAACCAAGCTGACAGGAAGTAGAGAGAAACTGGAGACAGCAGACACACCCTTAATTTAGCTGGGATGGGGGTGCAATGAGCTGACTTCATAATCATCGCAGAGTGTAACAATTGGGGATGCTGTTGCCTAGGGCCAGGACCGGGGTCTGGAGTGGGATAGAACCAAGAAACGGACTCTATCACCCTTCCATCTCTGATGCTCTGTGGTTCGGCAGCCCTGCCCTTCTCTGAAGATCAAAATGCCTACCACCTGTGGTGCCCTTTGGCGCTGCTCTGGGAAGGAGGAGAGGATGGTGGGAAGAAGGCACTGGAATGGGTTTCCAGGAGTGGGAGACTGAGGATGCTGAGGCACCATGTCCTGCAATTGTATGCGGCAAAGCCCCACTGTGTCCAGTCTGTAAGTATAGGGAAAGCATGGCTCACATATACCCAGGTCTTACTGCGAACATTCTAAATGTGCCACACTTTTACCCCAAGTGTCCCCATGTGTTGCGTGACAAAGGAGGGTGCTGCAAAGGGATACAGAGATGAACCAGACATTATTTCTGTTCTCAAGGAAACCACTCTACTGTAGGAAAACATACACATTACTTTCGGGGTGGGAAGAGAGGCTGTTAAAGCAGTACTGGCTTTGCATTTAGTTGTGGATTTGTCTGATTTAAGTCCTGTTCTGCCCTTACAGACTCTGTCATCTTTGGCACATGATTTTCCTCCCCTGAGAGCCTCAGCTTCCTCATCTGTGAAACAGGAATAAAAATAGCACTTACCTAATTGCATTGTGAGAAGATAACCCCGTAAGATTGTTACGTTTCTTCCAGAGGATGAGGCAAAGGAAAGGATATTTAAGATACCAAATTCTATATTTTGTGTCCCATATACTCAGCGTTTTTGTTTGTTTTTTAAAATGTTATTGGCCCTGGCTGAGTAGCTCAGTTGGTTAGAGTATCCGCCCTATATGCCAGGGTTGCAGGTTCGATCCCTGTTCAGGACACTATAATAGTCAATCAATAAATGTACAAATTAAGTGGAACAACAAAAATTGATGCCCCGCTCTCCCTCCCTAAAATCAATCAATAAAAAAATGTTATTCATAACAAATGTAAAGTACAGAGAAGCAGTTGCCCTCCATGTGTTCTGTTGTTCTTAGCACCCATCATATAATCTGTAGTATCCTATCTGGTTGATTGGATTCCTCTTTATTGCCTTGCCCTGAGCATGGGGACGATCAGTCTTCTGGAATTTTCTGGCGTTTAGAACAGAGGCTCATGATTAGGTCTGCCTGCTTGTTTGGCTAAGTGGTTAGAGGCTAACGCGCACTCGGAGCGCACGTGGCGCCGGCGGCCTGTTTCCTCCTCAACCAAAGGGTCTCATAAGGTCGTGCAGCCGTCCCTCGCGGCCAGCAGATGGCGCTGCCAGCCCGGCTCTGGAACCTGGAAGCCGGAAGCAGTAGCCAGGCCCGGACTGGCGGGCCCTGGGCGCGGGAGATCCGGCGTGGGGCCACACCCTCCGCGCCGCCTGCCCCCACTCCAGAAAGGGGCGCCGAGCGGCATCTGGAGAGGGCGCTGCGGCTGTCCACGGAACGCGCGGCCCCTGGTCCCCAGGGGACATGGGTGTGCTCAGGGCCGGCCTTTGCCCAGGCCTCACCCAGGACATGATCCAGCTTCTGAAGAGCCACGGAATCAAGACAGGTGACCGCGTGCGCGTGCCACAGAGCTGGTGACACCGGGGAGCCCGGCCCCACGGCCCTGGCATACCCGGGAGGGGCCACTTCCTCCCTCCTCTGCTCCCCACCCTCGGGATGGTGGGCGTGGTCAAGCCAAACCCCAAGCAGGGCAGAACCCCCGAACTGAGTGCCTGGCAGCACGCCAGGCTCCGCGGCTCTGTTAGATGGCCTGCCCCAAGGTAGAATTATCACCCCATTTTACAGATGGGGGAAAAGCCAAGCATGGGAAGTCCCGCCCTTCCTGCCAATCAACCACACCTGTTTTGTTTTCAGTGGTGGACCTGGTTTCCGCAGACTTGGAAGAGGTAGCCCAGAAATGTGGCTTGTCTTATAAGGTGAGCGGATGATCTCGTTCCAAACCTGAGCAAAGGGTTCCCAGAAATTGATAAGGGGGGCTGGTGGCATATGGGACTCTGGGATGCCCTCTCCCTTGCCCGGTCATTGCTCATTCCTGAGTACTCTGGTCCGCTTTGGGTTGAAGTGCCCTGGCTCCATCCTGAGTTGCCCCCACTCCTTCGCCAGGCCCTGGTTGCCTTGAGGCGGGTGCTGCTGGCTCAGTTCTCAGCTTTCCCCTTCAATGGCGCTGACCTCTATGAGGAACTGAAGACCTCCACTGCCATCCTGTCTACTGGCATTGAAAGGTTTGTATGAATGTGTACTTTGGGAAGAAGAGGAGAGGCAAGAGGACATGCGTGCTTCCTGCTCGGCCGTTGATGCTTGAGCCTAGGGAGGGCAGGGTTTTTCAAGCGGGGGTGAGGGCAGTAGGGACTGGTGGTCAGGACTTCTGAGTTCTCTTACCTCACAACAGGGTTTCTCGACCTCACAACAGGGTTTCTCGACCTCACACTCCTAACATTTGGGATGCATAATTATTTGATGGTGGGGCGTGGGCATGTCTTGAAGGATGTTTGGCTGCGTTACCTCACCTCTATCCTCTAGATGCCAGTAGCACCTCCCTCCCAGTTAACAGTGTCTCCAGACATTGCCAAATGACCCCTGAGGGACAAAATTGCCCCAGGTTAATAACCCTGTTCTGTAACACAAGATGTCAGTATTTTATTATTATTCAGCAGTTGAGAGCAACCCTTCTCTGGCTCTACGTCCTCATTCACTTACGGACAGGACAAGAAAGAACACTCAGGACTAACATTTATTGAGTGCCTAGTATGTGCCAGCCATTGACTAGGTTATATAATCTCTTCAGTGAGCCCTTTGAGTTAGTGATGATTAACCCCTTGAGTTTAGCCCAAGAGGAGCAAGGGGTGGATTTGGGGCTCAAGCCCTGCAGTACTAGACTCATGCCCCATACTCTGCAGCAGAAGGGGACAAGGGAGCTTTCATAAAGGAGTAGTTCTATTCTGCCGTGTTGTTTGGAGAGGGAGAGAGTTAAAGACAACAGCCACTTTCTGGCTGAGGGAGTCTGACTTCCTTCCTGTCCTATTTCTGTGGAATTTGATGCAGAATTCCTCCACCACAAAGGTCTTTGGATTGGTTTGGCCCTTGCTGCGTTCACAACATATTCTCTTGGCAGGGTTCACACAGCGTGGTGCGTGCTCCTCCTGGTTGGGGATCTGAGTCTGGTAGCCATCAAGCACCGGCTGAGTGCCTACTGATTGCCAAATACGTGCAGTTGGTAGGTGTATGAGTGAGGCAAGGATCCTACACTTAAAGGCGTGTGGGGTAGACAGAAGAGCAGGTGAACCCAGTGTACGAACCTGTGGAGACAGCATAAGGAGGGAGTGATGAACAGGAAGCTGACTTGGCCTTTGGGCTTGGGGAGCTAATAAACCAACATACTCAGAGGAAGCATTCACGGAGCAGTCAGCTGGTAAAAAATTTTAAATATACACGGAATCCAACCCTGCTACAAAACTCTCCTCAGTGGCCTTATCCTGAACGGTTCCCTTCTTACAGTTCATGTGGTTTTCTCAAGTGCTTGACCTTTGGCCTCTTATTGTACATGTTCCCCAAGTGGATGCCCCTCCATCCCTCTCCCCTCTTCCATTCCTGCTTCCCAAACTGTCCAGAGACTGGGGCGGGGCCTGAATGGGGAGTGGTTACACCCCGGGCCCAGAGCGTGTCCTCTGTTGGTCGGCTGCTTGCCCAACACTAACCTTCTCCAGTTTATCAGCTTCACTGTTTTCGTCCAGGAGGATCTCAAACATCTTCTGTACCCTCGAGTCTGTGGAGAACTGCACACGGAGCTAAGGAAGGAGGAGGGAGGAGTGGGGAAGGGAGCAGGCAGAAGTCCACATTTAGTCAGCTCCACGTGAAGTTCATCTCAGTAATATTAGGGTATCTACTCTGGGCCCTCACACTGCCATTCATTCATTCATTCATTCAACAAACGTTTACTGAACAACTACTAGGTGCCAGACACTGCTGTAGATGTTTAGATGCTAGGGATAGAATGGCAAACAAAATCAAGTCCTTGCCCTACAAAGCTTACAGTCAAGTTACATTCCTTATCCCAGTTGGTCATTGCAAGTCTTGGAAGGCAAAGGGATCATCTCCCCAATTTTGGAATCTAGAAAACAGTTAGCTACTAGACATTTAAATACGGGTTAAAACATAAATAGGCCTCCAGGATCAGAAACTGGAAGCAGCTTAAAGTAGCTCCTTAAGCAATTGAAATTACTATGTTTAGATGTGCATCCCTCACAATACCCATCCCAGCCTCAAGGCTCTGAAGCTTTCTTAAAATGACCAAACCGATCATCATCCCCCACCTCACCATCTCTGTCTGTACCTCCCACTACTTTGTTGTGCTGGTCTACACTCCCTCCTATGTCCTTCCAGGCCTTCAGGGAAGGGAGGGGTCTCTCATGCACCTCCCAGTCTTTGACCCTCTTGGGTTGTATTTCCCCAGCCCTGAGTCCGCACTCCAGACAGTGGTCCCACCTTGGGGCTGCCCCAGGCACATAGGAGTTACTGAGTCTTAGAGCCAGAAGCTGAGTGATCAGTTACCCTCCTGCTCCAATAGAGAGGAAACTGACACCCTGGGGGGTCCCTCAGAAAATTGGGAGCTAAGGCAGGACTAGGGTGCAGAATTCCTCACTTCTGGTCCAAGTTCTCCCCACTTTACTCCATTTTCCTAGAAGAGATTTCCTGTTCCTACTGGCTCCTGACTCTCCTCTATCCGCCACCAATAACACCCCCACCCCATTCCTAGGTATCTCACGCTGCCTTTATCCTCCTAGAAAGAGAGGGAGAGGTGAAGACACATTAAGTTGCAATTTTAACAAAAACCTCTATCTGGAACGTAAAAGGCCCCAGCTCTGGTCTGGCTGGCTCCAACACTTACACAAGCATTACAGCATCTCTGTTCCCTCACAGAGAGGTGCACCTGCTCCCCCGTTCTGCGGTACCTGCCTATGCCACTTGCTCACTCCATCCAAGGGAGTGGAGGTAGGACTAGCCTTGCCCTAATGTCCTGCACCTCTACCATGTCCTTGCTAGGAATGGGGGGAGGTAGCCAAGGCTTGTGGGAAGGGGTCTGGCTGACCTTCTCCTGGATGCTTGTATTGAGCTTCCTCAGTGTCTCCTGGAAGTTCTGGTTCCGTGGCTCGAGGGTGGCACAGCGCTGCACATCCTTGAAGGCCTGGTCCAACTTCCCCAGGTGCTCCAGTGCCTGGCATCGCCGATACAGGGCCTTGATGTCCGAGGAGTTGATGTCAATGGCTAGGGGGGACAACAGGCAGGGCCTTAGGGGGCTGGGCTGCAGATCACCTTCCTTCCCCTCCTGCCGCTGCCCCCAATCTCTTCCTTGGAGATTACCCACCCATGTGGACTATCTGGTTCAAGGCTCCCCTTTGTTAAGGAAAGAGGAAAAATCATTGTCTCAAGGTTGGAAGGGAGTTTAAGGGTCACCTTGCCCAATCCCTGATGCTCTAGAATCTGCTACACTGATCCCTGCCAAGTGTGCATCCACCTGGTGCTTGCATACCTCCAGTAGTGGGGAGCTCCCTCATAACGCCCTTCCCCTTTCCTACCTGAAATATGTCCCTCTGTAACTTTGCCCTTTCATCTTAAGTCCAGCTCTGGAACCCCCAAGATGAAATCCAATCTTTCTTCCTCGTGACAGTTTTTGCTTTTTAGGAATTTGAAGGCAGCTCTCCTCCGTCCCACCTGGGAGTTGCTTTTTCTGAGCTAATTATTGCCACTTTCCTTGGCTGCTCATCACAGGGTGTATTTCCAGTCCCCTCTCCAGCTGGTTCCCTCCCTCCTGAACTCATTTCAGGCTATTTGTTTCTCCTAAAAGAATGGCAACTGGATCAAAACCCAAACACAGACCTGCAGCCAAGAGAAGTCTTCCCATTTTAATCATGCTCTTAAGCCAATGTTGACTTATGGTTTTTTTTTTGTTTTGTTTTTTTTTTTTATGTTTACTTCTCCTAGTGTCCGTGGAACAGGCTGGTGACTCCCTCTTCCCCAGAAGAAGCCCAGCCCCCATGGAGTAGACTGGGCTGATGGACTTGGTCCTGGGGATCCCCCATGAGAATATCCAAATTTACAACAAGGGGTGTGTGCATCATGACCATGGCAAAGATTTTCAGAAGCAATCTCTTTTTTAAAAACATAAATTGCTCATTTATTGTATTCTATTCTGGTTCTTATGTAAAATGCCATTTCCTATAAAACTATTGTTATTTTTATTGTTGTTTCATTACAGTTGTCCCAATTTTTCCCCTGTTACTCTCCACTGCCCCACCCATCCCCCCTCACCCCCCTCTCCCACAGTCAGTCCCCATCCTGTAGTCTATGTCTATGAGTCATTTATATAATACATGTTCCTTGACTAGACCATCCCCTTTCTTCCCCCGCTTCTCCTTCTTCCCTCTCCCCCTCCCCTCTGGTCACTGTCAGTCTGTTCCTTGTTTCCATGCCTCTGGTTCTATTTTGCTCATTTATTTGTTTTGTTCACTAAGTTCCTGTTATAGATGAGATTATATGGTATTTGTTTCTCACTGCCTGGCTTATTTCACTTAGCATAATACTCTCCAGTTCCATCCATGCTGTCACAAAAGGCAGGAGTTCCCTCTTTCTTTCTGATCAGAAGCAATCTCTTAAGAAAAGAAACTTAACATGGAACTCCATTTGCAAAAATGTGACTTAGGGGTGGAAGGCACACCTGAAGCCCCGCCTACGATGCCTAGGTTGGCATTTACACAATTTGTAACTCCCCTTAGACAAAACAGGGATGCTGAGGCAGGTGGGGCAAAGGAGGAAGGGGTGGCTCACCTCTCGAGGCATCTGAAGCTGCCTGAACATAGCTCTCCTGAGAAAGAGAAGGAGACTTAGTTAATGGGGGCCCATTGCAGAGACAGCCTGAGAGGGTCCCCACGGGCATTAGAGGGCACCTGATGGGAGCTGCTGGCCATCAGGGACCCAGAGGAGGGTCCCTGGCTGGTTATGGAAAAGTGAGTGAGATTTGGATTTGAATCTGGGCTCTGCTACTAACAACCTGGGAGATCTCGGACAACTTATTGAACCCTCTGAGCCTTGGGGTTCTTATCTGCAGTATGAACATGACAGCCGCTGCCTCAGCAGGCTGTTATTGAGATGCTACAACATAACATAAAAAGCCCCTGGCTTGATGCAGGTTCCCATTACGCTGGTTTCCATCTGGGGGGAGTTCTGTCTCCCAGGGTAGTGGGTCTAGGAAAGCAGTGAGAGGCGCCCTTCTCCAGCCTGAGGGGCCTTGGGGAGGGGGCTGGGACGATGGAAGACGGATGATGCCTATCAGGAAGGGGAGGCTGCACCCCAGCCCAGCCCTCAACCTCCTGCCCCGCCCCAAACCATTTTCAGGCCACAGGCCGCCCGGTTGCGATAGAGTGTGGCCTTCAGGGCCTTATCCTTGGTCAGCTTCAGGGCCTGGCTGTAGCTCTTTGTCGCGGCCTTGTAGTCCTGGAGCTGGAAGTGCCGGTTCCCTTCCTCCTTCAGCTGCACAGCTTCAGCCTCCGCCTCTGCCATCTGTCGGGACAGGGCAGCTCTGTCTGGCCAGCCACTCACTCCAGACCCAGGGCTGGACTCCCAGCTTGAGGTCTGGAGCTCCAGGGTGAAGGTGAGTGTTCTTACCTGGAAGGGACCTGCGCCCAGCACCCCCAAATCCATTACCCAAAAGGATATTACGGCATGTGCTTGGAGTATAGCCCAAGTTGAGAGGGGCCTCAGGGTCCCTGTGCCTCCCTCTCTGTCCCTCTCTGCTGGGCAGATGAAGCCACCAGGCCAAAGGCCTGAACTCTCAGTGCAGACCTTAAAAGTTCTTGTTGGCTCCCCTTCTCCCTCCCAGTCCCAGGAACATTCCAACTGGCTTACTTTCTCCCAAAGACAATGTGCTTGGGCTGTTCTCCGGTGATGTGAGGTTGCTCCTCTGAGCTCCGGTGTGAACCCCCAGCCAGTCAGCCTCCCTCTGCCCCTCCCAGCCCCAACCCAGGAGACTATTGCCCCTGCCAGTGGCTCCAGACTATATTTGGCCACAGGGGCAGGTGCTCCTGGAGTCTGTCATTGATACTCAGGGCCCTCCCCATCCCCAGACTGGATAGTCAAGTACCACGTGGAGATGCTGACTAACCTCTGCCCCAGCACTCTGCACAGGGGCAGTTCTGGGGGCTCAGGCACTCATACGCTGAAGAGTGAGAGAAAAATCCAGAAGGTACGGGAACCCCCCAGCAGATCTCCTTCCCTAGGCACAGCTATAATGTCCCTTCTCCACCTCCATCCTGGATAAACAACCCTCTCTCCCTCCCCCAACCACAGCTATTTTGGGAGCAGAGTGACAGCTGAGGGGCTGACAGACTTGGATGCAGAGAGCAGCTGCCCACAACTCCCCTCTCCCTGTGGCATTCGCTTGTTAAAAATGTCCTTGCTTTACAGAAAGACCAGCAGACTTGTTAACTCAGTTTAATGGAATTGGGTCTGTTTTGATCCACATGTATTCTGTTCCTCCCCATTTGTAGTGAGTGGATACACTCAGCCTACCTCTCCTGTCCGACTGGGAACTCCCTGAGAATGGGCTCTGTATATCCTACCCCCTCCAGACTGTAGCCTTCTCCTAGGGCATGAGCTGGGTCAGCCTGGGAATTCCTGGAGACCAAGGACTGTGCCCCTTATCTGACTGGGAACTCTCCTCGGACAGCTGAGTCTCCCTCATCAGAAAAGGGTCTTTCTGGGATAAGAACTACGGGTTCACCACTAGAAAGCATCTCCCGGGGGGGGGGGGGGACAAGAAATGTTTCTCAGGAACTGAGGGTTCCTGAGGTAAACTTATGAGGTTGTCCTGAGATGGACAACTCTCTCGCCTTTCAGTGTCTCCAAGCCTGGGCTGTGCGCTTCCTCTCCGAGGGCAAGCATGGCATCTCATGCATCTTGACTTCCCCTGGGGCAGAGCCTGGCAGAGGCAGTGCCCAGCGTGTGTTTCCTGATTGCATAAATAGATGAATGTGTGGTGTCTACATGCTGATGCTTTGATTCACTTACTACCATGGTGCCCCCTCCCATGTGTCTTCAAACTTGCCTACCCAGGCTGAGAAAGACACTAAAGAAAAAGCATAGGTGGGTTACCGACACCAGATTCTGCTCCTGGCTCTGTGACTTCGAACACACAGCTATGACTTTGGACAAGTTCTACTGCCCTACTGAACACAAGGCCCAGCCCTGATGCATGTTTGTCTAATGTATGTTTGTTGACTACATGAATGGATGGATCGATGGATGGATGGATAGATTGATTCCCTGAGGTCATAGTGTCCCAAATCCTGGGCCTCTTTATGGGGCAAGTTCTCTGTAGCAATGAGGTAATATGATAAAGGATTCTGCCACTGGCAGAGAACTGCAGTTCTGTGATTTTAGGTCCAATGAATCCCAGATTCTAATCTTGATTCATTCATTCCACAGGTATTTCTTAAGCATCTACTGAGGGCCAGGAACTGTGAACGATCATGAAAACAGAGAACACTCATGAGGACAAGGATCTGTGTCTATTTTGTTCATTTACATATGCCAAGTGCCTATAATAGTGTGTGGTATGTAGTAGGTGCTCAACAATATTGAATAAATGAATAAAATAGTTCCATAAATCTGCAATTTCAAATATGAGAAATACCTGGACATTTTGAAAACATGTAATAGGGGAACCTGACATCGTTTTAGAGAAGGTTCCCCTAAGTAAAAGATTAAAGAAGTTAATGCATTGAGAGCTCCTAGAACAATGCCCAGTAGAGAGTAAGTGCTCAGTATACTTGTTAAATGAATGAATGAATAAATATTTAAGGAACGACCTGAAGAGTGAGAAACTTGTATTAGTTTGCTAGAGCTGCCATAACAAAATACCACAGACGAGGGGGCTTAAACATTAGAAATTTACTTTCTCACAATTCTGGAAGATAAAAGTCTAAGATCAAGGTGTCATCAGGGTTGATTTATGATGCAACTTCTCTTCCTGGCATGTAGACAGCCAGCTTCTCACTGTGTCTTTACCTGGCCACTTCTCTGAATGAGTGCAAAACAAGAGACCTCTGGTGTCTTCTCTTCTTATAAGGACACCAGTCCTACGGGATCAGGGTCCCATCCTTATGACCTCCCTTAACCTTTACTACTTCCTTATAGGCCTTATCTTCAAATACAGTCACACAGAGGGTCAGGGCTTCAACATATGAATTGGGGAGGGTGGTACACAATTTAGTCCATAACATTTCCAGACAGGGAAAACTGCATGTGCAAAAGCACTGATGCAGAAAGGGTCATGCCTTGGAAGAACTAACAAAAAGCCAGAAGGATCTGATCTTAAAGAGATAAGAATGGCTGGAGAGGTAAGGCAGGCTGAATGGACCCTTATGAGGAGTTTGAAATTTTTTTTTTCTTGCATGTGATGGGAACCACTGCAGGGTTTTAGGTGGAGAGAAACTGACCAGATTTTTGGTTTGAAATCATCACCCTGGTTGCAGTGTAGAGAATGCATGGGAGGAGGCAAGAATAAAAACAGGGAGGCAAGTGAAGAGGTGGTGTAGGGAACCATGGTGACTCAGAGCACAGTGTGGCAGTGGAGATGGGGAGCACTGATTTAAGACAGGTTACCCAGGCAGAACTGACAGAGCCTGAGACTGCCTGGGTGTGAGGGCTTGAGGGGCGAGGGGGAGGAGGGCTGACAAGGAAAATCCCAGGTTTCTGGTAAGAGCACTCCTGTTCTTTGTTATCTGCTTCAGTTCCTCATCTGTACTATGGGGAGAAAAGGGTTGTTGTGAAGATTAAGAGTACAGCACTTAGAACAATGCTTGACACGTTGCTATCATTGTTATTGCATTACAGTGTTGAGAACGGTAGACATTTTCTGCTTTTGTTCTCATCAAATATTTTTAATTGATTTAATCCATTTTAAAAAGAATGATAAGGGGAAGAGGGTAGGGGAAGGTTGAAGAGGGTAAAGGAAGTCAACAATATGGTGATGGAAGGAGACTAAACTTTGGGTGGTGAGCACACAATACAATATACAGATGATGTATTATAATGTACACTTGAAACTTATATAATCTTATTAACCAAAGTCATCCCAATAAATTTTTTTTTTTTTAAATAATGACTTATTTCCGGGTCGGTAAAGTTACAGAAAATTTTTATTCTATTTTATTTTTTATCCATGTATTCTAATTTTTCTAAATAAACGTGTAATAAAAATACAATAAAAGTCATTTTTTCAAATAAAAAATAATAATAATTTTTGCCCTCAACCCAATAGCCTTTGGCTTTGTAAGTAATCCCCTACAGGGATTACTGCTGCCTGGAGCCTATTTAGTCTCTGTCATTTTCTACCTCTGTGGTCTTGGAGAAAATCACAGCTTAAAACCTCGATTTCCCCATACATAAAATGGGCAAGAATCCCCGTTCTAACGAGACAAAAGTTTCTTTGCATCTTGCAAGGCACCGAGCTGTCCAAGGGGAGGTTGTAGAGATGGGTACTATGTGAGGCCATTCCCAAGGCCGAAGGCCTGGCGCGGCGTGACACTTTCCCTCCGCAACACCAGAGGGCAATGTCGCGGGCTGCGGCACCACCCGATCACGGGGGCGGCGCTCTGTCCCCACAGAGTCTTTCTCCACGTGGGAACGCGGGATGGCGGCGGCGGCGGCGGTGGTGGGTGTGCGGGAAAGGGGGCGAGGGCGTCGCGGCAGGGCGCTGGGGCCCGGGGGCCACGATGCGGGAGGGAGGCGGAAATGGAGACCCTTCTGTCCGAGCCGTGTGGCTGACGCCCGCGGTGCTTGTTGGCTCAGGACGAGGCGGCGGCGCGCGACGTGCAGCGGCTGCTAGTGCAGTTCCAGGATGAGGGCGGGCAGCTGCTGGGGTCCCCGTTCGACGTACCGGTGGACATCACTCCGGACAAGCTGCAGCTCATATGCAACGCGCTGCTGGCCCAGGTGAGCAGTGGCCGGTGCCGCCCGGGTCGGGCCCACGGTGGGTCGGGAGACCAAAAGGGCCCCCACCATGCGCCGACACTGGGTAATACACGCGGGTGCGAATCCATGGAGTGCCACTTACCCGGGGGCGGGTCAGAAAGACGCATCAGTGTGAGAGCGCTTTTCACGCCGACCATCGCGGTCCGCAAGCCCTGGGTGCTCTGTCAAATGATTCCTCGCCACAGCCCCTGATTAATTATCGTCATGTTACAGTGTGCCGGGAGGCATTAAGTTATTCGCAGGATGCTACGCAGTAGCTGTTGAATTTGGAATTGGAACCCTAATCTGTCAAAATCAAAGCCCATGTTCTTTTAACTCCTAGTCCGGTGCTTTGGAAGTGTTGCCTTCTGTCGGGGTGGGAGGTGCTTAAAAATGCTGTACTTGGGCTCCACCCCCAGACTTACTATACCAGACCCTGGGGTGAAGCAGAGAATGCATTTCCAAACAGCTTTTTGGATGCTTCTTAACACATTATACAGCATGGTGTGGTGGTTTGAAAAACACTGCTTAATGGTATATACTCATCTTGGACTTAAGTGTTCTTTTTAAAGAACACTAAAGAATCTGAATTAGTCATTAGCAATAGGAGGTTGGGCTAATTACTTGGTTGCTCAGAGCCTCGGGTTTTTTTTTTCATCTGTCAGGTGGGAATATTAATGCCTACCCCCAGGGTTATTGTAGGATGCAGATAAAGGATTTGAAAGTGATATGTAAGCAACTTGCTCTTCAAGGATTAAAAAGGTCGGCCTCGATGGGGAATGATGGGGTGGGTATAACTCAAGCAGGATGGCTGAAAAGAAGGAAGCTTTATCTCCCACAGCTCAGTGAGGGGAGCCTCGCTGGTGCAGGTGGCCCCTGCCCATCTTTTGATGGGGGGGTTGCCCTTTGCCATTGCCCTTCAGGAGGATCCCCTGCCACTGGCATTCTATGTCCACGATGCCGAGATTGTCTCCTCACTGGGGAGGACGCTGGAGTCACAGGCGGTGGAGACGGAGAAAGTTCTTGACATCATTTACCAGCCACAGGCTATCTTCAGGGTCCGCGCTGTGACCCGCTGCACCAGCTCCTTGGAGGGTCACAGTGAGGCAGTCATTTCTGTGGCCTTCAGCCCCACAGGAAAGTAAGGACAGCTGCAGAATTGTGGAGGGGAGTGTGGGGGTGCAGCGTCTGGCTGGAGTGAGGAGGGTACTCCCAAATCATGATCACTGTGACCCATGCTCTAGGCTCAGGTCGAAAGTAAGGGACTTTTCGAGTGAGGTTTAGTCCACAAAGATCAAGGACACCTGCCTTGGAAGAGTCCTTCCTGAACTTGATCTCAGAAGATCTGAGCTGCAAGTTCAACTCTGCCCCTTCTAGCTGTGTGACCTAGGCAAGTCACTTAACCTTTCTGAGTTTTCTTCATCTTCTGTGAAACTGGGACTTTATTTATTTATTTATTTATTTATTTATTTATTTATTTATTTTTAGGGGAAGGGGAAGGGAGGGAGAGAATCATCAATGTGCAAGAGAATCATTGATCAACTAACTGTCTCTCGGATGCTCCCCACCAGGGGACCTGGCCCACAACCCAAGGCATGCGCCCTGACCTGGAATCAAACCAGTGACCTTTTGGTTTGTGGGATGATGCCCAACCCACTGAGCCACACCAGTCAGGGCAGAAACTGTGTTTCTTTGCTTCTCACAGTCCTATGGGCGTAATCAGAAGCTTTACATCTGATTATAGCTGTGGCTGTTCCTTTTAGGAAGGAAGAGAAGAGAAATGGCCTCCTGGGGTCTTCTCCCAGATCACATCAGTGTTACATTTCTTTTCAGGGGAGAGAGAAAAGTCCAGCCCCAGATTCTATTCCCACAAGACAGTTGAAAGGCAGCAGACATGGGCAGTGTTTCAGGGTGAGCCCTACCCCTTGTCCCCACTGCAGAGGTCAGGCAGCGTCTCTTCTTCCCCAGGTACCTGGCCAGTGGCTCCGGAGACACAACTGTGCGCTTCTGGGACCTCAGCACTGAGACACCGCATTTCACATGTCAGGGTCAGTATGCAGTTAGCCATTTAGGGAGTCTTAATGGTGGGTGGGTGATTGACTCATCTCTTTAATTCCTGAGGAGGCCTGGAGCAGATTCCAGCTCCTTCACCTCCCTTTAGTGGCTGCCTGTTCCTAGGTAGAGACTGTACTCTTGAGCCTCGCCAACCATTTATGAACAAGAAGACTAGACCAAAGATTTGAGTGTGGGGTTGTGGGAAGGGACTGACTGGCTAATAGCAAGGAGAACCTGGCTTAAATCCAGCCTATGCCATAGTGGTTCTCAAACTTAAACGTGCATCAGAATCACCTGGGCTTTTGTTAAAATACAGACTGCTGGGTCCCACCCCGAAAGTTTTTGTCTCTCTAGGTCTGGGGTGTTGCCTGAGAATTTGTTTGAAGTTCCTAGGTGGTGTTGGTGCTGCTGGCCAGGGGGCCACACACTAGCTGGGCAAGGACCTTGGGGTGGGGCGTGGATGCTCCCTTTGTAAGCTTCTGTTTTCTCTTCTGGAAAATGGGGGTGATAATTTGTTCTTGACTTCAGACCTTAAAGCTATTGAGAGATTTCTGCGGATGACTTGAAAACACTTTGTACCACATGCCACATAGGGATCATTAGAGGCAGTATGTTATCTGTGCATCAAAAGGCATGGCTTTAGCACTTGCAGTGTATTCTCCCTCTGCCTAGGAAACCTTATCCCTCCTTTTGTTCAATTGTTTATTCAGCAGCTAGTTTAGAAGTACTTACCATGTGCCAGGCATTGCTAGGAACTGGGGATAAAAAACAGATGTTCCTCCTTTCTTTCTTAGGACACAGACACTGGGTCCTTAGCATATCCTGGTCCCCAGACGGTAAGAAGCTGGCTTCAGGCTGCAAGAATGGCCAGGTAGATGGTGGTCAGGGTAACTAGACAGGGACTCTGGGGTTACCTTTGGGGAGCTGGGTCAGAATCAGGTTCTGGGTCTTCAGGGAGGGTGGGTGAGACAGGGAAAGGTTGGGGAGGGTTATTCCGTGAACTTCTGTCTTTCAGATTCTCCTGTGGGACCCAAGCACAGGGAAGCAGGTGGGTAGGACCCTCGCTGGACATAGCAAGTGGATCACAGGCCTGAGCTGGGAGCCCCTCCATATGTAAGTGACATTGACAGCTGGGGTAATGAAGAACAAGGGGTTCAGAGCTGTCCCCCACCCCACTTAATGCAGAGGGGGCAAGGTGAGCGGTCTGACAGTGACTATGAGGCAGGAAGTGGGGAAGGTCATTGCACCTACGTTGCTGCTCAGGCGGGGGCTGTTCATCACGGGGCCTGAGAGCCACCCAGAGGTGCAGCTGGATCTTGAGGTCAGGAATCTATAGACATTGTCCCTGACTCTTGAACTGGGAACGGGGAGGTGCCGTGGGGAGACAGGCATTACCAGGTCAGAAGTGAGGTCCCATCTCCCACCCCCTCTCCAGGAACCCCGAGTGCCGCTATGTGGCCAGCAGCTCCAAGGATGGCAGCGTGCGGATCTGGGACACGACCTCCGGCCGCTGTGAGAGCATCCTCACCGGGCACACCCAGTCCGTCACCTGTCTTCGGTGGGGAGGAGATGGGCTGCTCTACTCTGCCTCGCAGGACCGCACCATCAAAGTCTGGAGGGCTCACGATGTAAGCACTGGGAGCGTTCGGGAGCCAGTCTGGGGAAACCAGGCATCCAGCACTAGGAGGAACACTGACCGGTGTTCCCTGGGCATGTTCTGGGAGCCAGATCGGGGACACGTTTTGGGGACAGGGGGTCCTGTGATTGGTGCTGCACTGTAGGGGAGGTTCCAGGGTCCATCAGCATTGGCAGGCTCTGGAAATTCCAGCTGTCGGAAGCCTCTAGCTTTATTGAACCTGCCATATTCCAAACTTTATTATACTGGAGCCTGTCTATTCTGATATACTTCCTTCCATGAAACATATTTTCAGAAACATTGATCTGAACTAGTGCCCTCTTTTTACAAATGAGGAGAGATGTAAGGTCATAAGGGTGGTGTGATTAAGGTCACACTGAATCAGGGGCCTGGCTCTGAGTCTCCTGGGGCTAATCTGGGGGTGCAGGTTCCCCAGGTTGGAGAGTGGTGTGTGTCTGACCTCTGTCCTCCCCTAGGGCGTGCTTTGCCGGACTCTGCAAGGCCATGGCCACTGGGTGAATACCATGGCCCTCAGCACTGACTATGCCCTGCGCACAGGGGCCTTTGAGCCAGCCGAGGCCTCCGTTAATGCTCAAGACGTCCAAGGGTCCTGTGAGTGAATAGGAGGTCGAGGGGAGAGCTGCTTGGTAAAGAGCCAGTTCTGTAGCTTAACGTGTGAGAGTCGGACCTAAGCCGGGGGCTTTGCTGTTTGTGTTGGGTTTTCTAATCAGCCCCGTTCCTCATCTCCTTTTCTCCCCTCCGGTGCGTGGACACAGTGCAGGAGTTAAAGGAGAGGGCGCTGAGCCGGTACAACCTGGTGCGGGTGAGTATGTGCCAGCGAGTCCAGCTCTGTACTCTCCCTTGTCTAGTCCCTGCAGCGCTGCGGACAGTCAGCCCCGCTGCCTTCCAGCCCCGCCTGAGAAAGCCCCTTTTCTGGAAAGTTGTTCTTGAAAATCCTAGTTTATACTCCTAAGATCTTAATGTGCCAGAGATCACTTTTATTTCATTTTGTTGTAGTTACTTCTCTATATAGCGTTCCCAAGGTAACTCTCTTTTTTATTTTATTTAGTTTAAGTAACACACTCACATGATCTAAGGTTCAAAGAACACAAAAAAGTAGATAGTGAAATATCTCTCATCTCTGTTGCACATTCATTCATTCCTTCTGGAAACATCTAGTGCCATGAGTATCTTGTTTCTCCTTCCAGAAACTTCATATATACGTGTGTGTGTGTGTGTGCGCGCACACACACTGTATACCATACAGTCATGTGCTACATAATGACATCTCAGTCAACGATGGACCACATATACAAGGGTGGCCCCATAAAATTATAATGAAAAATTCCTGTTGCCTAGCGATGTAGCTGTCCTAACATCCCATCGCACTGCATTATTGTATTGCAGGGTACCCTTTATACTTATAAAGAAGTTTGCTGTAAACCGTGTGCCATGTTATGCTAGCAGCAGCCTCATATGCCTCACATGTCTGTGATCGCGTCCTTTTCTCTTGCGCTTGATTTACTCTCGTGCTCTCTTGTACGGTAACGTGCTGTGTGGGCTTCTCACCTAGGAGCAATAGGCTGCTCCGCAGAACCTAGCTGGGTCGTAGGCTGTACCCCTTAGGTTGTGTAAGTGCGCTCAGCAAAGTCACAATGACAAAATCGCCAAATGACGCATTTCTTAGAGCACATTCCTGTCATTCAGTGGCACAAACCCACGTGTAAAGTCCATCCCCTTTTTAACATACCATTCTGTCCCTTGCTTCTTCATGTAATTACATATCTTAGAAATTGTCCTGTGTTCATAGTTTCCTTTTGGGGGAGGTAACTCATGAGGTAGTGGCTGGGCCAGGCCTTGTCGCTCATGTTGAGTAATCAGTAGCGTGTTTGCAGCCGAGGTCGGACTCCCCCGCCTGAGACCATACCCAACAGTGTGTGTTCTGCCTCCCCTAGGGCCAGGGCCCGGAGAGGCTGGTGTCTGGCTCAGACGACTTCACCTTATTCCTGTGGTCCCCAGCAGAGGACAAGAAGCCCCTCACACGGATGACGGGACACCAGGCCCTCATCAACCAGGTGCTCTTCTCCCCTGACTCCCGCGTGGTCGCCAGTGCCTCCTTCGACAAGTCCATCAAGCTGTGGGATGGCAGGACGGGCAAGTGAGTGGGGTTGTGGGGAGGGGGCAGAAGGCCACTGTTTCTCTGGAGAGAGCTTGGCTCTGCCGCTTACTAGCTGTGTGGTCTGCGCAAGTGTTTGGGTTTTCTGAGCCTCTGTTTCCTCTTCTGTAATAAGAAGACACCTTAGCCTGTCAGTCTTGTTACAAGATTTGCATGAGATGGCATATTTAGCAGCAGCATTAGTAGGCATGGAGAACGTTAGTTTATTTCACGTCTAAGGAGAGACGGTCCTCAAGCTGGTCTTTCTCAAAGTGTGGCCCACAGACTAGCGGCGGTGGCAGCAGCATCTGGGAGTGCGATAGAAATTCAGAACCTCGGGGCTCACCCAGACCATGTGAATCAGAATCTGCCTTTTAAAAATTTTTATAGTTGACATACAATATTATATTAGTTTCAGGTGTACAACATAGAGATTAAACATTTAGTTACTTTACAAAGTGATCGCCCCAGTAAGTCTAGTACCATCTGACCCCGTGCATGGTTGCCACGGTATCATTGACTCTATTCCCATTGTTGCGCTTTCATCCCCGTGGCTCTTCTGTAACTACCAGTCTGTGCTTCCTAATCCCTTCACCTTTTTCACCCTTCCTGCCAGCCCTCCTTCAGTCTGCTGACCATCGATTTGTTCTCTGTATATATGAGTTTGTTTTTGTTGGTTTGTTGATTTATTTTGACTTTTAAATTCCACATATATGTGAAATGTTATCTTTCTCTGACTTATTTCACTTAGCACAATACCTTCTCGGTCCATCCGTGTTGTCACAGATGGCAAGATTTCATTCTTTTTTATGGCAAATTAATATTCCGTTATATCCATGTGCCACATTTTCTTTATCTATTCACCTATGAGTAGACACTTAGGTTGCTTCCATATCTTGGCTATTGTAAATAATGCTACAGTGAACATGGAGATGAATGTATCTTTTTGAATTAGTGTTCCGGATTTCTTTGGATAAATACTCAGTGGAAATGGTGGGTCATACAGTAGTTTTATTTTTAGTTTTATGAGGAATGGCCATATTGTTTTCCATAGTTATTGCACCAATTTACACTCCCACCAACAGTGCGTGAGGGTTCCCATTTCTCCGCATCCTCACCAACACATGTTGTTTGTTGATTTATTGATGATAACCACAGAATCTGCATTTTAGTAAGGTCACCAGGTGATTCTGCTTGTCATTAAGTCCAAGAGGCACTGGTGTAATGAGGCACAGTGCCCTTGGGGTTAATTAGGTTGGAGGAGCGGCAAAGGCAGGGGCAAGAAGGAGCAAGGGAAACTCTTGGCACCTATGTTTGAACTCATTTTCTTTTTAAGGTAAGACACCTGTGTTTCAGAGATGCCTAATAACTTGTCCCAGTAGACGCAGCCACGCCACCTGTCAGCAGGCGACTGTCATATTGGGAGGATGTCAGGCAGACGGGCTAAGCAGGTGGCTGCATTGGACTCTAAGACATGCAGAGTTGAGTGGGTGTGGGGGCCTGGCAAGAGGCACCCTAGAAGCAACTCATTTGGAGAAGTTTTAATACGCATAATGGGCAGTAATGATTAAATTGGCCTGGGATAGGACCCGGTGGTGGGATTTTGTAAAAGTTCCCAGGTAATTCTAACATGAAGCCGAGGTTGAAAATCACTGCTATAGGGGCATAGAGGACCCTTCAGACATGTTTGAAGATCTAATCTCCATCACCATCTTCCCTTGGCCCAGGTACCTGGCTTCCCTGCGTGGCCACGTGGCTGCTGTGTACCAGATTGCGTGGTCAGCCGACAGCCGGCTCCTGGTCAGTGGCAGCAGTGACAGCACGTTGAAGGTGTGGGACGTGAAGGCCCAGAAGCTGGCCACAGACTTGCCAGGCCACGCGGATGAGGTATGGCTGCCTGTCGTGGGCAAGGAGTGGGTATGGAATTGAAGCCTGGCCCTTCTCCTTCACCCTCCTCGTTACCCCACTTTTCCTCGTCTTCCTCCCCGGTTTAGGTATATGCTGTCGACTGGAGTCCAGATGGCCAGAGGGTGGCAAGTGGCGGGAAGGACAAATGCCTCCGGATGTGAGTTTGGGGGAAGTGGTGGTTGATGTACTTGGCCCCGCTGCCCTGGAGGGGTCACTTTTTGTGACTTTCCCTTCTGGCATAGAATTCTGGGGGCTCGCCGGGTGCCCAAACTTTCCTGAGATGGTGTGTGAAGCCAGGTTCTCAGTGGGCAGTGGGAGGACTATGGGAATTGCAGGGATTGTGGGAGACCCTGACAGTTCTGAGGCCACCCTCCAGAGGACGAGGCCAGGGTCATTCCAGTGCCAGGCAATAGGCTTTTGGTTAGCACTGGGCTTGGGAGTTCCTAAGACCTGGTTCAAATCCTGGTTCTGCCTTTCAGTATAGTCTTGGAGAGCTTGGTTACTTGGAATGCGAGGCATTGTGTACTTGTAGAACTGTCACTGTTCGTCATTGGACAATGTTGGTGGGCATCCCAGGAGGCCAGGCCCTGGTCTGAGGCCCTGGTGAGGCCGGCGGTGGGTGGGCGCCTACTCTGACTGAGACAGTAGCCAGGCTGTGTATGACTGTGGGGAAACCACAGGTTCTCCCCATAGTGGGCCCCTGGGATTACATGACAGCCTCCCTTTCCTGCATTTTGTTCCCTCCCCTTCTCCACAGATGGAGGAGATGAGAATCCCCACAGCTCTCTCTGACGCCCACCTGAACTCAGCCTGTGTCAGCTGCTGCCCCGACAGACCAAGGGCCAGGGTGGTGACCTGGAAAGCAAGTGTGGCTTCCTGGTCCTGCACAGATGCCAGCGGGGCTCCTGCCCAGAGCAGGAGATCGGAGGGCACAGGAAGTTACGTGGAGCTCAGCCCTTGGCCATCACTCTGTATCATGCTGGTGCCATCAGGGTTGGCGGGCGGCCAGGCAGCGATTGGCCCCTGCTGCTGCCCCTGCCTCCTTGCCCTGATGTCAGCTTTATTCAGGGTCAGACCCCAGATTCTGTGACCAAATAAATTATATTTTGTGTGTTTCTGTTACAATCCTTTTTCTAGAATCTGGGCTGAGTCATTTGTTTAGCCTCCTCTGCACTGGGCTACACCAAAAGGATACTGGCCGGGAAGCCGCCTTGCCTCTCTCCACCCTGTGCCTACAAGTGAGAGGCCAGTTGAGGCTGGGGAGTGAAGTGTTGTATGTGTTCAGAGATGCTGAGGTAATTCCAGCAGACAGAATTATTGGACGAACGGAGGGGCTGCTGCACACTCAGGCAAGTCAGCCAAGAGCAGAGCAGAAGACCGTCCTTTTATTGGGTTTAGACATGATACTAAAAATAGATCAATGGGAACAGACTCAAGGTAAAGAATGTTAGAAATTTATAGAACACAATGGTTATCTATAAAAATTCAAACAGGATAACATATGGTTTAAGCTTTAAGTTCTTGAAACTAAACAAAGGTATAAATCCTTAGGTCTGATTTCAAGCAAGATGTTATCTATAAGGCAAGGAGATGGGAGTACTCAGCAAGGTCTCTTTGGTCTCAGTATACACCACGGCTCAGTGGCCTGAAACAGCTTGCAGCTGCAGGCGTCAGCAAGGCCAGCTTGCTTATCTGAGTCACAGGACACCTGGACAGAGAGGCATGGGAACATGTCCTTTCTCAGAGGCCTGATTTCCTCCAAAGGGAGGCTGGCGAGGCTGGCTGAAGCCCCTATCGTTGCGGCCAGAGAGGATAGTGTAAGGCTGTGCTCTGATGTGGTTGCACTAGCCACATGTGGCTATTTCCGTTAACTAGCACTCCATACAGTTAGAAATGCTGTTCTCAGTCACGCCAGCTGAAAACACAGACAACATTGTCACCATCACCGAGTTCTGCTGGCTCGTGCTGCTCTAGGGGTGCCTTCCTCGGCCTCTCAGCACACTTTTTGAGGCCTTGCCATACACTGAACACTGGCAGGTGCTCGGGGTGCATCTGGGAAGGCGACGGCTGTCCGGATGACTTAACAGCATGCGGTGGTGAGAGCTCTAGCAGAAGTGTGTGTGTTGTGACGTGGGAAGAGGGTTCCCTGTCCCGTGAGGATGTCCACAGACCCTTGACCAAGATGTGGCACTCCATGCGTTCTGCTTCACCTTCTCTTCCAGTGCTGAGGTGGATCAACTCAGGTTGCACTTTATTTTTTAATTGATTTTAGAACAAAGGAGAGAGAACATCAATTTGTTGTTTCACTTACTTATGCGTTTATTGGTCGCTTCTGGTATGAGCCTTGACTGGGGATCGAACCCGGTATCTTGGCATATTGGGATGATGCTCAAACCAACAGAGCTACCCAGCCAGGACTGGGTTGAACTTCTAAACCTCCCTTGTATGGCTGCTCAGGGCCACAGCACTTCTAGTCTTGTGTTCTCACCCTCCCCTCCCCACCCCCATCTGCGTTTACAGTTTTACTTGTCACCAGCGGTGGTTCTCAGCTTCCACCTTGCATGTCTGCAGGGAGGCTGCAGGAGGCTGCGGGAGGCAGCAGTTGCTGGGCCCCTATCTGTGCGGGTCCTTTTTCTGTGTGCTCTCCCATGACCGTCAGAGTAACCACACAGCCATACCTGGTATGATCTCATGTTCCCATAGTTTCGATGAGGAAATGGCCCAGGAAGCTTAAATGGTTTGCCTGTGCCCTCACATCCAAGAAGAGCCAAAATTAAGTGGACCCTGCCCCAAAGCTTGTGTAATTTGCACTATGTCCCACCAGAGCTCAAGTCTGATGCTGACAGTGTGTGGGCTGCCACTACTGTCCAACGTCGCTGTTTGTCCTAGCGTGTGTTTTAGTCTGAGTACCATTCTCTTCCTCCCACGGGGGAGAGAGGGTGATGCTGGCAGAATCAGGCAGTAGGTGGGGGTGGCATCTCATTGCCCCACACCCCTGTTTTCCATCCCCCACTCCCCCCGGAATCTTGGTTCTGGCAGAAGCTAGGAAGGCAGACGCCAACGGCCCAGCTGAGGCTGTGCACAGCATGAGGCAGAATTTAGGGGGTCTCAGTGACCTGCAGTTCTTTAATGAGGGACCTGGACTTAGCCCATATCTGGGGAGGGGGTGCCTAGCAGCTGCTCTGGCCTGCAATGTCTTGGACCCCTCCTCCTCAGTAGGGAGATAAGTGTTCCAGATCTTCCAGCCTCCGCATCTCATCTGGCCGGATGGTCACTGTTTTTCGCTGGGGTTTCTTGCGCCGCACGGTGATCTGGATTGGGTTGTTCTCAGGAAAGCTGCTCAGGTCATTGGCAACGGTTGCAAACTGAAATGACACAAGAAAACCCCTCAGACTTCCTTCTCACACCTGACCTCTCTGTCATTGCCGCCTCCTGGTTTGTTTGCTAAATGGGATCTTAGCTGGCTGTACCAACCTACCCATCAACACCAGAAACAGGTACCAGGAGGTATGATTCAAACCTGTGATGCTTCCAACCACAGGGCTGCATACTCAGGCTGCTCCCCCACCCTGTGCCTCTACCTACCCCCAGGCTGCTCCCCTCTTTGTCCCCCTTCAGCCTCTTCCCTGTTTCCATCGATGCCCTTTGCTTCCCCACCTATTCACAATTTTTGGTACCAAGTTGAAAGATGAATATTATAATGATGCTAATGAGTAAGTTAGTTCGTCCCAGTGGGTACCAGAGTGGCTTAATCCTTAAGCCTCCCAGAAGAGAGCAGCCTGGGATTGCTATGTATTTGTGCAGGTGGGAGGAAAGCAAGCAGGGAGATGAGTTGTGGCGGTATGGGGTGGCCCGGCCTCCAGAGCCCCTGGTGCAGGCTTCTCTCCCTGATCCCCTGGGCCCCCTTCTCCCAGGGCTCACTTTGTAGGGCTTGCACCACTTCCCCACCCCCGCTATGTTGACAGCACGGACGATGAGGCAGTAACTGGTGTTAGGCTTCAGCTCCATCAGCTTGACAGTGGTGCCCAAGATCTTGTGGAAGAACCATGGAAGAATCTTTGTCGTGGGAGGCTCATTATCATTTCTCTCGACTACCTCCTGCAGCAAGAGCTGGTAGAAACTGACTGGCTGCTTGCTCAAGGCATAGGTCCAGGAAATCTAGAAGAGAATCCCGGAGGCTTCCTCAGTCCTGGCCCGGCCTGTCCTCCCCTCACCTCGACACCCTGCCCTACCCCACATGGGTGGGAATGCCCATATCCATCCCCTGCCCCCTCCTCCTAGTCCCCCACCCAACCCCCACTCCCATGCCCTGTCCCTGCTGGAGCTGAGGCAAGTCTGATGGAGGTGTCAGGTACTCCAACCGAAAGCGGAATTGCCAGCCTGCAGCATACGCTACTCTCCCTGCACAGCCCCACCCACGTTGGAGTGTGCCTTCATTCTGTTTCTTCTAGACCAGTGATTTTCAGCAGGTGTATGGCAAGAATTTTTAAAACATGTAATATCTGACTCTAAATAGTCAACTAGTGTGCCACAGCCGATGCATGTTTTAAATATTCTCGTGGCACACCAGCTGAAAATCGCTGTTCTAGACTATGTCAGTTGAGAGGGACCTTGGAGATTATCTCACCCACCTCACTCACTGCAAGTGGGGTTAAAGGTTCAGAGAGGGTAAGTGGCTGGCCCAGGGTCGCATAAGCAATTAAGTGACAGGGATCAAAGAATAGCTCTGGAGTCTATAGACTATAATAGTGGTTGCCAAGCAAGCCTGACTAAGGATCCAAGGGAGTTTTAATAACATGGCAGATCCCTGGCCTGCTGTCTCCTGTCTGGTCTCCCATGTCCTGTTTCTCCTCCATCTGGACCAGAAGTTTTCAAACTGGTGTATATCAGAATACCCTAGAGACCTTGTTAAAACACAGATTGCTGGCCCCTGCCCCGACAGTTTCCGATTCAGTAGGCCTAAGTTGAGGGTGGGGTGACAGGGGGAACAAAAATGTAAATTTCTAACAAGTTGTCCTCTGATGCTGGCACTGCTGGTGGTCTGGGAAGACACATGGCTCTAGGCCCTCCAACAGTCGGGCTCCCAGATTTATCTTCCTAAAACTCAGCTCAAATTGCATCCATCACCAGATAAAAAGCTCTGAAAAAAGCTGTTTCCTACTGCTTACAGGAAACTCTTATTACGTAGCCTAAAATTGGAGAACTTCGGGAAAATGACCCCAGACTAACTTCCCCGTCCATTACCCTAATACCACTCTAGGACAGTGCTGCTCAGCATGTGGTCCGGGGCCATCAGTGCCACCTGGGAATTTTTTAGCAGTACAAATTCTCAGGCCCCATCCCCCAGACCTACTCCTGAATCAAAACCTCTAGAGATGGGATCTGGAAATCTTGTTTTGAACAAGATGATCAGATCTACAGACACATGAATGTGTGAAAAGCCCTGGGTTGGGGCCTGGGTGTTTCCTCCCCCTCTTTCCCACGTATGAGCCTTTGTTAGTATCAGCTCCTCCAGGGAACACCTTCCCCCCATCTCCAGATGTTTAAATCCTACCTCTATGCCCCAGCTCAAATGTTACCAAGAGCCACCCAGCTAATTCCTGTACCTTGAAGTAATGTTTCTTTCCCTCTGACTCCCTGGTGGTGCTTGATCTGAACTCTTCCTACAGCAATGAGCCCTTTCTAGCTTACGCTGGAGTTTCTTCCAAATATGCCCTCTCTCCTAACCCATGAGTTTGAGGTCAGGATGTAGGTGGTAGGCATCTTCACATTCCCCACAGAGCTCAGCCCAGGGCACACTGGGCGTGACCAGTAAGCCTTTGCCAAATGCGTGAAGAAGAAAACGCACCACTGCCGTGTAGTCGCTGACTGTGTGTTCACAGATGAAGGGCGCCTCTGGCACATCTATGACCACGGAGGACTTCGAGGATGTCGAGGAGGTGTCTGTGTCCTGCTCAGGGTTGTCAAGGTCCAGCAGGCCCCCAGGGGCTATTTGGGACTTAGATTGGTGGAGGCAGAGGGCCAGGTCCTCCTTTTCTGTATTCTTGGCCACTGGGGAGATGCTGAGTTTGTTCAGCTCGCCTTCCGGCAGCCCTGCAAAGAAGCTGCTGTTGGGCTGGGTCACAGCCAATTTGATGGGATTTAACAAGGTGGATGAAATGGGGGAGATGCTGGTGTAATCGGAGCTGCATTCAGATTCCTTCCCTGGCATCTGCTTCCTGGAGGATGAGGGGAGACAGGTGGGTCAGATGGGGGAGGTCACCCCAGCCAGCCCATACAGCCTAGAAGCTCCCGGAGGCCAGGCGTTGGGCCCCCAGCTGCTTCTGAATAGCTCAGAACATCCTCACTGCTGCGCAGCAGTGCATCTACCCACCAGAGCACTTGTTAGTGGGAAATGCAGATTGCTGGTACCCTGTCCTTCATTTGGGTGGGCCTGGGGAAGCTGCTAAAGTTAATAGGATGCTCAGACAATCCTGATACAGGTGTACTAAGAACCACAATTTGAGAAACACTGCTAAAACTTTGTCCTCCCTCCAAAGTGGGGTGCCAATGCCCCAGGGAATGACCACAATGATTTACTAGAGTATAGAAAAGTATCTAAAACTAATAATAAATTAAGCTTTACTAATATTTATTCACTATTTAATATTTATTTATTTTTAAATATCTTACTTATTTTTAGAGAGAGGGGAATGGAGCGAAAGAGGGAGAGAAACATCAATGTGTGAGAGAAACATTGGTTGCCTCTCACATGCCCCCAAGTGGGGACCCGGCCCACAACTGAGGTGTGTGCCCTGAAGGGGAATCCAACTGACATCCTTTTGGTTTGCAGTCCCATGCTCAATCTGCTGAAACACATCAGCCAGAGCTTCACTATTTAATATTTAATGTAATTACTAATGTAGTTACTTAGAATTTATAACATTTAACAATGTTAATATGTGTAGCATGTAAAATTAACAGATAAATATACATATCTTGGAATGAATGCTGAAAACTTTTTTCTTCCATTCTAATTTTTTAAAATCATAAACTATTTTAGACGAATCCAAGATATCAAGAATAATATATTAAGCTTTTAATGAGTCATCACCCAGCTTCAGAACTAAAGCCTCGTCAGTATGATTAAAGCCCCTGAACAATTCTTCCCTCCACCTACTGCTCTCACTCAGAGGTGGCCAGGACAGGAAATGTAAAATTGTGTTTATTCTCCTCGTGTCTTTACACGTTTGTTACATATGTATGTTATTCTTAAGCAAGATCTACTTTGCACATTTTAAAACTTTACATAAATAGCGCCATTTAGTACATTTCTACGGACAGTTTGCTTTTTCACGCAACCTTGTTTATTTCAATCCATCTGCATTATATGTGTACCTCTGCGGATATATGTATCATTACTAACTTTTTGCTATTACAAAGAAAAACCTTGCACATGTTTCCCCACTACTAAATTTTTTTTTTACCAGTGAAGTGCAGAACCCCCCAAAATTGGCTTTCAAATCTTTAAAAAATTTTTTTACCTGACACAAAGTAAGAAATACATATTATATGGCAACCTAGTGTACTCATACATATATATCAAACTAAAACACACTGCACAGACTAGTACTTATTCTGTGTGTGATGTGCTCTGGAATTTTTTATTCTGTTTAAATGCATTTTTATGATACTGGTCTCCACCAACTAGAAGGAGTTCCTGACCCATTAATGGATGGGTCACAACCCACAGTTTGAAGAGCACTTGTCTGGAGACAGCAGTCAAGGTCACATGGTAGGTTGATGGCAGAGTCGGAACTAGAACCCAGATCTCCTGGCCTAAGGGCTGCCCTGCGCTATGCAGCTCCCAGCTGCCCCTGGCACTTTCTGGCTCCTCTCCTCTGTATCCTATCCCGTCTCCCTCAGCTGCTCTGGCCAAGTCCAGCAACCAACACACCCCTCTGAATCCCTTACTCCAGGGCAGGCTCTGGTTTCATGGTTGGTTGATGGGTCAAATTTCTCCTCCCTGAGCTCCAGCCCCATTGACCCCCTCATGAGAAGTCCTCATCAGCCCAAACCTCCAATGCCAGCCCTTGGTCGACATTTAGAATAAATGATTCCCCCACCAAGGTCATTCGTAGGCTGAAGAGTCTGAGTATTGATGCGATTTATACTTCAACTTGTCCTAATGAATCTGTTTTCAAAACACCAGTGCTGAAGTGGGTGTGGAAGGCAGCTAGGCATTGGCTATATACTGGACATATTCTCTTCTGATGTTTACAGTAGTCCTGCTGGATGGGTGTTAGCCACAATTTCCAAATGAGGGACTGACTGAGGAGTCACTGATCTTAATTAACTTGTCCACAGCCATATATCTAAGTGGTAGAACTTGAATTTGAACTTAGACTCATAGTCTTAGACTTTCCCACTGTAGCATGAAGTTTCATGTAAGCATTTATCATTTTAGCTATACCTGCTACTTACAGGTCCCTTAGGAAATGGATACCATATCCCTTTCATATAATCAGGACCAGCTACATAGTTTTTGGGTCCCCTTCAAAAATTATTAAGAATTTCAAAAGAGTGACAGTGAGCATTAAACTAAGGACAGGGCCCTTCTAAGTATGGGCTGTTGTGACTGTAAAGGTCACACACCACAAAACTGCCTTGCAGATAATTTCTTCAGCCTATGTCAACCTCCTCCACCACCCCTTCACTGGCTAACTCCTTCCATTCCTATGACATTCAGCTCACATATCACCTCCTCCAAGAAGCCTCCCTTAACTGCACCGTCTCCCAAGTTATACTAAGCCTCTTCCATTTTCTCAAGGTGTCCTGTCATAGCATAGACCATGCTGTATTATTCTTGATTCTTGACACACACATACACCAGGCTGGGAGGTCTTGAAGGCAAACACTGTGCTTTTTATTGGTACATTCCAGAACTTAACACTGGGCCAGACACCTTGCAGGAGGCCAACAAGTTTTGTGGAATGAATTAAAGGGAACCCAGAATCACTGAGGAGCAGTAAACCTCAGTCTGAACACAGATGGGCTATTGGGGGGGGGAGGGGGGACATAATCAGGAAGGGGAAGACACCAAAAGGGAGGATTAAAAGACAGGAGCCATGGGGAGTGTGGAAGGGGGCATGGGTGTTTGGGGGAAGGGGTGAGGAACCTAACTACACTAAGGAGATGAGAAACACTGTCAATAAGTCTCTGACTAATCCTGGAAGTCCTCCTGGAGTGGGAGGCCTACATTTCTCCAAGAACTGATTTGGGGTCCGGAATCCATGATGCAACCTGCACACATGCTCTTCCCAGGAAATCTGAGGCCCAGGTTGTGATAGGTCCAGGAAGTCCCTCTCCCCACCCCAAGCTCCAGCTCCACCCCTAGCTCGAGGCTTAGAAAGGAGGAAAGGACCAGATTTGTGTCTTACGGTAAATTGATGGTATCTTCCTCCATGAAGTTAATCAAACCGCCCCTTGAGGAAAGTGGGAGTCCTTTGGTAGCAACTGTCCTGTTCATAGACTTGGAGCTTGGAAAGGGCTTTGAGATTTCATTGAAAACATTGAGGGTTTTCTTTTTCATCATGGCTGGCACCATGCAGGACAACCAAGCTGACAGGAAGTAGAGAGAAACTGGAGACAGCAGACACACCCTTAATTTAGCTGGGATGGGGGTGCAATGAGCTGACTTCATAATCATCGCAGAGTGTAACAATTGGGGATGCTGTTGCCTAGGGCCAGGACCGGGGTCTGGAGTGGGATAGAACCAAGAAACGGACTCTATCACCCTTCCATCTCTGATGCTCTGTGGTTCGGCAGCCCTGCCCTTCTCTGAAGATCAAAATGCCTACCACCTGTGGTGCCCTTTGGCGCTGCTCTGGGAAGGAGGAGAGGATGGTGGGAAGAAGGCACTGGAATGGGTTTCCAGGAGTGGGAGACTGAGGATGCTGAGGCACCATGTCCTGCAATTGTATGCGGCAAAGCCCCACTGTGTCCAGTCTGTAAGTATAGGGAAAGCATGGCTCACATATACCCAGGTCTTACTGCGAACATTCTAAATGTGCCACACTTTTACCCCAAGTGTCCCCATGTGTTGCGTGACAAAGGAGGGTGCTGCAAAGGGATACAGAGATGAACCAGACATTATTTCTGTTCTCAAGGAAACCACTCTACTGTAGGAAAACATACACATTACTTTCGGGGTGGGAAGAGAGGCTGTTAAAGCAGTACTGGCTTTGCATTTAGTTGTGGATTTGTCTGATTTAAGTCCTGTTCTGCCCTTACAGACTCTGTCATCTTTGGCACATGATTTTCCTCCCCTGAGAGCCTCAGCTTCCTCATCTGTGAAACAGGAATAAAAATAGCACTTACCTAATTGCATTGTGAGAAGATAACCCCGTAAGATTGTTACGTTTCTTCCAGAGGATGAGGCAAAGGAAAGGATATTTAAGATACCAAATTCTATATTTTGTGTCCCATATACTCAGCGTTTTTGTTTGTTTTTTAAAATGTTATTGGCCCTGGCTGAGTAGCTCAGTTGGTTAGAGTATCCGCCCTATATGCCAGGGTTGCAGGTTCGATCCCTGTTCAGGACACTATAATAGTCAATCAATAAATGTACAAATTAAGTGGAACAACAAAAATTGATGCCCCGCTCTCCCTCCCTAAAATCAATCAATAAAAAAATGTTATTCATAACAAATGTAAAGTACAGAGAAGCAGTTGCCCTCCATGTGTTCTGTTGTTCTTAGCACCCATCATATAATCTGTAGTATCCTATCTGGTTGATTGGATTCCTCTTTATTGCCTTGCCCTGAGCATGGGGACGATCAGTCTTCTGGAATTTTCTGGCGTTTAGAACAGAGGCTCATGATTAGGTCTGCCTGCTTGTTTGGCTAAGTGGTTAGAGGCTAACGCGCACTCGGAGCGCACGTGGCGCCGGCGGCCTGTTTCCTCCTCAACCAAAGGGTCTCATAAGGTCGTGCAGCCGTCCCTCGCGGCCAGCAGATGGCGCTGCCAGCCCGGCTCTGGAACCTGGAAGCCGGAAGCAGTAGCCAGGCCCGGACTGGCGGGCCCTGGGCGCGGGAGATCCGGCGTGGGGCCACACCCTCCGCGCCGCCTGCCCCCACTCCAGAAAGGGGCGCCGAGCGGCATCTGGAGAGGGCGCTGCGGCTGTCCACGGAACGCGCGGCCCCTGGTCCCCAGGGGACATGGGTGTGCTCAGGGCCGGCCTTTGCCCAGGCCTCACCCAGGACATGATCCAGCTTCTGAAGAGCCACGGAATCAAGACAGGTGACCGCGTGCGCGTGCCACAGAGCTGGTGACACCGGGGAGCCCGGCCCCACGGCCCTGGCATACCCGGGAGGGGCCACTTCCTCCCTCCTCTGCTCCCCACCCTCGGGATGGTGGGCGTGGTCAAGCCAAACCCCAAGCAGGGCAGAACCCCCGAACTGAGTGCCTGGCAGCACGCCAGGCTCCGCGGCTCTGTTAGATGGCCTGCCCCAAGGTAGAATTATCACCCCATTTTACAGATGGGGGAAAAGCCAAGCATGGGAAGTCCCGCCCTTCCTGCCAATCAACCACACCTGTTTTGTTTTCAGTGGTGGACCTGGTTTCCGCAGACTTGGAAGAGGTAGCCCAGAAATGTGGCTTGTCTTATAAGGTGAGCGGATGATCTCGTTCCAAACCTGAGCAAAGGGTTCCCAGAAATTGATAAGGGGGGCTGGTGGCATATGGGACTCTGGGATGCCCTCTCCCTTGCCCGGTCATTGCTCATTCCTGAGTACTCTGGTCCGCTTTGGGTTGAAGTGCCCTGGCTCCATCCTGAGTTGCCCCCACTCCTTCGCCAGGCCCTGGTTGCCTTGAGGCGGGTGCTGCTGGCTCAGTTCTCAGCTTTCCCCTTCAATGGCGCTGACCTCTATGAGGAACTGAAGACCTCCACTGCCATCCTGTCTACTGGCATTGAAAGGTTTGTATGAATGTGTACTTTGGGAAGAAGAGGAGAGGCAAGAGGACATGCGTGCTTCCTGCTCGGCCGTTGATGCTTGAGCCTAGGGAGGGCAGGGTTTTTCAAGCGGGGGTGAGGGCAGTAGGGACTGGTGGTCAGGACTTCTGAGTTCTCTTACCTCACAACAGGGTTTCTCGACCTCACAACAGGGTTTCTCGACCTCACACTCCTAACATTTGGGATGCATAATTATTTGATGGTGGGGCGTGGGCATGTCTTGAAGGATGTTTGGCTGCGTTACCTCACCTCTATCCTCTAGATGCCAGTAGCACCTCCCTCCCAGTTAACAGTGTCTCCAGACATTGCCAAATGACCCCTGAGGGACAAAATTGCCCCAGGTTAATAACCCTGTTCTGTAACACAAGATGTCAGTATTTTATTATTATTCAGCAGTTGAGAGCAACCCTTCTCTGGCTCTACGTCCTCATTCACTTACGGACAGGACAAGAAAGAACACTCAGGACTAACATTTATTGAGTGCCTAGTATGTGCCAGCCATTGACTAGGTTATATAATCTCTTCAGTGAGCCCTTTGAGTTAGTGATGATTAACCCCTTGAGTTTAGCCCAAGAGGAGCAAGGGGTGGATTTGGGGCTCAAGCCCTGCAGTACTAGACTCATGCCCCATACTCTGCAGCAGAAGGGGACAAGGGAGCTTTCATAAAGGAGTAGTTCTATTCTGCCGTGTTGTTTGGAGAGGGAGAGAGTTAAAGACAACAGCCACTTTCTGGCTGAGGGAGTCTGACTTCCTTCCTGTCCTATTTCTGTGGAATTTGATGCAGAATTCCTCCACCACAAAGGTCTTTGGATTGGTTTGGCCCTTGCTGCGTTCACAACATATTCTCTTGGCAGGGTTCACACAGCGTGGTGCGTGCTCCTCCTGGTTGGGGATCTGAGTCTGGTAGCCATCAAGCACCGGCTGAGTGCCTACTGATTGCCAAATACGTGCAGTTGGTAGGTGTATGAGTGAGGCAAGGATCCTACACTTAAAGGCGTGTGGGGTAGACAGAAGAGCAGGTGAACCCAGTGTACGAACCTGTGGAGACAGCATAAGGAGGGAGTGATGAACAGGAAGCTGACTTGGCCTTTGGGCTTGGGGAGCTAATAAACCAACATACTCAGAGGAAGCATTCACGGAGCAGTCAGCTGGTAAAAAATTTTAAATATACACGGAATCCAACCCTGCTACAAAACTCTCCTCAGTGGCCTTATCCTGAACGGTTCCCTTCTTACAGTTCATGTGGTTTTCTCAAGTGCTTGACCTTTGGCCTCTTATTGTACATGTTCCCCAAGTGGATGCCCCTCCATCCCTCTCCCCTCTTCCATTCCTGCTTCCCAAACTGTCCAGAGACTGGGGCGGGGCCTGAATGGGGAGTGGTTACACCCCGGGCCCAGAGCGTGTCCTCTGTTGGTCGGCTGCTTGCCCAACACTAACCTTCTCCAGTTTATCAGCTTCACTGTTTTCGTCCAGGAGGATCTCAAACATCTTCTGTACCCTCGAGTCTGTGGAGAACTGCACACGGAGCTAAGGAAGGAGGAGGGAGGAGTGGGGAAGGGAGCAGGCAGAAGTCCACATTTAGTCAGCTCCACGTGAAGTTCATCTCAGTAATATTAGGGTATCTACTCTGGGCCCTCACACTGCCATTCATTCATTCATTCATTCAACAAACGTTTACTGAACAACTACTAGGTGCCAGACACTGCTGTAGATGTTTAGATGCTAGGGATAGAATGGCAAACAAAATCAAGTCCTTGCCCTACAAAGCTTACAGTCAAGTTACATTCCTTATCCCAGTTGGTCATTGCAAGTCTTGGAAGGCAAAGGGATCATCTCCCCAATTTTGGAATCTAGAAAACAGTTAGCTACTAGACATTTAAATACGGGTTAAAACATAAATAGGCCTCCAGGATCAGAAACTGGAAGCAGCTTAAAGTAGCTCCTTAAGCAATTGAAATTACTATGTTTAGATGTGCATCCCTCACAATACCCATCCCAGCCTCAAGGCTCTGAAGCTTTCTTAAAATGACCAAACCGATCATCATCCCCCACCTCACCATCTCTGTCTGTACCTCCCACTACTTTGTTGTGCTGGTCTACACTCCCTCCTATGTCCTTCCAGGCCTTCAGGGAAGGGAGGGGTCTCTCATGCACCTCCCAGTCTTTGACCCTCTTGGGTTGTATTTCCCCAGCCCTGAGTCCGCACTCCAGACAGTGGTCCCACCTTGGGGCTGCCCCAGGCACATAGGAGTTACTGAGTCTTAGAGCCAGAAGCTGAGTGATCAGTTACCCTCCTGCTCCAATAGAGAGGAAACTGACACCCTGGGGGGTCCCTCAGAAAATTGGGAGCTAAGGCAGGACTAGGGTGCAGAATTCCTCACTTCTGGTCCAAGTTCTCCCCACTTTACTCCATTTTCCTAGAAGAGATTTCCTGTTCCTACTGGCTCCTGACTCTCCTCTATCCGCCACCAATAACACCCCCACCCCATTCCTAGGTATCTCACGCTGCCTTTATCCTCCTAGAAAGAGAGGGAGAGGTGAAGACACATTAAGTTGCAATTTTAACAAAAACCTCTATCTGGAACGTAAAAGGCCCCAGCTCTGGTCTGGCTGGCTCCAACACTTACACAAGCATTACAGCATCTCTGTTCCCTCACAGAGAGGTGCACCTGCTCCCCCGTTCTGCGGTACCTGCCTATGCCACTTGCTCACTCCATCCAAGGGAGTGGAGGTAGGACTAGCCTTGCCCTAATGTCCTGCACCTCTACCATGTCCTTGCTAGGAATGGGGGGAGGTAGCCAAGGCTTGTGGGAAGGGGTCTGGCTGACCTTCTCCTGGATGCTTGTATTGAGCTTCCTCAGTGTCTCCTGGAAGTTCTGGTTCCGTGGCTCGAGGGTGGCACAGCGCTGCACATCCTTGAAGGCCTGGTCCAACTTCCCCAGGTGCTCCAGTGCCTGGCATCGCCGATACAGGGCCTTGATGTCCGAGGAGTTGATGTCAATGGCTAGGGGGGACAACAGGCAGGGCCTTAGGGGGCTGGGCTGCAGATCACCTTCCTTCCCCTCCTGCCGCTGCCCCCAATCTCTTCCTTGGAGATTACCCACCCATGTGGACTATCTGGTTCAAGGCTCCCCTTTGTTAAGGAAAGAGGAAAAATCATTGTCTCAAGGTTGGAAGGGAGTTTAAGGGTCACCTTGCCCAATCCCTGATGCTCTAGAATCTGCTACACTGATCCCTGCCAAGTGTGCATCCACCTGGTGCTTGCATACCTCCAGTAGTGGGGAGCTCCCTCATAACGCCCTTCCCCTTTCCTACCTGAAATATGTCCCTCTGTAACTTTGCCCTTTCATCTTAAGTCCAGCTCTGGAACCCCCAAGATGAAATCCAATCTTTCTTCCTCGTGACAGTTTTTGCTTTTTAGGAATTTGAAGGCAGCTCTCCTCCGTCCCACCTGGGAGTTGCTTTTTCTGAGCTAATTATTGCCACTTTCCTTGGCTGCTCATCACAGGGTGTATTTCCAGTCCCCTCTCCAGCTGGTTCCCTCCCTCCTGAACTCATTTCAGGCTATTTGTTTCTCCTAAAAGAATGGCAACTGGATCAAAACCCAAACACAGACCTGCAGCCAAGAGAAGTCTTCCCATTTTAATCATGCTCTTAAGCCAATGTTGACTTATGGTTTTTTTTTTTTTTTGTTTTTTTTTTTTTATGTTTACTTCTCCTAGTGTCCGTGGAACAGGCTGGTGACTCCCTCTTCCCCAGAAGAAGCCCAGCCCCCATGGAGTAGACTGGGCTGATGGACTTGGTCCTGGGGATCCCCCATGAGAATATCCAAATTTACAACAAGGGGTGTGTGCATCATGACCATGGCAAAGATTTTCAGAAGCAATCTCTTTTTTAAAAACATAAATTGCTCATTTATTGTATTCTATTCTGGTTCTTATGTAAAATGCCATTTCCTATAAAACTATTGTTATTTTTATTGTTGTTTCATTACAGTTGTCCCAATTTTTCCCCTGTTACTCTCCACTGCCCCACCCATCCCCCCCCATCCCCCTCTCCCACAGTCAGTCCCCATCCTGTAGTCTATGTCTATGAGTCATTTATATAATACATGTTCCTTGACTAGACCATCCCCTTTCTTCCCCCGCTTCTCCTTCTTCCCTCTCCCCCTCCCCTCTGGTCACTGTCAGTCTGTTCCTTGTTTCCATGCCTCTGGTTCTATTTTGCTCATTTATTTGTTTTGTTCACTAAGTTCCTGTTATAGATGAGATTATATGGTATTTGTTTCTCACTGCCTGGCTTATTTCACTTAGCATAATACTCTCCAGTTCCATCCATGCTGTCACAAAAGGCAGGAGTTCCCTCTTTCTTTCTGATCAGAAGCAATCTCTTAAGAAAAGAAACTTAACATGGAACTCCATTTGCAAAAATGTGACTTAGGGGTGGAAGGCACACCTGAAGCCCCGCCTACGATGCCTAGGTTGGCATTTACACAATTTGTAACTCCCCTTAGACAAAACAGGGATGCTGAGGCAGGTGGGGCAAAGGAGGAAGGGGTGGCTCACCTCTCGAGGCATCTGAAGCTGCCTGAACATAGCTCTCCTGAGAAAGAGAAGGAGACTTAGTTAATGGGGGCCCATTGCAGAGACAGCCTGAGAGGGTCCCCACGGGCATTAGAGGGCACCTGATGGGAGCTGCTGGCCATCAGGGACCCAGAGGAGGGTCCCTGGCTGGTTATGGAAAAGTGAGTGAGATTTGGATTTGAATCTGGGCTCTGCTACTAACAACCTGGGAGATCTCGGACAACTTATTGAACCCTCTGAGCCTTGGGGTTCTTATCTGCAGTATGAACATGACAGCCGCTGCCTCAGCAGGCTGTTATTGAGATGCTACAACATAACATAAAAAGCCCCTGGCTTGATGCAGGTTCCCATTACGCTGGTTTCCATCTGGGGGGAGTTCTGTCTCCCAGGGTAGTGGGTCTAGGAAAGCAGTGAGAGGCGCCCTTCTCCAGCCTGAGGGGCCTTGGGGAGGGGGCTGGGACGATGGAAGACGGATGATGCCTATCAGGAAGGGGAGGCTGCACCCCAGCCCAGCCCTCAACCTCCTGCCCCGCCCCAAACCATTTTCAGGCCACAGGCCGCCCGGTTGCGATAGAGTGTGGCCTTCAGGGCCTTATCCTTGGTCAGCTTCAGGGCCTGGCTGTAGCTCTTTGTCGCGGCCTTGTAGTCCTGGAGCTGGAAGTGCCGGTTCCCTTCCTCCTTCAGCTGCACAGCTTCAGCCTCCGCCTCTGCCATCTGTCGGGACAGGGCAGCTCTGTCTGGCCAGCCACTCACTCCAGACCCAGGGCTGGACTCCCAGCTTGAGGTCTGGAGCTCCAGGGTGAAGGTGAGTGTTCTTACCTGGAAGGGACCTGCGCCCAGCACCCCCAAATCCATTACCCAAAAGGATATTACGGCATGTGCTTGGAGTATAGCCCAAGTTGAGAGGGGCCTCAGGGTCCCTGTGCCTCCCTCTCTGTCCCTCTCTGCTGGGCAGATGAAGCCACCAGGCCAAAGGCCTGAACTCTCAGTGCAGACCTTAAAAGTTCTTGTTGGCTCCCCTTCTCCCTCCCAGTCCCAGGAACATTCCAACTGGCTTACTTTCTCCCAAAGACAATGTGCTTGGGCTGTTCTCCGGTGATGTGAGGTTGCTCCTCTGAGCTCCGGTGTGAACCCCCAGCCAGTCAGCCTCCCTCTGCCCCTCCCAGCCCCAACCCAGGAGACTATCGCCCCTGCCAGTGGCTCCAGACTATATTTGGCCACAGGGGCAGGTGCTCCTGGAGTCTGTCATTGATACTCAGGGCCCTCCCCATCCCCAGACTGGATAGTCAAGTACCACGTGGAGATGCTGACTAACCTCTGCCCCAGCACTCTGCACAGGGGCAGTTCTGGGGGCTCAGGCACTCATACGCTGAAGAGTGAGAGAAAAATCCAGAAGGTACGGGAACCCCCCAGCAGATCTCCTTCCCTAGGCACAGCTATAATGTCCCTTCTCCACCTCCATCCTGGATAAACAACCCTCTCTCCCTCCCCCAACCACAGCTATTTTGGGAGCAGAGTGACAGCTGAGGGGCTGACAGACTTGGATGCAGAGAGCAGCTGCCCACAACTGCCCTCTCCCTGTGGCATTCGCTTGTTAAAAATGTCCTTGCTTTACAGAAAGACCAGCAGACTTGTTAACTCAGTTTAATGGAATTGGGTCTGTTTTGATCCACATGTATTCTGTTCCTCCCCATTTGTAGTGAGTGGATACACTCAGCCTACCTCTCCTGTCCGACTGGGAACTCCCTGAGAATGGGCTCTGTATATCCTACCCCCTCCAGACTGTAGCCTTCTCCTAGGGCATGAGCTGGGTCAGCCTGGGAATTCCTGGAGACCAAGGACTGTGCCCCTTATCTGACTGGGAACTCTCCTCGGACAGCTGAGTCTCCCTCATCAGAAAAGGGTCTTTCTGGGATAAGAACTACGGGTTCACCACTAGAAAGCATCTCCCGGGGGGGGGGGGGGGGACAAGAAATGTTTCTCAGGAACTGAGGGTTCCTGAGGTAAACTTATGAGGTTGTCCTGAGATGGACAACTCTCTCGCCTTTCAGTGTCTCCAAGCCTGGGCTGTGCGCTTCCTCTCCGAGGGCAAGCATGGCATCTCATGCATCTTGACTTCCCCTGGGGCAGAGCCTGGCAGAGGCAGTGCCCAGCGTGTGTTTCCTGATTGCATAAATAGATGAATGTGTGGTGTCTACATGCTGATGCTTTGATTCACTTACTACCATGGTGCCCCCTCCCATGTGTCTTCAAACTTGCCTACCCAGGCTGAGAAAGACACTAAAGAAAAAGCATAGGTGGGTTACCGACACCAGATTCTGCTCCTGGCTCTGTGACTTCGAACACACAGCTATGACTTTGGACAAGTTCTACTGCCCTACTGAACACAAGGCCCAGCCCTGATGCATGTTTGTCTAATGTATGTTTGTTGACTACATGAATGGATGGATCGATGGATGGATGGATAGATTGATTCCCTGAGGTCATAGTGTCCCAAATCCTGGGCCTCTTTATGGGGCAAGTTCTCTGTAGCAATGAGGTAATATGATAAAGGATTCTGCCACTGGCAGAGAACTGCAGTTCTGTGATTTTAGGTCCAATGAATCCCAGATTCTAATCTTGATTCATTCATTCCACAGGTATTTCTTAAGCATCTACTGAGGGCCAGGAACTGTGAACGATCATGAAAACAGAGAACACTCATGAGGACAAGGATCTGTGTCTATTTTGTTCATTTACATATGCCAAGTGCCTATAATAGTGTGTGGTATGTAGTAGGTGCTCAACAATATTGAATAAATGAATAAAATAGTTCCATAAATCTGCAATTTCAAATATGAGAAATACCTGGACATTTTGAAAACATGTAATAGGGGAACCTGACATCGTTTTAGAGAAGGTTCCCCTAAGTAAAAGATTAAAGAAGTTAATGCATTGAGAGCTCCTAGAACAATGCCCAGTAGAGAGTAAGTGCTCAGTATACTTGTTAAATGAATGAATGAATAAATATTTAAGGAACGACCTGAAGAGTGAGAAACTTGTATTAGTTTGCTAGAGCTGCCATAACAAAATACCACAGACGAGGGGGCTTAAACATTAGAAATTTACTTTCTCACAATTCTGGAAGATAAAAGTCTAAGATCAAGGTGTCATCAGGGTTGATTTATGATGCAACTTCTCTTCCTGGCATGTAGACAGCCAGCTTCTCACTGTGTCTTTACCTGGCCACTTCTCTGAATGAGTGCAAAACAAGAGACCTCTGGTGTCTTCTCTTCTTATAAGGACACCAGTCCTACGGGATCAGGGTCCCATCCTTATGACCTCCCTTAACCTTTACTACTTCCTTATAGGCCTTATCTTCAAATACAGTCACACAGAGGGTCAGGGCTTCAACATATGAATTGGGGAGGGTGGTACACAATTTAGTCCATAACATTTCCAGACAGGGAAAACTGCATGTGCAAAAGCACTGATGCAGAAAGGGTCATGCCTTGGAAGAACTAACAAAAAGCCAGAAGGATCTGATCTTAAAGAGATAAGAATGGCTGGAGAGGTAAGGCAGGCTGAATGGACCCTTATGAGGAGTTTGAAATTTTTTTTTTCTTGCATGTGATGGGAACCACTGCAGGGTTTTAGGTGGAGAGAAACTGACCAGATTTTTGGTTTGAAATCATCACCCTGGTTGCAGTGTAGAGAATGCATGGGAGGAGGCAAGAATAAAAACAGGGAGGCAAGTGAAGAGGTGGTGTAGGGAACCATGGTGACTCAGAGCACAGTGTGGCAGTGGAGATGGGGAGCACTGATTTAAGACAGGTTACCCAGGCAGAACTGACAGAGCCTGAGACTGCCTGGGTGTGAGGGCTTGAGGGGCGAGGGGGAGGAGGGCTGACAAGGAAAATCCCAGGTTTCTGGTAAGAGCACTCCTGTTCTTTGTTATCTGCTTCAGTTCCTCATCTGTACTATGGGGAGAAAAGGGTTGTTGTGAAGATTAAGAGTACAGCACTTAGAACAATGCTTGACACGTTGCTATCATTGTTATTGCATTACAGTGTTGAGAACGGTAGACATTTTCTGCTTTTGTTCTCATCAAATATTTTTAATTGATTTAATCCATTTTAAAAAGAATGATAAGGGGAAGAGGGTAGGGGAAGGTTGAAGAGGGTAAAGGAAGTCAACAATATGGTGATGGAAGGAGACTAAACTTTGGGTGGTGAGCACACAATACAATATACAGATGATGTATTATAATGTACACTTGAAACTTATATAATCTTATTAACCAAAGTCATCCCAATAAATTTTTTTTTTTTTTAAATAATGACTTATTTCCGGGTCAGTAAAGTTACAGAAAATTTTTATTCTATTTTATTTTTTATCCATGTATTCTAATTTTTCTAAATAAACGTGTAATAAAAATACAATAAAAGTCATTTTTTCAAATAAAAAATAATAATAATTTTTGCCCTCAACCCAATAGCCTTTGGCTTTGTAAGTAATCCCCTACAGGGATTACTGCTGCCTGGAGCCTATTTAGTCTCTGTCATTTTCTACCTCTGTGGTCTTGGAGAAAATCACAGCTTAAAACCTCGATTTCCCCATACATAAAATGGGCAAGAATCCCCGTTCTAACGAGACAAAAGTTTCTTTGCATCTTGCAAGGCACCGAGCTGTCCAAGGGGAGGTTGTAGAGATGGGTACTATGTGAGGCCATTCCCAAGGCCGAAGGCCTGGCGCGGCGTGACACTTTCCCTCCGCAACACCAGAAGGCAATGTCGCGGGCTGCGGCACCACCCGATCACGGGGGCGGCGCTCTGTCCCCACAGAGTCTTTCTCCACGTGGGAACGCGGGATGGCGGCGGCGGCGGCGGTGGTGGGTGTGCGGGAAAGGGGGCGAGGGCGTCGCGGCAGGGCGCTGGGGCCCGGGGGCCACGATGCGGGAGGGAGGCGGAAATGGAGACCCTTCTGTCCGAGCCGTGTGGCTGACGCCCGCGGTGCTTGTTGGCTCAGGACGAGGCGGCGGCGCGCGACGTGCAGCGGCTGCTAGTGCAGTTCCAGGATGAGGGCGGGCAGCTGCTGGGGTCCCCGTTCGACGTACCGGTGGACATCACTCCGGACAAGCTGCAGCTCATATGCAACGCGCTGCTGGCCCAGGTGAGCAGTGGCCGGTGCCGCCCGGGTCGGGCCCACGGTGGGTCGGGAGACCAAAAGGGCCCCCACCATGCGCCGACACTGGGTAATACACGCGGGTGCGAATCCATGGAGTGCCACTTACCCGGGGGCGGGTCAGAAAGACGCATCAGTGTGAGAGCGCTTTTCACGCCGACCATCGCGGTCCGCAAGCCCTGGGTGCTCTGTCAAATGATTCCTCGCCACAGCCCCTGATTAATTATCGTCATGTTACAGTGTGCCGGGAGGCATTAAGTTATTCGCAGGATGCTACGCAGTAGCTGTTGAATTTGGAATTGGAACCCTAATCTGTCAAAATCAAAGCCCATGTTCTTTTAACTCCTAGTCCGGTGCTTTGGAAGTGTTGCCTTCTGTCGGGGTGGGAGGTGCTTAAAAATGCTGTACTTGGGCTCCACCCCCAGACTTACTATACCAGACCCTGGGGTGAAGCAGAGAATGCATTTCCAAACAGCTTTTTGGATGCTTCTTAACACATTATACAGCATGGTGTGGTGGTTTGAAAAACACTGCTTAATGGTATATACTCATCTTGGACTTAAGTGTTCTTTTTAAAGAACACTAAAGAATCTGAATTAGTCATTAGCAATAGGAGGTTGGGCTAATTACTTGGTTGCTCAGAGCCTCGGGTTTTTTTTTTCATCTGTCAGGTGGGAATATTAATGCCTACCCCCAGGGTTATTGTAGGATGCAGATAAAGGATTTGAAAGTGATATGTAAGCAACTTGCTCTTCAAGGATTAAAAAGGTCGGCCTCGATGGGGAATGATGGGGTGGGTATAACTCAAGCAGGATGGCTGAAAAGAAGGAAGCTTTATCTCCCACAGCTCAGTGAGGGGAGCCTCGCTGGTGCAGGTGGCCCCTGCCCATCTTTTGATGGGGGGGTTGCCCTTTGCCATTGCCCTTCAGGAGGATCCCCTGCCACTGGCATTCTATGTCCACGATGCCGAGATTGTCTCCTCACTGGGGAGGACGCTGGAGTCACAGGCGGTGGAGACGGAGAAAGTTCTTGACATCATTTACCAGCCACAGGCTATCTTCAGGGTCCGCGCTGTGACCCGCTGCACCAGCTCCTTGGAGGGTCACAGTGAGGCAGTCATTTCTGTGGCCTTCAGCCCCACAGGAAAGTAAGGACAGCTGCAGAATTGTGGAGGGGAGTGTGGGGGTGCAGCGTCTGGCTGGAGTGAGGAGGGTACTCCCAAATCATGATCACTGTGACCCATGCTCTAGGCTCAGGTCGAAAGTAAGGGACTTTTCGAGTGAGGTTTAGTCCACAAAGATCAAGGACACCTGCCTTGGAAGAGTCCTTCCTGAACTTGATCTCAGAAGATCTGAGCTGCTAGTTCAACTCTGCCCCTTCTAGCTGTGTGACCTAGGCAAGTCACTTAACCTTTCTGAGTTTTCTTCATCTTCTGTGAAACTGGGACTTTATTTATTTATTTATTTATTTATTTATTTATTTATTTATTTATTTATTTATTTTTAGGGGAAGGGGAAGGGAGGGAGAGAATCATCAATGTGCAAGAGAATCATTGATCAACTAACTGTCTCTCGGATGCTCCCCACCAGGGGACCTGGCCCACAACCCAAGGCATGCGCCCTGACCTGGAATCAAACCAGTGACCTTTTGGTTTGTGGGATGATGCCCAACCCACTGAGCCACACCAGTCAGGGCAGAAACTGTGTTTCTTTGCTTCTCACAGTCCTATGGGCGTAATCAGAAGCTTTACATCTGATTATAGCTGTGGCTGTTCCTTTTAGGAAGGAAGAGAAGAGAAATGGCCTCCTGGGGTCTTCTCCCAGATCACATCAGTGTTACATTTCTTTTCAGGGGAGAGAGAAAAGTCCAGCCCCAGATTCTATTCCCACAAGACAGTTGAAAGGCAGCAGACATGGGCAGTGTTTCAGGGTGAGCCCTACCCCTTGTCCCCACTGCAGAGGTCAGGCAGCGTCTCTTCTTCCCCAGGTACCTGGCCAGTGGCTCCGGAGACACAACTGTGCGCTTCTGGGACCTCAGCACTGAGACACCGCATTTCACATGTCAGGGTCAGTATGCAGTTAGCCATTTAGGGAGTCTTAATGGTGGGTGGGTGATTGACTCATCTCTTTAATTCCTGAGGAGGCCTGGAGCAGATTCCAGCTCCTTCACCTCCCTTTAGTGGCTGCCTGTTCCTAGGTAGAGACTGTACTCTTGAGCCTCGCCAACCATTTATGAACAAGAAGACTAGACCAAAGATTTGAGTGTGGGGTTGTGGGAAGGGACTGACTGGCTAATAGCAAGGAGAACCTGGCTTAAATCCAGCCTATGCCATAGTGGTTCTCAAACTTAAACGTGCATCAGAATCACCTGGGCTTTTGTTAAAATACAGACTGCTGGGTCCCACCCCGAAAGTTTTTGTCTCTCTAGGTCTGGGGTGTTGCCTGAGAATTTGTTTGAAGTTCCTAGGTGGTGTTGGTGCTGCTGGCCAGGGGGCCACACACTAGCTGGGCAAGGACCTTGGGGTGGGGCGTGGATGCTCCCTTTGTAAGCTTCTGTTTTCTCTTCTGGAAAATGGGGGTGATAATTTGTTCTTGACTTCAGACCTTAAAGCTATTGAGAGATTTCTGCGGATGACTTGAAAACACTTTGTACCACATGCCACATAGGGATCATTAGAGGCAGTATGTTATCTGTGCATCAAAAGGCATGGCTTTAGCACTTGCAGTGTATTCTCCCTCTGCCTAGGAAGCCTTATCCCTCCTTTTGTTCAATTGTTTATTCAGCAGCTAGTTTAGAAGTACTTACCATGTGCCAGGCATTGCTAGGAACTGGGGATAAAAAACAGATGTTCCTCCTTTCTTTCTTAGGACACAGACACTGGGTCCTTAGCATATCCTGGTCCCCAGACGGTAAGAAGCTGGCTTCAGGCTGCAAGAATGGCCAGGTAGATGGTGGTCAGGGTAACTAGACAGGGACTCTGGGGTTACCTTTGGGGAGCTGGGTCAGAATCAGGTTCTGGGTCTTCAGGGAGGGTGGGTGAGACAGGGAAAGGTTGGGGAGGGTTATTCCGTGAACTTCTGTCTTTCAGATTCTCCTGTGGGACCCAAGCACAGGGAAGCAGGTGGGTAGGACCCTCGCTGGACATAGCAAGTGGATCACAGGCCTGAGCTGGGAGCCCCTCCATATGTAAGTGACATTGACAGCTGGGGTAATGAAGAACAAGGGGTTCAGAGCTGTCCCCCACCCCACTTAATGCAGAGGGGGCAAGGTGAGCGGTCTGACAGTGACTATGAGGCAGGAAGTGGGGAAGGTCATTGCACCTACGTTGCTGCTCAGGCGGGGGCTGTTCATCACGGGGCCTGAGAGCCACCCAGAGGTGCAGCTGGATCTTGAGGTCAGGAATCTATAGACATTGTCCCTGACTCTTGAACTGGGAACGGGGAGGTGCCGTGGGGAGACAGGCATTACCAGGTCAGAAGTGAGGTCCCATCTCCCACCCCCTCTCCAGGAACCCCGAGTGCCGCTATGTGGCCAGCAGCTCCAAGGATGGCAGCGTGCGGATCTGGGACACGACCTCCGGCCGCTGTGAGAGCATCCTCACCGGGCACACCCAGTCCGTCACCTGTCTTCGGTGGGGAGGAGATGGGCTGCTCTACTCTGCCTCGCAGGACCGCACCATCAAAGTCTGGAGGGCTCACGATGTAAGCACTGGGAGCGTTCGGGAGCCAGTCTGGGGAAACCAGGCATCCAGCACTAGGAGGAACACTGACCGGTGTTCCCTGGGCATGTTCTGGGAGCCAGATCGGGGACACGTTTTGGGGACAGGGGGTCCTGTGATTGGTGCTGCACTGTAGGGGAGGTTCCAGGGTCCATCAGCATTGGCAGGCTCTGGAAATTCCAGCTGTCGGAAGCCTCTAGCTTTATTGAACCTGCCATATTCCAAACTTTATTATACTGGAGCCTGTCTATTCTGATATACTTCCTTCCATGAAACATATTTTCAGAAACATTGATCTGAACTAGTGCCCTCTTTTTACAAATGAGGAGAGATGTAAGGTCATAAGGGTGGTGTGATTAAGGTCACACTGAATCAGGGGCCTGGCTCTGAGTCTCCTGGGGCTAATCTGGGGGTGCAGGTTCCCCAGGTTGGAGAGTGGTGTGTGTCTGACCTCTGTCCTCCCCTAGGGCGTGCTTTGCCGGACTCTGCAAGGCCATGGCCACTGGGTGAATACCATGGCCCTCAGCACTGACTATGCCCTGCGCACAGGGGCCTTTGAGCCAGCCGAGGCCTCCGTTAATGCTCAAGACGTCCAAGGGTCCTGTGAGTGAATAGGAGGTCGAGGGGAGAGCTGCTTGGTAAAGAGCCAGTTCTGTAGCTTAACGTGTGAGAGTCGGACCTAAGCCGGGGGCTTTGCTGTTTGTGTTGGGTTTTCTAATCAGCCCCGTTCCTCATCTCCTTTTCTCCCCTCCGGTGCGTGGACACAGTGCAGGAGTTAAAGGAGAGGGCGCTGAGCCGGTACAACCTGGTGCGGGTGAGTATGTGCCAGCGAGTCCAGCTCTGTACTCTCCCTTGTCTAGTCCCTGCAGCGCTGCGGACAGTCAGCCCCGCTGCCTTCCAGCCCCGCCTGAGAAAGCCCCTTTTCTGGAAAGTTGTTCTTGAAAATCCTAGTTTATACTCCTAAGATCTTAATGTGCCAGAGATCACTTTTATTTCATTTTGTTGTAGTTACTTCTCTATATAGCGTTCCCAAGGTAACTCTCTTTTTTATTTTATTTAGTTTAAGTAACACACTCACATGATCTAAGGTTCAAAGAACACAAAAAAGTAGATAGTGAAATATCTCTCATCTCTGTTGCACATTCATTCATTCCTTCTGGAAACATCTAGTGCCATGAGTATCTTGTTTCTCCTTCCAGAAACTTCATATATACGTGTGTGTGTGTGTGTGCGCGCACACACACTGTATACCATACAGTCATGTGCTACATAATGACATCTCAGTCAACGATGGACCACATATACAAGGGTGGCCCCATAAAATTATAATGAAAAATTCCTGTTGCCTAGCGATGTAGCTGTCCTAACATCCCATCGCACTGCATTATTGTATTGCAGGGTACCCTTTATACTTATAAAGAAGTTTGCTGTAAACCGTGTGCCATGTTATGCTAGCAGCAGCCTCATATGCCTCACGTGTCTGTGATCGCGTCCTTTTCTCTTGCGCTTGATTTACTCTCGTGCTCTCTTGTACGGTAACGTGCTGTGTGGGCTTCTCACCTAGGAGCAATAGGCTGCTCCGCAGAACCTAGCTGGGTCGTAGGCTGTACCCCTTAGGTTGTGTAAGTGCGCTCAGCGAAGTCACAATGACAAAATCGCCAAATGACGCATTTCTTAGAGCACATTCCTGTCATTCAGTGGCACAAACCCACGTGTAAAGTCCATCCCCTTTTTAACATACCATTCTGTCCCTTGCTTCTTCATGTAATTACATATCTTAGAAATTGTCCTGTGTTCATAGTTTCCTTTTGGGGGAGGTAACTCATGAGGTAGTGGCTGGGCCAGGCCTTGTCACTCATGTTGAGTAATAAGTAGCGTGTTTGCAGCCGAGGTCGGACTCCCCCGCCTGAGACCATACCCAACAGTGTGTGTTCTGCCTCCCCTAGGGCCAGGGCCCGGAGAGGCTGGTGTCTGGCTCAGACGACTTCACCTTATTCCTGTGGTCCCCAGCAGAGGACAAGAAGCCCCTCACACGGATGACGGGACACCAGGCCCTCATCAACCAGGTGCTCTTCTCCCCTGACTCCCGCGTGGTCGCCAGTGCCTCCTTCGACAAGTCCATCAAGCTGTGGGATGGCAGGACGGGCAAGTGAGTGGGGGTGTGGGGAGGGGGCAGAAGGCCACTGTTTCTCTGGAGAGAGCTTGGCTCTGCCGCTTACTAGCTGTGTGGTCTGCGCAAGTGTTTGGGTTTTCTGAGCCTCTGTTTCCTCTTCTGTAATAAGAAGACACCTTAGCCTGTCAGTCTTGTTACAAGATTTGCATGAGATGGCATATTTAGCAGCAGCATTAGTAGGCATGGAGAACGTTAGTTTATTTCACGTCTAAGGAGAGACGGTCCTCAAGCTGGTCTTTCTCAAAGTGTGGCCCACAGACTAGCGGCGGTGGCAGCAGCATCTGGGAGTGCGATAGAAATTCAGAACCTCGGGGCTCACCCAGACCATGTGAATCAGAATCTGCCTTTTAAAAATTTTTATAGTTGACATACAATATTATATTAGTTTCAGGTGTACAACATAGAGATTAAACATTTAGTTACTTTACAAAGTGATCGCCCCAGTAAGTCTAGTACCATCTGACCCCGTGCATGGTTGCCACGGTATCATTGACTCTATTCCCATTGTTGCGCTTTCATCCCCGTGGCTCTTCTGTAACTACCAGTCTGTGCTTCCTAATCCCTTCACCTTTTTCACCCTTCCTGCCAGCCCTCCTTCAGTCTGCCGACCATCGATTTGTTCTCTGTATATATGAGTTTGTTTTTGTTGGTTTGTTGATTTATTTTGACTTTTAAATTCCACATATATGTGAAATGTTATCTTTCTCTGACTTATTTCACTTAGCACAATACCTTCTCGGTCCATCCGTGTTGTCACAGATGGCAAGATTTCATTCTTTTTTATGGCAAATTAATATTCCGTTATATCCATGTGCCACATTTTCTTTATCTATTCACCTATGAGTAGACACTTAGGTTGCTTCCATATCTTGGCTATTGTAAATAATGCTACAGTGAACATGGAGATGAATGTATCTTTTTGAATTAGTGTTCCGGATTTCTTTGGATAAATACTCAGTGGAAATGGTGGGTCATACAGTAGTTTTATTTTTAGTTTTATGAGGAATGGCCATATTGTTTTCCATAGTTATTGCACCAATTTACACTCCCACCAACAGTGCGTGAGGGTTCCCATTTCTCCGCATCCTCACCAACACATGTTGTTTGTTGATTTATTGATGATAACCACAGAATCTGCATTTTAGTAAGGTCACCAGGTGATTCTGCTTGTCATTAAGTCCAAGAGGCACTGGTGTAATGAGGCACAGTGCCCTCGGGGTTAATTAGGTTGGAGGAGCGGCAAAGGCAGGGGCAAGAAGGAGCAAGGGAAACTCTTGGCACCTATGTTTGAACTCATTTTCTTTTTAAGGTAAGACACCTGTGTTTCAGAGATGCCTAATAACTTGTCCCAGTAGACGCAGCCACGCCACCTGTCAGCAGGCGACTGTCATATTGGGAGGATGTCAGGCAGACGGGCTAAGCAGGTGGCTGCATTGGACTCTAAGACATGCAGAGTTGAGTGGGTGTGGGGGCCTGGCAAGAGGCACCCTAGAAGCAACTCATTTGGAGAAGTTTTAATACGCATAATGGGCAGTAATGATTAAATTGGCCTGGGATAGGACCCGGTGGTGGGATTTTGTAAAAGTTCCCAGGTAATTCTAACATGAAGCCGAGGTTGAAAACCACTGCTATAGGGGCATAGAGGACCCTTCAGACATGTTTGAAGATCTAATCTCCATCACCATCTTCCCTTGGCCCAGGTACCTGGCTTCCCTGCGTGGCCACGTGGCTGCTGTGTACCAGATTGCGTGGTCAGCCGACAGCCGGCTCCTGGTCAGTGGCAGCAGTGACAGCACGTTGAAGGTGTGGGACGTGAAGGCCCAGAAGCTGGCCACAGACTTGCCAGGCCACGCGGATGAGGTATGGCTGCCTGTCGTGGGCAAGGAGTGGGTATGGAATTGAAGCCTGGCCCTTCTCCTTCACCCTCCTCGTTACCCCACTTTTCCTCGTCTTCCTCCCCGGTTTAGGTATATGCTGTCGACTGGAGTCCAGATGGCCAGAGGGTGGCAAGTGGCGGGAAGGACAAATGCCTCCGGATGTGAGTTTGGGGGAAGTGGTGGTTGATGTACTTGGCCCCGCTGCCCTGGAGGGGTCACTTTTTGTGACTTTCCCTTCTGGCATAGAATTCTGGGGGCTCGCCGGGTGCCCAAACTTTCCTGAGATGGTGTGTGAAGCCAGGTTCTCAGTGGGCAGTGGGAGGACTATGGGAATTGCAGGGATTGTGGGAGACCCTGACAGTTCTGAGGCCACCCTCCAGAGGACGAGGCCAGGGTCATTCCAGTGCCAGGCAATAGGCTTTTGGTTAGCACTGGGCTTGGGAGTTCCTAAGACCTGGTTCAAATCCTGGTTCTGCCTTTCAGTATAGTCTTGGAGAGCTTGGTTACTTGGAATGCGAGGCATTGTGTACTTGTAGAACTGTCACTGTTCGTCATTGGACAATGTTGGTGGGCATCCCAGGAGGCCAGGCCCTGGTCTGAGGCCCTGGTCTGAGGCCCTGGTGAGGCCGGCGGTGGGTGGGCGCCTACTCTGACTGAGACAGTAGCTAGGCTGTGTATGACTGTGGGGAAACCACAGGTTCTCCCCATAGTGGGCCCCTGGGATTACATGACAGCCTCCCTTTCCTGCATTTTGTTCCCTCCCCTTCTCCACAGATGGAGGAGATGAGAATCCCCACAGCTCTCTCTGACGCCCACCTGAACTCAGCCTGTGTCAGCTGCTGCCCCGACAGACCAAGGGCCAGGGTGGTGACCTGGAAAGCAAGTGTGGCTTCCTGGTCCTGCACAGATGCCAGCGGGGCTCCTGCCCAGAGCAGGAGATCGGAGGGCACAGGAAGTTACGTGGAGCTCAGCCCTTGGCCATCACTCTGTATCATGCTGGTGCCATCAGGGTTGGCGGGCGGCCAGGCAGCGATTGGCCCCTGCTGCTGCCCCTGCCTCCTTGCCCTGATGTCAGCTTTATTCAGGGTCAGACCCCAGATTCTGTGACCAAATAAATTATATTTTGTGTGTTTCTGTTACAATCCTTTTTCTAGAATCTGGGCTGAGTCATTTGTTTAGCCTCCTCTGCACTGGGCTACACCAAAAGGATACTGGCCGGGAAGCCGCCTTGCCTCTCTCCACCCTGTGCCTACAAGTGAGAGGCCAGTTGAGGCTGGGGAGTGAAGTGTTGTATGTGTTCAGAGATGCTGAGGTAATTCCAGCAGACAGAATTATTGGACGAACGGAGGGGCTGCTGCACACTCAGGCAAGTCAGCCAAGAGCAGAGCAGAAGACCGTCCTTTTATTGGGTTTAGACATGATACTAAAAATAGATCAATGGGAACAGACTCAAGGTAAAGAATGTTAGAAATTTATAGAACACAATGGTTATCTATAAAAATTCAAACAGGATAACATATGGTTTAAGCTTTAAGTTCTTGAAACTAAACAAAGGTATAAATCCTTAGGTCTGATTTCAAGCAAGATGTTATCTATAAGGCAAGGAGATGGGAGTACTCAGCAAGGTCTCTTTGGTCTCAGTATACACCACGGCTCAGTGGCCTGAAACAGCTTGCAGCTGCAGGCGTCAGCAAGGCCAGCTTGCTTATCTGAGTCACAGGACACCTGGACAGAGAGGCATGGGAACATGTCCTTTCTCAGAGGCCTGATTTCCTCCAAAGGGAGGCTGGCGAGGCTGGCTGAAGCCCCTATCGTTGCGGCCAGAGAGGATAGTGTAAGGCTGTGCTCTGATGTGGTTGCACTAGCCACATGTGGCTATTTCCGTTAACTAGCACTCCATACAGTTAGAAATGCTGTTCTCAGTCACGCCAGCTGAAAACACAGACAACATTGTCACCATCACCGAGTTCTGCTGGCTCGTGCTGCTCTAGGGGTGCCTTCCTCGGCCTCTCAGCACACTTTTTGAGGCCTTGCCATACACTGAACACTGGCAGGTGCTCGGGGTGCATCTGGGAAGGCGACGGCTGTCCGGATGACTTAACAGCATGCGGTGGTGAGAGCTCTAGCAGAAGTGTGTGTGTTGTGACGTGGGAAGAGGGTTCCCTGTCCCGTGAGGATGTCCACAGACCCTTGACCAAGATGTGGCACTCCATGCGTTCTGCTTCACCTTCTCTTCCAGTGCTGAGGTGGATCAACTCAGGTTGCACTTTATTTTTTAATTGATTTTAGAACAAAGGAGAGAGAACATCAATTTGTTGTTTCACTTACTTATGCGTTTATTGGTCGCTTCTGGTATGAGCCTTGACTGGGGATCGAACCCGGTATCTTGGCATATTGGGATGATGCTCAAACCAACAGAGCTACCCAGCCAGGACTGGGTTGAACTTCTAAACCTCCCTTGTATGGCTGCTCAGGGCCACAGCACTTCTAGTCTTGTGTTCTCACCCTCCCCTCCCCACCCCCATCTGCGTTTACAGTTTTACTTGTCACCAGCGGTGGTTCTCAGCTTCCACCTTGCATGTCTGCAGGGAGGCTGCAGGAGGCTGCGGGAGGCAGCAGTTGCTGGGCCCCTATCTGTGCGGGTCCTTTTTCTGTGTGCTCTCCCATGACCGTCAGAGTAACCACACAGCCATACCTGGTATGATCTCATGTTCCCATAGTTTCGATGAGGAAATGGCCCAGGAAGCTTAAATGGTTTGCCTGTGCCCTCACATCCAAGAAGAGCCAAAATTAAGTGGACCCTGCCCCAAAGCTTGTGTAATTTGCACTATGTCCCACCAGAGCTCAAGTCTGATGCTGACAGTGTGTGGGCTGCCACTACTGTCCAACGTCGCTGTTTGTCCTAGCGTGTGTTTTAGTCTGAGTACCATTCTCTTCCTCCCACGGGGGAGAGAGGGTGATGCTGGCAGAATCAGGCAGTAGGTGGGGGTGGCATCTCATTGCCCCACACCCCTGTTTTCCATCCCCCACTCCCCCCGGAATCTTGGTTCTGGCAGAAGCTAGGAAGGCAGACGCCAACGGCCCAGCTGAGGCTGTGCACAGCATGAGGCAGAATTTAGGGGGTCTCAGTGACCTGCAGTTCTTTAATGAGGGACCTGGACTTAGCCCATATCTGGGGAGGGGGTGCCTAGCAGCTGCTCTGGCCTGCAATGTCTTGGACCCCTCCTCCTCAGTAGGGAGATAAGTGTTCCAGATCTTCCAGCCTCCGCATCTCATCTGGCCGGATGGTCACTGTTTTTCGCTGGGGTTTCTTGCGCCGCACGGTGATCTGGATTGGGTTGTTCTCAGGAAAGCTGCTCAGGTCATTGGCAACGGTTGCAAACTGAAATGACACAAGAAAACCCCTCAGACTTCCTTCTCACACCTGACCTCTCTGTCATTGCCGCCTCCTGGTTTGTTTGCTAAATGGGATCTTAGCTGGCTGTACCAACCTACCCATCAACACCAGAAACAGGTACCAGGAGGTATGATTCAAACCTGTGATGCTTCCAACCACAGGGCTGCATACTCAGGCTGCTCCCCCACCCTGTGCCTCTACCTACCCCCAGGCTGCTCCCCTCTTTGTCCCCCTTCAGCCTCTTCCCTGTTTCCATCGATGCCCTTTGCTTCCCCACCTATTCACAATTTTTGGTACCAAGTTGAAAGATGAATATTATAATGATGCTAATGAGTAAGTTAGTTCGTCCCAGTGGGTACCAGAGTGGCTTAATCCTTAAGCCTCCCAGAAGAGAGCAGCCTGGGATTGCTATGTATTTGTGCAGGTGGGAGGAAAGCAAGCAGGGAGATGAGTTGTGGCGGTATGGGGTGGCCCGGCCTCCAGAGCCCCTGGTGCAGGCTTCTCTCCCTGATCCCCTGGGCCCCCTTCTCCCAGGGCTCACTTTGTAGGGCTTGCACCACTTCCCCACCCCCGCTATGTTGACAGCACGGACGATGAGGCAGTAACTGGTGTTAGGCTTCAGCTCCATCAGCTTGACAGTGGTGCCCAAGATCTTGTGGAAGAACCATGGAAGAATCTTTGTCGTGGGAGGCTCATTATCATTTCTCTCGACTACCTCCTGCAGCAAGAGCTGGTAGAAACTGACTGGCTGCTTGCTCAAGGCATAGGTCCAGGAAATCTAGAAGAGAATCCCGGAGGCTTCCTCAGTCCTGGCCCGGCCTGTCCTCCCCTCACCTCGACACCCTGCCCTACCCCACATGGGTGGGAATGCCCATATCCATCCCCTGCCCCCTCCTCCTAGTCCCCCACCCAACCCCCACTCCCATGCCCTGTCCCTGCTGGAGCTGAGGCAAGTCTGATGGAGGTGTCAGGTACTCCAACCGAAAGCGGAATTGCCAGCCTGCAGCATACGCTACTCTCCCTGCACAGCCCCACCCACGTTGGAGTGTGCCTTCATTCTGTTTCTTCTAGACCAGTGATTTTCAGCAGGTGTATGGCAAGAATTTTTAAAACATGTAATATCTGACTCTAAATAGTCAACTAGTGTGCCACAGCCGATGCATGTTTTAAATATTCTCGTGGCACACCAGCTGAAAATCGCTGTTCTAGACTATGTCAGTTGAGAGGGACCTTGGAGATTATCTCACCCACCTCACTCACTGCAAGTGGGGTTAAAGGTTCAGAGAGGGTAAGTGGCTGGCCCAGGGTCGCATAAGCAATTAAGTGACAGGGATCAAAGAATAGCTCTGGAGTCTATAGACTATAATAGTGGTTGCCAAGCAAGCCTGACTAAGGATCCAAGGGAGTTTTAATAACATGGCAGATCCCTGGCCTGCTGTCTCCTGTCTGGTCTCCCATGTCCTGTTTCTCCTCCATCTGGACCAGAAGTTTTCAAACTGGTGTATATCAGAATACCCTAGAGACCTTGTTAAAACACAGATTGCTGGCCCCTGCCCCGACAGTTTCCGATTCAGTAGGCCTAAGTTGAGGGTGGGGTGACAGGGGGAACAAAAATGTAAATTTCTAACAAGTTGTCCTCTGATGCTGGCACTGCTGGTGGTCTGGGAAGACACATGGCTCTAGGCCCTCCAACAGTCGGGCTCCCAGATTTATCTTCCTAAAACTCAGCTCAAATTGCATCCATCACCAGATAAAAAGCTCTGAAAAAAGCTGTTTCCTACTGCTTACAGGAAACTCTTATTACGTAGCCTAAAATTGGAGAACTTCGGGAAAATGACCCCAGACTAACTTCCCCGTCCATTACCCTAATACCACTCTAGGACAGTGCTGCTCAGCATGTGGTCCGGGGCCATCAGTGCCACCTGGGAATTTTTTAGCAGTACAAATTCTCAGGCCCCATCCCCCAGACCTACTCCTGAATCAAAACCTCTAGAGATGGGATCTGGAAATCTTGTTTTGAACAAGATGATCAGATCTACAGACACATGAATGTGTGAAAAGCCCTGGGTTGGGGCCTGGGTGTTTCCTCCCCCTCTTTCCCACGTATGAGCCTTTGTTAGTATCAGCTCCTCCAGGGAACACCTTCCCCCCATCTCCAGATGTTTAAATCCTACCTCTATGCCCCAGCTCAAATGTTACCAAGAGCCACCCAGCTAATTCCTGTACCTTGAAGTAATGTTTCTTTCCCTCTGACTCCCTGGTGGTGCTTGATCTGAACTCTTCCTACAGCAATGAGCCCTTTCTAGCTTACGCTGGAGTTTCTTCCAAATATGCCCTCTCTCCTAACCCATGAGTTTGAGGTCAGGATGTAGGTGGTAGGCATCTTCACATTCCCCACAGAGCTCAGCCCAGGGCACACTGGGCGTGACCAGTAAGCCTTTGCCAAATGCGTGAAGAAGAAAACGCACCACTGCCGTGTAGTCGCTGACTGTGTGTTCACAGATGAAGGGCGCCTCTGGCACATCTATGACCACGGAGGACTTCGAGGATGTCGAGGAGGTGTCTGTGTCCTGCTCAGGGTTGTCAAGGTCCAGCAGGCCCCCAGGGGCTATTTGGGACTTAGATTGGTGGAGGCAGAGGGCCAGGTCCTCCTTTTCTGTATTCTTGGCCACTGGGGAGATGCTGAGTTTGTTCAGCTCGCCTTCCGGCAGCCCTGCAAAGAAGCTGCTGTTGGGCTGGGTCACAGCCAATTTGATGGGATTTAACAAGGTGGATGAAATGGGGGAGATGCTGGTGTAATCGGAGCTGCATTCAGATTCCTTCCCTGGCATCTGCTTCCTGGAGGATGAGGGGAGACAGGTGGGTCAGATGGGGGAGGTCACCCCAGCCAGCCCATACAGCCTAGAAGCTCCCGGAGGCCAGGCGTTGGGCCCCCAGCTGCTTCTGAATAGCTCAGAACATCCTCACTGCTGCGCAGCAGTGCATCTACCCACCAGAGCACTTGTTAGTGGGAAATGCAGATTGCTGGTACCCTGTCCTTCATTTGGGTGGGCCTGGGGAAGCTGCTAAAGTTAATAGGATGCTCAGACAATCCTGATACAGGTGTACTAAGAACCACAATTTGAGAAACACTGCTAAAACTTTGTCCTCCCTCCAAAGTGGGGTGCCAATGCCCCAGGGAATGACCACAATGATTTACTAGAGTATAGAAAAGTATCTAAAACTAATAATAAATTAAGCTTTACTAATATTTATTCACTATTTAATATTTATTTATTTTTAAATATCTTACTTATTTTTAGAGAGAGGGGAATGGAGCGAAAGAGGGAGAGAAACATCAATGTGTGAGAGAAACATTGGTTGCCTCTCACATGCCCCCAAGTGGGGACCCGGCCCACAACTGAGGTGTGTGCCCTGAAGGGGAATCCAACTGACATCCTTTTGGTTTGCAGTCCCATGCTCAATCTGCTGAAACACATCAGCCAGAGCTTCACTATTTAATATTTAATGTAATTACTAATGTAGTTACTTAGAATTTATAACATTTAACAATGTTAATATGTGTAGCATGTAAAATTAACAGATAAATATACATATCTTGGAATGAATGCTGAAAACTTTTTTCTTCCATTCTAATTTTTTAAAATCATAAACTATTTTAGACGAATCCAAGATATCAAGAATAATATATTAAGCTTTTAATGAGTCATCACCCAGCTTCAGAACTAAAGCCTCGTCAGTATGATTAAAGCCCCTGAACAATTCTTCCCTCCACCTACTGCTCTCACTCAGAGGTGGCCAGGACAGGAAATGTAAAATTGTGTTTATTCTCCTCGTGTCTTTACACGTTTGTTACATATGTATGTTATTCTTAAGCAAGATCTACTTTGCACATTTTAAAACTTTACATAAATAGCGCCATTTAGTACATTTCTACGGACAGTTTGCTTTTTCACGCAACCTTGTTTATTTCAATCCATCTGCATTATATGTGTACCTCTGCGGATATATGTATCATTACTAACTTTTTGCTATTACAAAGAAAAACCTTGCACATGTTTCCCCACTACTAAATTTTTTTTTTACCAGTGAAGTGCAGAACCCCCCAAAATTGGCTTTCAAATCTTTAAAAAATTTTTTTACCTGACACAAAGTAAGAAATACATATTATATGGCAACCTAGTGTACTCATACATATATATCAAACTAAAACACACTGCACAGACTAGTACTTATTCTGTGTGTGATGTGCTCTGGAATTTTTTATTCTGTTTAAATGCATTTTTATGATACTGGTCTCCACCAACTAGAAGGAGTTCCTGACCCATTAATGGATGGGTCACAACCCACAGTTTGAAGAGCACTTGTCTGGAGACAGCAGTCAAGGTCACATGGTAGGTTGATGGCAGAGTCGGAACTAGAACCCAGATCTCCTGGCCTAAGGGCTGCCCTGCGCTATGCAGCTCCCAGCTGCCCCTGGCACTTTCTGGCTCCTCTCCTCTGTATCCTATCCCGTCTCCCTCAGCTGCTCTGGCCAAGTCCAGCAACCAACACACCCCTCTGAATCCCTTACTCCAGGGCAGGCTCTGGTTTCATGGTTGGTTGATGGGTCAAATTTCTCCTCCCTGAGCTCCAGCCCCATTGACCCCCTCATGAGAAGTCCTCATCAGCCCAAACCTCCAATGCCAGCCCTTGGTCGACATTTAGAATAAATGATTCCCCCACCAAGGTCATTCGTAGGCTGAAGAGTCTGAGTATTGATGCGATTTATACTTCAACTTGTCCTAATGAATCTGTTTTCAAAACACCAGTGCTGAAGTGGGTGTGGAAGGCAGCTAGGCATTGGCTATATACTGGACATATTCTCTTCTGATGTTTACAGTAGTCCTGCTGGATGGGTGTTAGCCACAATTTCCAAATGAGGGACTGACTGAGGAGTCACTGATCTTAATTAACTTGTCCACAGCCATATATCTAAGTGGTAGAACTTGAATTTGAACTTAGACTCATAGTCTTAGACTTTCCCACTGTAGCATGAAGTTTCATGTAAGCATTTATCATTTTAGCTATACCTGCTACTTACAGGTCCCTTAGGAAATGGATACCATATCCCTTTCATATAATCAGGACCAGCTACATAGTTTTTGGGTCCCCTTCAAAAATTATTAAGAATTTCAAAAGAGTGACAGTGAGCATTAAACTAAGGACAGGGCCCTTCTAAGTATGGGCTGTTGTGACTGTAAAGGTCACACACCACAAAACTGCCTTGCAGATAATTTCTTCAGCCTATGTCAACCTCCTCCACCACCCCTTCACTGGCTAACTCCTTCCATTCCTATGACATTCAGCTCACATATCACCTCCTCCAAGAAGCCTCCCTTAACTGCACCGTCTCCCAAGTTATACTAAGCCTCTTCCATTTTCTCAAGGTGTCCTGTCATAGCATAGACCATGCTGTATTATTCTTGATTCTTGACACACACATACACCAGGCTGGGAGGTCTTGAAGGCAAACACTGTGCTTTTTATTGGTACATTCCAGAACTTAACACTGGGCCAGACACCTTGCAGGAGGCCAACAAGTTTTGTGGAATGAATTAAAGGGAACCCAGAATCACTGAGGAGCAGTAAACCTCAGTCTGAACACAGATGGGCTATTGGGGGGGGGAGGGGGGACATAATCAGGAAGGGGAAGACACCAAAAGGGAGGATTAAAAGACAGGAGCCATGGGGAGTGTGGAAGGGGGCATGGGTGTTTGGGGGAAGGGGTGAGGAACCTAACTACACTAAGGAGATGAGAAACACTGTCAATAAGTCTCTGACTAATCCTGGAAGTCCTCCTGGAGTGGGAGGCCTACATTTCTCCAAGAACTGATTTGGGGTCCGGAATCCATGATGCAACCTGCACACATGCTCTTCCCAGGAAATCTGAGGCCCAGGTTGTGATAGGTCCAGGAAGTCCCTCTCCCCACCCCAAGCTCCAGCTCCACCCCTAGCTCGAGGCTTAGAAAGGAGGAAAGGACCAGATTTGTGTCTTACGGTAAATTGATGGTATCTTCCTCCATGAAGTTAATCAAACCGCCCCTTGAGGAAAGTGGGAGTCCTTTGGTAGCAACTGTCCTGTTCATAGACTTGGAGCTTGGAAAGAGCTTTGAGATTTCATTGAAAACATTGAGGGTTTTCTTTTTCATCATGGCTGGCACCATGCAGGACAACCAAGCTGACAGGAAGTAGAGAGAAACTGGAGACAGCAGACACACCCTTAATTTAGCTGGGATGGGGGTGCAATGAGCTGACTTCATAATCATCGCAGAGTGTAACAATTGGGGATGCTGTTGCCTAGGGCCAGGACCGGGGTCTGGAGTGGGATAGAACCAAGAAACGGACTCTATCACCCTTCCATCTCTGATGCTCTGTGGTTCGGCAGCCCTGCCCTTCTCTGAAGATCAAAATGCCTACCACCTGTGGTGCCCTTTGGCGCTGCTCTGGGAAGGAGGAGAGGATGGTGGGAAGAAGGCACTGGAATGGGTTTCCAGGAGTGGGAGACTGAGGATGCTGAGGCACCATGTCCTGCAATTGTATGCGGCAAAGCCCCACTGTGTCCAGTCTGTAAGTATAGGGAAAGCATGGCTCACATATACCCAGGTCTTACTGCGAACATTCTAAATGTGCCACACTTTTACCCCAAGTGTCCCCATGTGTTGCGTGACAAAGGAGGGTGCTGCAAAGGGATACAGAGATGAACCAGACATTATTTCTGTTCTCAAGGAAACCACTCTACTGTAGGAAAACATACACATTACTTTCGGGGTGGGAAGAGAGGCTGTTAAAGCAGTACTGGCTTTGCATTTAGTTGTGGATTTGTCTGATTTAAGTCCTGTTCTGCCCTTACAGACTCTGTCATCTTTGGCACATGATTTTCCTCCCCTGAGAGCCTCAGCTTCCTCATCTGTGAAACAGGAATAAAAATAGCACTTACCTAATTGCATTGTGAGAAGATAACCCCGTAAGATTGTTACGTTTCTTCCAGAGGATGAGGCAAAGGAAAGGATATTTAAGATACCAAATTCTATATTTTGTGTCCCATATACTCAGCGTTTTTGTTTGTTTTTTAAAATGTTATTGGCCCTGGCTGAGTAGCTCAGTTGGTTAGAGTATCCGCCCTATATGCCAGGGTTGCAGGTTCGATCCCTGTTCAGGACACTATAATAGTCAATCAATAAATGTACAAATTAAGTGGAACAACAAAAATTGATGCCCCGCTCTCCCTCCCTAAAATCAATCAATAAAAAAATGTTATTCATAACAAATGTAAAGTACAGAGAAGCAGTTGCCCTCCATGTGTTCTGTTGTTCTTAGCACCCATCATATAATCTGTAGTATCCTATCTGGTTGATTGGATTCCTCTTTATTGCCTTGCCCTGAGCATGGGGACGATCAGTCTTCTGGAATTTTCTGGCGTTTAGAACAGAGGCTCATGATTAGGTCTGCCTGCTTGTTTGGCTAAGTGGTTAGAGGCTAACGCGCACTCGGAGCGCACGTGGCGCCGGCGGCCTGTTTCCTCCTCAACCAAAGGGTCTCATAAGGTCGTGCAGCCGTCCCTCGCGGCCAGCAGATGGCGCTGCCAGCCCGGCTCTGGAACCTGGAAGCCGGAAGCAGTAGCCAGGCCCGGACTGGCGGGCCCTGGGCGCGGGAGATCCGGCGTGGGGCCACACCCTCCGCGCCGCCTGCCCCCACTCCAGAAAGGGGCGCCGAGCGGCATCTGGAGAGGGCGCTGCGGCTGTCCACGGAACGCGCGGCCCCTGGTCCCCAGGGGACATGGGTGTGCTCAGGGCCGGCCTTTGCCCAGGCCTCACCCAGGACATGATCCAGCTTCTGAAGAGCCACGGAATCAAGACAGGTGACCGCGTGCGCGTGCCACAGAGCTGGTGACACCGGGGAGCCCGGCCCCACGGCCCTGGCATACCCGGGAGGGGCCACTTCCTCCCTCCTCTGCTCCCCACCCTCGGGATGGTGGGCGTGGTCAAGCCAAACCCCAAGCAGGGCAGAACCCCCGAACTGAGTGCCTGGCAGCACGCCAGGCTCCGCGGCTCTGTTAGATGGCCTGCCCCAAGGTAGAATTATCACCCCATTTTACAGATGGGGGAAAAGCCAAGCATGGGAAGTCCCGCCCTTCCTGCCAATCAACCACACCTGTTTTGTTTTCAGTGGTGGACCTGGTTTCCGCAGACTTGGAAGAGGTAGCCCAGAAATGTGGCTTGTCTTATAAGGTGAGCGGATGATCTCGTTCCAAACCTGAGCAAAGGGTTCCCAGAAATTGATAAGGGGGGCTGGTGGCATATGGGACTCTGGGATGCCCTCTCCCTTGCCCGGTCATTGCTCATTCCTGAGTACTCTGGTCCGCTTTGGGTTGAAGTGCCCTGGCTCCATCCTGAGTTGCCCCCACTCCTTCGCCAGGCCCTGGTTGCCTTGAGGCGGGTGCTGCTGGCTCAGTTCTCAGCTTTCCCCTTCAATGGCGCTGACCTCTATGAGGAACTGAAGACCTCCACTGCCATCCTGTCTACTGGCATTGAAAGGTTTGTATGAATGTGTACTTTGGGAAGAAGAGGAGAGGCAAGAGGACATGCGTGCTTCCTGCTCGGCCGTTGATGCTTGAGCCTAGGGAGGGCAGGGTTTTTCAAGCGGGGGTGAGGGCAGTAGGGACTGATGGTCAGGACTTCTGAGTTCTCTTACCTCACAACAGGGTTTCTCGACCTCACAACAGGGTTTCTCGACCTCACACTCCTAACATTTGGGATGCATAATTATTTGATGGTGGGGCGTGGGCATGTCTTGAAGGATGTTTGGCTGCGTTACCTCACCTCTATCCTCTAGATGCCAGTAGCACCTCCCTCCCAGTTAACAGTGTCTCCAGACATTGCCAAATGACCCCTGAGGGACAAAATTGCCCCAGGTTAATAACCCTGTTCTGTAACACAAGATGTCAGTATTTTATTATTATTCAGCAGTTGAGAGCAACCCTTCTCTGGCTCTACGTCCTCATTCACTTACGGACAGGACAAGAAAGAACACTCAGGACTAACATTTATTGAGTGCCTAGTATGTGCCAGCCATTGACTAGGTTATATAATCTCTTCAGTGAGCCCTTTGAGTTAGTGATGATTAACCCCTTGAGTTTAGCCCAAGAGGAGCAAGGGGTGGATTTGGGGCTCAAGCCCTGCAGTACTAGACTCATGCCCCATACTCTGCAGCAGAAGGGGACAAGGGAGCTTTCATAAAGGAGTAGTTCTATTCTGCCGTGTTGTTTGGAGAGGGAGAGAGTTAAAGACAACAGCCACTTTCTGGCTGAGGGAGTCTGACTTCCTTCCTGTCCTATTTCTGTGGAATTTGATGCAGAATTCCTCCACCACAAAGGTCTTTGGATTGGTTTGGCCCTTGCTGCGTTCACAACATATTCTCTTGGCAGGGTTCACACAGCGTGGTGCGTGCTCCTCCTGGTTGGGGATCTGAGTCTGGTAGCCATCAAGCACCGGCTGAGTGCCTACTGATTGCCAAATACGTGCAGTTGGTAGGTGTATGAGTGAGGCAAGGATCCTACACTTAAAGGCGTGTGGGGTAGACAGAAGAGCAGGTGAACCCAGTGTACGAACCTGTGGAGACAGCATAAGGAGGGAGTGATGAACAGGAAGCTGACTTGGCCTTTGGGCTTGGGGAGCTAATAAACCAACATACTCAGAGGAAGCATTCACGGAGCAGTCAGCTGGTAAAAAATTTTAAATATACACGGAATCCAACCCTGCTACAAAACTCTCCTCAGTGGCCTTATCCTGAACGGTTCCCTTCTTACAGTTCATGTGGTTTTCTCAAGTGCTTGACCTTTGGCCTCTTATTGTACATGTTCCCCAAGTGGATGCCCCTCCATCCCTCTCCCCTCTTCCATTCCTGCTTCCCAAACTGTCCAGAGACTGGGGCGGGGCCTGAATGGGGAGTGGTTACACCCCGGGCCCAGAGCGTGTCCTCTGTTGGTCGGCTGCTTGCCCAACACTAACCTTCTCCAGTTTATCAGCTTCACTGTTTTCGTCCAGGAGGATCTCAAACATCTTCTGTACCCTCGAGTCTGTGGAGAACTGCACACGGAGCTAAGGAAGGAGGAGGGAGGAGTGGGGAAGGGAGCAGGCAGAAGTCCACATTTAGTCAGCTCCACGTGAAGTTCATCTCAGTAATATTAGGGTATCTACTCTGGGCCCTCACACTGCCATTCATTCATTCATTCATTCAACAAACGTTTACTGAACAACTACTAGGTGCCAGACACTGCTGTAGATGTTTAGATGCTAGGGATAGAATGGCAAACAAAATCAAGTCCTTGCCCTACAAAGCTTACAGTCAAGTTACATTCCTTATCCCAGTTGGTCATTGCAAGTCTTGGAAGGCAAAGGGATCATCTCCCCAATTTTGGAATCTAGAAAACAGTTAGCTACTAGACATTTAAATACGGGTTAAAACATAAATAGGCCTCCAGGATCAGAAACTGGAAGCAGCTTAAAGTAGCTCCTTAAGCAATTGAAATTACTATGTTTAGATGTGCATCCCTCACAATACCCATCCCAGCCTCAAGGCTCTGAAGCTTTCTTAAAATGACCAAACCGATCATCATCCCCCACCTCACCATCTCTGTCTGTACCTCCCACTACTTTGTTGTGCTGGTCTACACTCCCTCCTATGTCCTTCCAGGCCTTCAGGGAAGGGAGGGGTCTCTCATGCACCTCCCAGTCTTTGACCCTCTTGGGTTGTATTTCCCCAGCCCTGAGTCCGCACTCCAGACAGTGGTCCCACCTTGGGGCTGCCCCAGGCACATAGGAGTTACTGAGTCTTAGAGCCAGAAGCTGAGTGATCAGTTACCCTCCTGCTCCAATAGAGAGGAAACTGACACCCTGGGGGGTCCCTCAGAAAATTGGGAGCTAAGGCAGGACTAGGGTGCAGAATTCCTCACTTCTGGTCCAAGTTCTCCCCACTTTACTCCATTTTCCTAGAAGAGATTTCCTGTTCCTACTGGCTCCTGACTCTCCTCTATCCGCCACCAATAACACCCCCACCCCATTCCTAGGTATCTCACGCTGCCTTTATCCTCCTAGAAAGAGAGGGAGAGGTGAAGACACATTAAGTTGCAATTTTAACAAAAACCTCTATCTGGAACGTAAAAGGCCCCAGCTCTGGTCTGGCTGGCTCCAACACTTACACAAGCATTACAGCATCTCTGTTCCCTCACAGAGAGGTGCACCTGCTCCCCCGTTCTGCGGTACCTGCCTATGCCACTTGCTCACTCCATCCAAGGGAGTGGAGGTAGGACTAGCCTTGCCCTAATGTCCTGCACCTCTACCATGTCCTTGCTAGGAATGGGGGGAGGTAGCCAAGGCTTGTGGGAAGGGGTCTGGCTGACCTTCTCCTGGATGCTTGTATTGAGCTTCCTCAGTGTCTCCTGGAAGTTCTGGTTCCGTGGCTCGAGGGTGGCACAGCGCTGCACATCCTTGAAGGCCTGGTCCAACTTCCCCAGGTGCTCCAGTGCCTGGCATCGCCGATACAGGGCCTTGATGTCCGAGGAGTTGATGTCAATGGCTAGGGGGGACAACAGGCAGGGCCTTAGGGGGCTGGGCTGCAGATCACCTTCCTTCCCCTCCTGCCGCTGCCCCCAATCTCTTCCTTGGAGATTACCCACCCATGTGGACTATCTGGTTCAAGGCTCCCCTTTGTTAAGGAAAGAGGAAAAATCATTGTCTCAAGGTTGGAAGGGAGTTTAAGGGTCACCTTGCCCAATCCCTGATGCTCTAGAATCTGCTACACTGATCCCTGCCAAGTGTGCATCCACCTGGTGCTTGCATACCTCCAGTAGTGGGGAGCTCCCTCATAACGCCCTTCCCCTTTCCTACCTGAAATATGTCCCTCTGTAACTTTGCCCTTTCATCTTAAGTCCAGCTCTGGAACCCCCAAGATGAAATCCAATCTTTCTTCCTCGTGACAGTTTTTGCTTTTTAGGAATTTGAAGGCAGCTCTCCTCCGTCCCACCTGGGAGTTGCTTTTTCTGAGCTAATTATTGCCACTTTCCTTGGCTGCTCATCACAGGGTGTATTTCCAGTCCCCTCTCCAGCTGGTTCCCTCCCTCCTGAACTCATTTCAGGCTATTTGTTTCTCCTAAAAGAATGGCAACTGGATCAAAACCCAAACACAGACCTGCAGCCAAGAGAAGTCTTCCCATTTTAATCATGCTCTTAAGCCAATGTTGACTTATGGTTTTTTTTTTGTTTTGTTTTTTTTTTTTATGTTTACTTCTCCTAGTGTCCGTGGAACAGGCTGGTGACTCCCTCTTCCCCAGAAGAAGCCCAGCCCCCATGGAGTAGACTGGGCTGATGGACTTGGTCCTGGGGATCCCCCATGAGAATATCCAAATTTACAACAAGGGGTGTGTGCATCATGACCATGGCAAAGATTTTCAGAAGCAATCTCTTTTTTAAAAACATAAATTGCTCATTTATTGTATTCTATTCTGGTTCTTATGTAAAATGCCATTTCCTATAAAACTATTGTTATTTTTATTGTTGTTTCATTACAGTTGTCCCAATTTTTCCCCTGTTACTCTCCACTGCCCCACCCATCCCCCCTCACCCCCCTCTCCCACAGTCAGTCCCCATCCTGTAGTCTATGTCTATGAGTCATTTATATAATACATGTTCCTTGACTAGACCATCCCCTTTCTTCCCCCGCTTCTCCTTCTTCCCTCTCCCCCTCCCCTCTGGTCACTGTCAGTCTGTTCCTTGTTTCCATGCCTCTGGTTCTATTTTGCTCATTTATTTGTTTTGTTCACTAAGTTCCTGTTATAGATGAGATTATATGGTATTTGTTTCTCACTGCCTGGCTTATTTCACTTAGCATAATACTCTCCAGTTCCATCCATGCTGTCACAAAAGGCAGGAGTTCCCTCTTTCTTTCTGATCAGAAGCAATCTCTTAAGAAAAGAAACTTAACATGGAACTCCATTTGCAAAAATGTGACTTAGGGGTGGAAGGCACACCTGAAGCCCCGCCTACGATGCCTAGGTTGGCATTTACACAATTTGTAACTCCCCTTAGACAAAACAGGGATGCTGAGGCAGGTGGGGCAAAGGAGGAAGGGGTGGCTCACCTCTCGAGGCATCTGAAGCTGCCTGAACATAGCTCTCCTGAGAAAGAGAAGGAGACTTAGTTAATGGGGGCCCATTGCAGAGACAGCCTGAGAGGGTCCCCACGGGCATTAGAGGGCACCTGATGGGAGCTGCTGGCCATCAGGGACCCAGAGGAGGGTCCCTGGCTGGTTATGGAAAAGTGAGTGAGATTTGGATTTGAATCTGGGCTCTGCTACTAACAACCTGGGAGATCTCGGACAACTTATTGAACCCTCTGAGCCTTGGGGTTCTTATCTGCAGTATGAACATGACAGCCGCTGCCTCAGCAGGCTGTTATTGAGATGCTACAACATAACATAAAAAGCCCCTGGCTTGATGCAGGTTCCCATTACGCTGGTTTCCATCTGGGGGGAGTTCTGTCTCCCAGGGTAGTGGGTCTAGGAAAGCAGTGAGAGGCGCCCTTCTCCAGCCTGAGGGGCCTTGGGGAGGGGGCTGGGACGATGGAAGACGGATGATGCCTATCAGGAAGGGGAGGCTGCACCCCAGCCCAGCCCTCAACCTCCTGCCCCGCCCCAAACCATTTTCAGGCCACAGGCCGCCCGGTTGCGATAGAGTGTGGCCTTCAGGGCCTTATCCTTGGTCAGCTTCAGGGCCTGGCTGTAGCTCTTTGTCGCGGCCTTGTAGTCCTGGAGCTGGAAGTGCCGGTTCCCTTCCTCCTTCAGCTGCACAGCTTCAGCCTCCGCCTCTGCCATCTGTCGGGACAGGGCAGCTCTGTCTGGCCAGCCACTCACTCCAGACCCAGGGCTGGACTCCCAGCTTGAGGTCTGGAGCTCCAGGGTGAAGGTGAGTGTTCTTACCTGGAAGGGACCTGCGCCCAGCACCCCCAAATCCATTACCCAAAAGGATATTACGGCATGTGCTTGGAGTATAGCCCAAGTTGAGAGGGGCCTCAGGGTCCCTGTGCCTCCCTCTCTGTCCCTCTCTGCTGGGCAGATGAAGCCACCAGGCCAAAGGCCTGAACTCTCAGTGCAGACCTTAAAAGTTCTTGTTGGCTCCCCTTCTCCCTCCCAGTCCCAGGAACATTCCAACTGGCTTACTTTCTCCCAAAGACAATGTGCTTGGGCTGTTCTCCGGTGATGTGAGGTTGCTCCTCTGAGCTCCGGTGTGAACCCCCAGCCAGTCAGCCTCCCTCTGCCCCTCCCAGCCCCAACCCAGGAGACTATCGCCCCTGCCAGTGGCTCCAGACTATATTTGGCCACAGGGGCAGGTGCTCCTGGAGTCTGTCATTGATACTCAGGGCCCTCCCCATCCCCAGACTGGATAGTCAAGTACCACGTGGAGATGCTGACTAACCTCTGCCCCAGCACTCTGCACAGGGGCAGTTCTGGGGGCTCAGGCACTCATACGCTGAAGAGTGAGAGAAAAATCCAGAAGGTACGGGAACCCCCCAGCAGATCTCCTTCCCTAGGCACAGCTATAATGTCCCTTCTCCACCTCCATCCTGGATAAACAACCCTCTCTCCCTCCCCCAACCACAGCTATTTTGGGAGCAGAGTGACAGCTGAGGGGCTGACAGACTTGGATGCAGAGAGCAGCTGCCCACAACTGCCCTCTCCCTGTGGCATTCGCTTGTTAAAAATGTCCTTGCTTTACAGAAAGACCAGCAGACTTGTTAACTCAGTTTAATGGAATTGGGTCTGTTTTGATCCACATGTATTCTGTTCCTCCCCATTTGTAGTGAGTGGATACACTCAGCCTACCTCTCCTGTCCGACTGGGAACTCCCTGAGAATGGGCTCTGTATATCCTACCCCCTCCAGACTGTAGCCTTCTCCTAGGGCATGAGCTGGGTCAGCCTGGGAATTCCTGGAGACCAAGGACTGTGCCCCTTATCTGACTGGGAACTCTCCTCGGACAGCTGAGTCTCCCTCATCAGAAAAGGGTCTTTCTGGGATAAGAACTACGGGTTCACCACTAGAAAGCATCTCCCGGGGGGGGGGGGGGGGACAAGAAATGTTTCTCAGGAACTGAGGGTTCCTGAGGTAAACTTATGAGGTTGTCCTGAGATGGACAACTCTCTCGCCTTTCAGTGTCTCCAAGCCTGGGCTGTGCGCTTCCTCTCCGAGGGCAAGCATGGCATCTCATGCATCTTGACTTCCCCTGGGGCAGAGCCTGGCAGAGGCAGTGCCCAGCGTGTGTTTCCTGATTGCATAAATAGATGAATGTGTGGTGTCTACATGCTGATGCTTTGATTCACTTACTACCATGGTGCCCCCTCCCATGTGTCTTCAAACTTGCCTACCCAGGCTGAGAAAGACACTAAAGAAAAAGCATAGGTGGGTTACCGACACCAGATTCTGCTCCTGGCTCTGTGACTTCGAACACACAGCTATGACTTTGGACAAGTTCTACTGCCCTACTGAACACAAGGCCCAGCCCTGATGCATGTTTGTCTAATGTATGTTTGTTGACTACATGAATGGATGGATCGATGGATGGATGGATAGATTGATTCCCTGAGGTCATAGTGTCCCAAATCCTGGGCCTCTTTATGGGGCAAGTTCTCTGTAGCAATGAGGTAATATGATAAAGGATTCTGCCACTGGCAGAGAACTGCAGTTCTGTGATTTTAGGTCCAATGAATCCCAGATTCTAATCTTGATTCATTCATTCCACAGGTATTTCTTAAGCATCTACTGAGGGCCAGGAACTGTGAACGATCATGAAAACAGAGAACACTCATGAGGACAAGGATCTGTGTCTATTTTGTTCATTTACATATGCCAAGTGCCTATAATAGTGTGTGGTATGTAGTAGGTGCTCAACAATATTGAATAAATGAATAAAATAGTTCCATAAATCTGCAATTTCAAATATGAGAAATACCTGGACATTTTGAAAACATGTAATAGGGGAACCTGACATCGTTTTAGAGAAGGTTCCCCTAAGTAAAAGATTAAAGAAGTTAATGCATTGAGAGCTCCTAGAACAATGCCCAGTAGAGAGTAAGTGCTCAGTATACTTGTTAAATGAATGAATGAATAAATATTTAAGGAACGACCTGAAGAGTGAGAAACTTGTATTAGTTTGCTAGAGCTGCCATAACAAAATACCACAGACGAGGGGGCTTAAACATTAGAAATTTACTTTCTCACAATTCTGGAAGATAAAAGTCTAAGATCAAGGTGTCATCAGGGTTGATTTATGATGCAACTTCTCTTCCTGGCATGTAGACAGCCAGCTTCTCACTGTGTCTTTACCTGGCCACTTCTCTGAATGAGTGCAAAACAAGAGACCTCTGGTGTCTTCTCTTCTTATAAGGACACCAGTCCTACGGGATCAGGGTCCCATCCTTATGACCTCCCTTAACCTTTACTACTTCCTTATAGGCCTTATCTTCAAATACAGTCACACAGAGGGTCAGGGCTTCAACATATGAATTGGGGAGGGTGGTACACAATTTAGTCCATAACATTTCCAGACAGGGAAAACTGCATGTGCAAAAGCACTGATGCAGAAAGGGTCATGCCTTGGAAGAACTAACAAAAAGCCAGAAGGATCTGATCTTAAAGAGATAAGAATGGCTGGAGAGGTAAGGCAGGCTGAATGGACCCTTATGAGGAGTTTGAAATTTTTTTTTTCTTGCATGTGATGGGAACCACTGCAGGGTTTTAGGTGGAGAGAAACTGACCAGATTTTTGGTTTGAAATCATCACCCTGGTTGCAGTGTAGAGAATGCATGGGAGGAGGCAAGAATAAAAACAGGGAGGCAAGTGAAGAGGTGGTGTAGGGAACCATGGTGACTCAGAGCACAGTGTGGCAGTGGAGATGGGGAGCACTGATTTAAGACAGGTTACCCAGGCAGAACTGACAGAGCCTGAGACTGCCTGGGTGTGAGGGCTTGAGGGGCGAGGGGGAGGAGGGCTGACAAGGAAAATCCCAGGTTTCTGGTAAGAGCACTCCTGTTCTTTGTTATCTGCTTCAGTTCCTCATCTGTACTATGGGGAGAAAAGGGTTGTTGTGAAGATTAAGAGTACAGCACTTAGAACAATGCTTGACACGTTGCTATCATTGTTATTGCATTACAGTGTTGAGAACGGTAGACATTTTCTGCTTTTGTTCTCATCAAATATTTTTAATTGATTTAATCCATTTTAAAAAGAATGATAAGGGGAAGAGGGTAGGGGAAGGTTGAAGAGGGTAAAGGAAGTCAACAATATGGTGATGGAAGGAGACTAAACTTTGGGTGGTGAGCACACAATACAATATACAGATGATGTATTATAATGTACACTTGAAACTTATATAATCTTATTAACCAAAGTCATCCCAATAAATTTTTTTTTTTTTTAAATAATGACTTATTTCCGGGTCGGTAAAGTTACAGAAAATTTTTATTCTATTTTATTTTTTATCCATGTATTCTAATTTTTCTAAATAAACGTGTAATAAAAATACAATAAAAGTCATTTTTTCAAATAAAAAATAATAATAATTTTTGCCCTCAACCCAATAGCCTTTGGCTTTGTAAGTAATCCCCTACAGGGATTACTGCTGCCTGGAGCCTATTTAGTCTCTGTCATTTTCTACCTCTGTGGTCTTGGAGAAAATCACAGCTTAAAACCTCGATTTCCCCATACATAAAATGGGCAAGAATCCCCGTTCTAACGAGACAAAAGTTTCTTTGCATCTTGCAAGGCACCGAGCTGTCCAAGGGGAGGTTGTAGAGATGGGTACTATGTGAGGCCATTCCCAAGGCCGAAGGCCTGGCGCGGCGTGACACTTTCCCTCCGCAACACCAGAGGGCAATGTCGCGGGCTGCGGCACCACCCGATCACGGGGGCGGCGCTCTGTCCCCACAGAGTCTTTCTCCACGTGGGAACGCGGGATGGCGGCGGCGGCGGCGGTGGTGGGTGTGCGGGAAAGGGGGCGAGGGCGTCGCGGCAGGGCGCTGGGGCCCGGGGGCCACGATGCGGGAGGGAGGCGGAAATGGAGACCCTTCTGTCCGAGCCGTGTGGCTGACGCCCGCGGTGCTTGTTGGCTCAGGACGAGGCGGCGGCGCGCGACGTGCAGCGGCTGCTAGTGCAGTTCCAGGATGAGGGCGGGCAGCTGCTGGGGTCCCCGTTCGACGTACCGGTGGACATCACTCCGGACAAGCTGCAGCTCATATGCAACGCGCTGCTGGCCCAGGTGAGCAGTGGCCGGTGCCGCCCGGGTCGGGCCCACGGTGGGTCGGGAGACCAAAAGGGCCCCCACCATGCGCCGACACTGGGTAATACACGCGGGTGCGAATCCATGGAGTGCCACTTACCCGGGGGCGGGTCAGAAAGACGCATCAGTGTGAGAGCGCTTTTCACGCCGACCATCGCGGTCCGCAAGCCCTGGGTGCTCTGTCAAATGATTCCTCGCCACAGCCCCTGATTAATTATCGTCATGTTACAGTGTGCCGGGAGGCATTAAGTTATTCGCAGGATGCTACGCAGTAGCTGTTGAATTTGGAATTGGAACCCTAATCTGTCAAAATCAAAGCCCATGTTCTTTTAACTCCTAGTCCGGTGCTTTGGAAGTGTTGCCTTCTGTCGGGGTGGGAGGTGCTTAAAAATGCTGTACTTGGGCTCCACCCCCAGACTTACTATACCAGACCCTGGGGTGAAGCAGAGAATGCATTTCCAAACAGCTTTTTGGATGCTTCTTAACACATTATACAGCATGGTGTGGTGGTTTGAAAAACACTGCTTAATGGTATATACTCATCTTGGACTTAAGTGTTCTTTTTAAAGAACACTAAAGAATCTGAATTAGTCATTAGCAATAGGAGGTTGGGCTAATTACTTGGTTGCTCAGAGCCTCGGGTTTTTTTTTTCATCTGTCAGGTGGGAATATTAATGCCTACCCCCAGGGTTATTGTAGGATGCAGATAAAGGATTTGAAAGTGATATGTAAGCAACTTGCTCTTCAAGGATTAAAAAGGTCGGCCTCGATGGGGAATGATGGGGTGGGTATAACTCAAGCAGGATGGCTGAAAAGAAGGAAGCTTTATCTCCCACAGCTCAGTGAGGGGAGCCTCGCTGGTGCAGGTGGCCCCTGCCCATCTTTTGATGGGGGGGTTGCCCTTTGCCATTGCCCTTCAGGAGGATCCCCTGCCACTGGCATTCTATGTCCACGATGCCGAGATTGTCTCCTCACTGGGGAGGACGCTGGAGTCACAGGCGGTGGAGACGGAGAAAGTTCTTGACATCATTTACCAGCCACAGGCTATCTTCAGGGTCCGCGCTGTGACCCGCTGCACCAGCTCCTTGGAGGGTCACAGTGAGGCAGTCATTTCTGTGGCCTTCAGCCCCACAGGAAAGTAAGGACAGCTGCAGAATTGTGGAGGGGAGTGTGGGGGTGCAGCGTCTGGCTGGAGTGAGGAGGGTACTCCCAAATCATGATCACTGTGACCCATGCTCTAGGCTCAGGTCGAAAGTAAGGGACTTTTCGAGTGAGGTTTAGTCCACAAAGATCAAGGACACCTGCCTTGGAAGAGTCCTTCCTGAACTTGATCTCAGAAGATCTGAGCTGCAAGTTCAACTCTGCCCCTTCTAGCTGTGTGACCTAGGCAAGTCACTTAACCTTTCTGAGTTTTCTTCATCTTCTGTGAAACTGGGACTTTATTTATTTATTTATTTATTTATTTATTTATTTATTTATTTATTTTTAGGGGAAGGGGAAGGGAGGGAGAGAATCATCAATGTGCAAGAGAATCATTGATCAACTAACTGTCTCTCGGATGCTCCCCACCAGGGGACCTGGCCCACAACCCAAGGCATGCGCCCTGACCTGGAATCAAACCAGTGACCTTTTGGTTTGTGGGATGATGCCCAACCCACTGAGCCACACCAGTCAGGGCAGAAACTGTGTTTCTTTGCTTCTCACAGTCCTATGGGCGTAATCAGAAGCTTTACATCTGATTATAGCTGTGGCTGTTCCTTTTAGGAAGGAAGAGAAGAGAAATGGCCTCCTGGGGTCTTCTCCCAGATCACATCAGTGTTACATTTCTTTTCAGGGGAGAGAGAAAAGTCCAGCCCCAGATTCTATTCCCACAAGACAGTTGAAAGGCAGCAGACATGGGCAGTGTTTCAGGGTGAGCCCTACCCCTTGTCCCCACTGCAGAGGTCAGGCAGCCTCTCTTCTTCCCCAGGTACCTGGCCAGTGGCTCCGGAGACACAACTGTGCGCTTCTGGGACCTCAGCACTGAGACACCGCATTTCACATGTCAGGGTCAGTATGCAGTTAGCCATTTAGGGAGTCTTAATGGTGGGTGGGTGATTGACTCATCTCTTTAATTCCTGAGGAGGCCTGGAGCAGATTCCAGCTCCTTCACCTCCCTTTAGTGGCTGCCTGTTCCTAGGTAGAGACTGTACTCTTGAGCCTCGCCAACCATTTATGAACAAGAAGACTAGACCAAAGATTTGAGTGTGGGGTTGTGGGAAGGGACTGACTGGCTAATAGCAAGGAGAACCTGGCTTAAATCCAGCCTATGCCATAGTGGTTCTCAAACTTAAACGTGCATCAGAATCACCTGGGCTTTTGTTAAAATACAGACTGCTGGGTCCCACCCCGAAAGTTTTTGTCTCTCTAGGTCTGGGGTGTTGCCTGAGAATTTGTTTGAAGTTCCTAGGTGGTGTTGGTGCTGCTGGCCAGGGGGCCACACACTAGCTGGGCAAGGACCTTGGGGTGGGGCGTGGATGCTCCCTTTGTAAGCTTCTGTTTTCTCTTCTGGAAAATGGGGGTGATAATTTGTTCTTGACTTCAGACCTTAAAGCTATTGAGAGATTTCTGCGGATGACTTGAAAACACTTTGTACCACATGCCACATAGGGATCATTAGAGGCAGTATGTTATCTGTGCATCAAAAGGCATGGCTTTAGCACTTGCAGTGTATTCTCCCTCTGCCTAGGAAACCTTATCCCTCCTTTTGTTCAATTGTTTATTCAGCAGCTAGTTTAGAAGTACTTACCATGTGCCAGGCATTGCTAGGAACTGGGGATAAAAAACAGATGTTCCTCCTTTCTTTCTTAGGACACAGACACTGGGTCCTTAGCATATCCTGGTCCCCAGACGGTAAGAAGCTGGCTTCAGGCTGCAAGAATGGCCAGGTAGATGGTGGTCAGGGTAACTAGACAGGGACTCTGGGGTTACCTTTGGGGAGCTGGGTCAGAATCAGGTTCTGGGTCTTCAGGGAGGGTGGGTGAGACAGGGAAAGGTTGGGGAGGGTTATTCCGTGAACTTCTGTCTTTCAGATTCTCCTGTGGGACCCAAGCACAGGGAAGCAGGTGGGTAGGACCCTCGCTGGACATAGCAAGTGGATCACAGGCCTGAGCTGGGAGCCCCTCCATATGTAAGTGACATTGACAGCTGGGGTAATGAAGAACAAGGGGTTCAGAGCTGTCCCCCACCCCACTTAATGCAGAGGGGGCAAGGTGAGCGGTCTGACAGTGACTATGAGGCAGGAAGTGGGGAAGGTCATTGCACCTACGTTGCTGCTCAGGCGGGGGCTGTTCATCACGGGGCCTGAGAGCCACCCAGAGGTGCAGCTGGATCTTGAGGTCAGGAATCTATAGACATTGTCCCTGACTCTTGAACTGGGAACGGGGAGGTGCCGTGGGGAGACAGGCATTACCAGGTCAGAAGTGAGGTCCCATCTCCCACCCCCTCTCCAGGAACCCCGAGTGCCGCTATGTGGCCAGCAGCTCCAAGGATGGCAGCGTGCGGATCTGGGACACGACCTCCGGCCGCTGTGAGAGCATCCTCACCGGGCACACCCAGTCCGTCACCTGTCTTCGGTGGGGAGGAGATGGGCTGCTCTACTCTGCCTCGCAGGACCGCACCATCAAAGTCTGGAGGGCTCACGATGTAAGCACTGGGAGCGTTCGGGAGCCAGTCTGGGGAAACCAGGCATCCAGCACTAGGAGGAACACTGACCGGTGTTCCCTGGGCATGTTCTGGGAGCCAGATCGGGGACACGTTTTGGGGACAGGGGGTCCTGTGATTGGTGCTGCACTGTAGGGGAGGTTCCAGGGTCCATCAGCATTGGCAGGCTCTGGAAATTCCAGCTGTCGGAAGCCTCTAGCTTTATTGAACCTGCCATATTCCAAACTTTATTATACTGGAGCCTGTCTATTCTGATATACTTCCTTCCATGAAACATATTTTCAGAAACATTGATCTGAACTAGTGCCCTCTTTTTACAAATGAGGAGAGATGTAAGGTCATAAGGGTGGTGTGATTAAGGTCACACTGAATCAGGGGCCTGGCTCTGAGTCTCCTGGGGCTAATCTGGGGGTGCAGGTTCCCCAGGTTGGAGAGTGGTGTGTGTCTGACCTCTGTCCTCCCCTAGGGCGTGCTTTGCCGAACTCTGCAAGGCCATGGCCACTGGGTGAATACCATGGCCCTCAGCACTGACTATGCCCTGCGCACAGGGGCCTTTGAGCCAGCCGAGGCCTCCGTTAATGCTCAAGACGTCCAAGGGTCCTGTGAGTGAATAGGAGGTCGAGGGGAGAGCTGCTTGGTAAAGAGCCAGTTCTGTAGCTTAACGTGTGAGAGTCGGACCTAAGCCGGGGGCTTTGCTGTTTGTGTTGGGTTTTCTAATCAGCCCCGTTCCTCATCTCCTTTTCTCCCCTCCGGTGCGTGGACACAGTGCAGGAGTTAAAGGAGAGGGCGCTGAGCCGGTACAACCTGGTGCGGGTGAGTATGTGCCAGCGAGTCCAGCTCTGTACTCTCCCTTGTCTAGTCCCTGCAGCGCTGCGGACAGTCAGCCCCGCTGCCTTCCAGCCCCGCCTGAGAAAGCCCCTTTTCTGGAAAGTTGTTCTTGAAAATCCTAGTTTATACTCCTAAGATCTTAATGTGCCAGAGATCACTTTTATTTCATTTTGTTGTAGTTACTTCTCTATATAGCGTTCCCAAGGTAACTCTCTTTTTTATTTTATTTAGTTTAAGTAACACACTCACATGATCTAAGGTTCAAAGAACACAAAAAAGTAGATAGTGAAATATCTCTCATCTCTGTTGCACATTCATTCATTCCTTCTGGAAACATCTAGTGCCATGAGTATCTTGTTTCTCCTTCCAGAAACTTCATATATACGTGTGTGTGTGTGTGTGCGCGCACACACACTGTATACCATACAGTCATGTGCTACATAATGACATCTCAGTCAACGATGGACCACATATACAAGGGTGGCCCCATAAAATTATAATGAAAAATTCCTGTTGCCTAGCGATGTAGCTGTCCTAACATCCCATCGCACTGCATTATTGTATTGCAGGGTACCCTTTATACTTATAAAGAAGTTTGCTGTAAACCGTGTGCCATGTTATGCTAGCAGCAGCCTCATATGCCTCACGTGTCTGTGATCGCGTCCTTTTCTCTTGCGCTTGATTTACTCTCGTGCTCTCTTGTACGGTAACGTGCTGTGTGGGCTTCTCACCTAGGAGCAATAGGCTGCTCCGCAGAACCTAGCTGGGTCGTAGGCTGTACCCCTTAGGTTGTGTAAGTGCGCTCAGCGAAGTCACAATGACAAAATCGCCAAATGACGCATTTCTTAGAGCACATTCCTGTCATTCAGTGGCACAAACCCACGTGTAAAGTCCATCCCCTTTTTAACATACCATTCTGTCCCTTGCTTCTTCATGTAATTACATATCTTAGAAATTGTCCTGTGTTCATAGTTTCCTTTTGGGGGAGGTAACTCATGAGGTAGTGGCTGGGCCAGGCCTTGTCGCTCATGTTGAGTAATCAGTAGCGTGTTTGCAGCCGAGGTCGGACTCCCCCGCCTGAGACCATACCCAACAGTGTGTGTTCTGCCTCCCCTAGGGCCAGGGCCCGGAGAGGCTGGTGTCTGGCTCAGACGACTTCACCTTATTCCTGTGGTCCCCAGCAGAGGACAAGAAGCCCCTCACACGGATGACGGGACACCAGGCCCTCATCAACCAGGTGCTCTTCTCCCCTGACTCCCGCGTGGTCGCCAGTGCCTCCTTCGACAAGTCCATCAAGCTGTGGGATGGCAGGACGGGCAAGTGAGTGGGGTTGTGGGGAGGGGGCAGAAGGCCACTGTTTCTCTGGAGAGAGCTTGGCTCTGCCGCTTACTAGCTGTGTGGTCTGCGCAAGTGTTTGGGTTTTCTGAGCCTCTGTTTCCTCTTCTGTAATAAGAAGACACCTTAGCCTGTCAGTCTTGTTACAAGATTTGCATGAGATGGCATATTTAGCAGCAGCATTAGTAGGCATGGAGAACGTTAGTTTATTTCACGTCTAAGGAGAGACGGTCCTCAAGCTGGTCTTTCTCAAAGTGTGGCCCACAGACTAGCGGCGGTGGCAGCAGCATCTGGGAGTGCGATAGAAATTCAGAACCTCGGGGCTCACCCAGACCATGTGAATCAGAATCTGCCTTTTAAAAATTTTTATAGTTGACATACAATATTATATTAGTTTCAGGTGTACAACATAGAGATTAAACATTTAGTTACTTTACAAAGTGATCGCCCCAGTAAGTCTAGTACCATCTGACCCCGTGCATGGTTGCCACGGTATCATTGACTCTATTCCCATTGTTGCGCTTTCATCCCCGTGGCTCTTCTGTAACTACCAGTCTGTGCTTCCTAATCCCTTCACCTTTTTCACCCTTCCTGCCAGCCCTCCTTCAGTCTGCCGACCATCGATTTGTTCTCTGTATATATGAGTTTGTTTTTGTTGGTTTGTTGATTTATTTTGACTTTTAAATTCCACATATATGTGAAATGTTATCTTTCTCTGACTTATTTCACTTAGCACAATACCTTCTCGGTCCATCCGTGTTGTCACAGATGGCAAGATTTCATTCTTTTTTATGGCAAATTAATATTCCGTTATATCCATGTGCCACATTTTCTTTATCTATTCACCTATGAGTAGACACTTAGGTTGCTTCCATATCTTGGCTATTGTAAATAATGCTACAGTGAACATGGAGATGAATGTATCTTTTTGAATTAGTGTTCCGGATTTCTTTGGATAAATACTCAGTGGAAATGGTGGGTCATACAGTAGTTTTATTTTTAGTTTTATGAGGAATGGCCATATTGTTTTCCATAGTTATTGCACCAATTTACACTCCCACCAACAGTGCGTGAGGGTTCCCATTTCTCCGCATCCTCACCAACACATGTTGTTTGTTGATTTATTGATGATAACCACAGAATCTGCATTTTAGTAAGGTCACCAGGTGATTCTGCTTGTCATTAAGTCCAAGAGGCACTGGTGTAATGAGGCACAGTGCCCTCGGGGTTAATTAGGTTGGAGGAGCGGCAAAGGCAGGGGCAAGAAGGAGCAAGGGAAACTCTTGGCACCTATGTTTGAACTCATTTTCTTTTTAAGGTAAGACACCTGTGTTTCAGAGATGCCTAATAACTTGTCCCAGTAGACGCAGCCACGCCACCTGTCAGCAGGCGACTGTCATATTGGGAGGATGTCAGGCAGACGGGCTAAGCAGGTGGCTGCATTGGACTCTAAGACATGCAGAGTTGAGTGGGTGTGGGGGCCTGGCAAGAGGCACCCTAGAAGCAACTCATTTGGAGAAGTTTTAATACGCATAATGGGCAGTAATGATTAAATTGGCCTGGGATAGGACCCGGTGGTGGGATTTTGTAAAAGTTCCCAGGTAATTCTAACATGAAGCCGAGGTTGAAAATCACTGCTATAGGGGCATAGAGGACCCTTCAGACATGTTTGAAGATCTAATCTCCATCACCATCTTCCCTTGGCCCAGGTACCTGGCTTCCCTGCGTGGCCACGTGGCTGCTGTGTACCAGATTGCGTGGTCAGCCGACAGCCGGCTCCTGGTCAGTGGCAGCAGTGACAGCACGTTGAAGGTGTGGGACGTGAAGGCCCAGAAGCTGGCCACAGACTTGCCAGGCCACGCGGATGAGGTATGGCTGCCTGTCGTGGGCAAGGAGTGGGTATGGAATTGAAGCCTGGCCCTTCTCCTTCACCCTCCTCGTTACCCCACTTTTCCTCGTCTTCCTCCCCGGTTTAGGTATATGCTGTCGACTGGAGTCCAGATGGCCAGAGGGTGGCAAGTGGCGGGAAGGACAAATGCCTCCGGATGTGAGTTTGGGGGAAGTGGTGGTTGATGTACTTGGCCCCGCTGCCCTGGAGGGGTCACTTTTTGTGACTTTCCCTTCTGGCATAGAATTCTGGGGGCTCGCCGGGTGCCCAAACTTTCCTGAGATGGTGTGTGAAGCCAGGTTCTCAGTGGGCAGTGGGAGGACTATGGGAATTGCAGGGATTGTGGGAGACCCTGACAGTTCTGAGGCCACCCTCCAGAGGACGAGGCCAGGGTCATTCCAGTGCCAGGCAATAGGCTTTTGGTTAGCACTGGGCTTGGGAGTTCCTAAGACCTGGTTCAAATCCTGGTTCTGCCTTTCAGTATAGTCTTGGAGAGCTTGGTTACTTGGAATGCGAGGCATTGTGTACTTGTAGAACTGTCACTGTTCGTCATTGGACAATGTTGGTGGGCATCCCAGGAGGCCAGGCCCTGGTCTGAGGCCCTGGTGAGGCCGGCGGTGGGTGGGCGCCTACTCTGACTGAGACAGTAGCCAGGCTGTGTATGACTGTGGGGAAACCACAGGTTCTCCCCATAGTGGGCCCCTGGGATTACATGACAGCCTCCCTTTCCTGCATTTTGTTCCCTCCCCTTCTCCACAGATGGAGGAGATGAGAATCCCCACAGCTCTCTCTGACGCCCACCTGAACTCAGCCTGTGTCAGCTGCTGCCCCGACAGACCAAGGGCCAGGGTGGTGACCTGGAAAGCAAGTGTGGCTTCCTGGTCCTGCACAGATGCCAGCGGGGCTCCTGCCCAGAGCAGGAGATCGGAGGGCACAGGAAGTTACGTGGAGCTCAGCCCTTGGCCATCACTCTGTATCATGCTGGTGCCATCAGGGTTGGCGGGCGGCCAGGCAGCGATTGGCCCCTGCTGCTGCCCCTGCCTCCTTGCCCTGATGTCAGCTTTATTCAGGGTCAGACCCCAGATTCTGTGACCAAATAAATTATATTTTGTGTGTTTCTGTTACAATCCTTTTTCTAGAATCTGGGCTGAGTCATTTGTTTAGCCTCCTCTGCACTGGGCTACACCAAAAGGATACTGGCCGGGAAGCCGCCTTGCCTCTCTCCACCCTGTGCCTACAAGTGAGAGGCCAGTTGAGGCTGGGGAGTGAAGTGTTGTATGTGTTCAGAGATGCTGAGGTAATTCCAGCAGACAGAATTATTGGACGAACGGAGGGGCTGCTGCACACTCAGGCAAGTCAGCCAAGAGCAGAGCAGAAGACCGTCCTTTTATTGGGTTTAGACATGATACTAAAAATAGATCAATGGGAACAGACTCAAGGTAAAGAATGTTAGAAATTTATAGAACACAATGGTTATCTATAAAAATTCAAACAGGATAACATATGGTTTAAGCTTTAAGTTCTTGAAACTAAACAAAGGTATAAATCCTTAGGTCTGATTTCAAGCAAGATGTTATCTATAAGGCAAGGAGATGGGAGTACTCAGCAAGGTCTCTTTGGTCTCAGTATACACCACGGCTCAGTGGCCTGAAACAGCTTGCAGCTGCAGGCGTCAGCAAGGCCAGCTTGCTTATCTGAGTCACAGGACACCTGGACAGAGAGGCATGGGAACATGTCCTTTCTCAGAGGCCTGATTTCCTCCAAAGGGAGGCTGGCGAGGCTGGCTGAAGCCCCTATCGTTGCGGCCAGAGAGGATAGTGTAAGGCTGTGCTCTGATGTGGTTGCACTAGCCACATGTGGCTATTTCCGTTAACTAGCACTCCATACAGTTAGAAATGCTGTTCTCAGTCACGCCAGCTGAAAACACAGACAACATTGTCACCATCACCGAGTTCTGCTGGCTCGTGCTGCTCTAGGGGTGCCTTCCTCGGCCTCTCAGCACACTTTTTGAGGCCTTGCCATACACTGAACACTGGCAGGTGCTCGGGGTGCATCTGGGAAGGCGACGGCTGTCCGGATGACTTAACAGCATGCGGTGGTGAGAGCTCTAGCAGAAGTGTGTGTGTTGTGACGTGGGAAGAGGGTTCCCTGTCCCGTGAGGATGTCCACAGACCCTTGACCAAGATGTGGCACTCCATGCGTTCTGCTTCACCTTCTCTTCCAGTGCTGAGGTGGATCAACTCAGGTTGCACTTTATTTTTTAATTGATTTTAGAACAAAGGAGAGAGAACATCAATTTGTTGTTTCACTTACTTATGCGTTTATTGGTCGCTTCTGGTATGAGCCTTGACTGGGGATCGAACCCGGTATCTTGGCATATTGGGATGATGCTCAAACCAACAGAGCTACCCAGCCAGGACTGGGTTGAACTTCTAAACCTCCCTTGTATGGCTGCTCAGGGCCACAGCACTTCTAGTCTTGTGTTCTCACCCTCCCCTCCCCACCCCCATCTGCGTTTACAGTTTTACTTGTCACCAGCGGTGGTTCTCAGCTTCCACCTTGCATGTCTGCAGGGAGGCTGCAGGAGGCTGCGGGAGGCAGCAGTTGCTGGGCCCCTATCTGTGCGGGTCCTTTTTCTGTGTGCTCTCCCATGACCGTCAGAGTAACCACACAGCCATACCTGGTATGATCTCATGTTCCCATAGTTTCGATGAGGAAATGGCCCAGGAAGCTTAAATGGTTTGCCTGTGCCCTCACATCCAAGAAGAGCCAAAATTAAGTGGACCCTGCCCCAAAGCTTGTGTAATTTGCACTATGTCCCACCAGAGCTCAAGTCTGATGCTGACAGTGTGTGGGCTGCCACTACTGTCCAACGTCGCTGTTTGTCCTAGCGTGTGTTTTAGTCTGAGTACCATTCTCTTCCTCCCACGGGGGAGAGAGGGTGATGCTGGCAGAATCAGGCAGTAGGTGGGGGTGGCATCTCATTGCCCCACACCCCTGTTTTCCATCCCCCACTCCCCCCGGAATCTTGGTTCTGGCAGAAGCTAGGAAGGCAGACGCCAACGGCCCAGCTGAGGCTGTGCACAGCATGAGGCAGAATTTAGGGGGTCTCAGTGACCTGCAGTTCTTTAATGAGGGACCTGGACTTAGCCCATATCTGGGGAGGGGGTGCCTAGCAGCTGCTCTGGCCTGCAATGTCTTGGACCCCTCCTCCTCAGTAGGGAGATAAGTGTTCCAGATCTTCCAGCCTCCGCATCTCATCTGGCCGGATGGTCACTGTTTTTCGCTGGGGTTTCTTGCGCCGCACGGTGATCTGGATTGGGTTGTTCTCAGGAAAGCTGCTCAGGTCATTGGCAACGGTTGCAAACTGAAATGACACAAGAAAATCCCTCAGACTTCCTTCTCACACCTGACCTCTCTGTCATTGCCGCCTCCTGGTTTGTTTGCTAAATGGGATCTTAGCTGGCTGTACCAACCTACCCATCAACACCAGAAACAGGTACCAGGAGGTATGATTCAAACCTGTGATGCTTCCAACCACAGGGCTGCATACTCAGGCTGCTCCCCCACCCTGTGCCTCTACCTACCCCCAGGCTGCTCCCCTCTTTGTCCCCCTTCAGCCTCTTCCCTGTTTCCATCGATGCCCTTTGCTTCCCCACCTATTCACAATTTTTGGTACCAAGTTGAAAGATGAATATTATAATGATGCTAATGAGTAAGTTAGTTTGTCCCAGTGGGTACCAGAGTGGCTTAATCCTTAAGCCTCCCAGAAGAGAGCAGCCTGGGATTGCTATGTATTTGTGCAGGTGGGAGGAAAGCAAGCAGGGAGATGAGTTGTGGCGGTATGGGGTGGCCCGGCCTCCAGAGCCCCTGGTGCAGGCTTCTCTCCCTGATCCCCTGGGCCCCCTTCTCCCAGGGCTCACTTTGTAGGGCTTGCACCACTTCCCCACCCCCGCTATGTTGACAGCACGGACGATGAGGCAGTAACTGGTGTTAGGCTTCAGCTCCATCAGCTTGACAGTGGTGCCCAAGATCTTGTGGAAGAACCATGGAAGAATCTTTGTCGTGGGAGGCTCATTATCATTTCTCTCGACTACCTCCTGCAGCAAGAGCTGGTAGAAACTGACTGGCTGCTTGCTCAAGGCATAGGTCCAGGAAATCTAGAAGAGAATCCCGGAGGCTTCCTCAGTCCTGGCCCGGCCTGTCCTCCCCTCACCTCGACACCCTGCCCTACCCCACATGGGTGGGAATGCCCATATCCATCCCCTGCCCCCTCCTCCTAGTCCCCCACCCAACCCCCACTCCCATGCCCTGTCCCTGCTGGAGCTGAGGCAAGTCTGATGGAGGTGTCAGGTACTCCAACCGAAAGCGGAATTGCCAGCCTGCAGCATACACTACTCTCCCTGCACAGCCCCACCCACGTTGGAGTGTGCCTTCATTCTGTTTCTTCTAGACCAGTGATTTTCAGCAGGTGTATGGCAAGAATTTTTAAAACATGTAATATCTGACTCTAAATAGTCAACTAGTGTGCCACAGCCGATGCATGTTTTAAATATTCTCGTGGCACACCAGCTGAAAATCGCTGTTCTAGACTATGTCAGTTGAGAGGGACCTTGGAGATTATCTCACCCACCTCACTCACTGCAAGTGGGGTTAAAGGTTCAGAGAGGGTAAGTGGCTGGCCCAGGGTCGCATAAGCAATTAAGTGACAGGGATCAAAGAATAGCTCTGGAGTCTATAGACTATAATAGTGGTTGCCAAGCAAGCCTGACTAAGGATCCAAGGGAGTTTTAATAACATGGCAGATCCCTGGCCTGCTGTCTCCTGTCTGGTCTCCCATTTCCTGTTTCTCCTCCATCTGGACCAGAAGTTTTCAAACTGGTGTATATCAGAATACCCTAGAGACCTTGTTAAAACACAGATTGCTGGCCCCTGCCCCGACAGTTTCCGATTCAGTAGGCCTAAGTTGAGGGTGGGGTGACAGGGGGAACAAAAATGTAAATTTCTAACAAGTTGTCCTCTGATGCTGGCACTGCTGGTGGTCTGGGAAGACACATGGCTCTAGGCCCTCCAACAGTCGGGCTCCCAGATTTATCTTCCTAAAACTCAGCTCAAATTGCATCCATCACCAGATAAAAAGCTCTGAAAAAAGCTGTTTCCTACTGCTTACAGGAAACTCTTATTACGTAGCCTAAAATTGGAGAACTTCGGGAAAATGACCCCAGACTAACTTCCCCGTCCATTACCCTAATACCACTCTAGGACAGTGCTGCTCAGCATGTGGTCCGGGGCCATCAGTGCCACCTGGGAATTTTTTAGCAGTACAAATTCTCAGGCCCCATCCCCCAGACCTACTCCTGAATCAAAACCTCTAGAGATGGGATCTGGAAATCTTGTTTTGAACAAGATGATCAGATCTACAGACACATGAATGTGTGAAAAGCCCTGGGTTGGGGCCTGGGTGTTTCCTCCCCCTCTTTCCCACGTATGAGCCTTTGTTAGTATCAGCTCCTCCAGGGAACACCTTCCCCCCATCTCCAGATGTTTAAATCCTACCTCTATGCCCCAGCTCAAATGTTACCAAGAGCCACCCAGCTAATTCCTGTACCTTGAAGTAATGTTTCTTTCCCTCTGACTCCCTGGTGGTGCTTGATCTGAACTCTTCCTACAGCAATGAGCCCTTTCTAGCTTACGCTGGAGTTTCTTCCAAATATGCCCTCTCTCCTAACCCATGAGTTTGAGGTCAGGATGTAGGTGGTAGGCATCTTCACATTCCCCACAGAGCTCAGCCCAGGGCACACTGGGCGTGACCAGTAAGCCTTTGCCAAATGCGTGAAGAAGAAAACGCACCACTGCCGTGTAGTCGCTGACTGTGTGTTCACAGATGAAGGGCGCCTCTGGCACATCTATGACCACGGAGGACTTCGAGGATGTCGAGGAGGTGTCTGTGTCCTGCTCAGGGTTGTCAAGGTCCAGCAGGCCCCCAGGGGCTATTTGGGACTTAGATTGGTGGAGGCAGAGGGCCAGGTCCTCCTTTTCTGTATTCTTGGCCACTGGGGAGATGCTGAGTTTGTTCAGCTCGCCTTCCGGCAGCCCTGCAAAGAAGCTGCTGTTGGGCTGGGTCACAGCCAATTTGATGGGATTTAACAAGGTGGATGAAATGGGGGAGATGCTGGTGTAATCGGAGCTGCATTCAGATTCCTTCCCTGGCATCTGCTTCCTGGAGGATGAGGGGAGACAGGTGGGTCAGATGGGGGAGGTCACCCCAGCCAGCCCATACAGCCTAGAAGCTCCCGGAGGCCAGGCGTTGGGCCCCCAGCTGCTTCTGAATAGCTCAGAACATCCTCACTGCTGCGCAGCAGTGCATCTACCCACCAGAGCACTTGTTAGTGGGAAATGCAGATTGCTGGTACCCTGTCCTTCATTTGGGTGGGCCTGGGGAAGCTGCTAAAGTTAATAGGATGCTCAGACAATCCTGATACAGGTGTACTAAGAACCACAATTTGAGAAACACTGCTAAAACTTTGTCCTCCCTCCAAAGTGGGGTGCCAATGCCCCAGGGAATGACCACAATGATTTACTAGAGTATAGAAAAGTATCTAAAACTAATAATAAATTAAGCTTTACTAATATTTATTCACTATTTAATATTTATTTATTTTTAAATATCTTACTTATTTTTAGAGAGAGGGGAATGGAGCGAAAGAGGGAGAGAAACATCAATGTGTGAGAGAAACATTGGTTGCCTCTCACATGCCCCCAAGTGGGGACCCGGCCCACAACTGAGGTGTGTGCCCTGAAGGGGAATCCAACTGACATCCTTTTGGTTTGCAGTCCCATGCTCAATCTGCTGAAACACATCAGCCAGAGCTTCACTATTTAATATTTAATGTAATTACTAATGTAGTTACTTAGAATTTATAACATTTAACAATGTTAATATGTGTAGCATGTAAAATTAACAGATAAATATACATATCTTGGAATGAATGCTGAAAACTTTTTTCTTCCATTCTAATTTTTTAAAATCATAAACTATTTTAGACGAATCCAAGATATCAAGAATAATATATTAAGCTTTTAATGAGTCATCACCCAGCTTCAGAACTAAAGCCTCGTCAGTATGATTAAAGCCCCTGAACAATTCTTCCCTCCACCTACTGCTCTCACTCAGAGGTGGCCAGGACAGGAAATGTAAAATTGTGTTTATTCTCCTCGTGTCTTTACACGTTTGTTACATATGTATGTTATTCTTAAGCAAGATCTACTTTGCACATTTTAAAACTTTACATAAATAGCGCCATTTAGTACATTTCTACGGACAGTTTGCTTTTTCACGCAACCTTGTTTATTTCAATCCATCTGCATTATATGTGTACCTCTGCGGATATATGTATCATTACTAACTTTTTGCTATTACAAAGAAAAACCTTGCACATGTTTCCCCACTACTAAATTTTTTTTTTACCAGTGAAGTGCAGAACCCCCCAAAATTGGCTTTCAAATCTTTAAAAAATTTTTTTACCTGACACAAAGTAAGAAATACATATTATATGGCAACCTAGTGTACTCATACATATATATCAAACTAAAACACACTGCACAGACTAGTACTTATTCTGTGTGTGATGTGCTCTGGAATTTTTTATTCTGTTTAAATGCATTTTTATGATACTGGTCTCCACCAACTAGAAGGAGTTCCTGACCCATTAATGGATGGGTCACAACCCACAGTTTGAAGAGCACTTGTCTGGAGACAGCAGTCAAGGTCACATGGTAGGTTGATGGCAGAGTCGGAACTAGAACCCAGATCTCCTGGCCTAAGGGCTGCCCTGCGCTATGCAGCTCCCAGCTGCCCCTGGCACTTTCTGGCTCCTCTCCTCTGTATCCTATCCCGTCTCCCTCAGCTGCTCTGGCCAAGTCCAGCAACCAACACACCCCTCTGAATCCCTTACTCCAGGGCAGGCTCTGGTTTCATGGTTGGTTGATGGGTCAAATTTCTCCTCCCTGAGCTCCAGCCCCATTGACCCCCTCATGAGAAGTCCTCATCAGCCCAAACCTCCAATGCCAGCCCTTGGTCGACATTTAGAATAAATGATTCCCCCACCAAGGTCATTCGTAGGCTGAAGAGTCTGAGTATTGATGCGATTTATACTTCAACTTGTCCTAATGAATCTGTTTTCAAAACACCAGTGCTGAAGTGGGTGTGGAAGGCAGCTAGGCATTGGCTATATACTGGACATATTCTCTTCTGATGTTTACAGTAGTCCTGCTGGATGGGTGTTAGCCACAATTTCCAAATGAGGGACTGACTGAGGAGTCACTGATCTTAATTAACTTGTCCACAGCCATATATCTAAGTGGTAGAACTTGAATTTGAACTTAGACTCATAGTCTTAGACTTTCCCACTGTAGCATGAAGTTTCATGTAAGCATTTATCATTTTAGCTATACCTGCTACTTACAGGTCCCTTAGGAAATGGATACCATATCCCTTTCATATAATCAGGACCAGCTACATAGTTTTTGGGTCCCCTTCAAAAATTATTAAGAATTTCAAAAGAGTGACAGTGAGCATTAAACTAAGGACAGGGCCCTTCTAAGTATGGGCTGTTGTGACTGTAAAGGTCACACACCACAAAACTGCCTTGCAGATAATTTCTTCAGCCTATGTCAACCTCCTCCACCACCCCTTCACTGGCTAACTCCTTCCATTCCTATGACATTCAGCTCACATATCACCTCCTCCAAGAAGCCTCCCTTAACTGCACCGTCTCCCAAGTTATACTAAGCCTCTTCCATTTTCTCAAGGTGTCCTGTCATAGCATAGACCATGCTGTATTATTCTTGATTCTTGACACACACATACACCAGGCTGGGAGGTCTTGAAGGCAAACACTGTGCTTTTTATTGGTACATTCCAGAACTTAACACTGGGCCAGACACCTTGCAGGAGGCCAACAAGTTTTGTGGAATGAATTAAAGGGAACCCAGAATCACTGAGGAGCAGTAAACCTCAGTCTGAACACAGATGGGCTATTGGGGGGGGGAGGGGGGACATAATCAGGAAGGGGAAGACACCAAAAGGGAGGATTAAAAGACAGGAGCCATGGGGAGTGTGGAAGGGGGCATGGGTGTTTGGGGGAAGGGGTGAGGAACCTAACTACACTAAGGAGATGAGAAACACTGTCAATAAGTCTCTGACTAATCCTGGAAGTCCTCCTGGAGTGGGAGGCCTACATTTCTCCAAGAACTGATTTGGGGTCCGGAATCCATGATGCAACCTGCACACATGCTCTTCCCAGGAAATCTGAGGCCCAGGTTGTGATAGGTCCAGGAAGTCCCTCTCCCCACCCCAAGCTCCAGCTCCACCCCTAGCTCGAGGCTTAGAAAGGAGGAAAGGACCAGATTTGTGTCTTACGGTAAATTGATGGTATCTTCCTCCATGAAGTTAATCAAACCGCCCCTTGAGGAAAGTGGGAGTCCTTTGGTAGCAACTGTCCTGTTCATAGACTTGGAGCTTGGAAAGAGCTTTGAGATTTCATTGAAAACATTGAGGGTTTTCTTTTTCATCATGGCTGGCACCATGCAGGACAACCAAGCTGACAGGAAGTAGAGAGAAACTGGAGACAGCAGACACACCCTTAATTTAGCTGGGATGGGGGTGCAATGAGCTGACTTCATAATCATCGCAGAGTGTAACAATTGGGGATGCTGTTGCCTAGGGCCAGGACCGGGGTCTGGAGTGGGATAGAACCAAGAAACGGACTCTATCACCCTTCCATCTCTGATGCTCTGTGGTTCGGCAGCCCTGCCCTTCTCTGAAGATCAAAATGCCTACCACCTGTGGTGCCCTTTGGCGCTGCTCTGGGAAGGAGGAGAGGATGGTGGGAAGAAGGCACTGGAATGGGTTTCCAGGAGTGGGAGACTGAGGATGCTGAGGCACCATGTCCTGCAATTGTATGCGGCAAAGCCCCACTGTGTCCAGTCTGTAAGTATAGGGAAAGCATGGCTCACATATACCCAGGTCTTACTGCGAACATTCTAAATGTGCCACACTTTTACCCCAAGTGTCCCCATGTGTTGCGTGACAAAGGAGGGTGCTGCAAAGGGATACAGAGATGAACCAGACATTATTTCTGTTCTCAAGGAAACCACTCTACTGTAGGAAAACATACACATTACTTTCGGGGTGGGAAGAGAGGCTGTTAAAGCAGTACTGGCTTTGCATTTAGTTGTGGATTTGTCTGATTTAAGTCCTGTTCTGCCCTTACAGACTCTGTCATCTTTGGCACATGATTTTCCTCCCCTGAGAGCCTCAGCTTCCTCATCTGTGAAACAGGAATAAAAATAGCACTTACCTAATTGCATTGTGAGAAGATAACCCCGTAAGATTGTTACGTTTCTTCCAGAGGATGAGGCAAAGGAAAGGATATTTAAGATACCAAATTCTATATTTTGTGTCCCATATACTCAGCGTTTTTGTTTGTTTTTTAAAATGTTATTGGCCCTGGCTGAGTAGCTCAGTTGGTTAGAGTATCCGCCCTATATGCCAGGGTTGCAGGTTCGATCCCTGTTCAGGACACTATAATAGTCAATCAATAAATGTACAAATTAAGTGGAACAACAAAAATTGATGCCCCGCTCTCCCTCCCTAAAATCAATCAATAAAAAAATGTTATTCATAACAAATGTAAAGTACAGAGAAGCAGTTGCCCTCCATGTGTTCTGTTGTTCTTAGCACCCATCATATAATCTGTAGTATCCTATCTGGTTGATTGGATTCCTCTTTATTGCCTTGCCCTGAGCATGGGGACGATCAGTCTTCTGGAATTTTCTGGCGTTTAGAACAGAGGCTCATGATTAGGTCTGCCTGCTTGTTTGGCTAAGTGGTTAGAGGCTAACGCGCACTCGGAGCGCACGTGGCGCCGGCGGCCTGTTTCCTCCTCAACCAAAGGGTCTCATAAGGTCGTGCAGCCGTCCCTCGCGGCCAGCAGATGGCGCTGCCAGCCCGGCTCTGGAACCTGGAAGCCGGAAGCAGTAGCCAGGCCCGGACTGGCGGGCCCTGGGCGCGGGAGATCCGGCGTGGGGCCACACCCTCCGCGCCGCCTGCCCCCACTCCAGAAAGGGGCGCCGAGCGGCATCTGGAGAGGGCGCTGCGGCTGTCCACGGAACGCGCGGCCCCTGGTCCCCAGGGGACATGGGTGTGCTCAGGGCCGGCCTTTGCCCAGGCCTCACCCAGGACATGATCCAGCTTCTGAAGAGCCACGGAATCAAGACAGGTGACCGCGTGCGCGTGCCACAGAGCTGGTGACACCGGGGAGCCCGGCCCCACGGCCCTGGCATACCCGGGAGGGGCCACTTCCTCCCTCCTCTGCTCCCCACCCTCGGGATGGTGGGCGTGGTCAAGCCAAACCCCAAGCAGGGCAGAACCCCCGAACTGAGTGCCTGGCAGCACGCCAGGCTCCGCGGCTCTGTTAGATGGCCTGCCCCAAGGTAGAATTATCACCCCATTTTACAGATGGGGGAAAAGCCAAGCATGGGAAGTCCCGCCCTTCCTGCCAATCAACCACACCTGTTTTGTTTTCAGTGGTGGACCTGGTTTCCGCAGACTTGGAAGAGGTAGCCCAGAAATGTGGCTTGTCTTATAAGGTGAGCGGATGATCTCGTTCCAAACCTGAGCAAAGGGTTCCCAGAAATTGATAAGGGGGGCTGGTGGCATATGGGACTCTGGGATGCCCTCTCCCTTGCCCGGTCATTGCTCATTCCTGAGTACTCTGGTCCGCTTTGGGTTGAAGTGCCCTGGCTCCATCCTGAGTTGCCCCCACTCCTTCGCCAGGCCCTGGTTGCCTTGAGGCGGGTGCTGCTGGCTCAGTTCTCAGCTTTCCCCTTCAATGGCGCTGACCTCTATGAGGAACTGAAGACCTCCACTGCCATCCTGTCTACTGGCATTGAAAGGTTTGTATGAATGTGTACTTTGGGAAGAAGAGGAGAGGCAAGAGGACATGCGTGCTTCCTGCTCGGCCGTTGATGCTTGAGCCTAGGGAGGGCAGGGTTTTTCAAGCGGGGGTGAGGGCAGTAGGGACTGATGGTCAGGACTTCTGAGTTCTCTTACCTCACAACAGGGTTTCTCGACCTCACAACAGGGTTTCTCGACCTCACACTCCTAACATTTGGGATGCATAATTATTTGATGGTGGGGCGTGGGCATGTCTTGAAGGATGTTTGGCTGCGTTACCTCACCTCTATCCTCTAGATGCCAGTAGCACCTCCCTCCCAGTTAACAGTGTCTCCAGACATTGCCAAATGACCCCTGAGGGACAAAATTGCCCCAGGTTAATAACCCTGTTCTGTAACACAAGATGTCAGTATTTTATTATTATTCAGCAGTTGAGAGCAACCCTTCTCTGGCTCTACGTCCTCATTCACTTACGGACAGGACAAGAAAGAACACTCAGGACTAACATTTATTGAGTGCCTAGTATGTGCCAGCCATTGACTAGGTTATATAATCTCTTCAGTGAGCCCTTTGAGTTAGTGATGATTAACCCCTTGAGTTTAGCCCAAGAGGAGCAAGGGGTGGATTTGGGGCTCAAGCCCTGCAGTACTAGACTCATGCCCCATACTCTGCAGCAGAAGGGGACAAGGGAGCTTTCATAAAGGAGTAGTTCTATTCTGCCGTGTTGTTTGGAGAGGGAGAGAGTTAAAGACAACAGCCACTTTCTGGCTGAGGGAGTCTGACTTCCTTCCTGTCCTATTTCTGTGGAATTTGATGCAGAATTCCTCCACCACAAAGGTCTTTGGATTGGTTTGGCCCTTGCTGCGTTCACAACATATTCTCTTGGCAGGGTTCACACAGCGTGGTGCGTGCTCCTCCTGGTTGGGGATCTGAGTCTGGTAGCCATCAAGCACCGGCTGAGTGCCTACTGATTGCCAAATACGTGCAGTTGGTAGGTGTATGAGTGAGGCAAGGATCCTACACTTAAAGGCGTGTGGGGTAGACAGAAGAGCAGGTGAACCCAGTGTACGAACCTGTGGAGACAGCATAAGGAGGGAGTGATGAACAGGAAGCTGACTTGGCCTTTGGGCTTGGGGAGCTAATAAACCAACATACTCAGAGGAAGCATTCACGGAGCAGTCAGCTGGTAAAAAATTTTAAATATACACGGAATCCAACCCTGCTACAAAACTCTCCTCAGTGGCCTTATCCTGAACGGTTCCCTTCTTACAGTTCATGTGGTTTTCTCAAGTGCTTGACCTTTGGCCTCTTATTGTACATGTTCCCCAAGTGGATGCCCCTCCATCCCTCTCCCCTCTTCCATTCCTGCTTCCCAAACTGTCCAGAGACTGGGGCGGGGCCTGAATGGGGAGTGGTTACACCCCGGGCCCAGAGCGTGTCCTCTGTTGGTCGGCTGCTTGCCCAACACTAACCTTCTCCAGTTTATCAGCTTCACTGTTTTCGTCCAGGAGGATCTCAAACATCTTCTGTACCCTCGAGTCTGTGGAGAACTGCACACGGAGCTAAGGAAGGAGGAGGGAGGAGTGGGGAAGGGAGCAGGCAGAAGTCCACATTTAGTCAGCTCCACGTGAAGTTCATCTCAGTAATATTAGGGTATCTACTCTGGGCCCTCACACTGCCATTCATTCATTCATTCATTCAACAAACGTTTACTGAACAACTACTAGGTGCCAGACACTGCTGTAGATGTTTAGATGCTAGGGATAGAATGGCAAACAAAATCAAGTCCTTGCCCTACAAAGCTTACAGTCAAGTTACATTCCTTATCCCAGTTGGTCATTGCAAGTCTTGGAAGGCAAAGGGATCATCTCCCCAATTTTGGAATCTAGAAAACAGTTAGCTACTAGACATTTAAATACGGGTTAAAACATAAATAGGCCTCCAGGATCAGAAACTGGAAGCAGCTTAAAGTAGCTCCTTAAGCAATTGAAATTACTATGTTTAGATGTGCATCCCTCACAATACCCATCCCAGCCTCAAGGCTCTGAAGCTTTCTTAAAATGACCAAACCGATCATCATCCCCCACCTCACCATCTCTGTCTGTACCTCCCACTACTTTGTTGTGCTGGTCTACACTCCCTCCTATGTCCTTCCAGGCCTTCAGGGAAGGGAGGGGTCTCTCATGCACCTCCCAGTCTTTGACCCTCTTGGGTTGTATTTCCCCAGCCCTGAGTCCGCACTCCAGACAGTGGTCCCACCTTGGGGCTGCCCCAGGCACATAGGAGTTACTGAGTCTTAGAGCCAGAAGCTGAGTGATCAGTTACCCTCCTGCTCCAATAGAGAGGAAACTGACACCCTGGGGGGTCCCTCAGAAAATTGGGAGCTAAGGCAGGACTAGGGTGCAGAATTCCTCACTTCTGGTCCAAGTTCTCCCCACTTTACTCCATTTTCCTAGAAGAGATTTCCTGTTCCTACTGGCTCCTGACTCTCCTCTATCCGCCACCAATAACACCCCCACCCCATTCCTAGGTATCTCACGCTGCCTTTATCCTCCTAGAAAGAGAGGGAGAGGTGAAGACACATTAAGTTGCAATTTTAACAAAAACCTCTATCTGGAACGTAAAAGGCCCCAGCTCTGGTCTGGCTGGCTCCAACACTTACACAAGCATTACAGCATCTCTGTTCCCTCACAGAGAGGTGCACCTGCTCCCCCGTTCTGCGGTACCTGCCTATGCCACTTGCTCACTCCATCCAAGGGAGTGGAGGTAGGACTAGCCTTGCCCTAATGTCCTGCACCTCTACCATGTCCTTGCTAGGAATGGGGGGAGGTAGCCAAGGCTTGTGGGAAGGGGTCTGGCTGACCTTCTCCTGGATGCTTGTATTGAGCTTCCTCAGTGTCTCCTGGAAGTTCTGGTTCCGTGGCTCGAGGGTGGCACAGCGCTGCACATCCTTGAAGGCCTGGTCCAACTTCCCCAGGTGCTCCAGTGCCTGGCATCGCCGATACAGGGCCTTGATGTCCGAGGAGTTGATGTCAATGGCTAGGGGGGACAACAGGCAGGGCCTTAGGGGGCTGGGCTGCAGATCACCTTCCTTCCCCTCCTGCCGCTGCCCCCAATCTCTTCCTTGGAGATTACCCACCCATGTGGACTATCTGGTTCAAGGCTCCCCTTTGTTAAGGAAAGAGGAAAAATCATTGTCTCAAGGTTGGAAGGGAGTTTAAGGGTCACCTTGCCCAATCCCTGATGCTCTAGAATCTGCTACACTGATCCCTGCCAAGTGTGCATCCACCTGGTGCTTGCATACCTCCAGTAGTGGGGAGCTCCCTCATAACGCCCTTCCCCTTTCCTACCTGAAATATGTCCCTCTGTAACTTTGCCCTTTCATCTTAAGTCCAGCTCTGGAACCCCCAAGATGAAATCCAATCTTTCTTCCTCGTGACAGTTTTTGCTTTTTAGGAATTTGAAGGCAGCTCTCCTCCGTCCCACCTGGGAGTTGCTTTTTCTGAGCTAATTATTGCCACTTTCCTTGGCTGCTCATCACAGGGTGTATTTCCAGTCCCCTCTCCAGCTGGTTCCCTCCCTCCTGAACTCATTTCAGGCTATTTGTTTCTCCTAAAAGAATGGCAACTGGATCAAAACCCAAACACAGACCTGCAGCCAAGAGAAGTCTTCCCATTTTAATCATGCTCTTAAGCCAATGTTGACTTATGGTTTTTTTTTTTTTTTGTTTTTTTTTTTTTATGTTTACTTCTCCTAGTGTCCGTGGAACAGGCTGGTGACTCCCTCTTCCCCAGAAGAAGCCCAGCCCCCATGGAGTAGACTGGGCTGATGGACTTGGTCCTGGGGATCCCCCATGAGAATATCCAAATTTACAACAAGGGGTGTGTGCATCATGACCATGGCAAAGATTTTCAGAAGCAATCTCTTTTTTAAAAACATAAATTGCTCATTTATTGTATTCTATTCTGGTTCTTATGTAAAATGCCATTTCCTATAAAACTATTGTTATTTTTATTGTTGTTTCATTACAGTTGTCCCAATTTTTCCCCTGTTACTCTCCACTGCCCCACCCATCCCCCCCCATCCCCCTCTCCCACAGTCAGTCCCCATCCTGTAGTCTATGTCTATGAGTCATTTATATAATACATGTTCCTTGACTAGACCATCCCCTTTCTTCCCCCGCTTCTCCTTCTTCCCTCTCCCCCTCCCCTCTGGTCACTGTCAGTCTGTTCCTTGTTTCCATGCCTCTGGTTCTATTTTGCTCATTTATTTGTTTTGTTCACTAAGTTCCTGTTATAGATGAGATTATATGGTATTTGTTTCTCACTGCCTGGCTTATTTCACTTAGCATAATACTCTCCAGTTCCATCCATGCTGTCACAAAAGGCAGGAGTTCCCTCTTTCTTTCTGATCAGAAGCAATCTCTTAAGAAAAGAAACTTAACATGGAACTCCATTTGCAAAAATGTGACTTAGGGGTGGAAGGCACACCTGAAGCCCCGCCTACGATGCCTAGGTTGGCATTTACACAATTTGTAACTCCCCTTAGACAAAACAGGGATGCTGAGGCAGGTGGGGCAAAGGAGGAAGGGGTGGCTCACCTCTCGAGGCATCTGAAGCTGCCTGAACATAGCTCTCCTGAGAAAGAGAAGGAGACTTAGTTAATGGGGGCCCATTGCAGAGACAGCCTGAGAGGGTCCCCACGGGCATTAGAGGGCACCTGATGGGAGCTGCTGGCCATCAGGGACCCAGAGGAGGGTCCCTGGCTGGTTATGGAAAAGTGAGTGAGATTTGGATTTGAATCTGGGCTCTGCTACTAACAACCTGGGAGATCTCGGACAACTTATTGAACCCTCTGAGCCTTGGGGTTCTTATCTGCAGTATGAACATGACAGCCGCTGCCTCAGCAGGCTGTTATTGAGATGCTACAACATAACATAAAAAGCCCCTGGCTTGATGCAGGTTCCCATTACGCTGGTTTCCATCTGGGGGGAGTTCTGTCTCCCAGGGTAGTGGGTCTAGGAAAGCAGTGAGAGGCGCCCTTCTCCAGCCTGAGGGGCCTTGGGGAGGGGGCTGGGACGATGGAAGACGGATGATGCCTATCAGGAAGGGGAGGCTGCACCCCAGCCCAGCCCTCAACCTCCTGCCCCGCCCCAAACCATTTTCAGGCCACAGGCCGCCCGGTTGCGATAGAGTGTGGCCTTCAGGGCCTTATCCTTGGTCAGCTTCAGGGCCTGGCTGTAGCTCTTTGTCGCGGCCTTGTAGTCCTGGAGCTGGAAGTGCCGGTTCCCTTCCTCCTTCAGCTGCACAGCTTCAGCCTCCGCCTCTGCCATCTGTCGGGACAGGGCAGCTCTGTCTGGCCAGCCACTCACTCCAGACCCAGGGCTGGACTCCCAGCTTGAGGTCTGGAGCTCCAGGGTGAAGGTGAGTGTTCTTACCTGGAAGGGACCTGCGCCCAGCACCCCCAAATCCATTACCCAAAAGGATATTACGGCATGTGCTTGGAGTATAGCCCAAGTTGAGAGGGGCCTCAGGGTCCCTGTGCCTCCCTCTCTGTCCCTCTCTGCTGGGCAGATGAAGCCACCAGGCCAAAGGCCTGAACTCTCAGTGCAGACCTTAAAAGTTCTTGTTGGCTCCCCTTCTCCCTCCCAGTCCCAGGAACATTCCAACTGGCTTACTTTCTCCCAAAGACAATGTGCTTGGGCTGTTCTCCGGTGATGTGAGGTTGCTCCTCTGAGCTCCGGTGTGAACCCCCAGCCAGTCAGCCTCCCTCTGCCCCTCCCAGCCCCAACCCAGGAGACTATCGCCCCTGCCAGTGGCTCCAGACTATATTTGGCCACAGGGGCAGGTGCTCCTGGAGTCTGTCATTGATACTCAGGGCCCTCCCCATCCCCAGACTGGATAGTCAAGTACCACGTGGAGATGCTGACTAACCTCTGCCCCAGCACTCTGCACAGGGGCAGTTCTGGGGGCTCAGGCACTCATACGCTGAAGAGTGAGAGAAAAATCCAGAAGGTACGGGAACCCCCCAGCAGATCTCCTTCCCTAGGCACAGCTATAATGTCCCTTCTCCACCTCCATCCTGGATAAACAACCCTCTCTCCCTCCCCCAACCACAGCTATTTTGGGAGCAGAGTGACAGCTGAGGGGCTGACAGACTTGGATGCAGAGAGCAGCTGCCCACAACTGCCCTCTCCCTGTGGCATTCGCTTGTTAAAAATGTCCTTGCTTTACAGAAAGACCAGCAGACTTGTTAACTCAGTTTAATGGAATTGGGTCTGTTTTGATCCACATGTATTCTGTTCCTCCCCATTTGTAGTGAGTGGATACACTCAGCCTACCTCTCCTGTCCGACTGGGAACTCCCTGAGAATGGGCTCTGTATATCCTACCCCCTCCAGACTGTAGCCTTCTCCTAGGGCATGAGCTGGGTCAGCCTGGGAATTCCTGGAGACCAAGGACTGTGCCCCTTATCTGACTGGGAACTCTCCTCGGACAGCTGAGTCTCCCTCATCAGAAAAGGGTCTTTCTGGGATAAGAACTACGGGTTCACCACTAGAAAGCATCTCCCGGGGGGGGGGGGGGGACAAGAAATGTTTCTCAGGAACTGAGGGTTCCTGAGGTAAACTTATGAGGTTGTCCTGAGATGGACAACTCTCTCGCCTTTCAGTGTCTCCAAGCCTGGGCTGTGCGCTTCCTCTCCGAGGGCAAGCATGGCATCTCATGCATCTTGACTTCCCCTGGGGCAGAGCCTGGCAGAGGCAGTGCCCAGCGTGTGTTTCCTGATTGCATAAATAGATGAATGTGTGGTGTCTACATGCTGATGCTTTGATTCACTTACTACCATGGTGCCCCCTCCCATGTGTCTTCAAACTTGCCTACCCAGGCTGAGAAAGACACTAAAGAAAAAGCATAGGTGGGTTACCGACACCAGATTCTGCTCCTGGCTCTGTGACTTCGAACACACAGCTATGACTTTGGACAAGTTCTACTGCCCTACTGAACACAAGGCCCAGCCCTGATGCATGTTTGTCTAATGTATGTTTGTTGACTACATGAATGGATGGATCGATGGATGGATGGATAGATTGATTCCCTGAGGTCATAGTGTCCCAAATCCTGGGCCTCTTTATGGGGCAAGTTCTCTGTAGCAATGAGGTAATATGATAAAGGATTCTGCCACTGGCAGAGAACTGCAGTTCTGTGATTTTAGGTCCAATGAATCCCAGATTCTAATCTTGATTCATTCATTCCACAGGTATTTCTTAAGCATCTACTGAGGGCCAGGAACTGTGAACGATCATGAAAACAGAGAACACTCATGAGGACAAGGATCTGTGTCTATTTTGTTCATTTACATATGCCAAGTGCCTATAATAGTGTGTGGTATGTAGTAGGTGCTCAACAATATTGAATAAATGAATAAAATAGTTCCATAAATCTGCAACTTCAAATATGAGAAATACCTGGACATTTTGAAAACATGTAATAGGGGAACCTGACATCGTTTTAGAGAAGGTTCCCCTAAGTAAAAGATTAAAGAAGTTAATGCATTGAGAGCTCCTAGAACAATGCCCAGTAGAGAGTAAGTGCTCAGTATACTTGTTAAATGAATGAATGAATAAATATTTAAGGAACGACCTGAAGAGTGAGAAACTTGTATTAGTTTGCTAGAGCTGCCATAACAAAATACCACAGACGAGGGGGCTTAAACATTAGAAATTTACTTTCTCACAATTCTGGAAGATAAAAGTCTAAGATCAAGGTGTCATCAGGGTTGATTTATGATGCAACTTCTCTTCCTGGCATGTAGACAGCCAGCTTCTCACTGTGTCTTTACCTGGCCACTTCTCTGAATGAGTGCAAAACAAGAGACCTCTGGTGTCTTCTCTTCTTATAAGGACACCAGTCCTACGGGATCAGGGTCCCATCCTTATGACCTCCCTTAACCTTTACTACTTCCTTATAGGCCTTATCTTCAAATACAGTCACACAGAGGGTCAGGGCTTCAACATATGAATTGGGGAGGGTGGTACACAATTTAGTCCATAACATTTCCAGACAGGGAAAACTGCATGTGCAAAAGCACTGATGCAGAAAGGGTCATGCCTTGGAAGAACTAACAAAAAGCCAGAAGGATCTGATCTTAAAGAGATAAGAATGGCTGGAGAGGTAAGGCAGGCTGAATGGACCCTTATGAGGAGTTTGAAATTTTTTTTTTCTTGCATGTGATGGGAACCACTGCAGGGTTTTAGGTGGAGAGAAACTGACCAGATTTTTGGTTTGAAATCATCACCCTGGTTGCAGTGTAGAGAATGCATGGGAGGAGGCAAGAATAAAAACAGGGAGGCAAGTGAAGAGGTGGTGTAGGGAACCATGGTGACTCAGAGCACAGTGTGGCAGTGGAGATGGGGAGCACTGATTTAAGACAGGTTACCCAGGCAGAACTGACAGAGCCTGAGACTGCCTGGGTGTGAGGGCTTGAGGGGCGAGGGGGAGGAGGGCTGACAAGGAAAATCCCAGGTTTCTGGTAAGAGCACTCCTGTTCTTTGTTATCTGCTTCAGTTCCTCATCTGTACTATGGGGAGAAAAGGGTTGTTGTGAAGATTAAGAGTACAGCACTTAGAACAATGCTTGACACGTTGCTATCATTGTTATTGCATTACAGTGTTGAGAACGGTAGACATTTTCTGCTTTTGTTCTCATCAAATATTTTTAATTGATTTAATCCATTTTAAAAAGAAAGATAAGGGGAAGAGGGTAGGGGAAGGTTGAAGAGGGTAAAGGAAGTCAACAATATGGTGATGGAAGGAGACTAAACTTTGGGTGGTGAGCACACAATACAATATACAGATGATGTATTATAATGTACACTTGAAACTTATATAATCTTATTAACCAAAGTCATCCCAATAAATTTTTTTTTTTTTTAAATAATGACTTATTTCCGGGTCAGTAAAGTTACAGAAAATTTTTATTCTATTTTATTTTTTATCCATGTATTCTAATTTTTCTAAATAAACGTGTAATAAAAATACAATAAAAGTCATTTTTTCAAATAAAAAATAATAATAATTTTTGCCCTCAACCCAATAGCCTTTGGCTTTGTAAGTAATCCCCTACAGGGATTACTGCTGCCTGGAGCCTATTTAGTCTCTGTCATTTTCTACCTCTGTGGTCTTGGAGAAAATCACAGCTTAAAACCTCGATTTCCCCATACATAAAATGGGCAAGAATCCCCGTTCTAACGAGACAAAAGTTTCTTTGCATCTTGCAAGGCACCGAGCTGTCCAAGGGGAGGTTGTAGAGATGGGTACTATGTGAGGCCATTCCCAAGGCCGAAGGCCTGGCGCGGCGTGACACTTTCCCTCCGCAACACCAGAAGGCAATGTCGCGGGCTGCGGCACCACCCGATCACGGGGGCGGCGCTCTGTCCCCACAGAGTCTTTCTCCACGTGGGAACGCGGGATGGCGGCGGCGGCGGCGGTGGTGGGTGTGCGGGAAAGGGGGCGAGGGCGTCGCGGCAGGGCGCTGGGGCCCGGGGGCCACGATGCGGGAGGGAGGCGGAAATGGAGACCCTTCTGTCCGAGCCGTGTGGCTGACGCCCGCGGTGCTTGTTGGCTCAGGACGAGGCGGCGGCGCGCGACGTGCAGCGGCTGCTAGTGCAGTTCCAGGATGAGGGCGGGCAGCTGCTGGGGTCCCCGTTCGACGTACCGGTGGACATCACTCCGGACAAGCTGCAGCTCATATGCAACGCGCTGCTGGCCCAGGTGAGCAGTGGCCGGTGCCGCCCGGGTCGGGCCCACGGTGGGTCGGGAGACCAAAAGGGCCCCCACCATGCGCCGACACTGGGTAATACACGCGGGTGCGAATCCATGGAGTGCCACTTACCCGGGGGCGGGTCAGAAAGACGCATCAGTGTGAGAGCGCTTTTCACGCCGACCATCGCGGTCCGCAAGCCCTGGGTGCTCTGTCAAATGATTCCTCGCCACAGCCCCTGATTAATTATCGTCATGTTACAGTGTGCCGGGAGGCATTAAGTTATTCGCAGGATGCTACGCAGTAGCTGTTGAATTTGGAATTGGAACCCTAATCTGTCAAAATCAAAGCCCATGTTCTTTTAACTCCTAGTCCGGTGCTTTGGAAGTGTTGCCTTCTGTCGGGGTGGGAGGTGCTTAAAAATGCTGTACTTGGGCTCCACCCCCAGACTTACTATACCAGACCCTGGGGTGAAGCAGAGAATGCATTTCCAAACAGCTTTTTGGATGCTTCTTAACACATTATACAGCATGGTGTGGTGGTTTGAAAAACACTGCTTAATGGTATATACTCATCTTGGACTTAAGTGTTCTTTTTAAAGAACACTAAAGAATCTGAATTAGTCATTAGCAATAGGAGGTTGGGCTAATTACTTGGTTGCTCAGAGCCTCGGGTTTTTTTTTTCATCTGTCAGGTGGGAATATTAATGCCTACCCCCAGGGTTATTGTAGGATGCAGATAAAGGATTTGAAAGTGATATGTAAGCAACTTGCTCTTCAAGGATTAAAAAGGTCGGCCTCGATGGGGAATGATGGGGTGGGTATAACTCAAGCAGGATGGCTGAAAAGAAGGAAGCTTTATCTCCCACAGCTCAGTGAGGGGAGCCTCGCTGGTGCAGGTGGCCCCTGCCCATCTTTTGATGGGGGGGTTGCCCTTTGCCATTGCCCTTCAGGAGGATCCCCTGCCACTGGCATTCTATGTCCACGATGCCGAGATTGTCTCCTCACTGGGGAGGACGCTGGAGTCACAGGCGGTGGAGACGGAGAAAGTTCTTGACATCATTTACCAGCCACAGGCTATCTTCAGGGTCCGCGCTGTGACCCGCTGCACCAGCTCCTTGGAGGGTCACAGTGAGGCAGTCATTTCTGTGGCCTTCAGCCCCACAGGAAAGTAAGGACAGCTGCAGAATTGTGGAGGGGAGTGTGGGGGTGCAGCGTCTGGCTGGAGTGAGGAGGGTACTCCCAAATCATGATCACTGTGACCCATGCTCTAGGCTCAGGTCGAAAGTAAGGGACTTTTCGAGTGAGGTTTAGTCCACAAAGATCAAGGACACCTGCCTTGGAAGAGTCCTTCCTGAACTTGATCTCAGAAGATCTGAGCTGCTAGTTCAACTCTGCCCCTTCTAGCTGTGTGACCTAGGCAAGTCACTTAACCTTTCTGAGTTTTCTTCATCTTCTGTGAAACTGGGACTTTATTTATTTATTTATTTATTTATTTATTTATTTATTTATTTATTTATTTTTAGGGGAAGGGGAAGGGAGGGAGAGAATCATCAATGTGCAAGAGAATCATTGATCAACTAACTGTCTCTCGGATGCTCCCCACCAGGGGACCTGGCCCACAACCCAAGGCATGCGCCCTGACCTGGAATCAAACCAGTGACCTTTTGGTTTGTGGGATGATGCCCAACCCACTGAGCCACACCAGTCAGGGCAGAAACTGTGTTTCTTTGCTTCTCACAGTCCTATGGGCGTAATCAGAAGCTTTACATCTGATTATAGCTGTGGCTGTTCCTTTTAGGAAGGAAGAGAAGAGAAATGGCCTCCTGGGGTCTTCTCCCAGATCACATCAGTGTTACATTTCTTTTCAGGGGAGAGAGAAAAGTCCAGCCCCAGATTCTATTCCCACAAGACAGTTGAAAGGCAGCAGACATGGGCAGTGTTTCAGGGTGAGCCCTACCCCTTGTCCCCACTGCAGAGGTCAGGCAGCGTCTCTTCTTCCCCAGGTACCTGGCCAGTGGCTCCGGAGACACAACTGTGCGCTTCTGGGACCTCAGCACTGAGACACCGCATTTCACATGTCAGGGTCAGTATGCAGTTAGCCATTTAGGGAGTCTTAATGGTGGGTGGGTGATTGACTCATCTCTTTAATTCCTGAGGAGGCCTGGAGCAGATTCCAGCTCCTTCACCTCCCTTTAGTGGCTGCCTGTTCCTAGGTAGAGACTGTACTCTTGAGCCTCGCCAACCATTTATGAACAAGAAGACTAGACCAAAGATTTGAGTGTGGGGTTGTGGGAAGGGACTGACTGGCTAATAGCAAGGAGAACCTGGCTTAAATCCAGCCTATGCCATAGTGGTTCTCAAACTTAAACGTGCATCAGAATCACCTGGGCTTTTGTTAAAATACAGACTGCTGGGTCCCACCCCGAAAGTTTTTGTCTCTCTAGGTCTGGGGTGTTGCCTGAGAATTTGTTTGAAGTTCCTAGGTGGTGTTGGTGCTGCTGGCCAGGGGGCCACACACTAGCTGGGCAAGGACCTTGGGGTGGGGCGTGGATGCTCCCTTTGTAAGCTTCTGTTTTCTCTTCTGGAAAATGGGGGTGATAATTTGTTCTTGACTTCAGACCTTAAAGCTATTGAGAGATTTCTGCGGATGACTTGAAAACACTTTGTACCACATGCCACATAGGGATCATTAGAGGCAGTATGTTATCTGTGCATCAAAAGGCATGGCTTTAGCACTTGCAGTGTATTCTCCCTCTGCCTAGGAAGCCTTATCCCTCCTTTTGTTCAATTGTTTATTCAGCAGCTAGTTTAGAAGTACTTACCATGTGCCAGGCATTGCTAGGAACTGGGGATAAAAAACAGATGTTCCTCCTTTCTTTCTTAGGACACAGACACTGGGTCCTTAGCATATCCTGGTCCCCAGACGGTAAGAAGCTGGCTTCAGGCTGCAAGAATGGCCAGGTAGATGGTGGTCAGGGTAACTAGACAGGGACTCTGGGGTTACCTTTGGGGAGCTGGGTCAGAATCAGGTTCTGGGTCTTCAGGGAGGGTGGGTGAGACAGGGAAAGGTTGGGGAGGGTTATTCCGTGAACTTCTGTCTTTCAGATTCTCCTGTGGGACCCAAGCACAGGGAAGCAGGTGGGTAGGACCCTCGCTGGACATAGCAAGTGGATCACAGGCCTGAGCTGGGAGCCCCTCCATATGTAAGTGACATTGACAGCTGGGGTAATGAAGAACAAGGGGTTCAGAGCTGTCCCCCACCCCACTTAATGCAGAGGGGGCAAGGTGAGCGGTCTGACAGTGACTATGAGGCAGGAAGTGGGGAAGGTCATTGCACCTACGTTGCTGCTCAGGCGGGGGCTGTTCATCACGGGGCCTGAGAGCCACCCAGAGGTGCAGCTGGATCTTGAGGTCAGGAATCTATAGACATTGTCCCTGACTCTTGAACTGGGAACGGGGAGGTGCCGTGGGGAGACAGGCATTACCAGGTCAGAAGTGAGGTCCCATCTCCCACCCCCTCTCCAGGAACCCCGAGTGCCGCTATGTGGCCAGCAGCTCCAAGGATGGCAGCGTGCGGATCTGGGACACGACCTCCGGCCGCTGTGAGAGCATCCTCACCGGGCACACCCAGTCCGTCACCTGTCTTCGGTGGGGAGGAGATGGGCTGCTCTACTCTGCCTCGCAGGACCGCACCATCAAAGTCTGGAGGGCTCACGATGTAAGCACTGGGAGCGTTCGGGAGCCAGTCTGGGGAAACCAGGCATCCAGCACTAGGAGGAACACTGACCGGTGTTCCCTGGGCATGTTCTGGGAGCCAGATCGGGGACACGTTTTGGGGACAGGGGGTCCTGTGATTGGTGCTGCACTGTAGGGGAGGTTCCAGGGTCCATCAGCATTGGCAGGCTCTGGAAATTCCAGCTGTCGGAAGCCTCTAGCTTTATTGAACCTGCCATATTCCAAACTTTATTATACTGGAGCCTGTCTATTCTGATATACTTCCTTCCATGAAACATATTTTCAGAAACATTGATCTGAACTAGTGCCCTCTTTTTACAAATGAGGAGAGATGTAAGGTCATAAGGGTGGTGTGATTAAGGTCACACTGAATCAGGGGCCTGGCTCTGAGTCTCCTGGGGCTAATCTGGGGGTGCAGGTTCCCCAGGTTGGAGAGTGGTGTGTGTCTGACCTCTGTCCTCCCCTAGGGCGTGCTTTGCCGGACTCTGCAAGGCCATGGCCACTGGGTGAATACCATGGCCCTCAGCACTGACTATGCCCTGCGCACAGGGGCCTTTGAGCCAGCCGAGGCCTCCGTTAATGCTCAAGACGTCCAAGGGTCCTGTGAGTGAATAGGAGGTCGAGGGGAGAGCTGCTTGGTAAAGAGCCAGTTCTGTAGCTTAACGTGTGAGAGTCGGACCTAAGCCGGGGGCTTTGCTGTTTGTGTTGGGTTTTCTAATCAGCCCCGTTCCTCATCTCCTTTTCTCCCCTCCGGTGCGTGGACACAGTGCAGGAGTTAAAGGAGAGGGCGCTGAGCCGGTACAACCTGGTGCGGGTGAGTATGTGCCAGCGAGTCCAGCTCTGTACTCTCCCTTGTCTAGTCCCTGCAGCGCTGCGGACAGTCAGCCCCGCTGCCTTCCAGCCCCGCCTGAGAAAGCCCCTTTTCTGGAAAGTTGTTCTTGAAAATCCTAGTTTATACTCCTAAGATCTTAATGTGCCAGAGATCACTTTTATTTCATTTTGTTGTAGTTACTTCTCTATATAGCGTTCCCAAGGTAACTCTCTTTTTTATTTTATTTAGTTTAAGTAACACACTCACATGATCTAAGGTTCAAAGAACACAAAAAAGTAGATAGTGAAATATCTCTCATCTCTGTTGCACATTCATTCATTCCTTCTGGAAACATCTAGTGCCATGAGTATCTTGTTTCTCCTTCCAGAAACTTCATATATACGTGTGTGTGTGTGTGTGCGCGCACACACACTGTATACCATACAGTCATGTGCTACATAATGACATCTCAGTCAACGATGGACCACATATACAAGGGTGGCCCCATAAAATTATAATGAAAAATTCCTGTTGCCTAGCGATGTAGCTGTCCTAACATCCCATCGCACTGCATTATTGTATTGCAGGGTACCCTTTATACTTATAAAGAAGTTTGCTGTAAACCGTGTGCCATGTTATGCTAGCAGCAGCCTCATATGCCTCACGTGTCTGTGATCGCGTCCTTTTCTCTTGCGCTTGATTTACTCTCGTGCTCTCTTGTACGGTAACGTGCTGTGTGGGCTTCTCACCTAGGAGCAATAGGCTGCTCCGCAGAACCTAGCTGGGTCGTAGGCTGTACCCCTTAGGTTGTGTAAGTGCGCTCAGCGAAGTCACAATGACAAAATCGCCAAATGACGCATTTCTTAGAGCACATTCCTGTCATTCAGTGGCACAAACCCACGTGTAAAGTCCATCCCCTTTTTAACATACCATTCTGTCCCTTGCTTCTTCATGTAATTACATATCTTAGAAATTGTCCTGTGTTCATAGTTTCCTTTTGGGGGAGGTAACTCATGAGGTAGTGGCTGGGCCAGGCCTTGTCGCTCATGTTGAGTAATCAGTAGCGTGTTTGCAGCCGAGGTCGGACTCCCCCGCCTGAGACCATACCCAACAGTGTGTGTTCTGCCTCCCCTAGGGCCAGGGCCCGGAGAGGCTGGTGTCTGGCTCAGACGACTTCACCTTATTCCTGTGGTCCCCAGCAGAGGACAAGAAGCCCCTCACACGGATGACGGGACACCAGGCCCTCATCAACCAGGTGCTCTTCTCCCCTGACTCCCGCGTGGTCGCCAGTGCCTCCTTCGACAAGTCCATCAAGCTGTGGGATGGCAGGACGGGCAAGTGAGTGGGGTTGTGGGGAGGGGGCAGAAGGCCACTGTTTCTCTGGAGAGAGCTTGGCTCTGCCGCTTACTAGCTGTGTGGTCTGCGCAAGTGTTTGGGTTTTCTGAGCCTCTGTTTCCTCTTCTGTAATAAGAAGACACCTTAGCCTGTCAGTCTTGTTACAAGATTTGCATGAGATGGCATATTTAGCAGCAGCATTAGTAGGCATGGAGAACGTTAGTTTATTTCACGTCTAAGGAGAGACGGTCCTCAAGCTGGTCTTTCTCAAAGTGTGGCCCACAGACTAGCGGCGGTGGCAGCAGCATCTGGGAGTGCGATAGAAATTCAGAACCTCGGGGCTCACCCAGACCATGTGAATCAGAATCTGCCTTTTAAAAATTTTTATAGTTGACATACAATATTATATTAGTTTCAGGTGTACAACATAGAGATTAAACATTTAGTTACTTTACAAAGTGATCGCCCCAGTAAGTCTAGTACCATCTGACCCCGTGCATGGTTGCCACGGTATCATTGACTCTATTCCCATTGTTGCGCTTTCATCCCCGTGGCTCTTCTGTAACTACCAGTCTGTGCTTCCTAATCCCTTCACCTTTTTCACCCTTCCTGCCAGCCCTCCTTCAGTCTGCCGACCATCGATTTGTTCTCTGTATATATGAGTTTGTTTTTGTTGGTTTGTTGATTTATTTTGACTTTTAAATTCCACATATATGTGAAATGTTATCTTTCTCTGACTTATTTCACTTAGCACAATACCTTCTCGGTCCATCCGTGTTGTCACAGATGGCAAGATTTCATTCTTTTTTATGGCAAATTAATATTCCGTTATATCCATGTGCCACATTTTCTTTATCTATTCACCTATGAGTAGACACTTAGGTTGCTTCCATATCTTGGCTATTGTAAATAATGCTACAGTGAACATGGAGATGAATGTATCTTTTTGAATTAGTGTTCCGGATTTCTTTGGATAAATACTCAGTGGAAATGGTGGGTCATACAGTAGTTTTATTTTTAGTTTTATGAGGAATGGCCATATTGTTTTCCATAGTTATTGCACCAATTTACACTCCCACCAACAGTGCGTGAGGGTTCCCATTTCTCCGCATCCTCACCAACACATGTTGTTTGTTGATTTATTGATGATAACCACAGAATCTGCATTTTAGTAAGGTCACCAGGTGATTCTGCTTGTCATTAAGTCCAAGAGGCACTGGTGTAATGAGGCACAGTGCCCTCGGGGTTAATTAGGTTGGAGGAGCGGCAAAGGCAGGGGCAAGAAGGAGCAAGGGAAACTCTTGGCACCTATGTTTGAACTCATTTTCTTTTTAAGGTAAGACACCTGTGTTTCAGAGATGCCTAATAACTTGTCCCAGTAGACGCAGCCACGCCACCTGTCAGCAGGCGACTGTCATATTGGGAGGATGTCAGGCAGACGGGCTAAGCAGGTGGCTGCATTGGACTCTAAGACATGCAGAGTTGAGTGGGTGTGGGGGCCTGGCAAGAGGCACCCTAGAAGCAACTCATTTGGAGAAGTTTTAATACGCATAATGGGCAGTAATGATTAAATTGGCCTGGGATAGGACCCGGTGGTGGGATTTTGTAAAAGTTCCCAGGTAATTCTAACATGAAGCCGAGGTTGAAAATCACTGCTATAGGGGCATAGAGGACCCTTCAGACATGTTTGAAGATCTAATCTCCATCACCATCTTCCCTTGGCCCAGGTACCTGGCTTCCCTGCGTGGCCACGTGGCTGCTGTGTACCAGATTGCGTGGTCAGCCGACAGCCGGCTCCTGGTCAGTGGCAGCAGTGACAGCACGTTGAAGGTGTGGGACGTGAAGGCCCAGAAGCTGGCCACAGACTTGCCAGGCCACGCGGATGAGGTATGGCTGCCTGTCGTGGGCAAGGAGTGGGTATGGAATTGAAGCCTGGCCCTTCTCCTTCACCCTCCTCGTTACCCCACTTTTCCTCGTCTTCCTCCCCGGTTTAGGTATATGCTGTCGACTGGAGTCCAGATGGCCAGAGGGTGGCAAGTGGCGGGAAGGACAAATGCCTCCGGATGTGAGTTTGGGGGAAGTGGTGGTTGATGTACTTGGCCCCGCTGCCCTGGAGGGGTCACTTTTTGTGACTTTCCCTTCTGGCATAGAATTCTGGGGGCTCGCCGGGTGCCCAAACTTTCCTGAGATGGTGTGTGAAGCCAGGTTCTCAGTGGGCAGTGGGAGGACTATGGGAATTGCAGGGATTGTGGGAGACCCTGACAGTTCTGAGGCCACCCTCCAGAGGACGAGGCCAGGGTCATTCCAGTGCCAGGCAATAGGCTTTTGGTTAGCACTGGGCTTGGGAGTTCCTAAGACCTGGTTCAAATCCTGGTTCTGCCTTTCAGTATAGTCTTGGAGAGCTTGGTTACTTGGAATGCGAGGCATTGTGTACTTGTAGAACTGTCACTGTTCGTCATTGGACAATGTTGGTGGGCATCCCAGGAGGCCAGGCCCTGGTCTGAGGCCCTGGTGAGGCCGGCGGTGGGTGGGCGCCTACTCTGACTGAGACAGTAGCCAGGCTGTGTATGACTGTGGGGAAACCACAGGTTCTCCCCATAGTGGGCCCCTGGGATTACATGACAGCCTCCCTTTCCTGCATTTTGTTCCCTCCCCTTCTCCACAGATGGAGGAGATGAGAATCCCCACAGCTCTCTCTGACGCCCACCTGAACTCAGCCTGTGTCAGCTGCTGCCCCGACAGACCAAGGGCCAGGGTGGTGACCTGGAAAGCAAGTGTGGCTTCCTGGTCCTGCACAGATGCCAGCGGGGCTCCTGCCCAGAGCAGGAGATCGGAGGGCACAGGAAGTTACGTGGAGCTCAGCCCTTGGCCATCACTCTGTATCATGCTGGTGCCATCAGGGTTGGCGGGCGGCCAGGCAGCGATTGGCCCCTGCTGCTGCCCCTGCCTCCTTGCCCTGATGTCAGCTTTATTCAGGGTCAGACCCCAGATTCTGTGACCAAATAAATTATATTTTGTGTGTTTCTGTTACAATCCTTTTTCTAGAATCTGGGCTGAGTCATTTGTTTAGCCTCCTCTGCACTGGGCTACACCAAAAGGATACTGGCCGGGAAGCCGCCTTGCCTCTCTCCACCCTGTGCCTACAAGTGAGAGGCCAGTTGAGGCTGGGGAGTGAAGTGTTGTATGTGTTCAGAGATGCTGAGGTAATTCCAGCAGACAGAATTATTGGACGAACGGAGGGGCTGCTGCACACTCAGGCAAGTCAGCCAAGAGCAGAGCAGAAGACCGTCCTTTTATTGGGTTTAGACATGATACTAAAAATAGATCAATGGGAACAGACTCAAGGTAAAGAATGTTAGAAATTTATAGAACACAATGGTTATCTATAAAAATTCAAACAGGATAACATATGGTTTAAGCTTTAAGTTCTTGAAACTAAACAAAGGTATAAATCCTTAGGTCTGATTTCAAGCAAGATGTTATCTATAAGGCAAGGAGATGGGAGTACTCAGCAAGGTCTCTTTGGTCTCAGTATACACCACGGCTCAGTGGCCTGAAACAGCTTGCAGCTGCAGGCGTCAGCAAGGCCAGCTTGCTTATCTGAGTCACAGGACACCTGGACAGAGAGGCATGGGAACATGTCCTTTCTCAGAGGCCTGATTTCCTCCAAAGGGAGGCTGGCGAGGCTGGCTGAAGCCCCTATCGTTGCGGCCAGAGAGGATAGTGTAAGGCTGTGCTCTGATGTGGTTGCACTAGCCACATGTGGCTATTTCCGTTAACTAGCACTCCATACAGTTAGAAATGCTGTTCTCAGTCACGCCAGCTGAAAACACAGACAACATTGTCACCATCACCGAGTTCTGCTGGCTCGTGCTGCTCTAGGGGTGCCTTCCTCGGCCTCTCAGCACACTTTTTGAGGCCTTGCCATACACTGAACACTGGCAGGTGCTCGGGGTGCATCTGGGAAGGCGACGGCTGTCCGGATGACTTAACAGCATGCGGTGGTGAGAGCTCTAGCAGAAGTGTGTGTGTTGTGACGTGGGAAGAGGGTTCCCTGTCCCGTGAGGATGTCCACAGACCCTTGACCAAGATGTGGCACTCCATGCGTTCTGCTTCACCTTCTCTTCCAGTGCTGAGGTGGATCAACTCAGGTTGCACTTTATTTTTTAATTGATTTTAGAACAAAGGAGAGAGAACATCAATTTGTTGTTTCACTTACTTATGCGTTTATTGGTCGCTTCTGGTATGAGCCTTGACTGGGGATCGAACCCGGTATCTTGGCATATTGGGATGATGCTCAAACCAACAGAGCTACCCAGCCAGGACTGGGTTGAACTTCTAAACCTCCCTTGTATGGCTGCTCAGGGCCACAGCACTTCTAGTCTTGTGTTCTCACCCTCCCCTCCCCACCCCCATCTGCGTTTACAGTTTTACTTGTCACCAGCGGTGGTTCTCAGCTTCCACCTTGCATGTCTGCAGGGAGGCTGCAGGAGGCTGCGGGAGGCAGCAGTTGCTGGGCCCCTATCTGTGCGGGTCCTTTTTCTGTGTGCTCTCCCATGACCGTCAGAGTAACCACACAGCCATACCTGGTATGATCTCATGTTCCCATAGTTTCGATGAGGAAATGGCCCAGGAAGCTTAAATGGTTTGCCTGTGCCCTCACATCCAAGAAGAGCCAAAATTAAGTGGACCCTGCCCCAAAGCTTGTGTAATTTGCACTATGTCCCACCAGAGCTCAAGTCTGATGCTGACAGTGTGTGGGCTGCCACTACTGTCCAACGTCGCTGTTTGTCCTAGCGTGTGTTTTAGTCTGAGTACCATTCTCTTCCTCCCACGGGGGAGAGAGGGTGATGCTGGCAGAATCAGGCAGTAGGTGGGGGTGGCATCTCATTGCCCCACACCCCTGTTTTCCATCCCCCACTCCCCCCGGAATCTTGGTTCTGGCAGAAGCTAGGAAGGCAGACGCCAACGGCCCAGCTGAGGCTGTGCACAGCATGAGGCAGAATTTAGGGGGTCTCAGTGACCTGCAGTTCTTTAATGAGGGACCTGGACTTAGCCCATATCTGGGGAGGGGGTGCCTAGCAGCTGCTCTGGCCTGCAATGTCTTGGACCCCTCCTCCTCAGTAGGGAGATAAGTGTTCCAGATCTTCCAGCCTCCGCATCTCATCTGGCCGGATGGTCACTGTTTTTCGCTGGGGTTTCTTGCGCCGCACGGTGATCTGGATTGGGTTGTTCTCAGGAAAGCTGCTCAGGTCATTGGCAACGGTTGCAAACTGAAATGACACAAGAAAACCCCTCAGACTTCCTTCTCACACCTGACCTCTCTGTCATTGCCGCCTCCTGGTTTGTTTGCTAAATGGGATCTTAGCTGGCTGTACCAACCTACCCATCAACACCAGAAACAGGTACCAGGAGGTATGATTCAAACCTGTGATGCTTCCAACCACAGGGCTGCATACTCAGGCTGCTCCCCCACCCTGTGCCTCTACCTACCCCCAGGCTGCTCCCCTCTTTGTCCCCCTTCAGCCTCTTCCCTGTTTCCATCGATGCCCTTTGCTTCCCCACCTATTCACAATTTTTGGTACCAAGTTGAAAGATGAATATTATAATGATGCTAATGAGTAAGTTAGTTCGTCCCAGTGGGTACCAGAGTGGCTTAATCCTTAAGCCTCCCAGAAGAGAGCAGCCTGGGATTGCTATGTATTTGTGCAGGTGGGAGGAAAGCAAGCAGGGAGATGAGTTGTGGCGGTATGGGGTGGCCCGGCCTCCAGAGCCCCTGGTGCAGGCTTCTCTCCCTGATCCCCTGGGCCCCCTTCTCCCAGGGCTCACTTTGTAGGGCTTGCACCACTTCCCCACCCCCGCTATGTTGACAGCACGGACGATGAGGCAGTAACTGGTGTTAGGCTTCAGCTCCATCAGCTTGACAGTGGTGCCCAAGATCTTGTGGAAGAACCATGGAAGAATCTTTGTCGTGGGAGGCTCATTATCATTTCTCTCGACTACCTCCTGCAGCAAGAGCTGGTAGAAACTGACTGGCTGCTTGCTCAAGGCATAGGTCCAGGAAATCTAGAAGAGAATCCCGGAGGCTTCCTCAGTCCTGGCCCGGCCTGTCCTCCCCTCACCTCGACACCCTGCCCTACCCCACATGGGTGGGAATGCCCATATCCATCCCCTGCCCCCTCCTCCTAGTCCCCCACCCAACCCCCACTCCCATGCCCTGTCCCTGCTGGAGCTGAGGCAAGTCTGATGGAGGTGTCAGGTACTCCAACCGAAAGCGGAATTGCCAGCCTGCAGCATACACTACTCTCCCTGCACAGCCCCACCCACGTTGGAGTGTGCCTTCATTCTGTTTCTTCTAGACCAGTGATTTTCAGCAGGTGTATGGCAAGAATTTTTAAAACATGTAATATCTGACTCTAAATAGTCAACTAGTGTGCCACAGCCGATGCATGTTTTAAATATTCTCGTGGCACACCAGCTGAAAATCGCTGTTCTAGACTATGTCAGTTGAGAGGGACCTTGGAGATTATCTCACCCACCTCACTCACTGCAAGTGGGGTTAAAGGTTCAGAGAGGGTAAGTGGCTGGCCCAGGGTCGCATAAGCAATTAAGTGACAGGGATCAAAGAATAGCTCTGGAGTCTATAGACTATAATAGTGGTTGCCAAGCAAGCCTGACTAAGGATCCAAGGGAGTTTTAATAACATGGCAGATCCCTGGCCTGCTGTCTCCTGTCTGGTCTCCCATGTCCTGTTTCTCCTCCATCTGGACCAGAAGTTTTCAAACTGGTGTATATCAGAATACCCTAGAGACCTTGTTAAAACACAGATTGCTGGCCCCTGCCCCGACAGTTTCCGATTCAGTAGGCCTAAGTTGAGGGTGGGGTGACAGGGGGAACAAAAATGTAAATTTCTAACAAGTTGTCCTCTGATGCTGGCACTGCTGGTGGTCTGGGAAGACACATGGCTCTAGGCCCTCCAACAGTCGGGCTCCCAGATTTATCTTCCTAAAACTCAGCTCAAATTGCATCCATCACCAGATAAAAAGCTCTGAAAAAAGCTGTTTCCTACTGCTTACAGGAAACTCTTATTACGTAGCCTAAAATTGGAGAACTTCGGGAAAATGACCCCAGACTAACTTCCCCGTCCATTACCCTAATACCACTCTAGGACAGTGCTGCTCAGCATGTGGTCCGGGGCCATCAGTGCCACCTGGGAATTTTTTAGCAGTACAAATTCTCAGGCCCCATCCCCCAGACCTACTCCTGAATCAAAACCTCTAGAGATGGGATCTGGAAATCTTGTTTTGAACAAGATGATCAGATCTACAGACACATGAATGTGTGAAAAGCCCTGGGTTGGGGCCTGGGTGTTTCCTCCCCCTCTTTCCCACGTATGAGCCTTTGTTAGTATCAGCTCCTCCAGGGAACACCTTCCCCCCATCTCCAGATGTTTAAATCCTACCTCTATGCCCCAGCTCAAATGTTACCAAGAGCCACCCAGCTAATTCCTGTACCTTGAAGTAATGTTTCTTTCCCTCTGACTCCCTGGTGGTGCTTGATCTGAACTCTTCCTACAGCAATGAGCCCTTTCTAGCTTACGCTGGAGTTTCTTCCAAATATGCCCTCTCTCCTAACCCATGAGTTTGAGGTCAGGATGTAGGTGGTAGGCATCTTCACATTCCCCACAGAGCTCAGCCCAGGGCACACTGGGCGTGACCAGTAAGCCTTTGCCAAATGCGTGAAGAAGAAAACGCACCACTGCCGTGTAGTCGCTGACTGTGTGTTCACAGATGAAGGGCGCCTCTGGCACATCTATGACCACGGAGGACTTCGAGGATGTCGAGGAGGTGTCTGTGTCCTGCTCAGGGTTGTCAAGGTCCAGCAGGCCCCCAGGGGCTATTTGGGACTTAGATTGGTGGAGGCAGAGGGCCAGGTCCTCCTTTTCTGTATTCTTGGCCACTGGGGAGATGCTGAGTTTGTTCAGCTCGCCTTCCGGCAGCCCTGCAAAGAAGCTGCTGTTGGGCTGGGTCACAGCCAATTTGATGGGATTTAACAAGGTGGATGAAATGGGGGAGATGCTGGTGTAATCGGAGCTGCATTCAGATTCCTTCCCTGGCATCTGCTTCCTGGAGGATGAGGGGAGACAGGTGGGTCAGATGGGGGAGGTCACCCCAGCCAGCCCATACAGCCTAGAAGCTCCCGGAGGCCAGGCGTTGGGCCCCCAGCTGCTTCTGAATAGCTCAGAACATCCTCACTGCTGCGCAGCAGTGCATCTACCCACCAGAGCACTTGTTAGTGGGAAATGCAGATTGCTGGTACCCTGTCCTTCATTTGGGTGGGCCTGGGGAAGCTGCTAAAGTTAATAGGATGCTCAGACAATCCTGATACAGGTGTACTAAGAACCACAATTTGAGAAACACTGCTAAAACTTTGTCCTCCCTCCAAAGTGGGGTGCCAATGCCCCAGGGAATGACCACAATGATTTACTAGAGTATAGAAAAGTATCTAAAACTAATAATAAATTAAGCTTTACTAATATTTATTCACTATTTAATATTTATTTATTTTTAAATATCTTACTTATTTTTAGAGAGAGGGGAATGGAGCGAAAGAGGGAGAGAAACATCAATGTGTGAGAGAAACATTGGTTGCCTCTCACATGCCCCCAAGTGGGGACCCGGCCCACAACTGAGGTGTGTGCCCTGAAGGGGAATCCAACTGACATCCTTTTGGTTTGCAGTCCCATGCTCAATCTGCTGAAACACATCAGCCAGAGCTTCACTATTTAATATTTAATGTAATTACTAATGTAGTTACTTAGAATTTATAACATTTAACAATGTTAATATGTGTAGCATGTAAAATTAACAGATAAATATACATATCTTGGAATGAATGCTGAAAACTTTTTTCTTCCATTCTAATTTTTTAAAATCATAAACTATTTTAGACGAATCCAAGATATCAAGAATAATATATTAAGCTTTTAATGAGTCATCACCCAGCTTCAGAACTAAAGCCTCGTCAGTATGATTAAAGCCCCTGAACAATTCTTCCCTCCACCTACTGCTCTCACTCAGAGGTGGCCAGGACAGGAAATGTAAAATTGTGTTTATTCTCCTCGTGTCTTTACACGTTTGTTACATATGTATGTTATTCTTAAGCAAGATCTACTTTGCACATTTTAAAACTTTACATAAATAGCGCCATTTAGTACATTTCTACGGACAGTTTGCTTTTTCACGCAACCTTGTTTATTTCAATCCATCTGCATTATATGTGTACCTCTGCGGATATATGTATCATTACTAACTTTTTGCTATTACAAAGAAAAACCTTGCACATGTTTCCCCACTACTAAATTTTTTTTTTACCAGTGAAGTGCAGAACCCCCCAAAATTGGCTTTCAAATCTTTAAAAAATTTTTTTACCTGACACAAAGTAAGAAATACATATTATATGGCAACCTAGTGTACTCATACATATATATCAAACTAAAACACACTGCACAGACTAGTACTTATTCTGTGTGTGATGTGCTCTGGAATTTTTTATTCTGTTTAAATGCATTTTTATGATACTGGTCTCCACCAACTAGAAGGAGTTCCTGACCCATTAATGGATGGGTCACAACCCACAGTTTGAAGAGCACTTGTCTGGAGACAGCAGTCAAGGTCACATGGTAGGTTGATGGCAGAGTCGGAACTAGAACCCAGATCTCCTGGCCTAAGGGCTGCCCTGCGCTATGCAGCTCCCAGCTGCCCCTGGCACTTTCTGGCTCCTCTCCTCTGTATCCTATCCCGTCTCCCTCAGCTGCTCTGGCCAAGTCCAGCAACCAACACACCCCTCTGAATCCCTTACTCCAGGGCAGGCTCTGGTTTCATGGTTGGTTGATGGGTCAAATTTCTCCTCCCTGAGCTCCAGCCCCATTGACCCCCTCATGAGAAGTCCTCATCAGCCCAAACCTCCAATGCCAGCCCTTGGTCGACATTTAGAATAAATGATTCCCCCACCAAGGTCATTCGTAGGCTGAAGAGTCTGAGTATTGATGCGATTTATACTTCAACTTGTCCTAATGAATCTGTTTTCAAAACACCAGTGCTGAAGTGGGTGTGGAAGGCAGCTAGGCATTGGCTATATACTGGACATATTCTCTTCTGATGTTTACAGTAGTCCTGCTGGATGGGTGTTAGCCACAATTTCCAAATGAGGGACTGACTGAGGAGTCACTGATCTTAATTAACTTGTCCACAGCCATATATCTAAGTGGTAGAACTTGAATTTGAACTTAGACTCATAGTCTTAGACTTTCCCACTGTAGCATGAAGTTTCATGTAAGCATTTATCATTTTAGCTATACCTGCTACTTACAGGTCCCTTAGGAAATGGATACCATATCCCTTTCATATAATCAGGACCAGCTACATAGTTTTTGGGTCCCCTTCAAAAATTATTAAGAATTTCAAAAGAGTGACAGTGAGCATTAAACTAAGGACAGGGCCCTTCTAAGTATGGGCTGTTGTGACTGTAAAGGTCACACACCACAAAACTGCCTTGCAGATAATTTCTTCAGCCTATGTCAACCTCCTCCACCACCCCTTCACTGGCTAACTCCTTCCATTCCTATGACATTCAGCTCACATATCACCTCCTCCAAGAAGCCTCCCTTAACTGCACCGTCTCCCAAGTTATACTAAGCCTCTTCCATTTTCTCAAGGTGTCCTGTCATAGCATAGACCATGCTGTATTATTCTTGATTCTTGACACACACATACACCAGGCTGGGAGGTCTTGAAGGCAAACACTGTGCTTTTTATTGGTACATTCCAGAACTTAACACTGGGCCAGACACCTTGCAGGAGGCCAACAAGTTTTGTGGAATGAATTAAAGGGAACCCAGAATCACTGAGGAGCAGTAAACCTCAGTCTGAACACAGATGGGCTATTGGGGGGGGGAGGGGGGACATAATCAGGAAGGGGAAGACACCAAAAGGGAGGATTAAAAGACAGGAGCCATGGGGAGTGTGGAAGGGGGCATGGGTGTTTGGGGGAAGGGGTGAGGAACCTAACTACACTAAGGAGATGAGAAACACTGTCAATAAGTCTCTGACTAATCCTGGAAGTCCTCCTGGAGTGGGAGGCCTACATTTCTCCAAGAACTGATTTGGGGTCCGGAATCCATGATGCAACCTGCACACATGCTCTTCCCAGGAAATCTGAGGCCCAGGTTGTGATAGGTCCAGGAAGTCCCTCTCCCCACCCCAAGCTCCAGCTCCACCCCTAGCTCGAGGCTTAGAAAGGAGGAAAGGACCAGATTTGTGTCTTACGGTAAATTGATGGTATCTTCCTCCATGAAGTTAATCAAACCGCCCCTTGAGGAAAGTGGGAGTCCTTTGGTAGCAACTGTCCTGTTCATAGACTTGGAGCTTGGAAAGGGCTTTGAGATTTCATTGAAAACATTGAGGGTTTTCTTTTTCATCATGGCTGGCACCATGCAGGACAACCAAGCTGACAGGAAGTAGAGAGAAACTGGAGACAGCAGACACACCCTTAATTTAGCTGGGATGGGGGTGCAATGAGCTGACTTCATAATCATCGCAGAGTGTAACAATTGGGGATGCTGTTGCCTAGGGCCAGGACCGGGGTCTGGAGTGGGATAGAACCAAGAAACGGACTCTATCACCCTTCCATCTCTGATGCTCTGTGGTTCGGCAGCCCTGCCCTTCTCTGAAGATCAAAATGCCTACCACCTGTGGTGCCCTTTGGCGCTGCTCTGGGAAGGAGGAGAGGATGGTGGGAAGAAGGCACTGGAATGGGTTTCCAGGAGTGGGAGACTGAGGATGCTGAGGCACCATGTCCTGCAATTGTATGCGGCAAAGCCCCACTGTGTCCAGTCTGTAAGTATAGGGAAAGCATGGCTCACATATACCCAGGTCTTACTGCGAACATTCTAAATGTGCCACACTTTTACCCCAAGTGTCCCCATGTGTTGCGTGACAAAGGAGGGTGCTGCAAAGGGATACAGAGATGAACCAGACATTATTTCTGTTCTCAAGGAAACCACTCTACTGTAGGAAAACATACACATTACTTTCGGGGTGGGAAGAGAGGCTGTTAAAGCAGTACTGGCTTTGCATTTAGTTGTGGATTTGTCTGATTTAAGTCCTGTTCTGCCCTTACAGACTCTGTCATCTTTGGCACATGATTTTCCTCCCCTGAGAGCCTCAGCTTCCTCATCTGTGAAACAGGAATAAAAATAGCACTTACCTAATTGCATTGTGAGAAGATAACCCCGTAAGATTGTTACGTTTCTTCCAGAGGATGAGGCAAAGGAAAGGATATTTAAGATACCAAATTCTATATTTTGTGTCCCATATACTCAGCGTTTTTGTTTGTTTTTTAAAATGTTATTGGCCCTGGCTGAGTAGCTCAGTTGGTTAGAGTATCCGCCCTATATGCCAGGGTTGCAGGTTCGATCCCTGTTCAGGACACTATAATAGTCAATCAATAAATGTACAAATTAAGTGGAACAACAAAAATTGATGCCCCGCTCTCCCTCCCTAAAATCAATCAATAAAAAAATGTTATTCATAACAAATGTAAAGTACAGAGAAGCAGTTGCCCTCCATGTGTTCTGTTGTTCTTAGCACCCATCATATAATCTGTAGTATCCTATCTGGTTGATTGGATTCCTCTTTATTGCCTTGCCCTGAGCATGGGGACGATCAGTCTTCTGGAATTTTCTGGCGTTTAGAACAGAGGCTCATGATTAGGTCTGCCTGCTTGTTTGGCTAAGTGGTTAGAGGCTAACGCGCACTCGGAGCGCACGTGGCGCCGGCGGCCTGTTTCCTCCTCAACCAAAGGGTCTCATAAGGTCGTGCAGCCGTCCCTCGCGGCCAGCAGATGGCGCTGCCAGCCCGGCTCTGGAACCTGGAAGCCGGAAGCAGTAGCCAGGCCCGGACTGGCGGGCCCTGGGCGCGGGAGATCCGGCGTGGGGCCACACCCTCCGCGCCGCCTGCCCCCACTCCAGAAAGGGGCGCCGAGCGGCATCTGGAGAGGGCGCTGCGGCTGTCCACGGAACGCGCGGCCCCTGGTCCCCAGGGGACATGGGTGTGCTCAGGGCCGGCCTTTGCCCAGGCCTCACCCAGGACATGATCCAGCTTCTGAAGAGCCACGGAATCAAGACAGGTGACCGCGTGCGCGTGCCACAGAGCTGGTGACACCGGGGAGCCCGGCCCCACGGCCCTGGCATACCCGGGAGGGGCCACTTCCTCCCTCCTCTGCTCCCCACCCTCGGGATGGTGGGCGTGGTCAAGCCAAACCCCAAGCAGGGCAGAACCCCCGAACTGAGTGCCTGGCAGCACGCCAGGCTCCGCGGCTCTGTTAGATGGCCTGCCCCAAGGTAGAATTATCACCCCATTTTACAGATGGGGGAAAAGCCAAGCATGGGAAGTCCCGCCCTTCCTGCCAATCAACCACACCTGTTTTGTTTTCAGTGGTGGACCTGGTTTCCGCAGACTTGGAAGAGGTAGCCCAGAAATGTGGCTTGTCTTATAAGGTGAGCGGATGATCTCGTTCCAAACCTGAGCAAAGGGTTCCCAGAAATTGATAAGGGGGGCTGGTGGCATATGGGACTCTGGGATGCCCTCTCCCTTGCCCGGTCATTGCTCATTCCTGAGTACTCTGGTCCGCTTTGGGTTGAAGTGCCCTGGCTCCATCCTGAGTTGCCCCCACTCCTTCGCCAGGCCCTGGTTGCCTTGAGGCGGGTGCTGCTGGCTCAGTTCTCAGCTTTCCCCTTCAATGGCGCTGACCTCTATGAGGAACTGAAGACCTCCACTGCCATCCTGTCTACTGGCATTGAAAGGTTTGTATGAATGTGTACTTTGGGAAGAAGAGGAGAGGCAAGAGGACATGCGTGCTTCCTGCTCGGCCGTTGATGCTTGAGCCTAGGGAGGGCAGGGTTTTTCAAGCGGGGGTGAGGGCAGTAGGGACTGGTGGTCAGGACTTCTGAGTTCTCTTACCTCACAACAGGGTTTCTCGACCTCACAACAGGGTTTCTCGACCTCACACTCCTAACATTTGGGATGCATAATTATTTGATGGTGGGGCGTGGGCATGTCTTGAAGGATGTTTGGCTGCGTTACCTCACCTCTATCCTCTAGATGCCAGTAGCACCTCCCTCCCAGTTAACAGTGTCTCCAGACATTGCCAAATGACCCCTGAGGGACAAAATTGCCCCAGGTTAATAACCCTGTTCTGTAACACAAGATGTCAGTATTTTATTATTATTCAGCAGTTGAGAGCAACCCTTCTCTGGCTCTACGTCCTCATTCACTTACGGACAGGACAAGAAAGAACACTCAGGACTAACATTTATTGAGTGCCTAGTATGTGCCAGCCATTGACTAGGTTATATAATCTCTTCAGTGAGCCCTTTGAGTTAGTGATGATTAACCCCTTGAGTTTAGCCCAAGAGGAGCAAGGGGTGGATTTGGGGCTCAAGCCCTGCAGTACTAGACTCATGCCCCATACTCTGCAGCAGAAGGGGACAAGGGAGCTTTCATAAAGGAGTAGTTCTATTCTGCCGTGTTGTTTGGAGAGGGAGAGAGTTAAAGACAACAGCCACTTTCTGGCTGAGGGAGTCTGACTTCCTTCCTGTCCTATTTCTGTGGAATTTGATGCAGAATTCCTCCACCACAAAGGTCTTTGGATTGGTTTGGCCCTTGCTGCGTTCACAACATATTCTCTTGGCAGGGTTCACACAGCGTGGTGCGTGCTCCTCCTGGTTGGGGATCTGAGTCTGGTAGCCATCAAGCACCGGCTGAGTGCCTACTGATTGCCAAATACGTGCAGTTGGTAGGTGTATGAGTGAGGCAAGGATCCTACACTTAAAGGCGTGTGGGGTAGACAGAAGAGCAGGTGAACCCAGTGTACGAACCTGTGGAGACAGCATAAGGAGGGAGTGATGAACAGGAAGCTGACTTGGCCTTTGGGCTTGGGGAGCTAATAAACCAACATACTCAGAGGAAGCATTCACGGAGCAGTCAGCTGGTAAAAAATTTTAAATATACACGGAATCCAACCCTGCTACAAAACTCTCCTCAGTGGCCTTATCCTGAACGGTTCCCTTCTTACAGTTCATGTGGTTTTCTCAAGTGCTTGACCTTTGGCCTCTTATTGTACATGTTCCCCAAGTGGATGCCCCTCCATCCCTCTCCCCTCTTCCATTCCTGCTTCCCAAACTGTCCAGAGACTGGGGCGGGGCCTGAATGGGGAGTGGTTACACCCCGGGCCCAGAGCGTGTCCTCTGTTGGTCGGCTGCTTGCCCAACACTAACCTTCTCCAGTTTATCAGCTTCACTGTTTTCGTCCAGGAGGATCTCAAACATCTTCTGTACCCTCGAGTCTGTGGAGAACTGCACACGGAGCTAAGGAAGGAGGAGGGAGGAGTGGGGAAGGGAGCAGGCAGAAGTCCACATTTAGTCAGCTCCACGTGAAGTTCATCTCAGTAATATTAGGGTATCTACTCTGGGCCCTCACACTGCCATTCATTCATTCATTCATTCAACAAACGTTTACTGAACAACTACTAGGTGCCAGACACTGCTGTAGATGTTTAGATGCTAGGGATAGAATGGCAAACAAAATCAAGTCCTTGCCCTACAAAGCTTACAGTCAAGTTACATTCCTTATCCCAGTTGGTCATTGCAAGTCTTGGAAGGCAAAGGGATCATCTCCCCAATTTTGGAATCTAGAAAACAGTTAGCTACTAGACATTTAAATACGGGTTAAAACATAAATAGGCCTCCAGGATCAGAAACTGGAAGCAGCTTAAAGTAGCTCCTTAAGCAATTGAAATTACTATGTTTAGATGTGCATCCCTCACAATACCCATCCCAGCCTCAAGGCTCTGAAGCTTTCTTAAAATGACCAAACCGATCATCATCCCCCACCTCACCATCTCTGTCTGTACCTCCCACTACTTTGTTGTGCTGGTCTACACTCCCTCCTATGTCCTTCCAGGCCTTCAGGGAAGGGAGGGGTCTCTCATGCACCTCCCAGTCTTTGACCCTCTTGGGTTGTATTTCCCCAGCCCTGAGTCCGCACTCCAGACAGTGGTCCCACCTTGGGGCTGCCCCAGGCACATAGGAGTTACTGAGTCTTAGAGCCAGAAGCTGAGTGATCAGTTACCCTCCTGCTCCAATAGAGAGGAAACTGACACCCTGGGGGGTCCCTCAGAAAATTGGGAGCTAAGGCAGGACTAGGGTGCAGAATTCCTCACTTCTGGTCCAAGTTCTCCCCACTTTACTCCATTTTCCTAGAAGAGATTTCCTGTTCCTACTGGCTCCTGACTCTCCTCTATCCGCCACCAATAACACCCCCACCCCATTCCTAGGTATCTCACGCTGCCTTTATCCTCCTAGAAAGAGAGGGAGAGGTGAAGACACATTAAGTTGCAATTTTAACAAAAACCTCTATCTGGAACGTAAAAGGCCCCAGCTCTGGTCTGGCTGGCTCCAACACTTACACAAGCATTACAGCATCTCTGTTCCCTCACAGAGAGGTGCACCTGCTCCCCCGTTCTGCGGTACCTGCCTATGCCACTTGCTCACTCCATCCAAGGGAGTGGAGGTAGGACTAGCCTTGCCCTAATGTCCTGCACCTCTACCATGTCCTTGCTAGGAATGGGGGGAGGTAGCCAAGGCTTGTGGGAAGGGGTCTGGCTGACCTTCTCCTGGATGCTTGTATTGAGCTTCCTCAGTGTCTCCTGGAAGTTCTGGTTCCGTGGCTCGAGGGTGGCACAGCGCTGCACATCCTTGAAGGCCTGGTCCAACTTCCCCAGGTGCTCCAGTGCCTGGCATCGCCGATACAGGGCCTTGATGTCCGAGGAGTTGATGTCAATGGCTAGGGGGGACAACAGGCAGGGCCTTAGGGGGCTGGGCTGCAGATCACCTTCCTTCCCCTCCTGCCGCTGCCCCCAATCTCTTCCTTGGAGATTACCCACCCATGTGGACTATCTGGTTCAAGGCTCCCCTTTGTTAAGGAAAGAGGAAAAATCATTGTCTCAAGGTTGGAAGGGAGTTTAAGGGTCACCTTGCCCAATCCCTGATGCTCTAGAATCTGCTACACTGATCCCTGCCAAGTGTGCATCCACCTGGTGCTTGCATACCTCCAGTAGTGGGGAGCTCCCTCATAACGCCCTTCCCCTTTCCTACCTGAAATATGTCCCTCTGTAACTTTGCCCTTTCATCTTAAGTCCAGCTCTGGAACCCCCAAGATGAAATCCAATCTTTCTTCCTCGTGACAGTTTTTGCTTTTTAGGAATTTGAAGGCAGCTCTCCTCCGTCCCACCTGGGAGTTGCTTTTTCTGAGCTAATTATTGCCACTTTCCTTGGCTGCTCATCACAGGGTGTATTTCCAGTCCCCTCTCCAGCTGGTTCCCTCCCTCCTGAACTCATTTCAGGCTATTTGTTTCTCCTAAAAGAATGGCAACTGGATCAAAACCCAAACACAGACCTGCAGCCAAGAGAAGTCTTCCCATTTTAATCATGCTCTTAAGCCAATGTTGACTTATGGTTTTTTTTTTTTTTTTTTTTTTTTTTTTTATGTTTACTTCTCCTAGTGTCCGTGGAACAGGCTGGTGACTCCCTCTTCCCCAGAAGAAGCCCAGCCCCCATGGAGTAGACTGGGCTGATGGACTTGGTCCTGGGGATCCCCCATGAGAATATCCAAATTTACAACAAGGGGTGTGTGCATCATGACCATGGCAAAGATTTTCAGAAGCAATCTCTTTTTTAAAAACATAAATTGCTCATTTATTGTATTCTATTCTGGTTCTTATGTAAAATGCCATTTCCTATAAAACTATTGTTATTTTTATTGTTGTTTCATTACAGTTGTCCCAATTTTTCCCCTGTTACTCTCCACTGCCCCACCCATCCCCCCCATCCCCCTCTCCCACAGTCAGTCCCCATCCTGTAGTCTATGTCTATGAGTCATTTATATAATACATGTTCCTTGACTAGACCATCCCCTTTCTTCCCCCGCTTCTCCTTCTTCCCTCTCCCCCTCCCCTCTGGTCACTGTCAGTCTGTTCCTTGTTTCCATGCCTCTGGTTCTATTTTGCTCATTTATTTGTTTTGTTCACTAAGTTCCTGTTATAGATGAGATTATATGGTATTTGTTTCTCACTGCCTGGCTTATTTCACTTAGCATAATACTCTCCAGTTCCATCCATGCTGTCACAAAAGGCAGGAGTTCCCTCTTTCTTTCTGATCAGAAGCAATCTCTTAAGAAAAGAAACTTAACATGGAACTCCATTTGCAAAAATGTGACTTAGGGGTGGAAGGCACACCTGAAGCCCCGCCTACGATGCCTAGGTTGGCATTTACACAATTTGTAACTCCCCTTAGACAAAACAGGGATGCTGAGGCAGGTGGGGCAAAGGAGGAAGGGGTGGCTCACCTCTCGAGGCATCTGAAGCTGCCTGAACATAGCTCTCCTGAGAAAGAGAAGGAGACTTAGTTAATGGGGGCCCATTGCAGAGACAGCCTGAGAGGGTCCCCACGGGCATTAGAGGGCACCTGATGGGAGCTGCTGGCCATCAGGGACCCAGAGGAGGGTCCCTGGCTGGTTATGGAAAAGTGAGTGAGATTTGGATTTGAATCTGGGCTCTGCTACTAACAACCTGGGAGATCTCGGACAACTTATTGAACCCTCTGAGCCTTGGGGTTCTTATCTGCAGTATGAACATGACAGCCGCTGCCTCAGCAGGCTGTTATTGAGATGCTACAACATAACATAAAAAGCCCCTGGCTTGATGCAGGTTCCCATTACGCTGGTTTCCATCTGGGGGGAGTTCTGTCTCCCAGGGTAGTGGGTCTAGGAAAGCAGTGAGAGGCGCCCTTCTCCAGCCTGAGGGGCCTTGGGGAGGGGGCTGGGACGATGGAAGACGGATGATGCCTATCAGGAAGGGGAGGCTGCACCCCAGCCCAGCCCTCAACCTCCTGCCCCGCCCCAAACCATTTTCAGGCCACAGGCCGCCCGGTTGCGATAGAGTGTGGCCTTCAGGGCCTTATCCTTGGTCAGCTTCAGGGCCTGGCTGTAGCTCTTTGTCGCGGCCTTGTAGTCCTGGAGCTGGAAGTGCCGGTTCCCTTCCTCCTTCAGCTGCACAGCTTCAGCCTCCGCCTCTGCCATCTGTCGGGACAGGGCAGCTCTGTCTGGCCAGCCACTCACTCCAGACCCAGGGCTGGACTCCCAGCTTGAGGTCTGGAGCTCCAGGGTGAAGGTGAGTGTTCTTACCTGGAAGGGACCTGCGCCCAGCACCCCCAAATCCATTACCCAAAAGGATATTACGGCATGTGCTTGGAGTATAGCCCAAGTTGAGAGGGGCCTCAGGGTCCCTGTGCCTCCCTCTCTGTCCCTCTCTGCTGGGCAGATGAAGCCACCAGGCCAAAGGCCTGAACTCTCAGTGCAGACCTTAAAAGTTCTTGTTGGCTCCCCTTCTCCCTCCCAGTCCCAGGAACATTCCAACTGGCTTACTTTCTCCCAAAGACAATGTGCTTGGGCTGTTCTCCGGTGATGTGAGGTTGCTCCTCTGAGCTCCGGTGTGAACCCCCAGCCAGTCAGCCTCCCTCTGCCCCTCCCAGCCCCAACCCAGGAGACTATCGCCCCTGCCAGTGGCTCCAGACTATATTTGGCCACAGGGGCAGGTGCTCCTGGAGTCTGTCATTGATACTCAGGGCCCTCCCCATCCCCAGACTGGATAGTCAAGTACCACGTGGAGATGCTGACTAACCTCTGCCCCAGCACTCTGCACAGGGGCAGTTCTGGGGGCTCAGGCACTCATACGCTGAAGAGTGAGAGAAAAATCCAGAAGGTACGGGAACCCCCCAGCAGATCTCCTTCCCTAGGCACAGCTATAATGTCCCTTCTCCACCTCCATCCTGGATAAACAACCCTCTCTCCCTCCCCCAACCACAGCTATTTTGGGAGCAGAGTGACAGCTGAGGGGCTGACAGACTTGGATGCAGAGAGCAGCTGCCCACAACTCCCCTCTCCCTGTGGCATTCGCTTGTTAAAAATGTCCTTGCTTTACAGAAAGACCAGCAGACTTGTTAACTCAGTTTAATGGAATTGGGTCTGTTTTGATCCACATGTATTCTGTTCCTCCCCATTTGTAGTGAGTGGATACACTCAGCCTACCTCTCCTGTCCGACTGGGAACTCCCTGAGAATGGGCTCTGTATATCCTACCCCCTCCAGACTGTAGCCTTCTCCTAGGGCATGAGCTGGGTCAGCCTGGGAATTCCTGGAGACCAAGGACTGTGCCCCTTATCTGACTGGGAACTCTCCTCGGACAGCTGAGTCTCCCTCATCAGAAAAGGGTCTTTCTGGGATAAGAACTACGGGTTCACCACTAGAAAGCATCTCCCGGGGTGGGGGGGGGGGGACAAGAAATGTTTCTCAGGAACTGAGGGTTCCTGAGGTAAACTTATGAGGTTGTCCTGAGATGGACAACTCTCTCGCCTTTCAGTGTCTCCAAGCCTGGGCTGTGCGCTTCCTCTCCGAGGGCAAGCATGGCATCTCATGCATCTTGACTTCCCCTGGGGCAGAGCCTGGCAGAGGCAGTGCCCAGCGTGTGTTTCCTGATTGCATAAATAGATGAATGTGTGGTGTCTACATGCTGATGCTTTGATTCACTTACTACCATGGTGCCCCCTCCCATGTGTCTTCAAACTTGCCTACCCAGGCTGAGAAAGACACTAAAGAAAAAGCATAGGTGGGTTACCGACACCAGATTCTGCTCCTGGCTCTGTGACTTCGAACACACAGCTATGACTTTGGACAAGTTCTACTGCCCTACTGAACACAAGGCCCAGCCCTGATGCATGTTTGTCTAATGTATGTTTGTTGACTACATGAATGGATGGATCGATGGATGGATGGATAGATTGATTCCCTGAGGTCATAGTGTCCCAAATCCTGGGCCTCTTTATGGGGCAAGTTCTCTGTAGCAATGAGGTAATATGATAAAGGATTCTGCCACTGGCAGAGAACTGCAGTTCTGTGATTTTAGGTCCAATGAATCCCAGATTCTAATCTTGATTCATTCATTCCACAGGTATTTCTTAAGCATCTACTGAGGGCCAGGAACTGTGAACGATCATGAAAACAGAGAACACTCATGAGGACAAGGATCTGTGTCTATTTTGTTCATTTACATATGCCAAGTGCCTATAATAGTGTGTGGTATGTAGTAGGTGCTCAACAATATTGAATAAATGAATAAAATAGTTCCATAAATCTGCAACTTCAAATATGAGAAATACCTGGACATTTTGAAAACATGTAATAGGGGAACCTGACATCGTTTTAGAGAAGGTTCCCCTAAGTAAAAGATTAAAGAAGTTAATGCATTGAGAGCTCCTAGAACAATGCCCAGTAGAGAGTAAGTGCTCAGTATACTTGTTAAATGAATGAATGAATAAATATTTAAGGAACGACCTGAAGAGTGAGAAACTTGTATTAGTTTGCTAGAGCTGCCATAACAAAATACCACAGACGAGGGGGCTTAAACATTAGAAATTTACTTTCTCACAATTCTGGAAGATAAAAGTCTAAGATCAAGGTGTCATCAGGGTTGATTTATGATGCAACTTCTCTTCCTGGCATGTAGACAGCCAGCTTCTCACTGTGTCTTTACCTGGCCACTTCTCTGAATGAGTGCAAAACAAGAGACCTCTGGTGTCTTCTCTTCTTATAAGGACACCAGTCCTACGGGATCAGGGTCCCATCCTTATGACCTCCCTTAACCTTTACTACTTCCTTATAGGCCTTATCTTCAAATACAGTCACACAGAGGGTCAGGGCTTCAACATATGAATTGGGGAGGGTGGTACACAATTTAGTCCATAACATTTCCAGACAGGGAAAACTGCATGTGCAAAAGCACTGATGCAGAAAGGGTCATGCCTTGGAAGAACTAACAAAAAGCCAGAAGGATCTGATCTTAAAGAGATAAGAATGGCTGGAGAGGTAAGGCAGGCTGAATGGACCCTTATGAGGAGTTTGAAATTTTTTTTTTCTTGCATGTGATGGGAACCACTGCAGGGTTTTAGGTGGAGAGAAACTGACCAGATTTTTGGTTTGAAATCATCACCCTGGTTGCAGTGTAGAGAATGCATGGGAGGAGGCAAGAATAAAAACAGGGAGGCAAGTGAAGAGGTGGTGTAGGGAACCATGGTGACTCAGAGCACAGTGTGGCAGTGGAGATGGGGAGCACTGATTTAAGACAGGTTACCCAGGCAGAACTGACAGAGCCTGAGACTGCCTGGGTGTGAGGGCTTGAGGGGCGAGGGGGAGGAGGGCTGACAAGGAAAATCCCAGGTTTCTGGTAAGAGCACTCCTGTTCTTTGTTATCTGCTTCAGTTCCTCATCTGTACTATGGGGAGAAAAGGGTTGTTGTGAAGATTAAGAGTACAGCACTTAGAACAATGCTTGACACGTTGCTATCATTGTTATTGCATTACAGTGTTGAGAACGGTAGACATTTTCTGCTTTTGTTCTCATCAAATATTTTTAATTGATTTAATCCATTTTAAAAAGAATGATAAGGGGAAGAGGGTAGGGGAAGGTTGAAGAGGGTAAAGGAAGTCAACAATATGGTGATGGAAGGAGACTAAACTTTGGGTGGTGAGCACACAATACAATATACAGATGATGTATTATAATGTACACTTGAAACTTATATAATCTTATTAACCAAAGTCATCCCAATAAATTTTTTTTTTTTTTAAATAATGACTTATTTCCGGGTCGGTAAAGTTACAGAAAATTTTTATTCTATTTTATTTTTTATCCATGTATTCTAATTTTTCTAAATAAACGTGTAATAAAAATACAATAAAAGTCATTTTTTCAAATAAAAAATAATAATAATTTTTGCCCTCAACCCAATAGCCTTTGGCTTTGTAAGTAATCCCCTACAGGGATTACTGCTGCCTGGAGCCTATTTAGTCTCTGTCATTTTCTACCTCTGTGGTCTTGGAGAAAATCACAGCTTAAAACCTCGATTTCCCCATACATAAAATGGGCAAGAATCCCCGTTCTAACGAGACAAAAGTTTCTTTGCATCTTGCAAGGCACCGAGCTGTCCAAGGGGAGGTTGTAGAGATGGGTACTATGTGAGGCCATTCCCAAGGCCGAAGGCCTGGCGCGGCGTGACACTTTCCCTCCGCAACACCAGAGGGCAATGTCGCGGGCTGCGGCACCACCCGATCACGGGGGCGGCGCTCTGTCCCCACAGAGTCTTTCTCCACGTGGGAACGCGGGATGGCGGCGGCGGCGGCGGTGGTGGGTGTGCGGGAAAGGGGGCGAGGGCGTCGCGGCAGGGCGCTGGGGCCCGGGGGCCACGATGCGGGAGGGAGGCGGAAATGGAGACCCTTCTGTCCGAGCCGTGTGGCTGACGCCCGCGGTGCTTGTTGGCTCAGGACGAGGCGGCGGCGCGCGACGTGCAGCGGCTGCTAGTGCAGTTCCAGGATGAGGGCGGGCAGCTGCTGGGGTCCCCGTTCGACGTACCGGTGGACATCACTCCGGACAAGCTGCAGCTCATATGCAACGCGCTGCTGGCCCAGGTGAGCAGTGGCCGGTGCCGCCCGGGTCGGGCCCACGGTGGGTCGGGAGACCAAAAGGGCCCCCACCATGCGCCGACACTGGGTAATACACGCGGGTGCGAATCCATGGAGTGCCACTTACCCGGGGGCGGGTCAGAAAGACGCATCAGTGTGAGAGCGCTTTTCACGCCGACCATCGCGGTCCGCAAGCCCTGGGTGCTCTGTCAAATGATTCCTCGCCACAGCCCCTGATTAATTATCGTCATGTTACAGTGTGCCGGGAGGCATTAAGTTATTCGCAGGATGCTACGCAGTAGCTGTTGAATTTGGAATTGGAACCCTAATCTGTCAAAATCAAAGCCCATGTTCTTTTAACTCCTAGTCCGGTGCTTTGGAAGTGTTGCCTTCTGTCGGGGTGGGAGGTGCTTAAAAATGCTGTACTTGGGCTCCACCCCCAGACTTACTATACCAGACCCTGGGGTGAAGCAGAGAATGCATTTCCAAACAGCTTTTTGGATGCTTCTTAACACATTATACAGCATGGTGTGGTGGTTTGAAAAACACTGCTTAATGGTATATACTCATCTTGGACTTAAGTGTTCTTTTTAAAGAACACTAAAGAATCTGAATTAGTCATTAGCAATAGGAGGTTGGGCTAATTACTTGGTTGCTCAGAGCCTCGGGTTTTTTTTTTCATCTGTCAGGTGGGAATATTAATGCCTACCCCCAGGGTTATTGTAGGATGCAGATAAAGGATTTGAAAGTGATATGTAAGCAACTTGCTCTTCAAGGATTAAAAAGGTCGGCCTCGATGGGGAATGATGGGGTGGGTATAACTCAAGCAGGATGGCTGAAAAGAAGGAAGCTTTATCTCCCACAGCTCAGTGAGGGGAGCCTCGCTGGTGCAGGTGGCCCCTGCCCATCTTTTGATGGGGGGGTTGCCCTTTGCCATTGCCCTTCAGGAGGATCCCCTGCCACTGGCATTCTATGTCCACGATGCCGAGATTGTCTCCTCACTGGGGAGGACGCTGGAGTCACAGGCGGTGGAGACGGAGAAAGTTCTTGACATCATTTACCAGCCACAGGCTATCTTCAGGGTCCGCGCTGTGACCCGCTGCACCAGCTCCTTGGAGGGTCACAGTGAGGCAGTCATTTCTGTGGCCTTCAGCCCCACAGGAAAGTAAGGACAGCTGCAGAATTGTGGAGGGGAGTGTGGGGGTGCAGCGTCTGGCTGGAGTGAGGAGGGTACTCCCAAATCATGATCACTGTGACCCATGCTCTAGGCTCAGGTCGAAAGTAAGGGACTTTTCGAGTGAGGTTTAGTCCACAAAGATCAAGGACACCTGCCTTGGAAGAGTCCTTCCTGAACTTGATCTCAGAAGATCTGAGCTGCAAGTTCAACTCTGCCCCTTCTAGCTGTGTGACCTAGGCAAGTCACTTAACCTTTCTGAGTTTTCTTCATCTTCTGTGAAACTGGGACTTTATTTATTTATTTATTTATTTATTTATTTATTTATTTATTTTTAGGGGAAGGGGAAGGGAGGGAGAGAATCATCAATGTGCAAGAGAATCATTGATCAACTAACTGTCTCTCGGATGCTCCCCACCAGGGGACCTGGCCCACAACCCAAGGCATGCGCCCTGACCTGGAATCAAACCAGTGACCTTTTGGTTTGTGGGATGATGCCCAACCCACTGAGCCACACCAGTCAGGGCAGAAACTGTGTTTCTTTGCTTCTCACAGTCCTATGGGCGTAATCAGAAGCTTTACATCTGATTATAGCTGTGGCTGTTCCTTTTAGGAAGGAAGAGAAGAGAAATGGCCTCCTGGGGTCTTCTCCCAGATCACATCAGTGTTACATTTCTTTTCAGGGGAGAGAGAAAAGTCCAGCCCCAGATTCTATTCCCACAAGACAGTTGAAAGGCAGCAGACATGGGCAGTGTTTCAGGGTGAGCCCTACCCCTTGTCCCCACTGCAGAGGTCAGGCAGCGTCTCTTCTTCCCCAGGTACCTGGCCAGTGGCTCCGGAGACACAACTGTGCGCTTCTGGGACCTCAGCACTGAGACACCGCATTTCACATGTCAGGGTCAGTATGCAGTTAGCCATTTAGGGAGTCTTAATGGTGGGTGGGTGATTGACTCATCTCTTTAATTCCTGAGGAGGCCTGGAGCAGATTCCAGCTCCTTCACCTCCCTTTAGTGGCTGCCTGTTCCTAGGTAGAGACTGTACTCTTGAGCCTCGCCAACCATTTATGAACAAGAAGACTAGACCAAAGATTTGAGTGTGGGGTTGTGGGAAGGGACTGACTGGCTAATAGCAAGGAGAACCTGGCTTAAATCCAGCCTATGCCATAGTGGTTCTCAAACTTAAACGTGCATCAGAATCACCTGGGCTTTTGTTAAAATACAGACTGCTGGGTCCCACCCCGAAAGTTTTTGTCTCTCTAGGTCTGGGGTGTTGCCTGAGAATTTGTTTGAAGTTCCTAGGTGGTGTTGGTGCTGCTGGCCAGGGGGCCACACACTAGCTGGGCAAGGACCTTGGGGTGGGGCGTGGATGCTCCCTTTGTAAGCTTCTGTTTTCTCTTCTGGAAAATGGGGGTGATAATTTGTTCTTGACTTCAGACCTTAAAGCTATTGAGAGATTTCTGCGGATGACTTGAAAACACTTTGTACCACATGCCACATAGGGATCATTAGAGGCAGTATGTTATCTGTGCATCAAAAGGCATGGCTTTAGCACTTGCAGTGTATTCTCCCTCTGCCTAGGAAACCTTATCCCTCCTTTTGTTCAATTGTTTATTCAGCAGCTAGTTTAGAAGTACTTACCATGTGCCAGGCATTGCTAGGAACTGGGGATAAAAAACAGATGTTCCTCCTTTCTTTCTTAGGACACAGACACTGGGTCCTTAGCATATCCTGGTCCCCAGACGGTAAGAAGCTGGCTTCAGGCTGCAAGAATGGCCAGGTAGATGGTGGTCAGGGTAACTAGACAGGGACTCTGGGGTTACCTTTGGGGAGCTGGGTCAGAATCAGGTTCTGGGTCTTCAGGGAGGGTGGGTGAGACAGGGAAAGGTTGGGGAGGGTTATTCCGTGAACTTCTGTCTTTCAGATTCTCCTGTGGGACCCAAGCACAGGGAAGCAGGTGGGTAGGACCCTCGCTGGACATAGCAAGTGGATCACAGGCCTGAGCTGGGAGCCCCTCCATATGTAAGTGACATTGACAGCTGGGGTAATGAAGAACAAGGGGTTCAGAGCTGTCCCCCACCCCACTTAATGCAGAGGGGGCAAGGTGAGCGGTCTGACAGTGACTATGAGGCAGGAAGTGGGGAAGGTCATTGCACCTACGTTGCTGCTCAGGCGGGGGCTGTTCATCACGGGGCCTGAGAGCCACCCAGAGGTGCAGCTGGATCTTGAGGTCAGGAATCTATAGACATTGTCCCTGACTCTTGAACTGGGAACGGGGAGGTGCCGTGGGGAGACAGGCATTACCAGGTCAGAAGTGAGGTCCCATCTCCCACCCCCTCTCCAGGAACCCCGAGTGCCGCTATGTGGCCAGCAGCTCCAAGGATGGCAGCGTGCGGATCTGGGACACGACCTCCGGCCGCTGTGAGAGCATCCTCACCGGGCACACCCAGTCCGTCACCTGTCTTCGGTGGGGAGGAGATGGGCTGCTCTACTCTGCCTCGCAGGACCGCACCATCAAAGTCTGGAGGGCTCACGATGTAAGCACTGGGAGCGTTCGGGAGCCAGTCTGGGGAAACCAGGCATCCAGCACTAGGAGGAACACTGACCGGTGTTCCCTGGGCATGTTCTGGGAGCCAGATCGGGGACACGTTTTGGGGACAGGGGGTCCTGTGATTGGTGCTGCACTGTAGGGGAGGTTCCAGGGTCCATCAGCATTGGCAGGCTCTGGAAATTCCAGCTGTCGGAAGCCTCTAGCTTTATTGAACCTGCCATATTCCAAACTTTATTATACTGGAGCCTGTCTATTCTGATATACTTCCTTCCATGAAACATATTTTCAGAAACATTGATCTGAACTAGTGCCCTCTTTTTACAAATGAGGAGAGATGTAAGGTCATAAGGGTGGTGTGATTAAGGTCACACTGAATCAGGGGCCTGGCTCTGAGTCTCCTGGGGCTAATCTGGGGGTGCAGGTTCCCCAGGTTGGAGAGTGGTGTGTGTCTGACCTCTGTCCTCCCCTAGGGCGTGCTTTGCCGGACTCTGCAAGGCCATGGCCACTGGGTGAATACCATGGCCCTCAGCACTGACTATGCCCTGCGCACAGGGGCCTTTGAGCCAGCCGAGGCCTCTGTTAATGCTCAAGACGTCCAAGGGTCCTGTGAGTGAATAGGAGGTCGAGGGGAGAGCTGCTTGGTAAAGAGCCAGTTCTGTAGCTTAACGTGTGAGAGTCGGACCTAAGCCGGGGGCTTTGCTGTTTGTGTTGGGTTTTCTAATCAGCCCCGTTCCTCATCTCCTTTTCTCCCCTCCGGTGCGTGGACACAGTGCAGGAGTTAAAGGAGAGGGCGCTGAGCCGGTACAACCTGGTGCGGGTGAGTATGTGCCAGCGAGTCCAGCTCTGTACTCTCCCTTGTCTAGTCCCTGCAGCGCTGCGGACAGTCAGCCCCGCTGCCTTCCAGCCCCGCCTGAGAAAGCCCCTTTTCTGGAAAGTTGTTCTTGAAAATCCTAGTTTATACTCCTAAGATCTTAATGTGCCAGAGATCACTTTTATTTCATTTTGTTGTAGTTACTTCTCTATATAGCGTTCCCAAGGTAACTCTCTTTTTTATTTTATTTAGTTTAAGTAACACACTCACATGATCTAAGGTTCAAAGAACACAAAAAAGTAGATAGTGAAATATCTCTCATCTCTGTTGCACATTCATTCATTCCTTCTGGAAACATCTAGTGCCATGAGTATCTTGTTTCTCCTTCCAGAAACTTCATATATACGTGTGTGTGTGTGTGTGCGCGCACACACACTGTATACCATACAGTCATGTGCTACATAATGACATCTCAGTCAACGATGGACCACATATACAAGGGTGGCCCCATAAAATTATAATGAAAAATTCCTGTTGCCTAGCGATGTAGCTGTCCTAACATCCCATCGCACTGCATTATTGTATTGCAGGGTACCCTTTATACTTATAAAGAAGTTTGCTGTAAACCGTGTGCCATGTTATGCTAGCAGCAGCCTCATATGCCTCACGTGTCTGTGATCGCGTCCTTTTCTCTTGCGCTTGATTTACTCTCGTGCTCTCTTGTACGGTAACGTGCTGTGTGGGCTTCTCACCTAGGAGCAATAGGCTGCTCCGCAGAACCTAGCTGGGTCGTAGGCTGTACCCCTTAGGTTGTGTAAGTGCGCTCAGCGAAGTCACAATGACAAAATCGCCAAATGACGCATTTCTTAGAGCACATTCCTGTCATTCAGTGGCACAAACCCACGTGTAAAGTCCATCCCCTTTTTAACATACCATTCTGTCCCTTGCTTCTTCATGTAATTACATATCTTAGAAATTGTCCTGTGTTCATAGTTTCCTTTTGGGGGAGGTAACTCATGAGGTAGTGGCTGGGCCAGGCCTTGTCGCTCATGTTGAGTAATCAGTAGCGTGTTTGCAGCCGAGGTCGGACTCCCCCGCCTGAGACCATACCCAACAGTGTGTGTTCTGCCTCCCCTAGGGCCAGGGCCCGGAGAGGCTGGTGTCTGGCTCAGACGACTTCACCTTATTCCTGTGGTCCCCAGCAGAGGACAAGAAGCCCCTCACACGGATGACGGGACACCAGGCCCTCATCAACCAGGTGCTCTTCTCCCCTGACTCCCGCGTGGTCGCCAGTGCCTCCTTCGACAAGTCCATCAAGCTGTGGGATGGCAGGACGGGCAAGTGAGTGGGGTTGTGGGGAGGGGGCAGAAGGCCACTGTTTCTCTGGAGAGAGCTTGGCTCTGCCGCTTACTAGCTGTGTGGTCTGCGCAAGTGTTTGGGTTTTCTGAGCCTCTGTTTCCTCTTCTGTAATAAGAAGACACCTTAGCCTGTCAGTCTTGTTACAAGATTTGCATGAGATGGCATATTTAGCAGCAGCATTAGTAGGCATGGAGAACGTTAGTTTATTTCACGTCTAAGGAGAGACGGTCCTCAAGCTGGTCTTTCTCAAAGTGTGGCCCACAGACTAGCGGCGGTGGCAGCAGCATCTGGGAGTGCGATAGAAATTCAGAACCTCGGGGCTCACCCAGACCATGTGAATCAGAATCTGCCTTTTAAAAATTTTTATAGTTGACATACAATATTATATTAGTTTCAGGTGTACAACATAGAGATTAAACATTTAGTTACTTTACAAAGTGATCGCCCCAGTAAGTCTAGTACCATCTGACCCCGTGCATGGTTGCCACGGTATCATTGACTCTATTCCCATTGTTGCGCTTTCATCCCCGTGGCTCTTCTGTAACTACCAGTCTGTGCTTCCTAATCCCTTCACCTTTTTCACCCTTCCTGCCAGCCCTCCTTCAGTCTGCCGACCATCGATTTGTTCTCTGTATATATGAGTTTGTTTTTGTTGGTTTGTTGATTTATTTTGACTTTTAAATTCCACATATATGTGAAATGTTATCTTTCTCTGACTTATTTCACTTAGCACAATACCTTCTCGGTCCATCCGTGTTGTCACAGATGGCAAGATTTCATTCTTTTTTATGGCAAATTAATATTCCGTTATATCCATGTGCCACATTTTCTTTATCTATTCACCTATGAGTAGACACTTAGGTTGCTTCCATATCTTGGCTATTGTAAATAATGCTACAGTGAACATGGAGATGAATGTATCTTTTTGAATTAGTGTTCCGGATTTCTTTGGATAAATACTCAGTGGAAATGGTGGGTCATACAGTAGTTTTATTTTTAGTTTTATGAGGAATGGCCATATTGTTTTCCATAGTTATTGCACCAATTTACACTCCCACCAACAGTGCGTGAGGGTTCCCATTTCTCCGCATCCTCACCAACACATGTTGTTTGTTGATTTATTGATGATAACCACAGAATCTGCATTTTAGTAAGGTCACCAGGTGATTCTGCTTGTCATTAAGTCCAAGAGGCACTGGTGTAATGAGGCACAGTGCCCTCGGGGTTAATTAGGTTGGAGGAGCGGCAAAGGCAGGGGCAAGAAGGAGCAAGGGAAACTCTTGGCACCTATGTTTGAACTCATTTTCTTTTTAAGGTAAGACACCTGTGTTTCAGAGATGCCTAATAACTTGTCCCAGTAGACGCAGCCACGCCACCTGTCAGCAGGCGACTGTCATATTGGGAGGATGTCAGGCAGACGGGCTAAGCAGGTGGCTGCATTGGACTCTAAGACATGCAGAGTTGAGTGGGTGTGGGGGCCTGGCAAGAGGCACCCTAGAAGCAACTCATTTGGAGAAGTTTTAATACGCATAATGGGCAGTAATGATTAAATTGGCCTGGGATAGGACCCGGTGGTGGGATTTTGTAAAAGTTCCCAGGTAATTCTAACATGAAGCCGAGGTTGAAAATCACTGCTATAGGGGCATAGAGGACCCTTCAGACATGTTTGAAGATCTAATCTCCATCACCATCTTCCCTTGGCCCAGGTACCTGGCTTCCCTGCGTGGCCACGTGGCTGCTGTGTACCAGATTGCGTGGTCAGCCGACAGCCGGCTCCTGGTCAGTGGCAGCAGTGACAGCACGTTGAAGGTGTGGGACGTGAAGGCCCAGAAGCTGGCCACAGACTTGCCAGGCCACGCGGATGAGGTATGGCTGCCTGTCGTGGGCAAGGAGTGGGTATGGAATTGAAGCCTGGCCCTTCTCCTTCACCCTCCTCGTTACCCCACTTTTCCTCGTCTTCCTCCCCGGTTTAGGTATATGCTGTCGACTGGAGTCCAGATGGCCAGAGGGTGGCAAGTGGCGGGAAGGACAAATGCCTCCGGATGTGAGTTTGGGGGAAGTGGTGGTTGATGTACTTGGCCCCGCTGCCCTGGAGGGGTCACTTTTTGTGACTTTCCCTTCTGGCATAGAATTCTGGGGGCTCGCCGGGTGCCCAAACTTTCCTGAGATGGTGTGTGAAGCCAGGTTCTCAGTGGGCAGTGGGAGGACTATGGGAATTGCAGGGATTGTGGGAGACCCTGACAGTTCTGAGGCCACCCTCCAGAGGACGAGGCCAGGGTCATTCCAGTGCCAGGCAATAGGCTTTTGGTTAGCACTGGGCTTGGGAGTTCCTAAGACCTGGTTCAAATCCTGGTTCTGCCTTTCAGTATAGTCTTGGAGAGCTTGGTTACTTGGAATGCGAGGCATTGTGTACTTGTAGAACTGTCACTGTTCGTCATTGGACAATGTTGGTGGGCATCCCAGGAGGCCAGGCCCTGGTCTGAGGCCCTGGTGAGGCCGGCGGTGGGTGGGCGCCTACTCTGACTGAGACAGTAGCCAGGCTGTGTATGACTGTGGGGAAACCACAGGTTCTCCCCATAGTGGGCCCCTGGGATTACATGACAGCCTCCCTTTCCTGCATTTTGTTCCCTCCCCTTCTCCACAGATGGAGGAGATGAGAATCCCCACAGCTCTCTCTGACGCCCACCTGAACTCAGCCTGTGTCAGCTGCTGCCCCGACAGACCAAGGGCCAGGGTGGTGACCTGGAAAGCAAGTGTGGCTTCCTGGTCCTGCACAGATGCCAGCGGGGCTCCTGCCCAGAGCAGGAGATCGGAGGGCACAGGAAGTTACGTGGAGCTCAGCCCTTGGCCATCACTCTGTATCATGCTGGTGCCATCAGGGTTGGCGGGCGGCCAGGCAGCGATTGGCCCCTGCTGCTGCCCCTGCCTCCTTGCCCTGATGTCAGCTTTATTCAGGGTCAGACCCCAGATTCTGTGACCAAATAAATTATATTTTGTGTGTTTCTGTTACAATCCTTTTTCTAGAATCTGGGCTGAGTCATTTGTTTAGCCTCCTCTGCACTGGGCTACACCAAAAGGATACTGGCCGGGAAGCCGCCTTGCCTCTCTCCACCCTGTGCCTACAAGTGAGAGGCCAGTTGAGGCTGGGGAGTGAAGTGTTGTATGTGTTCAGAGATGCTGAGGTAATTCCAGCAGACAGAATTATTGGACGAACGGAGGGGCTGCTGCACACTCAGGCAAGTCAGCCAAGAGCAGAGCAGAAGACCGTCCTTTTATTGGGTTTAGACATGATACTAAAAATAGATCAATGGGAACAGACTCAAGGTAAAGAATGTTAGAAATTTATAGAACACAATGGTTATCTATAAAAATTCAAACAGGATAACATATGGTTTAAGCTTTAAGTTCTTGAAACTAAACAAAGGTATAAATCCTTAGGTCTGATTTCAAGCAAGATGTTATCTATAAGGCAAGGAGATGGGAGTACTCAGCAAGGTCTCTTTGGTCTCAGTATACACCACGGCTCAGTGGCCTGAAACAGCTTGCAGCTGCAGGCGTCAGCAAGGCCAGCTTGCTTATCTGAGTCACAGGACACCTGGACAGAGAGGCATGGGAACATGTCCTTTCTCAGAGGCCTGATTTCCTCCAAAGGGAGGCTGGCGAGGCTGGCTGAAGCCCCTATCGTTGCGGCCAGAGAGGATAGTGTAAGGCTGTGCTCTGATGTGGTTGCACTAGCCACATGTGGCTATTTCCGTTAACTAGCACTCCATACAGTTAGAAATGCTGTTCTCAGTCACGCCAGCTGAAAACACAGACAACATTGTCACCATCACCGAGTTCTGCTGGCTCGTGCTGCTCTAGGGGTGCCTTCCTCGGCCTCTCAGCACACTTTTTGAGGCCTTGCCATACACTGAACACTGGCAGGTGCTCGGGGTGCATCTGGGAAGGCGACGGCTGTCCGGATGACTTAACAGCATGCGGTGGTGAGAGCTCTAGCAGAAGTGTGTGTGTTGTGACGTGGGAAGAGGGTTCCCTGTCCCGTGAGGATGTCCACAGACCCTTGACCAAGATGTGGCACTCCATGCGTTCTGCTTCACCTTCTCTTCCAGTGCTGAGGTGGATCAACTCAGGTTGCACTTTATTTTTTAATTGATTTTAGAACAAAGGAGAGAGAACATCAATTTGTTGTTTCACTTACTTATGCGTTTATTGGTCGCTTCTGGTATGAGCCTTGACTGGGGATCGAACCCAGTATCTTGGCATATTGGGATGATGCTCAAACCAACAGAGCTACCCAGCCAGGACTGGGTTGAACTTCTAAACCTCCCTTGTATGGCTGCTCAGGGCCACAGCACTTCTAGTCTTGTGTTCTCACCCTCCCCTCCCCACCCCCATCTGCGTTTACAGTTTTACTTGTCACCAGCGGTGGTTCTCAGCTTCCACCTTGCATGTCTGCAGGGAGGCTGCAGGAGGCTGCGGGAGGCAGCAGTTGCTGGGCCCCTATCTGTGCGGGTCCTTTTTCTGTGTGCTCTCCCATGACCGTCAGAGTAACCACACAGCCATACCTGGTATGATCTCATGTTCCCATAGTTTCGATGAGGAAATGGCCCAGGAAGCTTAAATGGTTTGCCTGTGCCCTCACATCCAAGAAGAGCCAAAATTAAGTGGACCCTGCCCCAAAGCTTGTGTAATTTGCACTATGTCCCACCAGAGCTCAAGTCTGATGCTGACAGTGTGTGGGCTGCCACTACTGTCCAACGTCGCTGTTTGTCCTAGCGTGTGTTTTAGTCTGAGTACCATTCTCTTCCTCCCACGGGGGAGAGAGGGTGATGCTGGCAGAATCAGGCAGTAGGTGGGGGTGGCATCTCATTGCCCCACACCCCTGTTTTCCATCCCCCACTCCCCCCGGAATCTTGGTTCTGGCAGAAGCTAGGAAGGCAGACGCCAACGGCCCAGCTGAGGCTGTGCACAGCATGAGGCAGAATTTAGGGGGTCTCAGTGACCTGCAGTTCTTTAATGAGGGACCTGGACTTAGCCCATATCTGGGGAGGGGGTGCCTAGCAGCTGCTCTGGCCTGCAATGTCTTGGACCCCTCCTCCTCAGTAGGGAGATAAGTGTTCCAGATCTTCCAGCCTCCGCATCTCATCTGGCCGGATGGTCACTGTTTTTCGCTGGGGTTTCTTGCGCCGCACGGTGATCTGGATTGGGTTGTTCTCAGGAAAGCTGCTCAGGTCATTGGCAACGGTTGCAAACTGAAATGACACAAGAAAACCCCTCAGACTTCCTTCTCACACCTGACCTCTCTGTCATTGCCGCCTCCTGGTTTGTTTGCTAAATGGGATCTTAGCTGGCTGTACCAACCTACCCATCAACACCAGAAACAGGTACCAGGAGGTATGATTCAAACCTGTGATGCTTCCAACCACAGGGCTGCATACTCAGGCTGCTCCCCCACCCTGTGCCTCTACCTACCCCCAGGCTGCTCCCCTCTTTGTCCCCCTTCAGCCTCTTCCCTGTTTCCATCGATGCCCTTTGCTTCCCCACCTATTCACAATTTTTGGTACCAAGTTGAAAGATGAATATTATAATGATGCTAATGAGTAAGTTAGTTCGTCCCAGTGGGTACCAGAGTGGCTTAATCCTTAAGCCTCCCAGAAGAGAGCAGCCTGGGATTGCTATGTATTTGTGCAGGTGGGAGGAAAGCAAGCAGGGAGATGAGTTGTGGCGGTATGGGGTGGCCCGGCCTCCAGAGCCCCTGGTGCAGGCTTCTCTCCCTGATCCCCTGGGCCCCCTTCTCCCAGGGCTCACTTTGTAGGGCTTGCACCACTTCCCCACCCCCGCTATGTTGACAGCACGGACGATGAGGCAGTAACTGGTGTTAGGCTTCAGCTCCATCAGCTTGACAGTGGTGCCCAAGATCTTGTGGAAGAACCATGGAAGAATCTTTGTCGTGGGAGGCTCATTATCATTTCTCTCGACTACCTCCTGCAGCAAGAGCTGGTAGAAACTGACTGGCTGCTTGCTCAAGGCATAGGTCCAGGAAATCTAGAAGAGAATCCCGGAGGCTTCCTCAGTCCTGGCCCGGCCTGTCCTCCCCTCACCTCGACACCCTGCCCTACCCCACATGGGTGGGAATGCCCATATCCATCCCCTGCCCCCTCCTCCTAGTCCCCCACCCAACCCCCACTCCCATGCCCTGTCCCTGCTGGAGCTGAGGCAAGTCTGATGGAGGTGTCAGGTACTCCAACCGAAAGCGGAATTGCCAGCCTGCAGCATACGCTACTCTCCCTGCACAGCCCCACCCACGTTGGAGTGTGCCTTCATTCTGTTTCTTCTAGACCAGTGATTTTCAGCAGGTGTATGGCAAGAATTTTTAAAACATGTAATATCTGACTCTAAATAGTCAACTAGTGTGCCACAGCCGATGCATGTTTTAAATATTCTCGTGGCACACCAGCTGAAAATCGCTGTTCTAGACTATGTCAGTTGAGAGGGACCTTGGAGATTATCTCACCCACCTCACTCACTGCAAGTGGGGTTAAAGGTTCAGAGAGGGTAAGTGGCTGGCCCAGGGTCGCATAAGCAATTAAGTGACAGGGATCAAAGAATAGCTCTGGAGTCTATAGACTATAATAGTGGTTGCCAAGCAAGCCTGACTAAGGATCCAAGGGAGTTTTAATAACATGGCAGATCCCTGGCCTGCTGTCTCCTGTCTGGTCTCCCATTTCCTGTTTCTCCTCCATCTGGACCAGAAGTTTTCAAACTGGTG